>NC_140751.1:19057500-20307500 GCF_051527215.1 Medicago sativa
CATTCAGATTTCAACAACTCATCAAAAAACACTTCTCACTCTCTCTCTCTCCACAAAAACGAATCAAACACCACAAAAATCCAGAAAAAGCTCAAGAACATGATGAACAAATTCATCATCTTCAAACCCTAACCGAATTCGGTTATCACCAAATTCATCAATCCTCATCAAATCCAAGCCATAACCGAACCAAAAACATCACACAACACAGAATTCCTCATCAATTTCACAAAAAACAAGACGAATTCGCAAAGAAGAGGAAGAAGCTTTCAGAGATTCCAAAGAATCGTCATCACCAAGCTTACCTTCGCAATTCCAACGAAGACTCATCAATAACGACGAAATCTTCGTGATCACGAAGGATTTGAAGAAGAAGAGGGAAAAAGTTCGAATTCGAAGCCGTAGCAGAAAAAGAGAAAGGATACGAAGTTCACCAGAAGAAGAACAATCGAAGAATTCACAATCTTCTTCGTTCGTCACATCACCAGTCCAAAAACACAGGTATCGAACTCTTTTTCCTTTCCTCTTCACATTTTCTTTCGAAAATCCTGAACATTAGCTTCGTACATACTGTGGCTACGAATCAAAGTAGATCGGAGCATTTTAAGAGTTTTCTTGCAAGAACCTTTCGAATAAGAGAAAAAGAAGAAGAGTTAACAAAAAGAAGCATCAGAACCGTGAAATAAAAGTCCGATCTACTTTGATTCGTGAGTTTCTTTGAGAAACGAGCCTCAGAATCGAAGAGAGGAGGTCATGAGCGTCAAGAATATGTGTTCAGGTTTCCGTTTAGGGTTCCGACGCGGCGGCGCCACCGCCGGCCACCGCGTCGGAAAGTTGGAGAAGATGACCGGTGCTAGGTCGGAGAAGAGAGAGTCTGCAGACTCTCTCTCTCTCTAAGAACATTGTAGAGAGAGAAGCATGTGAGAGTTGTGAGGTTTCCTTTCACATTTTTGCTTATATATGCCATGCCTGATCCTGTGTGCGTGTATGTTACGTTTACCATGCTCCTCTTCTGTGTGAGCCGTCAGATCTTTGATCTGACGGCTACTGTGAACTCTCCTTTGGCCTGATGTGTGGATCTGTGTGTTGGCGCATGCTTGAGCGTTGGATCTTGGATCCAACCCAATTGGATCGATCCAACGGTCCTTGTGCCTTCACCAGATCCGTCTCCTTTGGGCCTGGGTCAGTTTGGCCTGTGGATCTCATTCCCTGGCATTTTTCTTGCTATTTCAACCCTACTCCTTGCTATTTACACACCTTCATGCTCAAAAACTTAGTTAAAAATTCCAATTAATTTTTCATGTGTTTTTGACTAATTTCTTGACTTTCTTGTGATGTTGTTATGTGTTGAATTTGGATAAAAAATAAGTAGCATTTTTTCAATGGTTTATTACATTTGTTAAAACTTGTGAAAATTTTCCATGTTTTTGTGATCAAAATTCTTTAAAAAAAAAATTCCAAAGAAAGTCATGAGTGTTTCTTGATAATTTTGTGACCTTTTAGTGTTAATTTTACATGAAAAAAATTGGTAAACATAATGTGGTTAATTTTCCTAATATTTTGTGGTGTTTTGTGCTAAAAATAAATGAAAGTTTGTTTGATTTTAATTCCAATTGCTTGGTGAATAATTGTGACCTATCCATTTGATTCCATAGAGTTTAGCCACTGTTTGTGTTTGATATTGATGCATGAGTATGAATCTTGATTAGTTACTTAGCTTACAAGTTAGTTGTGTAGTTAAATAATGTAAATATGCTTAAAATTTGTTTTAAAATGCCAAGTAAATCATGTGGCCTTAATTCCCATTCCAAGACTTGTTTCTAAACCTGTAAGAATGTATTGGAATGTGAGAATTATAGATCATATGGTTCTTGCATTCTATGAACAAATTTTAGCCATGTTTGCACTCATTTTCTATCCTTTATGTTCTAGTGTTTCTCTTGCTTTATTTCCTTTGATATTGTCATGTGCTACTAACTCCTTTCATTTCATGTTTCATCATTTCATAAGCATCTCCATTTCATCCCATATTCATCCCTATTTTTTCTTGCAATTTAATTTGTACCAAAGTTAGAATGTAAACACTTAGGAGTTTTGTAATATTTCCCTTTATGCACTTTTAATTTCTTGGCAAAGAGGCCATAGAATGTATCTAGGGTATGATGTAAAGGACAATGGACTCTAATGATGTACACCGACACAAGCACCGACACATGCACACACATCACCTTAGATATAGTTAGAATATGCATGTTTAGATGTATGTCTAGGATTGTATGTTTAGATGAATGTTTAGGCTTTATACTTAGAAAAAATCAATTTTCCAAAAAATATGAACAAACTTCACTCAAACCATTTTCCAAATAAACCTTGGGATCCAAAATCCCATTGTATTTTCTTTTTCATTTTCTTAATCAAATTTCAATGAAAATAATCAAACTTAGACCACATTTTGCAAATGACTAATTCAACCTCACAATTTCCCAATCTCATGCCCTTGAGGCCTCTTTCTATTCTTCAAATTCCATTTTCAAACTTAAAATCAACCAACAAAAACAAAAAAAACATTTTTGGAAGAGAACTACGGTGGATTTGATCCCTTAATCGGGTACGTAGGCAAGGAACAAAATTCCTTCAATTCAACTAAAATAAAAATCCAAAAACATTCTTCTCCCTCCAATTCTTCACTTAGCAAACTTTAGGTGTAAATAACATTTTCAAATAGCATTTAAAAATAGAGCGCGCGCGTAGAAATTAAAGATGGTTCCTATAGGATACTATAGTCGTTATGGGTGCCTAACACCTTCCCGTAGCGAAAACAACTCCCGAACCTCGATTCTCAAGGGTTTTGCTTACTTTTTCCCTTCCCAAGAAAAAATAAGATATCACCGGTTTAAAAGGTTCAAACGTAATCAATGTTTGACACCCAAAAACCAAGATAAAACAGCTGGCGACTTCACTGGGGAGATTTGAGAGTTACGCCTAGTCTTTATTTCCACGCTTGCGCTTGTATTTTTACTTGTTTCTTTTACTTGCTTTCCTATTTGAATAAATGTTTAATTTCTTGCAAACGTGTGGGGTGAGAATATCAAAAGTCCTGCACCCGGGCTGAGTGAACTTAGGATTTAGGAGGGATATAATCGACAATTCATTCCGGGGGTTGCCTCGTGTTTTGGATTATGCGATCAATCCCACATAGCTGAGGCATTTTGGGGGTGATGTTGTCGGCGCGTGTTGTCGCGTTTAGGCACTTTACTTCTAATTGTTCTATGACGCTATGAACCGTAGATAACCAAACCCATCCATGGCCATTTTCTAGGACGTAGTGCGGAGGCTAAACCGAGTGTTGTCTCGAGTTTTAGTCGTCACGCGATACTACACTCGAGTTAGACCTTCCGCGGATAATCATGGAGCGAGTGCTTGTCTCGTGACACCGTGATATACGTCGGAGAGGTTGCAACTTGGGAACCTTTTTAGAACCCGGTTACTATTTCCTAAAGCCTTAGTTTCACCGGACACCGTGTCCACCCATGACTCCTCGACTTTGAACTTCAACCCACCATGTTTTCTCCGAACTTGAACATAATCATGCATTCATGCATACATGCATACATGCATAAACTTTTTCCATGCATTGTTATCGAAAGGCTTAGACAAATTGAATTTGTAAACATTGTAGGAATGAAGATGACTAAGTCCTACAAGTTCAAGGAAGTGGATTTGGCTAGTTTGAGAGATTTGGCACTCAAGGTTGAGGATCCGACTGGTTTCCGACGTCGTTACGGGGCGTTACTTCCTATTCTCCATACTAATGTGGATGAGAAGCTTGTGCACACTCTAGTGCAATTCTATGATCGGGGGTATCGGTGCTTCACTTTCCCAGACTTTCAGTTGGTGCCTACTCTAGAGGCTTATTCTTCCTTGATGGGTTTATCTATTGCTAAGGGGATACCTTTCTCAGGACCTGAAAATCCTCCTACTCCATTGGTTATTGCTAAAGATCTCTATCTCAAGACCACCGATGTCTCCAAGAATCTTGTCACTAAGGCACGCATCCGAGGGTTCACTTCAGAGTATCTTCTTGGGAAAGCCAACCTCAATACCACTTGTCAGGACACTCTCGAGGCTATTCTTGCACTTCTCATCTATGGGCTTATTCTCTTTCCGAATCTTGATGGCTTCGTGGACATGAATGCTATTATGATCTTCCACTCCAAGAATCCGGTTCCTACTTTGCTAGCTGACACATACCATGCTATTCACGATCGTTCTGACAAAGGTCGTGGATACATTCTTTGTTGTGTGCCTCTCCTCTATAGGTGGTTTATTTCGCACCTTCCGCAGTCTTTCCACGACAATCCGAGGAATTGTTCTATTTCACAGAGGATTATGGCTCTCACTCCTAATGAAGTGGTTTGGCTCACTCCCGCTTCTAGGGTTAAGGAAATTATCTTTGGCGGTGGAAAGTTTCTTAATGTACCTCTTCTTGGTACCCGGGGTGGAATCAACTACAACCCGGAGCTCGCTTTGCGACAATTTGGTTTCCCGATGAAAGATAAGCCCATCAATCTTGCTACAGCTCCTTACTTCTTTCACTACTCCAGTGCTCCCACGGGAATTAGAGAGGATTTCATGGAAGCTTGGTCTAAACTTCGGAAGAAAGAGGTGAAGCATATGGGTGTAAGGTCCGGTATTGCTCATGAGGCTTATACACAGTGGGTGATAAACCAAGCTGAAGAGATTGGTATGCCTTACCCCTCTATGAGATATGTGTCTGCATCTGTTCCTACCATGCCTTTGCCTCTACTCCCACCTACCCAGGAGATGTATCAGGAGCATCTAGCTATGGAGAGTCGGGAGAAGCATCAGTGGAGGGCTAGATACTAGGAGGCTGAGAACTTGATCATGACTTTGGATGGAAAGGATGAGCAGCAAACTCATGAGGTCTTGACACTGAAGAAAGAGTTAGCTAAGGCTAGGAGAGAGATTGAAGAGAAAGATATGTTGCTTATGAGGGACTCCAAGAGAGCTAGGGGCGCCCGTGACTTCTATGCACGATACTGCAGCTATGAGTCTGAGTCTGAGGACGACGCTTCCACTTCCTATGCTTGAGGACCTCCATTTCCTGTTGTTATTTCCATTTGTTTATGTCGGAATTGTCTTGGTTGTTTGTTTCCCGTTTATGTTAATTGTTGTTAGTAATGTTTACAAGTTTCTAATCTGTCTAAAAACCTTTCGATAACACAAAAAAGAGTCTTTTCGCATGCATTTACACATTTCATGCATCATATGCATTCATTGGTCACAAAAAACTTCTCTCGTGCTCATTGCCTCCTGGTTTTGTCCGCCGCAGTCTGAAAAGTGGCTCGTGTTCGCACAGTCTACCAGCCAGATAGAGTTCATCAAACAAGATTTCACAGGAGAAGGATGATGGCTAACTTTGAAGAAGAAAATGCTCAGCTCCGTGCCGAATTGGCTGCTATGAAAGAAGATTTGGCTAAGGCTCATGATGCTATGTCCGCTATGATGGCTGCACAGGAACAACCAGCCACTTCTATCCCAGTTACTGCTGAGGTGATTCCCTCTATCCCACTGTCTACTGTGGCTACTGATGCTCGTTTTGTTATGCCCAACGGCCGTCCTTATGGCCTCTCAGCTTACTACTCTCCTAATACTGCTGCTGGTGTCTCTGGTTTTGCTGGTCAAGGACAGATTTCTGTGTCTACTGCTATGCCTCAGGTGACTACTGTTGTTACCGACCCCATTGTACACACTGTGCAACAGGTGATTGATGTTGACACTCCGCGTAGACAAGATCCCGCAATGGAAGCTATGAAGAGACAGTTAAGGGAGTTGGCTGGAGAACTCCGTGAGGTCAAGGCTAGCCGGGGAAGCAATGGTGCTCCTGCTAAAGCTCGTGATCTATGCTTGGTATCCCGATTTGAGGTTCCTAAGAAATTCAAAGAGCCAGAATTTGACAAGTACAATGGGACTTCTTGCCCACATAACCATGTTATCCGGTATGTCCGAAAGATGGCTAACTACGCCGACAATGATGCACTGATGATCCATTGCTTCCAGAGTAGCTTGACAGATGATGCAGCAGATTGGTACACTAGTTTGAGCAAAGACAATATCCATACTTTTGAGGAACTCGCTGCTGCTTTTGAAGGTCAATATGAGTTCAACACCCGTCTGAGGCCAAACAGGGACTCTCTTAAAGCCCTATCTCAGAAATCAGATGAAACCTTTCGAGAATATGCTCAGAGATGGAGAGGAGCAGCTGCCCGTGTGTCCCCTCGACTAGATGAGGAAGAGTTAACACAGACATTTCTGAAGACTCTGAAAAAAGAATATAAAGAGAGAATGATAATCTCTGCTCCAAACAACTTCTCTGATATGGTTACAATGGGAACTCGTCTAGAAGAGGCTGTCCGAGATGGTATTATTGTCCTTGAGAAAGGTGAACCTTCAACCAGTGCGCCAAAGAAGTACGGTAACGGTCATCACAAGAGGAAAGAATCTGACGTAGGGATGGTATCTGGTAACCCATCTGCAGCTGCTACACAATTACCTCTGCCCTATCACTACATGCAGTACTCTCAACATCCTTTCTTCCCACCATTCTACCAGCAATATCCTCTGCCACCGGGTCAACCACCAATGCCCGTCAATGCCATCCCTCAGCAAGTACAACAACAGCCTCCTGCTCAACAGCAACGGCAGCAACAACAGGGTCCCCGACCCAAACCTTCTTTTCCACCAATACCAATGCGGTATGGCGAGCTGCTCCCAACTCTACTGGCTAAGGGACACTGTGTCACCAGACCAGGCAAGCCTCCGCCTAATCCATTGCCTCCCAGATTCCGACAGGATCTAACATGCGAATTCCATCAGGGTGCTCAAGGCCATGATGTTGAGGGTTGCTTTGCTCTGAAGTATATTGTGAAAGACCTAATAGAAAAGGGACGGTTGACTTTTGAGAACAGTGTTCCTCATGTCCTTGACAATCCGCTTCCAAACCATGCTGCTGTTAATATGATTGAGGCCTTTGAAAGGGTTCCCGTTCCTCAAGAGGATCCCATGTTGGATGTCCACAATGTCGTTACTCCCTTGGTGCCATTACATGTCAAGCTATGCCAGGCTTCTCTGTTCAAACATGATCATGATTCTTGTTCAGAATGTCTGCAGAATCCTATGGGCTGTTGTGTTGTGCAAAATGATATCCAGAGCCTGATGGATGACAAGTACTTGATTGCCAGTGATGTATGTGTGATTGTGCCAGTGTTCCATGACTCTCCTGTTGAGAGTGTGTCTCAGATGAGAAATGTTGAGCCTCTGGTGATCAGATTACCTGGTCCGGTATCTTATACCTCTACCAAAGCAATTCCCTACAAGTACAATGCAACCATGATTGAGAACGGAGTGGAGGTGCCTCTGGTATCCCCAGCTACAGTTGACAATATTGCCAGTGAAATTACAACTCTGAGAAGCGGAAAAATCCGTCCACCCTTGTTTCAAAAGAAGGTGGTGACACCTATTGCCACAATAACTCCACCAGTTGTTCCTCCTGTTGACAAGAACGCCGGCCCAGCAGGCCAATCTATTGAAGAGTCCAATCTGGCCGAAATCCTGAGGCTTATCAAGAAAAGTGACTATAAGATTGTTGACCAGCTGCTACAAACCCCATCAAAAATATCCATCTTGTCTCTGCTCATGAGCTCAGAAGCTCACATGAAGGTGTTGATGAAAATACTTGAGCAAGCTTACGTTGATCACGAAGTCTCTGTGGAGCAATTCAATGGAATAGTGGGTAATATCACTGCTTGCAACAGCTTGGGATTCAGTGATGATGAGCTCCCCGAAGCAGGGAAACACCACAACTTGGCTCTACATATCTCGGTACACTGTGGGTCCGATATGATATCCAACGTTTTGGTGGACACTGGATCATCGTTGAATGTAATGCCTGAGTCCACACTAAGGCAATTAAGTCATCATGGAATTTCCCTGAGGGGTAGCAGCTATCTGGTTAAGGCTTTCGATGGATCCCGCAAAGATGTTCTTGGGGAAGTAGACTTGCCAATTACCATTGGTCCTGAGACATTCCAAATTACTTTCCAAGTCATGGACATCAATGCTTCCTACAGCTGTCTCCTCGGAAGACCGTGGATCCACGACGCTGGAGCAGTCACTTCTACTTTGCATCAGAAGCTCAAGTTCAGGAGGAATGGTAAGATTGTCACTGTGCATGGTGAGGAAGCATATCTGGTTAGCCAAGTGTCATCTTTCTCTTGTGTTGAAGCAGGGTCCGCTGAAGGAACGTCGTTTCAAGGCTTGACTGTCGAGGGTGCAGAACCCCGGAGGGCTGGTGCTAGCATGGCTTCACTGAAAGATGCCCAGAAGGCTGTTCAAGCAGGGCAAGCTGCTGGCTGGGGCAAAGTGATTCAGATCTTGGAAAACAAGCGTAAAGAAGGCCTTGGATTCTCCCCGACATCTGCTGTTTCAAAGGGAACCTTTTACAGTGCTGGGTTCATCAATGCTATTACTGAAGATGCTGCTGGAGGTGGTTACGTGCCTACCTTTGTTATACCAGGAGGCACTGTGAGAAATTGGGAAGCCATTGATGTTCCTTTAGTCATGCATGCTTCCATGTAATGTGTTTTGTTGCTCATGTCTTTTGTTTTCAAAATAACAATCCTTTCGCTCTGCCCAAGGCGAAAGTGACATCATTGTAAGGGCGTGTTTGTTTCGGCATTGCCGTTATCAATAAAAGTTGTCGTCTTTCTCACGACTCTTTGTTTTTTTTACTTTTTTAGTGCCTTTTTCTTGGAAATAATGGTAATGCCAGAAAAAACCAAAACATCTGTATTTTCTTATTAATTTCAAAAATCTGCATGAAAAAACATTTTTCTAAAAATCATCCCAATCATATTATGCAGATTGAACCATAATAAACCCGTTGAACACAGTGACCCTATGGTTCCTCCAAATTTTGAATTCCCTGTATATGAAGCTGAAGATAAGGACGATGATGAAGAGATACCGTATGAGATCACTCGACTGCTTGAGCAAGAAAGAAGAGCCATTCAGCCTCACCAGGAAGAGATTGAGCTTATCAGCCTGGGTACTGAAGAGAACAAGCGAGAGATCAAGATCGGTGCTGCACTTGAGCCAGAAGTGAAAAAGAAGATCATTCAGCTTCTCCATGATTATCCAGATGTCTTTGCATGGTCCTATGAAGATATGTCGGGTCTAGATCCCAAGATTGTGGAACATCGGATACCGACAAGACCCGAATGTCCTCCTGTCAAACAGAAATTGAGAAGGTCTCGTCCAGACATGGCTCTTAAGATCAAGGCTGAGGTTCAGAAGCAGATTGATGCAGGTTTCCTCATGACAGCTGAATATCCTGAATGGATTGCCAACATCGTACCAGTACCAAAGAAAGATGGGAAAGTTCGAATGTGTGTTGATTACAGAGATCTGAATAAAGCCAGTCCAAAAGATAACTTCCCATTGCCTCATATTGATGTTCTTGTTGACAGTACTGCTCAATCCAAAGTGTTCCCTTTCATGGATGGTTTCTCTGGTTATAATCAGATACGGATGTCACTTGAAGATAGAGAAAAGACGTCCTTCATTACTCCGTGGGGAACGTTCTGTTATAAAGTGATGCCGTTTGGCTTGATAAATGCTGGTGCTACCTATCAAAGAGGTATGACAACTCTATTTCATGATATGATTCACAAAGAGATTGAAGTATATGTTGATGATATGATTGTGAAGTCAAGTGATGAAGAGCAGCATGTTGAGTATTTGAAAAAGATGTTTGAAAGACTAAGAAAGTACAAGCTGCGGTTGAATCCTAACAAGTGCACATTTGGTGTACGATCTGGAAAGTTACTAGGCTTCATTGTCAGTCAGAGAGGCATTGAAGTTGACCCTGACAAAGTCCGAGCCATCAGAGAAATGTCGGCCCCTCAAACTGAGAAGCAAGTCAGAGGTTTCCTCGGACGTCTGAATTACATTTCAAGATTTATATCTCACATGACAACTACCTGTGGACCAATCTTCAAATTGCTCAGAAAGAATCAGCCTGTTGTATGGAATGATGAATATCAGGAAGCTTTTGATAGCATTAAAGAATACCTGTTGGAACCACCTATCCTTGTCCCGCCAGTGGAAGGAAGGCCTTTGATTATGTATCTGTCAGTGTTGGATGATTCAGTGGGCTGTGTTCTCGGTCAGCAAGATGAGACTGGTAAGAAAGAGCTTGCTATCTACTATCTGAGCAAGAAGTTCACCGACTGCGAGACTCGGTATACAATGCTTGAAAAGACCTGTTGTGCTTTAGCTTGGGCTGCCAAACGCCTGCGTCATTATATGGTGAATCATACAACTTGGTTGATATCCCGGATGGATCCAATCAAGTACATCTTTGAAAAGCCTGCTGTTACTGGAAAGATTGCACGTTGGCAAATGTTGTTGTCTGAATATGATATTGTGTACAAAGCTCAGAAAGCAATCAGAGGAAGTGTCCTTGCTGAACATCTTGCTTGTCAGCCTCTTGATGATTACCAGCCAATTAAGTTTGATTTCCCTAATGAAGAGATTATGTATCTGAAAGCGAAAGACTGTGAAGAGCCACTGATCAATGAAGGGCCGGACCCTAATAGCAAATGGGGATTGGTGTTTGATGGTGCTGTTAATGCTTATGGTAAAGGAATTGGAGCCATCATTGTAACTCCGCAGGGGCACCACATTCCTTTCACAGCTCGAATAACCTTTGAATGCACAAACAACATAGCTGAATATGAAGCATGCATCTTGGGCATTGAAGAAGCCCTTGACCTGAGAATCAAACACCTTGACATCTATGGAGATTCTGCACTGGTTATTAATCAAATAAAGGGTGAATGGGAGACTCATCACGAGAAGCTGATCCCTTACCGTGACTATGCAAGACGTCTGTTGACATACTTTACAAAGGTTGAGCTGCACCACATCCCTCGGGATGAAAACCAGATGGCTGACGCTCTTGCTACTTTGTCTTCCATGTTTCGTGTGAACCATTGGAATGACGTGCCTGTGATCAAGGTACAGCGTCTTGATAGACCCGCTCATGTGTTTACCATTGAAAATATGCCAGATCAAGCTAATGAAGATGTGAATGATAAAAGGCCTTGGTATTACAACATCAAGCAGTTCTTGCAGAATCGTGAATATCCACCTGGTGCTTCCAACAGAGATAAAAAGACCTTGAGACGATGGGCTAGCAGATTCCTTCTGGACGGAGAAATCCTATACAAGAGGAACTATGACATGGTCTTGTTGAGATGTGTTGACAAACAAGAAGCTGAGAAGTTAATGCATGATGTACATGATGGTACCTTTGGGACCCATGCTTCGGGTCACACCATGTCAAGGAAACTGTTAAGATCCGGCTATTACTGGATAACCATGGAGCGTGACTGCCACAAACATGCCAAAAGATGCCACAAGTGTCAAATTTATGCTGACAAGATTCATGTGCCTCCACACGCTCTCAATGTTATATCTTCCCCATGGCCTTTCTCTATGTGGGGCATTGACATGATCGGAAGAATTGAACCAAAGGCTTCCAATGGACATCGTTTCATTCTAGTGGCAATTGATTATTTCACCAAGTGGGTTGAAGCTGCTTCCTATGCAAATGTGACCAAGCAAGTGGTTGTTAAGTTTATCAAGAATAACATCATCTGTCGATACGGTGTTCCCAACAAGATCATCACTGACAATGGTTCTAATCTGAACAATAGCATGATGCAAGCTTTATGTGAAGAATTCAAAATTGAGCATCACAACTCTTCTCCTTATAGACCTCAGATGAATGGTGCAGTTGAGGCCGCTAACAAGAACATCAAGAAGATTGTTCAGAAGATGGTCACTACCTACAAAGACTGGCATGAAATGCTACCTTTCGCCTTGCATGGTTATCGTACTACAGTGCGCAGTTCAACCGGGGCAACTCCTTTCTCTTTGGTGTATGGTATGGAAGCAGTTCTCCCTCTGGAAGTGGAGATTCCATCTCTTCGAGTGATCATGGAAGCAAAATTAACTGAGGCTGAATGGTGTCAAAGTCGGTATGATCAATTGAATCTGATTGAAGAGAAACGTATGGATGCCATGGCTCATGGACAGTTGTATCAAGTGCGAATGAAGAATGCTTTTGACAAGAAAGTCCGACCTCGAGAATTCAAAGAAGGCGAACTTGTATTGAAAAGGAGGATAAGTCAGCAACCCGACCCAAGGGGCAAGTGGACACCTAACTATGAAGGTCCTTATGTTGTCAAGAAGGCTTTCTCTGGTGGCGCTTTGATTCTTACACACATGGATGGTGTTGAACTTCCGAATCCTGTTAACGCCGATATAGTCAAGAAATACTTTGTCTAAAAAGAAAAGAACAGCGTGGTAGGTCGAAAACCCGAAAGGGCGGCCTAGGCAAAAATGCGCTTCCCGGTGGATCGAAAACCCGAAAGGGCGATCCAGGCAAAAGTTAGGGACAAAAAAAAATGAATATGAAAAAGCTCGCTGAGATTGTACGCAACTCAGGCAAGAATGAGCGCCTCGATGAGCCGAAAACCCGAAAGGGCGGTTCATGCAAAAATGAGGTTGACAATAAAAGACAAGTAACTATATCTGGCAAATCACCATCACCCCTTGGGGCATCTGCAACTGCCAATGATCGTCTTCATCAAAAGCTTCTGTACTTGTGAATTCAAAATTTCTATGAAATGTAGCGGTCATCGTGTTCAATGTATCACCAACCAATAAAATTACCATTTTCCAAGCTTTGTAAATCCGTGAAGTCATGCCCTTGGCTGACTTTCACTCTTCTACATCAATTTGAGCCTTTCTATTGTTTGAAACTCTATTTTTCTTCCTACTTTCAATGCTATATACAAATATTTTCTTTCTATTTTGATAATGTCAATGTCTGAAACAAACATTTTTGAAAATTAAAAAATCTTTTTCTGTCTATTTTGAAAGCAAACCTGAGCAACGGGGTACATTTCAATGAAACATGCATGAATGAATGAATGTCAATGTCTATTTCAATACATGTTACAAGCAGGTTACTCCCCAGGATGATCTGTGGTCAATGGCAAGAAAAAAAAACAAAATGAAAAATGATGAAAAATGAAAATAAAGAGCTCGCTAAGTTGAAAACCCGAAAGGGCGGCTTAGGCAAAAATGAGCACCCCGCTGATTGACAACCTATGAAGGCAATTCAGGCAAAAATGGGGCAATGAAAAGAATTTATTCCCCGGTGAATCGAAAACCCGAAAGGGCGGTTCAGGCAAAAATAGGGGTTTGAAAATGAAAAATGAAAAGAATATAAAAGCATTGACCACAGATGCGAACATCCAATGTTTACCCAGCACTGACACGCCTAGCAACGGCGACCTGTATTCAAGAACCTTCCAAGGGTCCCTCCTTTACAAGTTTTGTTGCCCTCAGCCATGGTTTTGATACGTCTCAATGACGGCATCTCCAAAGAGGTTTCCCCCTGTGAATATGTTGCAGCACGAGCCACTACGTGCCCAATCTTCCAATGTTTTGTCTGCCCTTGTGAAATTTCTCTGTCGAACTGCCAATCAGTCATGCATTTCAAGCATTCATACATGCATAATCATGCATTTTATGTGCTCATACATCCAATAATCTTGCTATACCATACATACATGCTGCATTTCCAGCTTCAAATTTCAATCCAACTCAAAACCCAATTTCAATTCAATCCAAATTGCAACTGTCAAGCTCAATTTCAATCTCTATTTCAATTCCAACTGTCAAATTCAATCCAATTTCAACTGTCAAATTCGATGCAATCTCAACTTTCCAATCTCAATTCCAAACCATGTCAACTGTCAAATTCGAAGCAATCTCAATTCCAACTCCAATTCAATGTCAATTCGAAGCAATTTCCAATCTCCAATTTCAACGACAATCTCCAATTTCAATCCCAATTTCAATGCCAATCTCCAATTTCAATCCAATCTCAATGTCAATGTCAATGTCAATGTCAATTTTCAATTCAATTCCAATATCCAATGTCAATGTCAATGTCAATGTCAATTTTCAATTCAATTCCAATATCCAATGTCAATGTCAATTTCAACTTTCAATTCAATTCTAATCCAATCTCAATGTCAATTGCAACTCTCCAATCCAATGTCTATGTCTCTGTTCAATCTCAACTTTCAATCTCTCTTTCAATGTCAACTTTCAATTCAAATCGATGTCAATTCACTCCCAATTTGCTTTTGGGCCAACAAAAATGGTCATGTCTATTTTCAAATCAAGTCAATGACAATTTACCCTCAATTGGTGTCTTGTTAAACCAGACTTTCAATTTGTATCTTGTTACTGGTCAAGTGCCAGGTTCGATCCAAAAAGAACCACTTGTACCTGCCTATATGCCTATGCTTTCGGTCAAACAGCAAGTTCGATCTGGAGAACAGTTTGTACCCGGCTTATGCTTTGTTATCGGTCAAACAGAAAGTTCGATCTGGAGAACAGTTTGTACCCGGCTTATGCTTTGTTATCGGTCAAACAGCAAGTTCGATTTGGAGAACAGTTTGTACCCAGCTTATGCTTTGTTATCAGTCAAACGGCAAGTTCGATTTAAAAGAACAGTTTGCACCCTCCCACATGATGTGGTGATAATCCAACAAGCAAGTTCGATCCAAAGAAACAGCTTGTATCAACCCTTTTGTCTATGTCTCCAGCCAAACGGCCAGTTCAATCCAAAGAACAGTTTGTGTCTGCCTATCTGTTTGTATCTTCAGCTAAGTGTCAAGTTCGATCCAAAGAACAGCTCGTATCTGCCTATGTGTCTATGTTTCCGGTCAAGTGCCAAGTTTAATCCCAAGAACAGCTTGCACCTATCTTTTGTTTTGTATTCCTTGGTCAAGTGGCTAGTTCGACCCAGAGAACAGCTTGTACCTTATTTTCTATCCCTGGCTTGTCTACCCTGTCAATGTCCGCCTGAATCCCCAATGACATGACAGGTTCCATAGACTCCAGTTATTTGTCTTGCATTCATAATCAAAGTATTGCATAACATTCATGTTTTTGAAAATCTGAAAACGTATTTTTATGTCCAAAAGCAGTGCAAATGTTAATATTTAAGTATCTTCGTCCCGTCAACTCTAAGACTTCGTCTCTTGACTCCGCAGACAAAGAAACTTAAATAGGGGCAGCTGTTATACCCTAATTTTGGACCTAAAAATACTAACTCAATTCATCTTATCTTGCAATTCAGGCCATTTGATATATCTCTGATCAATTGCATCTTTCTCTGCATTTTATTTCAGTATTGTTTGCAAAATTCACAACAGAAGGGTATTTTAGTCTTTTCCTATGTCAAGATTTCTTTCAATCTTTCAAAATTTTGTTTGAGTCCTTTCAAGTAGTTGGAATAACTCTCTGTTTCATTCTATGTCAAAGTCCAGTTCAAAAATTGCATTTGAAGTCATTTTAAGTCAGTTTTGCCCCTAGGGGCATTTTGGTCTTTTTACATGTTAAAACCCTGTTTAAATCTTAAAAATTGTCTCTGAGTCTGTTAACTTTGTTTGTATAAGGTCTTGCTCTGAATCCTTGTTAAAAACCCATTTTTAAATTTGCATCTGAGTCATTTTCAGTCGTTTTAGCCCCAGGGGCATTTTGGTCATTTCACACGAAATTTCGGCAGAGAGAGGTTACTTTAAAGTACCTCATTTTGGCCATTGGTTCATTTTAGTCCGTTTTGTCAATTTTAATCGTTTCACTTTACGTTATTTCCAAATTACGTTTTTTACCAAATTTTATTATTAATTACTTTTTAAGTCCTTTGTGTCATTTTGTATTTTAGTCCTTTTATTCTTGGTCAATTACATTTCAGTCCTTTTAAAGTCCTTTATTGTTTTTGCAGTTTGGTCCTTCATTTGTTCTATTTTGCAGAAAGGTCCCAAGAGTTTGTTACAAAGTCCATGTCCAGGTGGCGTTTTTGCATTGGTCCAGTAATACACTTGGCAGCCTATAAAAGGCTCCAATCATTGCCATGCCATTCAGATTTCAACAACTCATCAAAAAACACTTCTCACTCTCTCTCTCTCCACAAAAACGAATCAAACACCACAAAAATCCAGAAAAAGCTCAAGAACATGATGAACAAATTCATCATCTTCAAACCCTAACCGAATTCGGTTATCACCAAATTCATCAATCCTCATCAAATCCAAGCCATAACCGAACCAAAAACATCACACAACACAGAATTCCTCATCAATTTCACAAAAAACAAGACGAATTCGCAAAGAAGAGGAAGAAGCTTTCAGAGATTCCAAAGAATCGTCATCACCAAGCTTACCTTCGCAATTCCAACGACGACTCATCAATAACGACGAAATCTTCGTGATCACGAAGGATTTGAAGAAGAAGAGGGAAAAAGTTCGAATTCGAAGCCGTAGCAGAAAAAGAGAAAGGATACGAAGTTCACCAGAAGAAGAACAATCGAAGAATTCACAATCTTCTTCGTTCGTCACATCACCAGTCCAAAAACACAGGTATCGAACTCTTTTTCCTTTCCTCTTCACATTTTCTTTCGAAAATCCTGAACATTAGCTTCGTACATGTACTGTGGCTACGAATCAAAGTAGATCGGAGCATTTTAAGAGTTTTCTTGCAAGAACCTTTCGAATAAGAGAAAAAGAAGAAGAGTTAACAAAAAGAAGCATCAGAACCGTGAAATAAAAGTCCGATCTACTTTGATTCGTGAGTTTCTTTGAGAAACGAGCCTCAGAATCGAAGAGAGGAGGTCATGAGCGTCAAGAATATGTGTTCAGGTTTCCGTTTAGGGTTCCGACGCGGCGGCGCCACCGCCGGCCACCGCGTCGGAAAGTTGGAGAAGATGACCGGTGCTAGGTCGGAGAAGAGAGAGTCTGCAGACTCTCTCTCTCTAAGAACATTGTAGAGAGAGAAGCATGTGAGAGTTGTGAGGTTTCCTTTCACATTTTCGCTTATATATGCCATGCCTGATCCTGTGTGCGTGTATGTTACGTTTACCATGCTCCTCTTCTGTGTGAGCCGTCAGATCTTTGATCTGACGGCTACTGTGAACTCTCCTTTGGCCTGATGTGTGGATATGTGTGTTGGCGCATGCTTGAGCGTTGGATCTTGGATCCAACCCAATTGGATCGATCCAACGGTCCTTGTGCCTTCAATGGTTTATTACATTTGTTAAAACTTGTGAAAATTTTCCATGTTTTTGTGATCAAAATTCTTTAAAAAAAAATTCCAAAGAAAGTCATGAGTGTTTCTTGATAATTTTGTGACCTTTTAGTGTTAATTTTACATGAAAAAAATTGGTAAACATAATGTGGTTAATTTTCCTAATATTTTGTGGTGTTTTGTGCTAAAAATAAATGAAAGTTTGTTTGATTTTAATTCCAATTGCTTGGTGAATAATTGTGACCTATCCATTTGATTCCATAGAGTTTAGCCACTGTTTGTGTTTGATATTGATGCATGAGTATGAATCTTGATTAGTTACTTAGCTTACAAGTTAGTTGTGTAGTTAAATAATGTAAATATGCTTAAAATTTGTTTTAAAACGCCAAGTAAATCATGTTGCCTTAATTCCCATTCCAAGACTTGTTTCTAAACCTGTAAGAATGTATTGGAATGTGAGAATTATAGATCATATGGTTCTTGCATTCTATGAACAAATTTTAGCCATGTTTGCACTCATTTTCTATCCTTTATGTTCTAGTGTTTCTCTTGCTTTATTTCCTTTGATATTGTCATGTGCTACTAACTCCTTTCATTTCATGTTTCATCATTTCATAAGCATCTCCATTTCATCCCATATTCATCCCTATTTTTTCTTGCAATTTAATTTGTACCAAAGTTAGAATGTAAACACTTAGGAGTTTTGTAATATTTCCCTTTATGCACTTTTAATTTCTTGGCAAAGAGGCCATAGAATGTATCTAGGGTATGATGTAAAGGACAATGGACTCTAATGATGTACACCGACACAAGCACCGACACATGCACACACATCACCTTAGATATAGTTAGAATATGCATGTTTAGATGTATGTCTAGGATTGTATGTTTAGATGAATGTCTAGGCTTTATACTTAGAAAAAATCAATTTTCCAAAAAATATGAACAAACTTCACTCAAACCATTTTCCAAATAAACCTTGGGATCCAAAATCCCATTGTATTTTCTTTTTCATTTTCTTAATCATATTTCAATGAAAATAATCAAACTTAGACCACATTTTGCAAATGACTAATTCAACCTCACAATTTCCCAATCTCATGCCCTTGAGGCCTCTTTCTATTCTTCAAATTCCATTTTCAAACTTAAAATCAACCAACAAAAACAAAAAAAACATTTTTGGAAGAGAACTACGGTGGATTTGATCCCTTAATCGGGTACGTAGGCAAGGAACAAAATTCCTTCAATTCAACTAAAATAAAAATCCAAAAACATTCTTCTCCCTCCAATTCTTCACTTAGCAAACTTTAGGTGTAAATAACATTTTCAAATAGCATTTAAAAATAGAGCGCGCGCGTAGAAATTAAAGACGGTTCCTATAGGATACTATAGTCGTTATGGGTGCCTAACACCTTCCCGTAGCGAAAACAACTCCCGGACCTCGATTCTCAAGGGTTTTGCTTACTTTTTCCCTTCCCAAGAAAAAATAAGATATCACCGGTTTAAAAGGTTCAAACGTAATCAATGTTTGACACCCAAAAACCAAGATAAAACAATAATCATTAGAGGAATTAAAACATACATAAATTGATAGAAGGTTGAAGAAATCGCCCTCCTAGCCGTCTTTAGGTCTCAAAATCGCACTTTTCTCTCTTCAATTCGTAACCCTTGTTTTTGGAATAGACTTCAGCTTAAATAGGCACAGACATTTGCCCAAATCGTGTCACGTTTTAAGTAAATCGTGACACGTTTTCACCTTGTGGAGCAAGAAACTGAATTAGGGTTTCTCAAAATCGTGTCACGTTTTGCCAATTGTGACACGTTTCCTTAATGTCGAACCAATGCTTTTGGTCTTCACCAAATCATGTCACGTTTTCACCAAATCGTGACACGTTTTACTCTTTGCATTTTCTTCAGTTTTTCTGCTCTTTTTGCTGCATAAGTCTCCTTGTGAACTCCAATTTGTGATCAAAATACATATAAAATTATGTTATGACGAGATGTCATCACAACCCCAAACATGAACCATTCCTTGTCCTCAAGGAATTTACTTTCAAAGCTGACAATCGACAGTAAAATAACAATTACCTGATCAAGCGATAGTACCCAAAAAATCACACCTTACTAGCTAAAGATGAGCTAGTTTGACTTGTACGCATCCACCAATTCACAACTCCACGCAAATATGAAAAGGGTTCACACACAGTCGACATGCAATCTACATATTACCATACGCTTGAAAAGTTTCTAAACGTCAATCAAAATCAATGTCAATGCACACTTTGAGGTCTTTAAGGGTTATAACAAGGCTTAGGTGAAGGTGGGATAATATTTGGATAAGTAGGCTACAAAAAATTTGAGTTAGGCATTCCTACGGAAGTTAAGCACAATTTCAATCCAACATTCATTCACCCTTTTGGAACAACAATTCTTGTAAAGGTACTAGAGAATACTTGTAACTATTGGGACAATCCAGTTTAAAGTTACTCGGATATTCAATGTTTTGTCCCTTTTTCATTCTATTTTCCTTTTTTTTTATACACCATTTTTGTGTGTATTTTTCATGATAATGTTCTTTCTTTGTTCTCTAGTACCCCCACCCCAAACTTAATTGGTTGCAAATTCCAATAGCAACCTCAAACTTAATATTTAGCAACATTCTACAATGTCTAACTCAGAAAAACAATATGAGACAAGTCCTAAAAGTCTCTAAGCTTGTAATGTAGTTTGTCACCGAGCAAAAAGTTCTAAACCTACCGGCTCAATTTGGCTTAAAAAAGGATAAACATAACACTTAAAATCAGGGTAGGCTTCAAAAAGGCTCACAGGACCAAACACTTTTGCCTTAGTGTACTAATGACAAAGAACAATCAACAATAGAGAAACAATGCAAGTTCTAGAAATGTAAACGCATGGAACACTCTTTATAGGTAAATTAGAAAAATAAAATTTGGCCATGAACCGTACAGTTATGATATCTGGGAGTTGTGACTACCTATCTTTAACTGTCATACACTTCGCCTTTTAAATCACAAGTCACCCCTCCTTTTGAACTTTCGGAATACCACTTGAACAAATATTTGTTACTGAACTGTAAAAGGTCAAGTAAACAAGCAAATTCATCAATAATAAACAAGTTCATGAACAATTACATAACGGGGGGTACAACCGAGTTAAACTTCATCAAAGCAAATAAAAATTGTTCAAACATAAAATTAAAAGTACATAAGCAAAGTGCTGAAACAAAAACAAAAAAATAAAAATGAGTTGGACCATCAGTAGTCCACTCAATCCTGCATCTGGTCCTCCGAAATCCATGTGCTGGGGTTCTCCTCTGCATAAGAGTCCTCCACAAAGTGGTACCTAGACTGGGCTCCACCAGCAGCAAAGTCGGCTTGGATCTCCTGCTCTCTAGCCTGAGCTCGACCTCTGGTGACATCAAAATAGTGGTCCATAGCCTCCTCGGACCCATCAAAACGCTCAAAAGAGCCCGTCATAGCCCTCTTGTTGAGGCAGACCGCCTCAGTGAACTCCTGACCGAACCTAGGACAGTTCCAATACTGAGTGTGGCTGTGGGGGAAATTTTGGTTTTTAGTACGGGGGCGGGGCCAGGGGATGCTTATACCCGCCCGCACCCACTTTTTAATATTTACTTTATTAAATTTTATAATCTTATTTCCACATAACTATTATAATTATTACTCTTTAGAAACATTTATTAGAATTTTTTGCTCTTTTGAAAAAAGTTTATTAGATTTTTAATTATTAATATAATTTTTTTTTCTTGCTATAAAAAAATGAAAAATATGCATTTTTTTTTTAATATTGTATAAAAAAAAAATAGAGTTTTTGCAAGGTAGAACCGTCCCCATTGAAGGCGGAGTTGGATGTTCAATTTTTACCCCCAATATAGTTTGGGGTCGAGGGCAGGGACAGGTGCATGGAAGCGGGGCGGAGACAAAGATGCTTAAACCCGCCCCCGCCCCGCCCCGCCCCACTGCCATGTCTAAACCTTGGAGATGACCTTGTCGTCTTCAATCATACTAAAAACTATTACATGCTTTGCTTCATAACTTAAAACAAATAGAATAAAAATAAAAATCTCTATACATATCAAGCCAGCACCACAGTTTCTATTAAGCTTTTCACGCCTTTTGAAAATTTCTTGTGTAGAAGAATATGAAGGTAAAAAAAAAGGTGGTGGAAATCTTGGAGAACAATCCAGATGTACATTTATGCTTTAAAAAACTTACATCAAATCTCAACCATTAAATATAATCAATCCGCTTGTTTAAAAAATCTAATCAATCCAACCACTCACTATCTAATTCGTAAGAGATGCACGTGAAGCACCATAGTGGATCATCCCGTACAAGGTACGCTAAAAGTGGTGAATCACTAAGAGTCTTTTAAAAAGTCAAGGTGTACTTAGATAATTTTAGTACTTGCATTCATTTTATAAAATTAAGTAATAGTTTTTTTTTCCTTTGGTTTAAATGTGTCATTGGTCCCTGCACTTTCATCAAATTTTGACATTGGTCCCTGCACTTTTTTTTGTTTGTCATTGGTCCCTGCACTTTGTAAAAATATTGGTATGGGTCCCTTGTTAACTTTCTGTTAAAAAAAAAACACAAAACTAACGGAGTGCCATGTGGCCCAATCATTTCACGCCACGTGGCACCAATATCAATATTTTTACAAAGTGCAGGAACCAATACCAATATTTTTACAAAGTGCAGGGACCAATACCAATAGTTTTATGTTTTTTTTAACAGAAAATTAACAGAAGGACTAATACCAATATTTTTACAAAGTGCAGGGACTAATTCCAAACAAAAAAAGTGCAAGGATCAATGTCAAAATCTGATGAAAATGCAGGGACTAAAAGCATATTTAAGCTTCTTTTTTTTAGGAATAATTAAGTAATAGCTGAACACTCATATAAAATACATGCATTCATATTAGACTCTCGTTTGTCATGAAAAATTAGAGATTTACGGAAAGAAAATTATTTTTCACTCATATGTGATTAATACATAACTTAAACTTCAAATCTCAAAGCATGAACTCGCGAAAATATATATAAGGGTTAATTATGTTTTTGGTCCCTACAAAATTGCGACCTTGTAAGTTTAGTCCTTACTTAATTTTAATAGCTTTTTTAATTCCTACAAAAAATTTATGCACGCAATATTAGTCCTTACTCAATCCAAATTTGTTTAATTTATGCTTAAACTCTTTAAGTTTTTCAACAATTTTTTACATGCGTGTTAAGAACGTTATTAAAAGGTCCTCTGAAAAAAATATCGCAAAAATTTGATTTCTACGTCCATATTTTTGTTACTTATATCTTAAACTTTTGTCGTTTTAAAAAATTCATATTTAATTTATTTCATGTTAAAAAATTATAGATTTTAGTAAAAGAACCTTTCATAGTGTTCTAAACTTGTATAAAAAGAATCGTTAAAAAATTTAAGAGTTCAAGGATAGTTAAACAAAATTTATTTTAGCAGGGACTAAAATTATAAGTAAATTTTTTTTTCGTAGGGATTAAAAAAACTATTAAAATTAAGTAAGGACTAAACTTAGAAGGTCGCAATTTTATAGGGACCAAAAACATATTTAACCCTATATATAATGCAACTTTCAGATAATGTGTAAACATGTTTTAAATCTGAAAAAAGTTGGTCACCATATGAGGTAATTTCCATTGTATGGCGGAGAATTATATTGTATTCTCACAGGGAAAAAAATATCAGAGAAGAAATATATCCATTTCTCACAGGAAAAAAAATTCCATATCCATATCTAGGTAATAGGCATGTAGCATAACCATGCTTGAGAATTATATTGTTTTCCAAGTGATTTTCTTAGGCCTTCAAAAACTTTTGCCAAGGAGAAAAATTGCGTAACAGAAAAGAACAGAGACTGCAAGAGTGAAAAACTACGTAAATTTCATTATAAGACAGTATCAAGTTCATGACATATTTCATGCATTTGCGATAAGGAAAGTTAAACCCAAGTTCTGTCAAGTTCTTATTAGAACATGAATGGCAGCCAATATAGTGTCCATCTCATGGTCCATCAAACTATGAATTTTACTATCCCTAGGCACAACAGCGAGGAAGACAAAGCTCAGATACAAAGACTGGATATAAATCCGTGACGAAGGGAATCAAATAACATATAGCACAAAACCAAAATTAATACTGCATGCTGTGTTTTTGCTCAATTTAGAAATAAGGTTAGTGACAGAGAACAAGTTCCATGCATATTGACAAGTTCAATGCCAAGAAGTTCTGCTCATCATTTTTAAGTTCTGCTCATCATTTTTTTGATTCTGCCAACTTGATATTCATTGAGGAAGACATGCACACAATGATAAAATTACAAGAAGACGAAGAATCAAACCATAAACAATACCAGATAACCGTAAATTAAAGAAGAAAAAAAAAATATTTGCGCAACAGTCACAATTAAAACATGGAGAAAATACCAACCACAGTACCCAGTGCCTTCTACTGCATCAAATGCACTTGACGAAAGATAAAAATACAACATCCAAATGCATTTTGCAATTAAAAAACCCTCCAATTATTATCCATTTCAATATGCTTCACAATCACACAACCTGTATTGTTCCATCAAGGCAAACAACATACAACAATAAAGTAGACACAAGTTTACAGTATCTATTCAGAACATATAGTTTTTTACACCTCATCTAGTTTAACTCCATAAGAAATAATCAAACAGAACTTTGGAAGTTCCAGAACCATCTTCAGCAAACTTCCAGACCACAAAATGAATTCGAGCAATTCAGACAGTGAATAACCCTTCTATTGAAACGAACAGACACGACCAACCTGAAAAAGAGACATTTCAACTATAATGTTACAAGTCTATAAGGGTTATTTTGAGGTTTCAGGTGCGTTTAAAATATTTGAGAACAAATATGGAAGGGAACTTCATTACAATCTCAAACCATACTATTTCAATCATATTCAGGTCATTTCACCGATGTTATGAGTCGTAAAATGTGTTAGATGTGCATAAGAATTTAATCCTCACAAAAATTTACAGAATAATATGATGATCATATATCTTCGGTTGTAAGTTGTTTTTCTGCAAAGATATATGATCATCATATTATTCTGTATCCTTCAAAAAAAAAAAAAAAATCATATTATTCTGTAAATTTTAGTGAGGATTAAATTCTTATGCACATCTAACACATTTTACGACTCATAACATCGATGAAATAAAAGACCAAAATATACAAAACATCCATTTTCACATTAATCATTCAAGATGAATAATCAGTTACCTTCTAGTCCATACACACTATCAAAAAGCAATAGATAAAAAAACCATAAGACGCTCATTGTCAAATTGAATTATTGGATACTATCATGGTTCGTGATTTAGACTGTAAGATTGTGCGGTTTCACGATCTGACTCGTCCCGCACAATTGCAGTTTCACGATCTGACTCGTCCCGCACAATATCTTGAAATTGCATAATCGCAGCTAAGATCGTAAAAACAAATTGGTTTTTTGTGCAAGGCGCAAGTGCGACCTCTAACTTTGTCTCTCTCAGTCGGGCGCAACAGAAAACATTATTATATCAACAAAAACCAAAATGTTTCAAATAATAATCACCATCAAAACCAACTTAGTGGTAATAGTAACCCTTAATTGAAAACTGAATGTACTATATGATTAAGTCAGCACCAACAAGTCGTAACAACAAATAAAGTTACTGAGAAATTAATAACATGTCAATTTCTTTAGAAACTTGATGACTAACATGTGTGGAGGGAAGCTCTACAACGAGGGCAGTGAGGATGAGAACTAAGCCACATATCAAAATACACATAATGATGAACATGTTGCCATTCTGTTAATAACCTCATCTTTTCCTTATTTTGAATATACTCAAACATATGCAACATTCCTTCTTATTCTCAATACCAGAGAAATAAATGAGGCATAGAATTGCATTACAACTTCACTATAAGTTTCATAAAGCTAAAGAACAACCATTTATATAAATGTGAAGTATATCATATAGTGTATATGATAATCAAAAGAGAAAGTGGTATAAGAACCTGTTGCTCACAAAAACAAAGTGTGATCAAAACTGCAGGGTCTAGAGAAATGAACTGCTACAGGTTTTAGGGTACGATAAAGCAACCTATGACGAGTTTCATATATATATATATATATATATATATATATATATATATATATATATATATAGAGAGAGAGAGAGAGAGAGAGAGAGAGAGAGGAGGGATCCATTGACTCCAAGAGTAAGTATAAAGAGTTACTCCAAATCTTAGCCATTGATTTTAATGTAAATTAATGGTTGTGATTAATCACTAGTAATGACTAGCATAGGGTTTTAATGCTCCTTCTTCCTAAATAACAACTACACAGAAATCTTGATTCTCAAATTAATGGCTTACTCTTTGGAACATGTTATATGCCTCTACCTCAATAAGAAACAATGAATGAATCACAAGATGAAAACTATATACTATTTGCTGGAAATCATGCAATTCCGTGATCATTCTTCAAATCATCTTGCAGAGTTCACGATTGCAAAAGTTCACGGTTGAATAGGTTTTTTTTCCTTTAATCTTCTATTGAATAAAATGGCTGGTGATTTACCTTTTTATTTAATTTAACAGCAAAAGTTGAAAATTGCAATAGCCATTATTTAGATTGTTTTCACGTGTATTCAGGTGGATTGTTTAGGAAAAAGGAGTAATAAAACCTTATGCTAGGGATTAGTGGTGATTAATCACAACCATTAATTTACATTAAAATCAATGGCTAGAATTTGGAGTAACTCTTTATACTTACTCTTGGAGTCAATGGATCCCTCCTCATATATATATATATATATATATATATATATATATATATATATATATATATATATATATATATATATATATATATATATATAGAGGGCATTTCACAGGATATGAAAGTCAATTTTGAGGGAAAGTTTAATATATTAATGACACAAAATCCTTATAACATGAAAGCTTGACAATTTGGTACAGATACAGAAGGTCAGTAATGAAGTAATGAGAATGAGAAGAACAAACGTGAGGAAGATATGAGAAGAGAGAGAGAACGTGACTGATTGGTTAAGGAGTGCAAGAGAGGTCACGTGACTTGCTAAAGGTAATATAAAATCTGAACCTTGTAACTAATCCAACGGATATTATTTCATCCTCTCACCCTCTCATTTAAAATCTCCTCTCATTTGAAATGCCCCCTATATATATATATATATATATATATATATATATATATATATATATATATATATACACACACACACATATACACACACACGAGAAGAGGGACGTGCTTTAATGGGAATTGCAGAGGTTAGAACTATATATGAGAGAGCACAACAATGAGCTAATTCCATGGCAAAGGTGTTTCTAAGAGTGAGCCAAAAACTAAACTAGTATTGCTAAAAGTTAATTAAGATTGAAATAAAATCTTGTAACAAGAATGCCGAAAAAAGGACTCTAAAATCTACGAAAATGAACATTTGATTCCTATCATTTGGGTCTCTCTATCCACAATTAAACCCAACGACCAAACACTCACTGTCCAAAGTATAGACGCAACTCACCTGTACTATGAGCCATATATGTATTAATTATTTAATAATTACTTTGCACTAATCCGTATCACACTATCAACTAGACTAGTTATAAATCAATTAAGCTAATAACAAACACATAGACTGACCATATCAATCCCAAACTGTCATCTAGTCGTAGACGTAGGTACAAATGGCCGAATTTCGCTATTCAGCATTGTGTATTCCTTGTTTGTGTTTATCGTTTGATTAGCCTTTTGTACCGAGTTTCTACACTAACAGTAGAGAAATCATACATCAGTCTTTGACTTTTGCTTTTCTTGTTTAAAGTTTAACTTTTTCTCTTTTTGATTTTTCTTGAGCTGAATAATGATTTTTTACTAAGATGATTTTCAGCAATTGAAGAAAAAATTAAGTTTTCAACATTAGCTGAAATTGTGGCCTATTTCTCTTATACATAGATATAGGGTGCGTTTGTTTCAGCTTTAAAAAAAATAGATTTTGAGTTAAAAGAATCTAGAGATTTTTTTTTAGAGATTTTTAAAAAAATCTAAAGCTATTTCTGTTTGTCTAATATCATAAAAATCATTTTTTTGAGATTTGAAACACTTACACTTGAGTTCCTTGCATTAAGAAAAAAATAGATTTTGGAAAAGCTACTTGAAATAGATTTTCATTTTGAAGCTAAAAATGATTTTTTTAGCAAAATGGATTTTTTTAAAATCTCAAACAAACACAACAAAAACTAAAAAAGTGATTTTTTACTCAAAAAAATAGATTTTTTTTCAAAAAAAATCCAAAACAAACAGGCCCATAGTGACTGCTGCAGTATATAGTGTGATTGAAATTTAATTAGAGCACCAAAGTATCCTACTTGATAAGAGTCAAGTAACTTGAATCCACTAAAAACAAATGGTGAATTTAAAAGAACATAAGATCTACGCGATTCTCTCAGCGAGACAAGTTAACATACATGAGTTAGAGTCAAGTCAGATTATTAGTGAGTAGTGAGCCTTTGTCTAGTCTCCGATGCCGAGGTCCATAGAGGATTTTTAAGCCTTCACTAAAGCTACTTTTGGATTTGGCGAAGTATCTAAGTTTTTTTTTTTTTTTTGAAACGAACAATATTATTCATCGACGAGAGGGTGTAAGACACAACCACAACTCGCGGAAAATACAAAAGGGGCCGTATATAAGCGGCACTCCTAAACACCAAAAACCACTCAGTCATGATGCTGGGATATACAACAAGCGACCAGCACCTCAAGGCCACAACCAACACAGATAAAGGCAACAAAAGCATACCCCTGCATCACAACTAAGCACACCCACAAACAAAGAGAACCCAGCCAACCCAAAATCAAAAAACTGCCACTGCTGCAACAGCAACAGCAGAGACACCCTGCCATAACAGAACAGAAAATCAGCGCCACGCTCCCAAGTCCGCGCAACAGATCAACGGCCACCAAACAGAACTAGCCACCTCCAAAACTGCTGCAGCCCCCAAACCAAAACTGGCCAACAACAGCACAGCAGATCACCAAACCCGGCTCAAAAGCTCAACAAAACTGACACAGCAACACAACTAACCCCTTACCAAACATGAAACAGCACCAAAACCAGCAAAAGTAAGCATAGCTACGTGAAAGTTGATGCATAGAACAAGAAGGGAATATTTGTACATGAAGAGATAAGAGAGGAATCATATGGAGGAAAGAGGACAATGATGACGACATTTAGAAAACAAATGCAGTTTGGGGACAGAAAACAATAAATAACTTTGGTGATTCATGTTAGAATATGACTACAAAGTTGGACATAGAAAAAGATTTGGAGGCTCTACAGTAAGCCAAAAATTGATCTAGAGGGTTGGTTGGCCACCGAGTCATCTAAATATAGATAGTTGGTTGCAAACATGTTTGAATTTTTTTAAAACTAGTTACCTCTTTGTATCCTGAGTGGAAACTGAAATATCAAAACTAATTTTTAGTTGTCGCTGATGTAGACCTAAGTTCCAATAAGGATGTAACAATTCTAAATCACATTTTGAGTTGTCACTGATGTAGACCTTAGGCTTCAAAATATTATCAAATTGTTGAATTGTTGTTTCTCATCCTTAAATATATTTTTAATACTTTCTTTTCGCAGCAAGATGATGGTTTCTTCAAGGAAGAAAACTTTATGTTGCTCACAAAAACAGAGTGTGATGACCTTAAAACTGAAGGGTCTAGATAAATGAATTGCTACAAGTTTAAGAGCATGACATAGCAACCTATGAGTTTCATATACATAGAGAATAGGAATATGCTTTAATCAGAATAACATATTTTTACATTAACCTAGGTCTAATCAGAACTGTCAGCTAGATTAGCTACTCATGAAAGTGCATATATTAGACTTATCTTCAGGAAAAGGCGAATGTGCATAGAACTTTACATTAGTAAACTAAAAGTTTGGAAAGGAAAAAATACTTAAAGTTTACTCAATAACTGTTGGAAGTGGTGACACTGCTTGGATAATATAGTCGACCAAACTACAAGTGTGATCTTGGTTCAATTAAGCATGGAAAAACCAAACTGAGTCAAACCAAACTGGCTGGCAATTCTGACAAATCAAAGCAGTTGCGAATCAACCCGATTCGGTCTGATTTTGTGATTTAATGCACCATGTTTTGTGTTTTTTAACCGACAAGGTTTAAAATTCGAGAACAAAATTGTGATTTCAAACTGAGCTGGTTGAAAAAACAGTTTTAAAACTAGTTATGAATTGGTTAACATAGTTGAATAAACAAATTTTCTGATTCTGGACCAGTTTTCCATAGTTCAAAAACTAGTAAACAGAGTTGAGTACAGGATTTCTCAAACCTTTTTAACATCATGAAATCAAAATCATAACAAAAATCTTAGAAAATCAAACGATAAACCATTTAATGCAATTAATGATTATTTACAATATAATTCAAGATGAGAGAGAATCAACAACTCAAATTAACCATACCATTGAAAATAAAAGCAGACATAAAATTGGCACTTAGGTGATTAACAATTATCCAACAAGTCTTGGGTTGTCCATAGTTCAACCATACTATTGATTAACAATGATCCAACAAGTCAGTAATAACCAAAGCAGACATAAAATAAATAACACAAACAAAAACTAACCATATATATGTTGCAGTTGAATCCCAACTTAAGGTGATATCAAACTCTCAATGTAGACATGTGGGTATATCCGTTTATAATTGTTTTGAAACTCAGGAATATTCGATGTACCAGTTTTGGAATTGTAAACAACCAACTTCCTATTATTATAACTTCCCATCTCATAACACTCAAGCAACATTTGGTCATCCTCAGAAATATATAAAGCATTATAGGCATTGAAACCGCGATCTTGCATGTTAGGAAAACTGTACAATTTAGTCCAAGACTCTTTATTTCCATACTCGTTCATGATCCAAACATCCAAAAACCCATGACAACTTGCAAAGAAGCACAAGCAATCCTTCAACACACTCAAGTCCCGCGAATCAATATCGTTCACGAAATCAGGTAGCAAAAGTTGTTGATATGACTCCTTCTTTAAATCAAGAGAAAGAATATATGAATCATCGGTTACCAACCAATTAGCAGTGCCACTCACAAATACTCCCGGTCCACAAATGTAGTAAGAATATGGGATGTCATCGATTCTTGTCCAATAATCAGTCCCCAAAGTATAAACACTAACTTCATTTCTTAAAGAAACACGAATGAGCTTATAATTCTCAATGAAATGATCATAGCCCAAGCTTAGGTAAGAAGGACGACCTTTGTGTGGATTTTCCAAAGGAGGCAATAACTTAAACTTTCTAATGGAAGGATTCCACAAAAAAAAAGAACCATCTTCGACATAAACGCAAAAGATGCCATCGCAAGAGCACAGTACGTTCACGCAGTGTTGTCCATTTGAACCATCAGGAGGGTAAAGTTGTGTCTGTGCAACAACGGTAGAAGTAGAAAAAACCGATGGGATCGGCGAATCATACAGAACTACCTCACATGATATGCTACGACATTCTAACATGAGGTGGTGGCGCTTTGTTGAGAATTGAAGATGTTTTTTTGCGAATTTGGGATCGGAAATTAAAGAATTGAAGAACTTACAGAGGCATCGAAGCTGTACGAGTAATTTCACCGGAAGCCTACATAGAATCTCAGGCAAGACATCAAACGGAAGAGTTGGAAGCTGGGTAGTTTCAGTGGTTGTTTCCGCCGCCGTGAGTGAGAGAGAAGTAAGGACGATGCTGTTTGGGTCTTGTTCCACATTGCTGCTAACCTGCGCCATTGAGTGGATGTTCAAAAATTAGGGTTTGAGTTCTCAATTGTATATTTGGGATCCAAAATAAGGTTTGATTCACTGTAACAAGTAACAACAGTACAATGATTTGATTATTGGCGAGAAAAGGAAAAAGACACTATGTGTTTGTTTCAAGAGAAGTACAGAAGAGAGAACTAATTCTTACTTCTTTTTTTTTTTTTTTTTTCATATTTTATAACAGAGTTTAAAATTACATACTGTATTAATTTTAATTTTATTTTAGGTTGTTTCATATTTTATAATAGAGTTTTTTTTTAAACTATATGATAATAAAATTGTAAATAAAAAATTACAAAAAATATGTATTCAATTTTTTATTATATTAAAATTGACCCACAATAATATTTTTTTGTAGTGTATTAAATTATTATTTTTTTGCTAGATTAATTCAAGGTGAGTGTAATTTACTCTATGTTTTTATAAGTAAGTATATAGACAGAATGATAAACACCACTTAAATTCAAACACATTGCTAGTCTTGAGATTGAACTTAGATGAATGTGTTTTTTTTTTTTAAAGAAATTTAGATGAAGGTGTTCAATCATACAATTTCGACATTATGAGTTGAGTTTTTACATACCATATAAAAGATTAAGTAAGAAAAAAAATCAACTTAAATATATTTTTAGTCTGTACAAAATCACGAGCTTTTTATTTTATCCCTTAAAGTTTTATTAAAAAAAAGTACTAACTTTTAATCCTTATTTGCATTTTTTAAGGATTATTTTGAGAACTACAACTATCAATTTTTTGTAAAAATATTTTAACTATCAATATTATGAAGGATTCATGTTGTCAATTGGTTAAATAGATGCTACTAACTTTCTTTTTGACTATTCTCTTGTATCCATGTTGAATCAGACTCTTGTAGCTACTAACTTTCTTTTTGATGAGTGCCCGATCTCTCATCCTTGTTGTCAATTAGTTAAAGAGATGCTATTTACAAGTGGATCATGGGTGGATTTGTGATTATGTGGCAGTTGAAGCATTTATGTGGTCTAACACTCTTTGTGAAGGAAATCAAGTTGATTGTGTCCTTGCAAGAGATTTTTTTTTATCTGCCCTAGTTGAAACCAAAAAATCAAAAAATGCCCTAGTTGAAACAAAAATACCAAAACTGCCCTACTTTTTCAGAGTTGACTGGTATGTCACAAGTTGGACTTGCGACCTACCTATGTCACAGTTCCGACTTGCGACATACCCCCTATGTCACAAGAGGCAATGGCGACATGCAAGTCTCTCAAATTTTGAAATTTTTTTGTCCTTATTATATGTCACAAGTGGGACTTGTGACATATTTATTTATTTACTTTTTCGTTTTTTTCTATTAATTTAATAGAATTAGTTTTAAAAATTTTTAAAAAAATAATTGAAATAAATATTTATGATTTAAGATGACACATTTAAAGGTACAATACATTTAAACGAAGAACAAATATTTAATATTTAATTTAATAAAATACAAACCAAATACAATTAAAAAAAAATATGCATAGATTGCTACTGATTTTTCTATTAATTTAATAGAATTAGTTTTAAAAATTTTTAAAAAAATAATTGAAATAAATATTTATGATTTAAGATGACACATTTAAAGGTACAATACATTTAAACGAAGAACAAATATTTAATATTTAATTTAATAAAATACAAACCAAATACAATTAAAAAAAAATATGCATAGATTGCTACTGATGTTCAGTATTAATGCAATTTTTTCGGGAATGACCGGTCATCCTACAAATGCCGCATTTTCTCCCCTCATTTTCCACAACGTCCATCTCGGTCCTAATGCGAGTAATTGGGGGACGACCTTTCTTAGCTCTACGCATCGCTGAATCGGGAACCACCTTTGAGCCTACATAAGTTGGCCAATACTGTTGGTGGTGAACCACATCGAAATGGATATTGTATACAGAGTATGCACATTAATTCGTAAATTTATGATCAACAAATGTTTTATAGTCGTAGCTAAAACTAGAACATGCGGCAATGACATGTGAGCATGGTAGGTGTAACGCCCTGAATTTTCCACAGTCGCACCATTTACTTCGCAGGTCGACCTTGTATTCTCCCATCGGCAATCCTTCTCTATGGTCGATAGTTTCACGGACGGAGAAAGTATACCTATCTCGGTCGAACTGAGTGACACTGTGACTGTTGGATTTGATGACCTCTGCCTTCAGAAACTTCATGATGTTTTCTGAGAATGGTTCCCCAGAATTTACCCTTGCCGATGCCTCGTGTCCTCTTTTAGCAAACAAGGCCCCCAACCTGTAGTAGGAGGCTTTCACAATAGCTGTGATCGGGAGTCCGCGAATACCTTTATACATGTTATTTTGCGACTCTACTAGGTTGCTCGTCATGTGGCCCCATCGTCGACCATCATCATGTGATTGAGTCCACTTTTCGACGGGAATGTTGTCGACCCAAGCTAATGCTTGTCGATCTGCTCTGGCAATTTCATTGCGGTAGTAATTGAACGTGGGGATATTCATGGCATATCCTGCATTGTTTGAAATAAAAGTTAGATATGTCCACGGTAAAGAAAACATATGATTTAGAAGGAAAGATATATGATTTTTACCCATGCAGGTAACTTTCTTCCTAAGTTCTCCATCCTTTATTGCTCGCATAAAGTTTTGTGCAATGTGTCGGACACAAAACACATGAGTTGTCGGAGTATTGTGCCATCCATTTTGTGGATCATCGTAAGCGCTCTTTATCGACACTCTATCGTGGCATGTGTGAAGCAGCACACTACGATAAAAAAGGACTATGTGGGTGTAACTTCCTTCTTCAAGTTTGGGCATTTTGTAGGATGGAGCATATTGCACCAATACCAAACCCAGATAATAATGATAATAACCAAGTCCAATTTCCGTTAGGAAATAAGTAAGTACGATATAATAATAACTTTCTGTTTTATTACTTCTCTATTAATTTTTAATTTTTAAATATTATTGTTTTCAAGATTATTGATTATTTGATTTATTCTTTCAGATGGACCGGAAAGGGCTCGAATTATTACTATAATCCATCTCATGACACCATACATTACAGAACGGAGTTTGATCGCTTAGTACAAGGACACGTAATATATAATGACTATTATTTGTTTATTTATAAAAATGTAACTCAATGAATTTTAACTATATCTTTTCTTTTATGGTAGTTTGAATGGAGGCCGTATAGAGAATTTCGACACCGCCAACCACGAGACTTTTGGGATTGTACAGCAAGCACTTATCTGATATGTTTTGACAAAGTCGAGTGGCATCCGGGGAATAGGGTAAAGCTCCAGTTTGGCTTACCACAAGATATACCAGAACCACCTGTGGACATGCGGATATACCACAAATTGGACAAACGGTTCAAGAAATTTTATGAAGACATTGAATCGCAATTTCCAGAAGCGTGTGCCCATTGGAACAGTCGAAGAGCATATACTTTACCTCGCGTGCAAAGGAGAACGCTACTCCCTAGTGATGATTATATCAATTGGTATACAACTGTGTGCAATCCAAACTTAAGGATTGATTATCATGATGATCATCCACAAGAGGTGGCAGAACAGGAATTTGACGTGGAATCAGAGCCGGAGTTTGTTTCAGACCCAGAACCAGAGAACAACAACAACATATCACCGTCACCGAGCTTCTTCTCAGGACTTGATCAACGATTTACCGATCCATCCAACTACCAAACAACCACCGACCCAACAACACTAGCACCACAAACTTCCGACTTCGCTTTTCTTGATCTCAACACCCCACTGCACCAAATTATCGCACCACCACCATACGCAACACCTAGAGATCATTATCCACCAAGCATTGGGTCATCTTACATGAATGATTACATGTCAACATATGCTTACAATGATCTAAACCAACCTGGAACATCCTACACAAATAACCCCCAAGCCAACAACCAAATGTACAGCAACCCACACTACAACTACCCACCAACACCAACTGACCTATATCCCCAATTCACACCGGGTGCCGAATTTAATTTTTCAATTTCTCCTGCAAATGACGTCGAGTTTGGTCAATCGTCATTGGGCCGTTTATCATTGAATTCCATTGAAGATAATCAATTTCTCAATACAACATGGCCTAGCAGGGAAGACGATGTTTTGTTGACGCTTGGTCAAAGTAGTCAAGTGCACAACGACGAAACTGACGATCAACCAATTCATCGTCAAAGATCTCGGCGTCAAATTATTCCTCCCGCTCCAACGCGACATAATGCAGCAAGAAATGCTGGCGCACCATGGTGTGGAACGGGACCACGACCACCTAATGCCCGAAGAAGAAATAATTAAATGTATTGAATTTTTTTTTGGTCAAAAATGTATTGTACTTTTAAATGTGTCATATTAATAAATAATAAATATTTTTCTTAAAAAAATAATCATAAATATTTATTTCAATTATTTTTTTAAAAATTTTTAAAACTAATTCTATTAAATTAATAGAAAAAAACGAAAAAGTAAATAAATAAATATGTCACAAGTCCCACTTGTGACATATAATAAGGACAAAAAAATTTCAAAATTTGAGAGACTTGCATGTCGCCATTGCCTCTTGTGACATAGGGGGTATGTCGCAAGTTGGAACTGTGACATAGGTAGGTCGCAAGTCCAACTTGTGACATACCAGTCAACTCTGAAAAAGTAGGGCAGTTTTGATATTTTTGTTTCAACTAGGGCATTTTTTGATTTTTTGGTTTCAACTAGGGCAGATAAAAAAAAATCTCTCCTTGCAAAGTTTGGTCTAACTATTGGGACTATGAATGATTTGTGATAATGTTCCTAATTTTATGCCTCTAAATGTTTTTGTTGATGCTACTATGATTGGTTTCTCTCGTGGTTTTTAGTTTTTGTTTGGGCATTTAGACATTTTCTTTCAAAAAAAAAAAAAGTAGGGGCATAAGAAACAAACAAATTACCCAGTGATCTAAACCAAATAAATTAGTTTGACTTTTGTTTTTCTTAGGTTTGAACCCAAACCGAACCGAATTAGTCAGACACGGAACATTTAGACATTTTCTATGCAATATGACACAGAACATTGTAGTGTCCCATTTTTTTTCCAAAATTACACTTGATGTGTTGTGTTTTTGCTTCTGATGATTTTCTTCCTTCCAAAATGCACCTCTATTTATAAAGGTAAATGAACCGTGAGAATTGAAAATCCATGCTGTTAAAAGTAGATTAAGCTTTATAGTGTGAAACCCATGTGTGTATTTTCAAGCTTTTCCTGCACTGCCAGCTATTATTTTAATGGGGGTACCCTAACAGAAACGCGTGGAACAAGAGTACAACTCTTTTTTCTGGTAGAACAAGATAACACAGTGAAACATAGAAGTCAAACAGTTAAATTAGACTTTGAAGATTGTATTTTTCGACAAATAACATACAATAATAAAGTCAGAGACAAGTTTATCCTTACTATTTAGAACATATAGTTTGTTCACCTCATATAGTTTGACTCCACAAGAAATAATTAAACTGAACTTAGGAATTCCACAACACTAGAACTATTACTCCATTTCACCGCCATCTTCAGCAAAGCTCCAGACCACAAAATGAACATAAGCAACTCAGCCAGCCAGCGAATAACCCTTCTACTGAAACGAACAAACACAATCAACCTGAAAAAGTGACATTCCAACTATGATGCTATAAGTCTATTTTGAGGCTTCATGTGCAATTAAAATTAAAATATTGAGACATATTATAAGGCAAACACACATGGAAATGAACTTCATTACAATCTCATTTCACCAATGCTATGGAATTGTACACTGCTGTGTGCGTCTAAGAATTCAATAATATCATTTACACAACAATATGATGACCATATATCTTATCAGCAAAACAACTTTAAATCTCCTGCAAATAAAAGTCTAAAATATACAAAACTTTCATTTTCACATTAAACATTCGACAACAATAATCAGTTCTCAAAAGACAAGAGATAAAACATTAAAACTGTAGCCAAGGTTATTGTCAATTTGAATTTATGAATACTATCCAAATCACGGCTTAAATCGTAAGATCGTAATTGTCGATCTTGTACAAGATCACTTGGTGAGAAAACTGTAGCCAAGATCATGAGATCGCAAAATTGTAGCCAGGATCGTAAAAATGAATCGGATTTTTGAGCTGAAAGTGTGGCCTCTCACTCCATCTCTCTATGTCACGGGCAACATTGCAGCCATTTTTCCCCTGTAACGATTTGTTCACTTTTTTCCCTCTCCCATCTCTCTATCAACACACAAGACAAGGCAGTGAATACTTAGAAGCTAACGAATAAATGCATGGCATAAATGATGTTAACATTTCAAGCCAGCGAATCACAAAACTTTACACCACTTAGTAGTGACACCAAAAAAAATCAATCATATGCACAATTAAAAGGCCAGTATTATGTCAAAACATAAACCAAAATGTTTCAAATAATAATTACCATCAAAACCAACTGAGTGGTATTGGTAACCCATAATTGAAAACTGAAAAAATTAACGTCCTATATGATTATTTCAGCACTAACAACACATAAACTTGCCAAGAAATTAATAACAAGTTAAATTGTTTATAAAATTTATGACTAACATGTATGGAGGAAGCTCTACAGAGCAGGAAACTAGGATGAGCACTAAACCACATATCCAAGCACTCATAATGATAAACATGTTGACATTCTGTTAACAGCCTCACCTTTTCATCCTCATGGAAAATACTCAAACGTGTGCAACATTCCTTCTAATTCTCAAAACCAGAGAAACGAAAATGTGGCATAGAAATGCATTACAATCTCAATATAAGTTTCAGAAAGCTATATACGAGTTCATCACGCAAAAGTTAAGTGTATGATGATCACAAGAGTGAATGGTCTAAGAACCCAATCCTCAGAACAACAAAAAATTGTGCTGATTTTATAACTGCAAGATTTGGAGAATTGAATTGCTACATATTTTAGAGCAATGATATAACAAACTATGAGTTTCATATATATATACAAGATAAGAGGGATATGATTTAATGTGAATTGCAGCGGTGAGAACTATATATTAGGGAGCACAAGAGTAAGTCAATGTCATCATAAAGTTGTGTCTAAGAATTGTTTCTAAGAGTGAGCCAAAAGTATGACATGAAACAAGTTCAAGTTAACCAACAAATGCAAGAAAGTCAATCATCTAGCAATACTAGACACAATCATTTATAGAAGGTTAATTAATATTGAAAGAAAACCTTGTTAAATGTTATCATTTTCAGTAATCAACACAATCATACAAGACTAGTGTATAAAGTAAACAAGTCAACAAACTATTTAAAGAAGCAATTAAACTTACACCTGGCTAAGCTGGAACTCCAATTTCTTCATTTACTTCATAAACTACTTAAAACTAACACATAATAGCAGAATAAAAAAGGGTTAATTATGTTTCTAGTCCCTATAAAATAGCGACCTTGTAAGTTTAGTCCATACTTAATTTTAATAGCATTTTTAGTCCCTAATTTTGTTTTTCTGCACTGAGTATTAGTCCCTAATCAATTCAAATTTATTTAATTTATGCTTAAACTCTTAAATTTTTGAACAATTTTTTGCAGACATGTTTAGAACATTACTAAAAGTTCGTCCGCAAAAAATTATTGCAAAATTTGATTTCTACATCCAGATTTTATTACTTTTTATCTTTAACTTTTGTCGTTTTAAAAAATTCATATTTAATTCATTTCATGTCAGAAAATTCTAAATTTTAGTAAACGAACCTTTCATAGTGTTCTAATCTTGTCTCAAAAAAATTGTTCAAAAATTTAAGAGTTTAAGGATAATTAATCAAACTTTGTTTTAGCAGGGACTAAAATTATAAGTAAATTTTTTTTTATAGGGACTAAAAATGTTATTAAAATTAAGTAGGGACTAAACTTACAAGGTCGCTATTTTATAGGGACTAGAAACATAATTAACCCAATAAAAAATAGGCTTGAATATGCAAACCGTCCCTGTAATTTGGGCGAGTTTTGATTTTCGTCCCTGTAAAAAAAAAAAATTAAAAACATCCCTGTAAAATTTTTATTGTTTTAAAAAGGTCCCTGGCCCCACCCAAACGTTGAAGTGGCATGGTTTTGGCCACGTGGCAGTTGCTGACTGTGCAACTTTTGCCATGTGGCGCTGACGTGGCTTGCCACATAATATTAAATTTTAAAAAATATTTTAAAAATACTGAAAATTGTTTTTTTAAATTAAAAAATCTGAAAATAATTTTAAAAAATAAAAAAATCCTAAAAATATTTAAAAAAAAATTCCGATTATATAATTTTAAAAAATATAATTTTTTTGAAATATGAAAAAAATGGAAAATTATATAATTTTTTAAAATCAGAATATATAATTTCGAAAATTATTAAAAAACTGAATTTTTTTTAAAAATCATAATATTAATTTCGAAAAAATCTGATTATATATTTTTTAAAATTATGTGAAAATAATCTGTTTATATATTTTCATAACAAATCATAATGCGTTTAAAAAATATGAATATATAAATTAAAAAAAAAAAATTCCAAAATTTCGAAAATTCTTTTTTAAATTAAAAAAATCTGAAAGTAAATTTAAAAATCATATAAAAATTCGAAAAAAAAATCTGGAAATTTTTTTTGGAAAAAAACTGTTAAAATTAAAAAATTTGAAAAAAAAAGTGAATATTAAATTTTCGAAAATTAATTTTTTTAATTTGAAAATTATATATTACATTTTTTCAAAAAAGTATTTTCCAATTTTTTTTCTTCATTTTTTAAAAAAAAATTGGAATTTTTTATGATTTTTTAAAATTTTTTAAAATAATTTTCAAAAATTAAAAAAATTTAAATTTTTAAATGACGTGGACTGCCACGTGGCAAAAGTTGCACAGTCATCAACTGCCACGTGGCCAAAACCATCCCATGTCAGCAAAAAAGTGGGGTCAGGGACCTTTTTAAAACAAAAAATTTTACAGGGATGTTTTTAAATTTTTTTTTTACAGGGACGAAAATCAAAACTCGCCCAAATTACAGGGACGGTTTGCATATTTAAGCCTAAAAAATAATTATAAATATCTTAGCAGAAATTAAGAACAATGAATTGAAGGGTTCTAAAGAAAAATAATGAGCTTATAGCGATGCAGACACAAACCAGAGAAAATAAATAGGAAAAAGTGAATCTATTAAATACAATTTCTTTCTATTTTATTCTTGAAGTTTCTTTTTACTTCTTTCTATTTGATTCTTGAAGTTTCTGATCAAGAATCTAAATTTCCCCCCCCCCCCCAAAAAAAATAAAATTACTTTGGTTGATCTTCATCTCCAATACACTCACCTTTCAATCCAAGTGACTTCAATTCCAACTCAACTTGATACTTTCTCAGTTTTCACATTCTATAGAATGTCTTGACACATTCTATAGAATGTCTTGACAATAATTATAGATTGCAGAAAATCAAAATATATCTTGTGACCAACATATGAAGAAGGATCTTAAGAACGAGACTCAGAAGATGATCTGATCCACTATGATCAGTAAGAGGTTAGTGGTGGTGATCATTGTTATCAAAAACGCGACTTAAGTCCCAAAATCCTGGTTTTTGCGACTTTGCGTAGCTTCAACGACTCAAATCCATAGAAAAGTCCCAAAAACAGGCAAAATCCTATCAAAATCGCACAAAATCGCATAAAATCGTGAAATCCGTTCAAAATCGCAGGATTTTGATGGATTTTGAAGGATTTTGTTCATTTTTTGATAAGGGTCAATTTTTGACCCGGTTCGTAAATTGACCCGATTTGAATCCATGACCCGGTTCTATAAATACCCAAAAGGCCAAAAAATTTCATTCTTTCACTTCCCCCACACTTCCTCAATAGTTACACGGGCATTTAGGATTTGCCTTTAAGTATTTTGTCTAGATTATTTACCATTATTATGACTACTAAAGAATATTTGCATCTAGGCTTTGAGTCATTTATGTATATGTATTTTGTGAACTTTGAACTTTAGTCATTTATGTATATGCAATTTATAACATATATTTAACTTTTTTTTTTTGGTAGAATTCTCGATTTTGATTGCGATTTTACGAGTCCCGACTTTGCTATCCTATATCGATTCTACAAAAGTCCCTGAGTAAAATCCTTCGATTTTGATTGCGATTTTACGAGTCCCGATTTTGCTACTCCCTTTCGACTTGAAGTAAAGTCCCGATTTTGATAACCTTGGTGGTGATGACGCAGCAAGTATTAAAAATGAAGGAGCGCCAACAAAATAAAGGTGATGATCATGTAGCATTGACTGATTCTTCAACATTACCAATGCCATTGGATTCTTCTATCAACATAACATGAAAGAAAATAAAAGATGGACCTTCTGTAACTGAAACTATTTCTGCAGAAACTTCTTCCAATAAATTATACAACTACACTAATTTTCAAAATTATCATTGAAGCTTATTCTTCTCTACAACTTCATGACCCAGTTGCATCATGCAAATTCTTCCCAGTTGATAGAATGACGAAAGCAGCACCAATGGTTGAAGCGGCTTACTAGTTTATGATGATTTACATTTACTAATAGGCAATTACCCAAATTCAACAAGGGAGCTTCTACGGTGAAGTCGGACAATTGACTTCTTCGGTTCAGCCAATCATATTTCAAGTGATGACACGTCAAATGTAGAACAAATTCTAATATGGATCACTTCTTCATATGTTCCACCATGGACAAGTTTCTTTCAAGATCTTAACCGTTAGATTTATTTGATCTCTATGTTATTGTGGTACACTCTCTACACATGATTTTTCTTCTAATTCCAATTCTCTCTCCTCTCTAATTTTTTCTTTCTTTATTTTTTTTTGTTACATTTTCTTTCTTTATTTATTCATATTCTCTTTCATCCAGATTTTTATTAAATCACTCTTCAACATCTTTATCATACCTTCATCATCTTCATCAACTTATTCATCATCTTCATGAGAAAAAAAATCTAAAAAATTAAAAATAAATAAATTACATAATTAAAAAAGAACACTGCTAATTGTTTTTTTTTTTTACAAGAAACACTGCTAATTGTTACGAAACAATTTTCACAAGAACAACAAGAATGCATACATGCTCGGCTTTAATTAAATTGAAAAAAGGTAGTTACGTGAAAGATGAAAATCACAGTTGTGCCTTGTTTAAATTATAGGGACATGATTAATTTGTGCCTTTCTTGTTTTGACATTCCCGTAACATTAAGCATTACCTTTAAGATGGCTTAAAGTTATGGTTTTTCGGTTTCGGGTCGCATGGGTTTCAACCGGGTCATTATGACCCGTTTGAAGGTAGAAGATGAAGTAGTAAAAAAAAAAAAAAAAATCAACATTATAGGAATCGAACGCGCGACCAACCTTTCAAAAAGGTTTGCCGAGGGTCAAACATTCTGATTTTATTTAACTTTATTTTGGGTTTTAAATTGTATTCAATGAACAAAAATAATTATCATTAATTTCATGCTTTAGGAAATTCAATCTATAAGAATGCACGGGTCGTATAAAACTGCGATGATAGTTATATTGTCTATTTTGATGGTAATCAACATTAATAAAATATTTTTATTAAATAACTTTTTTAATTTTATATGCAAAACATCGTTAAATATTTGCATTGTATTTATTGTAGGTTTTATGTGCTTTTTATCTATGGAAATAAATTTTTGGCTTAATTATGATTTTCGTCCCTGTAATATAGGCGCGTTTTGATTTTCGTCCCTGTCAAGAAAAAAGTTTGAATTACGTCCCTGTAAAATTTTTTTTGTTTGAAAATGGTCCTGGGCCCACTGTTCAGCTGAGTTGGCAAGGGTTTGGCCACGTGGCAGTTGCTGACTGTGCAACTTTTGCCACGTGGCGTGCCACATAATTAAAAAATAAAAAATAAAAATAAAATTCTGAAAATAATTTATTTAAATTTAAAAAAATCTGAAAATAAATTTAAAAATCATAAAAAATCTAAAAATAATAAAAAAAATTCCGAAAAATCCCAAAATAAATTTAAAAATCATAAAAAATTTTGAAAAAAATCTGAAAATTATAAAAAATTTCCGAAAAATCTGAAAATAAATTTAAAAATCATAAAAAAATTTCGAATAACATGTCACATGTTTAACTCAATACACCAGTAATAATTAAATAGATTTTTTAATTTGAAAATTATATATTAAATTTTTTTCGAAAAACATAATTTCAGAAAAATATAATATATATTCTGAAATTAATATATTATATTCAGTTTTTTCGAAAAATTTCAGAATATATATATATTAATTACAGAAAAAAATCAGAAAATATATTTCATAATTTCAAAAAAAAATTATTTTAATATTTCAGAAAATAAAAATTTATGAAAAAATTTATTTTAATATTTCGGAAAAAAAATTTTAATTTTTAAAATTTTTTTTGAAAATTTAAAAAAATTTCGAAAATTTATAATTTATTTTTTTCGGAATTTTTAATTTTTAAAAATTTTTAAAATTTTTTCGGAAAAAAATTAATTCTTAGCTACAACATTCTTCGAAAATTTTCACATTTTTTTAAATTTTTCGGAATTTTTTTTTCACATTCTTCGAAAATTAATTTTCGAAATTTTCAAAAATTTAAAAATCTGAAAAATCCCGAAAATTTTCAATTTTTTTTAAAAATTATAAATTTTAGAAATTTTTTAAAATTTTTAAGTTTTCGAAATTAAAAATTATAAATTTTAAAATTTTTGAAATCTTTTTATGATTTTTAAATTTATTTTCAGATTTTTCAGAAATTTTTTATGATTTTTAAATTTATTTTCAGATTTTTTGAAAAAATTTTCAGATTTTTTCGGAAATTTTTTATAATTTTCAGAATTTTTTCGGTAATTTTTTATGACTTTTAAAATTATTTTCATATTTTTTAATTTTAAAAACAATTTTCAGAATTTTTAAAATATTTTTTAAAATTTAATATTATGTGGCACGCCACGTCAGTGCCACGTGGCAAAAGTTGCACAGTCAGCAACTGCCACGAGGCGAATGCCATGCCACATCAGCGCTACAGTGGGCCCAGGGACCATTTTCAAACAAAAAAAATTTTACAGGGCCGTAATTCAAACTTTTTTTTTACAGGGACGAAAATCAAAACACGCTTATATTACAGGGACGAAATTCATTTTTAAGCCTAAATTTTTATGTATCGTTATGAGATAGTCTATATGATAAAATTTTAAAAACTCATGAGCATTTTCAAAATATCAAAATTAATATAGTATTTCTATTCAATTTTTATTTTATTTTATTATACATTCAAAACACCGTTAAATATTTACAGTTCATCAGTTGTGGATTTTGTGTTTCACCGTTAAATAGGAAACTCATGACCTATTCTCACTCATTTTTTTAGTGAATTGAAATTAATAAGTTTTTTATTTGATAAATTACTAAATTTTAAATAAAAGTTGTGGAACATAAAAGTTGCGATTTTTCGCAACCATGTACTGTAACGCCTAAATTTGAAAGTGTCTAGAATATTCAAATAAGCGTTAAACTGGCATTGGATACATTAATTATACAAATACAAAACACGACATCAAGTCGGAAATTCAGTTACAACACCATCCAAAGCTACTATGTTACATTATTTCACCAAAAGGTTTAACATACATAGGGTAGCTACAAGACCCATAAAAACACATCTTATAATATAACATATACATCTCTATTTCACAACAAAGCAATTCCATGAAGTCACGATCAATCCAAGACTCTTTCTTTACCTTTTCCTTGCGCAACCTGTGAACCTGAACAAATAAGGAGTTGGGTGAGACATAATGTCTCAGTGATTTCTTTCTAGCCCTAGGCTAGTGATAACCTCGGGGATAACCTATGGTTATCACGTGTCTACTTTACAACCTGACGGTTGATTATACGTGTGTGGACTTGTACCTTTGACGGTCGTGCATGCTATATCCGTCTTAGGTCTTTCCTATTTGTTATAGGCTTGCTAATCAACATACGTGCCATGGCGGTTAAGGGTTCCTAGAACCGCTTTGCTATGATACGCTAAATGTATCTAAGCCTAAACATGAATCCAATCATGGCACAACCTATACCGGACGAATAGGGTATCCTAAGATCGTCCTTGGCAATCTTTTATAACTTGCTCAAATCTATCATCATATCATAATCATGCATGAACACATTCATTATATCATTATGTTAGGGTTGAACAATCAAACATAATCTTGGTTTGTTTTACGGAGAGTCCCGGGTGGAGTAACCCCGAGTACACTCCCATACATGACCGATGTACGTACATCGGACTCCTTCAGTGTCGTGCGGGTCCCTTGCGGCTTGAACCGTTCCCCTTAGGTCGAGAACCTCTCGTATCCCCCTAACGTGGATAGCGAGAGACACGAACACCTACATCTTGTATTAGTCATAATCTTATGCATACATGAATGATTAATCTATAACCACTTGAGTTAAATTCCTTTAACTCGGATCCTTGATCGATCCTTAGGGCAATACATATAAGTTCATAATCATAAAAGACATTCATTACCCTTAACATAATTAATCTTGATCTACATCCTAGTTCTCAACATCTACGTCGAGGCTCTAGTTCCATTCCTCTCCTACACTATTACATAATGCCCATTCAACTTATCTAATAAACTCCCTCGTATGCCATGCTCATTTATGCATAATGAATACTTGCTTAACATTCAAGAAACATTCTTTTGGAAACTATGCCTTGATGTCTTGAATTGAGGGGTTACCGTTCAAGATTTGTTCTAAGAAAACCGCCCGCGAAATGCCCATACCAGCCATGACGAGCAAAACAAGGAGTCTCCCCCACTGTCTGCTCGCCATGGCGAGTGAAATGGTGTGGGAGGCGAGTAGTTACTCGCCTAGGCGAGTTGGGGGCGAGTGGAACCCCCCATTCGCACTTCCAGCTCGCCGTGGCGAGTAATAGCTCCCCATGGCGAGTTATGGCAGTCCAGAACATGTAAAAATGACATTTTAAACCCAAAAACCTCAAAGCAAGGCATCCCAAGACATACCATAGTACTAGAAGTCATATAGGACCTGTAAAACAGCTATTATGCAAGTATTCACAAGTATAAAGATGCATGGCATATAAGGGGTAACTTTCCTATACATTAACCCTAGAAAAGATATATAGTTTTCATGCAAGCTTTAACACTCATCTTATGGAATGGAACTACCCTAGAACTCACCTTGAAATAACCTGAGAATATGTACACAACTCCAAGTTCTTGACAACAAACCCTAAGCTCAAAACCCTAGTTGAAAGATGAAAGTTTGGTGAAGCTTGCTTCCAACTTGTCACCAACAAACACCAAACTCTACCCTTGCTTCAATTCTAACTTCTTGAAGGATTAAGTGAAGATTAAGGGAGGATCATGAGTAGAAAGAGGTGTAGAGAAGAAAAGAGAAGATTGCTTCAATACTTCCCTATCCAAAACCATAAACCCTAATCATCTTATAATTGATTCCAAAGAGAAGAAAAAGGAAGCAAAAATTATGGGTGAAGGATGATGATGATGACCGATTTCTAGAGAGAAGGGAGAGCAAAACTTTCTTTCAAACCCTAGTGAGAGAAAGTGAAGAGGATTGTGTGAAAAATTTGGACTAAAGTCCTTAAATAGTCCCTCAGGCGCAATTACCATTATACCCCTAGTCTTAAACGCGCTTATATATCTTTCAAGGTCTTATATGCTATATTTTGTATTTCAATTAATAAAATATTTTGAAAATATTCATCGTGACGAATCCAACAAGATCTTATATGCTATATTTTGTATTTATGTATTAATAGAAAAATAAGGTCAAAGCATGTTATATGAATAGTACACTTTTAAAAATTAGGTCATTTAAAACGAGACGGAGGGAGTATATATATATAAGTATATTACATATTCATTTATCAAAAACATAGGACACATCATTTTTAAATGTAATATTTACATTATTACATATCATCTTCCCCCTTAAAAAAAAAAATAATGTATCATTTTTTTAGAAAATATAGAAACAAATAAAGGAAAAAAATGTTTTTATGGGTTTTTAGTTTTTTATTTTCTGGTGTGTTTGATGGATGTATGAAAGGAAAGAAAATATTATTAATTGATTTCATGCGTTGCAGCGGCTTAATTCATTTTAAAGGTTACGAGTTTGATCCCTAGCCGAACCTTTTGTTGTTTTTATTTTTGTTTTGCTTTCAAAAAAATGCTGATTAAAATAAATTAACATGTGAGTTTTAGTAAGCATGGGAACCAAACCTGAAACCAAGGTTGCGAGTTTGATCCCTAGCCGAACCTTTTGTTGTTTTTATTTTTGTTTTGCTTTCAAAAAAATGCTGATTAAAATAAATTAACATGTGAGTTTTAGTAAACATGTGAATCAAACCTGAAACCTCAAGGTACATCCAAAGCATTACTATCAACGAACCATAGCGAATTTATTGATAAATTTTTGTTGCGTTTGCACTATATACTGATGAATTTTTATATGAAGGAGGCTTAAAAATTTTATTTTATTTTTACATACTTAATTTTGTTTTTTTTAGAGACATGCTTGATTTTGTTAATGTGTTGGTTTATTTTTTTTTATTATTTTAAGGAATGTGTTGGTTTATTTATTTTAGTAGTTTAATGTGCTTAAATTATTCCAGTTAATTATGTATGTTTAATACCAGTTCCTACTTCCTTCTTACTCAATTAAGGCCATCTTCAACAGTCTGATTGATTATATTTGTTTCCGTTAGTGACCTAGACTCATTTTAGTCGTCGGAGAAGCATATTTCCCAGTCGACTAGGTTTCTAAAAGGATAGTTTGTCAGATCGACTTACCAATCAGATTCCGATCTTAAAAGTTCCAGTTCCTACTTCATTCTTACTCAATTAAGGTCATATTCAACGGTCTGATTGATCATATTTGTTTCCATTTGTGACCTAGGCTCTTTTCGGTCGTCGGACAAGCGTACTTCCCTGTCGACAAGGTTTCTGAAGGGATAGTTTGTCAAATCTACTTACCAATCAGATTCCGATCTGAAAAATTCTAGTTCCTACTTCCTTCTAACTCTATTAAGGTCATATTCAACGGTCTGATTGATTATATTTGTTTCCGTTTGTGACCTAGACTCTTTTCGGTCGTCGGGTCGTCGGGCAAACGTACTTTCCAGTTGACAAGGTTTCTGAAGGAATAGTTTGTCAGATCGACTTACCAATCAGATTCTGATATGAAAAATTCTAGTTCCTACTTCCTTCTAACTCTATTAAGGTCATAATCAACAGTCTGATTGATTATATTTGTTTCTGTTTGTGACCTAGACTCTTTTCAGTCGTCGGACAAGAGTGATTTCATTAGACCCACAAAATTAGTGATTTCATTTGATTAAGAACGTCGGTATATTTTATGTGCCGATATGAGAAAATCGATATTTTTTTTATGTGCCGGTGTGAGAAAGTCAACATGTTTTATTTGGTTATATCTGCGATGCAAATTTTTATGTACCGATATGAGAAAGTCAATATTTTTTTTAGACAATAGTCGATATGATAAAATTTTGAAAATTTTATAGTAGATACCTAATTATAATTTTATTAAAAATAAAATTTCAATAATTTAAACATCAATATATAATAATAATAATAATAATAATAATAATAATAATAATAATAATAATAATAATAATATATAATATATACATATCATATAAGAAAATATATAAGAAAAATGTTATTGGAATATTTATTGCTATAAATATTTAAAGACATGATATTTATTGCTACAATTTTCTAGCAGCTGTCACGTTGAAAAATATTTAATTTTGAAAAAATCACTAACACTGAATCAAACAGGGTTTATGGGACACAAAACCACTACCCCACTTTAAAATTACATAATATACTCCCTCCGGTCTCAAATATAAGAAAATATTCCTTTTTTAGATTCATTGGGTAGTTAATGTATGTGGTCTACATTGTAAAGCAGATACATTAATTATTCAATGAACCTAAAAAAAGAATTTTTCTTATATTTGAGACCGGAGGGAGTATTTTATTAATTGATTTTAACATTTAGCTATTTCATGAAATAATATCAAATTCATCAATGTTCATCTTCAACCTCAAATTTCTCCATCTTTAACCATAAAAACTCATCAAACCCAGAAATTGAATGCAAGTTCATCCCCAAATTTCACAATTTATCACTTTAGCGCTCATATCCCCTAATTTCAAACCCTCTCACCCTTCAAACTTATCCTCTACGTCAATCACTTTTTACACTCAACATTTCAGATCCATCAATGAATCCCTCCCTCTCACTCTGCCCACAATTTGAACAACAATTTTTTTTTTTTTGGAATAATGCAGTGATGAATCCATGTAGATTGGAACAACAACAACAACAGCAAATTGGAACTGAAACACCAGCAACAACAAAAAGAAACAACAAAAAGACATTGACAAAATCGTTTAGATTTGAACATCAAAGAGAAAGCAACAATGACTCGTTCGTGACTCGACCGAGTCAACTCGTTCACAACAAGACTCTCTCACCGGAGATACACCCACCGTTCTCACACCGAACACCGGCGTTTTTTCTCTCTCAACACCCCTTCGTCTTCTCTCTCTCAACCCAATCTCCGCCGTCAGACCGCCGCCGCCGTCACCATCTTTACCGCCGCCGTCATTGATGAAAAAGGAAGGAAAGGTGGGAAATTGAGATTCCAGAATTAACATATTTGTTATTTTAGAGAGTTGTTATTTTGAATTGGTAAAGATGATTGAATATATTGTTGGATGTAATTGAAACAAGAAAAAGACGGTGTTGTAGAACTTTTGGAGAAGCTTGTTTGATGATGATGATGAAGTAAAGAACAAAATAGGGCAGGAAATGTGATAAAGTTTGGTGAGGATGATACTGGTAGTACTGGAGAGAAGAAGAATATTAGAGTAGGTTTTTTGGATTAAGGTAATTAAGTAAATTAAAATAAAAAATAAGACATTATCATGTTTTTTTATTCAGTTATATAGATCTGGAAACTTTAATAACACAGATCAAGACATTTTAATTTTTGGAGAAGAAAGAAAAAAGGAGAAAGGAAATAATATAATGTGAAAGGCTACACAATAACACCAATGATGTGTTTAATCTGATGGTTCAAAAAATCTAAGAGTTAAAATACAATTAAATTTGACTGAAGGTACACACTACATACCATGCAACCATCAACATGACATGACGTTATTTAAAAATGTGGCGCATTATTATTGGATGTAGGATAACTTCACCGAAAAAGTCAATTTAACAACTTCACCATAGAATTTTCCATTCAACAAAAGAACGATAGAATGCCATTAAAAAAGATCAGGAACAATGGTGGGTGAAATTGTTGAATTCGAAAGCTGCGAGCAACAAAGGCAGCTTCACTACAAAACATCTAATATGTCCCAAATAAGCTTTTTCATAAGCCAAAGCCAAAATCCTGTAATTACCACTATCTACTTCCTTTAGTCCCTGACGAATACCTTCCATCTCATTGCTAAAACACTTTATAAAAACTAATATTCAGAGCAACATATGTGCTAAAATTGGATATTCAATATTCTTTAAAAAGTGACATCACATAGTATTATATAACATATTCAGTTTAGTTCATGATTGTGGACTATTTAAAATATAATGCAAGATGTGAGAGAATCAACAATTCAAATTAACCAAACTATTGAAAATAAAAACTATGTTCAACCTATAGATACCATCAACCATTGATTAACAATGATCCAACAAGTATCCAAAAATCAGAGAATGCGTAAAATAAATAACACAAACAAGAAACTAACCATATAAATGTAGCCGTTGAATCCCAGCTTAGGGCGATATCAAACTCTCAATGTAGACATTTGAGTATATCTGTTCATAGATGTTTTCAAACTCTGGAATATTCAAAGTGCCCGTCTCGGAATCATAAACAGCCAACTTTCTATTGCCACTTCGCATACCAACAATCCCCACCAGCAGTTGGTCGTCCTCAAAAATATATGAAACAGTATAGGCTTTGAAACCCCGATGTTGCATTTTAGGAACACTATACAACTTAGTCCAAGACTCTTGATTTCCATACTCCTTCATAATCCAAACCATAGTCACATAATTCGTGTAATCAAGGGAGAATTGCGAATTGGTACATGAGTACCGAATTCGGGTACTTCGGCGTATTGGTACGCACAAACCAGCGAACCAAGCGTACCAAAGCATGGTTACCGCTGATTGGTTGAAAAAAAGGTTTAGACTACAAAGTAAATATAAAATGAATCACCATGAGTTGAGGACTGAGTGAGAAGAACATGAACAAAGAGTGGAGAGTGAGAAACTTGGTAGAAGAAATTAGGTAAAAAAAATACTTTTTTTTATAGCTCACTATATTTATTTAGGTATTATTACTAATACGAACCGGAGCGTACCGAAGCTGTATACCCCTATACGTACCGAATTCTTCTCCTGTCGCGTACCGCGAACCCGTACCCGTACCACGTACCGGAACGAACCGCGAATTATGTGACTATGATCCAAACATTCAAAAACATATCACTAGTTCCATAGACACACAAGCAATCCCTCAGCATCAGCAGACTCAAGTTCCACCTCCACGAATCATTCTCGTTCTCGGAATCAGGTAGAAAAAGTTGTTGATATGACTCCTTTTCTAAATCAAGAGAAATAATAAAATGCAAATCTGCAATATCGCTTGCCATCCAATTAACAGTGCCACTGACAAATATTCCAGATCGACGGATGTAGTAATAATAAGGGATGTTCTCTATTCTTCTCCAATAATCAGTCCCCAAAGCATTAACAAAAACTTCATATTTGGAATAAATAGCAACAACCTTATAATTATCAATGAAATGATCATACCCAAAACTTATGGAAAAAGGATCACCTTTGAGCGGATTTTCATAAGGAGGTAATAACTTAAACTTTCGAATGGAAGGGTTCCACACAAAACAATAACCAAGATCGAGCTCACCGCAAAATATGCCATCGCAAGAGCACATAACAATGGCGATGGCGATCGCGATCACGTAGCTACGTCGAGCAAGAGTAAAAGGAGGGTAAAGTTGTGTTTGTGTAACAACGGTAGAAGTAGAAAACACTGAGGGGATTGGATAATCATGTAAAACAAACTCATCTAAGTTGTTCCTAGAGGTTACCATGAGGCGGTGACGCTTGGTTGAGAATTGAAAGTGCTTCTTCGCGAAATTAGGATCAGAAATTAAAGAATTGAAGAACTTACAGAGGCACCGAAGCTGTATGAGTAATTTCACAGGAAGTCTGCAGAGAATCTCAGGCAGGAGATCAAAAGGAAGAGTTGGAAGCTCCGGCTCCGGTGGGTATGTTAGGGTTCCGGTGGAACGCTGCCTCCGAGTGGCGGTTGGGTCATCCTCATCGTTACCCAGCGCCATTTCTCTACAGCAACAACTAAGTGAATGGTTTGTGAAGAAACAAAACAGAATGTGATCTATCTATGTATGTGAGTTCCACGGTGGCAGAGTGGAGTAGAGGTTCCAAAATTAGGGTTTGAGTACTCAATGGAATGGTATGTATGTTTGTGATTCGTTTCAGTGCGTAATAATCCAAACTAGAGTGCTAGACCATCGACCCATGCGTGGAAGGTAATATTTAACGGTAATAGGTAGCAAAACAGTTTGGATGAATGTCATGATTGTCATATAGTATTGGTGCGACTCAATGTAGCATAACTATGAATTCCATAGTGGAGTCAGGATAGGGTGGGTTTTGTTTCTAGTTGGATAATAGATTAAAATTACATTGGTGTATTTCTTATTTATTTTTTTTATTATTTTTTTAAGGGAAAATAACATTGGATAACATTGGTGTATTAGCTATTTTACTAACCACATTCCAAAATATGTACTCCCTCCGGTCATATTTATAAGCAAAAAACAACTTTTTTTGAGACAGTAAAATATTATTAATTTAATAATTTAATCTTTATTTTAACAATTTAATTTTTAATTTTAAGTATAAATAAATTAATAAAGATTTGAGATTAAATTATTAAACTAATAAAAAAAGTTACTTAGAACTTAAAACGTGAACTTTTGTAAAAAAACAAGAACAAAAACTTACATAAGAAAATTTATAGGGACCAAAATTCAAAGAAATTTTTTAAAGAAACCAAAAATAAGTTAATATATTTAGGTGTGTCCATTGCAAAAACAATTATGAAAATGAATGGCATATTGGGTGTAGCAAGTTACACGAAGTGTGGAGTGCAACTGGCTTAGTCTTTCAAGGCTTGTTAAACGTAGTTGATGGTTTCATTCATTATGCCTTTTTTCTCTCCAAATTCTGGAGCTAATGCCTCAAACGCAATTGTAAAGTTTTGCTATGACATTTTTGTCTGTATGGAACCGTAAAAAAAAACGCTATGGGATGATGTTGAAGTAAGGCCAGTTATGTCAGTTCAATTGGTACACGACTGCTTAGTTAATTGGTAGTGCTCGTAGGGTCATGATGTAGCACAGGCTGAAGCAGTGGGGATGTAGCATAGTGCAGCATTGGTCTAAACCTGCTGCAATAGATATCATATGTAACATTGAGACAACAATTGTTCAGGAACAAGACTATATTGGTGTGGAAATACGAGGTGGAAGCTTGGAGTTTAAGGGAAGCAATAATTTCACCCAATGAATTAGGAATTAAGAGTATCAATTGAACTTCATTGCAAACTTATATCCAAAACTCTATAATTAGTTCTTTTAGAAGACAAACAAACGTCACTCAACAATTAGCAAGGGCATCTGTGCTATATGCAGTTCCCAAGTATTTGATTATATCCCGTCTTGAATTGAAAATAAAATGCTATTTTGAATGAAACAAGGTAAGTTGTTTTCTGTCAAAAAAAAATATATCATAATTTTTTTATAATACAAATAAAACAGCAGATTGTTTATTTATCACAATACAATAAACATATTTTTTAAAAATTATCTATCAAAAATAATTTTAAAGAGAAACCACAAACACATTACCATTAAAGGAATTTCTAGATAATTTTTAAATTCTCATTTTAGAAAAGTGAAATTTTTTAGAAGTAATTATTTTAGGAATCAGCTGTAAGAAACGGGCCCTTATAGTGTATGTTTGCCTCTGCATCTCCTTGAAAGCAATAAGTCAAAACACAATAGCATAAACGTATAGGCAAACACATTAATAATCATGTAGCTCTGCTCAGAATCCTAACTAATCTATCTTCAGCTTTCAAAGTTTATAACATCAAATTGTCCAAATTGACAGATATGCAGTTTCAGAAGCATATTTAATACAGCGAATTAGAAAAACACAGACACTGAATTACTCTAAATTTCCTCTTGCGCTTGTTGATCTAATCCTGAAAAGACTCAACAAAAAGGTAATTTTTCATCTCAAGAACTCGAGATCTCAACTTTGCTTGCCAGGTCTTGGAGGCCCAAAGTAGTTTGTCATCAATCCCATTAAAGAAAACCTGGGTTTCAGATAAATATCAAGTCAACAACAGTTTGACAATGAAGAAATTAGTGTGAAATTTACATTACTTGCATATTCAATACAAACCATTAGATATCATGGTTGCTGAAAGGTGAAAGTAAGAAAAGAAAATGCTAGAATGACCATCTTACACACAAACTTGGGCGATTATAGTCATATCAGTAATTCTGGAGTAAATATAGAATGCTTCCTTTTGTCAATTTTTTTTATAGAATGCTTTCTTACGACATTCTCCATCATAGAATATCTAAACTTTATATTAATACCCCAATCTTGTGTTCTTACTGAATCATTAAAACGGGTTGTATTGTATATTTCATGGAGTATTTTTATCATTCAATGTAATGTAACTTATATATTGCAAACCTGTAGTTATTTCTTCTTCTATAATGACAACTAGACTATTTTTGTGTTATAGACATCATATCCTAGATGACCATACTCATATCCTAGATGACCATACTTGAACAGGATATGTGATAAGCTTTTACAAGTGTCCCTTTGTTCTACAATGACAAGAACCTGCGCCTAATTGATGAACCACGTCTGTTTCATTCTAAGGTCCAACTGGATTGTAATGGTTGTTCTAGGTTGTTAAGGTAGTAACCTTGATTTCTACCAGAGTTGGGGAATAAGAGGGAATAGATTTCTTGATGGCAGTAAGTTAGTGGAGGATAGTCAAAACTGTGGAGGATAGTCAAATCACTAGTAAATATTTAGAAAAACTATAATGAGTTGGACTGAAATATGACTTATGATAGATATCATGGCGTAATTTGATCCATGTAGCCGACCCCACTTAGTGGGTAAAGGCTCAGTTGCTGTTGTTGTTGATGATAGCAGTACAGTTAGCGCACAGCTGTTTTTATTCTATAACTTCTAATGCTTAGTTAGTTGAACATAGTTGGTTATGCTTAGTTGAAATGGTTAGTTAGCCTTAATTAAGTTTATAAACACTGGGTGTATCTTCTGGATTCTGCATCATGCAGCAATTCATTGTTCCGTAATAATGATTTATAAACACTTTCTTTGATTCTTTCAATACTAATATTTTTGACTTATGGCTAATAAAATAACTTATGTCCGTAAACATGACTTAGTGGTAGCTGAACCAATGCTAAGATATTCAATCCTACCATTAGTAATCTACGCACCAGTAACTGTGTATCAGTTCACATTTCTCTTGTAAAGAGGGACAATTCTGTCCCTCACAAGACTGCAAAATCTGAAATTTCCATAGAAGAAAAAGTGAAAGATCAAGTAGAAAGAAACTAAAAGAAGAAAACAATGGACGATGAGTGCAACAGCAGCTGAAGTGGAAGAAAAGTTATGACCAATTGAAAAGAAAAAATGTGGAAGATAAAAGAGTGAAGTTCAGCTTTTTTTTTAACCAAAAGATGAAAGAGTGAAGTTCAGCCAACCATGCCAAGTTCAATTGATGGATTCATTGCCCCCCAAATACTAGATCTGAGAGCATGGTCTCAAAGCACACACAGCCTTCATTAGCTTCTATAAATCGGATGTGCCTATGTATCAAATGTTGGTACCCCAATACGCCCCCCTAGAAACTGTTGTGTATGTATACACATATGACGTGACATAATGGATCCACTTAGTCTAAATTTAAGACTCACTCCAAATCAGAACAATTTGTTTTCCTTGGATCTATGGGCAGCTAAGTTAATAATTTTACAAATCTATAATAATTAATGTGACTAAACATTCAGCCAAGATAAAAGGAAATCAACCAAAACATACAAACTCTTCCACCTAATCATAAATCCCGCTGTCATATCATATTCACCAGAACATTTCAACTCCATTTAAAATCTCTATCTCACTCCCTTCACATCTTTTATTGTACTTTTTCTCCATCCTATGCATGTAAAAAATAAAACTCAACTGTTTTGTTATTTCTTAGCTGAGATACAAACAATCTATCTAATCGAGCAGAAGCTAGCTACAATCCTTTATGGGTATTTGTAAGACTTTTAGAGAGTTTATAGAAACAACTTATGACATGTAAGCTGCTTTTAGCTTTATTTCCAACACTCTCCAAGATAGCCTATAAAAACAATTTATAGCTTATATGAAACATTTATGAAAACACATTGTCATGACTTATCTTTGGTCATTGAAACAGCTAATACATAAGAACTTAATCTTCTTAAGCACCAAGAAATGCCACTCCACAATGGGGGTGCCTATTTAGCTCGGTGCTAAATAGGCGACGCACCCACAGTGATTTTGACTTCTACAATTGTTTTTAGAATTCGCACTCCACACTTCATAAGCTGATCATATTTCTACTTGAAGCTAGAATTTATAGCTTTTGACTTCTACAATTGTTGTTAGACTTAAATTTATTGTTAAATCCACTTTTACATAAATACATCCAAACATAAATCACTTTACATTCAATCCCTTTTATCCAGTACCAATTTTACTTAAATAATTTAATCAAAGTCGAAGATGACGGTTTAAGATTACTTATTCCATAATCAAAAGTATAGATCTGCATATAAAAATCATCGAGTTGAATGAACAAAAATATAAAAAATTTGGAAACTTACATCATAGCCATCATAACTTGTTTAAGATCATTTTCAACATTCCTCATATTAACAATGGATTGAGCACAGAATATGAGAGCCAACCACGAACCCAGCTTATACTAAAACAACAATAATAATAATAAGATTAATTAATTAACGATCGATAGATCAATCAAAATCAAAAGAAAAAGATAAGAGATCTATGATAGATAAATACGAACCCTGAACATAACGCCGGCGACACCGAATAAGACGGCGATGAAACCGGCGTAATCGATCGGAAGATCTTGTGGAGCTATCACCGGTGGTACGTATGGCTTCGCCGATGATGGCTGACGTGGATCGCTCCCATGCGATGACATCTTCTGAGTCTCTCTTTTGTCTTACTCTCTCTCGCGCTAGTTTTCTCTTCACCTATTTTACTTATAACAATGTTTATAACAAAGTTTTTAATAAATTTAAGTGTAAATTACAATATTCTAACATAAATAAAATAAAATAAATTGTTTTGTTATATAAAGAGAACATATCACTTGTTTGTTTGTGGTACTCGTGAGCTTAGGTCAGTTGGCATGGAGTGGACAATGCATAATACAGTCTGTGGTTCAAACCCCGACCAACACCAAAAAAAAATATCACTTGTTTGTTAATGATGAAATAGATAAAATCAAATCTATTGAAAAGAGGGAGGGTTTGGGAAGAGAGTGATAATAGGGAGGGTGTTTAAAAAATAGCTTGTTAGCATCACTCTCTTACAATAGAATGAGATATTTTTTAATTTCGTTTTGGCGTTGAATGTTCATCAAGAATCTCTCATCTATGTCGGCTTTATTATTGGAGATTGTATTAATTTTAATGTTTGTTTTATAGTTTAAATTTTTTACACATTAAGCGTGAAGCTAACCAAACTGCTAATTATTTAATGAAATATACTCTTTATAATTTAAATTGCATATGGATCAAAGAGACTTCACATCGCCTTGTATTTCTGCAGTCTTTGAATATCAAAATAAAAAAAATGTGTTCCAAAAAAAAACAATAAGAATTTGTTGGTGGTTTAAAGCGATGATATAGCAGGAAAAAACTCAAAAAAATCAACTTCCTTAATTTCATGTTACTATTCTAAAACGACGTTTAACACAAAAATGAAGGGAGTATTAGATAAGATTCATATCATATTAAAGTAAAATTCCACGGGAATAATTGTTATCGGACCTTCCCTAACAAAAACAATTATTGATCTGACTTTTTTTTTTTTGTGGAACTTCAAATTATCAAATGGTTATTAAAAAAAATATAATTTATTCTAAAATGTTCTTGATATACATTAATTTTTTTAAAGAAAATGCACGGGTGGAAGTTACGCCTTTTCATAAAATTGTTGTACATTAGTATTGTTGTACATTAAATGCACGGGTGGAAGTTATTGTTGTACAATAAAATTCCTCTCAAAAAAATGTTTTTCCAAAGGACTAAATAGATAAATTTTTAATTAACTAGCGGGAAAAAATGTCCGACTTTCTGCTCTTAAAATTATAAGTATAGAAAATTTTGAATTTCAAATTGTAAGTGAACCGTCATAATATTCCTAAAGGCTTAGAAGCCCTCCAGAAAGGCTCTAAGACCTCCAAAAAGGCTCAGGCGCCCTCCAGAAGGGCTCCTGAGACTCTGGCGCGCTCGCCTTGAGGCACCGCCCTTCTAGGCTTCTAGAAACCTTTAGAAACCGCCTAAAATACATAAATACCCCTGTTGCTTGGGAACCAAGCAACCGAAACCCAAGCCCATGACAGGCTATAAATACTACTCTTGAGAGCATTCTCAAGGCATCTAATCATCAGTCCAAACCCTAGAATCCTAGTATTCCGCCGTCTATGGGAAACGGTAAAACTAACCTAGACCACACTCATAAACCTAATACCTTCCCGGCATCTCTGGCCGGCGAAGATCAAACCATCAATCATGGAAATCGCAGAAGGAAGTCGTTCAACATGTTATGCCAACACGCCGTAGCCGTTTTGCAATCCGCTGATTGGAAGTTACTCACATCGTTGCCGATTAAAAAAAACAAAAGTTGGCGGCCAGTTGGTGTACTACCTTCCAGGTTGTGTCTTTATAATTATAATTTACTAGTTTATTATTTTAGATAGCATGCCACGAATCTGTTTAAACAGCGATATTCTATGCTTGTGTGCGATTTGCTTTATCCATGAGTTAATAATTGGCGACGAATCAATAATAATGGATAACAATTAACAATTGGCAATGTTCTATAATGTCAACGTTTAATAACTATTTCTCTTTTTCGGTTTTGTCCTACCCGTTCACTAATTCACCAATTACAACTTTATACTTGCTCATTATGTCACTGATTTCTAAAATTGATTTTCATGTATCTTACTTATTCAAAGCGGTACATAAATTTTTGATTAGCTTGACAACTACTGACATGTTTATATCATTATATTCGAATGCCTTTTGGGCACTTGATGAATTGGTTCCTCTATTCCTGTCAATTTTGAATTGGATATTCTAGCATATATGAGAGTTTGACAACTAATAGATCTTGATTATTGCGTCAATCCATTATATTACTATCTTAAAATTTATAATTGCCGTTCTAGTTTTCTTTGTGTAATTTATAAACAAGATAGGGAAGTACATGCATGATCAAGTAAACATCACGAAGATGATAACCGAGGCAGATGAGGCGAGGAATTTAAAAGATGCTAGGGGATTACGTCCGATGGTCTAAATTCAACTCTAGCCTATACTTGAAAAATATAACGAGCTTTAAGCTTCACCACACATGTCTCTCAACAATATTCAGCTGCTGGCTACTTTAAAGAAGACGGAGATCAAGAAATAGAAGCCCTAAAAATCTACCGGCGATCTCAAAAGATGCCTAAGGCAAATCATCATGGACAACTCGTCACCGGAGATCATATCAGGTTATTCAAACCATGTTATTTTCTTTTGTGACAGATCATATACAATTTTCGACAACTGCTATGTTACTTATGTTTTCATCAATGCTTAATATATTTACAACCAATTATTCAGCGATGATGACTTTGTTTTTTTCTATCGAAACCAACTATATGAATGAATTTGTCATCGGCGGCTTCAATTTCCTATCCTTTTTACTTGCTTACCTTACTTTTTTATGGATAACTTTAATTATTTGTGAATAACCGATGCTATACCTTATAGTTTATTTTCATCGATAATGCCTTGCTTGCCTAAACGCCCAATAATATCTATTTATTTTTATGCTATTGGGTTTTCAATGATTACTTTGTTCATGTGAATATATTATTAAAGCTTAATTGATGGCTAGTCTTTTGTCAAATTAATCGGTGGCTATACTTCATCATTAAAGATAACTATTCTTTTTGTGTTTGTTGAGTTATTGCACCAATTCTATGTTGGGGAGTGCATACGGAAGGAAGACCGAGAAAGATGAGGCGAATATCAGCACGAGCTTCACAACGAAGTTTGCAAGTTATAGTGTTGCATGTGACATCAAAAAATTTGGAGCTGCACATGACGCCCTTGGACCTAGCGGCGACCTCAAAGAGACGAGGAGATGATGGCCGGCGAAGACCAAACCAAATTCAAGTCTCAAAATCTTGGCGACGACGTACTTTCTCGAAGTGATTCTCCCACACATACTTTCTTGAAGTGATTCTCCCACCAGGAAGCAATTCTCTTTCGAAAGAATTCTTTTTCGAAAAAATACCAGGTTCTATGTTTCCAATATCTTTTGAGAAAATACATCTACGCTTTTTGCTTTGAAGAAAATTTCATGTTCAATACATTTGGAGACTATATTTCCACTTTTTGTTTTTGAAGAAAGTGTCTTGCCCAATATATTTTGAGAAAATATATTTCAAAGGCTCTTATCGATTTTTGTTTATTTTGTAATTATTTTTTGGTGCATATACATGATATGTGGACTGTCAACTGACATGCTGTTATCCTTCACTAACACATTGTTTTAGCAAAAATATTTATTCTGGTGGGCGAGTGAGTGTATGAGGAGCAAAAGAATAAGATAACAAGAAGGGTAGTTAGTTTCAATTTAGTAGAAGATGGAGGATTCATTTCAAGTTAGGGGAGTATGATATACATATTGGGCGAGTTAGGGGAAAGAATAAAAGGACTTTAACGAAGAATTAGTACCAAGTTCGGGCGAGCAAGAAGTAAGGGGATAGAGTTGAATAAAAGAATTAGTTTCGATTTAATAAGGAGAGTGTGTAAAAATTAAAATATGAGCTGAATTAATTCAAATATGATAGGATCACGAAGAAGAGTAGAAGATAAGATATCAATCGAGCCAAGTCCAATTTAAGAGGAGAAGTATAAAAGAAGAAGGATGAAGTGGCGAGTTACGTCAGATTTAGAAAGGAATAAGTGAGTTTCAATTTAAGAGAAGCGACAAAAAGAGGAATTGGAGAATTAATTCCAATCTAATAAGAAGAAAGAAAAATATCACAAGATAATTAAAGTTGTGGAGTGAGAAAAGCGAAAAAGAATAGGAAGAGGAGTAAGAAATGTGGGCGAGTTAATAAGAGAAGAATAGTTAGTTCTCATTAAGTATGATTGCATATGGGCGAGTTAAATAGTTAGTTCTCATTAAGTATGATTGCATATGATTAAAGGCTCCTTTATTTATGATATTGATTTCTTGGAAGTATGGAAGAATTGTTATATTTCAGATAAATAAGGCTTGGGAGGCAAAACAAGCCCGCCAAAGGCAAGATTAACGAAAGGAGAGTACTCGCCAAACAACACGCCATAATGCATATGGAAGCAATTGTCCCGCCATTAAGAACAGGAATATGAAACTCTAAGTTATCCTAACCTTTATCAAACTTTGAGATTTGTTTTGCAGGTTTTTAACAAGGATAAAAGCCTTCTCAGAGTGAAGCCTTCCCTCAGAGTGGGAAGCATGATTAAAGCCTTCTCAGAGAAAAGTCTTCCCTCAGAGTGGGAAGCACCTTCCATCAGAGTTGGAAGTGTAAAATAAAAAGTCTTCCCTCAGAGTGGGAAGCGCCTTCCATCAGAGTTGGAAGTGTAAAATAAAAAGTCTTCCCTCAGAGTGGGAAGCAAAAGTCTTCCCTCAGAGTGGGAAGCGCCTTCCATCAGAGTTGGAAGTGTAAAATAAAAAGTCTTCCCTCAGAGTGGGAAGCAAAAGTCTTCCCTCAGAGAGGGAAGCGCCTTCCATCAGAGTGGGAAGCAAAAGTCTTCCCTCAGAGTGGGAAGCGCCTTCCATCAGAGTTGGAAGTGTAAAATAAAAAGTCTTCCCTCAGAGTGGGAAGCAAAAGTCTTCCCTCAAAGTGGGAAGCGCCTTCCATCAGAGTTGGAAGTATAAAATAAAAAGTCTTCCCTCAGAGTGGGAAGCACGCCTTCCCTCAGAGTCGGAAGTGCGATTAAAAAAGTGCTACTACTACGACATCAACGAAATCTACAAATCGACAAGCGCCCTAAACATTAAAGGCTCTGGCGGGGTGGAAAATCTGCAAATCGACTCCATTAGAAAAACAAGAGAATGGAAAAATAAAGTCTCCAAATCGCCAAACAAATGAAGGTCAACCGAGCCGACAAAATTCGCTGGAACATCAACGCCAAATGTTGAGAATCTGAGGTGACACAGTCACCGGAGCATATAAGAAAATAAGCACGACAATTCAAAATCGTTGAAAATCGCCGAAGCATAAAAAGTAATAAAATTGTTTATGTAAATCTCCAAAACGAATTTGGCAAACAAAATCGACGCAAATTTAATGAGGAATCGCCATAAAGAAGTCAACTCGTCACGACGTACAAACCACTTTGCCTTGTCCCAAGACTCGTGCTTGGGGGGCTGTGAGAGGTCGACCTATAAAACAATTCGAATATATACTCCCTGGGGGTCTTCGAAGAAAACGTAAAATCACCCTAGGGGGACTCTCCAAGTTCGGACAACAACGCCCAAAGGCACATACGTACTAAAAACAAAACATTAAGCAAATTCAAACACTTCATCTTGTTCCAAGACTCGTGCTTGGGGGGCTGTGAACCACCAAAACCTTCCTAAAGACTTAATGACCTCTAGAAGGTCCAGTCCCATGTTGCCATCACTTCGCCTTGTCCCAAGACTCGTGCTTGGGGGGCTGTGAACCGTCATAATATTCCTAAAGGCTTAGAAGCCCTCCAGAAAGGCTCTAAGACCTCCAAAAAGGCTCAGGCGCCCTCCAGAAGGGCTCCTGAGACTCTGGCGCGCTCGCCTTGAGGCACCGCCCTTCTAGGCTTCTAGAAACCTCTAGAAACCGCCTAAAATACATAAATACCCATGTTGCTTGGGAACCAAGCAACCGAAACCCAAGCCCATGACATGCTATAAATACTACTCTTGAGAGCATTCTCAAGGCATCTAATCATCAGTCCAAACCCTAGAATCCTAGTATTCCTTACCGTACTTTTTGCAAGTACAGTAAGAAACATAACAAACTGTGTGATCCTTCCAGACCTAGGAAGTTGACTTGTTCGGTAGAGATCCTATGTGCGAAGGGAAGATATCCTCGTTTATCCATCGCGATCCGTTGTGAGTTTGTCTCCAAAGAAAGAGGGTGGTGTACCTGCACGCGCTCCAACCCTCATTGGGTCAGTGAGTGTTTAAGGAGAGCGAGGCAAATAATAGGTAAATAGTGAGATACTTAACATGATGTTGTACATTAGTATTTATAGGAAATAAGGAGGGTTTTTGGCAGTTACGCCTTCACATGGACAAATGTCCCTAGAGTACACTAGTAACCATATGAGGGGTATTTCAACATTGGATCCGGACTAGACAGTTCACATCTACAAGTATGGGCCTTTCTCTAGTGGGATTTAGTGTGTGTCCATGATATGGACTTGTCGGCCTTCAGATTCCGATTGGGCTCGTGTCTAACATGGATTAGGCTTTAGCTTAATCCATAACAGTTGTCCCCCAAGCTATAGGCGAGGGAGTCAGGTTGTAGCTTGTTAGGATCTTTTCGTGGGCCCGATCTTTAAATAGGGAGACATTCTTTAAGATTTGAATGCTTTATTGTTGATTGTGCCTTAGGCAACTCGTTGGGGTTTCCAGCTTCCTCGTTTCACGGGTCTAATGGTCTGATAAGGATGATCATGTTTCCCATTTGGGTAGATAGACCGTTGTAGAAAAGTTTGTTGATTCTCTCTCTCTTTCTCTCTCTCTCTCTGTGTGTGTGTGTGTTGGATAGGTTTGTTAACTTTCACTTTTTTGAGGTGTCGTTTTGGGAGTGTGATGAATGTTATGGCTTCTCTTCCGCTTCCTGTCTTTTGTGCCATTTTTAGGGGGTTTCAACCCTTGTATATGTTACTTCTTTGGTGAAGGGTTGAGGTTTTAGTCTTGTTGTCACGACTTCTGTGTGGTATTTGAGTAAGTTCGTGTATTTCTTCATTTTCTGGTAAGTTTTGAGATTATCTTCATCCATGCATTCTCAGGTTAGGATTGATGCACGTTCCTTGCCATTCGGGATCGTTCTCGACGATTATACCCTTGAACATTGGTTACTAGGGATGGCCCTAGGATATATGATGGGTTCCTTGTTGTTTGGGTGTTTTCTCTTTGTTTATTTGTCTTATCCGACCTTCTTTGTGGATAGGTCTGTGAATATGACTAAGAAGAGAAGTTACCCTCGCGGAAGACGGTTGAGTTCCTTTTGAGGGAATTGCTTAGGGAATGATCTAGATATGCCTTTCAAACTTGGCCTTTTCTTTGCTCAGACCATATCCAACACTCATGCAGCCCTTCATGAAGCCACTATGTGGGGGAAATATCTAGCTTGGGGTTCCTTATGTGGAAAAAGGAGATTGCTGCTTGTATCCCTTATGTTCTTAAATTGGAGGCTCTTAGATTTTTTGAGCTTTCGATGAACCAGATGGATGAGGGTTCTCTTTCTACCAAACTAGCAGCCTTAGAGATGTGGGTCAAGGAAATTAAAAATGACTTTTCTTAGAAGGTTGTTAAGGCTGAGGTTATTAAGAAAGACCTCAAGGAGGTGGAGCAGATTCCGACATCGAGTGTGAGGTAGGCTCTCTCGTGTTGGGTTACACTTCTTGAATATGAATGTGATAATTTGTTTTCCTTGAAGGTTGGCCTCGAAATGGGAAAATCGGCTTTGCCATCCGAGAAGGCAAAGCTCGAGAATGCAAAGGACAAGGTAGGTGACGAATCCTTTTGGAATATGCTAATAATTCAGAAAATTAATGAAAGAAATATGTCTTTTACTCCTCATATGATATGGTTGTTTCTTGATGGATGTCAGTTCATTTTTCTTGTTTTTTAACTATTTTGAAATTGATTCTATTGTCACCTTTTGTACAATAAGCTTCATAACAAGAAAAGATAGTTCATAGTGATCGATTATCCTTTCAACCTTACCGACTATGTTTAAGATATTTCACTTGATATGGAATGTTGGAGATGATTGTTAGAAAGAAAATATCTTTTAATTGGACATGTTTTATGAATGCATTATCTATATCTAAAACACTACTTCCTCCTTAGAATTTAACATGTTATTTCTTCTGAGCATACCCTTATCTCAATTCTTACGAGAATTTATTTATTATCCATATTAATTAAATTATATACATTCTTTTGTATTTGCTTTAGTTTATCGATATAATCACCTATTGTGTTTGGTTGGATAAGTAAGTTCGTAAAAAACACTTGGTGATTCACAACTTGGCGTTTGGTTGGAGCCTAATATCATTCTTTTTATTAGTATTCATTCACTAAACATAATTGAAATTTTTGTTTCATATCTTTTCAGCTATGGAAAATTGTTCAGCTGTCGGATGATGTAGTGCCTCTCATCCTACTTCATATATATGATGATGATTTGGATGAACAATCATGCGGGCCATTACATTCTTGTTATGTAGTTTTAGACTAATTTGTAGTATTGAAACGACTGTTATTTTGATTATGTTTGTTATGTTAATGCACTGTTCTTTTTTCTAAAAAGTTGATTTTAGCATCGGTGAAGCCGACTCTAAAGGATTTAAGTCACTACTATGATTTTGATTTTAGAGTCGGTTTATCCGACTCTAAAAGTTTTCATTGACTCTCTTTCTCTTGACTTTAGTATTGGATTTTTTGACAATATATGATTTAGTTAACTTTTCAAAAGGTGGCTAATTTAGTGGCAGATGAGATTAGAGTCAGATTTTAACTCGGCCAAGCCGAGTCGACATTAACCTCAGATATCCAAAAATCGACGGTACCTGGTAGCTTCAACTTTTTTAGCCTGCCCTCGACCCCGACACGAAATCACTGTTAGCGTATGTTTCAACCCTGTTAGAGTGGGTTTATGGGCATTAAAACGTAGTTTTCTTGTAGTGAACTAAACCTTAATTGGTTAGGGTTGTAAGATTAACCTCTATTTGTGTAATATCCTACTCGACGATTATTGGAATATTACCAGTTAAACGTGTCAGAGGACAAATGTTTAAGGAAAGCAAGTACGACGGAGAATGTTTATCAAATGATATCAGTTAAACATGGGTTAAGTATAAGTGTCAAGCTAAACGCGACTAAGGCGAATGGCATTTTGGTAATAGCACCAAGAGAGTATATAAGTGGACTTGGTCTCAAGCATTTCATTATTCTTTGTTCCTTCTCTCTCTAGGTTGAAGTTTAAGATTTTCTCCTCCCTCTCTCTAAGCAATGTCGCCCCTTTCCCTCTCCCAATCCACCAAACTCTTTCAAGATCAATGTCTGGTAATCAAGCATGGATCATGGTATTTTAACTTGCAAGAAAACAACAAGATTGGAACGGTAAATCATTGGAGCATGTGGTCAAGAGACTCAAGAAGTTAGGGTTTGAATTGTGTGAAGTGAAGTTGAACTTAGAGCTTGTCATTTCAGAGATTGATTATGTGAGTTCTTAGATAGTGTAAACCTACCTTTGGTTGTGTGATTCTAGTAAGAAAACATGATTTTAAGCTAAGTTTAGTATGATATGATTTTAGTACCCTTTATGTGATTGTTGCTTGAAATAGGTTTATATTGCCATGCAATCCATTTCCTTTTGTTTTTATGCATTCTGGATGATTATGGTGCATTAGGTTGCTCAGGATTGAGGTGAAATGTTGAAAATTGCTTTTCTGCACTTCTGGTTCGAAGAAACTCGCTATTAGCGAAATTATTTTGCTAATGGCGAAATTTCCCAGAACCATTTCGCTAATAGCCAAATTTTGGCTATTAGCCAAATTTCCAGACAGCTCACAGAGCTATTTCGCTATCAGCGAAAATGGCACATCAAATTTCACTTTTGGCTTTGGGGCCTTGTATGCCATCCAAAACCATTTGTTTAACGCTTATTAATCTAAAGAAAACCCTCAATCTCTAATAACCTAACGTACCAACACACTTGAGTTTCAAACAAAAAATGCATGAGACATATGAACATATTTCAACAACAATGGCACTTGAGAGAGTTTAAGCATGTTTACTCGGGTAGCGATAAACTAAGAATGGGGTAAAACCATAGAGCCTCGACATAGATCATCGAGAACTAGAAAGTTAGCAAGAACCCTAAGCAAGTGAAGTCGTGAATTGATTGGCATAGTCTTTTCACTATGAACAAGAATGACCAAGTAAGCAAGTACTAAGACAAATTATAATATATGGTCAAGACCATAAAGTAAGATGTAGGTGTCGTGTCTTTCTGTTATCCACGCCAAGGGGGATACGAAAGGTTCTCACAAGGGGAACGGGATACGCTCCGCAAGGTAGGCCTGCACGTCACTGAGGGAGTCCGATGTACCTTAGCTAGGTTTTCATCGGTCAAGTAAGGGATTAACTTCCAGGGTTACTCCACGTGGGATTAATCCGTAAAATGAACTCAGATAATATTGTTTGTTCAACGCTAACCGCTAACTTAATGAATGAACTTGAAATGATATGCTTACATTTACGATAAGATGCAAGTTATGTATAAGTTTAGGAATCAAGATAAGACCAAGAAGTTATGCCGAAGACGATTTTAGTATTCCCCGATCGTCCGGTCTAGGATCATGTCATGAATGACTTATGGTTAGGTTTGGATGCGTTTATCGTATCTCGACATAGCAGTTCTAGGTTTCCTCGGCCGCCATGACATGTAAAGCAAGACAAGACCTATGAGCTAAGATACAAGGAACCTACGACAGATCTAGTATGCACGATCGTCTAGGTAAGCAAGTCCACACACGTATAATCAACCGGCAGGTTGTATTGTAGACATGTGGTGACCCTAGGTTTCCCCCGAGGTTTCCTATAGCCTAGGATTGGTAGAACTCACTGAGACATTATGTCTCATCCCAATCCTTATTTGTTTCAGATCAGCAGGTTGGTTCAGCAAGAGTTGGCAAGTCGTAGCCGAATGGATAATCAGCAAGTGTTCGTTCGTACCCGCTGCAGGATGTTTGGATTTCAAGGATGTATTTTCTATGTTTTGGACTAGTAGTAGTGTATTGTTGATTGTACGAACGCACACTGTTGTATAAAATATTCATTCGAAGAATTTATGTTGTAAATTTTAATGTATAATGCACATGCTAAACTTTCTAGATATGTTTAGTATGGGTGTTGCAATTTATTTGTTGGATAAAATTAATTCAAGTCTTTTTTTTTAGTTACGTTTTGAGATCTATTTAAATTTTATATGCCAAAGTCTTAATGCTTTTATGAAGTTTAGGCAGTGTGACATACCTAGAGTCTCTGATTAAACTTAGAAATAGGAGGCTGCAAAAGATATTTCATGTAGACTTTTCTGAATGTTGTCTATAAACTTTATTCTTTCTGTTTAGTAAGATAGGGTTAGACCTACTCATTTAATATACTAAGGATCAGTAAGGGTATGTGGTGAACTTCTAAGATTCATAGGCAGATGTGGCATATTTAGATGACAGTTTACGAATACCAATTTTGTTTAAAGAGGGTGAATTTATTGATTGGGTTTTGTTTCCGAGTTCGATGTTGTTGGGTTGTTATCCTTCAACTTTGGACTAGGCTTGAGACGGTAATGCTCAATAGGGCTATGGTTTCATGATTTGGGATGATTCAGGTCAATTTTTGGCCATTAACTTGTTTTGGTCGTATTTTCGTCGTAGTAAATGGTGAGTTCGTGAATTTACTTTCATGTTGACAGATAATTTCATTTCTCAGTTTTGATACGGAGGAACTCTCGTTCTACTGATACAGAAATGAACACGCGTACATCAATTTCTTTTGCAATTTGGTTTCGTACCCTGTGTTGACCAAAATAAAATATAATTATTTTATCAAGATATTACACATGTTGTTCAAATAAATATAATTAATATTGAACAATTGTACATGAATATCATTCAGAGTTTCTTAAGATTGAAATTAATTTCACATAAAAATAAAACAATTATAAATAATGAATAAGTTAAATTTTATTCAAAAGATTTAATGCAATTTTAAATTATTTTGGTCAAATGGTTACCGAGAAGGTTTGAATTATGTGTTTAAATGCATTTTAATGTACGCGGTCAACAAATTAATGCGCTTGTTTAGTAGTTTGTTTCAGGCTTATTTGATTCAATGGTGCCTCAAATAATTTCAAGTTTTTATTTTGGTCCCACAATTAATAAAACGTACCTTTTGGTCCCTCACTTTTTCCTCCGTTTGCCAAAAAAATCCCATCCGTCAAAAAAATTGTTTTCCGTTAGTTTAAGCCACGTGGCAAATTCTAAGTGGCTAGTATAAAAGGACAATTTTTTTTTTGTAGTGAAAGGACAATTTTTTTTTTGAGGGAAAGGACAATTTCTTTTAGAAACCCAGAATTAGTGTTTCCTCATCTTCAACCTGCTTCATCTCTCTCTGGAAAACCCAGAAAAAAAACCAAAAAAAAAATTAAAACCCAATTTTTTTTTTATCTCCTCTCTTTTTTCCCATATAAAAAAAATCCAAAAACAACAATAACAACTTCAACTTTTTTAGAATTCAATCAACCACAATAGCAACTTCTTCATCATTCAACTTTCTCAAAAAATTCCAAAAATTAAAGTGAATAATTTCTATGATTTCAATTTTAATAAATCTCTAATTTGCTTCTTTCATTCCATTCTCCATTCCAGCAACACCAATTTTAAGATTCAACACCAAATATTAACATAAATTCCCCTTTTTATTTCTGTGCAATTTGAAGAAGAAATGGGTTCAGCGAGCAAGCTGGTATGGTTGGTATGGTTGTTTATTTTTGTGCAATTTGAAGAAGAAATGGTTTCTATGGTTGTTCAGCGACCAAAAGAATGAGAAGGGCAGAAGCTGTACAAAAAAATCAAAAAAGGGAAGAAGTTTAAAGATCTGTTGGTATGGTTGTTGTTGTTTTATTGTGCTATGAATGAAAAGAGAAGAGGTTGTTCCTCCTCTTTGAAACTCAGATTCGAATTCGAATTTATGTTGTTGTTGTTGCCATTGTTGTTGTTGTGCTGTTGTTGAACCTCCTCCAAGTTTTTCGAATTTCTGAATTTAAGGAATTGAAGGTGTGGTGATAAAGATAAAAAAAATTGGGTTTTAATTTCCCTCCCTTATCAATTCCCCTTTTTAGGTTTCTGTCAATTCATGGTTTTGTCAATTTCAGGGTCTTATGTTAAGAAATTGTTGATGTTTTATGTTGTTGATAGTTGTTGTTGTTGTTTTTTTCTTTTTTTTTAGATTATTTTATGATTTTTTTAATGAATGTTGTTGAAGATTATGAGGATGATGATGAAGAGGAGGAATGAAGAAAGGGAAAGAAAATAAATTGTTGGTAGTCCACTGTAATATATAATGGACTTTCACGATCCAACGGTGCTCTTTCTTTAAAAAATATCAAAGGGTTAAAATTGGAAAAATTAATAAGGTTTACGGTGGACCACCTACAATGTTGGTCCACCTTACATATTTGGGGTTAAACTTAACAGTCGGGATTTATTTGGCAAACGGAGGAAAAAGTGAGGAATCAAAATGTACGTTTTATTAATTGTGGGACCAAAATGAAAACTTCAAATTATTTGAGGGACCATTGGATCAAATAAGCCTTTGTTTTATTATCAGTGATGACGGATTTTTTTCATAAATATTATCAAAAAAATTAATTTCTTTTAACTGTACTTATATAATTAGATCAAATTAATTTTGAAATTCTAGCGCACTTGTTTTTAAAAGTTCCGTCAGATGTTTTAACGTTTGCAATGTTTCAGTTAATGTTTCAACATCAAGCGATAAAACAGAAATAAAAACAAGAAAGTAAAGGACAGAAAAGTAAAGAACACAGTGAGTTTGTTGACCCAGTTCAGCACAACACGCTTACATCTGGGGGCTACCAAGCCAGGAAGGAAATCCACTAGTGTAGTCCTTATTCAATAGCTCTCAGCAAACTCCTCGTTTACACTATATGACCTAGGACCTACCCGTCTAGACTTCAACCTAGAAACTCCTAGATCTGAGATCCCATCTCACTATCCTAATGGTCAGTCACTGCCCCAGTGACCTATCAGACCTCAAACACAACAAGATAGAAGTTACCTTCCAACACAAACAACCAAACCTTGTTTCACAACTTCGGTTTGATGCACAAGAGTATCAATACTCACAAAACCAGTCCTAAACAAGTATCTAACACGACACAAGAAAGAACACAGTAAAGATTCTAGACTTGCATCACAAACGATACAAGAACAGAATACATGAAGACTCAAACCCTAAAGATCTAAACTTTTAGTATGACAGCTTGAATGAGCAATTAGGTCTTGAAGTCTTCCTTTTATACTGAAGCAGCTTGGGCTAAATAATTCATTGGGCTTCAGTAAACTTGCAGATCGGTTCAGCAAACCTGCAAAACAGAATCAGAGACAATTCTGGAAAGTCCTAATATGTCGGAACCTATTAGGAAACATTCCAAATCGTAACAAATATTTTCCTAAAATAAAATATCTATTTTAGTAATATTCCACAGCTGATTCTTATAAGATATGCGCGTTACTTGGTCAGTAAGTAAAGGAAATATGGTTTCCTTAAACGATAAACTACGCGCATACAGATAAGGCAGAAACCCAGGCACACTGAACCATGCCAGGATGTTGGAACATTGTATCCAACATCTTACAAAGTTGCCTAACCACATGCTGGAACATTGGTTCCAACTTACAGAACAAGGATATTTGTTTTACCAACAATGCAGCCAACACAAATACCCAACAAATTTAAATTTTGAATTCATATGTGTATTTAGTATTTCTATTTGTATTTAGTTCAAAATATAACTTAGAAATTAAAATTAGAATTTGATTTTAAAGTTATGAATTGTTTCCTTTTTAGTCAAGCAAGTAAACATATTTTTCCAAGTCACACCTTTGTAGTTATCTCTCAAGTTATACTATTGAATCTAGTCAAACCATTAAACTTATCTTCCAAGTCACGCCTTTGTAGTTATCTCTCAAGTCATATCATTGTACTTCTCTCTGCAATCAAAGACCACATCTAACATAATGGTACATCACAAGATAATAATAGAATCGTCTATTTTCTCTCTCATTCTCTACTTATGCAATTCTTCTTAATCTATCTTTTTTTTTATATGAATAATTTTTAATTTTTGCATTGATGATCATGTGCTATACTATTACAAATCCATCAATTGGAAATAGTTTTTTTATAGATACACTAAATCATTATTATGTGAATTGTATTATATTTTTGCGTTTATTTATTCCATATTCTTGAAGTATTTCATAAGGATCGATCTCATATTATAAAATTAAAAAAAATCTATTATGTAGTTCCTGAAAAACTCAATATTATTCTCTTTGAGTTCTTGAATAATTCAAAAACATTGTTCCTGAAAAACTCGATATTGAATTCCTGAAGAGTTCAAAAGCTTTAATCCTAAAGGATTGCTTAGAGAATTGATTTTATTGTTTAAATTAGTTCTTGAAGAACCTAACAAAAACTCAATTTTATTCTCTTTGAATTCCTAAGTATTCAATAATAATAAATCCTGAAAGGTGGCACAAATAAGTAAACCAATAGAATTAATAAATCATATATGTTATTGTGATGTTACATTTGTTTAGAAAACAAATTATATACTTAGTTCACAGACAAATCTATTTGATTATGTACTAGAATGATTGTGATGTCTTTTGATGTGAGTAAAGATCATGTTCTAAAAAAATGATAACAATTTGAATTGGTCAAGTGAGAACCCTAATGTATTTTGCTTATTATATCATGGTATTTTATTTTTGTCAGTATTAGTAAAAATAGATATTGAAACAAAGTCAATCATTTATATCTGAGAGAAATACAATATCGTTTGATCATTTGGAAACGTTATCACTACATCAAGGAAGTGAGGAATACTTTTTTTATTAAGGATTATGATTTTACACATACAAGAAACTTGTGATTTTCTAAAGGTAGTTCTTGCCACAACTCAATATGAATATAATATCACAAGCACTGATAATTTGGAGTAGAGTACGGAGATTGACCATATTTTCTACAAAGACACCGCTAAGTAAAGTTTTTGAGTAACTAGTACAAAATATTATATGGCATTCTTTGCCTCATGAATAATTACCGTTATAAGGGAGAAAGATAATGTGTTCTGCACTCTTTTTCCTTCAACCATGATTTTATTTCATTGAATTTTCATGATAATGTTTTTAACAAGACAACTTATCACACACAAAGATGCTGCACTTTTTTTCCTTTACAAGAATTTTTTCTCACTAGTTTTTTTTTCTTTTTCTAGTAAGATTTTATTGAGGTATATCTTCGATGTACATCAAATGGAAAATGTTATGAATATTATAAGTTGATTTCCATTTAGCTATTGAGTTATTGGGCCACACTATATTTTTTTAATCATATTGGGGACATCCTATTGAATCAAGTCAAATCATTTAAGTTATATCTTGGGTAACACTATTATGCTTATTTCCCAAGTCACACCTTCATACATATCTCTTCTCTCTAGTTCTCATCAATCTTGTTTTTATTCTAAAAGTTTCACAACAATTTTGTTTTTGTAAAAAAAAACAACTACTAGAAAAATTGAAAAAGAATCTTTTTGTAATTATGACAATTTATTATGGAATAATTAATGCAACTTTAGTAATTATGAAGGAGCTTTAATACGTTTTTAAGTCTATATAAAGCAAACAAGGGGTTAGGGCAGTTAGCGATTCTTCTTACCATAAAAAAGAAAAATTATAAGGTGATATCCTTCAAAATGACTTTGAGTGTCCAATCTTTTCTATTGGGAGTCTTATGCATTTCTTTGGTCTTGGTTTCAGGTAAGAGGAATTTTTAGTTTTTATCTTTTGTGTTTCATTTTCAATAAACAATATATTATTACATAATTCATAATTTTGATTTGAGTTGGTTTTAGGATTTGATACTATAGCGAGAATACCAATACCATATGATGAGAACAACAAATTGGAAAGGAATAAATTCACCAATCGGTGAAAATTTACATAAAAGAATTCGTACGATAGAAAAATGATAGCACTTGCAAAAAGATGTTTTAAATCACCAAAATTGTACTAGAAACGACGAAGAACGGTGTAGAATGATGAAATTTGGTTGATTGAGGGAGGAAGCCATCAAGAGGCTGGGTTTTGGTGTTTGAATGTGTCTTTATCAGAGCAAGGCTTAAGATCAGATTATGTTGTGTTTAAATAGTCTGAGTGAGCTTTGGGATTGTGCAAAATCGATTTCAACTTAAATTTTTATGAATTTTCGTTTCTACCCTCCAAATTTATCCACTTTTTGGAGGGAGCTAAAGATATATTTTATCTCCTCCATTTCCATCCCTTCCAAATAATTGAACAAAATAACTCAAATTTAAATTATCTCAAACATTTCCTTCATTCCCTTTCTACGAAAACACATCGGAGGGCGAAAATCTTATTAAGGGAATACATCAAAAGAGAAGATATTCATAAAATTTAAATTATCTCACACATCTTCTTAATTTTGTATTTGGAAACCACTATCCACATACAAAACAAGAGAGAAGATATTTGCCACCAAATGATGTAAAACCTCTTCGTTGGTCAATCCATTGGGGGAAGAACAACTCAGTTCATTAGATCGAGTAGTGACATGGTTTACGTTACAAACTCTAAAAAAAACTCGAGGCCATACATTTACTTTCGCTTTAAATATTCACTTAACAATAATTGCGCTTGAGACAAATAATTGCGTTGACAACAATAAAGGATCACTATGTGGAATCAATTTGTAATAACTTCTTATCAATTTGACAACTGGCCATCAATTTTGATGGTTTTTCAGTTCATTGTTGAAAGTAACGTCACCCATAGTGAAAACGAGTATACACATGGGAAAATTTCAAGGAAAAACAAGAAAAACTCAAATGCTCAAGTATAAGTATAATTCTTTAACTAATCTTTTGACATATTAAAATGATACAAACCTTCGTTTACCAAGCCCATTATGAACTTTGAGTATCGTAAGTTTGAAGCCTTCCGATAATCGGCAAGTAATTTATATCATCAACTACTTCATTACTTGTTACTTGCACGACGTGTTTCTAAGTTTTATCATTATGAAAAATAAAACAGAGAAACTAACCTACTTCCGTGTGTATCACGGAGTATATGTGAAAACCCACAGAAACCAACACACTTCCGTACGGAGCACGAAATCTCTGCAAAATAAACGGTCATAAAAAATAAATCTATGTGAAATCACCATTGATATAAACATTGATTAATGTGATGTGAAGAGATCAAATATCACTCACGCACAGTAACCAAAAAAATATATTTATAATTGATTTAATGAGTAGTATAAAATATAAATATAACTAATTTTTTTTTGTCTTTGAGAAGAGGAACAAACAAAAACACAAACACAAGTTCTAAGCTCAAAACGGTGCTACGAAAAACCCTTCTCTTCACTTTTCCCACCCAAACAGAGAGAGCGTAGAAAAATGGGGGGTGAAGAGAAACGGCATCAGATGATGCAGAATCTCTTCGGAGATCAATCCGAGGAGGAAGAAGATGAACTTGAATCCGAACATGAATCCAATCCTCAACTCAATTCTGTAAGATTATCATTCAATTCAATTCAATTCAATTCTGCGTAAATTCAATCTTTTTTTCTCTCTATACCCTAGCTAGCTTCTGCGTGAAATTTCAATTGATCTGTATATGATACATATTCCTTTGTTTATGCATTTGGAAGATCGTATTGAAAATTTGAAATGGTGAATTTTTGGTATTGCAGGATGAAGGAGAGGGAGGGGTAGGGCAAGAAGTTGAAGAGGGTGAAGGAGAAGTTGAGGGGCAGGGAGAGGTTGAAGAAGAAGCAGAGAGTGAAGGTGAGAGAGAGGTTGGTGATCAGAGAGTGGAAGAAGAGAGTGAAGGTAGGGGGGATACTGATAGTGATGCCAAAGATGATTACAATCAGCGTGTCGTTACCAGTAAGCGTAGGGATGTCGTTGAAAGTGGATCTGATGATGATGAACAGGAAGTTGATGCAGCAGCTAGAAGAAGCCTGAGGTAGTTTTTTTCTTTTTTTTTTTTGATTAATTAATTCATTAATTTACCACATTGTTGGGTTGGTGCTGTTTTGATTAAGTTTTTTGGCGCGGAAAATTTTACAATGAAATTGCTGGAGAAGCGGCACACTATGTGGTTGCTAATTGAACCGGGTTTTATTAGTTGTGTAGATTTGTTGTTCTTAGTGTATCTGCAACGTAAAGTGGTATTTTTGTTTTTGATTAAGACCAAATTCGTATAATTTTTTTTTAATAAGTGTATATATATATTAAAGTTGTCATGTAAGTACAACTTAGTTGGTAGATGCAAAGACGATGATATGCATGGGCCTGAGTTCGAACCCGGGATTCCTTATTTCTCCAAGCTTAAGATGTGTGAGTCTAGCCACTAGGTTTCTTAGAAATAAAGAGTCCTCTAGTGTAGTCCTTCTTGATTCTTATGCTCTTTCATGAAGATATTGTTCTCTTAGTGATGCTTCAACTCAATTCTTTTAGATGGGTGGATTGGCACTTAGACATAAAGCCAGTCCTTCTTGTGGGGGGTTTATGAGAACCGACTCTGACAGCCGAGGATCGCGGCCAATCAACAGAATTGTGGGCACCAGGGTGAAATTTGCACGTTTTTCTCGAGGAATAATAGAATCGGCTACTTTTGGTGAAGTTGAGCTGCTGGGCCTGGACACTGCTACTCTTTGCGTTTGTGTCTGCAAGTCCTTGCAACCTAGAATCTCCTATCTGCTTCCGTCTCTGTGTTGTGTGCGAGTTTCTTTCTCTTTCTCTCATTCTCTGGGTGTTTAATCTCTTCTGCTATTGTGTGCAAGTTAATTTTTCCTGATGGTGAGAAGATGGAGCATAGGGAATTGAAAACGGCGACTAGGGTTAGAGAGTTCACTGAAGAGGACAGGAAGAGGAATATTGGGCACTTGGGCCCAAATCAGTTCACTGCTGTTTTTTTATAATAAGAGAGGAGGAATATGTTTGTTTTTGACAAAATAATAATAATAAGTAAAAGGTCTAAGAAAGGAATTGGGCCGTCTGGGCTAGATTATTGGCAAATTATAAAGAAAGTATTATTTCTTGACCTGAACACGCTGGCCCAGTTTCATTTCCAACTACACCGATGCACGAGATTGACGACAAAGGACAGAGGACGAAAGTATGTCTCAAAAGACATCCATATAAAGATTACTCTAATTCTCTTAACCTGAAGCTTGTCGGATTTGAAATTCAATGATAGAAATAAAGCACAAAAATAATTGAGTTGACACTTGGACATAAAGCGTGAGACTGAAAATTTGTGGCATCCACTTCAATGCCCGTTGAACCATTTTGCGAGTTGCAACTCGTAGTCAGACTCACACTTGGAATATTGGTTTTGTGGTTAATGTGATCTCTTAGACATCTAATTAAATTTTCAAGATTTCCTTTTAGAAATAAAGAGTCCTCTGGTGTAGTCCTCCTTGATTCTTATGCTCTTGCATGAAGATATTGTTCTCTTAGTGATGCTTCAATCAATTGTTTTAGCTAGCCATGCAAATGTGCCTTGTGTAGATTGTATAGAGTGCATTCAAAATTTCCTTCAACTCAATTATTTTTGTGCTTTATTTCTATCATTGAATTTCAATCCGACAAACTTCAGGTTACGTATGCATGCCTTATGAGACATACTTTCGTCCTCTGTCCTTTGTCGTCAGTCTTGTGTATCGGTGTGGTAGGAAATGAAACTGGGCCAGCATGTTCAGGTCAAGAAATAATACTTTCTTAAGCCCAGACGGCCCAATTCCTTTCTTATTCCTTTTAATTATTATTATTATTGCTCTATCAAAAACAGTCATTCCTCTCTTATTATTAAAAAACAGCAGTGAACTGGTTTGGGCCCAAGTGCCCAATATTCCTCTTCAGCGAGCTCTCTAACCCTAATTGCCGTTTTCAATTCCATATGCTGCATCTTCTCACCATCAGGAAAAAATAACTTGCACACAACAACAATAGAGATTGAACACCCAGAGAATGAGAGAAAGAAGCAGAAACTCGCGCACAACACAGAGACGAAAGCATAGAGGAGCTTCAAGGCTGCGAAGACTTGCAGATGCAGAGAGTAGCAGTGTCCAGGCCCAGCAGCTAAACATCACCAAAAGTAACCGATTCTATTATTCCATGAGAAAAACATGCAAATTTCGCCCTGGCGCCCACAATTCTGCTGATTGGCCGCGATTCTCGGCTGTCAGAGTCGGTTCTCATAAACCCCCCACATCAAGAACTCGCTTTATGTCTAAGTGCCAATCCACCCAGCAACGGCGCAAGTATTAACTGCAAAGCTTTTGTCCCTAGAAGTTTTTAATATGATTTCAATCTTGATAGATCTGATGACATTAATATAATGTGCAGATGCAGAATATATAACATGTGTATTTATTATGTCAATGTCATTTTTATTCCTCATTTTTTTTGCCCCCTTGGGAATTCATAATATCTACCTATTTTATGCTTCATCTGCTGAGCTAAGTTAATGCTCTCATGAATAGATAAGATTTTGTCACTGCAATTGATTTTGGCGTTATACAATTTGTAATGATTATATCTATGTCCGGTCATTATTTATTTGATGGGTTGGCTGTGCTGTTCTGTTTTATACTGTCTGTGTTGATTGATATGCGTGTTTTAAAAAGTTATCTTAAACTAGATGACCAAATGGAACATAGAAAATGACCCAAGATTCAGCTTGCACAATTTTTTATATGTTGCACAACCTTGAGACTCAGAATTTTATTTTCTTTGGAAAAAAAAAATATAGTGGGTCGCCCAGAGAAGACAAAGATCAGACTCATGATTTGGATTCTGCCCCGGAAATTCGTGATGTATTTGGTGATTTTGATGATGAAGAGGAGGATATGGGGTATGCAGCTCAGCAGGACATTGAACAAGATTCAAATGTGAGTGTTAGTTAGTGTATAATGACATATATTTCATTTATCTGTTAATTGTTCAGATTTTAAGAATTAATCATTTAATTGATTTCCTGTTGTAGAGATATCCTGCGGAGGAGGAAGGGAGCTATGAAAAGAGCTTGAGACCCGAGGATATACTTGCTGATGAAGAGCATCAGTATGAATCAGAGGAGGAAAACATTGAGATGAAAACTAAAGATAAGCCACTTGGGCCACCATTGGAGTTGGAGATTCCACTACGTCCACCTCCAGCTATTCCAGGAAAGGTCTGCCTTGTGTTGGAGACCTATGTTCTATATGTTATTGTTAAAATGAGGATTCTTAATACATTTAGTTTCTAGTCTTCTTTTGCATACTTGAACATTTTTTGTTAGTTAAAAGTTGACATTTGCATTACTGAATGTGAATTTTGAAATGTTTAAAGGAACACCAACATATCTTTAAGGGAAGTTTTTTTGAGAAATTTCTGATGTTATGGTTGGTCAAAGTGACCTAAATGATGAGAATTTAACAAGTTTGGATTACGATAAATACGTTATGTTGAGTAGATTTTGGCATATATTGGAACCTAACTACAAATAGAACACATTTATAATATGATATGCATTCCTATAATCGCCTCTCATTTGTGTGGCAGATGAGCGTGTTTAAAGTTTCCAATATCATGGGAGTTGATCCAAAACCATTTGATCCTAAAACATATGAAGAAGAAGATACCTTTGTAACTGATGAATTTGGAAACAAGAAGCGCATACGCTTGGAGAACAATATTGTACGTTGGAGGAAAGTCACAAATCCTGATGGCACAACATCTGTAAGTAATTGTATAATATTTTAGTTTGTTTTGCATGCTACTACGATCTCACGTTTCTACTTTCCTTCTTTTACATCCATGGGAAGTGGCAACCTTTACACTCTTAGTTGTAATAAGAATCCACAAAATCCCATAAAGCCTTTGACCACTAGGTGGGGTTGGATATATTCATTGTACGATGCCACTATGCTTGATCATGGACCACGTCTACATTTAAACCATTTAATTCCAAATCTTTCTTAATGGTTTGGTGTATAGTTTTTTTAGTATTCTTCTCCCTTTTACTAATGGTTTGGTCTACCAGTGGGTCTTTTCTACAGGTGTTGGACTTGTAGTTATAGACAACAACTTAAACCTTTCCCTGTTAGGCTTGGTCAATAAATGAATCAGGCAATGTTATAATGTCCTCTCATGAATCATATTTAAAGATAGTGCATTTAATTTTAGATCTTTGTTAATGGTTTGACTTATAGTGTGAAATAGCCTAATTATGAAATGGCATTTAATATGTATTACTGTTGATATGGTGCAGAAAATTTACACATTGAATGTGCAATATGTATTCTTTTGCATTACTGTTTTTGAGTAAGAGTATTGGCAAAATGAGTTATGGGTTCTTGTTTATTGTTGAATGTTTTTCAACCTTTTAAGATCAGAATAATTTCAGTTGCGTTACATCACTTATTTTATAGTAAAAAATCTTGTTCATGATCAGGTTGAAAGCAATGCTCGCTTTGTAAGGTGGTCTGATGGAAGCATTCAGTTATTGATTGGGAACGAAGTTCTTGACGTATCTGAGCAGGATGCCCAGCATGATCAAGCACATCTTTTCCTTAGACATGGAAAGGTGAATTTCATTATTCTCATGGCATGCTTGATGATTTACTATTTCTCCTCAATGGACTATGTGCACTTGTTTACAGGGAATTCTGCAATCACAAGGACAGCTATCGAGGAAAATGAAATTTATGCCCTCTTCCTTGTCGTCGAATTCTCATCGGTTGTTAACTGCAATTGTTGACTCAAGGCAAAGGAAGGCTGTTAAGATTAAAAACTGTGTTACAGACATTGATCCTGAGAGGGAAAAAGAAGAAAAGGAAAAGGTATAATCAATTATACAAATCAGTCACATACTTATATTAATGTCTCAAATACAATAATCCAATTTCCCTATCATTTTCAGGCTGAAAGTCAGACTATCAGGGCCAACGTACTTCTTACTCGTAAGCGCGAAAAGGTGAATCGGAAATATGCTCCAACTGAGAGGAGGCGTCAACTTTCTCCTGGGTTTTTAGAGGATGCTTTGGATGAGGTATAAATTTAGGGATTGTTTCCTAGAGACACTATTGTCTTTTAGATGTTATGCATTTGCTGCAATATTTTCTAGGCGTGTCTGCCTACTTAAACTGTGTCAGTTCCATTATTTATCAATGCTCCTTTTCTTCAGGACGAGGAAGCAGATTATTATGACTCTCGTAGAACACAGCGTCACTATGAGGAGGATTTCGAAGCAGAAGTCCGAGCAGAGAAACGAATTATGAATGCTAAGAAGGTATTATTATTTTGTCTCTAGGAATTGTACATTTTGTTGATTATGCATTAACATTAATGAAGGTTATTTTATGGAATTCTAGTCACAGGGACCAAAGAGCATCCCTCGTAGGTCATCGTTCCTCCCACCAGCAAAATCCTCCCGGCACCAAGTGGGTTACCCAGATGATGAGAGAGAAGAGTCAGAATATGAAACTGAAGACGATGAGGAAGAAGAAAGGCCTCGCTCTCGTATGAGGGATGATGATTCTGAGGCAGAATATGAGGATGAGGAAGAAGACGAACAAATAGAACAAGAAAATGATGCTTCGGATGAGGACGAAGATGAGGTATTGAATATTTTTTTTTTTTAAAATATTTATCTTCAACTATGGAGTTCATAGAATTATTTTAAATTATTTCCAGTTTACTTTCTATCAGTGCACCTTTACCATTTATTGTGGTTCACAACAACCAATTTTATCTTTGTTTAATTGGCTATTTTTTAATTTCCGGCGGTGAAACACTAGTGATTATCATGAGTGCTCAAATGTGTGCAATATTTTGCATAGGACTTGCTGTCTACTTGTCAGTTGTTAAGGTGGAAGCCAAATATTTTGTACAGATATTTGGATCCTTATGTGCCTTGATTCATGTCGGGGACTTCAGAAGTAGGGGGACCATGGGTTGCATTGGTTTCAGTTAGGGAAAATTTAGATCCAAACCATTAACATTTGATTGCTGCTTAGGATTCAAAAGAAAGGGCAATTAACCAGAACCAACCTAATCATTATTGGGTTGGTTTTAGTTAGGTCAATAATGTTTAATAATTTTAAGAGAGTATGATGAGAAACCGGTCCTATCCTACGAGATATAGCTAGTGATGGTATCAAGATATTTTTTTGTTTTCTTATTTTCTTAGAGGAAAGACATCTCTCAACCGTTGATGAGAAAAACAACGGTTGATGTATTAACACCTCCATGATTTGTTAGCATTACCCAATACCTATTATTGACTGTTGTGTTGATATATTTATCTATTGTGAGATTACTTTGTCCTTTAAAGTGAATTGGTAAACTGTGACGAGTGACCATCTTTCAGCCATGGTCTCTAGGCAGAGTTCGACTCTATTTGATGCCTGAATATTGCTCTTAACATTTCCATTTTGTTCATTTGGGTTTTGCTACCAAGTTCCTTGTTAAACTTTGTTTCCGTGGTACTTTTGTCTATTGGTATCCTACTCCTAACACTATCCTTGTTTTTTTGTTCTGTTAATCTTTTGTTTTCTTCTTTACATATCTTTTAGGTTGCCACCTACGGAATGCACTAATGTATGAATAAGTTATCAATTAACATTGTTACAGTTTAAATACTATTTCATGTTTACTTGCAGGGTCTGAAGCAAAAGAGTAAGAATTTAAAAGGTAAGGCCAAAAGGAAGGGGTTTGATTCTGATGAAGGCTCTCCTCCTCCTAAGAAACCAACAACCCATCGCCGAATGACAATTATGTCTGACAGTGACGACGAGTGAAATTCCGTAAGTCAGATTTTCATTTTCAACCTTAACCTTGAATAAATACCTGATTTATGATTATGTGTCCTTGTCATGAGATGATAAACCATATGTTTTTGCTAGCAAAAGAGGGAAAAACAATTGTTCATCCTTTTGCTATTTCCCCTTCCTTCCTCCTTTTTTTTTTTTTTGCATTTCCGTTACAAGTTTTCAAGATATATGTTGTTATTTTAAAATACCATCAAATGGTCCTTGCCATCATATGTGTCTGTTGTATGGTTTATTTGACCTCTTGAACCGTAGGATTTTCACGTTTGAAATTTACTGAGCTTTTCCAGGGTAGTAGTCATTCACTCTCTGATTCATGCTTTTTCCTCTATGATTCAGGATTTTGCAATTGGAATTCAGAAGGAAAAATGCTCTTTGGTGCAGCAAAAGCTGAGTTATGCATTTTTCCCCCTCCTCTGTATTCCCTGCTTGTTGGTATTTTGTCTCAGGTCTCTGTTGATCACTGTATTTCTTGGTTATCTGATAGAGATTAGACATCGCTATATAGTGTTGATTTTTTTATTTATTTTTTTACATAAGCAAGCTTAACTTATTTCAGTCATCAAAGTAGTTATCATACATGTCGGAATATAAAATGTTGAACATTCATCAAAGTAGTTATAACTTATAATACATGCCGGAATATAAAGTGTTGAAAACATCATAGCTATAACATGTTAGCCTATTATTTATTTATTTTTCTTGTTTATTTTTAAAAGCAAAGGCTGAATCCTCTCTAGAGAAGTTGCAAATTTATATGAAAGTGCATGCCATTTTTCGTAAAAATAAAGAGCCCCTCTATTAACAGTTATTTGTAAAAAAAAAATGTTAGGAAAACAATTTTATCCATTCTCCACATTTCTTAAATAAAAAATAATAATTAATTTTTGGACAGTGCAAAAATTGTATTTTTGTGGCAATTTTTTTAACTGTACCATCATAAAAATTATTAAATACCAAAATAATATCCTTTTTGAATGAAGTACAAACCGCCATCCTTTTCTATGATGGGACAACATACCCATTCCCTCTTTTTTTATTTTTTATAATTAAGTGAGAAGTGGGTTGGGGGAACAGATTTCTCACCTTCCTTCTCTTTTCTTCATTTTTATTTTTATATTAAAAAAAAACAAAAATAAATTTATATTTTTAATTAATTTTTTGGGTACAAAATTTTGATTAATTACTAATTGTTATCTTGTAAAGATATCAATCAATTGATTACTATTTAAAATAATAATTATTATATTCTGATTATGGACTGCGTTGATGCAAAAGATAATTTCAGAGCTATCTTGTTTGACATTAATGTTGCCTTATTTAAATCTCAATCTATCCATTTGATTGCGATTACAAATTACACTGATGTCAAACGTTATTTTATTCAAATTCAATATAAACAGATTTCAATGTCCGCTCATTCACAACACAATAAAGCTCCTCACTAATCCTATACACCTAAAATCATCTTACAAAATCCTACCTACAATCACGCCTTAAGTAGAGTTTTTTTGTCCAAGTATATTACAACAGAATAGACGGTTGATTTGATGCTTGGTTTGAAACTCTAAAAGCGACCTTTGAAGATAACATTCTCTGGAACAACATGGTCATCCTCAATACAACACCAATGTTTGTCCTATCAACATGTTCATCAAATATACTTGTACAAAAAAACTCTACTGGATACATGATTATGGGTAGGATTTCGTTAGATAGTTTTAAGTGTAGAGGATGAGTGAAGAGTTTTGCTATGTAGTGAATGAGAGGAGGATAATATCTATTTATACTGAATTTGGATAAGATAATGTTGATGTTCGTGTGATTTATAAACACGATCTGACTGACTGACTGAGATTTGGATAAGATAATGTTGATGTAAGCGTAATCCGTAATTAGAATATGATTGGCTGAGATTTAGATAAGATAATGCTCACATGAGACCCATCATCGTTTAAGAGATTAATACATTGTCCATTAATATGTAATTTATCATATTGTCAAATTATTGTGATCGATAATATATTTTTAAGCGACCAATTTTATTTTCCATTTTTCTTTAATATTATTAATTCAATAACTAAGTGTTTAATTCTTAAAAAAAAACTAAGTGTTTAATTAAATTTGGACTCAATTATTTAATTAAGAATTGATTTAATTAATTAAATAATTAATTCCAATAACTTAAATGAATAATTAACTAAAATAAAATTTTTATTCATTTTTATATACAAAATGAAGAGAGAGAGAGAGAGAGAGAGAGAGAGAGAGAGAGAGAGAGAGAGAGAGAGAGAGAGAGAGAGAGAGAGAGAGAGAGAGAGAGAAAAGGAGGGTAAGATATTGCTCCCCCAAATCATTTCTCACCGAGTTCTAAGGATGTTATTTTGGTATTTATTTATTTTTATGATGATACGGTAACAAAAATTGCCAATTATTTAGCACTTAGCACTCGGTGCTAAGTGCTAAATAATTGGCAATTTTTTATAAAGAAAGATTATTTTCAATTCAAGGAGCTTCAATAGAGAACACACTGGAAAATTAGAAAATTTGACTGATAAAAACAAAATTGAATGGAAGGAAGGATAATGTCATCCATGAAATTGAACAAATTGAGAGGGACGAGCATCAATATTAAAGACAATATTTTCAAGGAGGTTTTAACCTTTCACCCTAACTAGCAAAAAGTATCTTCTTAATTTTAAGATTTTTTTTCTCACTTTTTCTTTGTATTTTAATATAAGACTCTTTTCAAATTTTCACATGCTTTATCAAATTCTATATAAAAATACCATATTTAATTTAGGTTTAATAGGCCTTTACCCCTTGTAATATAGGGCACTTTTGGTTTTCCCCTGTAAATTTTTTTGTTTCGGTCCTCGTAAATTTTTTTTTGTTTTAGAATACCCCAGCCCAGCTGACAATGCATTTTCGCTGATGTGGCACGCTGGGTCACCTTTTTCTGATGATGTGGCGTGCTGACTGTAATTAATTTTATTTTTTATTTTTTTATAGGGTACATGTGGCATTTGTGATTTTTTTAATTAACAATTATGGAAAAATTAATAAAAATGAAAAAAAATCTGGAAAAATTATTAAAAATTAAAAATAAAAAACAAACTTTTTAATTTTGAAAGAAAAATCGGAACTTTTTTTAAAAAATTCGAAATATATTTTCTTATTATTTTCAAAAAATTATGAAATATTTTAAGCTCCTGAATTTTTCATATTTTTATGAAATAAAACTTCGGACTTTCGAAAAAAAATATGAAATTTTTCATTTTTTCGGTATTGAAAAAAAATCTGGAAATATGAAATTTTCGAAATATATTCATTTTTTTCCAGAATGTTTTCATTTTTTAAAATTTTTCCAGATTTTTGATTTCAGTTTTATTAATTTTTCCAAATCTCTTTTCATTTTTATTAATTTTTCTAATTTTTAAAATTTTTCCGGTATTTTTTTTATTTTTTCAGATTATTTTTCATTTTTTTAAAATTTTTCCAATTTTTTTTCGTTTTTTAGATTTTTTTTAAAAAAATATTTTTTTTATTCGTAAAAAATACAAATGCCACGTGTACCTCATAAAAAAATAAACAATAAAATTAATTATACAGTCAGCGCGCCACATCAGCGAAAATGCACATTCAGCTGACATAGGAGGGTATTCTAAAACAAAAAAAATTTACAAGGACCAAATCCACAAAAAAAAAAATTACAGATGGGAAAACAAAAAGTGCCCTATATTACAGGGGGATAAAAACCTATTAACCCTTTAATTTATTATTGGAAAACGTAAACTCTCTCTCACATATGATATCAATAATTATAAGGGTTGATATGTAGAATCAACACACACTTTTAACAAATTTATTATTCGAACTATTTAATATTATGAACTTTGTTGGAGGTCTTATAATAAAGACGAAGGGAGTAGCAAAGAGTAAGGAGGTGAAAGAAGATAAAGGACGGGTCTGACTTTTATTATTTCTTTTATTGTTCCTATAAATACTACTATGTTTAATCACTCCATTACGTTTCTTTCCTATTTTGGTCAGGCTAGTGTCCACCTAGTTTGCGGCTATCATCAAATTCTTTAATTGTGGTTGCACAACATTCTCCTCTAAATTCACATTACTATTAGCATTTTCATCCTCAAAACCCACTTGAGTTGGCCTAGTGGTATTGGCTTGGGACCTGGGAGTGTGCTCCTCTTCGAATCTCTTCGGATCAATTTAGGTGAGCTAATTTAACTTCTTAAGGGTGAGCTAATTTAACTTCTTAACAAAAAAGCATTTTCATCCTTAAACATTTGTGCTCCCCATTTAATGCCTTAAAATATTTCTTCTTAGTCCTCCTTAATTTGTTGGCCACTGTCCTTGGCCCTGCAACTACTCTAACTTTCATGGCAGACACGTTTATCTTTCTTCTCAAATCATTCGTCGGACCACATGCATCCTCCAACGCAACAATCTTTTATGGGCATCCTCCTACATAGTGGCCAAAATTTCCTCAGGCAAGGCAAAGAAAATGTCACCCTTTATATTCTACTTTGTACATTCTCTTCTTGATTATGAACATGGACGTTAGTGGTTTTGAAAGATCCACCTTAACACATAACTGTGCATATATCCCACGTTCTTGCCACAAAGTGTTATTGTCTACCTTTACCGTTCTTCCGACTCTGTTACCAACGAAAGTAAGCACCTTTGCTTTGCATGCTAGTACTCAACCAATCAATTGACTAGTTAGTACGATTTTTAAATGATTGGTGCCTTGTAGCATAAATGAACAAATTCCGTTTCATATTTCAAACTCCCTCCGCATCTTATTATAAAATAGTTTTGAATTTTTTTCGTCCGTAAGTATAAACATATATGCAAACATTGAATACATTTATTACTATTATTCAAATATATCTTCAATCAATAATAGGGGTGTTCGCGGTGTGGTTTGGTTCGGTTTTGAGCATGAAAGTCATCCGAACCGCGAGATAAAAAAGCATGCGGTTTGGTTTGGTTCGGTTGATTTTTAAAAAGTCATCCAAACCAAACCAAACTAATGCGGTTTGTATTGGTTCGGTTGGTGCGGTTTATCGCGAGATAAAAAAATATTACATTAACTCTAATATTGCCAACTTGTTACAAAATAAACATAGGACATTTTATTTTGTTGTTTACATGATAAAATATGACTTATGCGTGAATTGCATAGATCCTAAACTTTTATTTTCAATACGAACAATATATTGTTCTGCCTCAATATAGTCATGCATTACATGTGTCATAAACTAGCAGAATATACCACCAAAGTTATATAGGTAACTCGATCATCCAAAAAATAACATTTCAGTACTAAACAATTTTAAATATCTTTATAACACAACATTTTAGTACCAAGCAATTTTAAATATCCAAAAATGAACTTAAAGTTCCAAAATAACATTACAATACCAATAAAAGTTATTTATGCAAAATAATATCAGTACCAAAATAACATTCAAGAACCAAAAAAGAACAATTTTATGTTCCAAAGTAACACATTATCATGACTCAAAAATAAAACACATCGCCTCCATATCTCCGTGACTCCATCTACATATCATAATTGAATAGTTTGTTGGTTAGATCAATTAATTCAAAAACAAATATAAAGATTTAAAAAGAATAAACAATCGAACATACCATTTAATTTTTTTTTTTAAGTACGTCTATTAAGTAACATTGATTATTCTTGCGGTTTGGTTTGGTTGCTGAGATGCAAACCGTAAACTGAACCGAACCGTGCGGTTCAGTGCAAAAGTCATCTGAATTCATTCGAACCAAGTGCGGTTTTTTGCGGTTATGGTTTGGATTGGTTTAGTTTGTAGTTTTTCTATTGAGTTGATTTGGTTTTGAACACCCCTAATTAATACTACCACTTTACTATCTTAGAAGATGAAATGTCAATATTTTTTTCCTTTGTCAAAGAAATGTCAATATTTAATACATGTATATGTATAAATAACAAATAATTTAACCGTCCTCATTTTTTTTAACAATAATGGTACATAAATTATACATATTAATGAGGCTCCAATTTTTTCTTAATATATGTGAATCATACGAAAGAGACTTATAAATAAATTTGGCGAATACTTCCCTCAAAAAAAAAAAAAATTGGCGAATACTCTATGGGGTTGGTTTGATGATAAAAGGAGATACCTTGAACTCGAGAGGATTCATATTCAAGCCCCACTAGTATTATTAGAGGGAGAAAAATGTAAACAACACTCTTGAATCTATAAATTCTTCCTTAAACTTAGAATATTAGCATCGTTCATGTGTGTATTGAGAGAAAGAAGGAAGAAGTGAACAATGACAAGATCCATAATTGAGCTTATAGTTTATAACTTATGTCTTATAAGTTCATTTGACTAAAAAGAACTCGTTTATAAGCTAGTTCAACAACTAATTTTACTAAACACTATAAATCTAATCAATTACCTTATATGTTATCAGTTAAGCTAGCTTATCATCTATTCGCTCTAAGTTCATCCTCTATAAATTAGTTTATGAAACCTTAATGTATTTCATTTAAAATAAGAGTGGATATACAAGATGGAATTTAAATAAAAATACATAAACCGACATGACATCTTGTTGGAACATTGGTGCGAAGACGGAAAGAAATTGGAAGGTTCGAAGATTAAACACCAAGTAATTAAACTTTGATCTAGTGTTGTGTGAATTGAAAAAATAGAGTGTGGGGGTCCCACATAAAATAGAACACACACATTAGTAGTGTTTAAATAGTGGTATTTAATTCTAAATACCTGATAATGATTGAAAACAATAATTATTATTATGAAAATAATAATGAAAACAATAATTATTATTATTCTTTATTCATGGATATCACTTCACATAATTTTAGGTTATGTTTGTTGTGATAAGATTGAAAATCCAACTGAACTTCTTATCTTTCCTTCATTAGTTTGTTTCAGCTAATCTTGTGGGTTTGTTTCTTTTTGAACTTATCCGATTAGTTTGTTACTTGAACTGATCTGTGAGTTGCTTAATTTTTAAGTTTACTTAATTCTTAAGTTTCTCCAAATTAGTTACAAACTCTCCGTATAAAAGGAGAGCTCATCTAGTTCAAAAATTACACCAAAGAGTTGTCGGGAACTCTTTCTCTCTTCTCCCTTTCTTGACTTGTGTTGACGAGTCTTTCTTCTCTTCATCTCCTTTTTCCGTCCCTTCAGAATTAAGAGTGTTCTTAAGACCATAGTCCCTTTTCGGTTTAATGTCCCTTCGGAATTAAGAATGGTCTTAAGTTCACAGTCCCTTTGATATTTTTATGTCCTTCGGAATAAATAATAATTTAAGATCATAGTCCCTTTTTCGGTATAATGTCCCTTCAAAATTATGAATGATCTTAAAATATATTCTTCTTCGATTCTTGAAGAAGTTAGACGTTAGAATGGTGTAAAACCATATTTGAGTGATCATAGTATCATAGTTGGAGAAGTTAATAATTAGAATGGTGTAACACCATATTTGAGTGGTTTCAACACCATAATGGAGTGGTAACAGTACCATATTAAAGTGGTTTCAGTATTAAAAGAATGGTCTTGGTACCATATTGGAGGTGTAATTCTCGAACGGTTTTCTACAGTGCAGTTGTTAATCGAACAATTGTAGTGGTTGATAGTTTGCCTTGCACAATTTTGGGCAGTGTCACGAAACGTCTTAAAGAGAGCGACCTGGTCGTGACTCAACCTAGTAACAACTTCGGTAGATAATAGAATTTGGAAATCCAAATACAACAGTTTGGAAATCCAAAAACAACAATTTTAAGACGTTTCGATCTGCTATGTCTACCGAAGAAATTACTTATTGAGGTTATGTTGTCCCTAAATAAAACAAGGATAAATCAAGCTATAGAAATACATCTTTCGACTGAAACGACGAAGTGCTTGTTATTTCGACAACACTAAGAAATTTGCATATCTCTATTAATGGTAAAGTATGGAGTTAATTGTGGATGGTTAAAACTGTTCCTCGACACATCCATGTAGTTTGGCTTATTTTCATAACAGAATGTTAATTATATACTCTTTATTTGACAGAAGCTTTATTTGTTCCTCTATTTGTTGGTTATGCAATGAACACTATAAAACTAGTAACCGCTTGGTTATGTAGAATGAGTACTAGGGTGTGTTTGGTATAGAAGAGAAGTTGTGAAGAGAGAAGTTGTGAGGAGAGAGTGTGTGAAGAGAGAAAAATGTGAGAAATAGAGTGGATTTGATGGATTGTTTGGTATAAGAGAAAGATAGAAGAAATAGAGAAGAGAGAAGTGTTGTTTATTTTTAAAAGTACTATAATGCCCCTACGTTAAAATAACATTTCCATTCAACTTAATTTAATTCTTTTGTTTAAATTCAGTTAATTAATTTAACTACTTATTTTAAATGAAACGTATATCATTTTTTGAATATATAAATTTATGTATATTTTACCAATAAAACGTGTAGTAATTCCCCTGGAAAAAAAAGTGTACTATTTCGAAAGTATTTTATAAACTATTTAAACATGAGCGTACGGCATACAATTGCAAAATAGGGACATAATATATATTTATTTACCAAAACGGTTCTACTTAATATGAAATAAAGTTTTATTTTTAAGGAATGAAACAAACAAAAAAAAATTGAGGGAAGAGTGAAACAAAATTGTCGTTGAAAAAAAAACTATAGTATAATAAAGACAAACAAAATTAATTGAATGAAAAGAGAGATGAGGGGTATAATAGGAATACAACAAAACACCTCTTCTCTCCTTCTATTTCTTCTCAATTATGGAGAGAAAGAATTTTGTGTGGGACCCACAGCTTTTTAGTCTCTCTCCCCTGTTTCTCTTCTCTACCAAACAGGAGAAGTTTACTATCTCTCTTCAACTTCTCTCCTCCTTCACTCTCTCTTCCCTATTTCTACCCTACCAAACAGAGTGTAAAGCTCATTGCTTCCCTTCGCCTCTTGGATTTGCTTTAGACCGATCCAGTTCTAACGAATGCTACTCTATTGAATAGTTGGAATGTACCAAGGAACATGTGGATAACTTTACCATATTAATGGTCCCTATTATATGTTTATATGTATGAAATATGAACATCGAAAAATCAAAGAATGGATCAAATTGCTGAAGAGGTTCATTGATGAACTAGAAATTATATGAAAAATTTGTTCCAAATGTTTCGTATAAAAATAAGAAAGAAACTGAATTTCAGATTTCTATTGAATAAGACTGAGTTGACTCAGACTTAAAGAGAGACTTGTGTACCATGCATTCTTATGGAAAAAGACTGCGCAACTTTTAAATAAAATAATCATTATTTGAATTGCTTTTGTTGCTTTTCATTAATAAATAGTTATTGGTGGACTCATTTAGACCTTTTAATAGAGGATCTCCATTGGAATGGTTGAGTACCTATTAGGTACTATTATTAAAAAATAATAAAAAAGTGATGTGTCTATGTTGGACCCGTTTAAGACCTCAAATATGAGGGTCTCCATTGTGGATGCTCTAAAGTATTAGAGAGCTAGCTACTCTCAAAAGGAACAGTTAAAGTAGATCATGTACGTACTGATAAATAATTAGTCAATCCTTTGACGAAAGGAATTACTAGAAAGAAAGTCCTAAACACATCCAATAGGAAGGGACTAATGCCCAAAGGTCACAAGTGATGGTAACCCGACCTACATGACTGGAGATCCCAAGAAATAGGTTCAATTGGTAATAACAAGTCATGAGTGATAGAACATGCTATGATAAAAATTAAGAAAGCATGAATCCTGCAGCGACAGAAGGATGAGATAATAGAAACTCTTAATGAGATCTATACTCTATGTGGAGTGGAGTACATAGCTACAGGAGTACTATTGATAGACTCACCTATACGAATGTGGAACTGGGGCCGGTTCCTATGGAATTCAGGGCAGAATACCTAGAGCGTTCGTTAAAACTGGGGTATACGTGCATGGCCACAAACGCACGGGCTTTTAGAATACACCTTAGGAAAATGTTTGTGTGCAGGTTCTATGTCTGAGATAGAGTTCAATGCAAGCAACTCTTGTTAATCGGAATATTATCTGCTATGCAAAGGTTCAAGTTGTAGGCGACACCTTTGTTTATTAGCAACCTTATAGAAACGTTTTGACGTTATTATTGAAACCATTTTTTAAATTCAAGTGCGGAATTGTTGGAACATTGGTGTGAAGATGGAAAGAAATTGGAAGGTTGGAAGATTAAACACCAAGTAATTAAACTTTGATCTAGTGTTGTGTGAATTGAAAAAATAGAGTGTGGGGGTCCCACATAAAATAGAACACACACATTAGTAGTTTAAATAGTGGTATTTAATTCTAAATACCTGATAATGATTGAAAACAATAATTATTATTATTCTTTATTCATGGATATCACTTCACATAATTTTAGGTTATGTTTGTTGCGATAAGATTGAAAATCCAACTGAATTTCTTATCTTTCCTTCATTAGTTTGTTTCAGCTAATCTTGTGGGTTTGTTTCTTTTTGAACTTATCCGATTAGTTTGTTATTTGAACTGGTATGTGAGTTGCTTAGTTTTTAAGTTTACTTAATTCTTAAGTTTCTCCAAATTAGTTACAAACTCTCCCTATAAAAGGAGAGCTCATCTAGTTCAAAAATTACACCAAAGAGTTTTATTGAGTTGTCGGAAATTCTTTCTCTCTTCTCCCTTTCTTGACTTGTGTTGACGAGTCTTTCTTCTCTTCATCTCCTTTTTCCGTCCCTTCAAAATTAAGAGTGTTCTTAAGACCATAGTCCCTTTTCGGTTTAATGTCCCTTCGGAATTAAGAATGGTCTTAAGTTCATAGTCCCTTCGATATTTTGATGTCCTTCGGAATAAATAATAATTTAAGATCATAGTCCCTTTTTGGGTATAATGTCCCTTCAAAATTATGAATGATCTTAAAATATATTATTCTTCGATTCTTGAAGAAGTTAGACGTTAGAATGGTGTAAAACCATATTTGAGTGATCATAGTATCATAGTTGGAGAAGTTAATAATTAGAATAACACCATAATGGAGTGGTAACAGTACCATATTAAAGTTGTTTCAGTATTAAAAGAATGGTCTGGGTACCCTAATGGAGGTGTAATTCTCGAACGGTTTTCTACAGTACAGTTGTTAATCGAACAGTTGTAGCTGTGCTTGTTTTATCCTGGAGGCGGCGTGGTTGATAGTCTGCCTTGCACAATTTTGGGGAGTGCCACAAAACGTCTTAAAGAGAGCGACCTGGTCGTGACTCAACCTAGTAACAACTTCGGTAGATAATAGAATTTGAAAATCCAAATACAACAGTTTGGAAATCCAAAAACAACACATCTAGCTAGCCTAACTAAACTATGAGCAAATTCAGACATGTCTCTTAATAAACCTCACATAATAGGTTACTGAATCAGAAGAAAGTAGGCGCCGATAGTTATTAATAATTGACGTAAAATATGAGATGCCAAGAGTATAACGATAGATTTATCTACCACCATCTTAGAGTCCATTTCAAAATCCAAATTAACTAGCTGAAGATCACGTACCCAATACCCACCAAAGAGCAGTCAATAGTCTAAGTGCATCTCCCAAATCAACATCAAGTAACGGTAATATCCACTCTGATTTTATTAGAACCTACCTACCTGCCCGAGACAAACACAGACTACTCCAAGAACTGATTCTTTTCCAAATTTGATCTTGCATATATTTGAAAGTAGCTTTCTGACTTCGACATATCATAGATGGGAACCCTAAATATTTACATGTATCCAACACTTGTTTGATACCAAGAATCTGCGCCATGGTTGAACGAAGTTCAGTAGAAGTGTCTATGCTGCAAAAAATCTCATACTTCTACAAGTTGATCGCTTGTCCAGAAGCCAGCTCATAGACAACCAAAATATTTTTCAATGCTACATTCTAACTCTCTCAAGCCGGTAAATGAGATTTAGCCGGTGCATTTATGTAAACAAATAATACCTCAAATAACATTACATCGTTCGACTTCACAATCAGATGAATTTTGTTTTTTTTGAATGAATCAAAGATGAAAAAATTGACAATTACAGTATTAGTTATTTTTACCCGAACAAAACCTTACAATAAACGGAAAGAGAAAGAGGTGATCAGTAGAAATAACTCCATTTTTTCCGTAAGCTGTAGTAAACCAAAAATTATCGTGTAAGAAATCAAGCAAAATGAAGGCTCCGTTAATCAATAATCAATCAATTAAAGAGTTTAAAAACGGGTCATTACGGGTCCCACCTAAATACCACGTGTCAAAGATTGATTGGACATCGACCTGATTTAGCATTTACCAACTTTACACCCAACAACTTTTCTCACCCTCTCTTCCCAATTGAAACGCTTTCCAAATTGCGGAGCTTCGGATCCAAACCACTTTAGGTTCGTTATCCGAACCTGCGTCTTCGTTGAAAAATTTTCACACTTATTTTTCTTCGATCATCATCACTTTATCTCAAACGCGCCACAAACCCTAAACGCGTGCGTGATTTCCCAAACGCGCTTTTTTTCAGAATCAGCTTTTTTTGCTTCAATGGTGCAGCTTGTTTATCGTCACTGTAAGTTTCCTGCACTCTCTCTCTCTCTCTCTAGAACTAGAACTAGACTTGAAACCCTAGCTTCTCTCTCTCTCTCTCTAACATCGTTTTGAAAAAAAGTGAATCTGTGTGTGCAATTGTGGAAGCTTTTGGAGTTGTTTTGTTGATTGAAATTGTGTTTATGAGATTGAATTTTTACATGCTTCCGATCTTGTGTGATTTTGTTTTGAATGTGTGAATTTGGAGTTTTTTTTTTTTTTTTTTGTTGAGCTTAGAAGCTTCAAGTGTTTGGGGCAGAAGAATTGTATTTGAATCATCAAGTGCTTTTGTGTTTTTGCGCATTCCAGTATATTTGACTATGAAACACGGACACCGGACACGACACTGCCACCGGTAATTATTTTAAAAAAATGAATTTATTGAATGTAATTACATGTTGTGTTGGTGTCAGACGCTGGAGACGGCTTTGATAAGAAGTGTCGGTGATATAGTGTATTTGAGAAAGAATTGAGAAAGATTAATTTTGGTTTGTGTGTTTTGGTTGGATGAAGAAATCGAGTTGGGTGATATCAATAGTGTTTTTGAGGGATAAAGTTTATATAGGAACTTTGAAAATTCTATAGCATATTTGGCGCGAATGTTATTTTCGGCATTTGAAATTTGAATTTGAAATAACACATAAAGCTGGAGTTTTTGAACTCTCTGCTTGCGTCTCTATTGCCTTGTGTCCCTTCATTTCACTAAAATATTGGTCTTTGTTGCATATGTTTGGTTGTGCGGTGGGTCAACGCAGCCATGCGTTACTGTCTAGGGGACCTTTTACCGCGAAAATGAGAAGCTAATAATTGTAGCTTAAAGAAAAACACGCGTGTGTCGGTGTATCAGATGCGGAAACAAACAGGCTATTCAATCACTTGTCGTGCGTGGTTTAGGCAGGATGGGAATAGTCAAAAGTATAAAATTAACTCTGTCTCTAAATATAAGACCGTCTTATGAAATTTTGTTGTCCCTATTTGTAGGATTTCCAAATATTCAACTGAATTAATTATTTCTTTGTTAACGCGCTTCTAGATACTTTACACGTTTTTTTTTTTTTTTTTTCGTATTCAATAAGTAAGCAATAAATACTATAAAGGATAAACTTGGAAAAACAACACCAATAATTGACCAATTTAGTAGTAATACAAACTTTCTTAATTCTTGTAGTTTAGTCAACATGGTTCTATATTTAAGGATGAGGTAGTAGCTGTTACGGTTGAGAAAGACGAAGATTAGAAGTGGAAATATTAGAAAGGACGGGGATTAAATGGTCTTTCATTAATTAGACATGATTTATCATAGTAAATTATGGCGTTGTTTGATTCATTTAGGCAATCCCATTATAAATGATTTGGTTGGTGCTGTTTCTTTGTCACTTTGTTTAGTTGGTTTGTGCTTTGTTTTCTAATTTACTGAGAATGTCGATGGCTTTGTAATTACTCAGTGGTACTATGAACTTTGAAGTGACTGCATGAATCTATTCTGTTATGTCATTAGTTTGCCTCAGCTTCATTAAAGTCAGATGACACAGGCAAATAAAATTACATTGATCTCAATGCACCCTGAAAATTATATGCATCTTGAGATAAACGGGACGAACTATGAAACTATTTTATACACGCACACACAAACATAGAGTTAGAGGGACAGGGAGGAGAGAGATTCCCATATGTAAATTTATTTGGTGCTCTTGTATATTTAACATAAAGTGAAAAATATCTTGTAATGATACCTGATGTTCTTCACGTCTTAAGGACAATATTGGTACAAAGAATTGGCACGCTGACTTGTATAGCTTCACTCGTCTTTCCCTTTCTTGTACTAACAATTTGATTCTTGTAAATATTATGAATCATCTCTAGTTATTTCAATTCTGGTCAATAGAAATAGGTTTCCCACTTCAAAAACATTTTGGTTTCCATATGAATTTGATAGGTATGGACAAAGATGATATATTCCTGTGATCATTGTCTTTTTATATTTGTAGTTAAAGTAAATGTGCACACACCGTACAAAGGGGAATATTTTGAGATTACAAATGAAATTATTAGATGTTTTTGGATTCTCCTTGGCATGTTAACTGTTTATGATTTTGCAATGAATTTAACCTTTGATTTCCATTTGAAGAATTACTGCCAGCAACCACCCATGTGATTGTAAGTTGCAGGCATGGTTAAATGATAATTGGTTTTAGTATGACGTAACACAGATAACTTGATTGAATGGCTACTAGATTTACACCCATTTTCAGATAGATTGCAAAAAAGAAACATTGCTGATGATTTTTCTTTAATAATGTCTGTGACAATTGTTTTGCAAGATATAAACATGCAAGAGATATCTGCATTTTGGTTATTTCTTGGTTCCTCAGATTCATCGGTATGGCTGATTTGGACTTTGTTGCATGCAGTCTATACAAATTTCCTCCACTTTGATTGCTAATGTGCATTAATCCTTAAATTGACCTTACAAATTGAAGGAGGAGGCTGAATATACTATAGTTATGTTATTATTTGTGGCTTAGTTGCCAGCCTACAAATACGATGTATTAATCAACTGTCTTGTGGATATGGAAACATTTCTTGCTAGCAATGAAGTTTAAAGGTCGCTTTTGACTAGACTTTTTCAGCTAGAAACATCATATGATTATCATGAAGCTAGAAACATCATATGATTATCATGAACTTTCTTTTTTGATAAGTTATTTTTGCATCTTATAACGCAGGTTCGTTAGACATGTTGCACTCAATCCTTTTTAATGTGCATTAAGGGGATTGTCGTCCAATATTGTAATCCTTTTCACTTTTTGTATAAAAACAAAACAACGACTTAAATGACATGAAACATTTGATTAATATAGTACCCAATTATGGTCCGTTATTGTTGTATTGCCATATCTTTTCACTATTATTCTAAAAATTGATTTATACCAAATGGATTTTTACTTGCAGGGATATTTTAATAATTTTCAGGTTTAAATGGTAGTTGCTCGGAGGTGTGTTCTTGGACATCTTCCTGCTATGTAGGTTGTAAAAGTATTTGTTTCTTGGTTAAGCCTTCTTTTAAATAGTTATCTGCTTAAAGTTTGTGAGGTGGATTATCTATGCCTGGAAACGAAGCAGTGGACAGGGTCCATAATTTTTTTGGTCAAGAAAACTTGTCCCAGGGACAGTATCATTCTCAAGCAGTTGATGGGAACTGGCCAGGAATAAGCAACAATATATGGGCTGGCAGCCAGAGATCGGCTGGTGTGCCTTTTATTTCCAATTTGAAGAATTTTAATCAACAGCAATCTGGTAGAGATTTTACAACATTTATTGTATAAGTTTTTCACCTGTCATTATCCATTTTTTATACATTTTGTTTTTGAATAACTAAAACAATGGTGTTGAAATTTAACTTTGTCATGTTGTTTGAGTCTGTCTTTGTTAGTTACTAATCACACTCCCTTCTCTGTCACAGATTCTGAGCAGGGACACATAAGTTCTCCACATTTGCGACATAGTTTGAACCTGTCACAATCAAATTCGAGGCCCGAGTCTGGAAGAAATCAGATGCCAAACCAACAAGTGGCTGTAAGTGGCTACATGCAGGGACAACAGGTTTTCCAGACTAGGCACAATGGAGCTAATATTATGGGAATGGATACGGAATCTCATGTCAATTTTGATTTCTTTGGAGGTCAACAGCAAGTAAGTGGTCACCAGAATGGAATGCTTCAGCCTTTACCTAGACAGCATTCAGGAATAAATGAAATGAATCTATTACAGCAGCAAGCGATACTTAACCAGATGCAAGAACAGCAGAGGCAGCAGCAATTTCATAAACTAGAAGCAAAGCAACAGAATTCTATGGCCCCAGATCCGTCTATTTCAAGACAGACAGTTACAAGCCATTCTGCTTCTCCTATTAATGGAATTCCTGTAAATGAGGCATCTAACTTCATGTGGCAGCCTGATGTTATGCCAACTAATGCAAATTGGCTCCAGCGTGGTGCATCTCCAGTTATGCATGGGTCCTCTAATAATGGACTTATGTTATCTCCTGAACAAGGACAAGCGTTGCGCATGATGGGTTTGGTTCATAATCAGGGAGATCAGTCTCTTTACGGGGTTCCAATATCTGGTTCGGGAGGCACTCCTAACCTTTATTTTCACACTCAAGCAGATAAGCCTGCAATGCCTCAGGTTTCTTTCCCACAGCAATATTCTCATGTTCATGGGAACAAATCTGCACTGCCGCATATAGCAGCTGGTGGTAATTCATTTCCTGTTCACCAATATGGTTCATTTTCAGATCAAATCAACACAAATGATGGAACTTTAGTTTCAAGACACGATAATCAAGGAAAGAGCACATTGAGACCCACTGCTCATGCTATAAATAGCAGAGTGAATGTGGAAAACTTGCAGCAAGGGAGTTCTGAGCAAAGAATTGTACCAATGCAAGATTTTCATGGGAGACAAGAACTAGCTGGATCTTCAGAGATGTCATCACAAAACAAGATGCCAGTGCAGGTTCCTCCTTCACAGAATGTAGCTACCCTAGATCCAACTGAAGAGAAGATTTTGTTTGGCTCAGATGATAGCCTTTGGGATGGATTTGGTATGAATACAGGTGATTTTAATATGCTGGATGGTACAGATAGTTCTAGTGGATTTCCTTCCCTTCAGAGTGGGAGTTGGAGTGCGCTTATGCAGTCTGCTGTAGCAGAAACTTCTAGTAGTGACATGGGCATCCAGGAGGAATGGAGTGGTCTTGGTTTTCAGAATGTGGGGCGATCATCTGGAAAAGAGCAACCTTCTACTACTGATGGCAGTAAACATCAACCACTTTGGGCCGATAATAACTTGCAATCACCTTCCAATATAAATTCAAGACCTTTTGTTCGGCCTGACGATGTTAGTAGGCCAACAACCACTGAAAACCATTGTAGTGTTTCTGGATTTCATCAGTCAGGTCTTGATACTTCAGATCAACAGCATGACAGGTCACAGACCGATTCTCAGAGACCAATTCCACAGAATTTAGAAAGAGGCAGGTGGTTAGATTGCAGTCCTCAGCAAAAACAATTATCCGAAGGTGGTCATATATATGGAAATGCTACCAACTCTTCAGGTATAGAAAAAAATGAAAAGGTAATATCAGATTATTGGACACATCAACCAACCATATCATCTTGTAGTGGTAGTGGTGGTCCATTCAATAAGTCTAATGGTTGGGACATTACAAAATCAGCTCCATTTGATAGTAGTTCTACTTTCAAAACCCATGAAAATGATAAATCATTGCAGCACCATCACGAGAAAGCCATGCATGAGGAGATGTCTCAGGTGCCTGCTACGTGGGAGCCTGATTCTGATACTAATTTATCTGTTGGGTCAGAACATGTAAAATCTACTGGTAACATGCAAATTTGTAGGGAAGATTCTGGTGTGAATGGTATTGCTGCATCACCAAATTCTGGACCTGCATGGCTCAGCCGACAAAGCAGTGAGAAGCTACCTAACGTTGATGTATGGAGAGATGCAGAGTCAGCTGGTAGCTATAAAAGAAATGAAGGTCCGGGAAAATACAAGCATCATATGGAGAACCCTTTAATTTTAGAATCATCTAAGAATGGAAAATTTGAAAGTGATGCAGATGAGGTGGATAACTCTAATAAAAAAGAAAAATCAGCAGATGGTCTTGGATCTAATCCTTCTCATTCAAGAGATGGTAGCACGAGAGAAAATGCCAATTTTGATGGCAATGATTTTCAAAGTCCAAAGTCATCTGGTCAGGTACATCAAAGATCTTCTTTAACTCGTAAAGTTAAGTATCATCCAATGGGGGATCTTGGTGTTGATGTGGAACCTTGTGTAAACAACCAGGTTATAAATTCACAACCTATGAACCATCAACGCTTTGGAGGACTTGCAGATCAGGGCCATAGCTATAACTCTCTTGGACAGTCAAATTATGGAAATTGTGACAGTTATGATAGTGAAACAGTGAAGGTAATTTGTCAGATAACATGTTTTATACTCATATATGCTAGTCTTGCATTATCTTCTCATCTCCATGTCTTGGATAACCAGAATTTGGTTATATCCTTTAAAATGTGACTGAAATGGCACCTGATTTTCAGGGTGATTCAGAGAGCTTGGTTAATAATGTTTCAAAAAGCATACTCCCTACACAAATACCAAAAGCAATGACCTCAATGGATAGAAGTGTTGGTAATTATGCCTTACAAAAGACTGCTTTGCCCAGGTAATTCAATTTTAAAATTTCCTAGCGTTTTTAATGTATGAAGTAAGCCGTGATATGGTACTTCCTTTTTAATTATTGCAGAAATATTTTGCTTTCGGTAATCGTAAGCAACTGTGACATGATTTTTTAGGACCTTGTATTTGCTAAACTTCTGATCTAACTAGCGCTTGTATGCATGTTTTCTTTATTTCCTTCATGCATTGCATATACTCTTCCTTGTTTATGTGATGACCGTAGCTCAACTGTTTGCTTAAATTGTTGAATCTAAAATATTATTGAGCTTTTTCATGAAGTGGAATGGTTATGGGGATATGACATTCCACTAAACACAAGCCTCTCTAACCATAATTTCTATTCCAGGGTTCCTGAAACCGAATCTTCAGATGGATTTGCTGTACATCCACAATGGAATCGAAGTTATTCGTCTGAGGGCTTTAGCTTACAATTGGCTCCTCCTACACAGGGACCTGCCATGTTATTTTCTCGTGGCTCATCAGATTCAGGTCTTACTACACCACACATGTCTGAGACAGGGGATAGGAGCCATACAAAGTTGGCTACTAATCAGACTTTTCCTTCTGAAGAGTCATCTCCTGGGGAGAATAGGAATAATGTTTCTAGTACCACAGGTCAAGTTTTTGATATGGCCTCTCACTACAATGTGGTAGGAAACATTCCACAAGCTTTTACATCTGGCTTTTCATTCTCCAAGAACCATACTCAGAATCAGATTATGGCTCATCTTGGTGGACAAGTAGCAAATAATCAGCTGGCTTCCTTGAATCAGATAGATGAATATGGTGAAAGAGCTCAAGCTAGTCGACCTGAAATGGTATCTACTCAAGACATGTCTATGCTGAGTGGTACAGATCAAATTCGTCTGAGAGATCGTGCAATCCAAATTTTGGCAGCAGAGGCTGGCAGTCAGCCTTCTGGTACATATGGTGCATCTCTGCATGGCACCCCGTCGAAAGTTATACACAATTTATGGACCAGTGTTTCTAGCAGGCAGCATCCTAACGCTTTGAAGGTTCCATCACAGCCCAAACAAATGAACGATTGTGAAATGAAAGCTGACTCAAAGAATCAAGGTGATCAGGGTCAAGAGAATGATGGTAATGAATTTCCTGCCATTGGTGGTTCTTCTGCTTACTCCAATAGCTCTGTACAAAATGTCCTTAAAGAAATCCCTGAGCAGCGGACATTGTCTGAGAATGTTGTGGATGAAGAGGCTGCAGTTCCATCACACCTGAAAGAACATGTCGTGAAATGTGTATCTGATGCATCTCAACCAAGCCTAGCTGCGATTTCCAGAAACAATGAGGCTCTAGGTCGGTCTTTAAGACCAAACAATGTTTTGAATCATAATTTCTCCTTGCTGGGTCAAGTTCAACCAATGAGAAACATGGAAATTGATCCTAGTAACCGGGAAGCCAAGAGATTGAAAGTTTCAGATAATATGGACAAACAGCAGGTAGATTCCAACTACGGACAACAGTTGTCATATGGATATGACAATGTGGTTAAAGATGCATCTGGAAATAATTCTTCCATTCCATCATCAGATCCCAATATATCACGCTTGTCAGCAAAGCCACATGATGGACAGGATATTAATGCAACTTCTCAGGTAATTGGAGATGATCAGGAAAACTATCTTAATGTTTCAGATAGTAATAAAGCAATTTCTACCAGAAGTGGTCATTCTCAGATAAATCCTCAGATGGCACCATCGTGGTTTGAACAATATGGAACTTTTAAAAATGGTACGACATTGCCGATTTATGAGGCACAAAAGATAACCGCCACTAAGATTATGGACCAACCTTTTATTATTCCAAACCAATCAGATAGTCTGCATTTCCAAAATTCAACAGAGAGAGTTAATAGTCTTGGCGATGCTCAACTTGGTAGCACCAGGCACAGTCCAATGCTTGCTTCAGTTGGAAGTGAGAATGTATGTTCTCAGTTATCAATTCCTACGGGTGAACCTGATTTACATATTTTGAGACCAAAGAAGCGGAAAAGCGCCACATCTGAACTTCTGTCTTGGCATGAAGAACTGACACAGGGTTCTGAACGGCTTCGAAATCTCAGGTGGTTGACACTCATTTAATGCACTTATTTTTTGCTGCCATTGTTGGTTTTGGGAAAGATTCTGCATCTGATATTACGTTATTTGTGTTGTTTTGAAAGAGAAATACCTTCTGTTTTTGCTATGACAGTTTGACTCCATTTTTAACTCTCTTTTGTTTATTAATATATCAAGTAATTTATCCATAGATAACATAAATTCCTTATTATTTGGCAGTGAGGCAGAATTATTGTGGGCTCAAACTGCAAACAGATTGATTGAGAAGGTTTGTTTATAATTATATCAGTTCACAACTCATAATTTAATAAATTTATTAGTTAACGAGTTCTCTTAACTCTGTTTATAATTAATAGGTTGAAGGTGGTGCTGGGGTAGTTGAAAATCTATCTGCGACAGTGAAGTCAAAAAGAAGACTTGTGTTGACTACGCAACTTATGCAGCAACTACTAAACCCTCCTCCTGCAGCAGTTCTCGCAGAAGATGCAAAGGTGCATCATGAAAGTGTGGTCTACTCTGTTTCCAGATTAACATTAGGAGAAGTATTCAGTTCTATCTCATGGTCTGGATGCGATACTTTGCCTCCTGGTAGCAAAAACCTGTAAGAACTATTTTTATTTTGAATGGCTTGTATCATGGTTTTAAATTACGGTTGCAGCCACTGCAATTGCGGGTATTGCGGCTGTTGCAATGCGCATTGTGGTCGTTGCGGTGTGAATTTGTTTTTTATTAGCTTGCGGTGTGAATTTGTTTTTTATTAGCAGAAACTATTATAATCTATTTATTACATATCTGATTCCTTGCACATCTCCTACTTCCTCTCTAAAATCTCATATCTCTCTCATTATCAACTCGCCATCACTTTATATAGCTCCCTAAATTTATGATATAAAGAAGGAAGCTAGAAAATTAATTTGTGAGCACTACATAGTCTGTCGCGGTCTGATGCAGCCGTTGCGCCCACTATATTGTGGTTGTTGGTTGGCGGTGTTAAAATGCAACTTTTACTGAGTTGCAATCACACCACTATTGTGGTCTGATGCGGTTGCAGACACTTCCGCAACTGCAATATTGCGGCCTCATCACGTAGTGCGGTCCACAATTTGAAACCATGCATGGCTTGTGTAATGATTGAGTCTTGACACACATAAGAGCACATGCACACCTGATCCACATATATGATATAATAATTGACATTTTGTGTGATGTTTTCTGTAGACTGCCAAAAAAACGGACATCATCTGATAATGTTGATCATTACATTTTTAAAGTCATGGACTTTGCTGATAGAACAAGGAAACTGGAAGATGACATATTAAGGTAATATCATAATGTTTAGTTTTATACTGTCTATCTATTATTTTATTTTCTTGGATGTAGACAAGTGTCTGGCCTGCAAGTTACAAATTTCATAGAGACCCATCTGTCTGTACGGGTGCAATTGAGATGGTGCTTTGGCATCAAAATCTTTAAGGCTGACATGTATTTTTATTGGTATCTGACAAATTAAAGTTGCTGGAACATGGCTTTTGTCTTGGTTACTCTATTTTTATTCTCTTAATGTGGCTCAAATGCTTAGCTATTTTTATTCTCTTATGTGGCTCAAATGCAATTAAGGCAGATTTTCAAGCCCACCCCCACCCCCTCCCGCCAGCCCTAGCCAAATGCCTGCAATTAAGGCTTGAGGTTTTTGGTAACTTTTCATTGTAATCTTTTTTAGTCGTTGCAATATTTGTGTCAGCCGTTCAAGCAAGCCCCCAATTAACAGAGCTTGTAACACATTTTCTAGCACTCGAATTTATTAATTAAGTTGTATTCCCCTTTTTTGCTTTATTGATTCACCTATTATGAATTTATTGAGATGGTAGTAATGATTGTTATTCTTTATAGCTCATGCAAGACATGTGCCAAGATTTGGCCTTCATGTTTACCCTCAAAATATGGTTGCCAGCTACTGCTACTATAATTTTGTTATATTTCGTTTCAGTATCCTAATTTATCTTTATATGATAACAACAACTTTGTTGTACTCAACTTAATTTGTGCCATTTTTTTATCTTGTTAATTGCAGATTGGATAGCAGAGCCTCAATTTTGGACCTGAGAGTGGAGTGTCAGGATTTAGAAAGATTTTCTGTGATCAATAGATTTGCCAAATTCCATGCACGGGGACAACATGATGGGGCAGAGACCTCATCATCCTCCGATGCAAGTGCTAATATTCAAAGATTGTTTCCCCTGAAAATTGTTAATGCAGTTCCATTGCCTAGGAATCTCCCAGATAGGGTACAATGTCTTTCACTTTAATATTAATTAATTAATTCATTATTCCATCCAGTGGCGGATCTTGCCCAAATTATTGGGGGGTGCGATAAATACTAACTGATTCTTTGTCGGATAAAACAAATTTGATTAGCAAAATGCATCATCTCAAGGGTTTCTTTCAAGTTGTCGATGTTGAAGCTATACAATTTTCATTTTTGTCGGAAACTTTCCTCTTAAAAAATGTATCAATTTTATTGTGTTTGATCATTGAATCACTAATACAAGGTGCACAATTCACACACCAATTGCTAATAGCATAAAACATCACTATATCAAGTCCACTATACCAACCAAGTTAACTAGAATTTAACTTCACTGTGAGGTAAGTGTTATTTTCTTATTGAAAATGTAGCCGCAACATCTAACAATGGAAGACCACCCTCCCTTTTCACCGCATTCTTAATTATTATACACACCCTGAAGACACAGGCTCTAGTTTGAGTCTGAAGTGCAATTTTTGTTCCTAATAATGGGTACATATGAAGGTTTACAGAAACTGATTTTTGTAGGTACCAATTTTTATTCTTCAAATGTATGGCCTCCGTAATTCCAACAATTGAGTTTGATTACACCATAATTAGTCATTTTGTTTCTCTCAATACGAAATCATTTTCTGTATGTTCTTATATAGTCCTTCCTATAAAAAAAACCCTTATTGTTTGTATAGAGCTGACACTTCAAAAAATTGTCTTGTCAATGATGTTTATTTATCGAGGATCACCTAATTTTTTTATTCATAATGGGCGCCAAGTTGTTTTCATTTGAACAATAGCAGATGTGGTGTATATTTTCAGGCCTTGTATACCAAGTTGAAGGATTTGCCATTTTGTTATGTTCTACATTACTAATGGCTTTAGAATTTGTAATGCTTTAGGGTTCATGGAATTCAAGTGGACCTACTAGGAATTCCTATGTGGTTTGCCCTAAATTTCCAAAATATTATCACTTATATGTTCACCTTCCTTTCCTATACATTCAGTTAATGGTTAAAAACAATTTGGGGGCGGGGGGATTCATTCATCATATATATGAGGTCGTGCTTGTACCATCACTAGGCCTTTTTGGATAGCAAAACCAATTATCGTAAACATAATATTCATGGACCTATGAGTTATGACATTGTTGTGCATGACCCTTTGAACTATGTAGAAGGTCAACAACCTCTAGTGCTAGGAAACCAAAAATGTCAAAAGAAAATGGTATAAAAGCATGTTGATTGTTCGAACACGATTTCTCATGTTTGACCACTTTGCTTGACAACAACTTTTAGGGTAGCTTGTCTTACCATAACAGCCCCGGCCCCTAGACCCACGAGTGGTGAAACCCCGGTTAAGTCTACACATGCATGTTTTCCTTCTACCAATCTATACACCATAACATCTGCAGGCCTAAGCGTTAATCCTTACATTGAACTGCATGCTCCCCAAAAGTATCCAGACACACATTACGACAAACAAATAAACACACCTCATCAATATGAAATAGAGGAATCATAAGGTGAAATCAAATGATAGTACGGTAACCCATCAATCGAGATAACTAGAAGAAAATCTTGAGCCTGTGCTGCTTGCAAATACCCTAAAATTGCCTTCTATCTAGTGGTCATGTGGAACTTAACTTTCATATCTTAAACACTTTTACTAAAAAGAGCAATCACCAAAAATGAAAAAACTATATATTTTTTTTAGAGAATAAACATGCATAAAACTATATTTATTTTATGAAATTCTTTTCTTTCTTCATTTTTGTTGTTAAAATAAAGTTGAGGAGTGGTGGCAAATGACCCAACCAAATGACTAATCCCATAGGGGGGGTCCTTAACCATGCCAATGGCGGTATCATTAGCTCCCCAAACCGTTTAAAAAGTGCTCCACCTGTCAATGCCTTTTCTACGGTAGCAGCAACATCATCAACTCTCAGATGAATTTTAATTAGGGCTGGAAATGAGTCGAGTCGAACCGAACCTGTCTGAGCTCGACTCGACTCGATAAGAATTTGCTCGGCTCGAAACTCGACTCGAGTTCGACACGAACTCTTTTTTCAGCTCGAGTTCGACTCGTTTAAAGTTCACGAACAGTTCGGTTCGGCTCGTTAGGTTCAACTCGTTGCTCGAGTAATATAATTCAAAAGTTTTTTTTTGTTTTTGTCAAAAATTTATATTTTGACCTTTTAATTTATTTAAAAAAGTATACAAAGATTGAACTAAAAAAAAACTATAGACCATGTTTGTCTTAAGACTACTACTAAGGAAAAAGTAGTAGTACTTTAAAATCAAAACAACTGTAGCGCAAGCTATTTAGATGAACAAATGCATTTCTCTTTTATAACTACTCTTCCACTATGCTGTTATTAAACTCCCCGATGTGGGACAAAGTTTAGCACATATGTCTAGTTAAAATCTTACACAAATGTGTTATTTGCTTCTTGTTGTTTCTTTCACTTTTTTTTTGGGTGATATTCTTTCTCTCTTTTATTAAATTGTTAATTAAATTAGAAATAACTCTTCCTCCTCTCTTTGATAAAAAAAAAAAAGAAAGAAATAATTCCTCTCAAAACAAGTACATAAATATCATAGGAAGTTTGTAATAAATTACATGTGTTGTATTTTAATATTAAAGCTTGTATTTTATTATTTTTTTTACTAAATTTGTATATATATATATATATATTATCGAGCCAACTCATGAACCAACCGAGTCGAACTATATAAAGCTCAAGTTCAGCTCATTTATTTAACGAACTTAATTTTCAGCTCAAGTTCAGCTCGTTTGGTTCATGAACCAAGTTCAACGAGTTAATTGTCGAATCGAGTTCCGAACTATTGTCGAGTTGGTTCGGTTCATTGCCAGCCCTAATTTTAATGTAAGTTTTACGCCTGAAATTATCATTTACAAAATGCATTTACAAAGTTAACTATACTTTTTTTTTGGCGGTAAAAAGTTAACTATACTAATTAGCTAAACAAAAATAACTAACTTTAGGTTAAGTGCTGATCGCATAAAAAGTTAAGTGATTATTCAAAATTGTAAGTTCATTTCACCGAAGTACATTAATTGTTAATTAGAATTTAAAAATTGCAAGTTCATTTCGCCGCAAGTTTTTTTTAGGTGATATGCCTTTTGTGAATGATCGAAGAGAAATTTGTATGACATAGATGTTTAGGCCACGCTAACTAGAGGTTAATCTTTAAGCTTTGCAAGCTAAAATTAGTCAACGGCCTACTTGATATGAACTATAAGTCAGATGTTCTTTGTGAGGCATCTCAAAACAGAAAATTGATTATAACTCCTTTTAAAGTCAAACACATTGTTTCCACCTCTAGGCCACTAGAGCTTTTGCACATTGATCTTTTTGAGTCAATTGATAGTGCCTCTATCAATGGAAAGAAATATGGATTGAACATTGTTGATGACTTTAAAAGATGGACCTGGGTGAAATTCCTCAGAAGCAAGGATGAGTCTTATGATGTGTATAGTGTCTTCTGCAAACAAACTAAAAATGAAAAAGAAACATCTAATTTGAAAATCAGATGTGTTCATAGTGGTGAATTTAAAAAATGAGCCTTTTGAAATTTTTGGTGAAATTTATGGATTTCTCCATGATTTTTCCTCTCTTAGAAATCTACAACAAAATGGGGTTGTAGAAAGTAAAAATAGATCTCTGTCAGAGATGACACATACCATGATCAGTGAATCTAAGAGTGCAAAACGTTTTTGGGCAGAAGCAGCAGTAAACACAACATGTTATGTTCAAAATAGAATCTATATTAGACTTATACTGAACAAGACTCCATATGAATTCACCACCAAAAAAAAGACTCCATATGAATTACTTAAGGGAATAATGCATAATATTTATTATTTTCATCAGTTTGGATGTACATGTTACCTTCTAGCACTAAGGTACATCTTAAGAAATATGATATTAAAGCACAAAAGCGTATCGTGTTTGGATATTTTAAACGCTCAAAGCATACATATTGTATAATTCCGAAATGAAAAAAGTTGAAGAATCTATACATGTCAAATTTGATGACAATGAGTCTGACGATGAAAAGTTTGAGCAAGTTGAAAATTTTGTAGATATTGAGATCATTGTTTAGGGAGAACTACTAGGGACAGATGCTCAAACAGTTGCTCACAAACACTCGCTCAATTGCCGAGCTATGTCACCGATTTTTTAAAGTTCTTCACCTGTTAACCGGTTCTCTCCGTTAAGAGTCTTTTTTTTTTTTTTTTTTTTTTTTACTTTTTATGATTTAAAAATATAAAGGCCTCCTTTTTAACGTCTCCACCTCTTCAGTCATTAACATGTGTGAAACTACACAAGAAAATCATCTTCTTCCATTTTTTATTTTTTATAACATATACCTGTTCTAGAACAAAAAATCTTACTTGATAGAATTCTAGCAGTACTTGCAATGTAAATCTACATTCTATTAATAATCGTATCAATTACTATGTTTCCAGAATGCCTTTTTTCAAAAACAAAAAATAAACTATATTTTGAGGACATTTAAACTTCTTGAAGCTAATTCTATTATTTTCCTTGGTAGAGACGAGGATGATGCGTGTATGTTAAGTGGAATTTTGTGCGTACATGGATCTAATTTTGAAGGATTGTTTTCTTTTTCTTTCTTTTTCAACACAACTTTTAAGGGTTGTTAAACTGGATAGATGGGTAGTCATGAAACGTTTGGGGGCATGTGATGGTCAGGTCAAGAGAGGTGGTGGCTTAATGGAGTGGCAGGATAGCTAGGTTGTGACCGGAGGTGTGAGAGAGAGAGAGAGAGAGAGAGAGAGAGAGAGAGAGAGAGAGAGAGAGAGAGGGATTGAGAGAGAGATGGGGAACTGGTCGCTGATGATTTCAAGTTATGTTTTGACAGAGAGAGAGTTCAAAGCACTTGGTGGAAATGTGCGGTTTGTGATAGGAGCAATGCAGTTGCCTATTCACTCACTAAAAAAATGGGATACGTGGCATAGCTATATGGGTGAGTGTTTGTCAACGTCTGTGTGAGCGATTGTCGCTAGCAGCGCTCTTGTTTATGCATCACCCTCTGTACATGAGATTCCAAAGGAACCAGAAGTAACTTCGGAAGGAAACGAACCTTCTGGTGTACCAAAAGATGCCCTAGATGGTGGCCAATCCCCTAAATAGATAAAAGCAATTAGACTGTTATTATCACATGTTGTTAATCATGATATCATCATACATCGAATGGATGTTAAAAGTGACTTTCTTAATGTTGTTATCTCTGAAGAAGTGTATGTGAAAAACCCTCTTGGGTTTGCAGATTTAAAAAAACCAAAATAGGTTTGAGCTCAAAAAGTCACGGTATGGTCTAAAATAAGTCCCTAGAACTTGGTGGCATTTAACATGGGAAAGGATAAAATCTTCCCACCATAGGAAAATATTTTTTGATCATTAGATTAAACGAGGACCACAATATTATCATACTCTCTCAACACTATATCATTTTTAACACTATCTTTCACCAATTTCTCTCTCCTACGTTTCCTCTCTTCACCCATCACCACCACCACCACCAGCAACCTCTCAAAATCACAATCCACCCTGTTACCACCATGGTTCCCATTCCAATAGCTTGAATTACCATTTTGCAAAACAAGAACATCTCTTGATTCACCATTTCTAGCATTTCAACATGAGTGTGGGAGGTTTAGATTTGTTTCCATTTGTTGGAATATTCTCACTTTCATAAAGCCAGGATCACAAAAATCATCTTCCTCACAACAATTTCGTTTTTCCCTTTTCTAATTTTCATGCAAATTAATTTAATGTTCATAAACATTCAATATGTAACATTTTCAAAACCCATGTGTCCTTAAAACAAATCAAACCCATGTAAAAAATCAAGACCAAATTTTTTATTCAATGATTACAAATTGATATAAATGAAGGTTGAACCCCATTTTCGAAATCCATCCATATATAAAAATTAAGATCCATTTCAGCTCAACAACATTCTACTGTTTTGATAATATGAATTTTTTGTTGAATTCTAAATCTGGGATTTTTGATGAATGAAAGGGAAAGGATGAGGGGAAGAGAATAAATGAAGTTGTTTAAGTGGTTGGATAAGCAATTTTTGTGTTCTGGACTGAAAACCAAGACCAGGATAGAAGATGAATAGTGTAGTGGTGGTTGGTGGGTGCATGAGTGGGGGAATGGAGGAGAAAGAATGCTGCTGTATGATATAGTATGGACAGACCATTATAAAATCTGTGATCCTCTTTGGTCAAATGGTAAAAAAAAATCGTCCCATGGTGGGAAAGTTTTACCCTTTCCCATGTTAAATGCCACCGTATGAAAGACTCAATAACTTTCTTTTAGAAAATGATTTTCCACGAGGGCATGTTGACACCACACTATTTAGGGAATCATTAAAAGATGAAATTTTGATTGTTCAAATATATGTTGATGATATCATCTTTGATTCTACTAATGATACACTTTATCAAGAGTTTTCCAAGATGATGCAGGATGAATTTGAAATGAGAATTATGAGATAACTAAAATTATTTATATGGGAAATCAAATCAATCAATACAAGGAAGATGTCTATGTTTATTAATCCAAGTATACAAAAGAATTGCTCAAAACGTTCAACATGGTGGGATTGCAAACCAATGACAACTCTTATGCATCCGACCCGCTGTCTGGGTTTAGATGTTAATATTTGTAAGGTAGATTCAATGATATACAAAGGTATGATTGGATCCAAACTTGCGCATGAGTCTGACATTGAGTGTAGGGGTCAAAATCCTTCTTCAACTTCGATAACCAAAGAACGCCCCGATTTGAGGTTCACCATTCCCATTGTCAAAATAATACAAAGATCCTCATTTGTTGCAAATTTAAATTCAAAGTAACTCCTCCGTAGAGGGACCATGCACCAAAGGAGCAAAAGTTGTCGACTTGTTAGATAAAATTCCCTTAAGGCCCCTTGTCATATATGGTTTACCGCCTTTGCTGAGCACGTGACTTCCATGAAGATTCTTCTTAAAATCATCCAAACCCATCTCATAATCTTCTTGCATGGTACAAATACAAAACGTATCCACCTTGATTGTTGGTGATGGGAGCGATTCAGAAGACACCACAATTGTGACATAGTTGGTAACAACTTGCGCAAAAGAGAGGCTTTTCCAGGTTAGTGATCAATTTTGTGGGGACATGTTGTGACCTAGCAGGCTGATTTATGTCGAAGTCCACCATAGAAGCCTAGGCTGCCATGGCGGTGAAACCGTAGACAAAACGTGCCTGCAAGAGATTTCGAAAGTATGAAGGAAGTGTAACCCAGCCTTTGTGAAACATAAATTTCAGCGCAGTTTTACTCCTTCAAAAGTACCAAAAACGTAAGCAAGCACATAGGTGAAGGATGTATGACAGTAGGCGCTCAAGGGAGAAGAAGACCAAACCCTAGCAGAGCTGGTAAATCATATAATGTTTGTAATTAATTTATTTTTCTTATTTTTTTATGGATCCTAATGATAAAATAGAACTCATTACTCTCTTCCTAATAAAACACTAAAAACAGTTAATTCATTTTGTAGTAAATACATTTGACTTTTTAAATTTATTTAACTCATATTTTGTTTGTCAGAGAGTATTTAAGAGTCAATCAATGACTATAAAATTATTTTATCATGAACGAATGGATATATATTTTTTTATAGAAATATTTTATAGCATTTGATATTACTCTCATATATCAAAATTTATAGATCCGTCACCGTTAATTTTCTTAATTGTGAAAATTGTCAACTCTATTTAAGATACCAATATTATGAGCAATTTTCTTAATTATCTTGGTTAATTCTATTAAAAATATATTTTTAGACAACATTGATTAAGAATTATTTTTTTACAACAAAACATGCAAAAAGAAAACCATTTGAATAATTAAAAATACAACTTAATTAATTTGTCTAAAACATCAAAAATCTTAAGACCGACTCTATCTTGGATCAAATGTACTCCATCTTTGAAATTTGTCTAATTATGATACATTTCTAGTAACATAAATGCTAATTTTAAGGGAAATGTTAACTTGTGCCCTTAAGACACAAGTTTAGAAACCAAATGTAGAAATTATGTATTGGAATGCATGCATTAAATTTAATCTTTAATGTTTTAATGAATTGAATGCACAAAGTTTAAGAAAATATTTCTTTTTTTGGCTTTCTTAACATGTGCCCTAAGGGTACAAGTTAACACTACCCTAATTTTAATGGTAAATTTGATAGAATTTCAAATTTTCGGTCATTGATCAATTTGGACAGTAATTTATAATAGAAGAAATTCATTGATAATGGGACATCTTTTATTTTTTTCGATTCTAATGATAAAATAGAACTCAATACTCTCTTCCTAATAAAATACTAAGCAAAAGATTAAAAAAGTCAATTAATTTTGTACTCCCTCCAGTAATATTTGTAAGAGAAATTTGGGTCAACAAAAATTGATGTATGTGGTTAAAAATCCATTCCAGATACATCAACTTTTGTTGACCAAATTTTCTCTTATAAATAGGACCGGATGGAGTACTAAATACATTTGACTTTTTAAATCTGTTTGACTCATATTTTTTTAGTCAAGGAGTATTTAAGAGTCAAACGATACATTGGAAATCATGCTTTCAAACAACAACAGAAAATTGCACCAGCAAATGTATCACAATGTCCACCTCCAAGAAAGTCATTGGCAATGCAATCTGCTCTGCAGTTTGGAGTACATTTCTCTATGCAACAATATCGCGGAGGTCCTGGATTACCAATTAAGCAGCTTGATTTCTTAGTTGGCTCTATTGTTTGAGCCTCCAAGTCCAACCTAGTATCAAATCCTAAAACCAACTCAATGTTAAAATTTTGAATTATGTAATAATTTGTTTATTGAAAATGTAACTCAAAAGATAAAAACTAACAATTCCTCTTACCTGAAACCAAGACCAAAGAAATGCATAAAACTCCAAATAAAAAAGATTGATGGGCACAAAAAGTCATTTTGAAGGATATCACCTTATAATTTTTCTTTTTCGATGATGGTGTGAAGAAGCACTAACCACTTGTTTGCTTTATATAGAGACTTAAAAATCATATTATTAGATTAATTACTAAAAGAGTAAATTTTTTTTTGAACAAGACTAAAAGATTAATTAATATGTTCAATAGTATATTAATACTATTGAACAAATCATTAATTTAAAATTTGACCATAATTAATTTGTTGACCGTGTACATTAAGATGCATTTAAAAACATTATTCAAACCTTTTCGGTAAACATTTGACCATAATAATTTAAAATTGCATTATATCTTTTGAATAAAATTTAATTATTCATTATTTACATTGTTTTATTTTTATGTAAAATTAATTTCAATCTTAAAAAACTCAGAATAATATTCATTTTTAGTTTTTCAATATAAATATTTATTTATCAACATGTGTGATCTCTTGATCAAAAAATAATTTATATTTTATTTTGGTCAAATTCATATGCAATAAAACCAATGTCAGGTTATACTTTTTAGAACCAACCCTAACATTTGCTCAAAAAAAAAAAAAAACCAACCCTAACATGTAAATGACAAAATACAACAAAATAAATGAAGAAATGAAATCTTAAGCGAACAGACTAAGCTACCACGAGTTCAATCCGGCGAACCCAACACGGGGTGCAAAACCAAATTACAAAAGAAAATGGTGTATGCATGTTCCTCTATGTATCAATGGCACGAGAGTTCCTCCGTATCAAAACTGGGAAATGAAACTGTTTGTCCACACGAAATTAGATCCACGAACTCACCACTTACTGCAATGAAAACACGACCAGAACAAGTTAACAGCCACAAATCAAGCTGAATTAGCCCACCCAGATCGCTAAGTCACATCCCTTTTGAGCATTACAGTCTGAAGCCTAGTCCATAGTTGTACTACCCAATAACGCCTAATTAGATAGAACTTGGAAACATAACCCCCTCAATAAATTCAACCCTCTTTGAAAGACCAGGACCACCACCACACATAGGTAAGCGGAGATAGTTTGTAAGCCAATAGAAACCGACCACATCGGTAACATCGACAATTGTTTTTAGATAATCAGATTCGAATAGAAATTGAAAGTATCCAAGATCGAAGCTGAATTTCAAATAAACTTATCAGAACCAACGAAACAACACAATATAAACAAGATCTAGATCTGAGCACTACAACAAATGCATTAGCCATGGTTACCGGTAACGATGAGAGATGGCCCCAATTATCAACTCAGAGCTTGATCTACAAAAAACAACGACCACCAATCAACATAAATGTGTGAAAGGTTTAAACTGTCACATTGTCACCCTCAACTGCGGATATGAATATCGTTTTCCATAGCACTTATGTGTGGGTCTATAAATCTTGGTGGGAGAAAGCTATATTAGTAAATTGTGCGAGAAAGCTATACATTTCTATAGGTTAAAGAGAATGACTACACCAATATGGAGTAAAGGAATGCAAGCACACACATCAGAAGCTATGCAAGAGCATCATTAAGACATAAATAGAAAAGCACGATTCAGTAGGCAAGCTTGGTGAGATGAAAGCGAGAAAAAATATAGAGTTCAAAAGCCAAAAGGTGGTTTGCTAAGCAAACAACACTGATCCAAACATTTTAAGGGTCTTAGGCCAAATTTATGAAAAGGGCCCCCTTACATAATACATTATAATTTTTTTTTCTTCTATGGACTAGTTTTCATGTCCCTCGGTGTTCTCTCCAAGATATATTTTTTCTAATCACAAGATGATTTGTTGGATAGATGGACTCTAAATCCATTTCAAGCGTAACACTCTTTGCAAGATCCATATTTTTTGTAAAACCTATCTTTCGATAGTGTTCAAAATAAGATAATGATGTGCGGATTAAGCAAGTGTACTAAATCGTTTATCAAGTAATAAAGTGATGAGTATTGTATCCACAGGGATTTTTGTTTTGTCCAAACAATTCGCGTTACTTATTTTTTAGTTGATGATATAATAAAAGATAAGGGTTAGAGAGTTGCATTTTTATCTGTTTGCAACAGAGCAAGTTTACCTGTTTTTGGTTGCAGAAAAGTAAGTATCGGTTAGGATTATTCAAATTCCCTCTATTTATATTGTTGGATATTAAATAACAGGCATGTCACGTTTATTTATCTTAGGTAGACTATACAAGTGATGAAGTCGTTGGGACGTTACTAACCTAAAAGGTTGGAAACTACACCTGCTAATCACACGATGATCCTTACGTGTTGGGTCTATAAATCTCGGTTAACTAGGTCTATCCCTCCAATGTTTGGTTGCATCTGCTGGTCACACGCTGATCCTTACGTGTGGGGTCTTACCACCTCAAAGGTAATTGAAAACATAGACTTTATGTTGGATTTCCACCATTTCCCAAGGCAATGAAGACCAAGGTTCCTTAGGTTCACCCATCTATCATCTTAGGACACTTCTATCTCTCTCTCTCTCTCTCTCTCTCTCTCTCTCTCTCTCAATTAGTAGTTGTACAAACGGGCAACCCTATCAGCGTCTACCTTACCAAGGGTTTAAGAGAATGGTTCTATTAGGCTACGACTTATTTCCTTCAAGTAGGCACTTGTTACCTTAATTACTAACTAGTTACCTCCTAGGTTTAGCAGATTTTACTCAGTATTAGTAATGTCACCTCCTAAGTACTTACCACTAGGGTCAACTCGCTTTCGGTATCTTTCGCTAGTTATAACTAATTACTTCCTAAACAGATAGATATTAGTAGCAAGATATAAATATCAAGATATAAGCATCAGGATAGTAATATCAATATTAGTCCCTGTCATAACCTAAGTATCTAATCTAGGGTTGCACCAACTACAGAAATAAACTAAGGAATTTCGTAATAAAACTTAATAGAGAACAAAAGATAAATAAATAAAATGACATTTTATTAAATAAATATCCAATAAAAATAAATAGAGGTTCATTTTAGAACTCTAACCTAAAAAGAATTAGTTACACATGGTAACTAAAAACAAATTACTAAAGATAAAAACATACCTTAGAAAATCAAGGAGAAGATAGAAACTCTCATGAAGCTCCAAGTTGCCTTCCTCCTGAACTGCCACAGTTATGAACGAGAAATTCTGAATGAGGAAGGCCAGTATTTATAGTGAGAGTTTCTACCTGGGTTTGGGCTTTACTTAGAACAAAAGTACGAAAAACGCTTGCGCCTCGCATTTTCAGATGCACGTGGCGCATGGCTAGCATGCTTAGCGCATGTGAGTGTGCCTCAAACCATGCTCTAGGCGCATGGAAAATTCCCTAAGCGCATGGTATGTGAAATCCATGCCCTAGGAATTTTTTCATGTGCTAGGCGCATGGTGTCTGTTTCTGGGCCCAAATTCTCCAATTTTCCGTCGTTTTAGGTCTTTGTCTTCAAATAACTTGCCTTGGAACATGGAAACAGAATTCCTCCCTCTTGTAAGTCTCATGAGACCTCTTGAATCTTCATTCTTGGTCTTCCTAAGTCTTCATAATTCTTCAGAGGTTCTTGATTTGCCAATGCACATGATTTCTTCGTGAATTACTTCAAAACCCCCTAAAATTGCTATGTTTCGGGAAAACTAAAATTATAGACTTAAATATATAAAACATTACAAAATTCCCTAAATTATAGGCAATTGTTCTAATACTTCTCCTTTTTGTTGCTAAAACCTACTGAAAATAATTGAAAAACATGCTAAGAATAATGTAAGATGACCTGTCATCACAACCCCAAACTTAAACTGTTGCTTGCCCTCAAGTAACGAAAGAAAAACATAATTTATTCTTTGCATTTTTTTAGGAAAACATACCTTTCCGGGAGTTGTGTTTAGGAATCATTCATCAGATTTATAGCAGAGCAGTAACTAACTTATCTCAGTAAATTCAAGCGGGCCCGGCTTGGGGAAAGTAACCTATATTCTCACCCATACTATTTTCTATGATACACGTATGTATCTCTTAAAGACAGTAAGGATGGTCACGACATTTGCCCACTCCAGTCGTCACATGAATGTATCTTGCTATAAATTTGAAACAATTTCAAACAGTCAGTCAAGTTAAAGTTATTCTCACTTAGAGGACTTTGAGGGTTATAACTTGACTTAGGTTAAGGGTAAATATATTTTGGGAAAGTAGGCTAACAAAAGAACTTGGAGTTAGTTCATTAAGCTAGAGATTCCTTCTAAACATTAATGCACAGCCATCCTTCCTTCCTTGATTCAAACAAGATGGGTAAAATAGTAGAACTATTTGTCTTTTTATTTTATTTTTTGACAGAAACATACATTTTTTAAGAGACCAGTGTTTTGGCTCTTGAATTTTTTCTTTTTCTTTTTTTCTATTTTTTGTGTAGATTCATGGTCATCTACATTTTTTTTTCCTTCAGTTTTTTTCTTTTTCTGACAAATGTGTTATAATGTTACCCCACCCCAAACTTAAAATGTTTCTAATTCCAAAGAGAAACCCCAAATTTAGTTTCAAAGCATGTGCAATCATAATAATACCTATCTAACTCCAAGTAAAATCAAACAGGGTGCATTTAAAGTGTGGCTTGAAATGTTCAAGGTACCAAAGAATATATAAAGGGTGGCTTGAAAGGCTCAAGGTACCAAAGAAAAATTGTCTCGTGTGTAATATAACCTAACCGATCGTCCGTAAAGAACGGCCGCAAATTCATGCAAATATAACATTCACATGGACCACTCATATATGGGAAGTATTTAAGTATCTAACAACCTAGAATGGATATGAAAATATTTGGCTCTGAATCTCACCGGTTATGCTATTCGGAAAAGCGATGGCCTATAAGTACCTTCACTAGTAAGCCCCAGAAAGTATCTTGCTCTTGAATGTAAGGGTAAACTAGCCTCCGCCTTAAATTCTTTGAAATGAATATCTAAGACTAAAACAATTTTAAGCATACGATGCAAAAATCAACTTTCTAGTGCATTAATCAAACTCTCAACCCTGCTCTTAGCCTTTACATCATTATCTTAACATTCATATAATTTTCACAAAGCCAATCTTTTTTGGGAACATTGAAGTCTAGTGGCTTTAACACTCTTAATTCGAATTTCCCAATATTATTTTCTTGTGCGTTTTAGGTTTTACTTGTCTATTGTGTTTTGGCAAATGAAATACTAGGGTGTGAAAATGAAAATGGTGGGGGTATGAAATAGAAATTCTATTAAGTTTTAAAAAGAAAGGGTGAAGGATTGTTGAGCTGGTAAATATTTGGGCCCTTATAGTGATTTTTATCCACCCCTAAAGAACAAGGCTTGTTATATAAACTTCCTATACGAAAAAAATATTTGGGCTCCCAACATGCATGAGCCCCAGGCCGTCGCACCCCAGGCCTATGCCTTGAGCTGGCCTTGTAGGCGAGATTTTCTCTACTAAGCGAACTAAGGCGGTTCAAGGAAAATATCTAAAGATAACCTATTTTTCCCTACTTAGAAGTAATCTCGATTCGCTAGTCAAGCTTGACTGCATTCACCCAATTTGAGAATTCAGAATCACTATAATTATGAGTGTAGGTCATTTGTAGAAATGAATCATTTGTGAATTCTAAAACACTAGAGAGAGAGAGAGAGAGAGAGAGAGAGAGAGAGAGAGAGAGAGAGAGAGAGAGAGAGAGAGAGAGAGAGAGAGAGAGAGAGAGAGAGAGAGAGAGAGAGAGAGAGAGAGAGAGAGAGAGAGAGAGAGAGAGAGAGAGAGAGAGAGAGAGAGAGAGAGAGAGAGAGAGAGAGAGAGAGAGAGAGGGGATAGGAGCTAAAACCATTGGAGGGCCAAGGAAGCTTGGAGACAAGCTTGTTCATTCTTCTCCAACATTCATAAACTCTCTTGTGTTAGCCATGCATATCATGTGTAAATAAACTCTCTTTTGTGTTGGGATTGAATGTAAATAGTCAGGCTATGTAGTACCCTGAATTTGACTGGTTGTATATGATTTATGTATTCAATATAATTTTACTTTATATTGTTCTTAATATTTTATCAATGATGTAGTGTTTCATAGTTGATCTTTTGATTTAGTGAGAGCCTAGTAAACCTGGTTATATAAGGGAAATGGTTTAAATTATGTATAAATGTTATCGCTCGACAAATGACATATACATTTATTGATGATGAAATTCAACAAGTGCACCAAATCATAACAGGTAATAAAGTAGTAAGTGTCATACCCCAATTTTTGACCTAAGATACCACTGACACGTGTCGATGGGCCCTACATTCGTACGTCGTTTAACCCTGATCAGTCTCCGACTTTTTAGTGAAAATTCGGCAGAGAGGTATTTTAAAATACCTCATTTATTTAATTCCGAGTCGTGCCCTCTTCTCTCTTTTAATTTTATTTATTTTTATCCTTATTTCCATCTTTTATCTTTTATTATCTTTTTTATTAACTTTAATTTATTTAAGTTTTTTATTATTAACTTTAATTCATTTTAGGTTTTAATTAATTTTAATCTTTATTTTAATATTATTCTTTTTCCTTTATTGTTTTTTCTTTTTAGTCTTTATCTCCTTTTTTAGTTTCATTTTCCGTCCAAGTCCAAGAAGCTTGTCTAGGTTCAAATCCAATCCAGCCTGCCACGCCTCATCTCATTTCCGTCCCCATCTGCAACAATTCCAGGAACAGAAACTCGTTACCCCTTCCCCAATTCAAGCACAATTCCAGCACAACCCTAAAGCCAATCTGTTCACTATATATGCAACCTGCAAAACACAAGTTTAGGGGGCCCGAGGTTCACAAAAAACCTAGCATCACACAAACCACACCTTCAACGCACAATTCCAACACTGAAGCCTGCCGATTTTTCACAAACCATCAACCTGCAAAGCACACAATTTTCCAACGCACAAATTGACTCAAAAAATACTTACATATCAGGATTACAACACAACACGGTCTCACGACCCCAACCGTCATCAACCACGAAGGACCTCAACAATCAGAAGCTTCGCAAATCCGAACCAACACACAAACCGCCGCCAATCCAAACACCAGTCTACCGCAACACACACGTACCAGAGGGAGAAGAAGGGAATCGTTTTCAAATCGTACCAAATCACCCAAAATTCCAGTAGCCGCACATCGACGGAGTCACAACGGAGTCCTCAACCACGAATCAACGCAACATCCAGACGCCGTCATCACCAAGCCACAGCCGCGTCCAGAACCGAAGGGAGGAGAGAGACAAAGGCAAGCCGCGCCGTTGCCTTCAAGCTTTGACGGAAACAGAACCGGATTCACGAAGAAGGCAAAAGAGGTAGTATTTTTTTCGTTTTATTGGTTTGTAGATCCAGGATTGTGTTTTGCTTGTCTGTAAATTTTTGGTTTAGAGTCGTGTAAAGAGTGGGAGAAGAAAAAGAACCAAGAAATTAAAAACAATAAAGTTTAGAGCGGCGCCTCCGCCACCTGCGACGGTCGGCCGCCGCGCTGCCACCTCCGACCACTACTCTCCAATCGGAGAAGAGGGAAGGAAACAGAGAGAGAAGAGAGCCTTTAGGCTCTGTTTCAAGATATGAGAGAGAAAGGAGACTTCAAAATGAGCTAAATGGGTCTTATACCCTATATATACTCCTTTTTGAACCGGTTCGGTTCACCCGGTACCTATCCAAACCCGACCCGCAAAACCGGTCCCCTTATTGGTTCACTCTTGAGCCCAATTCCCATTCTTTTAATTTATACGCCCCCTGCCTGCTGTCTGCACCCGGATCCCTGCATTTTGTTCATTTTATTTACTCTTGCATGCATATTTAATTTCTCTTGCATTTTTTATTTCTTTTGAATTTTTTATTATTCTTATATTTATTAGATTAGGTTGCATATCTATCATTCATTTATCTATTGCATATGTATTTATTTTGTGTCGTTCACTTCTTATCATATGGGATTTAAAATGTATATATAGGCTCATTGTAAATAATCCATATGCATTTTTAGTCTAGTTGTTCATGCACTTTAATTGTTTTTTTATTAGAATGTATAAATTAGGCGTTATGTAATTTATTTACTTCTCTTCGTCTTGTATAGAACTTAGAATGTAAATATAGGCTTAATGTAATTTATTTATTTTTTCTCGCAGACCATAGAATGTATTTATAGGTATTTTTTGTAATAGCTTAGGTGCATGTGTGCGTGAGTGGGTGTATGTTTATTTTTATGCTTGTTAGTTTAGGTAAAAGGCCTTTGTGGTGGTCCAACGCCACCACAAGTCCCTACGCTTTTGTTTCTTTATGCTCCGTTAGTTTAGTTTTATTCTTTTTATTCAAAACAACAAATAGTTCAAAATCACAAAAATATTTTCTTAAATAAACCTTGATCTTAAATCAAGTGGCGTCCTTTTTTATTTTCTTTTCTTAATCAAATATCAATCAATTTAACTTATTGTGAGTCCATTTTCTTTCAAATTAAAAAACACAAACAAATTTATTTGCCATTTGGCTTTTCATTTTAAAACCATTTTTCAAAACATTAAAAAACACTCAACCAATCAAACGTCAATTTTTACCCCGAACTACGAGGTTTTGATCCCTCACGGGTACGTAGGCAAAGGACTTTGTCCTTCCAAATCAATAAAATGTAGATAATTAGGTCTTCCCTTTTTTAATCATTTCAAATTCTTTTTTTCAAAAAAATAAGCAAGTTATAGCACATTAATTAAATAAAATCAAGAGGTTCCCGTAGAGTACTACGGACATAAAGGGTGCTAACACCTTCCCTTTATGTAACTAACCCCCGAACCCTAAATCTTTTTCAAATGGGGTATTTTGAACTTTCTTTCCCCTTTTCCTTAAAAATTAAAATGTTCAGTTGTGAAATAATTAGTGAGTCAAAAAGCTAATCAAATAGCCTTGATCTCCGAAAAATGACGCGACAGAAATGGCGACTTCACTGGGGACATGTCTAAGAGGGTTGAGCCTAACTTGGCTTTATTTAACTATTGTGCTATAACTTGCTAAAAAACAAAAAAATAAAAGATGGAAATTCGTGTATATATGTGTTCTTCCTTCTTCTTTCTCCTTTCTTAAACGTGAGTGGTGAGATAAGTCCTACACCCGGATTTGAAGGAAACATAAGATAGGATGGTGGTATAATCAAAGTCCCATACCGAGAGTAAGTTTCGGGATATGGCACATGTGATAACCCCACTTAACGGAGGTCTCTTGGAAGTAATTTATGTCGACATGAGTAGTCGTGATTGGCATTACTATTTTCAAGTGACTGTTAATGTTGAGGACCTTTAGTTACCTTTAACCCATCTTGGCCTTTTAGGACGTAGTGCGGTGGCTAATCAAGAGTAGTCTTGAGTTGGTTGATACGCGATACTACACTCAGACGAGACTTTCTTACGAACGTTGTTGGACCGGAAGTAGTTCCGCAACCCGATAATGTTCAGAAGTGGTTGACAACTCTGGGAACTTGGTAGAACCCTTGTTACAAGTGTAAACAAAACCATAGTCCTTACCAAATGGCGTTGTTACCCTTGACTCCATCATCATGGACCTTAAACCTCACCATGTTTTCATTGTTCTTTAGCATATTCATGCATACATGCATATCTTCATAAAAAAACTTTTTCTCATCAAAATATCGAAGGACTTAGATAAGTCGTCTTATAGACCTTGAAAAGAGGAACACAAGAAATACATTTTCAAAAGTCTTAGCTAGACTTTAGCTTTGTGAGGGACTTTTTTCCTTAACTTTGCTTTTACTTTTAAAAAGGAAACTGTTCGTAATATCTTCAATTATCAAGTGAAACAATGTTCCTTATGATGTTTACAATTACTTTGACAAGTCCTTTTGTGCCTATTTTTGCATAAAGCATCATGCATCATTTTGCGTTTCATAGTCTCAATTCTGAGTCTCACAAATTTTTCTCTTCCATAAAAGGTCAACCCACCTCAAAAGTGTCATGGCGTCCTCGTCCAAAACCAACTCGCATGTACAACACTCGAGCAATCATAAAGAGAAGATGGATTTTCTCGAGCAAGAAAATCAATTGCTCCGGGAGGAAATTGCAGCCATGCAGACCAAGATGGACGAAATGACTGAATTGATGAAGACACTGACGGTTGCTCAAGCACGTCCTCCTCCTCCTCCTATCAGGACTCTAGCCGAAATTGTTTCTAATGGCCCTGAATGGACGTTTTGTGCCGATACTCCGGAGTACTCTACACCGCAACGTTCCGTACCCTGGTTCCCGCCTCTTACTACTGGCGAAATACTCCGTCCCATTGCTTGTGAAGCTCAGATGCCTACTTTTCAACGTGCAACTCACGTTCCTCAGCAAGTTACGACAGTTCCTCCAGCTGTCGTGACCTACTCAGCACCCGCCGTTCATATTGTCCCACAACAAGAGGAACCCATCTTCCATTCTGGGAGTGTGGGGGCCTATGATAGAGTGAATGACTTACAGCAAAAATATGATAAAATTCAACGAGATATGAGAGCCCTCCATGGGAAGAAAGCGTTTGGGAAGACTGCTTACGATCTCTGTTTGGTGCCGAACATCCAGATACCCCACAAGTTCAAGGTCCCAGATTTCGAGAAGTATAAAGGGAACTCCTGTCCTGAGGAACATCTAACAATGTATGTGAGAAGAATGTCTGTCTATGCCAACAATGATCCGGTCCTTATCTATTTCTTTCAAGAGAGTTTGGCTAGTCCTGCTTCAAAGTGGTATATGAATCTAGACAAAACAAGGATTCAAACTTTCCGTGATCTGTGTGATGCATTTGTAGAACAATACAGCTACAATGTGGATATGGCCCCAGACCGAAGCGATCTTCAGGCTATGACTCAGGGAGACAAAGAAACTTTCAAGGAGTATGCTCAGCGGTGGAGAAATATCGCTGCCCAAGTCAGCCCATGTGTAGAAGGGAAGGAGATGACCAAACTTTTCTTAAAGACTCTCAATCAGTTCTATTACGTGAATATGGTCGGAAGTGCGCCCAAGGACTTTGCTGAGATGGTTGCTATAGGTGTACAGTTGGAAGAAGGAGTCCGAGAAGGACGATTGATCAATGAAGGTGTCCCCGCTGGCAGTTCAAAGGAGAAAGACCAGGGAGTGAATATGGTGAAAGGTCAGCAAGTCGATCCACATCGCCAGACTCAAAAAACGCCGCAGTTTGACCGGATTCCTATAAAATATGCGGTTTTGCTCCCACAGTTGCTCGAAAGGAATCTAGTCCAGACCAAGGCGCCTCCTCCGGTACCAACAAGATTGCCAGCATGGTATAGACCTGACCTTTTCTGTACCTTCCATCAAGGGGCACCTGACCATGATATTGAACATTGTAATGCAATGAAGAAGGCAGTTCAGAATTTGATCCGGACCAACCGCCTGACCTTCTAAGACTTAACACAAGGAGTGGTTAACTATAATTGGGTCGCTGTCGACGTTCCTTCCGCTGTTTTTTTGTTCAAATAATGTTTGTTTGTTGCTTTTCGCTTTTCAAAAAAATATCCTTTCGTCCCGCCCGAGATGAAAGTGAACTTGTGTAGGGCTTTTGCTTCATATATTTTCCATCGTTAATAAAGAGGTCGTTTTGATCCCGACTTTCATTTTATCTTGTGCTTTTTTCGGAAAAATGGTAATACAAAAAACCAAAAAAAATATAATCATTCTCAAATATCTGCATAATCATAACTTACACTTGTCAAAATCAATAATCAAATCATGCATTAATAAACCCGTTGAACACGTTAACCATGTACTCTCTTCCAACTTTGAGTTCCCTGTGTCCGAAGTTGAAGAAGGGAAGAATGAAGAGATTCCCGACGAGATCTCTCACATACTGGGGCATCTTAGCCGTCGAAGCTGCAAACAAAATATCAAGGAGATTGTCCAGAAGATGACATTCAATTATAAAGATTGGCTCGAGGTGCTACCATTCGCTTTGCTCAGATATCGTACTTCAGCACACATTTCAACAGGGGCAACCCCCTGTTAGCCAATATATTTTACTAGCTGTAATAAATGTGGTCAAAGTATAGTTGACCTAGATTCAAAGAAGATTCGAACAGAGTGTTGTGTTGAAAGCAAATATGGGTTCGAAGATGGCAGAAGACTTCGATAAAGCAGTTTTCGAAGGTGGTTATCAGCAGTTATTCTTTAAGTCAGTTTTTATTTTAAGTTTGTTTTCAAATAAGGAAAACTGTCGACTTGTGGCAGTTGTAGTTTTAGTTTCGAAGAAATGTAGTTATTTCTGGACTTAGTATAAATAGTAGTTTTTCATAGGAAAAACGGGTCACAATTCCGTCATACAAACTTACACTCAAAGTATCCGTATGGAAGCGAGAAACGAGTCACAAGTTGCAATGTATGAATCTGTGTACCAACTTTTGTTTAATCAATGCAATTTACCCTTTGTTCTTTAAGTGTTCTTGCACTTTACTTTATCAAGTTCGATTGAGTTCAAGTGGATTGAATTCGATTGCTTTTTGTCATATTTCTTACATTTTTGACACCAAAAACACAGAATTTCTAACAACAAGAACAAACACAATATGTCCTAAGATTTACTGGTTGATCTTGCAAGTTACCATTTGTAAACCAGCGGTTGTTTACGAAAATCCAACGTAAACAAATTGGCACGCCCAGTGGGACCGTTTGTGTTTTTGTTTATAGTTTTGTTAGAGTTTCTTTTAATTCTGGTTTGTTTTGTTGTGTATGCAATTAAGAAACAAGAAATTGCTTCTTAATATGACACGCGCTAACAACCAAAAGAAAACAAATCCAACATCTTCAAATGAAGATGTGGATCAAGTGACGGTTGAAGATGATGTTTCATCCCCAGGGAATGTTAGAACATCACAGGCTGTTCCAACTAGTAATACAGTCACTCAAATATCGTCTCAGGCCATGCCTTCGATGGCCACAGTAATTTCTCAAGCCATGCCTTCGATGGTTACCCAAACTTCCCATGATTATCCAAATAATACTTCTATTCAAGGGGTTTGGGATCATAGATCAATGCCGTATGGTATGCCATCATCATTGATGCAAGGCTTACAAACTAGTGGTAATATGTTTTCAGAGAATTTAAATGTTTCATTACCACAACTTTTTGGTCCTGGGGTATCTACAACATATAGAAGTCCCCAACAAAATTTAACCAACGCTTCTATGGCTGCCATTAGGCAAACTATGGAAGAAACTAATCATGATATGGTTAATATGATGACCCAACAAATTGGTACTGTCATAAATCCTTTGATTCGAGATACCAACACTAGTTATCAACGGTTGTCTGATCAAATGGAAAGAATTGCCAATTTCTTTGGCGCTCCACCAATCCAAAATAACCCATTGCCTCAAAATCGAAATGTGAGGGCAATTGAAATAATTGCTGATGAACCAGTGGTTCGAAATCATGAAAATTTTGTCCAACCACAAGTAGTACAACCACAAGTTCAGGCAGAACCTGAAAGACAACCCATTTTGGTTAACAGAAACCAAGATGCCGATCAAGTGGTTTGACAAGCCCGTCGGAACAATTTCGATGGTCAGAATAATATAGCGGGTATTGCAGAAAATGAAAATTTGAGAATGAAATATTTCCCAAGTTCTTTGACAAAAAATGCTTTTACTTGGTTTACAACTTTACCTCCTCATTCAATTTATAGTTGGAACCAATTAGAAAAAGCCTTTCATGAACAATTTTACATGGGTCAATCTAAGATTAGTTTGAAAGAATTGGCCAGTGTTCGACGTAAAAGTCATGAGTCAATCGATGATTATCTCAATAGGTTTCGTCTCCTTAAGGCTAGATGTTTTACTTCTGTTCCAGAATATGAATTAGTCGAAATGGCTGCTGGTGGCCTCGATTATTCTGTTCGGAAGAAATTAGATACCCAGTACTTAAGAGACATGGCCCAATTGGCAGACAGAGTTCGACAAGTTGAAAGACTTAAAGCTGAAAAAACTAGAACTCATAACAAATTTCCCAAAAAAGAAAAAATTGCCTATATAGAAACAGGAGATAGTGAACCCGAATTCGATTGGGGTTTAGATATCATTGAAGACAATGATATAAACCTGGCAGAATTAAAAGATGGACCTCCATATGCTTGTAAAATGTTGAGGCCATCCAATGGAAAGAATCCTGAAGATCCCAAGAATGATAAATATCCTTCTAAAACTTATACTTTTGATATTACTAAAAGTGAAGAAATTTTTGATCTTTTAGTTAATGATGGCATAATATTAGTGCCACCTAATATGAAGTTACCTCCTTTGGAACAAAGGAAGAAAAGAGGATTTTGTAAATTCCATGGTTTTTTAGGTCATAACCTATCTCGATGTACTCGTTTCAGGGATTCTGTACAAAAAGCTCTTGATGAAGGGAGGCTGAAATTTGGAGAGAAATCAAAACAACAAGTGGATGGAGATCCTATGAAAAAGGCAGAGTCCATGTTTGCTGATGTGTCTACCAATGTGGTAGAATCCATGTTTGCTGGTATTTCTATCAATATGGTGGAAATTTCAGATAATATTGATGTAGAAATGGTTACTGAGGACCATCGAATTGAAGAGCCAGTGGTTACTGAAGATCAATTGGCCAAGGAAATGGAGAAAGCATATCCAAAGGCTGAAGAAGATTTGGTTGATTTTTTAAATCGATGTAAAATATCTAACACCCATGCTATGCTTTGTCCTCGATGCAGTGCAGTGTTCGATAAAGAAGCTGCGAAATCAGTTGAAGGATATCAACCTCAAACAAAACGTAAAGGAGGGTGGTTCGAGAACCGTTCTAAGTTTGGCTTTAACAAAAGAGGTGTTCCTTACAAGATGAAAACTTCAGAGAAGTATCAAGTGAAGAACCATAAGAAGACGTTCGTTCCTTCATCGAAGTCTCCTATTGATACTTGGGTTTTCTCTGGAGGCAAGAAAACTGGTCATTCTGCGCCTCCAGCACCACCAACAAAATGGGTAAAAAGAGTTGTCAAAGTTCCAGACCAACCAGAGAGTTCTAATCCTAACAAGTATGCTTACAAAAATAACTATAAAGGTAAGAATCCTATGACTAGAACTCAATGGCGCCGTTTTCAACGCCAGAAAAAGGAAGGAGTTTTGAAAGACGTCACTAATGGTGACAAAAGTAAGGGAAAACAACCAATAGTTTTCGAAATGGTTAAAAAACCAGCTACTGAAAGAATTTTCCCTCCATTATCTTCTGCTTTAAACATCCCTAAAGGGGATGATGATATTCTAACTTCTACTTTTTCAGATTCTGAACCAAGTCTTGACATTATATGTGTGGTTTCTGTACTACCAATTGAATATGCACATGATGTATCTTCGAAGGCCAATCATGATGATGAATGTGATTTCACTGAGGAAATGGCTCGTCATAGGCCTCTATGTTATTATGTTATGAATAATGGCTGTATCGAAGATCAACATGCAGTGTTCGAGAAACCTGATGATAGCATGAAGCTTCATTTAAAGCCTTTGTTTATTCAAGCTAAATTAAATGGTGTTGGAATTAACAAAGTATTAGTAGATGGTGGTGCTACTGTTAATCTCCTACCACAATCTTTTCTAAGGAAACTTGGTATTTCTGAATGTGATTTGAAACCACATAATGTAGTGCTCACTAATTATGAGGGATCTACTGGACAATCTCTTGGTGCCATCGAACTAGAATTGGTAGTAGGAAGCATAACCAGAGCAACTGTGTTTTTGGTAGTTCCTTCTAAAGCCAATTTCAATGCATTATTAGGAAGGGAGTGGATCCATGCTGTAGGTGCAGTTCCTTCTACAATGCATCAAAGGATTGTGATTTGGAGGAAAGATGGTTTGGTAGAAAATATTGAGGCTGATCAGAGTTATTATTTCAAAGCTGAAGTTGATAATCAAGATATTAACAAAAAGAACTTTGACAAACAACTTCAATTTATTGCACCGTTCATGGAAAATGATGCATCAAGTTCTATGACTAAAGAAGAAAAATTCTTTGTAAAACTTGCTCCAGAATGGGGTTTTCGTTGGAAAACTGCATTCGACGATGACTTCGTAGTGGTGAACAACGAAGATTGCCATGAGAAACTACCTGTAAAGGAGAAAGATTTGCTGAAGACAAGAAGTACTTCGTACAAGAGGGTTACTGATGACCAAGGATGTTCAGCAAAGGGAATCTCACCAACCAGGTGGGATATCAATAATTGATCAATGGTTGAGCCCAGCATATGGGAAAAGATTACGGCTTATGTAGCCGAGAAAAACTTCGATTTGGCTGAAACAGCCAAAGAAGAAGAGGTCTTCGATGCTTCAGTAGGAAATAATTCTGATGACCTCATTGATGATAAAAAATTAGACTGTATTTATGATGATGAACCTTTGGGTTTTGAAGAAGATCCAATGGGATCTACAATAAAAATGAAAGCCCAAGATCCTCTTGAAGAAGTGGATATAGGAGATGGTTCTGTAAAAAGACCAACATACATAAGTTCAAAGATTCCTAAGAGCTTCAAAGATCGAATTGTGGCGCTTTTGAAAAATTACAAGGATTGCTTTGCTTGGGATTATCATGAAATGCCTGGTTTGAGTAGAAAGGTAGTAGAGTTGCAATTGCCAATCAGGACAGACAAGAAACCAGTGAAGCAAATTCCAAGAAGGTTTGCACCAGAGATTCTACCAAAAATAAAAGAAGAGATCGAAAGACTCCTCAAATGTGGCTTCATCAGACCTGCAAGGTATGTTGATTGGTTAGCTAATGTAGTTCCTGTTAAAAAGAAAAATGGTAGTATAAGAGTTTGTATTGATTTTAGAGATTTAAATCTCGCTACTCCCAAAGATGAATATCCTATGCCAGTAGCAGAAATGTTGGTAGATTCTGCAGCAGGTTTCGAATATTTGAGTATGCTTGATGGTTATTCAGGTTATAATCAAATATTTATTGCTGAAGAAGATGTTTCTAAAACAGCGTTTCGATGCCCAGGAGCATTAGGATGTTATGAGTGGATAGTAATGCCATTTGGTCTTAAAAATGCTGGTGCTATATATCAAAGAGCAATGAATTCAATGTTTCATGATTTTATTGAAGATTTTATGCAAATTTACATTGATGATATTGTTGTGAAATCATCTTCTGAAAACAAACACTTAAAACATTTACGTTTATCATTCGAAAGGATGAGACAATATGGATTGAAAATGAATCCATTAAAATGTGCGTTTGGTGTTTGTGCAGGTGATTTTTTAGGATTTGTTGTCCATAAAAAGGGCATCGAAATCAATCAAAATAAGACTAAAGCTATAATGGAGGCTAAAGCACCCTCTACCAAAAAAGAGTTGCAGTCTTTATTAGGCAAAATAAATTTCCTCAGAAGATTTATCTCTAATCTCAGTGGCAGAGCGCAAGCATTCTCGTCATTACTTCGATTAAAGAAAGAGGAAATTTTTAGATGGGAGCCTGAACACCAAAAGGCATTTGAAGACATAAAGTCATATTTATCTAATCCTCCTATTCTTTCACCTTTGTTGAAAAACAAGAAGATGAAGTTATATATAGCATCATCTGAAAGAACTATAGGGAGTATGTTAGCACAAGAGGATGAAAATGGTATAGAAAGAGCCATTTATTATCTTAGTAGAGTTTTAAGTGATGTTGAAACAAGATATCATCCTAGTGAGAAACTATGTCTTTGTTTATATTTCTCATGTATGAAACTTAAACATTATATAAAGCCTTTTGATGTTTATGTTTATTCCCATTTCGATATTATTAAGCACATGTTATCTAAACCTATTCTACATAGTAGAGTTGGTAAATGGGCTTTGGCACTCACAGAATATTCTTTAACTTATCAATCTTTGAAAACTGTGAAAGGCCAAATAGTGGCTGATTTTATTGCTGATCATTCCATTGAAGAACCTGTGACTGGGGGCATCGAAACATTTCCATGGACATTGTATTTCGATGGGTCTAGTCATAAAAATGGTTCTGGAATAGGTATAGTTATAGTTTCACCAACGAATGAAGTAACCAAATATAAATTTCGAATTAGCCAATATTGTTCGAATAATGAGGCAGAATATGAAGCCTTAATAAATGGTTTAGAGATTTTGCTCGAACTGGGGGCAAAATGTTTAATTATTAGAGGTGATTCTGAATTAGTAATAAAGCAAATAACAAAAGAATATAAATGCCTCAAAGAAACTTTGATAATGTATTACACTATAGTTAATGCATTACTTAAACATTTTGTTCAAATTGAAGTTCAACATGTTCCTAGAACAGAAAATCAAGAAGCTAATGATTTAGCTCAATTGGCTTCTGGGTACAAACTTTCGAAGGGACAAGAGCAAGAGGTAATTGAAATTAAAACAAAGCGTAATTCGATAGACATTGTGCCTAACAAATTGTTAAGACCAAAACTTGGGGGCATGGAAGCATCTCAAGGATACCTTCAGAGTGCAAAATTTTCTGAAATTTTGGTCATTAACAATTTGGATGATGATGATTGGCGAAAACCCATAGTCAATTTTTTGGAAAATCCAGATGGCACAACTTGTAGAAAAGTCAAATATAGAGCCTTGAGTTATGTGATAATAGGCAATGAATTATTTAAAAAGACTCCAGAAGGAGTTTTACTTAAATGCCTTAGTGAAGCAGAAGCATATTTGGCTGTATCGAATACTCATAGTGGTGCTTGTGGTACACATCAAGCAGGCCATAAAATAAAATGGCTTTTGTTTCGACAAGGTGTTTATTGGCCAACCATGTTAAAAGATTGCATAAACTTTGCTAAAGGTTGTAAAGAATGTCAAGAACATGCTGGAATTCAAAAAGTACCAGCTAGTGAATTACATTCAATAGTAAAACCTTGGCCATTCAGAGGATGGGCTTTAGATGTAATTGGGGAAATTAAACCTAAGTCATCCAAAGGCTACAAATATATTTTGGTTGGAATAGATTATTTCACTAAATGGATAGAAGCTGTTCCACTAAAAGATGTTACTCAAGATGAAGTTATAAACTTCATTCAAAAATTTATTGTTTATAGATTTGGCATACCAGAAACTATTACTACAGATCAAGGATCTGTATTCACTGGTCGAAAGATGGTAAAATTTGCTGAAGAAATGGGATATAAATTGTTGACTTCAACACCATACTATGCTCAGGCAAATGGTCAGGTAGAAGCAGCAAATAAGAATTTGATTACTATAATCAAAAGAAAAGCTAGCCAAAAGAAAAAACCCAAAGAATGGCATGAGTTTCTTTATGAAGCTTTATGGGCAGTTCGAACTTCTCCTAAAGAATCTATAAATACTACTCCTTTTCGATTAACATATGGCCATGATGCTGTATTGCCAACAGAAATCTTACTTCAATCTACTCGAATTCAAAGACAAATCGAAATTCCAACAAATCAATATTTGGATATGATGTTGGATGAATTAGTAGATATTGATGAAGAAAGATTGATGGCTTTAGAAGTGCTTACAAAGCAAAAAGAAAGAATAGCAAAAGCCTATAACAAAAGAGTTAAATCGAAATTATTCCTGCAAGGAGACTTAGTTTGGAAAGTCATTTTGCCTATGGATAAAAAGGATCGATGTTTAGGAAAATGGTCTCCTAGTTGGGAAGGACCATGGAAAATTCTAAGAGTTTTTTCGAATAATGCGTATGAGATCGAGGAACTACAAGAAGATCAGAGAATTCTACGCATAAACGGTAAATATTTGAAAAAATATAAACCGATGTTACAAGAAATTAAAATTACACAAGAGTAATTTGATTCGAAATAAAACTTGGCATTAATTTAAAAATGCCAACTGATGGGCAGGTTACATCGAAATGCTTAAAATGGAAAAACCATTACAAAAGAAAACACAAAGTACTTAAAGACAAAAAGCATTTAGAAATGGTTTTCACCATTCAGTTACAATCCCAAAGCGATCGAGAAACCATCGAATTTCTGTATCGAGACGACACCTGAAGCAAGCATTGACCAGGTAGTAGTCATGATCTGGCCCAGGTAGAAGTGAATACCAGCCTCCAATTCTCCCATCTCCTGCACAGTTGTGGTAGTTGTTGCAAAAACGACGCCTAGTAAGCCAAATAGGCATGGGCCTATTCCACCAAGGACAGCGAAATCGATAACTCGAAGTTCCTCCCAAAATGTCGCTTCGAAATTCTGCCAATCGATGTGTCCATGCAAGATCTTTGAAGTCTTCGAGGATGTTTTCTGGCATAGGCATGGAGAGCGCATTGATGAGAAGAAGGTAGTACCTTGCACTCAGAGAGCCAGTGGCATTGATAGCAGTAGTAAGGAGGCGTTTCATTTCTTCAACGTTTGGATTAGCATCCAACATGTGTTGAGTGCTTCGAAGAATACAGAACATGGCGTTGCCATGATTCCAGAGTCTAAGTTTAAAAGCAAACTTAGAATGAGCCACCATAGCATTGTTGTACCATTCATTGGGGTCGTAGAGGAAGTAGAGGACATCATCTCCAAAAGCCTTAGAAACTTCAGAATCCTCACTGACGCGCCAATGCCTGCTATTGGTATGGCGAAAGGCGAAAAGATCTTTCCTGCTTTGAGCAGCAATCTTTGTAGCAATCTTGACTAAAAGATCATCACTCAGATTATCAATGGTGGTCATGATGATTTAAGAAAGAAAAGCTTTGAGTAAGAAGGATTTTTTCGGACGAAGACGAAACAAAGAAAAGAATGATTTTTATAAAAGGGAAAATCATATTTATAATGGAGGGAAGTTGAAAGAAGTGGCTCAATCAAACGGTTCTTCTTGCTTTGAAGATGATGACACGTGGGAGCAGTTATTCTGATGGCCAATGGTTACTTAACTTTGTAATCTGAGGGAAGTTTTAAAGGTTTTATTTTAAAAAGGATTAATTCATGATTAAAAGGTCATTTATTTGTTTTATTTCTTTTCAACTTCCTAGGCAAGTTTAACTTGTTGGGTTAAACAAAAAGTTACTTTTTTGTTTCCTCATCATTAAAATGTCTTGGAAATTGTTCCAATCTTATTTGGATTTAAATAAAATTTAAATTCGATACAAGAAAATAAGAAAGGAATTTCGATGATTGAAAAGAAATTGTCGTTCGAAATAGAAAATGGTCCACAGATTGTTATAAAGACATTACAGACCAAGATATTCGATAAGGCTGAAACAAAATAAAAGTCTTAGAGAATAAAATAGAAACAGAACTAAATCTCAAATGATGAGATGAGTTTCTCAATTTGGCTTTTGTATTCAGCCAGTTGGGTATCGAGAGTATGGTTGTCATTTGCAAGTTGAGCAATGGTAGACTCTAATTCCTTGGAGAGCTTGAATTTGTTAACAGCTTCATTGGCTTCTCGATTTCTGGCTTCATCCTTAGCCAAAATTTCAGCTTTCTGAGCTTCCAGTTCTTTAATTTTGGCATCGATGTCAACCACTTGCTGTTTCGCATTGTTTCTTTCTTGCTGAAGAGTTTTAAATTTCTCTTGGAAGGATGACAGTTCGATCACAATTTGATCATGATGCGCTTTCTTCTCTGCCATTTGAGCTTGACCAGTTTTCCTCTTCTGGAAATTTTGATTAGCACTCTCCAACATTGGTTCAAGATAATTAAACAGGTTTCGAAATTTCCAACCAGTTGGGAGAGCATCAAGTTTTTCAAATAAACTCTTGATTTCAGCGAGAGCTCCAGCATCCTTTTCAATCAACTCTAGCAAGTTGGCTTCGATGATCTTCTTTTGAAATTCTGCTAGCAGGTTGTTTTTTGAAGTCTCAGAGGGATTTCCCTTGGATGAATCAGAAGTTTGGCCAGTGCTAGTTGAGAAAAGAGTATTACTCTTAGCTATCAAAGCAAAGGCATTGAAAGGATCATCTTTGGCCAATCGATCGATTTCTTCCAGATCGATCATAGGGGCATCTTGTTGAGCAATCATCTCTGCATCACCAGGGGCATCTTGTCGAGTAGTTATGTTTGTATCTTCAGTAACAAAGTTCGATACATTATCTCCAAGGGTGGGTGCAGAATGAGATTGGTCATTGTTGAGTGATTCATCATTTACCAAGTCATCAGTGGGTGTTTCTGCCTGTTGATGTTGAGGAGGATCCACTTTAAGACCTTCTGGACTGCTAGCATCATCATGCTCATCCTCTTTATCTTCAGCAATTGGTGAAGTGGTCTTCGAAGAAGGAAGAACTTGCCCATGTTGTGATGGAGTAGTTTGTCCTTGTTCGATACCCTAAAAAGAATAAGATAGATGCTTAAAAAACAGGACATTTAGAGATATTTTGTATAAAATATGGTTTTGATAAAATACCTTCGAACCATTATCACCAACATGTGAATGAGCACTAGAATGAGAAGTCTTTCGACGACGTTTGAGTGGTTTAGATGGCGAGATGGGGGGAGAACTTTCAGAAGCTTCCACTTCGACTTCTTTTTCTTGGACAAGTGATATTTGTTCTTGTTTTCTTTTCCTTCTTCCTTCAGTATGGACTTTGGGAAGTGTTACTTTGGAAGCTTCGATCTGTTCTTTCGTTATCTCCACCTCACTATCATCATCAGAGAGATCAACAGTTGCTTGTTCTTTCTTGCTCTTCGATCTAGAATGTCCTTTTGATGAAGTTGTTTTCACTTTGGGTTCCTTTGATTTAGGAGGTTCCTTCGATGCAGCCTCAGATTTCTTCGATTCAACTTCTTTAGTTTGGGAAGCTTTCTTTTTCTTCTTGTCAGACTTGCTTTTCGAAGTGTTCTGGGTGCTGGCATCATCAAGCTTTGCTTCTCCTGGAGTTAAAGGCAAAGCTGAAATATGTGATCATACAGATAAGTACTATTTCTTTTAACAATAGTATTAATGTGTTTTAGCGAAAGAAAAAATCATACCCATGATACTGGGAGTTTCGATTCGAACTTGGGACAATTCATAGCCAAGTTCACCATTATATTGGTATAAATTGCATTTAGCATAGGTTACTAAATTATTTTGTGGGAATTTGAAATTATAAAGTAACCATTTTGGGTATGGTGGCCTGAAGGCCAAAGCAAGATTACAAGATGGAAGTCTTGCTAGTCTCATTTTCTTTTCTAAAACATAAAGATATTTATTGGGTGTTCCAGGGGGAAAAATTGTTTCTGAAATTTTCTCTCGAACTTTATCTCTCAGAGTTTGAGCAGCATAGTATACTGTCCTCTTTGGATGTAAAGGGTCATATGTTGTTTGATAATATCTTTGAAATTGCTGAATTTCTTTAATGTGCGTACCTCTAGTCTTCTTGTCTTTGTTCTGCAAAGTGTGAAAAGTACTGATCAGTTGAGGCAGCAATTCATCAGGATTCCCTCGATTGGATTGGCGTATGTAATAATTTCGCCACCATCGAAAAAATGCTTCAGAGCATGCAAATGATGTTGAGAAATATGTAGGCTCGAACACAGTTGTTCTCTTGGCTTGAATTATGGATTTCCATACAGGTTCGATCAGAGGAATTTTCCATTCACTTATACTTTTGAACAAAGAGCTGGGTTTTGATTGAACCATACCAAACTGTCTAGCTACATGGTTAGGTTGATAACCATATACTCCATAAGGGCTACCAGGTGTAAGTCTGCTAGATAGATAGGTAGGGGTCAAATAAGCTTCCCATATAGCATTGATTTCTGTTTTATTGGTTTTTTTCGAAGTGGTGGGAAAGTCTTCTTTGAACCAGTTAGGTCCATATTTCCTAGTGGTAAATGGTGCCATCATAGGGGTGAAAATGGGACAATCAAGCAGGGTTTCATAAGCATTTGCAAAAAGTTGTTGTGAAGACTTGTTCCCATCGGGGTGAAACATAGCTAAGCCTATACCTTCAGTGGTCTTGTCTGAGTATGCTGATGTGTAAAAGGAAGGTAGGATCGAAGCAAGTTTTGATCCAAAAATGGCTAAAAGCCATAGTTGGAACAACCATATGGGTCCTGATACAACTAAATTTCCACCAGTTTGGGGATAATCTCTAAGATTATTAGTTGTTTGGTTAAGGGTTTCATATAAAGAACCTAGAATCAGTTTGCTTAAACAGATATCTGTTCCTTCATGTAACTGACTAGCTAGACACATGAATATCTTAGGGACTTGGACTGACCTTGAGCAAAAAACATGCATAGATAACCAGTAGGTCAAAAAAGCTACATGTTCATCTGCAGATACTTCGGCACATTCGGTATCATGGTTGTTAGCTATAAACATACCATAGGCAGGGCTATCGAAATTGACTGAGTATTGAGAGGTGGTAACATCTGGATTAAAGGTGTATCCAGTTGGTTTTAAGCTAGTAAGGCCAGCCACATCTAAAAGGGTAGGAGTGAGCATTCCACATTTCAAGTGAAGGCTGTTGTTCGATGGGTTCCAAAAATGTAAAGCAGCAAATATCAATTCATTATGGTATTTTGGACCATATCGAGATATTTGGATGAGATCAAAAAGCCCTTTCTCCTTCCAAAATTGGCCCTTTTGTTTTTGAACTTTGTCTAACCAAGCAATATATTCGGGATAAGTTTTTGGTTCAGTCCTAATTTTGGATTTTACAAAACTTAGGTCAAAAGGACCTTTTGTGAAAATTAAAGGAGGTTGAGTTTCAATGCATGGGAAAAGAGAATTAATTTCTGGAGTTTCAGGTTCTAGAGAAATGGGGCCTAAAAATGCATGTGGAGTATCCGTACAAGGGATGATTACCTGGGTTTTCCAGATAGCTTTTTCAGCTTCATTGATTTCTGGTTCGTTCATAAAAGCAGGAGCAGCACTGGCGATTTCTTTGGTAAAATCAATGGGTTCTTCGCAATTCACATGAGAAGTTCCTGCTGCGTTCGTCATTGTTTAAGTGTTTTGGTGAGAATTTGATGAATAGTTCGTGTTTAAAGATAGGAGTTGCAGAAAATTCAAAGTTTTTCTTCGGGATAACTTTTGGCGGAGAAGAGGAACAGTGAAAGTGAAAATGAAATGGTGAAAAGTGAAAAGAGTAAAGGTGAGTTTGCTTCTATATGGACCTTTGATCATGACACATGTCAAGATCTTATTTTGACAGTTTTACCATTAAAGTGTTGTCTTTTCCAATGTTAGAGAACGTGGCCCACTGACTAAGATTGTGGGGTCAGTATTTAAAGGGAATTTGAATTAGTTTTGAATTAAATACTGACATCATTCATTTCGATGGAGAATGTTAGTTTTTTTCTTTCAAAAACGTCTTTTTCTTCTTCAGAGAAATCGAAAATGGCGTTTCTGGGGGGCAATTTGTTAGCCAATATATTTTACTAGCTGTAATAAATGTGGTCAAAGTATAGTTGACCTAGATTCAAAGAAGATTCGAACAGAGTGTTGTGTTGAAAGCAAATATGGGTTCGAAGATGGCAGAAGACTTCGATAAAGCAGTTTTCGAAGGTGGTTATCAGCAGTTATTCTTTAAGTCAGTTTTTATTTTAAGTTTGTTTTCAAATAAGGAAAACTGTCGACTTGTGGCAGTTGTAGTTTTAGTTTCGAAGAAATGTAGTTATTTCTGGACTTAGTATAAATAGTAGTTTTTCATAGGAAAAACGGGTCACAATTCCGTCATACAAACTTACACTCAAAGTATCCGTATGGAAGCGAGAAACGAGTCACAAGTTGCAATGTATGAATCTGTGTACCAACTTTTGTTTAATCAATGCAATTTACCCTTTGTTCTTTAAGTGTTCTTGCACTTTACTTTATCAAGTTCGATTGAGTTCAAGTGGATTGAATTCGATTGCTTTTTGTCATATTTCTTACATTTTTGACACCAAAAACACAGAATTTCTAACAACAAGAACAAACACAATATGTCCTAAGATTTACTGGTTGATCTTGCAAGTTACCATTTGTAAACCAGCGGTTGTTTACGAAAATCCAACGTAAACACCCCCCTCCTTCCCCAATATGCAACATGGAGGTCATGCTTCCTGTGGAGGTCAAAGTCCCATCAATAGGAGTTCTGCTGGAATCCCGATTTGGTTGAACTTAAAATGCATGACAACCTTGTCCAAATATATCAAAAGAGGTTTGAAACAAGCTTCTAACAAAAAGGTTCGCCCCCATGAATTTCAAGAAGGGAACTTTGTATTACTTTCCAACCAGACTCTAGGGGCAAGTGGACGCCTAACTACGAAGGCCCGTGTGCAATGACTTTTGTGACTACGGATGGTGACAAACTCACACGTCCTAAGAATGCCGATGCAGTCAAGAAATACTTTGTCAAAAATAAAAGCTCGATAAGTCGCAAACCTGAAAAGGCGGCTTAGGCAAAAATGAGCGTCTCGGTGGACTGAAAACCCGAAAGGGCGGTCCAGGCAAAAATTAGAGACAAAAAAAAATGATGATTATCCCGATAGATTGAAAACCCGAAAGGGCTATCTATGCAAAAGTTAAGGATCAAAAGACAAAGTAACTGCATCAGTCAGCACAGTCCACTTGCGGCATTCCAGTCGTCAAAAGAACCTCCGATTCGAAGCATCTGCAGATCAAAGACTCGGAACTGGGGCATTCAAAGTTGTCAGGGAGTATAACGGTTATTGTGTTCAATGTACCCTTGCCAAATATTTACCATTTTCCAAATTTTTCAAAAGATCCGTGGAGCCATGCCATTGGTAGGCCACCACTCAATTCATCAAATTCGAGCCTGTGCCCATTCATTTGGAACTCTCATTTATTCTATTTGCAAAATTTCTTCTATTTTTGATGGCAATACTTGAAGCAAAAAAATTTCAAAATACAAAACTTTTTTTTTTTTTTTACATCTTTTGAAAAGTGTGAACAACAAACACACACTCTTTGAACTCGTGAGTAGTTGAAGAGTACATCAACATCCGCCTCGAGAACGGTTACATTCCAAAAGAGAAACATGGCTAAGCACAATGAAGAGGACCTCTGCTTCGAGCAAGATGCTTTCACAGTCAAAAAAAAAAACAAAAAAAAGCTCGCTAAGTTGAAAACCCGAAAGGGCGGCTTAGGCAATAGAGAGCGTCCTGGTGGACTGAAAACCCGAAAGGGCGGTCCAGGCAAAAATTAGGGGCACAAAAAAGGGGAATATACTCCCGGTGGACTGAAAACCCGAAAGGGCGGTCCAGGCAAAAGTTAGGGATTTTCAAAGAAAATACAAAAATGACTGTCGAAGCATGACAAGGAAAAAGCATTCCGCGCTGATTTACAAATGGCGACTTCTTCCAGACTTTCGGTTAAACATTGGGCTCGCTCCCCAGGAGGTATCAGTTGCTACCTTGTGCCGGGTTTCACCCCATCAATGGCTCAATTTGTTCACAATAATGTCATCTCCAAGGAAGTTTGCCGAGTGTTTGTACTGCGATGTTAGTCCGTCTCCCATCCTACATATCTTGTCTCGTTTCATCGAGTCGTCTGTCATATACAGTTCATACAATCATACAAGTTACAATTCATACACCCATACAATCATACATCCATACATTAACACTTTTAAACATTCATACGCTCATGCATACACAACATATACACGACATCATTCACACATGATTGCATTAGTCACCAAATCTTGTTTCGGTCATGTCTCTTCAGTTTGGTCTTTACTTATCATTGCGTCAACCTGCAAGTTTCTACACATGAACATCAGACATTTACCTTCTCATCATCAAAAGTGTCATCCCCAGTGTGTCTGGTTTAGAGATGTCACTCATTATAAGCCCGGTGGATTCTGGCGAACTCTTACGAAGCTCAGTGGATTCTGGCCAACTTTTATCAAAAGCCGAGTGGATTCTCGCAAAAGCCCAGTGGATTCTGGCAAGCTTTTATCAAAAGCCGAGTGGATTCTCGCAAAAGCCCAGTGGATTCTGGCAAACTTTTATCAAAAGCCGAGTGGATTCTCGCAAAAGCCGAGTGGATTCTCGCAAAAGCCCAGTGGATTCTGGCAAACTTTTATCAAAAGCCGAGTGGATTCTCGCAAAAGCCCAGTGGATTCTAGCAAACTTTTATCAAAAGCCGAGTGGATTCTCGCAAAAAGCCCAGTGGATTCTGGCAAACTTTTATCAAAAGCCGAGTGGATTCTCGCAAAAGCCCAGTGGATTCTGGCAAACTTTTATCAAAAGCCGAGTGGATTCTCGCAAAAGCCGAGTGGATTCTCGCAAAAGCCCAGTGGATTATGGCAAATTTTTATCAAAAGCCGAGTGGATTCTCGCAAAAGCCGAGTGGATTCTCGCAAAAGCCCAATGGATTCTGGCAAACTTTTATCAAAAGCCGAGTGGATTCTCGCAAAAGCCGGGTGGATTCTCGCAAAAGCCCAGTGGATTCTGGCAAACTTTTATCTTGTTTCAAGCTGCCAGTCCCAAACAACGGACCGCTTGAGTTTATCTTGTTTCAAGCTGCCAGTCCTAAACAACGGACCGCTTGAGTCTACTTTTTGCCTTGTTTCAAGCTGTCAGTCCTAAACAACGGACCGCTTGAGTCTACATTCAATCAACTTCAATGGTGCATCCCCAGTTTAGCTGTTCCAGTGATGTCATTAATCAATTTCAATTTCGAAAGTGTCATCCCCAGCGTGGCTGTTCTAGTGATGTCACTAATCAATTTCAATTTCAATTTCAAAAAGTGTCATCCCCAGCGTTAGTTGTTCCAGTGATGTCATTAATCAAATTCAATTTCAAATGTGTCGTCCCCAGTTTATCGTTCAAGAGATGTCACCCCAAAGTTTTTGTCTTCACACAACCAATACGGTAGTAGACAATCTTTCCCCAGTGAAACTACATTTCCCCTAGCGGAGTCGGATCCCATTCTTCAACGAATTTGGGTATCCCGTCGTTGTTTCTCGTCTCAGTCAAGTCAACTTTGTCGTCCTGCATTCATACAAGCATTTCACGAGCATTCATAGCATCTTAGGTCCAAAATTGGTGTACTTTGTATTTAAGTCTCTTCGCTCCGATCGAATTAAAGATTCCATCTTCAAATCTCCGGACAAAGAAACTTAAATAGGGGCATCTGTCATACCCCAATTTTTGACCTAAGATACCACTGACACGTGTCGATGGGCCCTACATTCGTACGTCGTTTAACCCTGATCAGTCTCCGACTTTTTAGTGAAAATTCGGCAGAGAGGTATTTTAAAATACCTCATTTATTTAATTCCGAGTCGTGCCCTCTTCTCTCTTTTAATTTTATTTATTTTTATCCTTATTTCCATCTTTTATCTTTTATTATCTTTTTTATTAACTTTAATTTATTTAAGTTTTTTATTATTAACTTTAATTCATTTTAGGTTTTAATTAATTTTAATCTTTATTTTAATATTATTCTTTTTCCTTTATTGTTTTTTCTTTTTAGTCTTTATCTCCTTTTTTAGTTCCATTTTCCGTCCAAGTCCAAGAAGCTTGTCCAGGTTCAAATCCAATCCAGCCTGCCACGCCTCATCTCATTTCCGTCCCCATCTGCAACAATTCCAGGAACAGAAACTCGTTACCCCTTCCCCAATTCAAGCACAATTCCAGCACAACCCTAAAGCTAATCTGTTCACTATATATGCAACCTGCAAAACACAAGTTTAGGGAGCCCGAGGTTCACAAAAAACCTAGCATCACACAAACCACACCTTCAACGCACAATTCCAACACTGAAGCCTGCCGATTTTTCACAAACCATCAACCTGCAAAGCACACAATTTTCCAACGCACAAATTGACTCAAAAAATACTTACATATCAGGATTACAACACAACACGGTCTCACGACCCCAACCGTCATCAACCACGAAGGACCTCAACAATCAGAAGCTTCGCAAATCCGAACCAACACACAAACCGCCGCCAATCCAAACACCAGTCTACCGCAACACACAAGTACCAGAGGGAGAAGAAGGGAATCGTTTTCGAATCAAACCAAATCACCCAAAATTCCAGTAGCCGCACATCGACGGAGTCACAACGGAGTCCTCAACCACGAATCAACGCAACATCCAGACGCCGTCATCACCAAGCCACAGCCGCGTCCAGAACCGAAGGGAGGAGAGAGACAAAGGCAAGCCGCGCCGTTGCCTTCAAGCTTTGACGGAAACAGAACCGGATTCACGAAGAAGGCAAAAGAGGTAGTATTTTTTTCGTTTTATTGGTTTGTAGATCCAGGATTGTGTTTTGCTTGTCTGTAAATTTTTGGTTTAGAGTCGTGTAAAGAGTGGGAGAAGAAAAAGAACCAAGAAATTAAAAACAATAAAGTTTAGAGCGGCGGCGCCGCCACCTGCGACGGTCGGCCGCCGCGCTGCCACCTCCGACCACTACTCTCCAATCGGAGAAGAGGGAAGGAAACAGAGAGAGAAGAGAGCCTTTAGGCTCTGTTTCAAGATATGAGAGAGAAAGGAGACTTCAAAATGAGCTAAATGGGTCTTATACCCTATATATACTCCTTTTTGAACCGGTTCGGTTCACCCGATACCTATCCAAACCCGACCCGCAAAACCGGTCCCCTTATTGGTTCACTCTTGAGCCCAATTCCCATTCTTTTAATTTATACGCCCCCTGCCTGCTGTCTGCACCCGGATCCCTGCATTTTGTTCATTTTATTTACTCTTGCATGCATATTTAATTTCTCTTGCATTTTTTATTTCTTTTGAATTTTTTATTATTCTTATATTTATTAGATTAGGTTGCATATCTATCATTCATTTATCTATTGCATATGTATTTATTTTGTGTCGTTCACTTCTTATCATATGGGATTTAAAATGTATATATAGTTTCATTGTAAATAATCCATGCATTTTTAGTCTAGTTGTTCATGCACTTTAATTGTTTTTTTATTAGAATGTATAAATTAGGCGTTATGTAATTTATTTACTTCTCTTCGTCTTGTATAGAACTTAGAATGTAAATATAGGCTTAATGTAATTTATTTATTTTTTCTCGCAGACCATAGAATGTATTTATAGGTATTTTTTGTAATAGCTTAGGTGCATGTGTGCGTGAGTGGGTGTATGTTTATTTTTATGCTTGTTAGTTTAGGTAAAAGGCCTTTGTGGTGGTCCAAAGCCACCACAAGTCCCTACGCTTTTGTTTCTTTATGCTCCGTTAGTTTAGTTTTATTCTTTTTATTCAAAACAACAAATAGTTCAAAATCACAAAAATATTTTCTTAAATAAACCTTGATCTTAAATCAAGTGGCGTCCTTTTTTATTTTCTTTTCTTAATCAAATATCAATCAATTTAACTTATTGTGAGTCCATTTTCTTTCAAATTAAAAAACACAAACAAATTTATTTGCCATTTGGCTTTTCATTTTAAAACCATTTTTCAAAACATTAAAAAACACTCAACCAATCAAACGTCAATTTTTACCCCGAACTACGAGGTTTTGATCCCTCAGGGTACGTAGGCAAAGGACTTTGTCCTTCCAAATCAATAAAATGTAGATAATTAGGTCTTCCCTTTTTTAATCATTTCAAATTCTTTTTTTCAAAAAAATAAGCAAGTTATAGCACATTAATTAAATAAAATCAAGAGGTTCCCGTAGAGTACTACGGACATAAAGGGTGCTAACACCTTCCCTTTATGTAACTAACCCCCGAACCCTAAATCTTTTTCAAATGGGGTATTTTGAACTTTCTTTCCCCTTTTCCTTAAAAATTAAAATGTTCAGTCGTGAAATAATTAGTGAGTCAAAAAGCTAATCAAATAGCCTTGATCTCCGAAAAATGACGCGACAGTAAGTTATGGTCTTCACATAGATTGTCGTTCAACTTAGAAATTAGCGGAATTTATTTGATTAGGAAAGTAATTAAAAGAAATGGGGGTTTTCACGTTTGAATTGTTTTCTCAATAAGAGTAGTTGTTTGATTACATAAATTAAAATGGTTTGATTAAGATGTTTAGCGGTGATTAGGATTCTTTGAATTCCCTTTATCGTCATTGTTGGATCTACTAAGTAGGACCTAAGGATCCCTAATAAAATAAGAATTCTTATTCATATGTAACTACTCCATTTAAATTTAGGTTGTGAATCTCTTAACCTAAGATTAGTTCAATAGTCTAGGTTTGACAAACCTAAGGCTTGAAAAACATAGAAAACATAAATCATAACTAAATAGAGAAATTGTATAAGTCGAGTCCAACAAATATAAAGAATAACCAATAGATGTTTAGTTGCACATGGAAAGTGTAACGCCCTATTTCTATTAAAGTGATAAAACACGCGAATATAACAAATATTCAAGAAATAGACGCTACGTCTCAACAAAATCCAAAACAACATGCATATATAAAATATCTCAACAGTCGCAGCGGATACAAATCATATATCTCCAAATATACATGCCATGGTCATCATCATATAAAATCTCCAAGTCCCAACAAGTGGACAATATCAACAAAATAAAACAGACTCCGACAATAACATAAAGACACCAACAACCTAATCAGAGCCTAAACCTATGACTCCAACCGATAACAGAGATAGCTCCCGTTATCCAAGCACTCACCAAAAGCAACTACTCCTGCACAGCTTCTACCCATCCATACAGACAGGTAGGCGGTCGAAACCACTGGGGGTAAGCTTTACATCAATCATAATCAACATATGAAACATAAGCATTCAAGGAATCATGCATATCACATATACATAACTATCCCTCCTATAATACTATCATCACATGATTATTATCCCCCATTCCATACATCTCAAGCTATCACATTACCAGCATAGCATATCAAACATATTCAATCTCTAATCATGTCATCGACATAAGCTCATCATTTTTCAACACCAATCAATGAAAGGATTACTCACTTTATTTTTCATTTAGCATTCTTAACTCGTCAAGTTCAATTCATCATTTCAAAGTTATAAGCAAGCAATCATCATTATCAAAGAAATCACCACATCATATACGTATATACATATACAAATCTCTCCTCATCATTATTATCAAAATAATTATCATCAATTGATTCACCAAGTGTATAAGCACAAATAGGCAAGACATGCAATTAGAGCATAGATCATTTATTCACAACCATCAACAAAATCTACCAATGCACATATACACCAATCCACATAATCACAACATTCTCCAAATTTCACCAATGCACGATTCACCAAGTCACATATTCAAATATGGCACGACTCGTCAACTAATCAAATGCATGCAATGTTCTAGACTCTTTTAGATGCATGTGGTACCAAACTCCTCCAAGGTCGTCACCTCATGATGCAACAAAAACATCATTATCAACGACTATAGTCAACGGCTATATGGATACAAGTATCCGATCAACGGCAATATAGATATAACATCCGACAGGACATATGATGCATGAACATATGACTCAACCCACCATGCATATGTTCACAATAATTCAACGGCTATAATCAACGGCTATAATCAACATCAACTATACCATATAGTTCAACAACTCCATACAATTCCTCATAATCAACAACTATATGTATATACATGCATTCATCGCCAATCACATCCAAATTAGCATAAACTCACCATCAACAGTCAACATCATTTGCATGTAATAATTCAACCACATAATTCATCATCATCATGATTTAGCATATATGCATTCACCAACAATATCACCATCATTTAACATATATGCAAGTAATCAACATCAACAACATCATTATAACTCAACAACTCCATATAATTTCTCACAATTCAAGTAAAGGAGAAAATACAACACATTATGACAAACATCTTATTCAACACCTAACAATCATTCACATATCTTCATTTAACCATATCAAACTATCCACAAAAGATTTATAAGGAAATTGGCTTTTAAACCATTTTCAACAGGGTTCATCTCTAACTTCACCATTTCAAAATAATTGAAGCAATTAAACCAAAACCAAGTAAACAAGATCTAATGCCTCAACTAAGTATACCTCTAGGCCACATATAAGTGCAGTAGAGCATACGGTTACGTTTCACCGGCTAAATACGACGAAATCATGAAAATCACGAAGTTCGTCTTTCTTTATCATTTTTCAAGAAATTGCCATTTTCAAATCAAAACAAGTTAGATCCATCACATCATAGTTTAAATATCATTAAACACCTTAATTGAACTCATAAAATATAAGTTTGAAGTTAAGAAAGAATCCATGAGGTTTGGGTCGACTTAGAAATAGTTATGCGGATTTTTTGTAAAATTTCACTAAGACCTCTTAGGAGTATTTTAATCATAACTCAAAAACCAAAAATCATTTTCATGTCAAACCAATGGCATTAGAAAGGTAACATCCTTACCTACAACTTTTGTGTTCATACCTAAGGCTAATTCTGCACCGATCTATACCAGTTTTCATTTCAAATACGGGGTTATGCTGAATTTTCATAAAGTTTTACTAAAACCCACTTGGAGTATTTTCATCATAACTCAAAATCTAAAAATCATTTTTGAGTTAAACCAAGACCATTAGAAAGCTAACACAATTATCTACAACTTTCATGTTTACACCAAAAGTCAGTTCAAAACAGAAACGAGGGAAAAAAACACAAGAACGCGAAACAGAGAATGCTGTCACTGGGCAATTTCGCTGATAGCGAAATTTTTCGCTATTAGCGAAAAAGTTCCAGACAGTTTCGCTATTAGCGAGTTTCTTAGCGAATTTCCCCTGTAGTTACGGGTTTGACACCATTTTTCACCCAAAAACCCAAATTTTGATCCCCCAACATCCAGATTTGTTCCCAAAGGTTGTTTACTGATATATGTACTCAAAAGGGCTTTCAAAAACACAACCAAACATGAAATCAAACACCATTCCAACACAATTTAGCAAATCAACCCATTTTTACAAAACCTTCAACAACCATTCAATTCTCATCATAATTCACCAATCCATGATACCCAAAGCATCAATTCATCAACAACACATCTAACAACAACAACAACAACAACATCTAATCATGATTTCATCAACAATATAACAACCACAACTTCATTCTTCATCATAATCATTCAAAAACATGACATATGCATATAAACCCATTTTGACATACAAATTCAACAACAACAACACAATTATCATTCAATTCATGTATATAATCATGTTACCAAAATTAAGCACGAATTTCTACAACCAATTTCAAATTAACCACTTAAACAAAGAATTAGGGAAGAAAAACAACTATTAATTATGCTTGAATTCTAACCCCCTTACCTTAATTCTTCACAATCACCAACTAGGGCTTCACTTTAGCTCCCAACGCTTGAATCTCTAGCTCCCTCTAGCTCTCTCTAGATCTTCCTCTTCAAACCCTTATCTTCTCTTGCCCTTTCTCTCTCTACCTCTTCTCTTAAAATGAAAAATGATGGTGTAAACCCTATTTCTCTCTAACACTAGAGTTTATATAGGCTCTACATAATTGGGCTCAACTCACAATGTCTTAATGAGCCTAACCCATTACTAATCTAATTCAAAATGTTTCTACCCACTTAACGGTAAAATGTAATAATAACGGTCACTTACCGGTAATAAAACAATTCACTACAACTCCCTAGCACTTAGTAAAATAATACTAGCTCTCACAAAGCACTAAAAATAATCGTCATCAAAGTTACTAAATTACCCCTACTCACAAAATGACCAAAATACCCATGAGTCCAAAATGACTAAAATACCCTTCTAACACCGAATTCTAATAATCTCAACAAAAAATACACACAGAGACAATTAATCACATAAGAGCACATACAAACACACATAAAACAATTAAATAAATAATAAAATAAATCTAGTGAAAAATATGGCTGTTACAGAAAGCAACATTATTACAAAACAATAGAAAAAAAAACCCTATAGAGAACAAGATAAGAAGGAAAAATCATCCGCCATGAAGATCTTGTTGCTTGACCCTTAACTTGTACCGCTAGGTTTATGAATGAATAAAAGAGTGTGTAAGTATCTCTATTTATAGTGCATCATTACTTAGGGGTTAAGGGAAGAAAACTGTGTTTTTTTTCATCAATCCAGATTGGAACAAAAGAAAACAACACTTTCTCTCTGCAGCCAATGCGTGGGAGCATGTCACCACCCACAGGGGCACATGTGGCACCCATATATGTTGTCTCATGCGCATGGGCGCATTAGTCAGTAGCCTATGTGCGAATTTTGAAATTTTCGTCCCTTTTTCGAGTGCTCTTCCATCTTGAAATGCCTTGGAACTTGAGATGAAATTTGGCCCATCTTATATTGTAAAAAAAAACCTTCTAAGAACCATTGATTTTAATTTTTCATATCTTTGATTCTTCATGTGATGTCTTGTTTCGCCGATTTACATTATTTTTCACTAAAAAGACTCAAAATAGCTATGGAGTTCCATAATCTAGAATAAAAGTGAATTACAACGACTCGAATAAAAACAATACAAAATGTTACTCAACCCAATGACAACTCCTCCAAATGACCTCTTATTTCCTTTGAAATGCAAAGGAAATAACTCAAAATATAGCCTAAAATAACGGAAGTTACTGCTTCATCATCTATATTCATGTATAACTTTCTAGGCATATTACATTAGAAACAACCGGTTATTTACGTCGTGCATCGAAAGTCAGTTATTTTTATGTATTTCACGTTGTTAACCTTAGCAGGAAATGTATGCTAAGGGAAGGGTGAAGTTACATCTGAAGCATATAAAATATATAATCGATTAAGAGAAAACATATGAGGAATGATTATTGAAATTCAATCCTAACACAAATTTATTTACATTGGAGAACTGATAATAATAAAAAATGCGATCACTCTCTAAACCCTAATCGCCCTCGTTTCATCGCTATCGTTTATTTCTTCTATCACCACGCATCAATCGATCCTAGTTTTAATCTTTCCCTTCTTTCCTTCCCTTGTTTTCCTTCATCAATCAACTATACATAGATTGTTGATAGTTGTACCCTTGTTGTTATCCTTGTTGTGATGGTTGTTTACACCTCTTGGTGATCCTGGTCTTCTACCGTTGTTTCCTCATACTTCCGTCCTTTCCCTTTTAGCTTTCTATTTCAGGTCATCTTCCTTTGGCTAATCCAGGCTCTGTTTTTTTCTTTCTTCCCCTCCAAGTTTTGCTATTTTTTCACTATCTCCCCCTCTTCTTGATTTTCCTCTCCGGTTTTTAACACCTTGATCTTTCACTTTCTTTTCTTGATTCCTCCTCTCTGTGCTCCTTTACCTTTCACCCCTAATCATGAATCATATCAATGAAAAAAGTGTTATCTCTAACACCATGGATACTACCCTCTCTAACTCTGGCCTCAATCGCCCATCAAAATTGCAAAATATCCACACTAACTTGTGGTCCCTTCTGTATGTTTCATCAATATGAGGAAGCAGGCTCTTCAAGTGAGGCTGACAAGAACTCACCATCTGCTGCAGACAACAAAGATCAGCAACAGGGAACAAATCACACTAAAACTGACTCAGCTGAGCCTTTTTTTACTATCAAGAATATCACGTTCATGAAAATCCCAATTAATAAATCCAAATTCTATTGATCTTCTTCTCAGTTTTCCCTAATCTTCCTGAATACTGAACCCTTCCATACCTATTTCTTTCGCTTTCTAATTTGTTGCTAATTCATAGTTTTCCCCTTGTGGTGTGTTGTGGTTTTTTCTTTGTGGTTATCCTTTCCTGCGTTTTTTTTTCTTTATCTGGTTCTATTTTGAGGCAGTTTCCTTTAGTTTTCTTCCTGCTATCAGTTCAGTTGCTTGTCTATCCATAATCATAGTCTTCAAGAATTTCCAAGATTCAACTTTCCCATCCCCAATTCATCAATTCAAGTTCTATTGAATCCTTTCTCTATTATTCCCAAACCTTCCTGATTCCTGAACCTATCGTTTTTTTTCTTTCTTTTTCTCTGTTGTTGACTCGTATTCCCTCACTTGTTGATTCCCATCCATATGGATCCCAATGTCAGCAAAAATCCCTGCAAGAAACACAAACAAAACATAGACTTGAATAAACATATCCAAATACACTTCTCGCAAGATATCACTTCTTGCATGTAACTCTCACTTCGACGTCTTAGCATACAACTTCTTCTCCAAAGCTCTTCCAACTGCCTCTTCAACTAACCCAATTCTGATACAGGCATCCTATACGGTGTCGTCGATACAATACTACTACTAGGTAGCAAATCAATTGCAAACTCTACTTATCTTTCTGGTGGTATATCAATAATGTCGTCCGAAAATACATTTGGAAACTCATACACTACTAGTAAGTCACCAGCTCCCGTCTCACCTTCTACCTTCAATGAAGCAAACATCATAAACACATGAGCTTCTTCGTCCAATGATGCCTCTACTTATCCTGTTCCACCACACTTGAAGCATCTTGCTTCTCCTCGACTTTGCTCAGACCCACCTAATAGAATGAAACAAGTATCGATAGTACTTACATACTTGTCGCATACAAAGGAAAAAAAAAGGTTTTGGCCTGACCGGACCTACCTACTCTGGTACCACTTGTAACATCCTAGACGACTTTAAGTATTGTCGACTGACCCTACATACCAACTTGAGTCTTTTCAACGTTCTTTGTCCTCACTCGCACACTTTCCAGGAAACTTCCTAGAAGGTCACCCATCCTAAGACTACTCCAAGTCAAGCATGCTTAAATGTGGAGTTCTTATGGTTTAGGCTACCGAAAAGAAGATGCATCCTGTTGATATAGGTAGTACCAAACAATTCTTACAAGCCTTCCTTCAACCATGCAGTCCCATACTTGCACAACTTTAGGATCCCTCTCATTCCGATGTGATTCGGTTTTGCCTAGAAGCTTCCAGGAGCCAAACCACTTCCTGTCCTCATCAACCTCAAGCATTATTACATGCCCACCAAACGGAGGCGTTACAACTGACGCCAAAGACATTGTATTTGTTGTCACATTATTTCTTTTCAAACCCAATAAGTGTTAATTTCTTCTCATTGAATGTTAGAGTTTTTAGTTGTCGATCAAGTAGAATTGGTTTAGGGTTTGAAAATGTAGTTTAAACATCAAAAAAATTCTACTTGATCAACAACTAAAATATGGTATTGAAGTTTCGTTTAGGGATGTGAATGTATTTACCAAGTGTTTGAACTGCTACCGTGTCATAGTTAGATGGAGGAAGTGAGTATAAGTACAAGTGACTTGCTACAATAGTACAATTGTTAATGCACGTTCACTATGATAAGCATTCCTAATGCACCAATTTTCACTGACCCCTTTTAATTCAAAAGACTTGTTACAACAATGGGATTATGTATGTTTTGTATTATTAGGTACGATATTATTGGCGACCCTTGTGGAAGCTATTTTGAGCCAAAAAGATACATACATTATTTAGAGTTAAATGGATATATTACAAGTGAACAATTGTTCAAAATACAACACACGCAACTATAAGAACCAGGAATTAGACTTAGCAGCAAGATTATTTCATTTGCAGATCAGCTCAGAACTTTTTGATGAATTCATAAATGTGATTACTAATTTCCTCTGCTGCTTCTTGATTGTTGTAGTGCGCCACTCCTTTTTGGACAATCACTTCTTCCAGATTGGGCACATCTTCCTTGAATCCCCCACCATGGATATATTCCTTCAAGTTTAGTGAGGTGTATACACTGTCTAACTCACCTGTAATGAATTTCACAGGCACCTTGATTTTCACTCCATTCCATGGTGCCATCAGCTCCCAATTTCTGCAATACAAGTAATAACGCATCTTTCATTAGAACTCGAAGTGATTGAATATAACATGTATACGTGTCGGATATCAACACGTATCGAACATCAGACACGTCTTCAATCTGAAATGTCAATACTGCATAGATTATTTGTCATGTTGTTCAAACATTTTACCAAAAAGTATTGTCAACATATATTTATGGAAAACAACCCGAGGTAGCACAAAGAACAAAAGATTACAAGTTCAAGTTTCTATAGTAGTTCAATCCTCCAGTGAAGCCTGTTTTCTCAAATTTGGAGACATAATAAGCAAGGTCATCTTCTGTAAGCCAAGAGGGTAAGGTGTCAGGAGTATCCGGGTCGAACCCAGTTCCATACTCTCCCTTGGGAAATATTGGAGGACCAGTTTTCCGAGCTGTGAGGGCATTTTTTATTACATATGCAGTGCCAACTTCAGCCATCTCAGCTTCCATTTTGCCTGGTTCCTGTGGTATGAACCAAAAGCAATTATGTTATTCAGATCTATCGTTACAAAAACCACTTCTTTTTACATAAACAAAGCATTCTGATTCAAAATATTATATTGGAGCTTCACGATACGATTCATTTTGAGTAGGGTCATACTTCAAAATTTAGAGGAATGATATGTAGCTAAAAGAAAGGAAAATAGATCAAATTATTCATTCATGTCCATTATGAAGTCATGCAATACTAAAGTTGATGGAGACCCAAAATAAGACAACTTGACCGGTACCTTAACATATTCAATATTACTCCTTACAAAATGCACAACAAATCATTATATATTAAGCCGCGTCATGCTTGCTTCTAGAATTAACTGGTCAACCATAAGGTTTCCTCTTTTGATATAGACTATACTTAAATAAACAATTTTTAATCAAGTGCTTATAATATAAGAGTCAGGATCCATTAACATCAGGCGTAAGATAAAAGACTTACACCAAATCTAGACTGTTAAATTAAATATATTATGTGGTTTAGAATATGGAATAATTTAGTGTTAAAATTTGAGGCCATGGAAATAAATTGTAATTTTGGCTTATACAGAAGCACCGATCTCTCACGTGAAAGGAGAAATTGAAACCAACATCCATGGGACTATGAGAGAAAAATAATAACATGTATCATGTATGTCTTTGTGAGCTTAGCTCAGTTGGCAGAGACAATGCATAATATATGCAAGGTCCGAGGTTCAAACCCCGGCCACCATTAAAAAAAGATTAAATAAATAGATGCAAAATTGAATAGAAGATGCAAAATTGAATAGAAGATCAAAATTGATAAATCCTTCAATCGAATCAAAATTGATAAATCCTTCAATCGAATATTGGTATTTATTTTGCCGTGATCACAAAATTTAAAATAAATTAAAGTCTGTTTTTATATGTTTTATGTTATTTTCACGTGCTATTTGAAGAGCTTATGAAAATAAGCATCTCAAACCATGTCCTAAATTCTAATAAACATTTTCACAAACCATAAGTCCTCTCGAATAAATATATCCAAACAAGAGTGGAAAATTAGTAGTAATTTAAGGAAATAGAAGAACCTGAAATCTACATATATAATAATCATCTCCATAAGCAGCATGCATGGCATCAACTGTCTTGATTTTAGGGTTTCTTCGGAGCAAGGGAACACTGAGACAAACATAGGCTTTGATTTTGTCGGGGCGAAACATGCAAAGGTACCAACCAATGATAGCACCCCAATCATGAGCCACAAGAAACACTTGATCAACACCCAGAAAATCAATAAGTGCAACAAGGTCACCAACCATATGAAACCCTGTGTAGCTGCTTATTGAAGATGGAGAATCGGTGTCACCATAGCCACGAAGATCAGGAGCCACGGCATGGTAGCCGAGGGAGCTAAGAGCTACAATCTGGTGGCGCCATGAATACCAGAGTTCCAGGAAGCCATGAAGAAACAAGACAATTGGACCTTGTTTTCCTTTTTCAGCAATATGCATTTTGATTCCATTCACTTCCACTGTTCTGTGTTCTATTCCTTCCATCTCTCTCAGTGTAACTAACTATGAAGAAATTTCAATATTTTGATGTGGTGATGATACTTTATAATGGACAAATGAGCCGCCATAAAATTAAAATATGTTGGTGATAATCACCAATACAGTATATTCCCACTAGGAAACATTTATTTTTTTTGAATAAGGAAACATTTATTTTTGTTTTCATTTGGTTCCTCTTGTTTGTCAATTTCTCCGGCTAACCAACCACCTACGTTTTGTTAATAAATTATAAAATGAAAGGTATGGTTAATTTATATCCACCCAAAAATATTAAGGAGTAAGTTAATAATATACACCAATTTAAAATCATTGATGAGTAAGTTAATAATCTACATCCACTTGATTATTTATCTCTACTTTTTCATCAAATTATTTACACTCACTTGTTAGTTATTTACATCCACTTTCATCATTTTATTGTGCCAACCATCTTCATTTTTGTTAATAAAATTATAAAATTTGCATCTAATTAGTAAATTAATAACCTTTACCGTACTTACTTAATCATTTACCCCTACTTTTATAAGTTTTATCAAATTATTTACACCCACAGTTATTTACATCAACTTTCATCATTTTAGTCCTCGTGAGCTTAGCTCAGTTGGTATGGACAATGCATAAAAATATGCAAGGTCCGGGATTCGAACCGCGACCACTACCAAAAAAACTTTCATCATTTTAAAATCACCCTTAACAAACAAATGACCGTTCACTAATTTAATACAAGAATCGATAAGGATAGAGTGAATTAAATATTAATGGATTCACATAGAAGTTTTCTTTTCTTTGACTAGTAAAACACACTTGACAAAAAAAAAATTAAAACAAGAATCGATAAGGATAGAGGGAATTAAATATTAATGGACATGACTCACATAGAAGTTTTCTTTTCTTTGACTAGTAAAACACACTTAAAAAAAAAAGGGAAATGTTAACTTGTGTCTTAAGGGCACAAATTAATGAAACAAATATAGAAATAACTTATTAGAATGTGTGCATTCCATTTAATGTTTAGCTTTTTAATAAGTTAAATGCACAAAATTTTATAAATTCTTTCTTCTTTCAGATTTCTTAACATGTGCCCTAAGGGCACAAGTTAACACTACCCAAAATAAAAATTACGCCGGCTTTCATTAAGCTTATATTTTTTTAATGAAATACCTCTTTTTTTTAGGGATTAATGAAATACCTTTTTTATCCTTTAAGTTTGATAAAAATATTAGATTAATCTTTTAAGTTTTTTAAGTTTTAAAGAGGGCTTTATTACTCTTTTAAAGATCTATTTAAATCATAAAAACCTAAAACACTTTAAATATGTTCATTAAATTAACAACATAAAGATATATGTAAAACTTAAAAAAAAAACTATAAAACTTATTTGAAACTTAGCAAAAATTTAAAGAACCTATTTAAAACTTAAAAAAGTTACAAGATTAACCCAGTATTTTTATCAAACTTAAAGAACCAACATATGTATTTTTCCAATTTTTTTTATTTAAGGTTTTAGTAAAAATTGCCTTAAAAAATGCAGTTCAACGATAAGACGAGAACTTAAAAAAAACACGTAACAATTTTTATAACAAGCCAAAATAGTCTATTTTCTATAGAATAGATAAAGAAAAAAATCATTATCAATAACATTATTTTTTGTGTTTATATTAATCCGTTTCCAAATTTTTTTTTTTTTTTGAAGAGACTAAAATGAAATATATAACCACGCCTTTTGGCCCTCCTAACACAAGATGTGCTTAGGAGGAAACACCAAAAAGAAAAACAGAGAAAGTATCAGTAATATTTACAAGGCAAAGAACACATGCCCGTGAGAGCAAGAAGGAAACAAAAAAATATTAGCCTATACCGAGAACGGTAAACGGACTAAGCCACCAACCATGATAATTGAAAGGAAGAGTAGTGAGCTTCACCTTCAACCACCTAAAGGTTACCGACTTGATCTTGTCCACCACCTGAGAAATAGAGCTTTCCACGTTATTAAAAATTCTGTTGTTTCGTTCTTTCCAAACTTCCCACATTGTTGCAAACCAAATAACCTGTAAAATTGAACGCCTCGACCGAGTAGCACCACCAATATGACTAAATTGGGTAAAATGATCTATCACATTTTCCGGCATAACCGTTTCCAAATTTTTGTAGGGATCCGTTACTAATATTTTGGAATATCATTGTATATTTTGGAGAGTTCTTACTACAAAAACTTAATTAGCTAAGATAAAACAAGGATTTCTCTCCAATCTGCTAAGATAAACCTTTTGTTAGTGTTTTGTTTGTCGATGCGATTAATCTTGTGATTAATCTGATCGTTTGTTTCATTTGCTTCTTTGGGTTATGTTTTTTTCCTTTCTGTTATGTCTTTATCTATTACGTTATTTCTTTAATGTGAGATCCTTTGACCTTTGTATGATCTTGTGGTTTAAGGATTCTGTTTGTTGACTAGTCAAATTAATGTGGCTAGATCCTTTCTAATGATGACAGATCATGGTACAACGTTTTGGTCAAATTGAACTTTTTTTTTTTAAGCTACGAAAAATGTGAACAGTCAATTATGTAACAAAACAAGTGATCAGTAGCTGAATGACCGTCTTGTAACTTATACAAAAATAAATTTTGTTTTAACAATTAGTAATTTAGCTCATTTTCAACAAATGAATATGAGACGATTTTTATTGTAATTGTATTACATCAAACAACGTTATTTCTTATTTTTAATATAGTTTGCATTATTTATTTTTTCTTTAAATTTTTTGCCACACATGCCTCGAATGTCTAGATCCATCCCTACGGTGTGTTGCATACGGTGTTGGGCACTCATAAAGTTGTCAAGATAACATTTCTCTACTTTCTCATACATGTGGATCATATAGTCCGACAAAACTACTCAAGGATAGTCATCGAAGTTAAAAAGTTAGAAACATGAAGCCCTCTTTCCAAGTTTAAAGAGTAAGGGTCTTCCAAAATTTCAAATCGGAATCATTTCCTTTTTTACTTGGAATGGTTTTATTTTATTGTAGCCTGTCTTTGAAGCTGATGATTTGTTTGACCAAATAAATTTGTTTCAGTATCAAATCCAAACTGCTATTTCTCATGTGCTGAAAAATATTTCTTCCATTTTCAAACGGTTTAATGGAGTGATTAATTCTACAAAATGTTAATAGCCCCTTTGAAGTTTTTCAAGCCAATATGAAGATGAAAGAACAAATAGACGAGTTAGCTTTTAACAGCAGATATTTCCTGCATTCAATTGCAAAGATTTATCCCCTAAATAAGATACGACATCTATTTTTTAAGATTTAACACTATTGCATTCTTAAAAATAAAAAATAAAAAACAATTGCATTTCTACTACTGAATTGAAATTAGAACATCTTATTAAGCTCCGACAGCATTTTCAGAATCATTTTTCAAGCATCGCTTATATTACAAGGTAAAATTAAACGATTAACGATTTTATATGGTAAATTTGATAGAATTTCAAATTTTAGTTCATTTTTAAAATTGAACAGCAATTTATAATAAACGAAAATATAAATAATATATTTCATTTTCGATTGCATTCATTGATAATCAATTTTTGGTTTTTTCAATGTCTCTTCCAAACTAAAACAAAACTGCAACACCTGAAGCTAAAGTACATCTTTTATTTTTCTCCGATTCTAATGATAAAATAGAACTCATTACTCTCATTCTAATAAAATATAAACAAAAGATTCAAAAAGTCAATTAATTTGTATCAAATACATTTGACTTTTTGAATCGATTTGACTCATATTTTGTTAGTTAAAGATTATTTATTTAAGGGTCAAACAACACAACAACAGAAATTTGCACCAAGTGAAGTATAACAACCAGCTGCAGAAAACCCCTTGGCAGTGCAGTCCTTTCTGCAGTTTGGTGTGCATTCCTCAATGCAACAAGTTTGTGGAGGTCCTGGTCTACCAATTAAGCAGTTTGGTCTCTTAGCTGGCTCTATTGTTTGAGCCTCCAACTTCAAACTAGTATCAAATCCTAAAATCAACTCAATGTTAAAATTTTGATTTATACAACTCAAAAGATAAAACTAATTAACAATTCCTCTTACCTGAAGCCAATACCAAAGAAATGCACAAAATTCCCAAAAGAAAGGATTGATGGACATAAAAAGTCATTTTGTAGGACATCACCTTATAATTTTTCTTTTTTGATCGTTTGAAGAATTGCTAAACCACACATTATATAGACTTAAAGAAGGTGTTAAGACTCATTCATAATTTTTTTGAAGGGGTGTTAAAACTCATTCATAATTACTATTAAATTTGCCTTATTTATTCCATAAAATTGTCATAATTACAAAAGATTATTTTCCACTTTTTTCATTGGTTTTTTTACGGGCACTTTTTTCATTGTTTATTTTATTAGGCATGTTTTATTAGGCATGTTAATAATGTCTTAGATGCAAGTTAAGGAAATAAAAAAAAAAGTAAGTTTTGTATTAAAAGTAACAATTTTTATACTTTAAAGAGTTTGACTACACAAGTATGAAGAATAATTTTTCACTTTTTAAATCACTAAGTTTTTATTTTGACAAGTTTTAAATCATTAATTTGTCCACTCAAATAGTTTACTTATTGTATGTAAATAAAAACAAAACGCATAAAGATCTATTTTGAATTTTAAGAGTGTTAGTACAATGTTATTGAGTAGTGAAGACATTGAGTGGAGATCCAATTTTGCCAATATCTGATGTTCATAAGATATCTTCTTTTAGTGGTTTCTATAAGTTTAATGTAGATTGAACATGTCTGATAGAGGGTGGAAATGGGGTATTGGTGTTGACGTGAGAGATAATGAAGTTGTTGTTATTACTGCTATGGAAGTCTTTTCATTGTCAGATTAAGAGATTGCAGAAGTTTTAGCTATGCGGAAACATAGACAGATCTAGAAATTTTCACTAATGGGGGAGAAATTATAGTATATTATAAATGTTTTTGTATAAAAGGTACAATATAGATGCTATCATATTTATAAGTGACAAATAGATAATCCAATTGAGGAGTTAATCGATAATAAAAAAGAGTTCTAACTAGAATATTTGAGTCAAACCCTCTGAAGAGAAACACAATCCACTAAGTTGTTAAATATGTTATCCGTAAAAACCATAATTCAACTAAAATTTAGGGATTACAAAAACTATATCATTATATATATTAAACAAAATGAGGATTTTTTTATCATATTTAAATTATAATTGCTGTGTCTTTATATTTTGAATTTGTTTTATGAATCTTTTTCTTCATTTTTCAGCACCATGAAAAAAATTCTCTCTATATATGATAAAACAATCATTCAACAATTTATTTCACATATTTCGTGAGCAAAATTGAAACTAACTTCAAAAATAAGCATTAAGTATATCATTCAATATTCAAGATGCATATTTTTTCTTTTTCACCAATGTTTTTGAAAGATCACTAAAATAGTTAGGGCAATGCTTAATTCTTTGTGGAGGAAAAACTAATTTCTTCAATAACCGCTAACAAGAGTTGGCGTGTGAGGGTAGCTACCCCCAAATGTAAACCACTTGAATCCTTCCTTGTGTGGAAATGGTTTGGAATTTGTGAAAGACGTGTTTTTTCTGAATCTTGTAGCAAAATCAGATGCTTCTAACATGATCTTGATGTTGAATGCTCATCAACAATCTTCCACCTATGTCGGCTCTTGATGGGAAATTTCGGCAAGTGTACCAAATTGTTCAAAAGAAATAAAGTGATGAGTAAGATGATCTCCACAGGGATTGTCGTTTCCACTCGACAACTACCATGACTCATTAGAAAAGAAATTAAAAACAAATAAAATAAATAAAAGTGAGTAAATTAAGGGGTTTTGCAAGTTTGATTTGATTGTGCAAAGTAGTTAGTTAGTAACCTGGTTTGATTGCAGAATGTTAGCAAAGTTTATGATTTTTCGAATCCCCTCCTCTAAAGTTGGTTAAACAACAACGTATGTGGTGATTTGATTCCAAGAGATTAAGTTGAAGTCTTTAAATGATTATGTATGTGAGTCTTGGTGGAGTTCAAAGGAGGTTGGCGATTCTTTTAGGCATGTGGAGGGTTCTTTTGGTGGTATCTAGACTTTATGGGATGCCTCAGAAGTTGAGGTTTGGATCAATATAAGTATGAATAATGTTCTGATTATTAAAGGTAGATTTATGAAAAATGTTAAAGAGTTTCTATTGCTAATGTTTACCCTCCATGTGACCCGAGCGCTAGCCAAGATTTATGGATCAGATTAGGTGATGTGATTAATACTATAGGGGTGCTAATTGGTGTGTGTGTGAGTGTGGTGACTTTAATGCCATACGATCAGTTGATGAACGCATTAGTAAAACAAGAAGTTCCAAACATGATGATTACTCTTTCTTCAATTAGTTCATCGATAACAATGTATTATTTGATCTTCCCCTTTGTGGGGAAGAGGATTCAGTGCCTTTGGCACTCGGTACCTTTGTGACTTTGACCAATAAAATTTTGACACATGTCAAAATCTTTTAAAACCAGTTCTTACAAAAACCGACTTAGAAGGTTGAGAATATATAAAATAAATCCAAAAGGAAAAATGATTTTATTACCATTTATTTTAAGTCCAAATTACCAAGATATTATTCAAGTAAAAGCACAAATTAAATGGTGCGAAGAAACAGCTCGATATTATCTAAAAGAAGATTTTGATTATTTTCTCTTTAAAGAAAATATAGAATTAGCTGATTTGTTAAGAGAAAACCTTAAAAAATTAGTCAGATAATTTATGGATGGATTAATAAATCCATTTGGAAAAATAATACCACAACCATTCATATTAGAACCTAATTATAATAATATAATTAGAATGAAAAATCAAATTAGATGGTTAAGAGAAACGGCATTCTGGTTTCTTATAATGGAAAATAATTATTCTCTATACTGGGAGTATGAAAATTTTGCAAATCTTTTAAGCATAAAGATACAAGATATTTATGAAACTGAAACTGTAGACTATATAAAAGACTTGGAGAGAAAATACAAGATATTTATGAAAAAATAGTTGTTTTACAAGAACGACTAGAGAAAATAGTTTCTTTTATAGAAACTTCAACAGAATACTGGATAGATAAAGAGTTCAAAGAAAAACTCGACGAAAGACTATTTAATATAGAAAATATTCAAAAGGGGTTAGATGAAAAACTCTGCATAAAGATAGACGATCTAATTGATCTAATAAGCCTTTTACCTAAGAAAGATAAAAGTCTAACTTTGGAGGATCTCCAACTTCTTTTTAAGAGGGAGGAAGATGAGGTAAAAGAAAAACCCTCGCAACAAACACAATTCTTTGCTCCTAATTATTAAAATGGACGAAACAGAGGAAGAAATAGCTAACCAGCTGCAAGAATTACAAATCCTAATGGCTACTTTAGACATTAGTGAAAAGAATAAAAATATCGAAGAACTAGAAGATGAAAATAAATTCATTTATGATTTCGATTCAGACAGTTCAATTGAGAGTTTCGATGAAAATCCACAAGTAGGACTTGTTAAAGCTGATGATGCAGAATCATCAGAGCAAGAACGTAAAAGAGGACACCGTGAAGGTAAAGATGAATTTATTGACCAACAGATAATACAAGAAAAAATAAATGAAAGAAAATATAAGAGTATACCACCAAAATATATTCCAATTGTAAATTCACAGAAAGAGGATGATGTGCTTAATCTTGATTGTATTACAGACAAAGGAAAAGAATTAAGAGAATGGTATCGAAAACATAAAATAAATGTTCAAATAGATGTCCAATTAAAAGCCTTCAGCCCAAAAGATATCTTTAATTATCTTAAAACTAAAACATATGGAAATGCAATGAAATTCATACATGAATATCCAGATTCAGAATTACCATCTACGAGAAATGAAACTGTAGACTATATATACCAAATCTTAAGAGCAGAATTTGTAGGATATGAAAGTATCGATGCTAAGAAGGAATTAGAAAACACATTGATCCATAAAATTTTTAATTTAAAAATTTGTGATATGTGTCAAATAGATCCATTTATATGTGAATTTGAAGAATATTACTATGGTATTCATCCAACAAAAAGAATAGAATATAATTTATTAAATTTATTCTATAATAAACTCCCAAGGGGATTAGGAATAAAGATGCAAGAAATTTTTGATGAAAAAACAAATAACGAGATGGGATTGGAAAATACCCTAGGAGCTAGAATAACTACATTAAAACAATGGGTATTTAAACAATGTATAAATAAAATTGCTAAAAGAGATGCAAAAATAAACTTTTGTTGTGATAAACTACAAGATAAAGTAGGAAGTTATGGTTGTAAAAAACCTAGAAAAAGAAAAAGAAAGGTCTTCAGAAAGATTGACCAATCAGAATATAGAAGGAAAAAGAAATTTCCTAAGAAATTTAATAAACAAAAATATTTTAGGAGAAAGAAAAAATATCCTAAAAAGAATTCATGCCCCAAAGGCAAGAAAACATGTACATGTTGGTTATGCCATGAAGAAGGACATTATGCAAATGAATGTCCCAAGAAGAAAGAATCTAAAAAAGAAAACTTAAAATTAATTTGGCATGTAGGTTTCGAACCAATAGAATCAGACATAGATTCTGATGAAAGTAGTATTTTTGAATAAGTAGGAAGATTCTAAAAGATGGGAATCCGAATTCAACATTTATTCAAATCATCTTGAATAAAAAGAAAATCATGGGTTACATTGATACGGGTGCAACTCTATGTTTTGGAAGGAAATCCATATCCAAAGATTGGATTGAATTAAAAAAACCAAAAGAAATAATAATTGCCGATAAAACAAAACATAAGATATGGTTTGTTTTAAAAGATATTTTCATAAAAATTGAAGATAAATACTTTTATATAAGATCAATTTATGAGCATGATTCTGGAATAGATTTGATAATAGGAAATAACTTTTTAAAGTTATATAGTCCTTTTGTTCAAGAACTTGATACTATAACATTAAAATGGTTTAATGTAAATAACCCAGAAGAATGTGAACTGGTTACGACAAACATTATAACAAAAAATGAAATTTTAAGAGCAATTAAAGAAAATCTCAATGTACTTAGATGTATGTGGGATAAGAGAAAGTTTTACTTAACAACTGAACAAAATCTAGGATATCATCTAGACCAAGTGTGTTCTGAAAATCCATTGGACTCCATAGTGAATAAAATACAGGATTTAGTTGTTATAAAACTTAAAGATCCTAAAAAAGAAGTCAAGGTCCTATACAAAATCCCTTACTCTGCAGAAGATAAGGAAGAATTTAAAAAAGAAATAGCATAATTATTAGAAAAAGGTCTAATAAGTGCTTCTATTAGTCCACATTCGGCCCCAGCTTTTTATGTTAGAAAACATAATGAGATAAAAAGAGGAAAAGCTCGAATGGTGATTAACTATAAAAAAAACTTAATGAAGCAACTATAAGTGATTCTTATAAGTTACCAAGAAAAGATTACATTTTTGAAAAAATAAGAGGATGTAATTGGTTTTCATCTTTAGATCCAAAATTTGGATACTGACAGTTAAGGTTATCAGAAGAAACAAAACCATTAACAACTTTTAGTTGTCCAGAAGGACATTTTGAATGGAAAGTTTTACCATTTGGTTTAAAACAAGCACCATCAATATATCAAAGATTTATGGACAACACTCTTAAAGGTCTTGATCATATTTGCTTTGTATATATCGATGATATATTAATCTTTACCAAAGGAAGTAAAGAACAACATGTTAAAGATGTTATGACCGTTTTAAACAGAATAAAGGATAGAGGAATTGTTCTATCTAGGAAAAAGTCAGTACTTTTGAAACAAGAAATCGAATTCCTTGGTCTTATTATAAGAGAAGGAGGAAAACTCGATTTATCACCGCATGTTCAAGAAATTTTTTTACTTTTTCCTGACCAATTAGCGGATAGAAAACAAATTCAAAGATTTTTGGGATGTTTAAATTATATTGCTAATGAAGGATTTCTCCAAGATTTAGCAAATGATAGAAAATTTTTACAGAAGAAGATATCTGAAAAAGTGCCATGGTCATGGACACAGAAAGATACTGAGGCTGTAAAATCTTTAAAAGAAAAATTAAAAGTTTTACCACAACTATACAACCCAACAGAAAATGATTTTTTGGTTGTAAACGTTGATGCAAATCAGTTTACTTGGGCTGGAGTTATGAGAGCTCTACCTAATGGTAAACAAAAACTGGGATTAAATCTCAGTGGATATGTTGAGGATGAAACCCCACAACAATCCTATACCATTGTGGGCGCAACCCCACAGTTAAAATCAGATATCCCTAATGGGCGATCAGATAAAACATCAGTTTCAACTGATACAAAACTTGATTATTCAAGTAATAACATCCGAATTAAGGATAAAGATCTTGTTTTATGCAAGTATGTTTCAGGTTCTTTTAAAGATGCTGAAACAAGATATCATATCAATAAGAAAGAAACTCTTTCTTGTTTAAAAGTTTTAGGAAAATGGAGAATGGATTTAATTCCATCAAGATTTTTACTAAGAACTGATTCAACTTACGCTAGCGGATTTTGGCGCTACAATTTAAAAGTTGATCATAAACAAGGAAGACTTGTTCGATGGCAAATGCGTATCCAACAATTCTATCCTTATATCCAACTAATAAAATCAGAAAACAATTGTTTTGCAGATACTCTGACAAGAGAATGGAGCAAGCTCTAAAAGTTCTTTACAATAGCTTAAAGCAAAAGGATGAACAGATTGAAATCCATAGCCAAAAGCTAAAACAGCTCTCTTCAGAGAGGGGGGAGATGATTAAAATGATTGAAAGTCTAACTAAGATCATAAATGTTGAAACTCCAACAACAACAAAAGAAGAACAAAAAAAAAGGCTTTGAATGAACAACAAAGTTTTTCATCAACATCTTCAGCAGGTTCTATGCCAGAGGAAGATACGAAAAAGTCATGGGCTGACAAAGTTGAACAAGAAAATGAAGAGCCAAAAAATGGTTCAGATGAAACAAGCGATGCTGTAGATCCACAACCAGCAAAGAAGGTGTATGTCATCTTTGATGGTCCAATGAAAGGCATCTACAATAATTGGGCAATTGCAAGCCTCCACATCAATGGCAAAAATGTCAGACACAAATCCTATCCAACAATGGAGGAAGCAAAAGAGGCTTACAAAGCCTCCTATAAAGAAATGACCATTGCTAAAGAAATTGGCCAACCATCAAAAATGGAGTCAAAGAAAAAGGTTTCAGTGGGATCCATAATAAATCTCCAGAAAGAAAAAAATAAGCCAAAAACCCTTGATGATTTCATGGGAAAATGGAGATGGCTAGCAAACTTCAAAGAAGAGTTAGCACTTGAATGTTTTTACCCAGTCAATACCATATATGAGGTAAAAGCTAATACAGTTCCAGGAATATCCAAGGAATTTCTCAAAGAATTCTATGATTATGGAATGCTTAAGACCGTGTATCTTGAAGAAGGAGAAGGTCGTAGATTCCAAGAATTGGCTGATCTTCCAAAAGAAATTGGTGATACAGCAAAGAGATTTAATGACTTCCTTGCTAAAGGAAGAGAAATATATCTCCAGTTCGAACAAACCTATCCATGGTTTTTTGAAGAAAATAATTTTATGGTTGTAAGACCAAGAACAGTCATCAAAATAGGAATTTCAAATAAAACTTATCTACCTCCAAATTCAGAAAGTATTGGATGGACAGTAGATTCGTTCATTTATCAAATGAAACGTTTTTATGATAACCTTATTAGATATGGTTCTACCATTATTAATTATAAGGTCCTCTATACTACAGAAACCTGTCTTATGGTCTGTGATTCGAAGAGGAAGGTTTCAGAGGAACACCTCAAGCAAACACTTCATTATGAAGAACTATTCTCAAGATTTGAGAATGCTCTTTACCAAATTCCAGATGAAGTACAACAGGAGTGTTGCCAATATTTTTCAAAATACAAAGGGCACTCATGTAAATGGTGTGCAAAGAAGAAAGTGTCGGCAGAAGAAGACAAAATACCGACAATCACAGTACCTGAAGATAAGGCAAAAGGAAAAGCCTAAACACGCATCATGTAGATGACCGTAGGAATAAAATTGTAATAATGGAACCTTATCATCTGAGTCAGATGGGGTCCATTTAGATAAAAACCTTATCACCTTATGTGATAATGCTTTTACTTTTTCTTTTGCGTGTTTTGTTTGTTTTTCTTTTTAGCTGGAAGGAAAGTGACATGTGTAACGCCCTCCTTTTTATTTAATTATTTTTATTAAGTTAGAGTCTATTTATGTGATTTATTTATTTATATGAGGTGTTAGTATTTTATTATGTGGCATTATTCTATTATTTATTAGAATATGAGAATTATTAGAGTAAGTAGATTTGGAGGTAGTTTTGAGATTAGATGTCTTTTTATGATTTAGTCGATTTATTTTGATGAGTGATATTTTGTTATGTTATATGTTGTTATTTAATAGAATAATACATTTGTTATTTGTTAGAAATATATTTGTTATTTGGTGTAGAAATATATTTGTTATTTGTGAGAGATATATTTAATTTAGAAATAAATAAGATTATGAGGAATAGAGTAGTTTTGAGGTGTAAGAGAAATAAGAAGGGGGTTAGAATAGAAAGAAGAATAAGTTGTTGGGCCAAAATAGATTTAGGAAGAGAGTTTAGTATTATAAATAGAGAAGCTTAGGTTAGAAAGAGTTTACCGGAAACCGCTTTTTGGAAAAGAGGAGAACAAGAAAGAAGAGAAGAGGAGAGAAAAGTCAAGAGAAGAGGAGAAGACCTTAGGAAAGAAGAACGCTGCCACTGATTCAAGAATTAATCTAAGGTGAGGGTGAGACTATCTTGCATTAATATTAAGTTGTTAAATCATTAGATTGCATCTAACAAGTTGGGGAAAGTTTGTGAGAATTTGAGAATTAGGGTTTTGAGAGAGATTTGATGATTAGATGATGAAAACTTGTTGAATTGATGTAGAAATTGTATACAGTCCTTAGATAACCCATAGGATGATTATTGGATGTAGTTTTGAGGTTAAAACCATGAAATAACATGAGATGTTGGTGAGTTTAAGAATTAGGGTTTAATAATTGTAATAGGTTGTTAATAGATTTGAGAACCCTTTGAATTTGCATACAGTAAGTTGATGAATAATTAGTGTTCTAATGATAGGGCAATCATAGAGTAATGATTAGGATCAAGTTTGGAGAGTATTGGATCGAATAAGAAGTGGAAAAGATTTTCCCAAAGCGAAATCGCAGCTGAACTGCGATTTTGCTGTCAATGTGCAAAACGCGTTTTTATTGTCTCAGTTTGACAAGTTTAAGTTCCGAATTGGGTTTAGCTGTAAACACGAAAGTTGTAGGTATGGATGTTAGCTTTCTAATGTCGTTGGTCTCACGTCAATAGGATTTATAGAACTTGAGTTATGGTCAAATTACTGCATATATGTCACAGTGAATTTTTATGGACTTTCTGCACAACTTTTCCGAATTTAAAATAAAAACTGGTATTGATCGGTACAGAATTGGTCTTAGGCGTGGACATGAAAGTTTTAGATAATTTTGTTAGCTTTCTAGTGGCTCTGGTTTTACGTGAAAATAATGTTTGGTCTTTGAGTTATGATTAAAATACTACAGGGAGGTCTTAGCGAAATTGTACGGTGACAGCATTCTCTGTTTCATGTTTTTGCGTTTTGTTCATATGTTTCTGTTTTGAATTGATCTTTGTTCTAAACATGAAAGTTGTTGATGTTTGTGATATCTTTCCAGTAGCTTTGGTTTGACATGAAAATATGTTGTGGATAATTTATTATGTTTTTACAAAGATACATGGTGAATTATTGTCGATGTTTAAATACGATGTTATATGAAGTTGTTTATGATTGATGAATATGATGTTTTAAGATGTTGTTTATTATCATTTGATATTGTTATATTATGATATGACATGAATTATTTATGTGATCCATATGTTGTCAAGATGTTAAGATGTTAAGACGTTAAGATGATAAGAGTTGTTAAGTCGTCGAGTCGTTATGAAGTCATCAAGTTGTTAAGATGTTATGTTGTCAAGATATCAAGATGTTAGGATGTCATAGATGTTCATAAAGTTTCTAAGACGTAAGATGTTGAGTCCATGCATACTCATTTAAAGATGAGGGCTCATGCCCTGGAGCTTTTGCTCAACCACGACGATGGAGCTTTTGCTCAACCACGACGATGGAGCTTTTTGCTCAACCACGACGATGGAGCTTTTGCTCAACCACGACGATGAGGGCTTATGTCCTAGGAGTATATTTATGCTCAACCACGATGATGAGGGCTTATGCCCTAAAATGGTACCACATGCATTTGCATTTTCATGATGATCAAAGATGGTTTAAGACGTTAAGAGTTGCATAGTCGAGTCTAGATGCATTGTCAGGTCAAGTTGTTAAGATGTCAAGTTATCGAGATGTTAAGATGTTAAGATGTCAAGTTGATGAGCTATTAATGAAGTGCTTTATGAATGATTATGATGCTTAAAATGATGAATGATTATGATGTGTATGATGATTGATTACGAAGTTGTTTATGATGATTGATTATGAAGTTGTTTATGATAAGATGCTATGTGATTTATGATAAGATGCTATGTGATTTATGGTATGATGCTATGTGATTTATGATATGATGCTACATGTTTACTAATGATGATATGTGATGATGTATGTGATATTATTGATAATATAAGATGAAGTATATGACTAATATAGGAAGAATAGTGACACTAGTTAAGAAAGTTTAAGTTGTTAGATATGATTAATGAATTATAAGATGTTTAAGTTGTTGAATGTACTTTATATGATTTATATGATTTATATTATTGTTTGAGAAATCTCACCCCTCTGCTTGGAAATGTTGCTCTTCGTATGGGTAACTTGCAGGTAACCAGGATTAGTTGCGGTCGTGAGTGGACTCCTCACAAGTGTGTCTTAGGTGCTCTGATACGTAACGGGATGGAATTATGTCTTTACTTCTATTCCTTACGTATTGTTTATGAACTTTTATGAATAAATATTGAACTAAGACTTATGAGATTTTCTGATGAGGCCTGCGTGGCAAAGACTTTTTATGTTGAATGAATTAATTCCGCTGCGAAGTTTTGAATTACTTATGTTAAATGATTTTGAAGAATAAATTGTTATTTATTCAGTTTATGAATTTTTAAGAAGTGTAGCATTCCGTTTAAAGTTGAATTACTCTGATTTTTAATTATGAAATTTTTACGTTGGGAAAACGGGGTGTTACAATTGGTATCAGAGCAGGTCGGTCCGTCCGGCCAAGTAGATGAGTCGTTGTGTCGTGTCGTCATGTTTTCTAGTTAGTAGTTATGTTTTTTACGTGATCATGTTTAACTGACTAACTTTGATGTGGTTTTGTGTTTTGTTTGAAGAAGCAATAACTAAATTTTTTTTCTCTCTTGTGCTTTGAATTTCGAGGACGAAATTCTTTTAAGTTGGGGAGAGTTGTAACGCCCTCCTTTTTATTTAATTATTTTTATTAAGTTAGAGTCTATTTATGTGATTTATTTATTTATATGAGGTGTTAGTATTTTATTATGTGGCATTATTCTATTATTTATTAGAATATGAGAATTATTAGAGTAAGTAAATTTGGAGGTAGTTTTGAGATTAGATGTCTTTTTATGATTTAGTCGATTTATTTTGATGAGTGATATTTTGTTATGTTATATGTTGTTATTTAATAGAATAATACATTTGTTATTTGTTAGAAATATATTTGTTATTTGGTGTAGAAATATATTTGTTATTTGTGAGAGATATATTTAATTTAGAAATAAATAAGATTATGAGGAATAGAGTAGTTTTGAGGTGTAAGAGAAATAAGAAGGGGGTTAGAATAGAAAGAAGAATAAGTTGTTGGGCCAAAATAGATTTAGGAAGAGAGTTTAGTATTATAAATAGAGAAGCTTAGGTTAGAAAGAGTTTACCGGAAACCGCTTTTTGGAAAAGAGGAGAACAAGAAAGAAGAGAAGAGGAGAGAAAAGTCAAGAGAAGAGGAGAAGACCTTAGGAAAGAAGAACGCTGCCACTGATTCAAGAATTAATCTAAGGTGAGGGTGAGACTATCTTGCATTAATATTAAGTTGTTAAATCATTAGATTGCATCTAACAAGTTGGGGAAAGTTTGTGAGAATTTGAGAATTAGGGTTTTGAGAGAGATTTGATGATTAGATGATGAAAACTTGTTGAATTGATGTAGAAATTGTATACAGTCCTTAGATAACCCATAGGATGATTATTGGATGTAGTTTTGAGGTTAAAACCATGAAATAACATGAGATGTTGGTGAGTTTAAGAATTAGGGTTTAATAATTGTAATAGGTTGTTAATAGATTTGAGAACCCTTTGAATTTGCATACAGTAAGTTGATGAATAATTAGTGTTCTAATGATAGGGCAATCATAGAGTAATGATTAGGATCAAGTTTGGAGAGTATTGGATCGAATAAGAAGTGGAAAAGATTTTCCCAAAGCGAAATCGCAGCTGAACTGCGATTTTGCTGTCAATGTGCAAAACGCGTTTTTATTGTCTCAGTTTGACAAGTTTAAATTCCGAATTGGGTTTAGCTGTAAACACAAAAGTTGTAGGTATGGATGTTAGCTTTCTAATGTCGTTGGTCTCACGTCAATAGGATTTATAGAGCTTGAGTTATGGTCAAATTACTGCATATAGGTCACAGTGAATTTTTATGGACTTTCTGCACAACTTTTCCGAATTTAAAATAAAAACTGGTATTGATCGGTACAGAATTGGTCTTAGGCGTGAACATGAAAGTTTTAGATAATTTTGTTAGCTTTCTAGTGGCTCTGGTTTTACGTGAAAATAATGTTTGGTCTTTGAGTTATGATTAAAATACTACAGGGAGGTCTTAGCGAAATTGTACGGTGACAGCATTCTCTGTTTCATGTTTTTGCGTTTTGTTCATATGTTTCTGTTTTGAATTGATCTTTGTTCTAAACATGAAAGTTGTTGATGTTTGTGATATCTTTCCAGTAGCTTTGGTTTGACATGAAAATATGTTGTGGATAATTTATTATGTTTTTACAAAGATACATGGTGAATTATTGTCGATGTTTAAATACGATGTTATATGAAGTTGTTTATGATTGATGAATATGATGTTTTAAGATGTTGTTTATTATCATTTGATATTGTTATATTATGATATGACATGAATTATTTATGTGATCCATATGTTGTCAAGATGTTAAGATGTTAAGACGTTAAGATGATAAGAGTTGTTAAGTCGTCGAGTCGTTATGAAGTCATCAAGTTGTTAAGATGTTATGTTGTCAAGATATCAAGATGTTAGGATGTCATAGATGTTCATAAAGTTTCTAAGACGTAAGATGTTGAGTCCATGCATACTCATTTAAAGATGAGGGCTCATGCCCTGAAGCTTTTGCTCAACCACGACGATGGAGCTTTTGCTCAACCACGACGATGGAGCTTTTTGCTCAACCACGACGATGGAGCTTTTGCTCAACCACGACGATGAGGGCTTATGTCCTAGGAGTATATTTATGCTCAACCACGATGATGAGGGCTTATGCCCTAAAATGGTACCACATGCATTTGCATTTTCATGATGATCAAAGATGGTTTAAGACGTTAAGAGTTGCATAGTCGAGTTTAGATGCATTGTCAGGTCAAGTTGTTAAGATGTCAAGTTATCGAGATGTTAAGATGTTAAGATGTCAAGTTGATGAGCTATTAATGAAGTGCTTTATGAATGATTATGATGCTTAAGTTGATGAATGATTATGATGTGTATGATGATTGATTACGAAGTTGTTTATGATGATTGATTATGAAGTTGTTTATGATAAGATGCTATGTGATTTATGATAAGATGCTATGTGATTTATGGTATGATGCTATGTGATTTATGATATGATGCTACATGTTTACTAATGATGATATGTGATGATGTATGTGATATTATTGATAATATAAGATGAAGTATATGACTAATATAGGAAGAATAGTGACACTAGTTAAGAAAGTTTAAGTTGTTAGATATGATTAATGAATTATAAGATGTTTAAGTTGTTGAATGTACTTTATATGATTTATATGATTTATATTATTGTTTGAGAAATCTCACCCCTCTGCTTGGAAATGTTGCTCTTCGTATGGGTAACTTGCAGGTAACCAGGATTAGTTGCGGTCGTGAGTGGACTCCTCACAAGTGTGTCTTAGGTGCTCTGATACGTAACGGGATGGGATTATGTCTTTACTTCTATTCCTTACGTATTGTTTATGAACTTTTATGAATAAATATTGAACTAAGACTTATGAGATTTTCTGATGAGGCCTGCGTGGCAAAGACTTTTTATGTTGAATGAATTAATTCCGCTGCGAAGTTTTGAATTACTTATGTTAAATGATTTTGAAGAATAAATTGTTATTTATTCAGTTTATGAATTTTTAAGAAGTGTAGCATTCCGTTTAAAGTTGAATTACTCTGATTTTTAATTATGAAATTTTTACGTTGGGAAAACGGGGTGTTACAACATGTGACCTACTCTGTAAGTCCTTTCCTCCTATAAATAAGAGCCTCGATGCTCACTTGTAAGACAACTAAAATCAATGAAGTAAGTACCTTTAGTTTGTGAAAAACATTGTGGGAAAGGGCTTCGCAGAATTTGAAGTTGTCATAAACAAATCAAAGGATTTCAATATCAATAATCGAGAGATTATTTCAAAATACAAAGGATCGAAAGATCAGAATCATCAAAAATTCAAGGCAAAGTCAGGTATGATCTTAAATACTTTATAACATTTACATTTCATAATGGAATTTAGCATGAAAAAAGAAGATTCATCTGATTTTATGGCAGATGTATTAATAGATCATATAGAAAAGGTAGATTTTACCTTAAAACCTGAAGAAAATTTTAAACAAAAGAATGTTTTTTCTTTAATAAAAGAAAAACTATCTAGAGAAAATATATTAAAATATGGAATTATGGTAGGAGAAATACCTATACCAATGGAATCAACAGATGGGTCTGTTGTAATATCCATAATAGACGAAGAACAAATTAATAATAGATTAAAACATTTATCGTTAGAAAAAAGACAGAAGATAGGATATATTCATATATCAACTATCCAGATAATCATAAAAAGTACTTTTATGAAAGGAATAAACTCAGAACTAGAACTTCTTATAGAAGACGCTAGGATGGATAAAAAACATTCACTAATAACCCAAGGTGAAGGAAATTTAATAGGTGGAAAAATAAAATTTGATATAAATTTACAAATAGGCTTAAGTCTAAATGATATAGATCTGAACAGATCTTTAGTAATTCATTATAAACTTAAAGATCAAAACCTTATGAGACCAGGAAATCATCCTTTTAGTATAAGTTATAAAATGAACTATGCTTTAAGTAACTCTCATTATAGTGTAGAGTTTAGTGGAAAAGAAAAAATACAAATAGATGAGCTATTTGCACCACTAATAAAGTTAGAATCACCAATTCTAAAACCATTAAAAAGATCAAAATCTATTATGACAATAGAGAGAATACCTCTTCTAAAACAAGAAGAAAGTACTAGTGAACCAAGGTTTTTACCAGCAAGAACTTCATTAGATAGTAATGAAAAGAAAAAGTTTGATAAAACTTTATCAGAGATAAAAACTGAACTTTTAAAAATTAATAGAAAATTATAATGCCAGGAATAACAATAAAAAATGAATTAAGGTTATTCAGAATAAAACTAGATAGCATAGTTAATAAAATAGAAGAAAATTTCTTAAGAATAGAAATGAAGAACACAATTTGGGGAATTCATGATTTAATGATTTTACAAATTTCATATATAGATGAAATGATAGAAGAATTAGAAGAAACAGAAAATATTTCTGTTATACAAAAAGAAAGAGCCACAACCCTGTTATGGCCATCTCAAAAACTAATTGAATTTGAATAATCATTAGAAAAAATTCTATAATGCCTGGTTTGGGTCTTATAACAGAATTAAAACTCTTTAAAGAAAGATTAGAGAACATAGTCTCTGATATAGAATTTTATCATAGAAGAATTGTCTTAAGACAGATTCTTTTTCATTCCAAAGAATTTGTAGCTTATCATATAGAATATATTGATGATTTACTAAGAGAAATAGAAGATTTAGAAAATCTTACTAACACCCAAAAAGAAAGAGCTAAAACACTCTTAAAACCATTTCAAGGGTTAATCAAAATCGAACAAATGTTAAATCAAGTTCGACAAAATTCCGCTGGCGATTCTGCGTCCAACCTGGTATCAGAGCCAGTAATACAATCCTAAGGGATAAAAATGAAATTAAAAATAAAAATAAAAATATTATTTTTCAGAAAAAGACAAAAACTTTTTAAAATCGCTTTTTTAAATAACCGATTTAAAAGGATAAAACAAAATGGAACAATCTGGTTCGTTAAAAAAATTTCAACGGACACGATTTGTTGAAAGTCACATGACTTTTCCCGCCCAAAAGTCATGGAATCCTGGTCCCCTTTGTGGTAGGCGTTTTACTTGGTATCAGGGTGATGACCTTTCTATGAGTCACCTCAAAAGATTTCGTTTATCAAAGGATTGATGTGTGCAATGGCCCAATCATGTTCAAAGTGCTTTGTCTACAGGTTTATCTGACCATTGTCCAATCTCTTTGACCATTTATGAGAAGAATTGGGGTCCACGCCCTCAACACAATCTCCAATGGTGGGCAGCTCTTTCAGATTATAAACAGATTGTTCAAGAAAAGTGGAACTTTTTTTCAAGGAGAAATGATATTTGAACAACCACTTTTAAACAACTTTTGTGACAACTTTCTCTCTCATACTCACATTATACTTTTATTCTCTCTCTTCCTTTTTCTCTCTCCATTGTTATTGTCCAATAAGATGAGAGAAAAAAAGGTTGTCATTAAAGTTGTTTGATTTTGGTTGTCAAAATATCACTCCTCTTTTTCAAGTGGATGGTTTGAGAGGATTTGTGCTATAGAAAAAGCTTATAATTATTACAGGTTGTATGAAGATTTGATACCAACAACACTCTCAAAACTTAGAAGGTCGTATATGTGAGGTAAAAGATCGCATATCTACTCTTGACACTTGAGGAGAAGATTTTGATCTAGAGGCTAAATAATTAGAGGAGCTTTGAGAAGAAGAATTTTGAGGGATGAGTGAATATGCTCTGGCGATATTTTGAGAGATCTGTTACTGTTCATCATCACTTTACCTTTTCCTTTTTCTAACGTAACCTTTCCTTCCAGCTACCTACAATCACCGATCATGTCCAAATCAACCAACAACAATCACCTTATTCCTTGGCCTTGTCTGATTTCAGATGATGACTCACCTCCGATTTCAATCCCAAACCCTCAATCTAACCCCCCTTCCGTACCGGTTCCTAAAACGCAGCTTAAAACGTTTGCTCAAGCTCTCGGCAACGTTTGTGATGTTCCATTATCTCAGCTTCCCCAACCTTGCTTAAAAGGGGACAGAGTTACCATTGAAATTCCAGAAGAGGAGTGTATCGCAGGTGTTGAAGAATGCAAACACGCTTTGCACGGGAGAGTCATCCTTCCTAAAGGGTCAGCCCCATTATCAGTTGATAGCTTGCGCACCAAACTGCAGATTCTCTGGAAATCTCTTGGTAAGTGGGGTATTACATCGATTGGGAAAGGTTTTTACGAATTTACCTTTTCATCCATTGAAGATCAGAGAAGGGTTCGTTCTGTTGGTTCATGGACTCTAAACTCTGGATTTTTGAAGCTTTTTGCCTGGTCCCAAGATTTCAGCCCTAGCACGCAACATCAAACAACCGCTCAGGTATGGATTAGAATTTATGGTCTGGCGCAGGAATATTGGAGAAAACGTATTTTATTTGCAATTGCTAGTGGAGTTGGTTCTCCCATTTGTACTGACACTATCACTAGTAAACCTAGAATGGAGAGAACTTTTGGTCACTATGCTCGTGTACTCGTTGATATGGATTTAAACAAGGAATTGATTCATAGAATTTGGGTTGAAAGAAAGGGTTCGCTTTCTTTGTAGATATTGATTACGAAACCATACCACACTTTTGCACTAACTGTCAAATTGCTGGACATCACATAGGAGTGTGTAAGAAACTAAGAGCTCATGAGGTGAATCAAGGTCCCCATAAAATGCAGGGGAAGGCTAAGGACAAAAAGGAATGGATTTCTAAGCCCCCTGAAGTTATAATGGTGGATAGCACGCTTGTTAAGTCTCCAGATAGAAACATAGAAGATGTTGAATTAGAGAAAGAAATTAATGAAGCAATAGAAGCTCACAACTCAGCATTTTCAAAGAAAACTACAGAGGTTACTCCAGAAGTACCAGAAGCGCAAGAGGGCAGCAGTGAGGGTTCTGAGTTTGTTGAAAACACAAAATCTCGAGATGATCAGGAAGTTGAATATCATAGTGAAGACAGTGTCGCAACAAAGCAGGATTTGGCACAACATGACATAGACTTTCTCAAGGCTTCTTGGGCGAATATGGCAGAGTTAGATAGGAATATTACTATTCAGGTTGAACATTTTGAATTGCAATTGCTTTATCCTGAGTTAGTTAATGTGAGTCATCAAGTTTCATCTCCAAAAAACATGCAGCTCTTGATTAATACAGAAGTTGATGATGATGGTTTTCAGCAGGTCATTTCAAAAGGCACTAAGAAGGTGCAGAAAGCAGCAACTATCAAGGGCAGCTACACTACCAGATCAAAGGTTGGAACCTCCAAACCTTCCCAATGAAGTGCCTCTTCTGGAATTTGAGGGGATTAGCTAACTCCCTAACTAAGTTAGCTCTTAAAAAGCTTTTACTTTTGCATAGACCTGATATTTGTTTTATTGCTGAGCCTTGGATGCATATTGACAATTTATCTAAGCGTTGGTTAGACAGAGTGGGAATGAAAGTTTTCTGTGTTAATGATAGAGGGAATTTGATGCCAAACCTGTGGTGCTTTTGTTCCAAAACCCTATCCCCTACTCTTATTAATATGGATGATCAACATATATCTATTCAAATTACTCTAAATGCCAAATGTTTTACTTTATCTGGAGTTTATGCTTCAAACTGTCGGTTGAAAAGGAAAGATCTTTGGGAGAAGCTTCAATCAGTCCAAAATTCTAACAATTTTCCATGGTGCTGTTTAGGAGACTTCAATACAATTTTGGGAGCTCATGAACAAAGAAGCAGATATAGAGTTCCTGATAATGCTATGAAAGATTTCCAAGACTGGTCAAACTCTAACAATCTCATTCACATTCACACAAGAGGTACAGACTTTACCTGGACCAATGGAAGAAGAGGGAGATTCAACATTCAAAGAAGGCTTGATAGAGCTATTTGTAACCAAGAATGGTATGCTTCCTGTAACCTGGTTCTTGCATCTACCTTAACCAAAATTAGGTCAGATCACTTTCCAATCCTTTTAGAATTTAAAAATGATGACTGCTCTTTTGCTTCCCAATTTAAATTTCTTAAAATTTGGCTCTCTCACCATGATTGTTTAGAACTTGTTAGGAATAGTTGGAATACCCCTGTTGTAGGTTGCTCCATGTTCATACTTAATCAAAAACTCAAAAATCTCAAAACTGCCTTAAAATCTTGGAACAAAAATACCTTTGGTGATGTGCATGTTAAAGTAAAAAATGCTACTCAAAAAGTTGATTTTATTCAAGATCAACTAGACTCTATAGGGGTTACTGATGACCTTCTTGATCAAGAAAAAGCTGCCCAGATTGAATTGGAACATGCTTTAAACATTGAAGAAACCTTCTGGCAACAGAAATCCAAAATTCAGTGGCATGCTCAAGGGGACCGAAACACAGCCTATTTCCATAGAATAACCAAGATCAGAAACGCCTCCAACCTTATCTCATCCATACACAATGGTGATGAACTCTTAACTAATCCCTCTGATATCTCAGATCATTTTGTCACTCATTTCTCAAACTTATTCAATCAAACTTCAAATACCACTGACAATGGAATGATTGAAGAAGTTATTCCTTCTCTTATCACTGACAGGATAAACAACATGCTCACCACTATTCCTTCTTAGGAAGAAGTCCATACTGCTGTTTTTTCTTTGAACAAGGATAGTGCCCCAGGTCCTGATGGATTTGGAGCACTATTCTATCAAAATTTTTGGGAAATCATCAAAACTGATGTTTTAAATGTGGTCTTGGATTTTTTTAAAAATGGATGGATTCTCCCAAATTTTAATTCAAATAATATTGTTCTTATTCCTAAAACTAACCATGCAGAGAAGGTGACTGATTTTAGGCCAATAGCCATTGCAAATTTCAAATTCAAGCTCATTTCCAAGATTCTGGCAGATAGGCTCTCTAAAATCATGCCTGCTATCATTTCCACACAACAAAGAGGTTTCATCAAAGGAAGAAGCATCAAGGACTGCATCTGCCTAACCTCTGAAGCTATCAATGTTTTGAACAAAAAATCTTTTGGAGGAAACTTGGCCATGAAGATAGATATTGCTAAAGCTTTTGACACTCTTGACTGGAATTTTTTGCTCAATGTTCTAAAAAGTTTTGGTTTTTGTAGTAAATTTTGCAACTGGATCCACTCCATTCTCTCATCTGCTAGGCTATCAGTTTCAATTAATGGTAAGCTTCATGGATACTTCAGCTGCTCTAGAGGAGTGAGACAAGGCGATCCTCTATCACCTCTTCTTTTTTGTCTTGCTGAAGAAGTTATAAGCAGAAGATTAACCAAGTTGGTTAGGGAGGGAGACCTCAAGCTTATCAATGGTACCAGAGATATTCAAATACCTTCACACATTCTATATGCTGATGATATGATGATTTTTTGTAAAGGAACAAATTCAAACATCAAAGCTCTCAAGAAAGCCTTTATGGATTATGCTGAAGCCTCTGGGCAATTGGTCAATCCTCAAAAATCCTCTATTTTTGCAGGTTTCATTTCTACTTCAAGACTGAATCAAATTGCTAATCAAATAGGCTTTCAAATTGGAACTCTTCCATTTACCTATTTAGGTGTTCCAATCTTCAAAGGCAAGGCAAAATATGCTTATTTTCAACCTCTTGCTGATAAAGTTAAAAGCAAGCTCTCAGCTTGGAAAGCATCTCTTCTCTCCATTATTGGTAGAGTGCAATTAGTGAAGAGTGTAGTTCAAGGTATGCTTCTTCACTGTCTTTCCATCTATTCTTGGCCTGTTAAACTTTTAAAGGATATGGAAAAATGGATGAGAAACTTCATATGGTCTGGTGATGTAAATCAAAGAAAATTAGTTACAGTTGCCTGGCATAAAGTGTGTACACCTCTCAAGGAGGGAGGTCTGGGTTTGAGAAACCTAAGTCATATTAATGAAGCAGGAAATCTCAAAAACTGTTGGGACATTCTCCAATCCGAGCTGCAATGGACTCAACTTATGAGAAGCAGGGTCTTAAGAAACAACAAATCCATCAGTTATCATATCTCCTCTTCAATTTGGAGCAGTGCCAAGCACAAATTTAACTCTCTTATGGACAATGTTTTGTGGAAAATTGGTAATGGTCAAACTATCAAGTTTTGGACGGATCCTTGGTGTGGAGATCCTTTAATTACTGCCCTTAATATTCCTGAACATCTCCATCATCTCCTCCAATCTCATCTTGACACCTATATAATGGGTTCCAAATGGAACGTGCCTCAATCTCTCATATCTGCTTACCCCACTCTCAAACAGAAACTCTCTTCTACAACGATTCCTTTGATTCCAAAAGATGACAAACTGATATGGAAAAATTCTCATGATGGTTCTCTATCTTTCAAAGATGCTTACTCTTTCCATGCTTCTAATCATCCTCAATCACTGAGCTGGCCCAATATGATATGGCACGCTGCTATTCCCCCTTCCAAATCTTTCTTAGTGTGGAGATTAATTCTTGACAAATTACCCACCGATGACAATCTCTCCAAAAGAGGATGTTTGTTACCTTCCATTTGTAATCTGTGTGGTGCTGCGCAGGAAACTTCTAAGCACTTGTTCATTGACTGCCCGTTTGCTACTGATATATGGCATTGGCTCGGCTCCTTGCTCAACCTTAATGGCAACTTAACATCCTTCTTGGACATCATCAGAATCTCTGATAGAAGTTGGTCCCCGCATTGTAAAATTGTCATTCTGGCTGCCATCATATATTGTTTCAACACAATCTGGCACTGCAGAAACCAAAGTAGATTTAATGATAAGAGAATCAAGGTTGCCTCAGCTATTAATCTTATTATTACAGGAACATCTTTCTCAGGTAATAGCTCTTCGCTAGCAACTAGTTCTTCTATTGCTGAATTTGTTATTCTCAAAAAATTTGATGTAAAGATCAATCCTCCAAAATCTTATAACATCAAAGAAGTCATTTGGTCTCCCCCAATATTTAACTGGGTTAAGTGTAACACTGACGGGGCAGCTCAAGGTAATCCGGGTTTGGCAGCTTGTGGAGGGATTTTCCGAAACTCTAACGCTGATTTTCTAGGCGCTTTCTCTGTCAATTTGGGACTCTCTACCGCTCTTCATTCTGAGCTTATTGCAGCTATGTTAGCAATTGAAATTGCTCATGTTAAGAATTGGCATAACCTTTGGTTGGAAACGGATTCCATGCTTGTTTTTTTGGCGTTCAAGTCCTCTAACATAGTTCCTTGGTCCCTAAGAAATAGGTGGGACAATTGTCTTTTCATTTTATCTAGGTTTAATTTCAATGTTTCTCACATATATAGAGAGGGTAATCACTGTGCAGATCAACTTGCTAACTTAGGTTTAACTCTGGCTTCTTATTCTTGGTTCAACAATGCACCTTCTCAGGTTAATGTTGAATTTCTAAAGAATAAGACTGGTTTTCCTAATTTTAGGTTTTGCTAACCTCTTTTGAGGGTTTTGGTTTTATGTCCCCCCTCATTCCTTTTGTTTCTTTGCTCCTTGTTTCTCTTTTTTGATTTTATATATATATATATATATATATATATATATATATATATATATTTAGGGTTGCATCCTTCCTGGTTGCACTCCCTTTTGTTTAAAAAAAAAAAATTAGAGGAGCTGCATTCACTAACTTCCAATTTGTTCACTTTGTCTAAACTAAATACTAATAAACTTTGCAAAAATCCAGAATAATGTGGTTAAAAGTGGGGGACGCTAATAACTCCAAAAATTTTCATGGAATCATGTCCTCCGTCGGCGTGTGAATGCTATTATTTCTTTATTAGTTGATGAGGCTCAAGTGGAGGGAATAATGGGTATCTATGAAGTTGTTTTCAACCATTTATCTTCCCACTTTCAGTCAGGTACAATATATGGTCCAAGGATTGATAACCTCACTTTAAATCTTTGAAGCTTTTGCAAAGTAGAGAGTTAATTAGACCTTTCAACCTCGAGGAAGTTAAACAAGCGATGTGAGACTATGATAGTCTTAGGAGTCCTTGACCTGACAGAATTAGTTTTTCTTTCATAAAAATTTAGGGTTTATTTAAAAGATGGTTTTATGCGTTTCATGACGAAAAATTGTCGAGAGGTATCAACAACACTTTAGTAGCCCTTATTCCTAAGGCTATGTTTGGATTGATGGAATATGATGGAGCGGAATGGACTGGAGTGGTATAGAGTCATGTTCCATTGTTTGGATTTGTTTAAAATGAATGGAATGGTATGGAATACAATGGAATCCATTCCATCCCATACAACCATTTTCTTCTATTTTTCATTCCTCCCAATTTGGGGTGTATGTAATAGAATGGAACATTTTAATTTTATAATTACTCTTTTATCCCTGAAATAGTTTTACTATTGTTTTTTGCATCACTGAAATAGTTATCCATCCCACTTTATTTCTCATGTCTCTTGTTGTTTCTCAATTGCTTGTTCCTGTTTCTTGTTCATGTGTTAAATTCTCCATCCATGACAATTTCTCAAATGGTGCATCACGTCATCAGCCAGACAATTCATTTTCAATGAGTTAATTTACATTTTTCATGTGTTATTATTTCTTATGTCTTTATTAAAAACTCATTTTCATGTGTTAATTTTTTATCAGCCAAACTCAGTTTTATGTCTTTATTAAAAAACAAGTGCATCACTTCTGCCAAACCATGAATTTTCGATATGTTAGATTACATTTCAGATAAAAACAATAGTAAAACTTCATACATATTAAACTAATTAAATTCAAAAATCAGAAAGTGTAAAAATCCAAGAGAAAATGAGAACTTTAAGATTTAATTATTTTAATTCTATCTAATAGTTCCTTAAAAAAAATCATACGTAATAGTTATATAAGGGTAATATTGGAATAAAAATTGTATAATCCGTTCCATTCCACCCACTTTCCAAACAATGGAATAAAAAGTTTGTTCCGTTCCGTCGTAAAATACCCAAACAATGGAATGTAGTTTTTATTCCATTCCGCTCCATTTCATTCCATTCCATTATATTCCGTTATGTTCCATCAATCCAAACAGAGCCTAAGGTTGAATGTCCGCAAAGGCCCTCTCATTTTAGGTCGATATCAATGGTAGAAAGCATGCACAAAGTTCTATCTAAGGTCTTATCTAACATATTGAGGAAAGTAGTTGGAAGTGTAATTTTAGACTCCCAACTACCCTTTGTTTAAGGTAGACAAACTTTGGATGGAATTCTAACGGGAAAGGAAGTTGTGGATGATGCTCAGAGGTTAAAAAAGAGTTTAAAGTTGTCTTTTAGGAAGCTTTTGACTCGGTTGATTGGAAATACATTGAAACGGTGATGTTAAAAATGAATTTTCCTACCCTTTGGCCGAAATGGATCATGGAACGATAAGTTTAAAATTGAAAGAGGATTTCGTCAAGGAGACCCTCTTTCACCCTTTATCTATTTACTAGTTGTTGAAGGAATTAATGTTTTGATGAATGCAACCATGTGATTTTTTCCTAAATATAGAAGGCCTAAACTTTTTAAAAATCTGTTTAACTTAAAAGGCTAAGCCACATGCAATTAAAAAAAAATCATCTTAGACCTATTAGGCCGTCCTACTTAAGTAAATATGAATAATATTATTTATTATTATATTATATTTTGTACCTTGAATTAAATTATAAATTTATAAAGATTTTCATTAATTTAAGCTTTTTAGTATACATTGTTTTTTCACATATTTAAATATATGATTATAAACTAGTATTGAAATATGATATAATTTGTAGTCAAGTTTTCTAAAAATTCATGTTAAATAGCAAAAATGAATTTAATCTCGTTGATCTATTAGTTTGCTAGTCTATTTAAACTTATATCGCATTAGTTATTTAAAGATGTTCATATGAAATAAACTTTTTAACAGGCTAGCAGGCCCTATTAGGATTTCATAAGGTCAAACTCATGCATAAAATTTAGACTATTACTTTTCCCACTCTGCCTGTTTCTCGCGTACCCTGAAAAAACCAAATATACCCCTGGACCGGATTATGTAATCCGAACCAGATTGTTAGAGATTTTCGGAACACAAAATCCGGACAGTTTCGATATGAGATTTTTGGTGTTTTCATTGAAGTCAAAGGTCTTTGTTGATCGTTATATAACCCCTGCATAAGCTGCAAAGCAATTGCAGGGGTTATTTAAACAGTCAACAATGACCATGACACCACAAACACTCCTAAAAAACTAAATTTTTTTGAAGAAAATGTAAGAAAATAGGTGAAGTGAAGAATAAAGGAATTTGTTGAAGATACAAGCCTATTTATAGCCTAAAACAAGTCCTAGGTCATAAGTATAGTAAATGAAAACATGTTTGTGGTGCTAACCGTCCAAAAAAAGCATTAAAACTCCACTAACCGGCCAAACCTTTGGTGAAACGCACCTTCCAAAAATAACTGAGGTAGTTCGGATTATATAATCCATAAATGACAAAATCATTCCGGATTATATGATCTGAACTGCACCAGAATGCCTATTTGGAGGTTTTTTTAGAGAGTTTTCATGGAATGTGACATAAAAAATAATTAATAAATTCATAAAAAAAAAACAAGTAAGCAGCTTAAAACAAACATAAACAACAAAATATTCTAGGATGGTGTTCGAAGATGTGCTTTTGATGTTCGAAGATGTGCTTTTGAACTCGAACCAGCTGGCTTGCCAACTGACATATATCTATCGGAAGGCCAACTGGATCGAGCTCATAAAAACCTTTTCGGATTCATATTTGCAACAAGGTGTTTCAAGATGATTATTTTGAGTTAGATCTTGCTGCCTTGCCAACTGGGATATTTCTATCGCCAATGCAGCAAGATTTAGCTCATAGCAAACCTCCTGCTATTCAAATAGAGAGCAACATTTTTGACAACATGTTGAAGATCTAAATAATGCTGTCAAATAGAAAGCTATTTATTTGCGACAACATTAGGTAGATCCTCAATGCAATGACAAAAAATTTCATGGTTTCTTTGGTGTGTTTGTTTGTATTTTTGACAGCATACTGAGGATCTTTATCATGCCGTTATATAGAAAGCTATATATTTAAAATAAAATGAGAAAGATCATCAACACAATGACAAAAAAATCATGGTTTCTTTGGTGTGTTTGTTTGTATTTTTGACAGCATATTGAATATCTTCATCACGTAGTCAAATAGAGAGCTATCGATTTGCGATCGCGTGAGAAAGATCCTCAGCTTAATGACAAAAATTTGCATGGTTTTCTTTGGTGTGTTTGTGTGTTTTGCTGGAATTGAAGCTGAAAACCGGAGAGCACTTATTTATAGAGGTCCCCGGATGTTGTGGACCACATAAACTCTTGGTGAAATGTGGTCCATACAAAAGAATCATATGTTGAATGATGTCGGATTATGTAATCCGAACTACATTTACACCCTATGTAAATTCGGATTACATAATCCAGAATGCATATATTTGGTTATTTTTGTTGAAGTAAGACCTAATAGCCAATCTATATTGACTGTGTTTAGCTTTGTATCATGATATTGATATAAATATATATTGTGAGTATATAATAAAAAGGCATTTCTTTTTTGATTTTGTTATGTTTCAAAATAACAAAGTCCCTAGAATAGTTAGTCCGTTTAATGGAACATTAAGTATAACTTAATTGTGAGACCCCATTAAACATAAGGACGTTATTCTTAAAGTATCCGTAGTCAAACTTTATTGTGAAAAGGGATAACATTAAAGCATACAGACTATTATGTGGGTAGACCGATGATCACATCTCACGGATCATAGATAAAGAGTTATCATGTCTTCACATAGGTATAAATATTAGGAGTAATATTTATACTGGATTGACCCACCATGAGAATACTACATAGTAAAAGTTATGAAAAATGTCATAAGATATTCTCATAGTGATAATGGTGTATTCCACCCTTTGACCTGAAACCACAATGTACCCTAGATGTTGGAATCGAGTGCTTTGTCACCATTCAAACGTTGTATGTAACAAGATGACCTGAAACCACTATGTACCCTTGTGCTGAAGTGTTACAGACTTTTTGTGAGTGCTTAACCTAACTGTTGGATATTTGTATGTTGGCTTCACTTTTGCCTAAAACAAATATTCACTTCAGATGTGGAACACAATGTTCCAACATCCAGACCTGGTCTGTACGTTCTATGATTTGCCTATGTTTACGCACGCGCTTGCTTGATTGAAGGAATCCACGCCAGCTTGAGTTGGTCTGAACCGTGTGCAATTATGATGAGATCAGAACATATGTGATTTCTTAAGGAATTGTTAAAATGACTTAGGAAAGTATTTTTAAGGTGACTTTTAATGAGCCTACTTTCTAGGAGTTTCCATATCCGTCCATGTTGCTTAATCAATAAGTCACTGATCCGATCTGAAGCATGATTGAAGGAATGACACGCCTTGCTTCAGTATATAAAGAAGGCTGCAAGACCTGAAGAATTATTCAAGACATTGGTTTACAAAATAGAGTTTTGTTTAGGTTTTGAGTCTTATATCTTGTGAGCCTTTCGTGTATCATCTTGATGCATGTTTAGGATTGTGCTTTGAGTTGTAATACTGTACACTACTCCGAAGCTTTTAAGCAAGGAGCTAGGTAGATTGTGAACTGCATCTAAGCTTTTAAGCAAAGTTGCAAGTTGTTATTTTTTAGGGTAACCTCATTTGATTTGAGTCTGTAATTTAGGAATCACAGTGGTTTGTGATCAGTTGTAAGGGAGTGAGATGGGATCTCAGATCTAGGAGTTCCTTGGTTGAAGTCTAGTTGGGGTAGGTCCTAGGTCACAAGTGCAAACGAGGTTTGCTGAGAGCTTTTGAATACGGACTACACTAGTGGATTTCCTTCCTGGCTTGGTATCCCCCAGAGTAGGTGACGTTGCACTGAACTGGGTTAACAATTTCTTTGTGCCTCTTTTCTTTCCTGTCTGTTCATTTACTTTATTATGTTTATGTCTGTCAGCTTAATGTTCTAAACATCATATACAACATCTGGTATTACTGTGTACTGTGTTGGAACATCGTTTGGAATATCGTAAGTCTAACGTGCCAGAATAACAATTGGCATCAGAGCAGGCACCCTGCCTGTTATTGGGTGAGATCCATATGAGATCTATTCTGGCAATATGGAGAAAGAAGGAGGTTTCGTTAACAGACCACCGTTACTAGATGGAACAAACTATGACTACTGGAAGTCACGTATGAGTGCCTATCTCAAGTCTATTGACAGCAAGACTTGGAAGGCTGTGATGAAAGGTTGGGAACATCCAGTTGTTCTTGACAAAGATGGCAACAAAACCAAGGTTTTGAAGCCAGATTATGAGTGGACACTGCCTGAAGATGAACTGTCTCTTGCAAACTCCAAGGCCCTAAATGCCCTTTTCAATGGAGTGGACAAAAATATGTTCAGACTTATCAAAAAGTGTGATGTTGCCAAAGATGCTTGGGACATCCTGAAGACAGCTCATGAAGGTACCTCCAAGGTGAAGAGCTCAAGGATTCAACTCCTGACGACCAAGTTTGAAAGTCTAAGAATGCAAGAGGATGAGACTATACAGAATTACTACATGAATGTCCTTGACATTGCCAATTCCTTTGACTCTCTTGGAGAAAAACTGTCAGATGAAAAATTGGTGAGAAAAATTCTCAGATCTCTGCCAAAGAGATTTGACATGAAGGTCACAGCCATTGAGGAAGCCCAAGACGTATCCAACATGCAGGTGGAAGAGCTCATAGGTTCTCTTCAAAAATTTGAGCTTGTTGTTGATAACAGATCTGAGAAGAAGGGAGAAGGCATAGACTTCACAGCAAACACAACTGATGATGAAGGATTGGAAGAGTGCATAGAGGATGAGAATCTGTCAGAGGACTTTGTAATGCTGGGGAGACAGTTTAACAAGATTCTCAAACAAGTAAGTAGCAGATCCAGAGGTAATGGGCGGAACATCAGATCGAACACTGACAGGCAACAAGGTAATCACAGGTATGATAAAAATGAAGAGAAAAACAGCCGATACAAAGGTGTGCAGTGTCATGAGTGTGAAGCTTATGGTCACATCAAAACTGAATGTGCAACTTTTCTCAAGAAGCAAAAGAAAGGGATGATTGTGTCCTGGTCTGATGATGAAGGAACAGATGGAGATGTTGATAGTGATGCTGCTAAACGTGTCAGTGCTATGACTGGAAGACTGGAACCTGAGTCTGAAAATGAAGATTCTGACTATGAGAAAGTAACTGTGCCTCGTGGTTATCAAGACATTCATGATGATAACACTTCCAGGCATGTGATGGAGCAGGAGGAAATCATTAATCATCTTCAGGAAGAAAGGATTGGTCATCTGGCTAAAATCTCTGATCTAAACAAAGAGGTAATGTTACTTCTCAACTTGATAATGTCCTTAAACAAGTTAGAATGATGACCACTGGAACTGATATTCTAGATAGGATGTTAGAAGGTCAAGTGATAGGCAAACCAAATGGCATAGGCTTTACACATGAACACCTGAAACAGGAACAACAAAACAGTAGCTATAGTCAGGCTTTAGAACACTATCATAAGGCCAAGAAGGGAAAGCTAGTAAAGAAAATTAAGTTTGTCCCCTCATTTATAGCAGATAATGTCACTGATAGAGGTCCAATGTTGGAACATTCTGTACAACATCCTAAAACTGACTCGGTAAAAGAGAATCTCCGTTGGAAGTGTCATTTTTGCCACAGACAGGGTCATAAATCATCTGTTTGTTATGATCTGTATGGTGTACCTAGACAACATCAACCTAGTTCAAACTTGAGAGGGGTCAAGAAGGAGTGGAAACCAAAATGCTTAGGTCTAATAGCCCATACCTCCTTAAGAGCATCCTCCAGTGAAGATTGGTACTTTGATAGTGGTTGTTCTCGTCACATGACAGGGATGGACAATTTTCTAAGAAATGTCAGACCTTATGCCAAAAGTTATGTTACATTTGGGGATGGTGCTAAAGGAAAGATTGTGGGGATTGGAGACTTAGTTAGTGAAGGATCACCAAGACTGAATAATGTCTTGTTGGTCAAAGGGCTGGCTGCCAACCTGATTAGTATTAGTCAATTATGTGATCAGGAGTTAAGTGTAAGTTTCACTAAAACTGAGTGTCAGATCATAGATGAGAAGGGTAAGGTGAGTATGAAGGGTACTAGGTCTAAAGACAACTGCTACTAATGGATTTCTCAAGAACAGGCTCTCATATCCTCATGCATGCTGAGCAAAGTTGAAGAGGTAAAACTTTGGCATCAAAAACTAGGTCACTTGAATATGCAAGGAATAAAGAAAGCAATCTCTCTAGAAGCAATCAGAGGTTTACCCAAACTAGAAATCACTGATAGCAATATTTGTGGTGAATGTCAAGTTGGTAAACAGACTCGGATGTCCCATCCTAGGTTGGAACATCATGGAACCACAAAAACTCTTGAACTTCTTCATATTGATTTAATGGGACCCATGCAAGTTGCTAGCATTGGTGGAAAGAAGTATGTTCTGGTGGTTGTTGATGACTTTTCAAGATTTACATGGGTGAACTTCATCAGAGAGAAATCTGATACCTTTGAATCACTCAAGGAACTTTGCATCCAACTACAAAGAGAGAAAAATAGAGGTATTGTCAGGATATAAAGTGATCATGGAACAGAGTTTGAAAACTCCAGATTTCATGAATTTTGTGCAGATGAAGGAATCAGGCATGAATTCTCATCTCCCATAACACCTCAACAGAATGGAGTGGTGGAAAGGAAGAATAGAACTCTACAAGAATCTGCCAGAGTCATGTTACATGCTAAACACCTACCTCTTTATTTCTTGGCTGAAGCTATGAATACAGCTTGCCATGTTCATAACAGAGTCACTCTGAGAACAGGTATTACAACTACCTTGTATGAGCTATGGAAGGAAAGAAAGCCTACTGTAAGTTACTTTCATGTCTTTGGTAGCAAGTGTTATATTCTAGCAGATAGAGATTACAGAAGAAAAATGGACCCATAGAGTGATGAAGGAGTTTTTCTTGGTTACTCTACTAACAGCAGAGCCTATAGAGTGTTTAACAACAGAACTCAAGTTGTTATGGAATCCATCAATGTAGTGGTAGATGATATGGTTAAAGAACCAATGCTTGAAGTTATACCAGGTGTTGAAGCATATCCTGAAACATCTTCTCAAGAGAAAGTAAGGCCTGAAGCTGATGAAGAACCTGAGACTAGCTCTGAAGATACTGAACTAGAGAATGCAGAATCAAGCAAAGGACCATCAATCAGAGTTCAGAAGAATCATCCTCAAGAGCTCATTATTGGAGATCCAAATCAAGGAATCAGAACTAGGAGATCTAATGATGTTGTCACCAATTCCTGTTTTGTGTCCAAATTTGAACCTAAAAATGTAAAGTAAGCTCTCACTGATGATTTATGGATTGAAGTTATGCAAGAAGAACTCAACCAGTTCAAAAGAAGTGAAGTATGGGATCTGGTGCCAAGACCAAATGACATAAATGTCATTGGAACAAAATGGATCTACAAAAATAAGTCAGATGAAAATGGCATTGTTACCAGAAATAAGGCAAGACTGGTAGCACAAGGTTATACACAAGTAGATGGATTAGGCTTTGATGAAACATTTGCACCTGTAGCCAGACTGGAATCTATCAGGTTACTTTTAGGAGTGGCTTATATCCTGAAGTTCAAATTGTTTCAGATGGATGTGAAGAGTGCCTTTTTAAATGGGTATCTCCATGAAGAAGTCTATGTTGAACAGCCAAAGGGATTTGTTGATCCAAATTTTCCTGATCATGTGTACAAGCTGAAGAAGGCACTGTATGGGTTAAAGCAAGCACCTAGGGCTTGGTATGAAAGACTCATAGAATTTCTGACCCATCAAGGATACAAGAAGGGAGGTACAGACAAGACCTTGTTTGTTAAGAAGGACAAAGGACGACTCATGATTGCACAGATCTATGTTGATGACATTGTGTTTGGAGGAATGTCGAATCAAATGGTTCAACATTTTGTTCATCAGATGCAGTCTGAATTTGAGATGAGTCTTGTGGGAGAACTGACTTTCTTTCTTGGTCTGCAAGTCAGGCAGATGGAAGACACAACTTTCATCTCTCAGAGCAAGTATGCAAAGAATATTGTGAAGAAGTTCGGGCTAGACAATGCCAGTCATAAAAGAACACCAGCGACCACTCACGTAAAGTTATCCAAAGATGAAAATGGTGTAGCTGTTGATCAAAGCTTGTACAGAAGCATGATTGGAAGTCTCCTATATCTTACAGCAAGCAGACCTGACATAACTTTTTGCGGTAGGGGTTTGTGCTAGATATCAAGCAGATCCTAAAATGAGTCATCTTGTTCAAGTCAAGAGGATTCTGAAGTACATAAATGGCACCACAGACTATGGAATTCTCTATTCTCACAGTGGAAGTTTCAGGTTGATTGGCTATTGTGATGCAGATTGGGCAGGTAGTGCAGATGACAGAAAAAGTACTTCAGGAGGCTGTTTCTTCCTTGGAAACAATCTGGTATCTTGGTTCAGTAAGAAACAAAATTCTGTGTCTCTATCAACAGCTGAAGCAGAATATATTGCTACATGTAGTAGCTGCTCTCAGTTAGTCTGGATGAAGAAAATGCTGGAAGAGTATGATGTTCAACAAAATGTTCTAACATTGTACTGTGACAATTTAAGTGCTATCAACATCTCCAAAAATCCTATACAACATAGCAGAACAAAGCACATTGATATCCGGCATCACTTCATTAGGGACCTTGTTGAAGACAAGGTAGTAACTCTGGAGCATGTGACAACTGAAGAACAACTGGCTGACATCTTCACAAAAGCCTTAGATGTCAAGCAATTTGAGAAACTACGGAGCAAGCTGGGTGTTTGCATCCATGAGGAATATCAACACTGTTCAGAGTGTCAGGTACTTTTAGCTATAATTTATGCTTTCATCAATTCTCAATTTGGCATATTTTATGGCTAAAAAGGGGGAGTAGATATATCCATGCATGCCTGTATGTTTCCTGACTATGTGCTTGCAGGTGTTGAGACATCTGTTTCTGGATTTCTAGTGATTTTATTTTTTTTGGTATTCTTGTAAAATATATATACATATATATATATATAGTGCATGTATTCAGGGGGAGTAAAAGATATCTGTTTGTGCTCCTTGAGGGGGAGTAAACTTCTGTGTCCCTGAATGTTCTTGTGGATGTTGGAACATCTTGTTGGTTTGAGCTACTAAATATTGTTTCTATATTTCTCTAAGTAGCGTGTTGTGACAGTTGACTGTCTGTCTAGGATGTACATCAATTTATTTTTCCTTATACGTCCTCTGCTGCAAGACTCTGATTTTCTCTCTGATACCTTTTAGTTTCTTTTGTCTGCATAATTCCATATGTTAATTGTTGTGTGAAAATAATGGAAGCAGAATCTGAGATCTGTAATATACTTCTTCTAGTCCTGAAGATTATGTGTGATGTCTGAAGAACTATATTTTGGTATCTTTTAGAAGTCTGAGAATGTGAACCTTTCTTCAAGGAAGTATTTGTTTTTGAAGATTGATGGAAAGGTTGCGTGTGCTATCTCTCTATTTTAACAGGTGTGGGCTGAATTTGTTTTAGCGAAAAATTTGCCAAAGGGGGAGATTGTTGGATATTTGTATGTTGGCTTCACTTTTGCCTAAAACAAATATTCACTTCAGATGTGGAACACAATGTTCCAACATCCAGACCTGGTCTGTACGTTCTGTGCTTTGCCTATCTTTACGCACGAGCTTGCATGATTGAAGGAATCCACGCCAGCTTGAGTTGGTCTGAACCGTGTGCAATTATGATGAGATCAGAACATATGTGATTTCTTAAAGAATTGTTAAAATGACTTAGGAAAGTATTTTTAAGGTGACTTTTAATGAGCCTACTTTCTAGGAGTTTCCATATCCGTCCATGTTGCTTAATCAATAAGTCACTGATCCGATCTGAAGCATGATTGAAGGAATGACACGCGTTTCTTCAGTATATAAAGGAGGCTGCAAGACCTGAAGAATTATTCAAGACATTGGTTTACAAAATAGAGTTTTGTTTAGGTTTTGAGTCTTATATCTTGTGAGCCTTTCGTGTATCATCTTGATGCATGTTTAGGACTGTGCTTTGAGTTGTAATACTGTACACTACTCCGAAGCTTTTAAGCAAGGAGCTAGGTAGATTGTGAACTGCATCTAAGCTTTTAAGCAAAATTGCAAGTTGTTATTTTTGAGGGTAACCTCGTTTGATTTGAGTCTGTAATTTGGGAATCATAGGGGTTTGTGATCAGTTGTAAGGGAGTGAGATGGGATCTCGGATCTAGGAGTTCCTAGGTTGAAGTCTAGTTGGGGTAGGTCATAGGTCACAAGTGCAAACGAGGTTTGATGAGAGCTTTTGAATACGGACTGCACTAGTGGATTTCCTTCCTGGCTTGGTATCCCCCAGAGTAGGTGACGTTGCACCGAACTGGGTTAACAATTTCTCTGTGCCTCTTTTCTTTCCTGTCTGTTTGTTTACTTTATTATGTTTATGTCTGTTAGCTTAATGTTCTAAACATCATATACAACATCTGGTATTACTGTGTACTGTGTTGGAACATCATTTGGAACATCGTAAGTCTAACGTGCCAGAATAACACTAACTCATAAAAGTTGTGAAACCCTAGCCGCCACTCTCAAAACATTGTTCTCTCTGAATCTCCGTTAGAATTGGCTAGCACCTGTCATCGGAGAAGTTTTGCTCGTGTGGATTAAGTAGAGGCACCGCTACTTTGCTTTGCTCGTGATGAAACAATTCTACAACAAAGGTTCTGCTCTTCAAGAGGTAAACACATTAATCCTTAAATTGTTTAAGTATGTGTTTGATTTGTGATTAATGATTTAATCAAGATCCGTTTCAATGCGATTTCTTCCGCAAAGAGGATTAAAATTTTGAGAAACCCCTCTTAAAATCCCTTTAATTTTAGCGTTTATATGCACATCTTTGGCGTATATTATTTTCGCAACACATAATGAAAATTTAGAAAATACATATATTATTTAAAACATAATAAAACAACTTAGTTCAACAACATATAACAACTTAGTTCAACTACATAAAACACATAATAAAAAACAACATATAAAACACGTAATCAAAACAACATAATGCATGTAATAAAATAAAACATAGTAGATTACAGATCATCTAAACTAATTTCTTCGTCTGGTGCGTTCAGGAGTGCCATGATCTCTTTGTAGTTCCTGGGCTGGAACAAACTTTTTTGAATTTCTTCAACTAATCTGACCAACGAAGCGTCCAACTCGATCGGTCATCTAGTACTGTGCTAACGAAAAATGGAGAACATGGTTCTCACGTCGTCGTTCATGAGCTTCATCCGGCTGAACTGCAGATTCCCGGATGAGTCGGTCGAAGGACATCGATACTCAACATCATCCACCCTCCGTGTGTCTCTATACTCGAGTTCGAGGTTGATTTCGTTAAGCTGACCCTTCAACCCGGAGAGGGTGACATCAATGGGGTGTTTTTCCCCCGTTGTAGTAAACAACAGCTAGCTTAGTGTTCAAAGTAAATAGAGAGTTTTCCGTGGTTTTTTTTTTCTTGGTTTGGTTTACTGGTTATGAAAACAGGGACACATATTTATAGAGGTCCCTGAGTATCCTGGACCACAGAAATTGTCGGTGCAATGTGGACCACATGAAAAAAAATTATGTTCTGGATTGTATAATCCAAAATGTCCCTCACCCCACAGAATGTGCGCAACTTCCTTCAGTTTGGCCCAGTATTGTATTAATTCACATTACATAATCCGGAAACCATGAGAGTATTCCAGATTATATAATATGAATTGTATCAGTTTAGTTTTGTCGGTGGTCTACACCACAAGAAACACGTTTTCAAAGGTTTTTACCAGCATTAATGGCTGGTAAAACTCCTTTACAACATGTTTTTGACTAAGCATTAAGCTTACATATAACCTATGCTTAAAGAAATCCTATAAATAGCCTCCAAAACCTTCACATTTATCACACCATTTCTCAAACTCTCCTCCTCTCCTCATATTCGTTCTATGCACAATGTGTTTCCATCGTTGGCCTTCCATAAAAAGAGACTTCTTTGGAAACTCAGGGATTATATGACCGGTCAACAAGGAAGGCAACGCGCTGTAAAGAAGCACGGTCCGTCTGGGTGCAAGGTTGACCATCAAGGTCTCTTTCGCCCTGAAAACAAACCTTAACCCAGTAGCCCCCCTCCCCCCTGACCAACCTCCTTAGGGTAAAGCTAAATCTGCAGATTTAGTTTTACCCAAGGGAGGTAGATTTTCTTGTGGTTTTTTTTCTTCTGTAGATTTAGTTTTACCCCATTGCAATTGTATGAATAATTATAGAGAAATGATATTTATACAACCACTTTATTACAACTTTTTGACAACTTTCTCTCTCATACTCACATTATATTCTTATTCTCTCTCTTCCTTTTTCTCTCTCTATTGTTTTGGACAAATGAGAAGAGAACAAATTAAAGTTGTCAACAAAGTTGTACCAAATGGATGTACATATATCACTACTCATAATTATATTAATAAAATGAGATTTTGTGTATTATTTTTGTTCGTATATTTGTGTTTTTATTTGCATTTATTTTATGAATTTAGCATCTAAATAATACGCCATCCGTTTCAAAATGAGTGTCGCTTTAGCCAAAAAAAATTGTTTCAAAATGAATGTCACTTTCGGTTTTCAATGCAATAATAACTTTTTCTTTTCAATTGTACCCTTCAATTAATACTATGTTACACTACTTCCAAAGTATTATTTTTCTTTAATGAAAAACAAACCAATAGTTGATTAGGATAATTTGGTAAAATTGCTATGACATTTGACTACTTTATTCCATTCCTTAATCTGTGTGCAATTGGCTAAAGCGACACTCATTTTGAAACGGAGGGAGTATAAAATAAAGCAAAGTGTGTAAAACTGGTAAAAGATGTTTCCGGATTATATAATCCGGAATTTTCTAGGAAATTATGTATCCGGATTATATAATTCGAAGGGCTTTTTTGTACTTTTGCAGGGCGCGCTAGAACTTAAGAGGGTGGGAAAAGTAATAGTCTAAAATTTAAGCCTATGACATGCTGCAAGCCAGACTTAAGCCTTAAAATTTTGGGGAGTCCAAATTTAAGCCTTGCAAAGTCTAGCTCAAACTAGCCTATTCCAACCTTTAGTTGTGATTACATAATATTTTTTAATCGCGATTATGTCCTGAACTAAATTGCAAAGATTTATCCCCCAAATCGGGTAGAATATGACAACATTATTTCTCAAGATTTAACACTATTGCATTTTCATGACTCAATTTGAATCAGAACATCCTATTAAGCTGGAAGAAATCATTTACCATCTTAGGGTAGTTGTGATTAGACAATCTGATAATTCTAATTTTATTTAGTTTAAAAAAAGTCACTATTTTTTAAGGGTAAAAATCAATATAGTTCCTGGCTATGGAAATATAGATCCCACACAAAATTTTAGAACCCATATGAATTTCATCTTTTTTTTTTTGTAGTGATTGGGTTTGAACCCCAGACCTTGCATATATGTATTGTTCTTACGAACTGAGTTAAGCCCACGAGGACAATATGAATTTCATCTAATGAGATAGGGAAAACCTACATTAATAAAATAGGAAAAATTAACTTTTCGTGTGCTCTAACATTTTTTATTCTTTTTAGAGAACCCCTATTCCCCTTGATTGTGAAAATTAGGGGTGTTCGCAGTGCGGTTTGGTTCGGTTTTGAGCCTAAAAGTCATCCGAACCGCAAGATAAATAAGTATGCGGTTTGGTTTGGTTCGGTTGACTTTTAAAATAAAATCCGAACCAAACCGAATCAAACCAATGCGGTTTGGATTGGATCGGCTGGTGCAGTTTTTTTTCAGACAATAATTTTTTTTGAAAACACAACATATTTTCAGCAATATTTTTAAATTTCATCCATTATTACAATTTTATTTTCATCAAACAAAAAGTTCCCAACTACATAGATCAGATTAAAACGTGCACAAAAAGTAATACTATTTTGTAAGAAATACAAAAGACGAAATTTTTTATCATTCTTTAAGAGTTCAAGTAGCACCTAAATACATTTTTGATAGAAAAAGCAAATAAGAAACTTAACAAAAGAAAAAATATGTCATTTTATTAAAGTTTCCATTGAATTTCTATGAGTATTGGTCTAGGTGATATATATTAATTAGTGTTTTTCTTATACTGCGGTTTGGTTTGGTTTGGTTTGGTTCGGTTTGTAAAATCAAAACCGCAAACCAAACCAAATCATGCGGTTGAGTAAAAAAAATGATCCGAATACATCCGAACCATATGCGGTTTTTACGGTTTCGATTTGGATTGGTTCGATTTGCGGTTTTTCTTTTGGATTGGTTCGGTTTTGAACACCCCTAGTAAAAATCGTCAATTTTCATAAATAAATAAAAAAAATGGTCAACTCTATCATGTAACACTCGAAAGGAACCGTTTCTTGCTTAAAATATGTTCCATGGTAGATTCTTTGATCAAATGTACTCATCTACAGACTACAGGTTTTTGTCTAAATATGATAACTTTCTAGAGACAATAACACTAATTTTTATGAGTGTTTATTGTTGAAATTGACCTTGTAGTACATAGTATACACGAAGTCTGAAAAATGATCTTCTAAAATAAATAAATAAACACATATTCTAACCATAAAATTTTAGATTCTTATTATTTTTTACCATGTAATATACGCGAGGTTGAATTTTTTTTAGGTCATGTTTATAACGTTAAAATATGACTTAACACCAAAAAAATAGAATTTTTCGACTAGGAACGAATTAATTATGAGTTTTTAAAGCGTCAAAAACTAAACAACCGAAATATCTACATAGAAATGGAACTTTGAGTTGATTGTTTGCAGAGACATCTATAAAAATTTATAAAAAGGAGCTACAAAGTTTAATTACACTTCAAAGACGTTTCAATTTATTTTTATTTTTCAACCAAAACGTACAAAATTTCAATTTTGTTCCGAGTAAGCGTATACTCACGTGTCAAATTTCGTTCTCTAATTTTATAATAGTCATTTTGCCTTTGCTTAGTTTCATTAAGGGCAAAATGGTCATTTCATGTGTCATTTGTTGACTCATCAATGCCCTTTCCCAATTAGATTATGCCACATCATCACCATCTCATTAATCATGTGCCATATAAGTAATCAAATGAGATTAGGACCAAAACTCAAATGATTAATAATTGCTGTGAAATGTTGGGAGGATTAGTAAGTACAAAGATGAAAATTCAAGTGAGCCTTATTTGGAGGGACTAAACACATATTTAAGCCAATTAGAAAACTATAAATTCATTGATAATGATGCATCTTTTTATTTATTTCAATTCTAATGATAAAATAGAACTAAATACTCTCTTCCTAATAAAATACTCCCTCCGTCTCACAATAATTGTCTCTTTACCGTTTTTTATTTTTCTCAAAATAATTGTCACTTTAAAATACCAATGCAGCATTTATTATGTTTTTCCATTATTATACCCTTATTTATTGAATTTCATCCAACTTAAATACTCCATTAACTACAATTAATAAGGGTGTTTTAGTAAATGACACTAATTTTACCATCAAAATCAACACAATTAATCATTTCCTTAATAATCGTGCATAAACCTTAAACGACTAATATTAAGAGACGGAGGGAGTAATAAGCAAAAGATTCAAAAAGTCAATTAATTTTGTAGTAAATACATTTGACTTTTTAAATCTGTTTGACTCATATTTTGTTAGACAAGGAGTATTTAAAAGTCAAAGATACAATGGAAATCATGCTTTGAAACAACAACAGAGTACACGAAGTCCATTAGCACAACGACCTCCAACATACCCATTTGCAATGCAGTCAGATGCACAGTTTGGACTGCAGTCCTCAAAGCAACAAGATTGTGGAGGTCCTGGTTTACCAATAAAGCAGCTTGGTTTCTTAGTTGGCTCTATTGTTTGACCCTCCAAATCCAAACTAGTATCAAATCCTAAAACCAACTCAAATCAAAATTATGAATTATGTAATAATATATTGTTTATTTAAAATGAAACACAAAAGATAAAAACTAAAAATTCCTCTTACCTGAAACCAAGACCAAAGAAATGCATAAGACTCCCAATAGAAAAGATTGGACACTCAAAGTCATTTTGAAGGATATCACCTTATAATTTTTCTTTTTTATGGTAAGAAGAATCGCTAACTGCCCTAACCCCTTGTTTGCTTTATATAGACTTAAAAACGTATTAAAGCTCCTTCATAATTACTAAAGTTGCATTAATTATTCCATAATAAATTGTCATAATTACAAAAAGATTCTTTTTCAATTTTTCTAGTAGTTGTTTTTTTTTACAAAAACAAAATTGTTGTGAAACTTTTAGAATAAAAACAAGATTGATGAGAACTAGAGAGAAGAGATAAGTATGAAGGTGTGACTTGGGAAATAAGCATAATAGTGTTACCCAAGATATAACTTAAATGATTTGACTTGATTCAATAGGATGTCCCCAATATGGTTAAAAAAATATAGTGTGGCCCAATAACTCAATAGCTAAATGGAAATCAACTTATAATATTCATAACATTTTCCATTTGATGTACATCGAAGATATACCTCAATAAAATCTTACTAGAAAAAGAAAAAAAAACTAGTGAGAAAAAATTCTTGTAAAGAAAAAAAAGTGCAGCATCTTTGTGTGTGATAAGTTGTCTTGTTAAAAACATTATCATGAAAATTCAATGAAATAAAATCATGGTTGAAGGAAAAAGAGTGCAGAACACATTATCTTTCTCCCTTATAAAGGTAATTATTCATGAGGCAAAGAATGCCATATAATATTTTGTACTAGTTACTCAAAAACTTTACTTAGCGGTGTCTTTGTAGAAAATATGGTCAATCTCCGTACTCTACTCCAAATTATCAGTGCTTGTGATATTATATTCATATTGAGTTGTGGCAAGAACTACCTTTAGAAAATCACAAGTTTCTTGTATGTGTAAAATCATAATCCTTAATATGATTGGGAAAATTCTCATTGATTGGGAAAATTGTCAACTCTATATAAGATACACATATTATGAGCAATTTTCTTTTTTAAAAGGCTAAAAGAAATTATGAGCAACATTAGAGTCGTTAAACTGTTCATGAGGGATTTGTTTATAAAAGGAACAACTTCTTGCTTAAAATATGTTTCGTCATAGGTTCTTGGGTCGAGGGTGGCTCTGAATATAGGCTGGTGGGGTGGCTGTCCATGCACATTTTTTTTGACACCAAAATTATTATTTTTACTTAGTAGTTAGTAATATATATATATATATATATATATATATATATATATATATATAAAACTCAATTGCCTTGATTAATTATATTAAAAATATACTTTTAGACAACATTGATTATTAATGAATTTGTTCCAATAAAAAATACAAAAGAAAAACCATTCGAATAATTAAAAAGACAATTTTATTAATTTGTCCAACGCACCAAAAATCTTAATATCGGCTCTGTCTTGGATCAAATGTACTTCATCTTAAAAGTTTTGTCTAAATATGATGCTAATTTACGATGGTAAATTTGATAGAATTTCAAATTTTAGGTCATTGATAAATTTGGACAGTAATTTATAATATTAGAAAAATATAAATTCATTGATAATGGTACATCTTTTTTATTTATTTCAATTCTAATGATAAAATAGAACTTAATCCTCTCTTCCTAATAAAATACAAAGCAAAAGACTCAAAAAGTCAATTAATTTTGTAGTAAATACATTTGACTTTTTAAATCTGTTTGACTCATATTTTGTTAGTCAAGGAGTATTTGAGAGTCAAACGATACAATGAAAATCATGCTTTGAAACAACAACAAAAGAGTACGCTAAGTCTACTAAAACAACGACCTCCAACATACCCATTTGCAATGCAGTCAGATGCACAGTTTGGACTGCAGTCCTCAAAGCAACAAGATTGTGGAGGTCCTGGTTTACCAATAAAGCAGCTTGGTTTCTTAGTTGGCTCTATTGTTTGACCCTCCAAATCCAAACTAGTATCAAATCCTAAAACCAACTCAAATCAAAATTATGAATTATGTAATAATATATTGTTTATTGAAAATGAAACACAAAAGATAAAAACTAAAAATTCCTCTTACCTGAAACCAAGACCAAAGAAATGCATAAGACTCCCAATAGAAAAGATTGGACACTCAAAGTCATTTTGAAGGATATCACCTTATAATTTTTCTTTTTTATGGTAAGAAGAATCGCTAACTGCCCTAACCCCTTGTTTGCTTTATATAGACTTAAAAACGTATTATAATTACTAAAGTTGCATTAATTATTCCTTAATAAATACTCCCTCCGGTCCTATTTATAAGAGAAAGTTGGGTCAACAAAACTCAATGTATCTAGACTGAATTTATAACCAGATACATTAATTTTTGTTGACTCAAATTTCTCTTATAAAGAGGACCGGAAAAACCTGAAAAATAATCTTCTAATTATAACTACTAGTTATAATTAGAAGATTATTTTTCAGGTTTTTTATTAGTTTTTTTTTACTAGTTATAATTAGAAGATTATTTTTCAGGTTTTTTATTAGTTTTTTTTTTACAAAAACAAAACTATTATGAAACTCTTAGAATAAAAACAAGATTGAAGAGAAGTAGAGAGAAGAGATAAGTACCAAGGCGTGACTTTGGAAATAAGCATAATAGTGTTACCCAAGATATAACTTTAATGATTTGACTTGATTTAATAGTATGACTCCAATAACTCAATAGCTAAATGGACATTAACTTATAATATTCATAACATTTTCCATTGGATGTCCATCGAGGATATACCTCAATATAATCTTACTAGAAAAAAACTAGTGAGAAAAAAATCTAGTGAAGGAAAAAAAGTACAACATCTTTGTGCGTGATAATTTGTCTTGTTAAAAACCTTATCATGAAAACTCGATGAGATAAAATCATGGTTAAGGGAAAAAGATTGCAGAACACGTTATCTTTCTCACTTATAAAGGCAATTATTCATGAGGCAAAGAATGTCAGATAGTATTTTGTACTAGTTACTAAAAAACTTTGCTTAGTGATGTCTTTGTAGAAAATATGGTCAATCTCCGTACTCTACTCCAAATTATCACAATCATTCTAGTGCATAATCAAATATATTTGGCCGTGAACTAAGTGTATCATTTGTTTTGAAACAAACGTAATATCACACTAACATATGTATGTTTTTATTAATTCTGTTGGTTTAATTATTTGTGCAACCTTTCAGGATTTATTATTGTTGAATGCTTCAGGAATTCAAAGAGAATAAAATTGAGTTTTTTTTTGGTTATTCAATAACTATACAACTCATTTAAACAATAAAATCAGTTCTCTAATAATATTGAGTACAATGATATGACTTGAATGATAACTACAAAGGTGTGATTTGGAAGATAAGCTTAATGGTTTGACTTGAAAATAAGTTTAATTGTTTGACTAAAACGGAAACAACTCAAAACTTTAAAATCAAATTCTAATTTTAATTTCTAAGCTATATTTTTTTAACTAAATACAAATAGAAATACTAAATAAACATTTTTTTGAACAAAAATACTAAATACACATATAAATACAAAATTTGATCTAATTATATAAGTATGGCTAAAAGAAATTAATTTTTTTGATAATATTTATGAAAAAAAATGTCATCACCGATAATAAAACATACTACTGAACAAACGCATTAATTTGTTGACCGCGTACATTAAAATGCATTTAAACATATAATTCAAACCTTCTTGGTAAACATTTGACCAAAATAATTTAAAATTGCATTAAATCTTTTGAATAAAATGTAATTTATTCATTAATTATAATTGTTTTATTTTTATGCAAATTTTTTGAACAAGTATTTTTATGTAAAATTAATTTCAATATATCTTAAGAAACTCTGAATAATATTCATTTACAATTCGTATTAATTTTCTATAATAAGTAAAATTTATATATAAATAAAATTAAAAGTACGAGAGCCTTGGAGGGGGGTGGATGGGTGGCTTTATGAGATCATACATAAATGTAATAAACAACTCTTAAAGGGTAATACAACCCGTGTTAACCTACACTTTTTAGAACCAACCCTAACAGGTAAATGACAAAATAAATGAAGAAATGAAATTTTAAGCGAACAAACTCAACTACTGCGAGTACAATCTAACAAACGCAACACAGGGTACAAAACCAAAGTGTAAAAGAAAGTGATGTATGTGTGTCCATTTCTGTATCAGTATAACGAGAGTTCCTCCGTATAAAAACTGGTAAATGAAATTGTCATTCAACACGAAAGTAAATCCACGAACTCACCATTTACTAAGACAAAAACACGACCAAAACAAGTTTTTTTTTGAAGAGCGACCAAAACAAGTTAATAGCCAAAAATTGACATGATTCAACCCAAATCGCGGAACCATATCCCTTTTGAGCATTAGAGTATGAAGCCTAGTCCAAAGTTGAAGGATTCACAACCCAACATCATCGAATTTGGAAATAGAACCCAATCAATAAATTTACCCACTTTAAAAAAATTGGCATTCATAAATTGTCATCTGAATAAGTCACATATGCAAATGAATCTTAAAAGTTCACCACATACACTTCCCGGTCCTTAGTATATTAGATGAATAGGCCTAACCATATCTTACTAAACATAAAGAATAAAGTTTATAGGCAATGTTTGGGAAAGTCTACCAGAAATGTCTTTTTAGCCTACATTTTCTATTTTAGTGAGAGACTCAAGGTATGTCACACTGCCTAGAATTCATAAAAGCATTCAAACTTGTGCATATAAAATTTAAATAGATCTCAAAACTTAATTGAAAAAAAAGAATTGAAATTATTTTATCCAACAAACAAATAGAGGCTAATCTTACAACCCTTACCAATTCAGGTTTAGTTCACTACAAGGAAACTACGTTTTAGAGTTGGCCATCAACCCACTCTAACAGTGTTAAAACATACGCTGACAGTGATTTAGCGTCGGGGTCGGGGGCAGGCTAAAAAATTTGAAGCTACCGGGTACTGTCAACTTTTGGGCATCCAAGGCTAAAGTAGGAAAAGACAACTCTAAAGTCAAGAGAAAAGAGAGTCAATGGAAGCATTTAGAGTCGGATGAACCAACTCTAAAGTCAAAATCAGAGTAGTGACCTAAATCCTTTAGAGTCGGCTTCACCGACACTAAAATCAACTTTTTAAGAAATGAATAAAATAACAGTGTAGGTTTATCAGACGCTTAACTATATTTTTTATTGCCCTAAATCTTGCACCAATTTTGCGCCGAAAACTATGAAACAAGAACAACACATTAATTAACCACAAAGTCATAGTGCATTAACATAACAAACACGTTCAAAATAAATGTTTGTCCAATACTACAAATTAGTCTAAAACTAGTTCGGTACTTCAATCCGGACGTACTCTTCTTAAGCGAGACTTTAGTCCGCCGTAATAAAATTGAAGCTTTCCGTTATATGCTCGGTTTCGATTCTTGTTTTTCTATTGATTGTGTTGGTAGAAGTGGAGGTCTTGCTCTTTTTTGGCGTAATTTCTCTAATTGTCAACTTGTTAATTACTCTAATAATCACATCACTGTTGAATTTTCTGACTCTATTAATGGTACTTGGAGGCTCACTGGCTACTACGGGTACCCCAATGGGGAACGTAGGCGAGCTGCGTGGGATTTTCTCCGTCAGTTGTCTAATGAATATGCAGGTCCTTGGTGCATTTTTGGTGACTTTAATGACATTATGGACCCTAGTGAGAAGAGGGGGCACACCTCTAGGCCTCAGTGGTTAATTAATGGATTTTGTCAGGCTGTTTTGGATGCAGGTTTGTCCGACGTGCCGGTCGAAGGGTACCCCTTTACCTGGTTCAAAAGTCTTGGTACGCCTAGAGCTGTGGAAGAAAGGTTAGACAGGGCTCTTGCTAATAATGCTTGGTTTAACTTATTTCCGAATGCTACTCTTGAAAATCTTGTGGCACCTGTTTCCGATCATTATCCTATTCTTTTGAATCGTTCTCCTATACCAAGGTCTAATATTCGTTGTCGCAATTTTCGTTATGAGAATGCTTGGCATATTGAACCTGGTTTTAAAGAGGTTGTTACTGAGTCATGGCATATGTATGCGCAGGAAAGTATAATGTCCAGGCTAGCATCATGCGCAGATGACATCAAATCGTGGAGTAAGAATCACTGTCGCAAGTTGAAAATCAACATTGAAGAGTGCCGTAGAGAGATGCATAACATTCGACTGAATGGTGCTGGTGACAGCCAACTGCAATTACTTGAGGTGCGGAGAAGAATGAATAGATTATTGGCTCAAGATGATGCTTATTGGCGTCAAAGGGCTAAGGCTCATTGGTACCGTGACGGAGATCGCAACACAAAATTTTTCCATGCAGCTGCGTCTGCGAGAAAGAAGGTGAACATAATTTCTTCTCTTGAGGATGGTGCAGGAAACAAGGTCTGATCAAGGTATGCGAGACATAGCAAAAACTTATTTTCTTGATTTATTTCAACAACAAAATAGTGTTTCTGCTCCGGTAATTGAAGTGATTCAGCGTGTTATTTCTGCCCATGACAACCTTAGTCTCACGGCCCAATTCACTAAGGAGGAATTTCGTGTCGCGTTGTTTTCTATGCACCCGGATAAATGTTCGGGGCCTGACGGCTATAGCCCCGGTTTTTATCAGCACTTTTGGAACCTTTGTAGTGACGATATCTATAACAATTGTTGTGCTTGGCTTGACACGGGGAACTTTCCGGCTGATCTCAACATGACTAATATTGCTTTAATTCCCAAAGGTACTGTTCAAAACAACATGAAAGATTGGCGTCCCATTGCTCTCTGTAATGTTCTGTATAAACTTATTTCTAAAGTCCTTGCTAATAGATTGAAGGTTGTGCTACCTCATTGTATTTCTGAATCGCAATCGGCTTTTGTTCCGGGTCGTTCCATTCATGACAATGCTATGGTTGCTATCGAGGTAATACATTTCATGAAAACCAAGACTCGAGGAAACGACGGATATGTAGCACTTAAGCTGGACATTAATAAGGCTTACGATCGCATGGATCGGAAGTATCTACGTCAAGTCATGATAAAAATGGGGTTTGATTCAAAATGGATACATTGGATGAGTTTATGTGTCGAATCTGTGGATTACTCTGTTCTTGTTAATGGTGAAACAGTTGGTCCCATTATACCAGGGCGTGGTCTGCGACAAGGAGACCCATTATCTCCTTATTTGTTTATTATTTATGCGGAAGGTTTTTCGTCCCTTATTAGTGATGCTGAGACCCACAATGATATCATTGGTACAAGTGTTTGTAGAGGTGCCCCGTCAGTGTCACATCTCCTCTTTGCTGATGATTGTTTCCTGTTTTTTAGAGCAGAAGAGGTGCAAGCACAGACAATGAAAGATATCTTGTTAAAGTATGAAGCGGCATCTGGTCAATCTATCAGCTTGCCAAAATCTAAAATTTTTTATAGCCGGAATGTCGCGGAAAATCTAAAGAATGCTATTACGCATATTTTGGGTGTACGTGCGGTTCTTGGGACATGAAAGTATTTAGGCTTGCCTTCGATGATTGGTCGGGATCGAAATGCAACTTTTGCATACATTAAAGATAGGGTGTGGCAAAAAATCAATTCGTGGAGTAGTAAATGTTTGTCGAAGGCAGGGCGCGAGGTCATGATAAAGTCCATCTTGCAAGCTATTCCGTCTTATGTTATGAGTATATACCAGCTGCCATCTACTTTAATTAATTCCATTGAAAAAATGATGAACTCTTTTTGGTGGGGTCACGGTCGTAGTTCCCACCGTGGCATCAATTGGCTAAGCTGGGAAAAGTTGTCGATGCATAAAACTCAAAGAGGCATGGGCTTTAAGGATCTCTCGGCGTTCAATTTAGCAATGTTGGGCAAGCAAGGCTGGAAGTTTCAGACGGAACCGGATTCCCTTGTTTCTCGTATTTTTAAGGCGCGTTATTTCCCGAACAATTCCTACTTTACGGCTATTATTGGCCATAATCCGAGTTATGTGTGGCGTAGCATCCTCCGGGCTCGCTTTATAGTTCGTGGAGGAGCGCGATGGAGTATTGGGTCATGGAGGAGCTCAATTTAGCAATGAAGACCATATCCCAATTCTAAATGAGTCGTGGCTGCTCAATGGGGAAATTATACCAAGTGACATACCAGGAGCTAATCTTGCGAATCATGCTTCGATAAATAGTCTTATGGATCCTTATTTCAAACGGTGGAACGAACCTGTTGTCCGACAAGTTTTCAGTGAGGATTTAGCTTCTAAAATTCTTAACACTCCTCTCTTTGAGCAGGTTCAACAAGATACTTTTATTTGGAAGGCTGAGAAGAACGGGCGTTATTCTGTGCGCAGTGCGTACCGTTTATGTGTCAGTGAGTTAGTAGATTTGTCCCACCTTCACAAACCGAGATATTGGGATGGAATTTGGAAGCTTAAAACTCTACCGAAAGTGAAAAATCTGATATGGCGTATGTGTCGGGGTTGTTTACCAACTCGTGTTCGGTTGTTGGATAAAGGTGTTTATTGTACCACTCAGTGCGTAAGTTGTGATTCTAATCATGAGGATTTATCTCATGTTTTTTTGTAGTGCCCTTTTGCTGTTCAGGTCTGGACTATGGCAGGTTTATGGCGAGAGGTGCAAGGTGCGTTGACATCGACACCATCCGCCAATGAGGTCATTTTTGCTTTGTTACAATCTTTATCTGAAACACTTTCCCAACGGATGGCTGCAATTTTTTGGAGCCTTTGGAAGCATAGGAACATAAAGGTATGGGATGACATTACGGAGACTTGAACAACAGTTGTGGAAAGAGCGCGGTCCATAATTGACAATTGGCAACTTGCGAATGGTCCTGCTGTTGCAAACTTGACTGCAGCCCCTGCTGGTACGCATCTAGCAGCTGTTCACACCGATAACTTTGCTGTAACAGAGGCTGCAACTGCTGTAACAGCTGCTGTTCCTGTTGTAACAGCTGTTGCTCCTGCTTTAACAGATGTTGCTCCTGCTGTTTCTCAACCGGCAGCTGCTAGTGTTCTTGCAAGCAATATTCCAGCTGCTGCTCAGCAGCAGTGGCAGCCTCCCGAGCATGGCCGTTTGAAGTGCAATGTTGACGCGGCATTTTCTAGCCATCGAAACAAAACCGGAATTGGTATTTGTATCCGTGACGAAGATGGTGTCTTTGTGTTGGCTAGGACAGTTAGCTTTATTGGTGTCTATCTGGTTGACATTGGGGAAGCTTTGGGCCTTTTTCACGCGCTTCAATGGGCGAGCGATATGCACCTTGATAATATTGATTTTGAGGTCGACTCTAAATCCACAAAAGACGCTCTTTATTCGGGTCGGGAAGATATAACCGAATTTGGTAACATCATTACAGCTTCTCGGTCTTTACTCTTGTCCAAATTTACCAACTCTAGGGTGGAGTTTGTTAGGCGACAAGTTAATGTGGTGGCTCATACTTTTGCAAGGGAAGCCACATTTCTCACTAGTCCCGCTATTTATTTTCATATACCCAATTGTATTGATACTTTGATTATTAATGAAATGCTATAAGCATCTTTCCCTCAAAAAAAAAAAAACAATGTAATGGCCTACATGATTGGTCGCCTATATCATCATCATATATGTGAATTAGGATGAGAGGCACTACATCATCCGACAACTGAACATTTTACCATAGCTGAAAAGATATGAAACAAAAATTTCAATTATGTTTAATGAATGAATATTAATAAAAGGCATGAGATTATACTCCAACCAAACACTAAGTTGTGAATCAACTCCAACCAAGTATTTTTCACCAACTTACTTATCCAACCAAACACAATAGGTTATTATACCGATAAACTAAAGCAAATACAAAAGAATGTATATGATTTAATTAATAAGGATAATAAATAAACTCTCGTAAGAATTGAGATAAGGGTATGCTCAGAAGAAATAACATGTCAAATTCTTAGGAGGAAGTAGTGTTTTAGATATAGATAATGCATTCATAAAATGTAACGCCCTATTTCTATTAAAGCGATAAAACACGCGAATATAACAAATATTCAAGAAATAGACGCTACGTCTAACACAAATCCAAAGCTCAACATGCATATATATAAATTATCTCAGCAGTCTCAGCGGAACAAAACACATAACTCCTCAAATACAGACCATAGTCAAAAATACACCAACATATAAATCCTCCAAGTCCTAAACATAGGGACAATAAAGTCAAATCAACAACAGACACAAGACACTAGCCTAATCAGAGCCTGTCCTAGACTAAGACTCGACAGCGGAGAAAGCTCCCGCCATCCAAACATCCACCAAGCAAACTCACCAAGCAACTAATCCTGCACAGCGTCTACCCATCCATACAGACATGTAGGCAGCAAAAACCACTGGGGGTAAGCATTACATTAATCATAATCAACAAATCACAATTTGATATAAATAATCCAATTAAATCCCAGATAGTTTGCATGAATGGTTAACATCAATAATTACATTCGTACAACAAACTCAACATCACAACTAGCACTCATCAAAACTAGCACTCATCAAACATGTTCATCACCGACAAACAACATTCGCATACCACAACAAGACACCATGACAATATGCAATGCGCCTATACTCGACACATATATGCATGTGGTACCAGATCTCCTCAAGGTCGTCACCCATGATGCAACAAAAATATCATATGTAAGAGTCCATCTCCTCTTACAATTCACCTATGTAAAGTCCATCTCCTTTACATTTCAACATATGACTCAATATGATTATGATGCATGGACATACAAGTAAAGACCCAATAATGCAAAAATTCAACAATTATATCACCAACAACAATGTAAAAGTCCATCTCCTTTTACATTAATCAACTCAGCAACAATTGCATTATCAAGTACTCACGTCCACACAATCAATCAAATCATATTTCAACTAAGAGTCATCATCCATTATCATCAACATACATCTACATCAATTCACAATATACGTCCACATTCCATATACTTCATAATCAACTAAAATGGCACAACACATCATTTCATGATAAATACAATATCCAACCTTCAACAATCATCCACATATCCTCAATTAATCATATAAAATCATTCATGAAAGAATTATAAGGTAATTGGATTTAGAGAACCATTTTCGACAAGTTCGTCTCTCATGTTCTACATAAAAATATTTGAGACAAATAATTCAAAACCAAGCAATTAAGATCCAATGCCTCAACTAAGTATATCTCTAGGCCACATATAAGTGCAGTAGAGTATACTTGGGCGTTTCACCGGCCAAACACGACAAAATCATAAAAATCACAAAGTTCGTCTCACTTAAAGGAATTTTACATTTTCAAATCAAAACAAGTTAGGTCCACTACAATCACAGTTTAGGAACTATTAGACACCTTAAATGAACTCATAAAACAATAATTTGAAGTTAGGAAACGATCCACAAGGTTTGGGTCGGCTTAGGAATAGTTACCCGGAAGTTTCGTAAAATTTACTAAGAGTATTTCGATCATAACTTAAAAACTAAAAATCCTTTCCATGCCAAACCAAAGCCTTTGGAAAGATAACAAGATTATCTAAAACTTCCATGTTCACACCAAAAATCAAATCAAAACAGAAACGAGGGAAAAAGAAGCAAGAACGCGAAACAGGGGGTGCTGCCCTGTGTAACTCACCATTGCGAGTAACTTTACTCGCAAGGCGAGTAAGCTCCAGAGAGCCCCTGCTGCTCGCGTCCAACTTCCCTCGCGAGTGCGGTGGCGAGTTGTGACAGTAAGCTCTCGGGAAAAACTCCATTTTCACCCCAAAACCCCAATTTTGACTTCCCAATGCCCAAATTTGATCCCAAGGCTTGTCTAAACATTTCCAAACATAAAAAGACACTCAAAATCATGTAAAACTTGCAACAAAACATCCTTACAACAAAAATCATCATTTGACCCATTTCATAAACTTCAAAAATAACAACACAAATTCATAGCAAACTCAATGATTATGATTACCCAAGGTTTCTAACATCAACAACATCACCTCACAACATCAACAACAATAACCAATCATGAATTCATCACAATTCATCAACAACAACATCTCATATCATCAATTTTTGGGTAAAACACAAAGCATACATATGTACATGATTTAAGCTTGCAATTTCATCAACAACCACTCAATTAACATTCAATTTACATACCCAAACATTGCATCACAACATAAGCACGAATTTCACAATTAATTTCACAAATAATCAATTATTCAAATAAGCACTTATGTAGGAAATTAGGGTAGAAGTTACAACTAAGTGATTATGAGTAAAGACTAACCCCCTTACCTTAATTCTCCACAAACTCAAGCTAAGGCTTCACTTTAGCTCCCAAAGCTTGGATCTCTAGCTCTCTCTCTAGCTCTCCTCCTTCAAACCCTTTCTCTTCTCTTGTCTCTATCTCTTCCCAAATGTGAAAATGTTGGTAAAAACCCTATTCCTCTACTAACACTAGTGTTTAAATAGGCTTTACTTAATTGGGCTCAACTCACAATCCTTAATGGGCCTAACCCATTTCTATTCTAACCCAAAATGCTGCTACTCACTTAACGGTAAAATGCAATAACAACGGTCAACTACCGGTAACCAAATAATTACCACACTCTCTCTAGTAACTTAATAAAATACCCACTCTCACTAAGCACTAAAAGTAATCCTCATCAAAATTACAAAATTACCCCTACTCGTGAAATGACCATAATACCCCCGAGTCTAAAATGACTAAAATACCCTTCTAACACCGAATTTTACGATTCCCAACCAAAAATACACACAGAGGCAAATAATCACATAAGAGCACATATTAACACATAAAAGAATTAAATAAATAATAAAATAAATCTAGCGAAAAATCGAACTTTTACAACTCACCCCCACTAAAAGAATTTTCGCCCTCGAAAATTTCCTGAAGGAAACAACTCTGGATACAAAACCCTCATCCTACTCTCCGATTCCCAAGTGGCACTCTCACTAGTCGGTCCAACCCAAATCACTTTAACCAAAACGACCTCCTTGCCACGTAAACACTTCACCTCCTGATCCTCAATCCTAACTGGCCAAGTCTCAACGGTAAAATTATCCATTACTTACAAATCATCCACTTGAATCACATGAGATGCATCATACACATACTTCCGCAACTGAGACACATGAAACACATCATGAAGATTCGACAAAGATGGCGGTAACGCAATCCGATACGCTACAACCCGAACCTTCTCAATAATCTCAAACGGTCCAACAAAACGAGGAGTCAACTTCCGACACTTCAAAGCACGACCAACACCGGTTACAGGATTCACCCTCAAAAACACATGATCACCAACCTGAAACTCAATGTCCTTCCTCCTCTTATCATGATAACTCTTCTGTCTACTCTGAGATGCTCTCATCTTCTCTTGAATCATCTTAACCTTTTCCGTAGTCTCTTGCACAACTTCTGGTCCTAACAAAGCACTTTCACCTGACTCATACCAACACAACGGCGTCCTACACCTCCGACCATATAAAGCCTCAAACGGTGCCATTCCGATACTAGAATGAAAACTGTTGTTGTAAGTAAACTCAATCAACGGTAATCATTCGACCCAACTGACACCTTGCTCCAACACACAAGCTCTCAACAAATCTCTTAAACTCTAAATAGTCCTCTCCGTCTGACCATCAGTTTGGGGATGATAAGCATAACTAAACCTCAACTTAGTTCCCAAAGCAACTTGCAAGCTCTCCCAAAACTTAGAAGTAAACCTCGGATCCCGATCCGACACAATACTAGAAGCAATATCATGCAATCTAACAATCTGCTCAATGTAGATCTCAGCCAACTTCGCCACAGACATACCGGTCTTAATAGGAACAAAATGTGCCGACTTCGTCAACCGATCAACAATCACCCAAATCGAATCAAAACCCTTCACAATCTTCGGCAACGCTCCAACAAAACCCATAGAGATACTATCCCACTTCCACTCCGGCACAAACAACGGTTGCATCAAACCCGACGGTTTCTGATGTTCAATCTTAGACTTCTGACAGACCAAACAAGCATACACAAACTCTGTGATCTCCTTCTTCATTCCAGGCCACCAAAACAACCTCTTCAAATCCTGATACATCTTAGTCGCTCCTGGATGAATACTCAAACTACTTCCGTGACCTTCTTCCAAAATCCTTCTCTTAAGCTCAAGAACATCCGGTACACAAACACGATCACGAAGCATCAAGACACCGTTCTCACCCAACATGAAGTCTCCGCCTTTACCTTGATTAACCAACACCACACGATCTACAAGTTCCAAATCTTCCCTCTGGCCATTCTTAATCTCTTCCAAGATATTACTAGTCAGCTTCAACATTCCCAATCTCACACCCTCCGGTGTCAACTCACTAACCAAACTCAAATCTCGGAACTGCTCAATCAACTCCAATTCCTTAACCATCAAAGCAGACATATGCAACGACTTCCTACTCAAAGCATCAGCAACAACATTCGCCTTTCCAGGGTGATAACTCAACTGAAAATCGAAATCCTTAAGATACTCCAGCCATCTTCTTTGCCTCATATTCAACTCCTTTTGATCAAACAAATACTTCAAACTCTTATGATCACTGAACACTTCAAATTTAGAACCATACATATAATGCCTCCAAATCTTCAACACATACACAACGGCCGCCAATTCCAAATCATAAGTCGGATAGTTCTTCTCATTCACTTTCAACTGCCTCGAAGCATAAGCCACAACCTGACAATTCTGCATAAGCACACCACCAAGACCCATCTTAGAAGCATCACAATACACAACAAACGATTCCTTCGGATTCGGCAAAATCAATACTGGAGCTGAAGTCAACCTCTTCTTCAACTCTTGGAAACTCTTCTCACACTTAGCATCCCAAACATAAGCTTGTCCTTTCCGAGTCAACTGCGTCAATGGCAACGCCAACTTAAAGAATCCCTCAATGAACCTCCGATAATAACCTGCCAATCCAAGAAAGCTTCTCACTTCAAAAACAGACTTAGGTGATTCTCATTGCAACACTGCATCAATCTTCGATGGATCCACGACAATACCACCTTTAGAAATCACATGACCAAGGAAACTCACTTCCCGCAACCAAAACTCACACTTTGACAACTTAGCAAACAACTTCTTCTCCTTCAAGACTCCCAACACAATCCTCAAATGCTCGGCATGCTCCTATTCCGACTTCGAATACACCAAAATATCATCTATAAACACCACCACAAAACGGTCCAGAAAAGGATGAAATATCCTATTCATATATTCCATGAAGACACCTGGCGCATTAGATACTCCAAATGGCGTCACAGAATACTCATAGTGTCCATACCTCGTTCGGAACGCAGTTTTGGATATATCTTCCGCCTTCACTCTAATCTGGTGATATCCTGATCTCCAATCAATCTTGCTAAACACTTTTGCACCAACCAACTGATCCATCAAATCATCAATCCTCGGAAGCGGATATCGATTCTTAATCGTCACCTTATTCAACTGCCGATAATCCACACACAACCTCATGCTTCCATCCTTCTAAACCAACAACACTGGAGCACCCCACGGAGAAACACTCGGCCTGATAAATTGTTTCTCGAGCAACTCTTCCAACTGCTTCTTCAACTCACCCAACTCTGATGCAGACATCCGATACGGTGCAATCGAAATAGGACTTGTTCCTGGCACCAAATCAATTGCAAACTCAACTTCCTTCTCCGGCGGTAACTTGGTAATGTCGTCCGAAAAAACTTCTGGAAACTCTTGCACTACCGGCAAATCACCAACTCCTTTCTCACTACTCTCCTTCAAGGAAGCAAACATCATGAACACACTAGCTTCACCGTCCAAAGACTTCTTCACTTGTTCCGCAGTCAAGAACTTCCCACCATCCTCAGCTACTGGCTTAGAAAACGTTACACTCTTGGTCAAACAATTAATGTTAACATCAAAAGTCAACATCCAATCCATACCGAAAATCACGTTCATATGCTTCAACGGAAGACACACAAGATCCAATTCAAAATCAACGTTACAAAAACTAAAAGGACACTTAGCACACACTAAAGAAGTAGTCACTGAACCACTAGCTGGGGTATCGATAACCATCCCTCGCGATAACGAAGTCACAACCAAACCCAAACGCTCAACACAACTAACCGCGATAAAAGAATGGGTAGCATCAATATCAATAATTGCAATCAAAGGAGTACTATTGATAAAACACACACCTCGGATGAGATTATCCGGATGCTCCACCTCTTCCGCATTCAGTGCAAACACCTTCCCTGCCGCCTTCTTCGGCTTGGTACACTTAGTACTGATGTGCCCCTTCTCACCACAATTGTAGCAAGTGATCTCCTTCTCCACATAAGTACACCCAATTACCCTGTGACCCGCTTTCCCACACTTGTAGCATCTATCACCATTCTTGCAATCACTAGCAAAATGTCCCATTGTGCCACACTTGAAGCACTTGACCTCAGCAACATTCAACTTGGAGCCTCCACCACTTTCTTTCTTCTTTCCCTTGTCCTTGTTATACGGTTTCCCAAATCCATGACTCTTTCCCTTCTTCTCATTCATCGCCTTATAATGATTCACGTTGACCTTCCCAGCTTCATCAAACATACGACACTTGTGCACCAAAGTGTCAAAATCTCGAATCTCCTGAATACACATGTACTGGTAGATATCGGGCCTCAAACCGTTTTCAAACTTCACACACTTGGAAACCATAACATCCTCTGCATTGATGTACGGAAAAAACCTCAAAAGCTCTTCAAACTTTGCTGCATACTCAGCCAATGAACGGTTCTCTTACTTCAAGTTCAAGAACTCCACTTCCTTCTTGGTCCTCAAATCCTCAGGAAAGTACTTCCCCAAAAACTCAGTCTTGAACCAAGCCCAAGTCACAGCTCCACCACCGGCCTCAAGCCTTCCCTTAGCATTGGTCCACCAATACTCAGCCTCCTCAGCAAGCATATGAGTAGCCAATCTGACCTTCTGATCCTCACTAGTCACCATAGCAGGAAAGATCCTCTCCATGGCCTGCATCCATGTCTGAGCTCCATCCGAGTCATACCTACCCTTGAACGTCGGTGGACTGTTTCTCAAGAAACGATCAAGCCTCCTCTCCTCAGCCTCTTTAGGATCACGATGACCAACCGCAGCCTGCTCATTGGCCTGAGCCAACACCTGGGCCATCGAAGCCAAAGCCTGCGCAATCGCTGCATCATCTCTACCACCAGCTCTACCACCAGCCATCTCAAGACTACACAAAACCAACCAACAAATAAGAACAACAGCACAACAAACAAATACCGAAGGTAACTCATTACCATTCGCATACTAACAGGAAAATTCAACGAATGCTAGTCCGGACAAGGACTGACCACGGCTCTGATACCAACTTGTAATGCCCTATTTCTATTAAAGCGATAAAACACGCGAATATAACAAATATTCAAGAAATAGACGCTACGTCTAACACAAATCCAAAACTCAACATGCATATATATAAATTATCTCAGCAGTCTCGACGGAACAAAACATATAACTCCTCAAATACAGATCATAGTCAAAAATACACCAACATATAAATCCTCCAAGTCCTAAACACAGGGACAATAAAGTCAAATCAACAACAGACACAAGACACTAGCCTAATCAGAGCTTGTCCTTGACTAAGACTCGACAGCGGAGAAAGCTCCCGCCATCCAAACATCCACCAAGCAAACTCACCAAGCAACTAATCCTGCACAGCGTCTACCCATCCATACAGATAGGTAGGCGGCAAATACCACTGGGGGTAAGCATTACATTACTCATAATCAACAAATCACAATTTGATATAGATAATCCAATTAAATCCCAGATAGTTTGCATGAATGGTTAACATCAATAATTACATTCGTACAACAAACTCAACATCACAACTAGCACTCATCAAACATGTTCATCACCGACAAACAACATTCGTATACCACAACAAGACACCATGACAATATGCAATGCGCCTATACTCGACACATATATGCATGTGGTACCGGATCTCCTCAAGGTCGTCACCCATGATGCAACAAAAATATCATATGTAAGAGTCCATCTCCTCTTACAATTCACCTATGTAAAGTCCATCTCCTTTACATTTCAACATATGGCTCAATATGATTATGATGCATAGACATACAAGTAAAGACCCAATAATGCAAAAATTCAACAATTATATCACCAACAACAATGTAAAAGTCCATCTCCTTTTACATTAATCAACTCAGCAACAATTGCATTATCAAGTACTCACGTCCACACAATCAATCAAATCATATTTCAACTAAGAGTCATCATCCATTATCATCAACATACATCTACATTAATTCACAATATACCTCCACATTCCATATACTTCATAATCAAGTAAAATGGCACAACACATCATTTCATGATAAATACCATATTCAACCTTCAACAATCATCCACATATCCTCAATTAATCATATAAAATCATTCATGAAAGAATTATAAGGTAATTGGATATAGGGAACCATTTTCGACAAGTTCGTCTCTCATGTTCTACATAAAAATATTTGAGACAAATAATTCAAAACCAAGCAATTAAGATCCAATGCCTCAACTAAGTATATCTCTAGGCCACATATAAGTGCAGTAGAGTATACTTGGGTGTTTCACCGGCCAAACACGACGAAATCATAAAAATCACAAAGTTCGTCTCACTTTAAGGAATTTTACATTTTCAAATGAAAACAAGTTAGGTCCACTACAATCACAGTTTAGGAACTATTAGACACCTTAAATGAACTCATAAAACAATAATTTGAAGTTAGGAAACAATCCACAAGGTTTGGGTCGGCTTAGGAATAGTTACGCGGAAGTTTCGTAAAATTTACTAAGAGTATTTCCCGCATAACTTAAAAACCAAAAATCATTTCCATGCCAAACCAAAGCCTTTGGAAAGATAACAAGATTATCTAAAACTTCCATGTTCACACCAAAAATCAAATCAAAACATAAACGAGGGAAAAAGAAACAAGAATGCGAAACAGGGGGTGCTGCCCTGTGTAACTCGCCATTGCGAGTAACTTTACTCGCGAGGCGAGTAAGCTCCAGAGAGCCCCTGCTGCTCGCGTCCAACTTGCCTCGCGAGTGCGGTGGCGAGTTGTGACAGTAAGCTCTCAGGAAAAACTCCATTTTCACCCCCAAAACCCCAATTTTGACTTCCCAATGCCCAAATTTGATCCCAAGGTTTGTCTAAACATTTCCAAACATAAAAAGACACTCAAAATCATGTAAAACTTGCATCAAAACATCCTTACAACAAAAATCATCATTTGACCCATTTCATAAACTTCAAAAATAACAACACAAATTCATAGCAAACTCAATGATTATGATTACCCAAGGTTTCTAACATCAACAACATCACCTCACAACATCAACAACAACATCTCATATCATCAATTTTTGGGTAAAACATAAAGCATACATATGTACATGATTTAAGCTTGCAATTTCATTAACAGCCACTCAATTAACATTCAATTTACATACCCAAACATTGCATCACAACATAAGCACGAATTTCACAATTAATTTCACAAATAATCAATTATTCAAATAAGCACTTATGTAGGAAATTAGGGTAGAAGTTACAACTAAGTGATTATGAGTAAAGACTAACCCCCTTACCTTAATTCTCCACAAACTCAAGCTAAGGCTTCACTTTAGCTCCCAAAGCTTGGATCTCTAGCTCTCTCTCTAGCTCTCCTCCTTCAAACCCTTTCTCTTCTCTTGTCTCTATCTCTTCCCAAATGTGAAAATGTTGGTAAAAACCCTATTCCTCTACTAACACTAGTGTTTAAATAGGCTTTACTTAATTGGGCTCAACTCACAATCCTTAATGGGCCTAACCCATTTCTATTCTAACCCAAAATGCTGCTACTCACTTAACGGTAAAATGCAATAACAACGATCAACTACCGGTAACCAAATAATTACCACACTCTCTCTAGTAACTTAATAAAATACCCACTCTCACTAAGCACTAAAAGTAATCCTCAGCAAAATTACAAAATTACCCCTACTCGTGAAATGACCATAATACCCCCGAGTCTAAAATGACTAAAATACCCTTCTAACACCGAATTCTACGATTCCCAACCAAAAATACACACAGAGGCAAATAATCACATAAGAGCACATATTAACACACATAAAAGAATTAAATAAATAATAAAATAAATCTAGCGAAAAATCGGACTGTTACATAAAACATGTCCAATTAAAAGAGATTTTCTTTTTAACAATCATCTCAAACATTCCATATCAAGTGAAATATCTTAAACTTAATCGATAAGGATGGAAGGATAATCGTTTACTGTTAACTATCTTTGCTTTTTGTGAAGCTTATGGTACAAAAGGTGACAATAGAATCAATTTCAAGATAGTTAAAAATCAACACAGATGAACCGACATCCATAAAAAAACAATCATATCATATGAGGAGTAAAAGACATATTTCTTTGATTAATTTTTTGAATTGTTGGCATATTCCAAAAGGATTCGTCACCTACCTTGTCCATTGCATCCTCGAGCTTTGCCTTCTCGGATGGCAAAGAGGATTTTCCCATTTCGAGGCCAACCTGCAAAGAAAACAAATTATCACATTCATATTCAAGAAGTGTAACCCAACCCGAGAGACCCGAGAAAACAAATTATCGTCTTCCGCGAGGGTAACTTCTCTTCTTAGTCATCTTCACAGACCTGTCCATAAAGAAGAAGGTCGGAAAGGAATGGATGAAGATAATCTCAAAACTTACCAAAAAATGAAGAAATACACGAACTTACTCAAATACCACACAGAACACCAAAGAAATGACAAATGCAAGGGTTGAAACCCCCTAAAAATGGCACAAAAAACAAGAAGCTGAAGAGAAACCATAACATTCATCACACTCCCAAAACGACGCCTCGAAATGATGTGCCCCATGATTTAAACTACCCTTAGGGAAACGCAACAGACGAAAGTACCTTTATAAAAGATCAAAAACCGCACGCTGTGTTTCAAAGAGTATCAACGTTGAAACAAAGGTCTCAGGTAACTGAAATGTCATCACTCTATTGGAACAAAATGTGTTTAACAATAAACCTTTGAGAGTTTTGATAATAACAAGGTATTAAAAATTGTCAATTGGACCAGCTAATATTTGTTCAAGTGTACAGGACCATAGTCAAAAATTTACATCATAAATAGGTTCTGGATGAACAAAAGAGAGCTTAAAAATCAACAAAAAGGAAGCTTAAAGCATCTGAAGAGAAGTGCTCCTGAAGTCCAAAAGTGCTCCTGAAGCAGTGACGTCATCAAGTGCTCCTGAAGAAAGTGCTTCTAAAGTAGTGGCGTCATCAGAAGCTGGAGTTCATCAGAAGCAAGATTATCAGAAGCAACCTCAGCAGAAGCTGAAAATCACCAGAAGCTGAAATTCATCAAGATGGAAGAATTAAAGCCTCAAAAGCTGTTTAATGGATTCGAAAGCAATGCAGAAGACTGGGAATGCAAAGCAACTGTCATTTTGAATGGAGTTGAAGGCGTTGGATGCTTATCTTCAAAAAGCGTTGATAAAGTACAATTGTACGAAGTGTACAACCACTATCTCCACTACTCTGCAGTGTCTCCACTACAAGACAAGAAAACAGCTCTGAAATACAGCTCTGCCCGTAACAATGTTCCTTCACAATGGGAATGGATTTGAAATTGGTTCTTCATAGGACAACAACCATATCAGGCAAAAGATCATTGGTGATTGATCAAAGCTTCAAACAACTCTTTTTGATGTGCTGGCAATTTCACAACGTCTCTTTCACACCTCTATATAAAGGAGTGAAGACTTAGAGAATGGCATCAGACTCAACAACAATTTACAAGTGCCAAAACTTTGCTGAAATTGTTCTGCATTCAAAGTTCACTTAGAATTTCTGTTTTCAAGTTCATATCTTAGAAATTCTAGAGTCTTAAGAGTCTATATCTGATTTGTATTGTGAGCACCTCTGATTGTATATCAAGTGTTCAACCTCAAACATTTTTCTTTGTAATCTCGTTTGATTAGAAGTCTCTTACAGTTGTGCTTGAGCATTAGAAGTCTTTTGATTGTGTTCAGGAGCATAGGAAGTCTCTTGCTTGTGTGCTTGAGCAATTTGAAGTCTCTTGCTAGTTGTAGCAGTGAGCAGTTGTAATCAGATATTACATTTTAGTGAACTCTCCTTGGAAGTGCAAGGGGGACTGGACTACTTCCGGTTTGTGGAAGGAACCAGTATAATTGCTTTGTGTCTTTCTTCTCTCTCTCTCTCTCTCTCTCTCTCTGTTTTTATCCGCTGCATTTTAGTCCTGAGTTTCACTTCAGAAGCAGTTCTCACTTTGCTTCTGATTAGTGTTTTCAGTTTAGGAGAAAACGAAGAAAAGGCTAACACAATTCAACCCCCCCTTCTTGTGTTTTTCTCACCTTCACACTCCCCTCCGATAGATGGGCCTTAGTAAAGGCCGAAACCCGAGAGGAGAGGATGTACACGTTCCAAAGTGAACACATGAAACTCACAAGAAAAAAAGGGAAAGTTAACAAACCTCTTCAACACACAGACACACACACAGACACACACACACACACACACACACACACACACACACACACAGAGTGAGAGAGAGAGAGAGAGAGAGAATCAACAAACTTTTCCACAACGGTCTATCTACCCAAGGGGGGAATATTATTATCCATATCAGACCATTAGACCCGTGAAACGAGGAAGCCGAAGACCCCCCAAAGAGTTTCCTAAGGCCCAATCAACAATAAAACATTCAAATCTTAAAGAACGTTCCCATATTTAAAGGTTAGACCCACGAAAAGATCCTAACAAGCTACAACCAGACTCCCCTTGCCTATAGCTTGGGGGACAACTGTTCTGGATTAAGCTAAGGCCCAATCCAGGTTAGACACGAGCCCAATCGGGATCCGAAGGCCGGTAAGTCCATATCATGGACACGCAGTAAATCCCACTGGATAAAGGCCCAGACTTATATATATGAACTGTCTATTCCGGATCCAATGTTGAAATACCCCTTATATGGTTACTACTTACTAGTGTACTCTAGGGACATTTGTCCAGGTGAAGGCTTAGCTGCCAAAAACCCTCTTTATTTCCTATAAATACTAGTGTACAACTTTTGTTTAAGTATCTCACTATTTACCTATTATTTTCCTCACTCTCTTTAAACATTCACTAACCCAATGAGGGTTGGAGCGTGTGGAGGTACACCGCCCTCTTTCGGTGGAGAAAAACTCACAACGAACCGCGATGGACAAATGAAGATATCTTCCATTTGCATATAGGATCTCTACCGAACAAGCCATCTTCCTAGGTCTAGAAGGATCACATAGTTTGTTGTGTTTCTTACAATTTGAAATTCAAAAATTTCTATACTTACAATTTTAAGAGTGGAAAGACGGACACCTTTTCCCAGCTAGTTAATAATATATATATATATATATATATATATATATATATATAGTCCTTTGGAAAAACAATTTTTTGAGAGGAATTTTATTTAATGAATAAAGTTTACATAAAATTACACAATAACTTCCACCCGTGTATTTTCTTTAAGGGAAATGTTAACTAGTGCCCTGGGGACACTCTTTAAGAACCAGTAATAGTAAGTTTTTAAGAAAAACTATGTAATCAATGCATTCAAATTTGTAACATTTGACTTTTGTAAAGAAAATTTTCTAAATTTGGTATCCTTAAAGAGTTCCCCAGGGCACTCGTTACAAAGACCATTTCTTTAAAAACAATAACTTCAGTAGTGTATATCAAGAACATTTTAGAATAAATTATATTTTTTTTTAATAACCATTTGATAATTTGAAGTTCAGAAAAAAAAAAAGTCAGATCAATAATTTTTTTTAAAGGGAAGGACTAATCAACAATTATTCCGGTTGAATTTTACTTTAATATAAGAGGAAATTTAAAATGAATATTAACCTCCCTTAAGTTTTAAACAAATAGACAAACACCTCCCTTCTTGGTTAACACCGTTAAATTGTCCGTTAACTTTTTTTTTATGATACAATCAACTAGTATCTTACTCAATTTTTTTATACTGCATCTCTTGTTTTTTGCAAGAAAATAATTCTAATTTTTTTAAACATTGAAGGTCTACAGAAACTTATTTTTGTACATATGATAATTCTTCATATGATCATATGATGGCATTCATAATATTTCTTCAAATTCACGTGACAGTCAATGAAATTTGAGCAAATAATTTCATAAACCAACTAATCAAAGGAATGTTTGCAAAGGGGATGACAGTTGAGAGGGGAAACTGTGGGTCTGTTGCTGCTATTGGGAGTTTTTACGTTGTCTGTTGTTCTGTTGTATGGTCTTGGCTACCTGTGTTTTTACACTATCTGTTGTTCTGCTTTTTTTACATACGGCTGATGTACTTCTGTTTGCTTATCTGCACATTTTACATACGGCTGATGTTGTTCTGCTGTTCTGATTTTTTTACACTGTCTGATGTTCTGTTTGCTTATTTTACATACGGCTGATCAGGATCAACATTCAACAAAGGTAAACTTCTTGAAGGTGAGAAAAACACAAGAAGGGGGTTGAATTGTGTTTTAGAAAAATTCTTCGTTTCTCCTAAAAACTGAACACACTGATCAGAAGCTAAGTGAGACAGCTTCTGAAGTGATAATCAGAATCTAAATGCAGCGGAATAAAACAGAGAGAGAGAGAGAAGAAGAACGACACAAAGCAATTATACTGGTTCCTTCCACAATCCGGAAGTAGTCCAGTCCCCCTTGCACTTCCAAGGAGATTTCACTATGAGTAATATCTGATTACAAATGCTCAAGCACACAAGCAAGAGACTTCCAATGCTCAAGCACACAAGCAAGAGACTTCCTTTGCTCAAGAACACAATCAAGAGACTTCCTGCTCAAGCACAACTGCAAGAGACTTCTTAACTAAACAAAATTACACAGAAAATTGTTTAAGGTTGAACACTTGATATACAATCAGAGGTGCTCACAATACAAATCAGATACAGACTCAATGGACTTAAGAATTTCTAAGATATGACTTGAGACACAGAAATTCTAAGTGAATGCAGAACAATTTCAGCAGAGGTTTGGTACTTGTGAAAATCTTGTGAGTCTTTCGTTCAGCGTTCTTGCATTACCAAATCTCTAGGTCTTCACTCCTTTATATAGAGGTGTGAAAGAGACGTTGTGAAATTGCCAGCGCACCAAAGAGTCGTTGTTGAAGCTTGATCTTTCACCAATGATATATTGCCTGATTTGGTTGTTGTCCTATGAAGAACAAATTTGAAATCCATTCCTTATCCAAAGGAACATCTATGCAGGCGAAACCGTATTCTGGAGCTGTTTTCTTGTCCTGTAGCGTGGACACAAAACAGAGTAGTGGAGAACGTGGTTGTACAATTCGTACAAAGTACAATGTCAACGCTTTCGTCCAAATTGCAAACACACGCCTTCAAACACCTTTGAAATGACCGTTGCAAACTCCACTAATCCTTTGTTTGTGTTTTCGAATCCAATAGACAGCTTTTGCATTGATAATTCTTCAATTCTTGATTCTTTGCAAATCCAGTTGATATTCAGCTTCTGGTGAAATGGCTTCTGATGAGGCAGCTTCTGATGATGCAGCTTCTGATGATATGACTTCTGCAGCTTCTGATGACGCAGCTTCTGATGATGTGGCTTCTGGACCTCTTGTCTTCAGAAGCACTATTCTTCAGGAGCAGCTTACTTCAGGAGCGCTATTTCTTCAGGAGCAGCTTGACTTCAGGAGCGCTTTTTCTCTTCAGTAGCAAGTTGCCTTCAGGAGCGTCCAAGCTTCAAATTTTTGTTGTTTCCATAGCTCTTTATTTGCTCATTCAGAACCAATGATGATGTAACTTTATAATTATGGTCCTGTACACTTGAACAAATATTAGCTAGTCCAATTTACAATTTTTAATACCTTGTTATCATCAAAACCCTTTAAGGTTCATTGTTAAACACATTTTGTTCCAACAATCTCCCCCTTTTTGATGATGACAAACAAAAGTATTTAAAATTGATCAATTGTTGTTAATCTAATTAACAAGTTGACTTTGGGGTTCTGAGGTTTGTAAGCTCAGAATCTGAGGTTTGTAAGCTCAAACTCCCCCTGAGTCTGATAGTTTTTAAGGTGAGGTTTGTAAGCTCCCCCTAAGTTCTATCCAGGTTAATTAAATTCATTTTTCGCGCAATAAAATTATCAGAGCTTAAAAACAAAATTGAATCATTGAAAGAATTAACTTATAGATAAGAAGAATGGTTCAATTAATTTTACTTGAATTTTGATACTCCTTCGTTCGTTCATAGCTTATACCAATAAGGTAAGAAAAAATGATAGAAGTTTTTCAAAAATTTCAAATGCCATTAATGGGGCTCAGAGCCTTTAAATACTTGTCACATATACTCCCCCTTTTGTCATTATCAAAAAAAATTAAAATAAGCATAAAAGACAAAAAGATTTGAGAAAAACTCAAACAAAAGAGAGTATACAAGAAATTAATCAGATCAAAAATAAATGAACATGAATATCTAAAATATCAGAAGCAGCTAAACAGTCAGAATCAGTAAGCATTCAGAAGCAAAGAGAATTAAAACAGAATGGTTTCAGAAGCAAGGACTAGGAATTTAAAACAAACAACAAACAAAAAGAAAAACACAAGGGTGTGCAACTAAGGGTTGGTTTGATGTTGTTTCTTCATCTCCTCCATTTCTTCAATCTTCTTCTGCAACAGTTCTTCAAGCTGTTGTTGCCTCTGGAGAAGAGCCTGTTCCCTTTCCTTAGCTTCTTGCTGCTGCTGTGCCATCTGTTTCTTCAGAAGCTTACACAACCTGGCTTCTCTGGTCAAGTAGTCCGTTTCTGAGAAGAAAGGCTGGTTTGCCAGGAGCAGTGTAGAACTTCTTACTCTGAGACTCTGATTCAGATGCTCCATTAACTTCCTGACAGAAGCTTCCTTGCTTCTGATGCACTTAGCCCTTATGCTTTCAATTAGCTCAGTTGCCCGGTTCTGAAGAGATGCCCAGGAGTCATCATATGCACTTGTGAGATCAATTGTCCTTCGTTGATCCATAAGATTATGCAACTGACTCAGGATTGAGAGAAGCTCAGAATTAATATATCCAGATTCCAGGATGTTTGAGGGTGGTTGTTCAAGGATTTCAAGATCAGAATCACTGATTTCCAAATCTTGAACAGGGTTAGGAACTGGAATGGTAAAGTGTGTTTGTGTGTTTGAAGATGAAGGCTGGTCAGAGGCAATGTGAGTGGTAGAGGTTGAGGCTTGAACATTGACTAGAGAGATGTCAACATCCATGGGAGTTGGTTCTGGGGAGTGTTCAGGTAAAGGTTGAAATTCAGTTTCAGTTGGTGGTTGTTGTGGTGAAGATGATGTTTGAGTGTTGAGTTGGGGGTCAATGGTAGCTGTTGGTGATTGTGGGGGTGTTGTGGGTTTATGTGGTTCAGGTGTTTGTTGATGGGGGTTTTCTGAAACAACATTTTCAGAAGCAGCTGCTTCTGGAGTTGCTTCAGAGGCCTTTTCTGAGGTAGACTCAACATTTTCTGGAGGAATCATGTTGAGAGGTTGAATGTTAAGAGGTTGAGGGTGAAGGCGAAAAATAGTATCAATGACTCTTTCTCTCTGCTCAGCCAGTTTAGCCAACTTCTCATTAATTATGTGACCAACTGGTTCATAAGTAGTTGACTGAGAGGGCTTATCGTTGGTTTTGGTTGATGTTGATTGGCTTTTTACTGGTTTTCGAAACAGTTGAGCTAAGGGTATATCATCATCAGAATCATCAGAGTCTGATAATGATTTGGATGTGGAATCTGATGATATATTAATTACCTTCTCTGGTTCAGGATCAGAATCCTCTTGAGCAACCTCACTGGTCATCTGCAACATTTTCTTGGCTTCTGAGACTACAGACTCTTGTAGCTCAGCAGCAATTTCCAAGACTTTTTCAGCTGCTGCCTTCTTCTCTTGTAACTCCTTTAACTCCAAATCAGAAGCATCTTGAGCTGTAGAGGTGATATGAGGAAAATCCTTGGTCCTCCTCAAGGCTGGCTTCCTCTTCCTCTTTGGTATAGCAGGTTGATCAAGAGAAATGCCAACATCCATGATCAACCTGGAATCCATGTCTTCAATGGCTTCTTCAATAGAAGGTACTGATGAACTACCAATTTTGAGCTTGTCAGTAGCAACTTTTGCCTTTTTAGCAGGTTGTTCAACCTCTAGATATTGCTCTGCAGTTATCTTCCTTTTTGACTTTCTGCCTCTGGCTCGTGGCAGAGCACCACCATACATTTCCTCTGGAATATCTTCCAATCTGATTCTCTCATTGGTTGCCTCAAAATGTTCCTTGATATAGTACATCAGCACTTCAATGGGATCCTTCTTGCAGATGGGTGGAAAGTCCTTCATAAGATCAGACTTAACAAATGATTCACTTAAATCAGTTTGAAGTTTGGTGACTTCACTGATTAGCTTCATATTCAAGAGAGTATGAGCATTAATGAATTTTCCAGTTTTTGTGTCAAGTAGCTGATCTGTGAAGCCTTGAGATTGACTGAGACTGTCCAAGATACCTCCTTGATAGAATATCTCTGAGAGGAGTCTTCCATAAGGAACCAAGGGTTTATCCAGTAGCTGACTCTGTTTCAAACACTCTACCAAGTACTTGAACATGTATTTGGGCACATTCACCTTTTCCTTCTTGATGAAGTGCTGGAGAAGGACCTTCTGAGCTAGATTTGGTTTCACACAGTCACCACTTGGAAACAGGTTCTCATTCTGAATCTTCAGAAGCATCTTAGTTTCCATGCTCAATTCAGCATATTTCTTCTCCTTCTCAGAATTGTATATCACCAAGTTGGCTTGCTTTTTCCAAATGCGTTTTTCAGCAGCATCTGAAAGATCAATTCCAGAGTAGTATCCAGAGGCTGCAGCCTTGAGAACATACTCTATGTGCCATTGTGCAAGTCTTACTGGAATACCACAGATGCTGGACCTGATTTCATCTTCAACAAATGGCGCAAGACCCATTTCTTCTCTTGTTTTCCCTTCTAATTCAGGATACATTAGCACCATCTGACTTTCCTCAGCTAAGGATGCCGCTTTGTTGTAGAATTTTGCTCTTACCCAGAAGTGTCTAACCAGAGCTTCATATGTTGGTCCATTCAACATTTTGAAATAATCCATGAGTCCTTGCTCTTCATAGTAGCTTCTGATTGAACACCTATGAAAATTCAGAGAATCAAAGTCCACTGGATTCTCTATCTGAACCTGCAAATCCCATTCTTCCAATTTCATGCTTCTTCCTCTGTAGTCATATTCAGGGACCATTCGTGAAGTAGATACTGAATCTTCTCGTTGCGAGCTTGATGATGCCATTTGATGATTTACGAAGATTTGAAGAAGATGAAGATTTTAGGGTTCTAAGGTTGAGAGAATGCGCTTACTTCGCAAGAGGTTTGAGAGCAAATGTGTTTGTTGTGAGTGAGTAGTGTGTGAATTGACAAAGTGTTAAAAGTAAAACGATTGCAATTCAAAAGAGACAAACAAACATAACATTAATGACAAAATTGGGGGCGCGTGAAAAGTACTTTCAAAGCTTTTAAATCATCATTGCCCTTTTAGTTATACACCAACACATACAGGCCACGTAAGAAGTTCACAGAGTAACTACCAAGTTAGTGGGCCAGAAGTTACTTTTTAAAAGGTAACTTCCAACGTTTCCACTAATTCAACTATTCAGAAGCAACAAATCCAGCTTCTGGACTTCAGATGCTGACGTCATCATCAGAAGCGAGTTTTCCTCAGAACCTCAATAAAGAGCTTCTGATGGACTACCGCTTCTGAACTAACTTCAGAACCTAAAATCCTATTCAGGAGCAAGCAAGCATTTAATCAGATACAAAGTGCATGTTCAAATTTTTCTTTATAAAATCAAATCTTTCAACAGTTAAAGGCTTAGTAAATATATCAGCCCATTGATTTTCAGTATCAATGAATTGTATATCTAAAATTCCTTTTTGAACATAATCTCTGATAAAATGGTGTTTGATTTCAATGTGCTTCGCTCTTGAATGCAAAATTGGATTTTTAGACAAACAAATAGCAGCAGTATTATCACAATAAATGGGAATACTGTTAGCAGTTATCTGATAATCTTCCAACTGATGTTTCATCCAAAGTAGTTGTGTACAACAACTTGCAGCTGAAATGTATTCTGCTTCTGCTGTAGACATAGCAATAGTTGTTTGTCTTTTGCTAGCCCAGGATATAAGATTATCACCCAGAAATTGACAATTGCCACTGGTTGACTTTCTTTCAATCCTATCACCAGCATAATCAGCATCACAGAATCCAATTAGCTTATAATCTAAGGATTTCCTATAAAGGAGTCCAAGATTGGTCGTTCCTTTCAAATACCTGAAGATTCTCTTGACAGCAGTCATATGAGATTCTCTAGGATCTGATTGGAATCTTGCACACAAGCATACACTGAATAAAATATCTGGCCTAGATGCAGTGAGGTATAACAAAGAACCAATCATACCTCTATACAGCTTCTGATCTACTTTAGCTCCTTCATCTTCTTTGCTTAAGGTGCACGTAGGGTGCATTGGAGTGTTCATCACTTTACAATCTTCAAGTTTGAACTTCTTCAGAAGCTCCTTTGTGTACTTTGATTGATGAACATAGACTCCATCTTTGCATTGATTGATTTGAATGCCCAGGAAGAACTTCAGGTCTCCCATCATGCTCATTTCAAATTCATCCTGCATTAACTCAGAAAATTCCTTGCAAAGAGATGCATTAGTAGAACCAAATATTATATCATCAACATATATTTGCACAACAAGAATATCTTTCTCAAGGGTCCTTCTGAAGAGTGTAGTATCAACCTGTCCTCTTTTAAAATCATTTTTGATTAAGAAATTACTTAGTCTATCATACCAAGCTCTGGGAGCTTGTTTCAAGCCATATAGTGATTTCTTCAGTTTAAAAACATGGTCAGGATATTTAATATCCTCAAATCCAGGAGGTTGCTTGACATACACTTCTTCTTCTATGACACCATTTAGAAATGCACTCTTGACATCCATTTGATATAATATTATGCCATGATTAACTGCATAGGAAAGAAGTAACCTGATTGCTTCCAATCTTGCAACTGGAGCAAACGTTTCAGTGTAATCAATGCCTTCTTGTTGACTATACCCTTGTGCAACAAGTCTGGCTTTGTTTCTTGTTACTTCACCTTGCTCATTCAGCTTGTTTCTGAATACCCATTTTGTTCCAATAATGTTCTTGTGCTGAGGTTTGGGTACCAGATCCCACACATCATTTCTTTGAAATTGATTCAACTCTTCTTGCATAGCTAGGATCCATCCATCATCTGAAAGTGCTTCATCAACTGTTGTAGGTTCAATCATTGAGATTAGTCCAATCATTGACTCTTCTTGTCTGAAATGTGATCTTGTTCTTCTTGGACTATCTTTGTTTCCAATGATTAGCTCTTCAGGATGTGAAGACTTGTGTTTGAATGTGTTTCTGGGAGGATCTGCTTGATGTGAGCCATCTTGTGCTTCATCAGAAGCAGCTTCATCTTGTGCTTCTGATGTGGGTTCAGCTTCTGAACTATCTTCAGATTCAGCTATCTGATCAGGTTCTGGAGTAGCTTCAGGAACCTGTATCTCTGCAGAACTTTCACCTTGCTTTGAAGTTTTATCTTCAAGCTCCTTGTCATCAAATTTAACGTGCATAGATTCTTCAACACAAAGTGTTTCTGAATTATACACTCTGTATGCCTTTGACCTTTCAGAGTAACCTAAAAAGATTCCTCTTTGGGCCTTGGCATCAAATTTCTTTAGGTAGAGCTTGTTGTTCAGAATGTAACATGTACATCCAAATTGATGAAAGTAAGAGATATTGGGTTTTCTTCCTTTAAAGAGTTCATATGCTGTTTTCTCCAAAATAGGTCTAATATAGATCCTGTTTTGAACATAGCATGCTGTATTCACTGCTTCTGCCCAAAAATGTTTTGGTAAATTGTTTTCATGAATCATGGTTCTGGCCATTTCTTGTAAGGTTCTATTCTTTCTCTCTACAACCCCATTTTGTTGTGGTGTTCTAGGAGAAGAGAACTCATGGAAAATTCCATGTTTTTCACAAAAAGCTTCAAATGGCTCATTTTCAAATTCTCCACCATGATCACTTCTGACTTTCAAAATTTTTGATTCTTTTTCAGATTGAATTTGAGTGCAGAAGCTACTGAATACATCACACGCAACATCTTTACTCTTTATGAATTTCACCCAAGTCCATCTGCTGTAATCATCAACAATGACTAATCCATATCTACTTCCATATAGGGATGCAGTACTCACTGGTCCAAATAAATCAATATGGAGTAATTCTAAAGGTCTTGAGGTTGAAACAATGTCTTTGGTTTTAAAAGATGATTTCACAATTTTCCCTCTCTGACATGCACCACAGAGTGCATCTGAATGATAGTCAATGTCTGGTAGCCCTTTCACAAGTTGTAACTTACTAAGCTTAGAGATTAACCTCCAGTTAGCATGTCCCAACCTTCTGTGCCACATCCATTTCTTATCATTCACTGATAGTAGGCACATCACCTTCTGATCAGCCAGTTCAGAAAAATTGATTTTATAGACATTGTCAACTCTCTTTCCTTTGAACACAATGGATTTGTCTTCCTTGTTGATTACTGTACAGTTGGGTTTTTCAAAAAGCACATCATAACCATTATCACAAAATTGACTAATGCTCAAAAGGTTATGTTCAAGACCATCTACCAACCATACATTATTAATTGAGGTAGAGGAGTTACCAATAGTTCCTGTACCTATGATCTTGCCTGACTGGTTGCCTCCAAATTTCACATTTCCTCCCTCTTTCATTGCTAGGCTGAGGAACATGGACTTGTCTCCTGTCATGTGTCTTGAGCAACCACTGTCTAGGTACCATGATCTTTGCTTTGGCACTGCTCTTAGACATACCTGCATCATTGACATTTTTAGATTTAGGTACCCATTGTTCTATGGGTCCTGGAAGGTTAGTACTTAAGGCTTTACTCTTCACTTCTTGTACCTTGTGCTGTGAGTTGGGTTGCTTCTGATTAACCATCACCTTAGGTTTTGGTACTTCAGAAGCAGTAACTGTCTTCTTCTGAAACTTAGACTTCAGAACCCCAGATTTTGGTTTCACCAGACTCTGAGGAATAGGTTCTGATCTTTTCAGGATCCTAACCTTTGAAGTTTTGGAATCAGATTTGATCATAGCCTTTGACTTAGAGTTCTTTGGCTTTGAAGTAATCTTAGCCTTAGAACTAGAAGCTTCAGGTTCTGATTGAACAACAGTTTCCAACTCAGCCCCTTCTGGTACAAAGAATGTTTTCAGACCTTCCTTGATGCATTCACAACAAGACTTTAGATTGGTTTTCTCCAGTTTCACTTCTGGAAAGCCAATTTCTCTGCCATTGTTCTTGTAAATGCTATAAATCATAGAAGCCACTCTGCTTCTGTCAATGCCAGATATAATAAAATCTTCAAGAGCAATTTCATGGTTACTTAAAGGTTTTTCATTACACTTTTCTTGTAGCTTCTGACATAAGAACCTGAGCTGATCTTCATATGTTTTACACATGAAGTCAAAGCCCCTAAGTCCTTGTTCAGAAGCTTTCAGATCCAATAAAGTTGATTTTTGCTGTTGTACCAAATCAGCATATTTTTCTTTTAAATCCTTCAACTCATTGGTTCTTACTTCAAAATGTGTAAGAAGTTCTTTAAGTGACTCAACAAGTTCATCTCTGGGAATTTTGGAATATACCTCGTTTTCATCTTCTGAGTCTGAATCTGACCCAGCTTCTGAAGTTGCTGTTGCTACCAACCCAACAGCTACCTTTGCATCTTCATCAGCTTCCTCTTTATCAGATCCAGATTCACTACCCAAATCATCCCAGGTTGCCATTAAACTCTGCTTAATCTGCTTCTTGAATTTGCTTGGTTTGAATGTAGACCTCTTTGACTTGTCCTTTGACTTTTCTCTTTGAAGATCAGGGCATTCAGCAATGAAGTGACCTGGCTTCTTACAGTTGAAGCATCCCTTCTGATCTTCTTTCCTTGAGCTTCTGGAGTTACCCCTTCTGGAGAGAAACTTTCTGTTCTTCTTGGCCAGATATTGAAGTCTGTTTGAGAGCATGGCCATTTCTGCAGCATCTGGTTCAGAATCTGAACTTGACTGTTCTTCCTCTTCAGATTCAACCACTTTGAGAGCTTTTGATGACTTGCCTTTGGATGGAAGAGCTATTGATTTACTCTTCTTAGTAGACTCATGTTCATTAAGACTTAACTCATGAACTTTGAGAGAACTAACAAGATCTTCGACACTTAAAGTGTTTAAATCTTTAGCTTCCTCAATGGCAGTCACCTTCGGTCTCCATCTGGCAGGTAAGCTTCTGAGAATCTTGCTTACATGATCAGAAGCAACATAGCTCTTCTTTAGAATCTGTAGACCAGAAACTAAGGTTTGAAACCTTGAGTACATCTCCTCAATAGTTTCATCATCCTTCATTTTGAATAACTCATACTGATGTACAAGCAGGAGAGCCTTTGCTTCTTTGACCTTCTTGCTCCCTTCATAATTTGAACAGAGAGAAGCAAACATAGCTTTAGCAGTGGATTTGTCACTCATCTTCATGTATTCTGCTTTGGGTATGGCAGTGACAAGAGCTCCTCTGATAATATGATGCTTCTTGTAAAGTTTCCTCAGTTCTGGAGTATGTTTCTTTCTATCCACAGCAGCTCCTTCTTCATCAAGGACTAAATCACCAACACCATCTTCCAGAATATCCCATAATTCTTCATCTAGGCTCATGATGTAACTGTAAAAGTTGGTCTTCCACCAAGAGAACTCTTCAGCATCTCCATTGAACTTTGGAACTTTTCCAATACTGGTTTTCTTACTATCACTATAATCATGTGAAACATTTTTATAGCTAGTATCACTAGAACCAGAACCATTAGGAGGAGGAGTAGTCATGTTTTTCTCAGATCTTTGACTGTTGCACGGTTAAGTGTTACACAACAGACCAAGGCTCTAGATACCAATTGAAGGTGAGAAAAACACAAGAAGGGGGTTGAATTGTGTTTTAGAAAAATTCTTCGTTTCTCCTAAAAACTGAACACACTGATCAGAAGCTAAGTGAGACAGCTTCTGAAGTGATAATCAGAATCTAAATGCAGCGGAATAAAACAGAGAGAGAGAGAGAAGAAGAACGACACAAAGCAATTATACTGGTTCCTTCCACAATCCGGAAGTAGTCCAGTCCCCCTTGCACTTCCAAGGAGATTTCACTATGAGTAATATCTGATTACAAATGCTCAAGCACACAAGCAAGAGACTTCCAATGCTCAAGCACACAAGCAAGAGACTTCCTTTGCTCAAGAACACAATCAAGAGACTTCCTGCTCAAGCACAACTGCAAGAGACTTCTTAACTAAACAAAATTACACAGAAAATTGTTTAAGGTTGAACACTTGATATACAATCAGAGGTGCTCACAATACAAATCAGATACAGACTCAATGGACTTAAGAATTTCTAAGATATGACTTGAGACACAGAAATTCTAAGTGAATGCAGAACAATTTCAGCAGAGGTTTGGTACTTGTGAAAATCTTGTGAGTCTTTCGTTCAGCGTTCTTGCATTACCAAATCTCTAGGTCTTCACTCCTTTATATAGAGGTGTGAAAGAGACGTTGTGAAATTGCCAGCGCACCAAAGAGTCGTTGTTGAAGCTTGATCTTTCACCAATGATATATTGCCTGATTTGGTTGTTGTCCTATGAAGAACAAATTTGAAATCCATTCCTTATCCAAAGGAACATCTATGCAGGCGAAACCGTATTCTGGAGCTGTTTTCTTGTCCTGTAGCGTGGACACAAAACAGAGTAGTGGAGAACGTGGTTGTACAATTCGTACAAAGTACAATGTCAACGCTTTCGTCCAAATTGCAAACACACGCCTTCAAACACCTTTGAAATGACCGTTGCAAACTCCACTAATCCTTTGTTTGTGTTTTCGAATCCAATAGACAGCTTTTGCATTGATAATTCTTCAATTCTTGATTCTTTGCAAATCCAGTTGATATTCAGCTTCTGGTGAAATGGCTTCTGATGAGGCAGCTTCTGATGATGCAGCTTCTGATGATATGACTTCTGCAGCTTCTGATGACGCAGCTTCTGATGATGTGGCTTCTGGACCTCTTGTCTTCAGAAGCACTATTCTTCAGGAGCAGCTTACTTCAGGAGCGCTATTTCTTCAGGAGCAGCTTGACTTCAGGAGCGCTTTTTCTCTTCAGTAGCAAGTTGCCTTCAGGAGCGTCCAAGCTTCAAATTTTTGTTGTTTCCATAGCTATTTATTTGCTCATTCAGAACCAATGATGATGTAACTTTATAATTATGGTCCTGTACACTTGAACAAATATTAGCTAGTCCAATTTACAATTTTTAATACCTTGTTATTATCAAAACCCTTTAAGGTTCATTGTTAAACACATTTTGTTCCAACACTTCTTTCTCCATCAAAATGAACCAACAAAATATAGATAAAAAATTCATAACCAGTACTACAAAAAATCAATTCAAAACTAAGAGTCTATGAAGGTCAAACTCTGATGAAAAAATATATATTTAAACACACATGAGTATGAGAACTATGAAAGCAAAAACGAAACAGTGATACGACGACGATCGACAGTGTAAAAAAAGAATGGTGAACGAAAACAACACACCAGAAACTAGAAAGAACGATGCCGCAATTACCATTGAGAGCGACGACGACAGCCAAAGAAAGAATGCATAGAAACAGTGATCAGTAGTGAGTGATGAAGGAGGAGGATGACCAGAGATACAAGTGAAGGTGAAGATGAACAACTATGGAGAGAAGGAGGATGATCAGCAGTGGAATCACATGATTTTTGGCGGTTTTGAGAGAGAGGAAATGCAAAGGTCGAATGACCTAATTATGCTGATTTCTAACGGAGAGACGGAGAGTTAACAGAATGTAACGGAGGGGAGGTATATGATGGTTTTGAAAATAGAGGGGATATTTGTTTTATTTAGCCATAACTTGAGGGAGGTTGTTATGAATTTTAGATAATACTCCCTTCATTTTTGTGTTAAACGTCGTTTTAGAATAGTAACATGAAATTAAGGAAGTTGATATTTTTAGTTTTTATCCTGTTGTATCATCGTTTTAAACCACCAACAAATTCTTATTGTTTTTTTGGAACACATTTTTTTACATTTAAGACTGCAAAAATACAAGGCGAAGTGGAGTCTCTTTGATCCATATGCAATATAAATTATAAAGAGCACACTTCGCTAAATAATGAGCAGTTTGGTTGGCTTCACGCATAATATGTAGAAAACTTAAACTACAAAAATAAACATTAAAACTAATATAATCTCCAATAATAGAGCCGACATAGGTGAAAGATTGTTGACAATCATTTAACGTCAATACCATATTAAAAGCATTTAATTCTATCATAAGATTCAAAAAAGACATCGTAAATTCAAACCATCTATCTATTTCATGCGTAACAAAATAGTTGTACAAATATCATTTAGTAAGTTGTTGTAATTTGCACTTAAATTTTTAAAAACTCTTTTATAAGTAAAATAGGTAAAGAGAAAACTCATGTGAGAGAGAGTAAGACGAGAGAGAGAATCAGAAGATGTCATCGCATGGGAGCGATCCACGTCAGCCATCATCGGCGAAGCCATACGTATCACCGGTGATAGCTCCACAAGATCTTCCGATCGATTACGCTGGTTTCATCGCCGTCTTATTCGGTATCGCTGGCGTTATGTTCATGGTTTGTATTTATCTATCATAGATACCTTTTTCCTTTTAATTTTGATTGATCTATTGATCATTAATTAATCTTATTATTTTAGTATAATCTGCGAATTTACGGAATGGTGTGGATAATGTTGTGAATGAGTTTGTCGAAAACCATTGTATTCTACTTATTGGATTGACATCAGCCGTCTCAGTGCTTTTTGTTTGTATCATTCCTTTGGAGTATTTGGAAAAGTTGTAATTTGATATTGTGATATTGTGATAGCAAGTGATGGAAACAACATCACAAGTTTGTGAACGAGCAATGCATATGTTAGAAGACTGGAAACTAGCTCAAGAATTGAGAAGACCCATAGGCACGCAAGCTACCAGGGAAGAGTACTATGAACATGGTTCGATGACGGAAACCTTGCCAAGGTAGACTAAAGAGTAACGTAGATGCTTCTTTCTCGAACTTACATAACATGGTTGGTATCGAAATATGTATTCGAGATGCTGAAGGGGGTATGTGCTCATTAAAACCGCATGGTTTGTGCTAATATGTTCGGTGGACATTGGTGAAGCCCTAGGGCTTTGTGAAGCGCTGCAATGGGTGGTTGAGTTAGGCCTGGACAACATGGATTTCTCTTTAAATTCGAAACTGGTTGTAGATGTTGTCACTAGTAATAACAGTAGCAAGACTAATTTTGGAAGTATTATTAGTCATTGTACTTAAGACTCATTTTACGAACCATAAGGTAGTTTAGCCGGAGGCAAGTAAATGAGGTGACTCATGAATTGGCACATGCGGTCTCATTAGAAGCTAGTTCCCAATTAGTTATTGATGTTCCACCTTGTATCAATGAGTTTTTATCTAATAAAATGAGATGAATTTTCTCCCCTAAAAAAACTAAGAAAAAGGATTCAAAAAGTTAATTCATTTGGTAGAAAATACATTTGACTTTTTAAATTTATTTGAATCATTGTTTGTTAGTCAAGGAGTATTTAAGAGTCAAGTGATAATTATACAATTATTTTATCATGTATCGATATATTTTTATAGATTTTATATATTTTTTATAGATATTTTATAGCATTTGATATTGCTCCCACATATCAAAATTTATAGATCCATCACAGTTAATTCTCATTGATTGGGAAAATTGTCAACTCTATATAAGATACACATATTATGAGCAATTTTCTTTTTTAAAAGGCTAAAAGAAATTATGAGCAACATTCGAGTCGTTAAACTGTTCATGAGGGATTTGTTTATAAAAGGAACAACTTCTTGCTTAAAATATGTTTCGTCATAGGTTCTTGGGTCGAGGGTGGCTCTGAATATAGGCTGGTGGGGTGAATGTCCATGCACATTTTTTTTGACACCAAAATTATTATTTTTACTTAGTAGTTAGTAATATATATATATATATATATATATATATATATATATATATATATAACTCAATTGCCTTGATTAATTATATTAAAAATATACTTTTAGACAACATTGATTATTAATGAATTTGTTCCAATAAAAAATACAAAAGAAAAACCATTCGAATAATTAAAAAGACAATTTTATTAATTTGTCCAACGCACCAAAAATCTTAATATCGGCTCTGTCTTGGATCAAATGTACTTCATCTTAAAGTTTTGTCTAAATATGATGCTAATTTACGATGGTAAATTTGATAGAATTTCAAATTTTAGGTCATTGATAAATTTGGACAGTAATTTATAATATTAGAAAAATATAAATTCATTGATAATGGTACATCTTTTTTATTTATTTCAATTCTAATGATAAAATAGAACTTAATCCTCTCTTCCTAATAAAATACAAAGCAAAAGACTCAAAAAGTCAATTAATTTTGTAGTAAATACATTTGACTTTTTAAATCTGTTTGACTCATATTTTGTTAGTCAAGGAGTATTTGAGAGTCAAACGATACAATGAAAATCATGCTTTGAAACAACAACAAAAGAGTACGCTAAGTCTACTAAAACAACGACCTCCAACATACCCATTTGCAATGCAGTCAGATGCACAGTTTGGACTGCAGTCCTCAAAGCAACAAGATTGTGGAGGTCCTGGTTTACCAATAAAGCAGCTTGGTTTCTTAGTTGGCTCTATTGTTTGACCCTCCAAATCCAAACTAGTATTGACCTTTAATCTCAGATTCCAAGAATTTTACTCCCTCCGGTCACTATTATAAGCAAAAGTTGACTTTTTAGGTTCATTCAATAAATAATGTATGTGGTCTATATATATATATAGACTACATACATCATTTATTGAATGAATCTAAAAAGTGAACTTTTGCTTATAATAGTGACCGGAGGGAGTACATATCCAATCTTAGGAAATCAAAGTAATCAACCGAGCATTTTCTTGTTTTGTGGAGTTTGACTTTAAGTTAAGGTAATAATGAGAATAAGTTTAATTTGATAAGTATTGTATATTGTGGGGTGAATGAGAATTGTCTAAGGTCCCAAAAATACACTTGGGCTTACCACATACAACTTAGCCCTATTAAATAACCAGTTGACCTAAAAGCGTGTGAATTATAATGGAGGTAATTAAAATTTGATGTTAGAAACCTGTAGATTTGATGTGAATTTAATCATGTTGAGGTTGTCTGATACATGAAGCATATATGGATTATGTGGTATTTATTATGTTGTTAAAAATGTATGTTCATGTGAATGCTAGTGAATGTATTGGACGATGTGAATTACTTTATTTTATGTCATTGGGTATGAAGTAAATTTGATGTATGAGTTATGGGAGCAAGTAATTCAACCATTGAGTCCCTCAAAATTCCAGAATACGCATAAGTGTATTAAAAATAATTCCATTATAAATAACAAGGGTCATGTTAACTTGTGCCCTTAGGGCACATGTTAAGCAACTCAAAAATGGAAACATTTTCTTAAATTTTGTGCATTCAATTATTGAAAAGTAAAAAAGTTAAAGTCAAATGCATTACTCTCTCCGGTCCTTAATATAAGAGAAGAATCTTTTTTTAGGTTCATTGAATAATTAATGTATTTGGACTACAATATAGACTAAATACATCATTTATTCAATGAACCTAAAAAAAGAATCTTCTCTTATATTAAGGACCGGAGGGAGTAATTACAATAAAATATTTCTATTTTGAATCATTAACTTGTGCCCTGAGGGCACAAGTTAACATTTCCCAAATATAACAAAGGTAACATTGATTCCTATCTTGTTGGCATCAATTCCCAACATTTTTAATAGTTCCTTAATCATTGGAGGCATTGATGTTCATATGCTTGGCCTTGATTCCCAACCATTTAGAAAAACTTTTGAAGTGCATTAATGGGCATCGATGCACATGTGGTTGGCACCAATTCACAACAACCATTAGACCATTTTTCAACTTTCAACATGTCCTTTGGAATTTCAATTCCTTTATGTTATAAAGGAGTTGTGATGTGTTAGAATGACTTAGGACCTCTTGGATGAAACTATGGTTCCTTCTTGATTTTATTACACGATGGTTTGATTAATAGAACTTGACTTGTTATCATGATTATATATTCATGATTTTTAAGAATTGAATGAGATCATGAATCTCTTTGAATATAATATGTGTTGAATATCTCATTGTATGATTGATACAACCTAACTTTATCATGATTGTGTATGCATGAACTAATGACTATCGACAAAGATTTAACTGAGATGTATATATGTGAATCTTAATTAGGGGTGGGAACATGCCAGGCCGTCCGACAGGGGCCTATGACCTAGCCTATTTAAAGACTAGCTCGACCCAGCTCGTTTATTAACAAGGCCAGGCTCAAGCTTTTTATAAAGCCTATTTAATTAAATAGGGCAGGCTAAAGGCTTACAAAAAAGCCTATTAAGCCCGTCGGGCCGGCCTATTAAGCTTTTTATGTATAATATATCTTCCATTATTGATATCGTTGAAGTTTTTTTTCTCATAAACTCAAGCCTTCATATGATTGGTTATTTAGTAGTAGATATATTGGTGTGATTAGACCTTTGTAAGATTTCATTATTTAGTAGCACATATATTCATGTGCTTTAGGCCTTCGTAAATTTTGGCCTATTTAGTAGTAGGCTTACATGTGTTGCTAGACTTTAGTGTAAAATAGGCTTTTAAATAGGCTTTCGGGCTTCATCAGGCCTTTAAATAGGCTAGGCCAGACCTCGAATTTGAGCCTATGACGGATAATAGGCCAGGCTCAGGCCTATAATTTTTGAAGTAGGCCAGGCTTGGGCCTTACAAAGCCCGGCCCGGCCTAGCCTATTTCCACCCCTAATCTTAATGAACATGATGTGTGGATTGCATTTGATCCATGTGATGAGTTTGATGAGTCTCATAAATGAGTTGTATCTTAGGTCGACGATAGAAAAACTTGATGTTAGAATCCAAAACTCGGTGGAGTGTTTGGTTATCCTGTAAGTAGGGATTGACAAACTCATTCAATATTGGGGAAGTACTATTAAACGAATCATGTATGTGTCTCGGGTTATGGGGATAAAGTCAACTTGGCTTACTGAGGACAAGACCGACTCAATTGACCAACTCAATTTGTCAAGGAGGATACGACTTAATCAAATTAACAACTCATATTAATATCTCAAATTATCAAATTAGTTTGTCAATGAGAACAAGACCAACTCAATAAGTTAAACAAAGATACTATTTAAAACTAGTGGAAAGACGCTTTTTCTACCACACGTGCTTAATTTCGTATAATAGAAAGAGATATCAATTTTAACATATATTATGATAAAATATTTTTAGAAAATAAGATTAAAATAATCTCTTTTATAGTGTATAATGTTATTCCTATTGCAGTGAGATAACCCTATTTTAACGAGATTTGTTTTTTTTAATTAATATTTTAGTAATATCATTAAAGGATAAAATAATAAGTAAAATAAACATTTTTTCCCCTAAAAAAAATATAGACATTTTTTGTTCTCAACAATCATTTAAGTTCTTAATTCATATCACTACCTAATCATTTAGAGGCTATTCATATAATTTCATATAATTTTTTATAATTATTATTAGAAATTGTTTTTTTTTCCAGTCTCGTAACTAAAACTTATATGACAAACAACTTAAAGAGCTTTGTACCCAAAAAAAAAAAAAAAAACTATTTCAGAAAAATTTGACAAGTGCAAAGGTTGAAACTCATAATTCTTCACTAAGTAAGTTTGACCACGAGACTATTTAAAGCCAAAAATTAGTTGTCACATAAAAGAGAAGTCAACATTAGATATTTTAATTATGGAAATTTAATTTTATTTCAAATTTTCGATATAAATGAAAATAAATTAATGTTATTATTATTTCTCTTAAACTTTAATGTATAGATATAAAATATTTTAATTATTATGATATTTAGTAGTAATAAAAAGACATATTTTTAAATAGTATTTAAAACGTAGATAATTTTCAAATTGTTTAAATTTTATTTTATTGTGATATGTTCAGAGTTCAATAATTTATCTTTTGTCATTTTATATTTGTAAGGAAAAAAATTATTACCACAAAATAGAAAGAAAAAAAACATAGAAATGTCATGGGGACATAAACCAGATCTAAACAAAGAAAAATAATTTACAGATTATCAATGCGATTGATATGCTTCGCCATTTTTCAAACTCTAACTGTTCTTTGCATTTTTTCACTTTTCATATTTTTTTGTAATCTGGTTTCGTGCCCGTATGTGGGTTCGCTGGATTGCGCATGTGATTAGTGAATTTTTGTTATGATAGATTAGAGTAGATCCACTTGGACTGATTTATCACGATGTATTCCCTTCTTGGGTCAGGTCTAATGTCCCTCAGTCTTTGTATCTTTTTTCGTTTTATTTAATATATTTTATATTCTCCTTAAAAAAATATATGCAACACAAAAAAACGTGAACTAATATATTATCATTTTCTCTTTAAAATAACTTAAAATTATATTAAAATATTCAATTGCGAGTAAGAATTAACGTTGTGTATTCGGTAAAGGTTATTGAGGTTGTAACTTGTAAGATTAAACTCTTACCGCTAAGGTAGCACCTCTAATGTGACATTTTTTACTTTTTTTTTTTAACTTGACACAAAAACCATAGACCATAATATAAAGACATTTCAAATAGGCTTAAAATACATGAGTTTGGGCTAACTTTTTCATTACCTATTTTACCCTTTATTTAAAATATTTTATTTACTATTTTATCTTTTAATAATATTACTTTAAATTCTAATTAAAAAATTAAATCCCATTAAAATAGGATATATCCCACTACAATAGGAACATTATTATCAATGTTATTTTAAATTTTGATTAGAATGTTTTTACTAAAATTATTTTGTTAAAAAAGGTGAATAGAAAGACAACACATATTGTAACCAAAAAAGAAAGACAACACATATCAATAAACAAACTACTAAGAAAAATTGAACAGGTTTTAATGATCCATATGTGTGTACGCTATTTTAATGGACAATTCAGTTAATTTTTTTAACGGATTTTAATCTTGTTTCAATGTAGAATTTGTAAAATCTAAGGTCCTTAAACATTTCAACCGCCTATTTTTTTTTTTTAGGGAAATTTCAACCGCCTATTTTTGTTAATAAGGTTTAACATGGTTACTCATATGCTATAATTGTCAATTTTCTAAATTGAATATCCATCCCATAGTTTTATATAAAAATAATTATACTTAAATTTAAAAAGTTATGTATTTTGGGTTACTTTTTTTATGAGATTTTGTTAAAAAATGAATAGAAAGAAAGTACATAAAAGATTCGGTTAATGATTCCTTTTTACCATGTTTTTCATTATACCATCTAACGCACCCTTTCCTTTTATTTTATTTTTCTTCCGAAAGTGATTTCATGAATTTTCTGGTTTTTGATATTTACTTAATTTATGTGATTTCTGTATTTTTTTACTGATTAGAAGCAACACATGCGTGTCTCCACATATTAAAATTAAGCAAACGTTCAAAATAAATAAAACTCTCAAAATATAACAACAATATAAACTAACAATGTTATTAATCTCAAAGACAATCTTAGTTAAAAAGATAATATTTTTTTTTTTGACAAAGTTAAAAAGATAATATTCTTCTAAAAGACAACTCCCAAAAAACATAAATTGAAATCTCTTTTATGAAAGCAACATAAACCAAGCCAACAATGGAAAATACTTAAAAGAAATTTTCCTTCATTTTATTAAGCCAAAATTAGTTAGTCGTTTAAGACATTCACCGCGTCCTGATCAACCATTTCCTTTTGGTCCGTATTAGTTCCCAAATTTGACACAATATCTTTTTCCTCCATACCATCTGACTCCTCTTCAAATTGTAACCTAGAAATAGATATTTATATCTTTAACTTTAACGAACTTTTCTTTTTTCCACAGCCTGGTAAAAAATCAAAATACATGTATTATATTACCTCAATCTTCTCCTCTTTTGTGGCAAACATGGTGTATTTATTTTTGGAGAACTATTTGACACATTACATACATTGTAAATCTTATCATCTTTCTCAACCTAAAATTTGGAAAATCATATAACGAGACTTTACCCCAAACTTGTTAGTAAATGAGTATGAACTTCATATTGAGAATGCTAGTTTGTAATTTCGACAGACTCAATTAATGCAGTCAACATGTGTTGACTTTTGTTCTTTCAGGAATTAAAGTCATTATCCTCAACATGGAGATTTCAAGAGGGTATGAACTTAGCATTTGGAAGAGTTTAAAAGCTTCGATGTTCGACAAGATTTGATTCGGAGAAGAGTTTAGTCGAAGCCAAGCAGCTGCTGTCAAAGAAGGAAAAATTCAAATTCAAAAGCAGCGATTTTCTTAGTGAAGACGTGGGGGACAAACAGTTTTCAATGGAGGAAGTGTTGATCGGGACAATTAGCTTTTTCCAGTTATTTTTACTATGTATGAATAGTAGTTTTTCATATGAAAAATAGGTCACAAATCACTTATGGAAATTCTAGCACTCGAAGTACCGACGTCTAGAGAAAAGAGTCATACAGAATATATGTAATCTGATTTGTCGAACCACCTTTACATTAATGCAATGCAATTTACCTTTCCTTCAAGTTTATGCGTTTTAAACTTTTAAGTCTTTTACTTTTACTTGCATTTACTGCGTTTTTCCCTGTCGAGACAGTTATTTTCTTGCAAAATTTCATCATGTTCATAAAGCAACTTATGAACTTGGTGAGCATTCATACATTTTCTGGAAAAAGATTGCACAACATGTTCTAGGATTTCTAGTTTGATCCTGCTTGTAATAATCAAACTAGACTTGTAGTTTACCAAAAACACTGGTAAACAGAAAACAACCTTCGCTTTCGGTTCCACAATTCTACTCAGTGTGAAACTTTTTCTTCCACCACTTTCAAAGTAAGACTTCATCTTAATTTGGAATATATATGTGTGGACCAATTTATCTTTTGGAGCTGCCGAGGTATTGTTGGATCGACTCCGGTTATCTATTTGGAAAAAATGTATTTAAAATACACAAGATGTTTAAGTTTAAAAATTATCACTCTTGGTTGAAAAAATAAGTATTGTAATATGATTTTAGAGTAAAAACATATTTAACACTTACATTTTTTTTTAATTGAGGTCTGATCAGCCAATTTCAATTGAGACACTTGTTCAACAACTTCCTCAAACATCACCAATATAGTAGAATTGGTAGAGTCGTTGACACCAACTTCTAAACGATATGTATATATGTCATATACCAAAGATCACAAATTTGAGATTATAATCAATTTAAAATGAAAGAAAGTAATTTAGCACAATTATTTTTGCCCTGTGTGTTGAGATAATTAGATTGTTGTGTAAAAAAAATGATAAGATAACCTTGTCACCGAATATTCCACATATGGGTTACAATATTGACATTTGAATTGTGTCTCAGTGGAAGAAGCAGTCTTTCTACACTTAGGACAAGGGACATAATACCAACCATTTTTATCCAAAATCTCAGTCCCAGTTGCAACACAATTAAACACAACATCTTGTGGATGTATTCAAAAGAAGCAAACATTTATAGTCAATCAAAATGATAAGTAAGGTTTGTTATTCAAGTTCTTTACCATATTATCCCTTGATGTTACCGAACTCAAAATTCCAGATATAGTCCTTGTCGTGTCAAGTTTATAAAATACAACATAACCTGTGAGACCCGTATTTGTAGCTTTTTGCAAATCACTGATACTCCTACAATACCACAATGGTTCATTAATATATTATATTGTGTGACGAAAAAATGCATTGATATATTATATTGTGTGACCAAAAGAATTAGGGAATTAATAAAAATATTCATTTACTTGAATGGCCGAAGGAGTCGAGTAGCTTCTGGGATGTCTTTATTAATTAATATAAATCTTTGTTGAACATGATGAGCTAAGAAATACATCACTTATTTAACATAGTAAATTTGTTTGTATTAAAAATTCAAGGGTTTTATTTTAGTAGAAATTAAATCAAACTCTTTAAATGAAAACTCACAACATTGCATTTTACCTTGATACATGTTAACTATAGTGGATGTGATAACTGTAACATTTGGAGTTGGATTAGGAGCGTCACACATAAACATCTTTAGGGCCTCATCAAAGATCGTATCATATCAATAAATCTTACAAAAGATAATAGCCATTTTTGGCCAATTTATCCTGTTCATCTCCATTTGAAGCCTATGCAATTGTATTGTCAGAATATGTCTTAATGCAGACATTGCAAAAAAAAATAAAAAATAATAAAGCCTAAAAATGTGGATGTGCACATGTGCATAGGTTGCTTCTCAACAAAGAAAAACACTTTCCAGCTGGACTGGACATATTCTTTCTCTCCAAGGCTCTTTCTCTCTCTCACGCTCCAAGGCCCTTTCTTGCTCTCCAAGGCCCTTTCTCTTTAAGTAGTAGTATTTAAAGAGCCTTGCCTTGAGCATTGGTTTTCAGCAGCATTTGTTGAGTTTCTCTATTCCTTTCCAAGAATTTCAGGTATGAATTTTTCATCTCTTCCTGATCCTTTTCTCCCTTTAAAGCATTCTTTTTCTATGCAATCTGTCCAATAAAGAATGAAGAAAATTTTCAGTGAAAATACTTCATTTGTAAGAAATTCACAAATATCAATCAAGAATTGAATCATATGATATTTTTTTAATATTTTTTCACTGCAGGGAACAAAAATTATCTAAATCTGCACTTACACAGTTGCAAAGGTAAATGTTATACTTATAGATTCAAGTCCATTGTTTGAACTTACTTCAATGATTCCGCGAAAGATATGAGCTCTTACCATGAAACCAGTTACTATTTTTGCAGCTTTTGGTTGGATTTGGAATATGAGGGAGATACCAATTTGTTATGGCAATTACACCATTTTGAGATTGCTACACAAGTAGTTTGAATTGTTAATGGTTAAATCATCATAAAGAGGAAACTATAATTAGAACATGGCACAACAGAGTTTAGAAGTGTACATTAACATTAGAAAGTGTATAAATTTAGGAAGACATCACCATGAAGATAAATTGATAAATTTGGTCATTTGGAAAGTGATATTAGGCATGTTACTTGAAAAGATACAACTAGCAAATCTTTATGGTCATGTTTCAAATCTTTCTAAAGCTAATATTACACTATTGTTGCCTTTTAAACTCATTTGTGATCATGCCTTATTTAACATCTTCGTTTTTTGATTTTCACATATTCAATACGTTATGTTGTTTGAATGTACTGCAGTAGCGCCATGAAAGATTAGAGACGAGCTCTCTTACTATGGAATGAAAGGCTCTTTCTGTAGCTTACAAATATGAAAGAATTGGCGAGATTACTTACTACTGTCTACACTATTTAACCTATTTAACATCTTCATTTTCTGATTTTCACATATTCAAAGGTATTCATCAAACTGCCAGCTACAATATTTAATCAATTTAACATCTTCATTTTTTTATTTTCACATATTCAAAGGTAATCATCAAATTTAAGGTATACATCTTTTCACGGTATTCATTCAATTTCTATCATCCTCTTCATTTTTGCAGTTGAAGGCCATTATTATGAAAGAAAATGATAGACCTTCTAGAAATCGACAAGTTTGAGATATAACATCTTAATGTGTATTTGGACAGGAGATTCATTAAAACAAGTCACACAATTGTTTTAATTTTTTTTACTTACAATTATTCCAATAATTACATATCCAATTTGACCTATGGACGAATAAGCAAGCATACGTTTCATGCTTGTTTGGGTAATAGCAATAAGATTCCCTAATAGCATGCTAAGAATAGCTAGGATTTCTAGAAGAAGATGCCATTTGTTTGATGAGAAATAAAAAGGAATACAGAGTGATAATGTGGAATTGGACAGCAGCCCCGCAAGCATGGAAACAACGCCTTCAACAGCCCATCAAGCATGTAAATTGCTATCCAACCACTTTCATCAGATGGTTTCTCAAAATGATTGGGTGGCAGCCAAGTATGCATGTCCACATGAATACGATCACCTGCAGATTTGGTAGATTAAGAAAGTAGCATCAGCAATAAGATGCCTCAAAAATTATAATTTTAACAATGTAACTAAACATGAGTCTAAACAATTTAGCTCAAAAGGATAGCATAAATAGTCTATATTAATCTTTCCATTCACATGCCACAAGTTCTTGCTACAATTAATTTATTCTTTAATTTTTTTACAAGACTAACTGCTTTATTAAAAATATTAATTGAATAGCTAATACAAGACAAATTTATTTTAAAAATATACTATAAATTAAATATTTGTCAATATATTAACACAAGAGTCATCATTTTATGTTTGTCTAAAAAAGATATTCATTACATAAGTTATATGTACTTACAGTGATTATGTGTATTAGGACAAGTCTTTTTCTCCTTCAGATATGTGGAAGCAAAGTCGACAATTCTTTCACACTTGGTTTCTCAAAGTGTTTGGTCGGCAGCCAAGCAAGCATGTAAACAAGAACATGATTACTTCCACCTTTGTGTAGATTAGAAAACTAACTTCAACCATAAGATGTCTCGGGAAATTATTATCACCTTCAAACCCCTAACTATCTTTGTAACCCTGAAAATAGTTTTACCATTAATGTCAGTAAGTTTAGTTATCCAACAAAACAAACAAACTTTCAAAACAAAAATTCAAATAAATAACAAATTGTGCTCCAGCTGAATGTTAGACTATCAAGATTCATCAACTGAACTAAGGGTCTGATTGATTCAATTTTGGGTTTTAAAGACCAATACATAAAAGAAGAGGAAAAAGACAACATAGAGTAAGGGTAATTATTATTAATATATACCAATTCATTTTCAAGTTCAGTGGCAACATCTTGATAGCCAACACTACTTCCACACAAAAAACACACCCTCTTGAACTTTGATAAACTTATCTCATTGTCTCACTATTTCTCTACATTTGTATTTGTTTCATGCAAACCTGCCAAAAGTTTCCCAAAAGACAATTTAGATGGCAAAATTTGTATATATTTTTAGCTCGAAATAATTGAAAATAACACTTACGAAAGTAAGTCAGTTAAACTGTCCATGTAAAAAAGGCTTTAAAAGGTATATTTCTTTGGGTTTGCTTTTAATTATTGATTAATCATATGGTTTGTTAATTGTTTGTTAGACCTTAAAAGCTCCAACGTACATCATATAATATCTACAAGAACATAAAAGTTCTCATGAAGAAGTAGTTGAACCTGGAGGCCCAGCCATCAAAAGATTCTTCATAAGCAATATTAGGCTAAACTGCACAAGTTGGCTTCGAAAGTTGAAAGCTTTACGGACATGATCAATCTACTTCTTCTCATCCAAAGTTTTCTATGCATCTCATCCCAATCAAATATAAGCGTAAATTTTGACCTGCAAACAAACAAATGATATTGGAATAGATGAATTTAATATATTTTGTTAAGATAGAATATTAACGAAAGTTCCATTGGTGAAAGCAATTGGCTTCATGTGTTGATTAGAATAAAATTTGGAATCAAAGAAAGGAAAACACCTAAAAGGTTTTGAAAAGAGAAAAACCAGATCAGTTGTTAAACACCCAAATGAGTTTACTCTTTTACAATTTTAAATATATCAGTTCTTAAAAAGGCGGAATTAGCGAAATCAGTAGCATGCAAAAATGTAACATTCAAAAACTGAAGAGAAAAAATAAAAATAAATCAAAAAATAGAATACATTCAGAACTGTCAATTAAAGAAAAATGAAAAATAAAAAATTGGATACCCATTTTGGTGCATGTCTTCCATAGTGGATTTTGTTGAGAAGGAGTACTGAATGGAGCATGATGCTCGATTGATGACCCATTTTTTCAATATGTTCTTTTTATGATTCTATTCGGATAGAATGACAGAATGTTTAAGGAATGAAGAAAATGTGGTTTGCTTGACATAAACTAGCTAATTTCGGCGGTGGTGCGAGGGAGAAAAAGGTGGTGGTGGCTGTAAGGGGAGAGAGCTGCGTTTTAGAGTTTGTGAAGAATCACAAATGAGTGTGGGAGAAAGAGAGGAATTTTGCTCTCCACCCAACACGTATTGCTCCCACCCTGCAGCCCTTCCATATTTACCCTTGCGCATGTTAACTAACGCAAGTGTAAATGTATGCGTTAGTTAACATGCGTTGCGCAACTTAAGTAACGCAAGTGTTAATCACTGCGTGAGTTAACTCACGCACCCAATTGCACATAAAATACTGTGTAAGTTAACTTGCGCACTCATTAATCACTGCGTGAGTTAACTCACGCACCCAATTGCACATGCGTGAGTTAACTCACGCACACTCTGTGCATACAACCAGAAGAGGCAGAAACCTCTTTTTTCCCTATTTTTTCAATCATTCTTTCATACATTCATTCAAGAACAGAATTTTCATCATTCATTCAATAATACATTCAATCAACAGCAACTCATAATTATATTACGAAAAATAACGGGATAAAATAAGCGAATAAGATAACGGATAATGTCATAAAAACGCTAAAAAGCGTAAGTGTAATAGGAGTACAACGAAATCCAACAAAATGTCAAACAAAAAATAAAACTACACAAGTCATAAAACATAAAAGCCAAGTCATGCTGGTCCATCCCGTGGACTCCTCCTCCTCCTCCGCGGTGTCGACATCTGCTCCAGCATGCTCCACTCAGACTGTATGCCCTGTATGATCCGAAGAACCTCTGGATTACCAAACACATCTGGATGCCCAAGTGCACTGTCCACTCTAGCCCTGATGTTGCTGATGATCTGGTATGGGTCCGGAGGATGTCTGGCCCACTGCTGCTCAACAAGAACCTCCTCGTAAGCAGGGACAGGACGAGGAGGGGCATCGGCTGCGTAGTCAGGAATGGCCGCAAGGGGGTGCACAATAGGATGTGATACTCTAGCGAACCATTTCATGTACCCCTTAGTATGAGCCCACGGCTGGTTATCCGGAACCGGATGACCCCTCTGCTGATGGCTGAGGACATGTAGAGCAAACTCAGTGAAGGCCAGGGCCACATCATCCGCCGCAAGATCCTCTATGTCTGTAGGAGGCCTGGGAATTCTCTGGACATACCCGTACTGCCTAAGAACCCGCTCTGGCAAGTGACGGACCATCCTGTCTCTGCCGGCCATGATCCATCCTGAGTACCAGCATATATCCTGAAAGGGCGTGAGGTGTCGTCGTCTCTCGTACGGCATCCAGGTGACATGAGAAAGGTCCATCGAATCGATGGCAGCTCTGTAGTGACGAGGATCAGTAAAGCCCCTGGGAGGTTTCCATTGACTCACAAGTGGGGAAACAGTAGGGTCGTAGGCATCATCATCAATCCTCGGAATGATGTTCGAGAAGTGCGCCAAAGTCCATCCCTGCAAACACAAAGAAACAAATATTTATATCACCGCAAGAATTATACAAACAACTAAACATTTACGATCCAATAGGTAAAAAAGAAGAAAAACAATTATTACCACAAGCAATGTCATGTAACCGCCAATGGAGGCAACAGATGAGTCGGAGGTAAGAGATAACTGCTCATATAGGAAAGCAAGTCCCATCCCACCCCATGACCAGTTGTCCAACTCGTCCATATCTTGCAACACAAGCAGCCAAAGCAGATTAATGTTTTTGCTGTTCTTGGCGGAAAAAATGGTCCAGCCAAGCAAGAGCAACAGAAACGCCTTAACGCAGGCTAATCTAACTACAGCTCGCTCATTCTCCTCCTCAACTGTGTCAACCTCAAGAAGCTGATTACACCTATTCAAGAGCTCCTCATATCGCCTCTTCAGTACACCAAAACTGGTGTGAGAACCACCCTATTTTATCAGCTCCTTAGCGGCATCCTCCTCTGTAAACAGTAGGTCTGTCTGCATCATCTCTAACCCCTCCTCACGGGTTAACTCTCTATCAGGAAGGAGTCTCCCAGTGATGGGAATGCCTAGGAGACACGCCACATCATCTAGTGTGATGGTCATCTCTCCAACCGGTAGATGGAAGCTGCTGGTCTCCGCATGCCATCTCTCTGTCATGGCACAAACGAACCCGTGAGATATGTTCTCGTACCCACTAGTCAGGAGGGGAGTCAGACCAGACATATTCACTTCATCCCAAAACCACCGATTTTGTTCCCCCGGAATAGGCAATGCCAAATTTTTAATGCTCAGCTTCTTCCCGTGGAGATACCTTTCACCCTATGTTTTCTTCGAAACTGAAATACAAAAACAAAACACAACAAACAATAAGTCGTTAAATAAATAATAAGTAAAACAAACATTAAATATATGCTAACATAAATGTTAATTCTAACATTAAATAAGTTAAATAATAATTAGAATAAGTTGTATAAATAGTAAAAGAAGTAAAATAAACACTTAGAAAGAATAGCATAGACATTTAACAACAACATTAATTATTTTAATTGAATTTCAAAACAAAAAATAAGTAAAATAAACATTAAATTATACTTACATCGGCATCAACCCATATCCTACATGCCACATGTCCACCAAAGTTAGGTAAAAGCGAGAGTTCAGAAGGCCCTCCTGCATAGCCGTCCGGACCGGCCTCGTACACCACCCTCGGCACCCCCTGAAAACGATGCTCGGGCTGCTCATGCTGCTGAGGCTGCTCAGGCTCATCATTCTGCTGAGGCTCCTCAATAACAGGTGGCTCCTCAACAGCAGGCTCCTCAATAACAAACTGGTACTGGTGAGGCTGAGGCTCCTGAAACTGATACGCATCATGCGGCTGTTGATAGACCTCATAATGCGGCTGATACTGCGTCGGGTCCATAGTCTAGGATGGATCCGTCTGCGACGTTGACCCCTCTGCAGCGTCATCTCCATCTCTAGCAAGTCTCGTGCCCCCACCTCTCCCTCGACCAGCCATAGGAGGGCGTAGTGCTTGCTTCTCCCTCCGTGCACTACTAGTAGAATTCTGCACTCTCCCTAACCTAAGTCTGTCATTCGTCACCTCAGGCGGCCTCTGAGACGTATTCCTCCGAGACATATCTGCACAACATTTAAAGAAGCAAAAAATCAATGACACATTTTCACACGGACATTGTGTCATTTCTAACAATTCACCAACAACACTAATATTTTGACAGTGTCATTTCAATCCGTAAACTACCACATTGCAGTCAAACATGTTGTAATCAAAATTAACAAACCATGTGCTAACTAATTTGTTAAGTCACAATCCAAAAAAACAAAATAATTACCATTGAGACATTTTACCAAACACATGGTGTGCAATTTTCAAACAACTACCTTAATCTAACAATTTGTAGACCCTAAACTACAACATTCTACTCTAAACAACTTCTAAACAACAATTCCTACGTTAATTCGTCACTAACAATCATCAAAACTAACATGCAAACCAAATTTATAAAAACCTAAAAATGTCATATTTCTTAAAAAAAAAACTAAAATTTCTACAAGTTAAATGCAATTAAGTAGGGTAATCATCACTTACTTGATAATGTGGGAGAAATTGGCTTTGAATGGTGCAAGAATGATGAAAATCGGATATGGGGGGAAAATTTTCGAAGTTGAGAAGTTGGAGAAATGAGGGAAATGTGTTTCTGTGTTGCTGATAAATGACTTAACTAACGCCGCACAAGTTAACTTGCGCAACGCATGTTAAGTCACGTAGAAGATATAACTTGCGCAAGTTAAGGTAGAAATGGAAGGGCTGCAGGGTGCGAGTGATTTGTGCTGGGTGGAGAGCAAAATTCGAAAGAGAGACCGGGTTTGATGAGGTAGATTGGGCTTGGCCCAATTCTGGTTACTTCATAGATGGTGTATGTCAAAAACGGTGGTGTTAATAGAAATATGTAATTTTTCATTTTAGATAATAATAATATTTACTAAAACAATTTCAAACCTAAAGTTTATATCATTTAATTTTCAAAATATCTTCAACTTCAACTATATCTCGAAAAACTTATTCAAAATATTTTTTTGTTGGATAAAATATTTTTATCTACAATATTTTCCTACAATTCTTTTTTTCAAATTTTAAAGAATAAAAATAATGGAGTATTGATTTTTTTTTTAGGAAAATTGAATACTAATTGTTAGTATTGAACTTTAATGCCTACTTTATTTGGTTTGTTGTCCGATCTTGATTTAATTATACTAATTAATAAATAATAATCTTAACAAGACGGACTAGCATGTTTTATTTTCTTCTATTTTTTAATGGTTCATTCTTTGGGGTCAAGGAAGTTTTGTGAGACACAAAGGGGGCTACAAAAGCCTAAGTTCTCGGATAGTGTGGACTTTGAAAGAAAAAGCCAAAAAATGTGAATTTTTTCGCCAAATGACTACAACAACGATAGGGTGTACTGCGAAGTATTTCAGAGAATACATTTCATATGTAATTTAGTTGTGATGTGTGTCTTGTGAGTATTCTTTCATGTACTTAAATGAGTTTTAAGAAAATATTTCATGTGTCATCCCAAATAAATTGGTGCAAGAATTTATTTAGAAAATTTATAACTTTCATAGTTTTAGTTTGTGATCCTGTGTCGTGTAGTGTGTATAACTTACATACTTTTAGTTTTAGTTTGATGTGATCTTAGTTGGAAATCTGTATTGTTTTATGAATTTGTTTTTTTTTTAGCAAGTTTTATGAATTTATTGTTGGTCATAACATTTAATTTGGTAATCATGGTCAAATTACTCTTGAAAAAATATGTGTATTCGTTGTTTATTTTTGTATGTGGAAATTAATCTAGATGTTGTTGATAATCGGTCAAATGTATTAGATGCATAATTGAAATGATTCTTATAATTCAAGTTTTTATTGATTTTGTGATCTCCAATTCTTATTTTATTCCTCTTTTGTTGGTGATTCCTAATATTTTTTGGAAATGATTCTTATAATTTGTGTTGATGGGGATCAAAAACACATGTAACCCTTTTTTTAAACTAATTTTCTCAACATTTGAGTGTAACGAACAGTAATTGGACCGTCAACGGTAACAAACAGTGAGTAAAGCAGAATTCAAATTTTCAAAAAAATTTCAAATAATTAAACAACGACTATGAACAGTAATTCAACGGTTATGAACAATAACAGTGACTTTACAAAATCAAATCTATAAATGTCCCACCTTCCTTCCTATCTTTCACACCCTTCTCATTAAATTTTTTCATGTTTTCAAAGATGGCCAAGTGTTTCCTTCTCTGCATCACCGTGCTTGTGTTTATTCTGCTACTAATTATTATCATCAATTTTGAAGAATTGGGAATGGTTTTTGTAGTATTAATGGTGTGTAGTGTTCTTCCATTATTAGGCTTCGCTTGGATTATTACCTTTTGTTAAGGTATTGTTCTTTGTCACCATTTTTTTCTATTAATTTTTTTTGTAATTTTGGAATATTTTAATTGTTCCACATTTCTCTCAAAATCTTAACGACTCTAAGCAAATTTTATGTATTCAAAAACGAAGAATTTTTGTTAAAATTTTGAAAAAGGTCGTAAATAATATTTGCACTGGTCATTATTTTTTTACATTATTTGTTTATAGTGGTTTTTATATGTGTTATGCTCTTTCAAAAAAAAATGTATATATACTAAATTTGTACTCTATTTGATATTGTTCAGGTAAAAATGTAGTATTTCCGAAGATTAACGAATGTTTCAGATGACTTTTTGTTCGTGTGGGGTTGCACCGGATGAATGTGACTGGGAATTCTTTACACGGGAGATCGTCCTTTGAAGATATTTCATTGTACTGATGAACCATTGTTGTAGTTTCTAATGTTTAGTGTTGTTCTATGTTAAAAAATAATTTGGTCGTGATAATGTTATGTAGAATAAAAGTTATATCTAACTTTACAAGTTGTGTCGTGGTTAGTTAATAATAATTGTAAGGTGTGTAGTCCGTAACCCCATTGTACTTTCCTATCGTATGTCGTTATATTTATGGCAAGTTTCTAATTATGGTTTGACTGTTAATTGTTTTGGTACAGTACGTGTGATTTCGGTTTTAATTATTCGTCCGTGTGATTCAAACTATAGTTTTGAAATATATTTGACACCTTGCCATTGTTGCACATTCGTTGTCGCTTGAGTATACCGTCGAATTTATGCTTGAAGATTTTGGTGCTTTAGTCCGTAACTGTCACATCGGTTCAGTCAACCCGTGCATCGGCACGGGTTACACACTAGTACATAATGTTTGTGTAGTATGTTATATTGTATCTTATATCTCTTAGCCGAAACTGACAATATATCCACTGTACCATTTTGAGTTCTTATCTGCTTAGTAGGATTAACATCAACTATAACTCCAATTATATCCGATAGTAAAAAAAAGGATTAAAACAACACTTGATGTATAATCACATGATATTTAGGATTGTAAGATGATAAATCAACTCGCGTATACTTCTTTGCCAATTTGAGCCTCCAAACGGTCATAACTGACAGATATGAAAACATGGAGAGGGATCTTGCCATCATCATGGTCTTTCTCATTGGATTTGGTGTCAACATGGAACTATAACATTGAAGAATTGCGTTCAACCACATCATACTTTTTTTGTTGTTGTTTGACACCGCAAATTTCGTAATGAAATATATTTTTCCCACTTGCAATGATTTTTTTTCAAAATGAATATGCAAGTTTCTCTGGCATGATAGCATGGATGTAATTGGACTGCAGGGAAAAATAATTATTGTAAAAGATTTTATTGAGTATTAAATTTTGCATGAAATACACATATCGATACATCTTCATCAATGATCAATTCCTTTTTCTTACTAATATGAAAATTGTCTCAAAGTCTAGCAATATGCACTTTTAGACTACTCTCCTTTGTGATGGTGGTGAGGTTGTTCAAAAACCTACGTGTGACATCATCTTTAGTGTTCACTATCCTGTAAGAATAAAGAGTAAATATTTCAAACACAATTAATAATAGTATGCAAACAGAATCTTATACATTACTGTGAACAATGTAATTATATAGGATGTTATCTACTTACTTGTTGGTATTTGTCTGAACAATATACATGGTTGCCTACAAAGGATTTGGTAATCCAAAGATGAGTAAACAAAAGAAGTGCATTGGATGTTTTGCATATTTATATAGGATGCTTTCTGCAATTATGTGATGATCAATTTTTTTTTTTGTGTGTTTAATTGTAGGTAGTGAATTAAAAATGGCAAGAGATGATATTTGAAATGTTGTGCATATTGAAGCCAAATTAGGGGGAAAACGAAGTTGTAATTGTTTAAATATTTTTTTTTGAAGAGAAAGAGGTTGTGACTGTTACATGGAGAATGAATGAGAAAAATGGGAGTTATAATTTAGGAGCCCTTTGAGCATACAAATATGATTCATTAAACATATATTGGTTTATATTAGAATCATTCATTAATTGTTGCTCTAGATCGTAGGCGTTTTATGACTTATTGAATAGATAATTGGTGTATAAATGAACGATAATTAATAATGTGAACATTCTAAACACTAAAGCATAGGCACATAGTTATTTATAATTTATGTCAAAAATTGTTGTCATTACAAAATAGAGTGGGTATGCGGTTACCAAAATTTATTGGATTGGAGTATGAAGGGATGTTCATACAATAAGCTATTTTACAATGAATCACTACTAAAGCATGCCACATCAGTACAACAGAAGCCTAAAAACAGCCGAGGGTTTGATTACAAATATATATATATCAAATAAGTGGACGTCCCTCTTAAAATGAGAGATGAAAGGTAAAATAGTGACCCTTGGATTAAATTGGATGACTGTGATTAAATTGTCACTTTAGTACGTCATGTGACACGAACGTTTCTTCCTTGCTAAACAATGAAACAAAACACGCGCTTCCATCTATCCTCGCAAAAATGCACAAACGTTTCTTCTTCTTAAACATAGGAGCATTCTCATCTCTTATCCTCTACTATCGTGTTGTTGTCTCTATGAATCTCTAACCCATCTTGTTCTATGTTGAAGACGATGATTCTGGCGATTTCTTGACAAGGACCGCTCAATTCCGACAATGAATTTGATACATCAATTTTTATATCTTATGCATTTTTTACATGAGTTGCATCCGATTTTAACAGATTGAAAATTGTATCATGACTCCATACCTTAATTTGATTCAATTTTTGCCCAATTTAATTCAATACCTTAATCTGATTCAATTTTTCCCAATTAAATTCAATACCTCAATTTTTTTTACATCTTGTTTTGTTTGGTTATCACATTTTCAAGTTTAATTTCTGTTTGGGTGAATCACTTGAATTGTTGTGTGTATTAAAGTGACTAAATTATCATGATATGAAAATCAACAAAGTTTTAAATAGAAATAAAATTGTCTAATTTAATACTTTACTAAGTTACTTGTTCAGAGATGAAGAAAATGGCCTCGAGAAACATGAATGCTTGACCTTTATGTGAACTAACCAGTTACCACAAGCACATCCAATTCATTGCTCATATTACCATCAATTTAACCACTGCCAATTCATATTTGCTAACTAAAACCACACCAAGATATGGTATCAATGATTCTAATTTTCCTTTTTAATTTGCCTTCCAAAGTGAGCCTTCCTCACCAAAGTGATGTATCAAATTCAATTTAAGTTATCGAGCAATCATTGTCGGAGAATCGTCGAGACATTGTCGGTATCATTGTAAAAGAATCATCGTCTTCAGTGTAGAACAAGATGTGTCAAAGAATAACCTTCACCGTTGTCAGATAATCATCATCGCAAAATCATTGGATTGGAGAGTCGAGACAACAATAACGTAATAATAGTCGTGACGATGGTACTTGGAACGATGAACATAGGGAAGGAAAGCACATTGAGAGTGGGAGAATATAACAAATAGGAGAAGATGAGGGTGGAAAAGAGATAAATATGATGTTGGTATTGGAAACAAAAACATACATGTTGCGTTTCAACTTTCAATGTGGGAAAGAGATACACAACGCGTGTTTTGTTTCATTGTTCAGTAAAGATAGTGTCATGTGAGTTAATAAAGTGAAAATTTAATCACATCCAACCAATTAAATCCAAACGTCATTATTTTACCCTTTCATATCTCATTTTAAAAGGTTCTCTCATTTGATACACCACTCATACATACATACATACATACATACATACATACATAATGTATGGTTTTTTATGTCACATGTCACTTTTAGGTTTATTCTCAATACTATTGATTTTCCATTAAAAACAAAGATAATCTGATGCAACACACATATATTTTCTTCGGTGAATTTTTATAGTGATAACGAGAATCCAAGGATATTCTGGGTATTTATGGTTAGAGATTTCCTCCCATGATTCTCCACATTGAATTTGGGGATATGACTCAAATGAAATTTTCCATGCCATGACTCACATTTTGTGTTTTCATGGATATGAAATGTGTTCCATTGTAAACTCTTGCAGTCTCAACCCCATAAAAATTATAGTAGAACTTTATGGTTGAACAGACCTTGCATGTAAAGAGTTAAAATACCAATGATTCATGATTAGGAGTGAAGCTTTTTATTTTTATTTTTATTTTTTTATCAAAAAATAACTAACAAGTAATTAACACTAACAACAAAGAAAACAAACACAATTAAATAGTCTAATTGAGCTTTGAGATGGTTCAAAATCGACATCAACTTAAATTTTTAGGAATTTTCTTTTCTACCCTCCAAATTTATCCACTTTTTGGAGGGAGCTAAAGATATATTTTATCTCCTACATTTTCATTCCTTCCGAATAATTGAACAAAATAACTCAAATTTAAATTATCTCACACATCTCCTTCATTCCCTTTCTACGAAAACACATAGGAGGGCGGAAACTTATTAAGGGAATACATCAAAAGAGAAGATATTCATAAAATTTAAATTATCTCACACATCTCCTTAATTTTGTATTTGAAACCCCTATCCACATACAAAACAAGAGAGAAGATATTTGCCACCAAATGATGTAAAACCTCTTCATTGGCCAATCCATCGGGGGAAGAAGAACTCAGTTCATTAGATCGAGTCGTGACATGGTTTACGTTACAAACTCTTAAAAAACTCGAGGCCATACATTTACTTTCACTTTAAATATTCACTTAACAATAATTGCGCTCGAGACAAATAATTGCGTTGGCAACAATAATGGATCACTATGTGGAATCAATTTGTAATAACTTCTTATCAATTTGACAACTGGTTATCAATTTTGATGGGTTTTCAGTTGATTGTTGAAAGTAACGTCACCCATGGTGAAGATGAGTATACACATGGGGAAATTTATGGAAAAAAACAAGAAACCCTAAACCTTAACCAACCAACGGCTCTTCCATCTCCATTGTCCATTGAGCCCGCTCTAAACAATCCCCCTTTTGCCGGATTATTGCCGACGTAATCATAAAAAGCTAATTTTTCAGGAATTTTAGACCAAGCTTCTGATAAACTTCGATTTTCGGCTAAAGTATAACTCTTTAACTAATCTTTTGACAGAGTAAAATGATACAAAACTTCGTTTACCAAGCCCATTATGAACTTTGAGTATCGTAAGTTTGAAGCCTTCCGATAATCGGCAAGTAATTTATATCATCAACTACTTCATTCCTTGTTACTTGCACGACGTGTTTCTAAGTTTTATCATTATGAAAAATAAAACAGAGAAACTAACCTACTTCCGTGTGTATCACGGAGTATCTGTGAAAACCCACAGAAACCAACACACTTCCGTACGGAGCACGAAATCTCTGCAAAATAAACGGTCATAAAAAATAAATCTATGCGAAATCACCATTGATATAAACATTGATTAATGCGATGTGAAGAGAAGAAATATCTCTCGCACATAGTAACCAAAAAAATATATTTATAATTGATTTAATGAGTAGTATAAACAATATAAGTAGTTTTTTTTTGTCTTTGAGAAGAGGAACAAACAAAAACACAAACACAAGTTCTAAGCTCAAAACGGTGCTACGAAAAACCCTTCTCTTCACTTTTCCCACCCAAACAGAGAGAGCGTAGAAAAATGGGGGGTGAAGAGAAACGGCATCAGATGATGCAGAATCTCTTCGGAGATCAATCCGAGGAGGAAGAAGATGAACTTGAATCCGAACATGAATCCAATCCTCAACTCAATTCTGTAAGATTATCATTCAATTCAATTCAATTCAATTCTGCGTAAATTCAATCTTTTTTTCTCTCTATACCCTAGCTAGCTTCTGCGTGAAATTTCAATTGATCTGTATATGATACATATTCCTTTGTTTATGCATTTGGAAGATCGTATTGAAAATTTGAAATGGTGAATTTTTGGTATTGCAGGATGAAGGAGAGGGAGGGGTAGGGCAAGAAGTTGAAGAGGGTGAAGGAGAAGTTGAGGGGCAGGGAGAGGTTGAAGAAGAAGCAGAGAGTGAAGGTGAGAGAGAGGTTGGTGATCAGAGAGTGGAAGAAGAGAGTGAAGGTAGGGGGGATACTGATAGTGATGCCAAAGATGATTACAATCAGCGTGTCGTTACCAGTAAGCGTAGGGATGTCGTTGAAAGTGGATCTGATGATGATGAACAGGAAGTTGATGCAGCAGCTAGAAGAAGCCTGAGGTAGTTTTTTTCTTTTTTTTTTTTGATTAATTAATTCATTAATTTACCACATTGTTGGGTTGGTGCTGTTTTGATTAAGTTTTTTGGCGCGGAAAATTTTACAATGAAATTGCTGGAGAAGCGGCACACTATGTGGTTGCTAATTGAACCGGGTTTTATTAGTTGTGTAGATTTGTTGTTCTTAGTGTATCTGCAACGTAAAGTAGTATTTTTGTTTTTGATTAAGACCAAATTTGTATAATTTTTTTTAATAAGTGTATATATATATATATAAAAGTTGTCATGTAAGTACAACTTAGTTGGTAGATGCAAAGACGATGATATGCATGGGCCTGAGTTCGAACCTAGGATTCCTTATTTCTCCAAGCTTAAGATGTGTGAGTCTAGCCACTAGGTTTCTTAGAAATAAAGAGTCCTCTGGTGTAGTCCTTCTTGATTCTTATGCTCTTGCATGAAGATATTGTTCTCTTAGTGTGCTTCAACTCAATTCTTTTAGATGGGTGGATTGGCACTTAGACATAAAGCCAGTCCTTGTTGTGGGGGGTTTATGAGAACCGACTCTGACAGCCGAGGATCGCGGCCAATCAACAGAATTGTGGGCACCAGGGTGAAATTTGCACGTTTTTCTTGAGGAATAATAGAATCGGCTACTTTTGGTGAAGTTGAGCTGCCGGGCCTGGACACTGCTACTCTTTGCGTTTGTGTCTGCAAGTCCTTGCAACCTAGAATCTCCTATCTGCTATCTTGGGCCCAAACCAGTTTCATTTCCAACCACATCGATACACGAGATTGACGACAAAGGACAGAGGACGAAAGTATGTCTCAAAAGACATCCATATAAAGATTACTCAATTATTTTTGTGCTTTATTTATATGATTGAATTTCAAATCCGACAAGCTTCAGGTTAAGAGAATTAGAGTAATTTTTATATGCATGCCTTTTGAGACCTACTTTCGTCCTCTGTCCTTTGTCGTCAATCTTGTGTATCGGTGTAGCTGGAAATGAAACTGGGCCAGCGTGTTCAGATCAAGAAATAATACTTTCTTATAATTTGCCAATAATCTAGCTAGACAGCCCAATTCCTTTCTTAGACCTTTTAATTATTATTATTATTATTATTATTATTATTATTACTTTGTCAAAAACAATCATTCCTCTCTTATTATAAAAAAACAGCAGTGAATTGGTTTGGGCCCAAGTGCCCAATATTCCTCTTCAGCGAACTCTTTAATCCTAGTCCCCGTTTACAATTCCCTATGCTCCATCTTCTCACCATCAGGAAAAATTAACTTGCACACAACATTAGTAGAGATTGAACACCCAAGAGAATGAGAAAAAGAGGAAGAAACTTGCGCACAACATAGAGACGAAAGCAGAGAGGAGCTTCTAGGATTCAAGGACTTGCAGACGCAGAGAGCAGCAGTGTCCAGGCCCAGCAGCTCAACATCACCAGAAGTAGCCGATTTTATTATTCCATGAGAAAAAGGTGCAAATTTCACCCTGGCGCCCACAATTCTGCTGATTGGCCGCGATCCTCGGCTGTCAGAGTCGGTTCTCGTAAATCTCCCGCAACAAGGACTCACTTTATGTCTAAGTGCCAATCCACCCGGCAACAGCGCAAGTATTATCTGCATAGCTTTTGTCCCTTGAAGTTTTTAATATGATTTCAATCTAGATAGATCTGATGACATTAATATGATGTGCAGATGCAGAAAATAGAACATGTATATTTATTATGTTAATGTCATTTTGCTTCCTCATTTTTTTTCCCTCTTGGGGATTCATATTATCCACCTATTTTCTGCTGAGCTAAGTTAATACTCTCATGAAAAGATAAGATTTTATCACTGTAATTGATTTCGGCATTATACGATTCGCAACGAATATATCTACGTCCGATCATGATTTATAGGATGTGTTGCCTGTGCTATTCTGTTCTATACTTTCTGTGTTGACTGATATGCGTGTTTTAAAAAGTTATCTTAAATTAGAGGACCAAATAGAACATAGAAAATGTCTGATGACCCAAGATTCAGCTTGCACAATTTTTTATATGTTGCCCAACATTGAGAATCAGAAACTGATTTTTTATTTTTTTTTGGAAAAAAAATAGTGGGTCACCCAGAGATGACAAAGATCAGAATCATGATTTGGATTCTGCCCCGGAAATTCGTGATGTATTTGGTGATTTTGATGATGAAGAGGAGGATATGGGGTACGCAGCTCAGCAGGACATTGAACAAGATTCAAATGTGAGTGTTAGTCAGTGTATAGCGACATATATTTCATTTATCTGTTAATTGTTCAAATTTTAAGAATTAATCATTTAATTGATTTCCTGTTGTAGAGATATACTGCGGAGGAGGAAGGGAGTTATGAAAAGAGCTTGAGACCCGAGGATATACTTGCTGATGAAGAGCATCAGTATGAATCAGAGGAGGAAAACATTGAGATGAAAACTAAAGATAAGCCACTTGGGCCACCATTGGAGTTAGAAATTCCACTACGTCCACCACCAGCTCTTCCAGGAAAGGTCTGCCTTGTGTTGGAGACCTATGTTCTATATGTTATTGTTAAAATGAGGATTGTTAATACATTTAGTTTCTAGTCTTCTTTTGCATACTTGAACATTTTTTGTTAGTTAAAAGTTGGCATTTGCATTAGTGAATGTCTGAATTTTGAAATGTTTAAAGGAACACCAACATATCTTTAAGGGAAGTTTTTTTGAGAAATTTCTGATGTTATGGTTGGTCAAAGTGACCTAAATGATGAGAATTTTACAAGTTTGGATTACAATAAATACATTATGTTGAATAGATTTTGACATATGGTATCACTCTATTGGAACCTAACTACACATAGAACACCTTTATAATATGATATGCATTCCTATAACAGCCTCTCATTTGTGTGGCAGATGAGCGTGTTTAAAGTTTCCAATATCATGGGAGTTGATCCAAAACCATTTGATCCTAGAACATATGAAGAAGAAGATACCTTTGTAACTGATGAATTTGGAAACAAGAAGCGCATACGCTTGGAGAACAATATTGTACGTTGGAGGAAAGTCACAAATCCTGATGGCACAACATCTGTAAGTAATTGTATACTATTTTAGTTTGTTTTGCATGCTACTATGATCTCACGTTTTTACTTTCCTTCTTTTACATCCATGGTAAGTGGCAACCATTACACTCTTAGTTGTAACAAGAATCCACAAAATCCCATAAAGCCTTTGACCACTAGGTGGGGTTGGATATATTCATTGTACGATGCCACCTTGCTCGATCATGGACCATGTCTACATTTAAACCATTTAATTCCAAATCTTTCTTAATGGTCTGGTCTATAGTTTTTTCAGTATTCTTCTCCCTTTTACTAATGGTTTGGTCTACCAGCGGGTCTTTTCTACAGGTGCTGGACTTGTAGTTATAGACAACAACTTAAACCTTTTTCCTGTTAGGCTTGGTCAATAAATGAATCAGGCGATGTTATAATGTCCTCTCATGAATCATATTTAAAGATAGTGCATTTAATTTTAGATCTTTGTTAATGGTTTGACTTATAGTGTGAAATAGCCTAATTATGAAATGGCATTTAATATGTATTACTGTTGATATGGTGCAGAAAATTTACACATTGAATGTGCAATATGTATTCTTTTGCATTGCTGTTTTTGAGTAAGAGTATTGGCAAACTGAGTTATTGGTTCTTGTTTATTGTTGAATGTTAAGGGCAGAATAATTTCAGTTGCGTTACATCACTTATTTTATAGTAAAAAATCTTGTTCATGATCAGGTTGAAAGCAATGCTCGCTTTGTAAGGTGGTCTGATGGAAGCCTTCAGTTATTGATTGGGAACGAAGTTCTTGACATATCTGAGCAGGATGCCCAGCATGATCAAGCACATCTTTTCCTTAGACATGGAAAGGTGAATTTCATTATTCTCATGGCATACTTGATGATTTACTGTTTCTCCTCAATGGACTATGTGCACTTGTTTACAGGGAATTCTGCAATCACAAGGACAACTATCAAGGAAAATGAAATTTATGCCCTCTTCCTTGTCGTCGAATTCTCATCGGTTGTTAACTGCAATTGTTGACTCAAGGCAAAGGAAGGCTGTTAAGATTAAAAACTGTGTTACAGACATTGATCCTGAGAGGGAGAAAGAAGAAAAGGAAAAGGTATAATCAATCATACAAATCAGTCACATACTTAAATTATGTCTCAAATACAATAATCCAATTTCTCTATCATTTTCAGGCTGAAAGTCAGACTATCAGGGCCAACGTACTTCTTACCCGTAAGCGCGAAAAGGTGAATCGGAAATATACTCCAACTGAGAGGAGGCGTCAACTTTCTCCTGGGTTTTTAGAGGATGCTTTGGATGAGGTATAAATTTAGGGATTGTTTCCTAGAGTCACTATTGTCTTTTAGATGTTATGCATTTGCTGCAATATTTTCTAGGCGTGTCTGCCTACTTAAACTGTGTCAGTTCCATTATTTATTAATGCTCCCTTTCTTCAGGATGAGGAAGCAGATTATTATGACTCTCGTCGAACACAGCGTCACTATGAAGAGGATTTCGAAGCAGAAGTCCGAGCAGAGAAACGGATTATGAATGCTAAGAAGGTATTATTATTTTGTCTCTAGGAATTGTACATTTTGTTGATTTTGCGTTAACATTAATGAAGGTTATTTTATGGAATTCTAGTCACAGGGACCAAAGAGCATCCCTCGTAAGCCATCGTTCCTCCCACCAGCAAAATCCTCCCGGCACCAAGTGGGTTACCCAGATGATGAGAGAGAAGAGTCAGAATATGAAACTGAAGACGACGAGGAAGAAGAAAGGCCTCGTTCTCGTATGAGGGATGATGATTCTGAGGCAGAATATGAGGATGAGGAAGAAGATGAACAAATAGAACAAGAAAATGATGCTTCGGATGAGGACGAAGATGAGGTATTGAATATTTTTTTTTAAATATTTATCTTCAACTATGTAGTTCATAGAATTATTTTTAATTATTTCCAGTTTACTTTCTGTTAGTGCACCTTTACCATTTATTGGTTCACAACAATCAATTTTATCTTTGTTTAATTGGTTTTCTTTTAATCTCTGGCTGTGAAACACTAGTGATTATCATGAGTGCTGAAATGCTTGCAATATTTTGCATAGGACTTGCTGTCTTCTTGTCAGTTGTTAAAGTGGAAGACAAATATTTTGTACAGATATTAGGATACTTATGTGCCTTGATTCATGTTGGGAACTTTGGAAGTAGGGGGGCCATGGGTTGCGTTGGTTTCAGTTAGGGAAAATTTAGATCCAAACCATTAACATTTGATTGCTGCTTTGGATTTAAAAAAATGGGCAATTAACCAGGACCAACCTAATCATTATTGGGTTGGTTTGAGTTGGGTCAATAATGTTTAATAATTTTAAGAGAGTATGATGAGATACCGATCCTATGAGATATAGCTACTGATGGTATCAAGATATTTTTTTTCTTATTTTAAGAGGAAAGACATCTCTCAACCGTTGATGAGGAAAAACAACGGTTGATATATTAACACATCCATGATTTGTTAGCATTACCCAATACCTATTATTGACTGTTGTGTTGATATATTTATCTATTGTGAGATTACTTTGTCCTTTAAAGTGAATTGGTAGACTGACGACGAGTGACCATCTTTCAGCCATGGTCTCTAGGTAGAGTTAGACTTTATTTGATGCCTGAATATTGCTCTTAACATTTCCATTTTGTTCATTTGGGTTTTGCTACCGAGTTCCTTATTAAGCTTTGTTTCAGTGATACTTGTCTATTGGTATCCTAACACTATCCTTGTTTTTTTGTTCTGGTATTTTTTTCTTTCTTCTTTACATATCTGTTAGGTTGCCCACCTACGGAATGCACTAATGTATGAATAAGTTATCAATTAACATTGTTATGGTTTAAATACTATTTCATGTTTACTTGCAGGGTCTGAAGCAAAAGAGTAAGAATTTAAAAGGCAAGGCCAAAAAGAAGGGGTTTGATTCTGATGAAGGCTCTCCTCCTCCTAAGAAACCAACAACCCATCGCCGGATGACAATTATGTCTGACAGTGACGACGAATGAAATTCCGTAAGTCAGATTTTCATTATGTGTAACCTTAACCTTGAATAAATACATGATTTATGATTTTTTGTCTTTGCCATGAGATGATAAACCATGTGTTTTTGCTATCAAAAGAAGGGAAAAAAGTGTTCATCCTTTTGCAATTTCCCCTTCCTTCCTCCCTTTTTTTATTTATTTTGCATTTTCGTTATTAGTTTTCAAGGTATACATTGTTATTTTGCCATCATATGTAGGATTTTCAATTATGAAATTTACTGAGCTTTTCTAGGGTAGTAGTCATTCACTCTTTGATAATGTGCTTCTTCTTCTATAATTCAGGATCTTGCAATTGGAATTTGGAAAGAAAAATGCTCTTGTATTTCTAATGACGGTTAGAATAACAGTGTAAATATTTTGTTTTCTGCATTTTCTGTTCTAAAGTTTTACTCCAAGGGAACCCAGCTGAGGAATTTTTCAGTCTTCCCTTACAATATTTTACAACATATAGGGCTGTTACTTTGATACTTTACAATATATGGATTAAAAGAGGTTTGAAGACTAATTTTTTGGACAAATGGTTTGAGGAATCTTAAAATTTCATAGTCTCGTAAGATAAATTATTCCGTACGTTTTTTTTTCCTTTTCAAAAGCAAAGGCTGAATTCTCTCTAGAAAGTTGCAAATATATATGAAAGTGCATGTCAACTTTCATGAAAATATGTTCATCTAAGAATCATGGATGCGGTGATGTTTGGAAGAAAAGGTTGATAGGAAATATTGAATCTTTAGCCAACCATTAAAAGTGAAGAGATGTGTTTGGAAGTCATGATTGAATGACACAGTTGAAGTGAGAATGTCAAAGTATTTGTTAAGAATAACGTGCTTCTTTGAAACTTTTAGCCAACCATTGCTGGTCTCTTTGAGGTCATTTGGTTGCAATTCGGCGTCTCACCTTGTGGTACCTAGTTCGAGACCGGCAAAGAAGCTAACGACTAACCATTGTGGTTTGTGTTGGTTCATGAGGCAAGTTTGAGGTTCATCCATATTGGTATACAAAGAAAATTGCTCTTTTTTCACTTAAAAAATTGCTCTCTAGCACCCCAAAAATTCCCCCCAACTGCCGTTGATTTTTTTTTTATTAGAGCCCGTTTGTTATAGCTTTTTTTAGGAAAAAATCACTTTTTTAATAAAATAATCACTTTTAAGAATATTGCATTCGTTTGTAACAGATTTTTTTTAAAAAAATCAGAATCTAAAAAAAATCTAAAAACAACTTCAAATGAGAAGCTGTTGAGAGCAGCTTTTAAAAAAAATAGATTTTTTTTAGAGGAGAGAGAAAATATGGATCTAAAAATTGAACTAATTTTGTAACAAAAAAATCGCTTTTATATAGCTGTATCCAAACAAACTAAATTATTTTTTAAAAAAAGTGATTTTTACACCGCTAAACAAACGCAAAATAAATTCTGATTTTTCAAAAAATCTCTAAAAAATAATCTCTAAATTATTTTATGTCAAAATCACTTTTATTTTAATCCGTAACAAACAGGCCTTAAATTGATCAACGACACTTAAATGTCATTTAACACATTTTTATATTTTAAGAACATCAATGTCACATCAAAAGTCGTTGGTGTGCTAGTGCCATTCTTAAATATAATTTTTTTTGTTGAACGACACTTAAGTGTCGATAAATTTAATAAAAATTTTCAATTGCAGTTAACTGCCATTGCCATTGGGGGCGAACAAATGTAAAGCATTGTTAGGGGCATTTTGGTATTTTTTGGGGTGCTAGAGAGCAATTTTTGAAGTGAAAAGAACAATTTTCCTATACAAATGAGAGAGACATCACATCTTTACTCAAAAACCTTAAGACATTAGGTTTAAGTTATTAGTCAGGGACGGATGCATGCAGGGGTTTATGTGGGCATGTGCCTGCACTAAATATTTGGGAATTTTTTTTTTAACTGTTATAATATAGGAATATTTGATATTTTGTTGAAATTGCCCACACCTCTCACACCACTTCTCTCTATTGGCCCACACCTACATCTTCTCTTTGCCCACACACACGTGATACAGCAACACAATTTTTTCTTTATTTCCAAATATAAAATTAATAAAAAATTATTATCAACCAAAAAATTGAAAACATGAGAGAAGTTACTATTCTCACAACCAACAACACACCCCTCAATACACAAAAGAATCAAAACACATCTCTCTCGTTTGTTATGTTCCCTCCCTTCCCTGCCTTCACAAGAGTACAAAACGAATTATAATTTGGTCGCTTCGCGCTTATTGACAACAAAAAAAGGCTTAAATATGTAAAAGGTCCCTGTAAGTTCGCGCATTTTTGGTTTTCGTCCCTGTAAGTTTTTTTTTTCTAAAATAAACCCTGTATATTCTTAACCTTTTGAAAATGGTCCTTGCCGTCAGCTTTTGTCAACAAAAACGCCATTGTGGCTAACAGAGCACAGATGGCAGGTCATGAGTTGGCACATTTGATGAGATGGCATGAGAGATGATTTGTTGTGTAAAGACAGGGACTAAAATCAAAAACGTAAATTACCACAAGGACTAAAATCAAAAACGTAAAATCAAAATTTCAGATTTAAAATCAAGATCTTATTCTTCTTCTTCCCTCATTGTCTTCTTCATCTTCATCACCATATTCATAAATCATCAACACCAAACCCAGGGACAGAAAGAAAAAACAAACAGATTTTTTTAAAACAAAACTAATAATCATCATTCAACAACAACAAGACCCACTCTTCATCAACACATTAAAACAACACAAACTCTCTATCAATTACATAAAAACACAAAATTACACAATTCAAACAAATGTTCAAATTACATAGTTGAAAATGGCTCTGCTTTCTCTCACTTTGTTACAATGAAACAACCTTTTCTCTTCATCTTCTCCATAGAAGATGTCTCAAACCCAACAACAACAACCTCAATCTCCTTCCTTTCTCTGACCCGCGATTGAAAACGTCACATCTTTTCCACTGTGACCAGAATTGAGAAATCGATTCAAAGATCGTGGATTCTACAATTTCACAATTAATAGGAGTGATTATACACGATTTCACCCAATAAAATGATTATGTGATAGATTCGTTACTAGTTTGATATTTCAAAAGGATAAGCCATGGATCACTCAGATTACTGTGTTGTTGCTTGTTTGTCTCTTGCTGCTAAAATGGAAGAAACCCATGTGCCACTTCTTTTGGATTTTCAAGTATGTGTATGTTGAAATGCCCCTTTCCACAACCTGGCGTTTTCAACATATGAAATTTGAGAAATTAGGGTTTGAATTTGAATGTGAATTTGAGAAATTAGGGTTTGAAAAGATGAAATTAGGGTTTGAATTTGAATGTGGAAAAAAAAAGAGGGATGAAAAAGATGTATTCTTGAAGGATATGGGTTTTGGTTCAAGGGCGTAAGGTATGGGATAGATTGGGGAAAGTTTGAGAGGAAGAAGAAGACTGAAATTTGAGAGGAAGAAGAAGATTTAACGTTTTTTTAATTTCATCCCTGTGTCAATTTACGTTTTTGATTTTAGTCCCTGTATTTTAACAACTTATCATCTCTCATTCCATCTCATCAACTTTGCCAACTCATGAACTGCCACGTGTGCTCCGTTAGCCACCATGGCGTTTTTGTTGACGGAAGCTGACGGCAAGGACCTTTTCCAAAAGGTTAGCAAAATACAGGGTTTGTTTTAGAACAAAAAAACTTACAGGGACGAAAACCAAAAATGCGCGAAATTACAGGGACCATTTACATATTTAAGCCACAAAAAAATCATTCAATATTTTTAGAATATGGGCAATTGTAGAGAAAAGTTATGATGCATGTATATTTTTGCTTTTAAAAATGAAATGTAATTTTTCATTTTTTTTTTGTGTGCCCCCACTTTCTAAAATTCCTGGACCCGTCCCTGTTATCAGTGTCTTTTTTCAAACATGTACTCCCTCTGTTTCAAAATGAATGTCGTTTAAGATTTTTACACACATATTAAGAAAAGCCTTAATTAAAAGAAGGTCAAATGTATCTAAAGGTCCTTTAAGTTTTTCTTTTTTCCCAAAGTGGTCCTTTAAATTTCAAAAGTCCCAAACAAGTCCTTTTAGTTTTTGAATCGTTTCAAATAAGTCCTATTGTAGATAGCATAGTTGGTAATTGCTTCCTTGAACTCATCTTTGGTACCAAATCTGGCTCCTAACACCCACTTAAAATTAGTCATCTTTTTAAGTATGGCAAATGGTGGATAATGCTCTTTGTTGCTATCATCTGAATCATCACCATCATCCTCTAAAATGACTTGTTTGAAACGATTCAAAAACTAAAAGGACTTGTTTGGGACTTTTGAAACTTAAAGGACTTGTTTGGGACTTTTGAAACTTAAAGGATCACTTTGGGAAAAACGAAAAACTTAAAGGACCTTTAGATGCATTTGTCCTTAAAAGAAAGTGAGATGTTATTTTATCAAATCATCCTAGTCAACTATTGGTTTGTTTTTCATTAAAGAAAAAAGTAATATTTTGGAAGCTAGTATTACATTATTAATTGGAGGGTACAATTGATAAAAAATATTATTGCATTGGAAACTAAAAGTGACATTTATTTTGAAACGGAGGGAGAAGTAAAAAGCTTAATAAAGATACTCTATTTCTTTGAAAAAAACATCAAAACCAATATTGAGGTGCTATTTGAAAGATACCCTATCAACCATCTTAATGTGTCTTTTTTTAAGAAAAACATGGTAATTTTTTATGCAAGTTGACTAATGTTTACCATACAACGTTTTAATTTCAGCAATCTTCATATTGCATGATTACGTGAAGAGATTCTCTCCCGTTAAAGTTGTTTCGTGTGAAATCTGAACCATTCGTTTTTGTTATTGTAGGCAGTTCAAATTGTAAAAATAAAAAGTTATAAAGGTGCAAATATGCACTACACTCCCTCGTGTGAGATTCTCACGGAAGAGATTACATAGAATTAATGCTAGCAACAGTCTCTTTTGAACACCCTCTTTTATTGGTTTAAATCATTGTGAGTCTACATTTTGAAAATTAAACTCACACAAAGTGGTGGGACATACATTGATTTCATTCAATAAAAGAATAAGTGTTAGAAAGAGTCTTGAAAAGTGAGTGTTGCTAGCATTCCTTGATTTCATAGAGCACAAAAAAATGGATGTATTAATTCGGTACATTGTAGGCGCATAGGTTATAAAAAGACTTTAGAATGTGTTGTATTCAATGCATATAGAGCACCAAAAACAATTAATTAAGTTTGACCCAAACAAAAAACAATAAGCCATTAGCTAACATGTTTAATAGTAGCTTACATTTAATAAAAGCACTATTTTTTTAAAAAAAAAAACAAAAAATCTATTTGGGGTTGGTCATTGACGTTGGCTCAAGAGTTTGGGGTGTGTTTCTCTCAATTTCGATGGATTAAGTTCATATGAAGCTATGTTCAGATTTCAAAAGCCTCCAGTAGACACTGGGATTGGAAATACTGGATACTGATTTAAAAAAAGTTAAGTACTAATATTAAAAAGACCATATATACTATGACTACATATGGTTACTTATAGAAATTGATATGCATGTATCATTACGTAGATTGTGGACGCACATGTTATCAAATAGACTTAAGAATGATGTCTAATCCAAACAAAAAGCAATAGTAATTAATTGTGGAATCAGACTCTCTTAACACAATTAGAGCAATTGCAGAACAACAACAAAATACTCCTATTTAGGTGTCATAGTTGAGGATTGTGTTAATTTATTCTTTGCCTTGCATAGTTTGCAATTTTTTTTTTTAAATTAGGCATGTTGCTAATCAAGTTGCACACTATTTAGCAAAGTTTGCTATATTCAACTCTAATTTTGTTTGGATTGAAGAAACTCCTACTTATATTTCTAACGTTGGTGCTTTCAATTTGATGTCAGCCTTTGGTTAATGAAATATGTTTCGACGTCAAAAAAAAAATTACATATGTACACATAGGGCACCTAGCTTGTCTATCTCAATGTGTGACTTTCCATGAAAAAAAATTCTGCATATTCTTCAGAGCATATACAATGATTACATGGAACACAAAATAAAAAGAAAAATTGATATGTGGGCGCACAAGCTATCAAAAACACTTATAGTATATACGTAACCAATTTTTTTTAAAGAACATATAGTAAATGATTGCATATTGAACTTAAAAAAATTAGCATGCATGTATGACTTAGACGAACCGTAAGCGCATATGATATAAGAAACACATAATCATGATAATGTATTGATTTTCAATGAGCATGGAGCAACGAAATATATATAAGTAATTAAATCTATTAATCCAAACAAAAAAGCTATTGTTAGCTTCGATGGACATAAGATAAACAGAAAATTTGTTTTCCAATAGATAAGGGTATAAGAAGCAAAAAAACTAATCAATATCTCTTATATATATTTAGTAGCACAACACTGTAAGAAAAATGATCAATGAGTAGAAACGGCTCAGCAAATGATTGGGACCTTAATATAAAGATAAACCAAAATTACATTGCCAAAACTAACTGTTGGAACATGTGTGAAAATTGAGTTAAAAGACTAAACACAAATTTCCATGTTGGGTAGAACTAGTGTTGTGTGAATTGAAAAAAGTGGAAGTCCCACATCGGATGGAACACACACATTAGTAGTGTTTATATAGTGGGGGTGTACCTCTAATTAATGGGGGTACATAAACACTAGAGAAAAAATATATATTGATATATATTTTATTATTTGGAAATGATAAATTAAATAATTAATTTAATCATTATTAGAAAGTGCTTTCTTAGTCCCCAAGTTTTGCTAAAATATTTTGGTACATAATATGATATATTTTTGTACTAAATTTAATATATTTTAGTACTCAATTAAGATATTTTTGTACTAGATCTAATATGTGAATTACTTAATCGCAAAGTAATATGTTACTTGTTCCCAAAGTTTCTCATATTACTTGTTCCCAAAGTTTCTCACTTATTAGTTGTGAATTTTCCCTATAAATAGAGAACTCACATAGTGCATTCCACACACCGAAAAGAATTTCATTGAGTTGTCGGGATTCTTTTCTTCTCTTCTCCCTCCGACTTGTGTTAACAAGTTTCTTCTGCTTCTACTCCTTTCTATCCCTTTCGGTTTCAAATAGAGCGGTTACGTACCGTATCGAGTGGCTTCGATCAATCGATTGAACCATATTTTAAGAATGTTCTTAAGACCATAGTCCCTTTTTGGTTTAATGTCCCTTCGAAATTAAGAGTGATCTTAAGTTCATAGTCCCTTCGGAATATAGAGTACTATTAAGATCATAGTCCCTTTTCGTAATACTAATGTCCCGTCAGAATTAAGAATGATCTTAACAGTATATAAATTATTTCAATAATTTTCTATTTGATGAGAAATGGTGGTATCACCATATTTGAGTGGTCGTAGTGCCATATTGATGTTTTGGAGAAGTTAAAATTAGAATGGTGGTAACGCCATATTTGAGTGGTCTCAGTACCATAATAGAATGGTAATAATACCATATTAATTTGAGTGGTTTCAATATTAAAGAGTGGTCTTAGTACCATATTTGAAGGTGTAAATCTCGAACGATTTTCTACAGTGCAGTAGTTAATCGAACAGTTGTAGCTGGGCTTGTTTTATCCTGGAGGCAACGTGGTTGATAGTCTACCTTGCACAATTTTGGGTAGTGCCACGAAACGTCTTAAAGAGAGCGACCTGGTCGTGACTCAACCTAGTAACAACTTCGGTAGATAATAGAATTTGGAAATCCAAATACAACAGTTTGGAAATCCAAAAACAACAATTTTAAAACGTTTCGATATGCTATGTCTAACGGAGAAGTTACTTATTGAGGTTAAGATTAAGGATAAATCAAGCTATAGATTTACATCTTTCGACTGAAACGATGAAGTGATTGTTGTTTCAATCAACAACAATAAAATTTTATTTGATGGAAACAATAATTTGTTACAAAACAAATTATTAGTTACAGAACCAAACAAGTTTTGATTGTTACAAAACATGAGAAAAAAACGTTTGGAGCTCATAATACGAGCGTCGCGTATTTTTTGTTACAAAAACAAGAAAAAAATAATTTAGTTCCATTTGTTACAAAAATAGTAACAAAGAATGGAAAATGATAAAGTTTTATTTTTATATAAAACTTAATGTCCCTTACGTGTTATTTTAAAACGATAACAAGAATTGCCATAAATTTAATGGCATACTGGATATCTAGACATGTTGGATGCTCTAAATATTGGAAAGAATCTGAATTTCAGATTTCTATTGAATAAGACTGAGTTGACTCAGACTTAAAGAGAAACTTGTGTACCATGCATTCTTGTGGAAAAAGATTGCACCTTGATGGTATGTTAAAAATTAAATTCTCCTTCTATTTTATTAGTTGTGTGATTTTAATATTTGACATATCAAAATTGATCATGAACAAGAGTTTAATTTTTGAGTAACTTGGACTTAATTCCAACGTTATATAATTAGACAATTTTATTTATTGCAGTCAAGATATATGAACCAAAAGTTCATATAAATCAGAATTTAGAGAATTGAATCTCTAAACATAATAAATTATGATATGTGTTAATTTGATGACACATAAATTAGAAATGATAAAATGATATTTTTATCATATTTATTGATGACTGTGAATTTTGGAAAATAAAATTGATGTGCTTGAATGTTCAATTTTTATAACGAAAATTGAAATTTATAGAGTACCCAAGTCTAAGAACAAAAATTCTAATTAAGAAATTTTTGAAGAAAAGACAATCCAACTTGTCTTATTTTTGAACTTGAGATTGTCCGGACTATATTTGGCTTCAGGACCCCAAGAGAGCTAAACTCACTAGTAGAGCCTATGAATGTGTATTCATTAGGTATGTTATAAATAACGAAGCATATAGGTTTTAGGACCTAAATGTTAAAGTGATCATAGAATTAAAAGATGCTGATTTCTATGAAGTAAGTACCCCTGTTAATTAAAGAATAGTGGGGGTACAGTGGGGGTAAACTAAATTCCCTTCTAAAAATTAAGAACTAGTGGGGGCACTATATCTAATCATATTCATGTAATTAGAAATAGTTATGAAAACATCATATGAGATGTTATAGAACCTCAAGGAGGTAAGAAAGCTAGAATTGCTAAAGAGTATGAACTTGGTTTATACATTGGAAGAAGATCCATTAAGCCTTAAATAAGACATATCCTCATTGGATGTTGAATTTTGGCAAGAAGCAATAAACGATGAATCACATCCGGAAGTACGATCACAAAACAGATGACCTTATATATTATTTGATGCCTCTTTAACGTCAGGTTTAATTGTCAATCCCTCGATTAATCCAAGTGCTCTGTAGATATTGATCCAACCTCCGGAAATTCTGCAGGTCATATTTGCTTGTGCTTCGTAACCAAAATCAAGTAAACACTTCCATTTGTGGCAAAAGTAATCTACGAAAGTCAATTCACTCGAAACAGAAGGCAGGGCAACTTCACATAAACTTTCCCATGACATAGTCTATATTCGAGCAAGAAAAACAAATTAGTAAATATAAAATACTTAAAAAAAAACAAAAGGAAGAGGGGAGATATACTATTATTACTACATACCGAAAATCCAGAAATTACGTTTGATGCAGTTAAAGTCTTGACATATAAATTAAATATTTTTGGGAATATTTGTAAGCACAAATGGAGCATTCGAAGAGCTAGGCACATCAAAGTTTTGGGATTCAATAGTTCTACAATGTAATTTAAATCTCAAAAGAGGATTATTATAGTAGGCTATGTGATTTATTCTTCATGTCTCCCTTCAAATTAATATGAGACGAAAAAAAATATGGTATATGTAATGAAGAGTGATCCATGCACCAGTCCAGTTTTATAGAAATCTCTTAAAGCTTATCAGCCATCCTTAAAAAAGATTTGACCAACTTCATTCTCTGGCAATCAAGTCTATAAACAAAAGAACTAAATTTCTAAACATACAACTTCAATAATATAATTACAAACAAAAAACAAAATGACAATGCTCTTCAAACTAACACAATCCTCTTCAAACTCCATAAAATAATGAGATGGATAAAAACTAACACAATCCTCTTCAAACTCCATAATGTACGTCCTATATTTCAATCGAAGTGCATTCACAATCTTGTCCAATTCCATAAGTGGATTCGGATTCAACGGTGCTAGCACAAACAAACATGAAAATAATTCGTTCATCTGCAATATACATTAAAAAAAACACATGTAGCAATTAAGAATAAAAGAATGATACTTTTACCAGCTAAGCAATGATTGGAAAGCAACTATTCAACACCATGACCGTCCTTGTTTGAACTGATAGGGAAGCAAGCTTCAACATATGTGATGTTTTAAGGAGAGCAGCAAAGGAAGTTGTTTACATCACACACATATACATAGTGAACTTGTAGTAGTGTAATGTATATATGCATTGGAAATAGGGTGGGTATTAATTGCATGGAATATACCAAGGTATATGTTGGGAATAGGTATGGTGTTAAAGTGGTAGTGTATGTTGGGAATATATCAAGCTATTAAATGCCATAATAAGATTACTCTTTTCATGCATCGGCAGACTTCAAGAGTTGTGGGAGGGAAAATTTGAAGAGCAATGCTATATCTCTAGAAAAATAACATCAAGAATTCTTTAAGAATAAAGAGTAGTCAATCACAATGCACTATTTGCCACAATTCAAGGAGGTGTGGCTGAAAAATAGGAAGTTGACAAATAAATCATCCAATTAAAATTTGCCAACCGTGTCTTGAAAAATTCTTGAAGCAATTTTTCTTGAGAAGTAGCATTTTCCAAATTTGAATTTGAGATTAGAGTGATGATTAGGATAAACACTTAGAAGAATTAAATGCTTGCAAAGTGGAGGGAAAAAATAGGGGGAAAAATTAGGGCAACAATAACTTGGGGGGTTAAGCTTTAGTAAGTAAAGATGGTTAAAAGCAACTAGAATTTTGACCCGTGCGTTGCACGGGTCTTATGGACCAAATAAAGATCAATAATTTATACTCCCTCCGTTTCAAAATGAGTGTCGCTTTAGCCAAAAAAATTTGTTTCAAAATGAGTGTCGCTTTCAGTTTCCAATGCAATAATAACTTTTTCTTTCCAATTGTACCCTCCAATTAATACTCTGCACACAACTTCCAAAGTATTACTTTTAAAACTAACCAATAGTTAATAAGGATAATTTGGTAAAATAACCATTCTCTTTCTCTTAATCATTGCATTTCTTAATATGTGTGTAAACACCTAAAACGACACTCATTTTGAAACGGATGGAGTATTACATATAATTTTTTAGGGATTACATCATATATTTTTATTGATGTTTAAATATAAGAAAAAAAATTCTATTACCATGAAAGATATAGTACTTCAAACATTTATACGATTGTTATTTTTTTGAATGAAATGCAAACAACATTAGTTATCATAAATTACAACATGTTTTTCTATAGACAACCTTCAAAGTTACAATAATATCTTCATTGGTCGTCAATATCTTCAACTATAATCCTTGTGACAAACAAAAACAGGAGAGACTTTTCATTTTCAAGTAACGTGATATTAATGCTAATAGAAGACGGCTAGTTATCCTTGGAAAAAGATACGAGCTGGTCAATAATGAAAAGGGGTGAATGTGGGTCATGGAAACATCAGGCATGAAATGGTGAATTAAGGTTGTAGGTGTGAATGCTGTTATTATTATAACCTATATAAATTATATAAACTCTCTCAAAAAAAAAAATTATATAAATCATACGTATCAAAAGTTAATACTTGAGCATAGTAAAAAATAATTTAGGTTCTTTTTTGGATATCAATGGAAATGTTTTGATGATCAAAGATATTATATTCCTTAACAAAAAATTGTTCAACATGGTATATCTTTCCATTTTGTCAAGTGAAATTTTTTCTTATACAATTGTCCAGTTGATTTTTCTAGCCAATGGTCAAAAAACCTCTCAACTTTGTTACCCCATCGTTAATGTAATAAAAAACAATTAGCAGAATTTATCATAATGTGATATGGATGCAACTGCAAGCACTAACAATTTTTTATGTCTATGGTCAGTAAATTAATTCCTTCCATCAAGCTAAATTCGTGCGTATGCACTTTAGGATCTTCCAACAATTCAAAGAAACAAAGTTACTTCATTATGTATAAAAGTGACAAACAAATTGAAGTGAAATGCATAATAGTCATTTTTGACTCAATTTTCTCTGAATTCTTCTATAATATCCGTTTCTAACAAATTAAGTCGAGGATAAGAAGGTTGTGCATGCAGAATCACAAATATAATGAGAAGTTATTGGAAACATCCTCTGAAATTTTTAATCCTTGAATAATTATTACATTAATAATATTTTTTTATACCAAAAGGATTTGGAAGACATTTTTAACATCTATGGAGACATTTATTATGGCCCAAAATCGGAGTGAGTCGCAAAGATCCTGCTAAATTTGCCATTAAACCAAACCTGCACAAATTAAATATAACCATATAGTAAATAAAAGCTTTTTACATTAAGAATGTGATAAGAGATGAATACATAATAAATATATTAACAAAAGCTTCCTCTTGGATCGAAGTTTGATTCAAACAATATAATTGTTGTGTGTACACAAACTAAGCATATCTACATGTTAGTACTATAAAAAGAACTAAGGAAAAAGACAATGTGCACATCAAGTAGCAACTCCAGCTATCTATTAAAAAAAACATAAACATAATTCATAAAATTCAAGGAGAAAATATGATGTGTCAATAGAAAAGTGAGAAAGTATCAAATAAAAAAGGGGAAAGTATGACATGATTTCCAGCCGGTAATCAAAATTGATCCTTCCAAATCCTTTTGGTACAAAAAAACTGAAGCCTGGCAAAAAAAATGTTAACGATTTAGAGGAAGATTTTTAGAGAAACTGATGACATATACAATTCTAATAATTTACAGAGACCAAGGCACCATGTTTCCTATAGGGATCTTGAAGAAAGAAGAGCTAATGAGAAGAATAAAGAGGAGGAGACATCAACCTGGGAAGTATTCTCAAACACCATTTCATGAAGAAGCATGGTTGTAGATTGAAAGGAGAGAATAAATTAGAGGAAACATTGAGATGGGAGTATCAATTACACATTCACGTGATAAGTAATTGTAAGACATATTTTTATCCTTATATCTCATGGTAGTGCAAATGTGCTTTGGAAATGGAAGAGGAAGATAAAAGGAAAGCATTAAGCCCCATCAAAATGGTGCAGTGCACGTTGATTTAAGAGTTGGTATCAAAACTGAATTTTAGACTTCATATGCAAATACTAAAAAAAGACCAAGATGAGATGGCTCCATTATGTATTGCATGTATATATATAGTTAGGAAAATGATAACATATGCCCTAAGGGCACATGTTAAGAAATTTAAAATAAAAACAATTGTCTCAAAAGTTGTGCATTCAACTTTATTCAACCTTTAAAAGTCAAAATTTTGTTGTTTTCTATGTAAAGTTTCTAAATTTGAATTCCTTAACTTGTGCCCCAAGGGCACAAGATAACAAGACCAATATAGTTATGATGGAGGATAGTTTATTATGTGCTTATGCGTGGGAAATGGGGTATTGTGTGCTGAGTGGAGAGATGTATGTTTTCCACTAGTATTTGCCCCGTGCAACGCACGGGCAAAAAGCGGTTAATGTAGTAAATTGAATTATGAGTTCTTAAGAAAATAACAAAGTAAATAAGCTAAATTGTCGTTCATATAAATTAAATTATATAGTTACTCTATAACAACTAATAAATAAAACAACTGCCATAGTCATCTTAACTTTTAGCCTGTGTCCTACAATGTTGTATTTTAATCATGAAATGACCACAAAAAAGTCTCAAAACAATTAAATAGCTTATTAGCAAAGATAACAATCGAAAGATGCCCTTGTAGACAATGAACATGGTAAGATGATAGAGAAAATGATTATAATAAAAAACATAATAACTAATTAAAGGCATAAACTAAATACCTATATCCCCCATGGTCAAATGAGAGAGAAAATGATTAAAATAAAAAACATAAACTAAATACCTATATCCCCTTGTTTGAAGAATATGAAAATTTCGACTTAAAACAAATACTTATAGCCCCCCATGTTTTAGGGAATATAAAATTTTTAACTACCATCAAATACTTATAGCCCCCATGTATAATAAATATTGTTTGAGGTTAGCATTGAAATATATATGATTTATGTCATATGTAGAGAGAGAAGAAGAAGAAGAGAGTGAGAGATTGAAAGTGTGGATATTGAATTTTGAGTTTGAATTGTGGGTGAAGTTTGTCATGTAATTGTTGTTGTTCTTATGAACAAAAGACATGTTTACAACTACTATCTTGTTGGATTAATAGTTTAATGGACTAACAAAACAGGGAGTGTTTGTACATTATTGAGAGAGTGGAAGATTGCATATACACTATTCAGAGGAAGATTTTGTAAGTCTCCCGTGTAGTGTTTTACATCCTATTATTTTTTTTATATAGGGCCATGAATTTATCCAGAGGAAGGTTTTGCATATTTTCTTAGTTAACTCAATCATATAACTGAAGAAGAGACTTATAGATTTATAGGAATATGAAACACAATCAATTATACAATTCTAAGGAAGATGATTCCTTAAGCCTCTCGTGTTCTTTGGGACATATTTTTGAAACTATCCAAATAAATGGGTAAACAAAAAATTGAGTCTTAAGATTTTGTCTACGTTTATAAAGATAAATTATAGGGTTAATTAAGTTTTTAGTCCCTATAAATATTCACAGTTTTGTTTTTAGTCCCTACAAAATAAAATCACACTTTTTAGTCCCTGTGACATTTTTCTTAAGCATTTTAGGGACCAAAATTGTTGATGGAAATTTTTTACAGGAACTAAAAGTGCTAATGAAAAAATTTATAGGGACTAAAAATGTTGATGGAAAATTTTATAGGGACTAAAAAGTGTGATTTTATTTTGTAGGGACTAAAAACAAAACTGTGAATATTTATAGGGACTAAAAACTTAATTAACCCTAAATTATAATAAAATAATTTTGTCTAAGTTTACAAAGATAAATTAAAACAAATGAAGTAAATGTTTACTCAAATTGAGGTCACTCTAATTTTGTTTCCATAATAGTTGTTTCTCTATTATTACCAACTTATTAGAAGATATTATTAAAAAAATTAAGTAAATTGTGCATACAAAATAATAGTGATACTAATTTTTTTAAGAAGAAACTGTATATTGTGAAAAAATGATAAAATGAGGTAGCTTATGGTTTTTTGATCCAAATTACTTTACTAAAAGGGATAATAAAATGTACTTTACTAAAAATTGAATTTATTGAACTTATTTGCTTGCTTTGACGCCAAAAAGTAAGTAAGTATAAATAATTTTGAGAAAAATTCAGTTTTGTTACAATATAATGAAATAGTTAATAAATAATTCTACCAAAAAAATATAGTAAATAATCAAAAGATAATTCATATGACAACAATGTTTGTTCAGCTACAAAATTGTTACATTAGCTCTCGTGTTGCATAAACATGTTGCCGCAAAGACTGTTGAAAGTTTCAAATACCCCCCAAGAAGTAAAACTCTTTGAACTAACATGATGCCTTGTAAAATTCTTTTGCAAAGTCTGCTGTTACTCAAATGTCTAAAGTAATGTTTTCAGTTTGCAGGCAAATATTCATGTTGTTGGTAGCACTAAAGGGTGACTATATCAACAAAGACAGTTATTACTTATTCAAAACTTAACTTCTGTAAAAGGACTGCACTATGTGATAAAGTTGTCAAAAACATAAAACTATGACCTAATCAAAAACTGATTCAAATAGAGAGAATTTGATTCAAGTAGCTACTCAAAAACTCAATTACAATGGGTTGCTTGTTTATAACAATAAAACTTTAGTGACGGTACACATTAGAATAGTTCCACAAAGTTTTCCAAATCAAATCTAGATATCCTTTTCTGCCTAATTGCAATACCTCTCCTTGCTTCAGATTTTGCACATTGGAGTCTCGAGTGTCCTTTTTTTCTTCTTCTTTCTCGAGTGTCCTTTCCAAATCAAATCTAGAATCAAGCAGGTTTGATTTTCAAAGTATTAATAAGAGATGAAATGAACACAACCAAGGGTAAGCACTATAAAAGCATGCATTTTATCAAAGCAAATAGATAAAACACTATAGTTAAGACAACAAACTCATGTCAATCTTTGTTAAAGACTTCAAATCTAACAAACAGTACCAAGTCCGCAAAATTAATTCTTAAAGGCAATCTCAATGATAAGCTGACTCATATTCTAAGTATTCGTTATTGCAATTATATTCATAATAATACTATCAGCACATCATAACATAACAGAACCTATTAGCCATGCTTCCTTTCACCAAATTCGGCTTCAGATATCACAATAAAGAACTTGATCTTGCTTACCTTCATATATGTGCTTCAAACAAATACACATCACTCTAGTGAAATTAAATGTAACAAAGAAAGATATTTGCATTTCATGAGTCAATCAAAAGTTCAAAATAATTAAATATTCATAGGGCAACCAGCAAATGTAAAGTCTAAAACAATATCTAACTGAAGCATACGATGAAGTATTCAAGCATAAAATTCATTAAGTTTATGAATTTACATCAACAAAATGGTCAAAGCGGATTTTTAAAAAAGAAAAACTATTAATTTATACAAAACAGGTTTCACCCTACAAAGCAAAGCAAGACGTTCAATACATAAAAAGTTCCACTAAATCTTTACAACTTATAATTGTGTAGGACATTTTTTTACATTCTTCTCCATGGTTATGGCTATGACCTTATCATGCATGATTGTAAAATATTTACCATAACATATGAAAGCCCAGAAATCAGGGCTCTAATTTTGATTTATCAATCTTATGACATTAATAAATCAAAATTTATCATTCCATATCTCCAAAAGATGCAAGAAGTAAAGAAACACATGAGTTCTTATAGCAGCTGCTACTTTAAAGATTTCATTATCGCAAAATGATCTATGAACAAATTTATCATTTGTTTAGTAGACTCTGGATTTGAAAATGAGACAACCCAGTTATGAGACAAATAAATCATGTGACTTGTATTAACAACACAGATAGTCACCAACTCACCTATAGTCAGATTCAAAGTCAAAAATGAATTTTGCCACATACTTAAAAAAAGGGTTAAAAGCAACTCCTTACATGTAAATCCTTTGAGAAAACAATGAACACAACATTCACAACCCACATATTGATCTTCTACAACGAACAGTCACCCTTTCGCCACCGTCTTCGATCCATCAGATTTCGAGTCCAAGAAATCAAATCAACCATCACCCCTCAATTGCATCTACTTCATTGTGATGCTACTGCCACATCAAAGTTTCTGACATTTACTGCAGCGCTAAGCTTCAACCGATGCTTGCAAGGGAAATTGAAGAAAGAGAAATACAATTATGCAAACTCTCTCATTGGATAATGAATTAATCAAATGGAATAATGAAATTGAAGGAAGAGAAAGACGATTGAAGCAGAAAGAAAGAGGAAAACCGGAAAACAATTACCTTGGCAGAACGAAACTTGAGGTGAAAAAGTTTTGTAAGGTGCTGAATTTTGCAGAAGGTGGGAGATAAGTTTGTTTGATAGTGAGAAAGAGAAAGACTTGCCACAATGAGTCAATAGTTAAATTCATTGCATGACATTGAATTAATAAACAAAGTTTCATAGAGATTACCTAAAAAAATTAAACTTATTTTTTTAAACCTTTTCCATGCTTATCTTTGCCTAGAGCAATGCTTTGAACAATACATATCCCGCATCACAAATAAAAACTGGTTTTTTAAAAATGAACACTAAATAATAAGAAGTAAGAAGTTACAATTCATAGAGATTAAGCTAAGGATAAGATTAGAGCAATGCTTTGAACAATACATATTCAAATGCTTTGAACAATACAATACAATACAATAGCCCTTCTAAAGATTTTAAAGGTCCAGTAATATGTTTCATATCACAAAGTAAAGCAAAATTTCTAAAATTCATTGCATACTTTGAATTAACAAACAAAGTTTCATAGAGATTACCTCCAAAAATTTAACTTATTTTTTTAAACCTTTTCCCATGCTTATCTTTGCTTAGAGCAATGCTTTGAACAATACATATCTCACATCACAAAGAAAAACAGGTTTTTATAAATGAATACTATATAACAGGAAGTAGGAAGTTACAATTCAAAAATATATGTCAATCTCTTTTAATCTCAAGTAAATGTCAATTGCTTCTTAATAAAATTGGTGTTACTTTACTGCTCAATTAAACCAAATAGCTTCTTTTGCAAACAGCACATCATGTGTTGAGAGAGAGTGAAAAATGGTTTACTAATAACAATTGAATGCAGCTCATGTTAACAAAAAGTTACTAACAATCTCTTGTTATTAACATACTTAAGGCTTACCGAAACTTTTGTTAAACTCTTGCAATTGCTCCAAGCCCTCAGATTTTCAAAAGTTGTCCACCGTTTACTACACATAAAATTAAAACAAAAATCTTTCTAAATCAATATCAAAACTAACAAAATCATCAGTTTCCTTATTAAGACATAATTACAAACACTTAAAACAAAATTGGAAAAACATAATTTTCTCTAAAATCTGAAATCAACAGTCTAAAATCACTAAACAGGAATATGAAATTAAAATCAACATGAAAAATCAAATTAAAAACATAAAACAGATTGAATACATTCGAGAGTCATACTTGATATTGGAGGTTACGTGAACCATTTCCCTCATCTGCTTCAACGCGCGCCTTTCTCTGCATAAATCACAAAATAAAGTTTTCACCAATCAAAAAACGATTTGAAGTGACTGCGGTGTTATAAAATTGGGGATTCTGAGTCACTTACCTTTGTTTCGATTGATTGATTGGATGATGATAGCTTGACCGGCGAATCCACCGGAGGTCGGCGATTTCGGTTTCCACCGTGGTATTGATTGATTACAAAGAATTTAGTTGTGTTCTGAGATTTGGTAGACTTGAGTGTTTAGGGTTTTGAGGGGCAGTAGAGAGAAAATGATAGAAGAAGGAGAGAAGGAGAGGGAGGGAGAGAGAGAGAGAGAGAGAGAGAGAGAGAGCAAGAAGAATAAGGGAAAAAACAGAGAAGAGAGGGGAGGGGGATGAATTTCTATGGGATTTTGAAATTTGAATTTTGTGGGAGAGACTCTTCTTTGGGAAGAAGAGGGGGAAATTGAAAATTGAAACAGTGTGTGAAGGAGAAAGGAAGAAGGAAAGGGATTTGGCTTTGTAAAGCCATGTAAGGTGCTGCAATTGTGATTTTCTGCAGAAGGGAGGGAGGAAGTGAAGTCCTTTTCAACTTGCCATTTTTGTTGAGTGAGAGAAATGGGCCATATAGCTTTTGGGATTTTTTTGAAAATGACTTTTGTTTTTTACTTAAAAACAGACCCCTTTTTCTTGCTTCTTGGAGGGAAATTATAATTTTCAAATTCCTTGTGTAAAAATGAATGAGAATGATTTTAAAAATTTGAAAAAATTATGAAAATGATGTTTCTATATCATGAATGCTAAAAGTGGTTAAAATTTGAACTTTTGAAAATGATGATTTGGCAAGGATGGCTTAAGAATGTGACACATAGGATTGGAGGCCTAAAAATTGTTCCTCCTTTGTATATTATTAAGATTAAGATGTGGTATACCAAATGGACATTATTTATTGCAGTTAGTAATTCAAGCATGAAAAATTTGAAATTCAAAATGCTAAGAAACTAAAAGGCCAATATATCACGGTAAACAACATCCTTCGTTAATTGCTTCAGAAGTAATTAGGTTAATTGCAATAAAAAGAAATTGAAATTGAAATTGAGAAGTACATGGGAGGGAAAAAAATTAGGGTTGACATGCTTAGGAGTTAATGCAGCATAATTAGAGGGAAATTTTTAGGTTTAGGTGTTGCTTAACCTAATAAGCTTTAAGAATAAGGGATGTGAGATTAGTTTGAAAGACATTAGTGCAATATGGTGGATTGATGGGCGTTGTTTACCTAATTCTGTTACAGTTTGGTGTTTTGTTCAAGACATAGATTTTAAGATTTGTGTGAACATTAAGATTTATTCAAAGGAACATATGCTCAACTTCCAATAATTTTAGAGGGATCTTCGTTCAACACATATTCAAATTGCACTAAATTGATTCCAAGATCATTTTATTAGATACATGCATACCAACAGAAAGATTTCAACAGCCTTTGTTCACTCTCTAGCCTCGACCATGACACTAATAAATACACTATTCGGTCACTATTATAAGTGAAAATCACAATTTTAGATTCATTCATTAAATGATGGATGTGGTCTATAATAAAGACTATATAAATCATTAATTAAATGAATCTAAAATGTAAATTTTTGCTTATAATAGTGGCCGGAGGAGGTGTCTTGTTTAACCTCATCGCTCTCGTTCTCGCTCATGGTCACCTAGTTTTATCACAACTTTGTCGGGAGTCATGGAAGGAACATCACTACGATGGGGTGATAACATATGCCAAAGGATGTTGTTTGTTCGTGAATTACGTTGAGACTTATTGTTTAATCAGTGAACTGTCTTATTTATTTATTTATGAAAAACCAGATAACTTTGGTAACCAACATCAATAATTTGGTTATTTTTTTCCACTCCAAGTTTCCAGTTTTTATTTATTGGAAGACTATCCATCGTGACAATAATGACACTAACTTAGACCAAAAAAATGTTACCTTAGAAATAAAGAAAAATTCTTATGATAATAACTTCATATTAGGTATCATCATGATTTGCAATTCGTAAACTCTCATATTTCATTGAAATTTATATTGGTGTGTGTCTTTATGATTGAATCAATCATAAAGCAACTAGCTAGGAATCCAATGTGGGAAAAAACCTGGGATGTTTCGTTTTGTTTTGTTTTGTTTTTTAAGGAGTTTTTGTTTTTTCTACTTAATTAAAGAAAACTTACAAAGCTACCCTTAAATTTAAAAATGGTTTGAATAATAATAGGTTGATATTTTAGTCAAAAACAAGTGGAAGTAAAATTATTGACTTATTCCTTTATATTATTTTGTGAGAGTAAGTTAACAATCCGATATATATATATATATATATATATATATATATATATATATATATATATATATATTTCAGTTTACTTATTGAATTTAGTTTAGTTTTTTTGAACAATCCTAACTGAACCAAATAACAAAAAATACATGAGCTTTTTTTGAGTGAAAAAAAATTCATTTTTGTTATAAGTGTAAAAATAATGAAATAACAACCATATTTTCATGGATTTGTTTCCAAGAGAGGGTGAGGAAGTCGATTTGCATGAGATGTAAATGAAATTTCATATGCATTATTTATATAAATATTACTACTTGATAGTTTGACGAACACTTTCCATCTTTATTTTCATAATTCTTGAGTTTTTTTTTTTATTTTTAAATCCTAATAATTATATTCTTAGGACTAAAAAATAATAATCAAACGCATCTTATCAATTCAACATTTAGGTATTAATTTTATTTTAGTTCTTCTTTCAATTTTTTTTAGTTCTTATGGCATGGTTTTTAATAAGAAAAAAGTTTTGCGTAAGTAATTGACTTCTCAGTTTTAGGCAAAGAAACAAATTATAAAGGTGTATTTTCATTTATGTTTCTAAAGTTATATCATTTTAGTTATTTTTAATTTAATTTAATTAGGGTTAAATATGTTTTTGGTAACTATAAAATTGGGAACTTCTAAGTTTAGTACTTACTTAATTTTAATAGGTTTTTTTAGTCCCTACAAAAAAAATTACTTCTAATTTTAGTCCATGTTACAACAAAGTTTGTTTAATTATCCTTAAACTCTTAAATTTTTGAATGATTTTTTTGAGACACGTTTAGAACATTATGAAATGTTCATTTACTAAAATTTAGAATTTTTTAACATGAGACGAATTAAATATGAATTTTTTAAAACAACAAAAGTTAAAGATAAAATTAACAAAATCTGGACGTAGAAATCAAATTTTACGACAATATTTTGCAGAGGAGCTTTTGTTAATGTTCTTAACACATCTTCAAAAAATTGTTCAAAAACTCAAGAGTTTAAGCATAAATTAAACAAATTTGAATTGAGGAGAGACTAATATTGAGTGCAGAAAAAAAAAAATTAGGGACTAAAAGAACTATTAAAATTAAGTAAGGATTAAACTTAATAGGTCTCAATTTTATAGGGACAAAAAAATATTTAACGAATTTAAATTTTTTTTTGACAATCCAACAAATTTAATTATTAGGTAGCTATTTTAATTGCTCAAAAAAAAAAAAGGTAGCTATTTTAATTTAACTCGGGGACATGGTATTTTGATGCAAAATAGATCAAGAAATTTCTTTTACTTCACAACTCTCTCTCTCTCTCTCTCTAGTTTATGATTTATTTTACGGCGTATAAAATAATTGAAATTACAATTTTAGATAGTCTTAACATACACAAATTTTTCAGTGTAGTGATAGATATTCATTTGAAATTAATCGAATCAAATCTAAAAAATGGTATTTCTATATGACAAAAAATTGTATATTTGAAACTGTAAAAAATGCATCATATTAACTGAAAATAAAACTAATTATTTTGATGTTTTTACATAAATCTTTTGTCCATTGAATTAGCTACAATTTTCTTTCTAAATACTTTATCTGTCCCAAATTATAAATTATTTTGAAAATTTCACACGTATTAAGAGATATAATTAATTTTGTATGGAAACGATATATTATGAGTTATTTTACAAAATTGTCCTTAATAAATGGTATGAGAAAGATAAATCAAAAAATAGAAAGAAGATAAAGTAATAAATAGTTAAGGGTATAATTGGAAAAATACCATTAATGATTTGCTGGTATTGTAAAACGACTTATACCAAGAGTCAGGATCCGTTGACACCAGGTGTAAGTCAAAAGACTTACACCAAATTCAGACCATTAGATTAAATTGATCTAATGGCTAATAACTGGCCAAAAAAAAAAATCCGTAAGACAATTGCAAGATATCTTTCTTGGCTTTTCGGTGGGATGAATGTGCGTCCGTTTTGAAACATCTGGAAACAAGCATAACGACCATCAAATCTAATCCCACCGCTACTTTGACTCAAAGTCAACGTTATTTCAAAGCTTGAAGCACCACACCTGGGCTCTCTCCTCTTTCAATTAGGTTTATTATATTTTTGTACAAAGTATAAAAGTGAATAGATTTAATTTTGTGTAATGAGTTTTAACATCAGAGTCGAAGTGCATAAACCGATCACGATTCTGATGGTGGTAATCGAAACACAAAGTTGCATATGAGTGATTGATTAGGTTAAGGAATATTAAAACTTTAAACAATGAAAAAAAGGTGCCGTCAATTAAAAAATTGAATTTGAATCTAATTTACAACTATGTCAATGGTATAATAAGCTTTAGCAAATGCAGGAAAGAAAACATTTGATTACGTTGACAGTGAGGGCGAGAGTGCAAGAGTATGAGAGAGAGCAAAAGGATTTAGTTACGTGAGGATTTTTTTTGCTTTCGGTGTATGTTACTTATGGACCGTATGATTGAATGGATCCAACGATGCATATTTGGTGTAAGTCTTTTGACTTACACCTGGTGTCAACGGATCCTGACTCATATAACAATTTTATTTTTTCAAAGCGACTTATAATTTGGAACAGAGTGTAATTTATTTTGTCAACAAAAGCTCATACTTTATTCCATTTAGTATAAATGTAACAAAAGCTTATACTTTATTGTCCATTTAGTATGCCATTAATTACTAATTGTGAGCAAACCTGAAAATATTTATCTGTTTTTTCATTGCAGTAGACTTCCAAGAGATGCTTATGTGATATTTCTAATAGTGTAGCACACATGCTATACTGATCATAGTTTTTCAGGTGAATTATGCATACATGTATACTCAAATCAGAGAAAATCAAAATAAATTCTAACGCTCAAAGTCAACATATCTTTTTAATTGGAACACACACGTCTTCACTCGTATCAGGTTTCAAGATCTCTTTTTGGCATCATCCTTTGTTAGAATGTAGAAAGCTTATGGAGCTTGCATTTCCCTACATCTACGTTCACGGTGATAAAGTTTTATATTTGTTTCTGAAGTGAATGGTCTTTTAACTCAATGTACATTTGCTTTTTGTTTCTCCCTTTAACAAACCCATTTGCTAACTATAAGATAACATTATCCTCTACTCTAGTGTGCTTTTAGACTTCATATGCAAATACTAAAAAAAGACCAAGATGAGATGGCTCCATTATGTATTGCATGTATATATATAGTTATGATGGAGGATAGTTTATTATGTGCATATGCGTGGGAAATGGGGTATTGTGTGCTGAGTGGAGAGATGTATGTTTTCCATGTGGTATACCAATGGACATTATTTATTGCAGTTAGTAATTCAAGCATGAAAAATTTGAAATTCAAAATGCTAAGAAACTAAAAGGCCAATATATCACGGTAAACAACATCCTTCGTTAATTGCTTCAGAAGTAATTAGGTTAATTGCAATAAAAAGAAATTGAAATTGAAATTGAGAAGGGAAAAAAATTAGGGTTGACATGCTTAGGAGTTAATGCAGCATAATTAGAGGGAAATTTTTAGGTTTAGGTGTTGCTTAACCTAATAAGCTTTAAGAATAAGGGATGTGAGATTAGTTTGAAAGACATTAGTGCAATATGGTGGATTGATGGGCGTTGTTTACCTAATTCTGTTACAGTTTGGTGTTTTGTTCAAGACATAGATTTTAAGATTTGTGTGAACATTAAGATTTATTCAAAGGAACATATATATGCTCAACTTCCAATAATTTTAGAGGGATCTTCGTTCAACACATATTCAAATTGCACTAAATTGGTTCCAAGATCATTTTATTAGATACATGCATACCAACAGAAAGATTTCAACAGCCTTTGTTCACTCTCTAGCCTCGACCATGACACTAATAAATACACTATTCGGTCACTATTATAAGTAAAAATCACAATTTTAGATTCATTCATTAAATGATGGATGTGGTCTATAATAAAGACTATATAAATCATTAATTAAATGAATCTAAAATGTAAATTTTTGCTTATAATAGTGGCCGGAGGAGGTGTCTTGTTTAACCTCATCGCTCTCGTTCTCGCTCATGGTCACCTAGTTTTATCACAACTTTGTCGGGAGTCATGGAAGGAACATCACTACGATGGGGTGATAACATATGCCAAAGGATGTTGTTTGTTCGTGAATTACGTTGAGACTTATTGTTTAATCAGTGAACTGTCTTATTTATTTATTTATGAAAAACCAGATAACTTTGGTAACCAACATCAATAATTTGGTTATTTTTTTCCACTCCAAGTTTCCAGTTTTTATTTATTGGAAGACTATCCATCGTGACAATAATGACACTAACTTAGACCAAAAAAATGTTACCTTAGAAATAAAGAAAAATTCTTATGATAATAACTTCATATTAGGTATCATCATGATTTGCAATTCGTAAACTCTCATATTTCATTGAAATTTATATTGGTGTGTGTCTTTATGATTGAATCAATCATAAAGCAACTAGCTAGGAATCCAATGTGGGAAAAAACCTGGGATGTTTCGTTTTGTTTTGTTTTGTTTTTTAAGGAGTTTTTGTTTTTTCTACTTAATTAAAGAAAACTTACAAAGCTACCCTTAAATTTAAAAATGGTTTGAATAATAATAGGTTGATATTTTAGTCAAAAACAAGTGGAAGTAAAATTATTGACTTATTCCTTTATATTATTTTGTGAGAGTAAGTTAACAATCCGATATATATATATTGAACCGTCATAATATTCCTAAAGGCTTAGAAGCCCTCCAGAAAGGCTCTAAGACCTCCAGAAGGGCTCAGGCGCCCTCAATAAGGGCTCTTGAGACCTTGGCGCTCTCACCTTGAGGCACCGCCCTTCTAAGCTTCTAGAAACCTCTAGAAACCACCTAAAATACACAAATACCCCTGTTGCTTGGGAACCAAGCAACCGAAACCCAAGCCCATAGCAGGCTATAAATACTACTTTTGAGAGCATTCTCAAGGCATCTAATCATCAGTCTAAACCCTAGAATCCTAGTATTCCTTACCGTACTTTTTTGCAAGTACAGTTGGCGCCGTCTGTGGGAAAAGGTAAAACTAACCTTGACCACGTTTCTGAATCGCAAATCGTGATTTAGAAACCCTAAGCCTAAAACCTTCTGGGCGACCTCGAAAACAATAACAGGCGAAGACCAAACCATCATCGGCCTCAAGATTTCTCAAACATGGCAGTCGTAGAAAGAAACCTTTCATGGTGATATGCCAGGGACCCCATCAGCGCATCTCAGAATTGTTTTATAATCAGGTTCTAATATTTATGGTTCAATCGCTACATAACAATTACGCTATATCAACCGTTTTCTCCTTTGTTAATCGTATATATATCATGACCGCTTCTCTTCTCTACGATAACATAAGTTTCATACAACTTTTACTATATCTGGCTTGCTATGAATAAGTTCCAGCGGTGCAAAATAACCATGAGGTTGCAATAAAATTGGCGGCGGTGTATATATATCATGTACTATTGTTCGATTAATCGAACAAAATTTGCTGATCACTATTTTTGACAAGGTACTTCCTCTTACTTTATAATTGTTCTATCTTCACCGTCGACACCGAATACCACATCAATATCTTTATTGCAAGGGCGTGGCTATCTGTGTGAATTTATATGCTAAGTGTTGATATCGTAAATCCTAAAACGGCCCGTATTTGATGCTTATTCGTTACTTTCCTTTCCGATTCAGTTTTAGATTTGTATCATGGGGTTAAATTTAATCTCATTGTTATGCTCGCTTGTTCTTTTATTACATCAATTGATGATTCCTTACCACTGTTGATCGTCGTGATTTTATATCATGGAATAAAATGCTTTACGTACTTAAATTGTGCACTATCATGGTGATCGCTTCTCCTATTCCTAATTGTCTTAAATTAATTATCATTACTTTTTCATTGAAAAGTTTGTTCCCAGAATGATCCAACCTAATTGAAAAATCAAGAAGGGCTTCTTTGTTATTATAATTATACGAGAAGTTGTTTTCATCTATAGCAGAATGAGTAGCTCTATATTAAAGGCATCGTTGATATTCATATATTATATCTGAGACTCCCCACGTATATTGGGATCTATTGTTATTGCTTATCAAAATATGAAGTTGGAAATGTTACTGAGACATTAATATAAACAGGCTTGTTATTTTCCAATTTTCTACGAATCATGTTTTCTCTTCCAAATACTTGAACTTTAATTACTTTGCTATCCTTTGATAACTATGCTACTATACTCAATCACTATATGTCATAAAAGTTCAGTCAACTACACAAGCTGCACGTTTTGGTTCAGGTGACCTAGTTAGCAAATTGGTTAAAATACACGCTAATTAAACTTTCTGATTAACTTGCAAATTTATTAGATTCTCTCAATATTCGTCTATTCTCCAATCATTTTTCATAACAGGATATCAATGTCAATCTGTTTCCTCTAACATGCGAATGTTCTCTAACAAACTTTATCGGTAAATATAAATGTCAATGCCTAAGAGCCAGGTACTCGGATGAACACCAAGGGAACGCTACTGTAACAACGTCACTCAAGACTCAAGAGAAAATTAAAACAATTCAGGTTTCATCTTTCTGATCTTTAAATATATAACTACCGTATGTTTGAGGTAATCTAAAAGCAAAATTGATGCCTTATATCTTTGGAAAAATATTTGTATGAGCTGACAGCATCATTTATTTTGGAATTGTTTTTGGCACATATACATAATATGTGGACGATCAACTAACTGGTTATTATTCATCACTAATCTACTGTTTCAGCAACAATAGTTCGTATCTATTCTGATGCGAGAGTGAGTGTAATAGGAGTGAAAATAAGATATTAGGCAACTTAGTTCCAAATTAAATAAACAGAAAAAATAGGAGGAGTAAAACATTAAGAAAGGCAAGCTAGTTTCAATTCAGTAAACAAAGGAAGATTTAACTACTTTAGGTACCCCATGGCAGAAGTAAAGTGTAGTATTGTTAAAAGGTCACATGAGAGGGATTCTGGCAAGGAAAGTCTTGGTATTTAAGAGGTCCAAGTGACCCACCTCTCTTTCCTGGGAACCCCTTCCATGTACCATTTACTTTACGAACTGAACTAAACTGTTTAGTAAAAATATAGATAAAGACTAATAGCACTAGACCCACGTAGAAGAATGAAGATGATCAGAAGACTTAGTTCCAACTTTATGGGAGGAAACAAAGACATACAAAATAAAGTACCAAGCAAATTAGACTTCAAGTTAGTAAGAAGAAGAGAAGGAGTATAAAATAGAAGAATGAAGTAAGGCGAGCTAGTAAGGAAGTAGCGGGAAAACTTAGTTTCCAATCTAATAAAAGAGAGAAAAGGTTTAAGAGCACAAGATAATCAAATAAGAAGATTAGCAGTAGAATGAAAAATGTCGGAAGGGGAGTAGAAAATTTGGGCGAATTATTAAGAGAGGACAAGGAGTAATTAGTTCTCATTAAATAGGATGATGGAGACGCCTTTATTTTAGAAGTTCGAAAGTAACTTTATATTTAAGATTAACGATGATGTAATCGCCAATACGCATAGCCTGTTATCATCATAAATTTTTGTATATAAGTCGTATTTGTGATGTTAAAGAGTTTGACAATTGATTTGAAAGTGGCTAACATGACTTGTTCAAGTATGTGTGTAACATCTTTGTAAAAGGAATTCAACATAACAAGGTCGGGCGAGGACGTCAACGAAAGCGGCAGGTTGGATGAACGGTTGGCTTGGTGAAGTAGCACTCATCCACATCAACATCAGTTTATAAATTGCAATAAAATTGGTTGGTGAATTAGCTCCAGCGGTGCGATAACATGGCGAGTTCTACAAAAACAGCTCTGTTATACCCTAATTTTGGACCTAAAAATACTAGTCAATTTTTCTTTTCTTGCATTATAAGCCATTTGAACTGTCTCTGATTATTTGCATCTTTCTCTGCATTTTATTTCAATATTATTTGCAAAATTCACATGCAAGGGTATTTTAGTCATTTCCATACGTCAAATTTCTCTCAGTCCTTCAAAATTTTGTTTGAGTCCTTTCAAATAAGTTTGAATAAATCTTTGTTTTATTCCATGTCAGAATCCATTCCAAAAATTTGCATTTGAAGTCATTTTGAGTCAGTTTTGCCCCTAGGGGCATTTTGGTCATTTCAAGTGTCAAGTCACTGTTTAAATCCTAAAAATTGTCTCTGAGTCTTTTAATTTTGTTTGTATGAGTCTTTGATTCACTCTCTGTCAAAAATCCATGTTTCAACTGCATCTGAGTCGTTTTTAGTCGTTTTCAGCCCCAAGGGCATTTTGGTCATTTCACACGAAATTTCGGCAGAGAGGTACTTTAAAGTACCTCATTTAGGCCATTGGTTCGTTTTAGTCCGTTTTGTCCAATTTTATACGTTTCGCTTTACGTTATTTTCCAATTACCAATTTTAATTCATTTTATTTTTTATTTTTTAGTCCTAAACTCCTAAAAATTTGCATTTTAGTCCATTTTTTGTCCAAGTCATAGTCCAGTGCCACGTGTCAGTCTTTTATTTGTCCAAGAGTTAGTTACGCCACATGGCAGTTTGTCATTGGTCCAGGCATTACAGTCATCAGCTATAAAAGCCACATCACAGTCAATGGTCAAATTCACCAATCATTTTCTGCACAATCAGCAAAAAACAGATTCCACTTTTTCTCTCTCTGCATTTTCAGATCAAATCACCAAATTCTTGATGAACTTGATGAATGTTCATCAAGAACACCAAGAACAAACCCTAACAGAATTCTCCAAAACCACCACAAATTCTCAAAACCACCGTAACTAACTGTTACGGCCAGCACTAAACCACCACAACTGCCACAAAACCGCCACAAACAATACGAATTCGAAGCAAGATTCGCAAAAAGTTCACATCTATCACAACCGAACCAAAGAATTCGCAAATCCATCGTCAAAGTTGAATCAAGAGCGTGGATCACGAACTCCAGCGAATCAAATCCACTGAAGCCGAATCCAGACTCTCAAACAACGTTTCAAACGCGAACAGATTCGAAACGGTGAAAAAGGGAGAAGTTCGAGCAATCAAGAGCTGTAACGGAACCAAACGGAAGCAAAACGTTAAGGAAAGGAACGTAGAAGGTTGATTCAAAGCTCAAGAGGTAAAGTTCCGTTCCCTTTTATTCGTCATAGATCTGGTGTTTTTGAGTTATTGTTTGCTGAAAATAGTGGTAGATCCGAACAAAGGAGAAGAAGAGGGAGTTGTTAACGAAAAAAAATTAAAAAAAAAAAGCTCCGACGCGGCGGCGCTACGGCGGCCCACCGCGTCGGAGCACCTCCGACCTCCACTCACTTCTTCTTCTCCGATCTGTTCATATTATGAGGAGGGAGAGTGTTTCTCTCACTAGTTCTTTAGAGAGAGGTTTTTGTGTTAAAAATGAGGAAAAAACCAGGCCAATCCTTTTATACTATGGGTCAACCGAACCGGTTCGCTCCATGGATGGATCCTACCCGATCTAGACCCATGGTGCGACCCGCTCTGCACCCTAGACTGGGCCTGGGCTTTGCTTGGTTGCATCTTTTGCTGCAATGAGTTTTTTTTGATAGTCCCACACTGCATAGTGCTTCCTACACCGCTGTTGTGCCAAAGCTTCTTGCGAAAATTTCAAACCATTTTCCATTGTTTTTCTTGTTGATTCTTTGGTTGTTTCTTGATAATCCTTGCATAATAAGTGCTGAAAAATATATGGAAAATATTTTGCATCCTTGTTGGCTCAATGTGTTAATTCTTGTCAAAATTTTGTTGTGTAGCCCTTTTAAATTTTTGTGAGTCTTTAGTAGTGATTTTAGCATGTTAAAACCTATCTTGTAAGATACGATTTCATGCTGAAATTCACTCCAAGATTATGTGCAACTTTCTTGTGCTTTTGGTTCATTTTTTTTTTCCTATAAAACTTGGTGCAATTTTAAAGGGAATTTGGTTCTTGAATTTAGCATATAATAGTGACTTGGAGTATGCATTTTTTAGGTGAATTGGCCTCTTGATTTTGTATGTACTTGCTGTTTGGTTTGATTTCTTATCATGGACTTTGTGCTATGTGAATAATGTGTGTTTCTTGTGTCAAATAAAGTGCATAAAAGGACTAAAAAATTCCATGATCTTTGGTATAGTTAATGACCTTGATCCTCATATTTTACCCTTGAACCAAGTCACTCAAAATTTCTCTAATATCATGAGGATTTAGGCTTTTAACCTTGCTCTAGAATTGTGTTAGAATTGGCAAGTTCCTTTTATCACTTTTGGTTAATTTGATTTGTTACTTCACTTTCAAGTTACATTTACCTTGCTATACCTTTAGTATGTTGTTTCTATCCCATTTGTGCTACTAACTCCTTTTGTTTCATGTCTCCTATCCCATAGCATCTTGCATATTCACTTTGCATATTTCTCTTTTTTTTTCTTTCTTTCAATTTCATGCAAACATTAGAATGTAAATACTTAGGAGTTTTTTTGTAATATTTTCCCTTCATGCAACTTTTAATTTCTTGGCAAAGAGGCCATAGAATGTATCTAGGGTATGATGTAAAGGACAATGGACTCTAATGATGTACACCGACACAAGCACCGACACATGCACACACATCACTATATAGCTAGAATATGCATGTTTAGATGTATGCTTAGGATTGTATGTTTAGATGAATGCCTAGGACTTATACTTAGAAAAAACCAATTTTCCAAACAAATGTGAACAACTTCACACAAATTTTTTTCAAATAAACCTTGGGATCCAATATCCCATTGAATTTTCCTTTTATTTTCTTAATCAAAAATCCAATGAAAATAATCATACTTTGACTTGTTTTTGCAAATGACTAATTCAACCTCACAATTTTCCAATCTCATGCCCTTGAGGCCTCTTTCTATTCTTCAAACTCCATTTTCAAACTTAAAATCAACCAACAAAAACAAAAACATTTTTGAGAGAGAACTACGGTGGATTTGATCCCTTAATCGGGTACGTAGGCAAGGAACAAAATTCCTTCAATTCAAATAAAATAAAAATTCAAAAACATTCTTCTCCCTCCAATTCTTCACTTAGAAACTCTTAGGATTAAATAAACACTTTCAAAATAGCATTTAAAAATAGAGCGCGCGCGTAGAAATTAAAGACGGTTCCTATAGGTTACTATAGTCGTTATGGGTGCCTAACACCTTCCCGTAGCGAAAACAACTCCCGGACCTCGATTCTCAAGGGTTTTGCTTACTTTTTCCCTTCCCAAGAAAAAATAAGATATCACCGGTTTAAAAGGTTCAAACGTAATCAATGTTTGACACCCGAAAACCAAGATAAAACAGCTGGCGACTTCACTGGGGAGATTCGAGAGTTACGCCTAGTCTTTATTTCCACGCTTGCGCTTGTATTTTTACTTGCTTCCTTTACTTGCTTTCCTATGTGAATAAATGTTTAATTTCTTGCAAACGTATGGGGTGAGAATATCAAAAGTCCTGCACCCGGGCTAAGTGAACTTAGGATTTAGGAGGGATATAATCGACAATTCATTCCGGGGGTTGCCTCGTGTTTTGGATTATGCGATCAATCCCACATAGCTGAGGCATTTTGGGGGTGATGTTGTCGGCGCGAGTTGTCGCGTTTAGGCACTTTGCTTCTAATTGTTCTATGACGCTATGAACCGTAGATAACCAAACCCATCCATGGCCATTTTCTAGGACGTAGTGCGGAGGCTAAACCGGGTGTTGTCTCGAGTTTTAGTTGTCACGCGATACTACACTCAAGTTAGACCTTCCACGTATAATCATGGAGCGAGGGTTGTCTCGTGACACCATGAGATACGTCGGAGAGGTTGTAGCTTGGGAACCTTTTTAGAACCCGGTTACTATATCCTAAAGCCCTAGTTTCACCGGACACCGTGTCCACCCATGACTCCTCGACTTTGAAACTTCAACCCACCATGTTTTCTCCGAACTTGAACATAATCATGCATTCATGCATACATGCATACATGCATAAACTTTTGTCATGCATTGTTATCGAAGGGCTTAGACAAGTTGAAATTGTAAACATTGTAGGGATGAAGATGACTAAATCCTACAAGTTCAAGGAAGTGGATTTGGCTAGTTTGAGGGATTTGGCACTCAAGATTGAGGATCCGACTGGTTTCCGACGCCGTTACGGGGCTTTACTTCCTATTCTCCATACTAATGTGGATGAGAAGCTTGTGCACACTCTAGTGCAATTCTATGATCCGGGGTATCGGTGCTTCACTTTTCCAGACTTTCAGTTGGTGCCTACTCTAGAGGCTTATTCTTCCTTGACAGGTCTATCTATTGCTAAGGGGATACCTTTCTCAGGACCTGAAAATCCTCCTCCTCCATTGGTTATTGCTAAAGATCTCTATCTCAAGACCACCGATGTCTCCAAGAATCTTGTCACTAAGGCACATATTCGAGGGTTCACTTCAGAGTATCTTCTTGGGAAGGCCAACCTCAACACCACTTGTCAGGACACTCTCGAGGCTATTCTTGCACTTCTCATCTATGGGCTTATTCTCTTTCCGAATCTTGATGGCTTCGCGGACATGAATGCTATTATGATCTTCCACTCCAAGAATCCGGTTCCTACTTTGCTAGCTGACACATACCATGCTATTCACGATCGTTCCAGCAAAGGTCGTGGATACATTCTTTGTTGTGTGCCTCTCCTCTATAGGTGGTTTATTTCGCACCTTCCGCAGTCTTTCCACGACAATCCGAGGAATTGGTCTATTTCACAGAGGATTATGGCTCTCACTCCTAATGAAGTGGTTTGGCTCACTCCCGCTTCTAGGGTCAAGGAAATCATCTTTGGTGGTGGAAAGTTTCTTAATGTACCTCTTCTTGGTACCCGGGGTGGAATCAACTACAACCCGGAGCTTGCTTTGCGACAATTTGGTTTTCCGATGAAAGATAAGCCCATCAATCTTGCTACAGCTCCTTACTTCTTTCACTACTCCAATGCTCCCACAGGCATTAGAGAAGATTTCATGCAAGCTTGGACCAAACTTCGGAAGAAAGAGGTAAAGCATATGGGTGTGAGGTCCGGTATCGCTCATGAGGCCTATACACAGTGGGTGATAAACCGAGCTGAGGAGGCTGGTACGCCTTACCCCTCTATGAGATATGTGTCTGCAACTGTTCCTACCATGCCTTTGCCTCTACTCCCACCTACCCAGGAGATGTATCAGGAGCACCTAGCTATGGAGAGTCGGGAGAAGCATCAGTGGAGAGCTAGATACTATGAGGCTGAGAACTTGATCATGACTTTGGATGGAAAGGATGAGCAGAAGACTCATGAGGTCTTGACACTGAAGAAAGAGTTAGCTAAGGCTAGGAGAGAGATTGAAGAGAAAGATAGGTTGCTTATGAGGGACTCCAAGAGGGCTAGGAGTGCCCGTGACTTCTACGCACGATACTGCAGCTATGAGTCCGAGGACGACGCTTCCACTTCCTATGCTTGAGGATTTCCATTTCCTGTTGTTATTTCCTTTTGTTTATGTTAAAATTGTCTTGTAAAACTACATGTTGTTGTTTGTTTCCCGTTTACGTTAATTGTTGTTTAGTAATGTTTACGAGTTCATAATTTGTCTAAAACCCTTCGATAACCTAAAAAGAGTCTTTTTTGCATATACATCAACACATTTCATGCATCATATGCATTCATTGACCACAAAAAAACTTCTCTCGTGCTCATTGCCTCCTGGTTTTGTCTGCCGCAGTCTGAAAAGTGGCTCGTGTTCGCAAAGTCTACCAACCAGATAGAATTCACCAAACAAGATTTCACAAGAGAAGGATTATGGCTAACTTTGAAGAGGAAAATGCTCAGCTCCGTGCCGAATTGGCTGCTATGAAAGAAGACTTGGCTAAGGCTCATGACACTATGTCTGCTTTGCTGGCTGCACAAGAACAACCAGCCACATCTGTCCCAGTTTCTACTGAAGCAATTCCGTCCATCCCACTGTCTACTGTGGCTACTGATGCTCATTTTGTTATGCCCAACGGCCGTCCTTATGGCCTCTCAGCTTACTATTCTCCTAATACTGCTGCTGGTGTCTCTGGTTTTGCTGGTCAAGGACAGATTCCTGTGTCTACTGCTATGCCTCAGGTGACTACCGTTGTTACCGACCCTATTGTACACACTGTGCAACAGGTGATTGATGTTGACGCTCCACGTGGACAAGATCCCGCAATGGAAACTATGAAGAGACAGTTAAGGGAGTTGGCTGGAGAACTCCGTGAGGTCAAGGCTAGCCGAGGAAACAATGGTGCCTCTGCCAAAGCTCGTGATCTGTGCTTGGTATCCCGATTTGAGGTTCCTAAGAAATTCAAAGAGCCAGAATTTGACAAGTACAATGGGACTTCTTGCCCACATAACCATGTTATCCGGTATGTCAAAAAGATGGCTAACTATGCCGACAATGACGCACTGATGATCCACTGCTTCCAGAGTAGCTTGACAGATGATGCAGCAGATTGGTACACTAGTCTGAGCAAAGATAACATCCATACCTTTGAGGAACTCGCTGCTGCTTTCGAAGGTCAATATGAGTTCAACACCCGTCTGAGGCCAAATAGGGACTCTCTTAAAGCCCTATCTCAGAAATCAGATGAGACCTTCCGCGAATACGCTCAGAGGTGGAGAGGGGCAGCTGCCCGTGTTTCTCCTCGACTTGATGAGGAAGAATTAACGCAGACGTTCCTGAAGACTCTGAAGAAGGAATATAAGGAGAGAATGATAGTCTCTGCCCCAAACAACTTCTCTGATATGGTTACAATGGGAACTCGCCTAGAAGAGGCTGTCCGAGATGGTATTATTGTCCTTGAGAAGGGTGAATCTTCAAACAGTGCACCAAAGAAGTATGGTAATGGTCACCACAAGAGGAAAGAATCTGACGTAGGGATGGTGTCTGGTAACCCATCTGCAGCTGCCACACAATTGCCTCTGCCTTATCACTACATGCAATACTCTCAACACCCTTTCTTCCCACCATTTTATCAGCAATATCCTCTACCACCGGGTCAACCACCAATGCCCGTCAATGCCATCCCTCAACAAGTGCAACAACAGCCTCCTGCTCAACAGCAACGGCAGCAACAACAGGGTCCCCGACCCAAACCTTCTTTTCCAACAATACCAATGCTTTATGGTGAGCTGCTCCCAACTCTACTTGCTAAGGGACACTGCGTCACTAGACCAGGCAGGCCTCCGCCTAATCCATTGCCTCCCAGGTTCCGACAGGATCTGACATGTGAATTCCATCAGGGTGCTCAAGGCCATGATGTTGAAGGTTGTTTTGCTCTGAAATATATTGTGAAGGATCTAATAGAAAAGGGACGGTTGACTTTTGAGAACAGCGTTCCTCATGTCCTTGACAACCCGCTTCCAAACCATGCTGCTGTCAATATGATTGAGGCCTTTGAAGGGGTTCCCGTTCCTCAAGAGGATCCCATGTTGGATGTCCGCAATGTCGTTACTCCCTTGGTGCCATTACATGTCAAGCTTTGCCAGGCTTCTCTGTTCAAACATGACCATGATTCTTGTTCAGAATGTCTGCAGAATCCTATGGGCTGTTGTGTTATGCAAAATGATATCCAGAGTCTGATGGATGACAAGTACTTGATCGCCAGTGATGTATGTGTGATTGTGCCAGTGTTTCATGACTCTCCTGTTGAAAGTGCAAAGAATGTCGAGCCTTTGGTGATCAGGTTACCTGGTCCGGTATCTTATACCTCTACCAAAGCAATTCCCTACAAGTACAATGCAACCATGATTGAGAATGGAGTAGAGGTGCCTCTCGTATCCCCAGCTACAGTTGATAATGTTGCTAGTGAAGTTACAACTCTGAGAAGTGGAAAAGTCCGTCCACCGTTGTTTCAAAAGAAGGTAGTGACACCCATTGCTACGGTAACTCCACCAGTTGTCCCTCCTGTTGACAAGAACACCGGCCCGGCAGGCCAATCTATTGAAGAGTCCAATCTGGACGAAATCCTGAGACTTATCAAGAAAAGTGACTATAAGATTGTTGACCAGCTGCTACAGACTCCTTCAAAGATATCCATCCTGTCTCTGCTCATGAGCTCTGAGGCTCATAGGAAAGTGTTAATGAAGATACTCGAGCAAGCTTATGTTGACCACGAGGTCTCTGTGGATCACTTTGATGGGATAGTGAGTAATATTACTGCCTGCAACAACTTGGGGTTCGGTGACGATGAGCTCCCCGAAGCAGGGAAACGCCACAACTTGGCTCTACATATTTCAGTACATTGTGGATCTGACCTGATATCCAACGTATTGGTAGACACTGGATCGTCTCTGAATGTAATGCCCGAATCCACGCTAAGGCAATTGAGCCATCATGGAATTTCTCTGAGGGGTAGCAGTTATCTGGTTAAAGCTTTTGATGGATCCCGCAAGGATGTTCTCGGGGAAGTGGACTTGCCAATTACCGTTGGACCCGAGACATTCCAAATAACCTTCCAAGTCATGGATATCAACGCCTCTTACAGCTGTCTCCTCGGAAGACCATGGATCCACGACGCTGGAGCAGTCACATCCACTTTGCATTAGAAGCTCAAATTTGTGAAGAACGGTAAGATTGTCACTGTGCATGGTGAAGAAGCATATCTGGTTAGCCAAGTGTCATCTTTTTCTTGTGTTGAAGCAGGGTCCGCTGAAGGGACATCATTTCAAGGCTTGACTGTTGAGGGTGCAGAACCCCGGAGGGCTGGTGCTAGCATGGCTTCACTGAAGGACGCCCAGAAGGCTGTTCAAGCAGGGCAAGCTGCTGGTTGGGGCAAAGTGATTCAGATTCTGGAAAACAAGCGTAAAGAGGGCCTTGGATTCTCTCCAACATCTACTGTTTCAAAGGGAACCTTCTACAGTGCTGGGTTCATCAATGCTATTACTGAAGATGCTGCTGAAGGAAGCCACGTGCCTGCATTTGTTATACCAGGAGGCACCGTGAGAAATTGGGAAGCCATTGATGTTCCTTTAGTCATGCATGCTTCCATGTAATGTGTTTTGTTGCTCATGTCTTTCGTTTTCAAAATAACAATCCTTTCGCTCTGCCCAAGGCGAAAGTGATATCTTTGTAAGGGCGTGTTTGTTTCGGCATTGCCGTTACCAATAAAAGTTGTCGTTTTTCTCACGACTCTTTGTTTTTTTACTTTTTAGTGCCTTTTTCTTGGAAATAATGGTAATGCCAGAAAAAACCAAAACATCTGTATTTTTCTTATTAATTTCAAAAATCTGCATGAAAAACTTTTTCTAAAAATCATCCCAATCATATTATGCAGATTGAACCATAATAAACCCGTTGAACACAGTGACCCTATGGTTCATCCAAATTTTGAATTCCCTGTATATGAAGCTGAAGATGAGGATAATGATGAAGAGATACCATATGAGATCACTCGACTGCTTGAGCAAGAAAGAAGAGCCATTCAGCCTCACCAGGAAGAGATTGAGCTTATCAACCTGGGTACTGAAGAAAACAAGCGAGAGATCAAGATTGGTGCCGCACTTGAGCCAGAAGTGAAAAGGAAGATTATTCAGCTTCTCCATGATTATCCAGATGTCTTTGCATGGTCTTATGAAGATATGCCGGGTCTAGATCCCCAGATTGTGGAACATCGGATACCGACAAGACCTGAATGTCCTCCTGTCAAACAGAAATTGAGAAGGTCTCATCCCGACATGGCTCTTAAGATCAAGGCTGAAGTACAAAAGCAAATTGATGCGGGTTTCCTCATGACGGCTGAATACCCTGAGTGGATTGCCAACATCGTACCAGTACCAAAGAAAGATGGGAAAGTTCGAATGTGTGTTGATTATAGAGACCTGAATAAAGCCAGTCCAAAAGATAACTTCCCATTGCCTCATATTGATGTGCTTGTTGACAGTACTGCTCAATCCAAAGTGTTCTCCTTCATGGACGGTTTCTCTGGTTATAATCAGATATGAATGTCTCCGGAAGATAGAGAAAAGACGTCCTTCATCACTCCGTGGGGAACGTTCTGTTATAAAGTGATGTCGTTCGGCTTGATAAATGCTGGTGCTACCTACCAAAGAGGTATGACAACTCTGTTTCATGATATGATTCACAAAGAGATTGAGGTATATGTCGATGATATGATTGTGAAGTCAAGTGATGAAGAGCAGCATGTTGTGTATTTGAAAAAGATGTTTGAAAGATTGAGAAAGTACAAGCTGCGGTTGAATCCTAACAAATGCACATTCGGTGTACGATCTGGGAAGTTGCTAGGCTTCATTGTCAGTCAAAGAGGCATTGAAGTTGACCCTGACAAAGTCCGAGCCATCAGAGAGATGCCGGCCCCTCAAACTGAAAAGCAAGTCAGAGGTTTCCTCGGACGTCTGAATTATATTTCAAGATTCATATCTCACATGACTACTACTTGTGGGCCCATCTTCAAATTGCTCAGAAAGAATCAGCCTGTTGTATGGAATGATGAATGTCAGGAAGCTTTTGATAGCATTAAAGAATACTTGTTGGAACCACCTATCCTTGTCCCGCCAGTGGAAGGAAGGCCTTTGATTATGTATCTGTCAGTGTTGGATGATTCAGTGGGTTGTGTTCTCGGTCAACAAGATGAGACTGGCAAGAAAGAGCATGCTATCTACTATCTGAGCAAGAAGTTCACCGACTGTGAGACTCGGTACACAATGCTTGAAAAAACTTGTTGTGCTTTAGCTTGGGCTGCCAAACGCCTGCGTCATTATATGGTGAATCATACCACTTGGTTGATATCCCGAATGGATCCAATCAAGTACATCTTTGAGAAGCCTGCTGTTACTGGAAAGATCGCACGTTGGCAAATGTTATTGTCCGAATATGATATTGTGTACAAAGCTCAGAAAGCAATCAAAGGAAGCATCCTAGCTGAGCATCTTGCTTGTCAACCTCTTGATGATTACCAGCCAATTAAGTTTGATTTCCCTGATGAAGAGATTATGTACCTAAAAGCAAAAGACTGTGAAGAGCCACTGATCAATGAAGGGCCGGATCCCAATAGCAAATGGGGATTGGTGTTTGATGGTGCTGTTAATGCTTACGGTAAAGGAATTGGAGCCATCATTGTAACTCCGCAGGGGCACCACATTCCTTTCACCGCTCGAATAACCTTTGAATGCACAAACAACATAGCTGAATATGAAGCATGCATCTTGGGCATCGAAGAAGCCCTTGATCTGAGAATTAAGCACCTTGATATCTATGGAGATTCTGCACTCGTTATTAATCAGATAAAAGGTGAATGGGAGACTCATCATGAGAAGCTGATCCCGTACCGTGACTATGCAAGACGTCTGTTGACATACTTTACAAAGGTTGAGCTGCACCACATCCCTCGGGATGAAAATCAGATGGCTGATGCTCTTGCTACTTTATCTTCCATGTTTCGTGTCAATCACTGGAATGATGTGCCTGTAATCAAAGTGCAGCGTCTTGATAGACCCGCTCATGTGTTTACCATTGAAAATATGCCAGATCAAGCTAATAAAGATGTGAATGACAAAAAGCCTTGGTATTACAACATCAAACAATTCTTGCAGAATCGTGAATATCCACCTGGTGCTTCCAACAGGGATAAAAAGACTTTGAGACGATGGGCTAGCAGATTCCTTCTGGACGGAGAAGTCCTATACAAGAGGAACTATGACATGGTCTTGTTGAGATGTGTTGATAAACAAGAAGCTGAGAAGTTGATGCATGATGTACATGACGGTACCTTTGGGACCCACGCTTCGGGTCACACCATGTCAAGAAAGCTGTTAAGAGCCGGCTATTACTGGATAACTATGGAGCGTGACTGCCACAAACATGCTAAAAGATGCCACAAATGTCAAGTTTATGCTGACAAGATTCATGTGCCTCCACATGCTCTCAATGTTATATCTTCCCCATGGCCTTTCTCTATGTGGGGCATTGACATGATCGGAAGAATTGAACCGAAAGCTTCCAATGGACATCGTTTCATTCTAGTGGCGATTGACTATTTCACCAAGTGGGTTGAAGCTGCTTCCTATGCAAATGTGACCAAGCAAGTGGTTGTCAAGTTTATCAAGAATAACATCATCTGTCGATATGGTGTTCCCAACAAAATTATCACTGACAATGGTTCCAATCTGAACAATAGCATGATGCAGGCTTTATGTGAAGAATTCAAGATTGAACATCACAACTCTTCCCCTTATAGACCTCAGATGAATGGTGCAGTCGAGGCCGCTAACAAGAACATCAAGAAGATTGTTCAGAAGATGGTCACTACTTACAAAGACTGGCATGAAATGTTACCTTTTGCCTTGCATGGTTACCGTACTACAGTGCGCAGTTCAACCGGGGCAACCCCTTTCTCTCTGGTATATGGTATGGAAGCAGTTCTCCCTCTGGAAGTGGAGATTCCATCCCTTCGAGTGATCATGGAAGCAAAGTTAACTGAGGCTGAATGGTGTCAAAGTCGGTACGATCAATTGAATCTGATTGAAGAGAAACGTATGGATGCTATGGCTCACGGACAGTTGTATCAAGTGCGGATGAAGAATGCTTTTGACAAGAAAGTCCGACCTCGAGAATTCAAGGAAGGCGAACTTGTATTGAAAAGAAGAATAAGTCAGCAACCCGACCCAAGGGGCAAGTGGACACCTAACTATGAAGGTCCTTATGTTGTCAAGAAGGCTTTCTCTGGTGGTGCTTTGATTCTTACACATATGGATGGTGTTGAACTCCCAAATCCTGTCAATGCCGATATAGTCAAGAAATACTTTGTCTAAAAAGAAAAGAACAGCGTGGTAGGTCGAAAACCCGAAAGGGCGGCCTAGGCAAAAATGCGCTTCCCGGCGGATCGAAAACCCGAAAGGGCGATCCAGGCAAAAGTTAGGGACAAAAAAAATGAATATGAAAAAGCTCGCTGAGATTGTACGCAACTCAGGCAAGAATGAGCGCCTCGATGAGCCGAAAACCCGAAAGGGCGGTTCATGCAAAAATGAGGTTGACAATAAAAGACAAGTAACTATATCTGGCAAACCACCATCACCCCTTGGGGCATCTGCAACTGTCAATGATCGTCTTCATCAGAAGCTTCTGTACTTGTGAATTCAAAATTTCTATGAAATGTAGCGGTCATCGTGTTCAATGTACCACCAACCAATAAAATTACCATCTTCCAAGCTTTGTAAATCCGTGAAGTCACGCCTTTGGCTGATTTTTACTCTTCTACATCAATTTGAGCCTTTCTATTGTTTGAAACTCTATTTTTCTTTCCACTTTCAATGTTATATACAAAACATTTTCTTTCTATTTGATAACGTCAATGTCTGAAACAAACATCTTTGAAAATTGAAAAACCTTTTTCTGTCTATTTTGAAAGCAAACCTGAGCAATAGGGTACATTTCAATGAAACATGCATGACTAAATGTCTATCAATGTCTATCTCAATACATGTTACAAGCAGGTTACTCCCCAGGATGATCTGTGGTCAATGGCAAGAATGAAAAACAGAATGAAAATGAAAATGAAAAAATGAAAAATGAAAATAAAAAGCTCGCTAAGTTGAAAACCCGAAAGGGCGGCTTAGGCAAAAATGAGCACCCCGCTGATTGACAACCTATGAAGGCAATTCAGGCAAAAATGGGGCAATGAAAAGAACCTATTCCCCGGTGAATCGAAAACCCGAAAGGGCGGTTCAGGCAAAAGTGGGGTTTGAAAATGAAAAATGAAAAGAATATTGAAAAGCATTGACCACAGATGCAAACATCCGATGTTTACTCAGCACTGACACGCCTAGCAGCGGCGACCTGTATCCAAGGACCTTCCAAGGGTCCCTCCTCTACAAGTTTTATTGCCCTCAGCCATGGATTCAATACGTCTCCCAACGACGGTCTCTCCAAAAGAGGTTTTTCCCCTGTGAATATGTTGCAGCACGAGCCACTACGTGCCCAATCTTCCAATGTCTCATCCGCCTTTGTGAAACTTCTCTGTCAAACTGCCAACCAATCATGCATTCCAAGCATTCATACATGCATAATCATGCATTTTATGTGCTCATACATCCAATAATCTTGCTATACCATACATGCATGTTGCATATCCAACTTTCAACTGCCAAACTCAATGCAAGTTTCAACTCTCCAACTTCAATTCCAATCATGTCAACTGTCAAATTCGAAGCAATTTCCAATCTCCAATGTCAATTCCAATCTCAATTTCAATGTCAAACTGTCAAATTCAACTCAATTTCAATTGTCAAATTCGATGCAATCTCAACTTCCCAATCTCAATTTCAAACCATGTCAAATGTCAAATTCGAAGCAATCTCAACTTCAATAACAATGTCAATGTCAACATTCAATGACAATGTCAATGTTGATATCCAATGTCAAATGTCAATGTCAAATATCCAATGCCGATGTCAATGTCAATGTCAATGTCAAATATCCAATGCCAATGTCAATGTCAATGTCAATGTCAATTTCAATTGCCAAGCCAATGTCAATGTCAATGTCAATGTCAATGTCAATTTCAATTTCCAAGCCAATGTCAAATGTCAATTTCAACTTTCAATTCAATTCAAACAAATGTCAATTCATTCTCAATTTACTCTTGGGCCAACAAAAATGGTCATGTCTATTCTCAGAGCAAGTCAATGACAATTTACCCTCAATTGGTATCTTGTTAAGCCAGACTTTCAATTTGTATCTTGTTACTGGTCAAGCGCCAGGTTCGATCCAAAAAAGAACCACTTGTACCTGCTTATATACCTATGCTTCCGGACAAACGGCAAGTTCGATAGAACAGTTTGTACCCAGCTTATGTTCTATTATCGGTCAAACGGCAAGTTCGATAGAACAGTTTGTACCTAGCTTATGCTTTGTTATCAGTCAGACGGCAAGTTCAATCTGAAGAACAGTTTGTACCCAGCTTATGCTTTGTTATCGGTCAAACGACAAGTTCGATCTAAGAGAACAGTCTGCACTCTCCCACATGATGTGGTGATAATCCAACAAGCAAGTTCGATCCAAAGAAACAGCTTGTATCAACCCTTTTGTCTATGTCTCCAGCCAAACAGCCAGTTCAATCCAAAAGAACAGTTTGTGTCTGCCTATCTGTTTGTATCTTCAACCAAGTGTCAAGTTTGATCCAAAGAACAGCTTGTATCTGCCTATATGTCTATGCTTCCGATCAAGTGTCAAGTTCGATACAAAGAACAGCTTGTATCTGCCTATATGTCTATGTTTCCGGTCAAGTGCCAAGTTCGATCCCAAGAGCAGCTTGTACCTGTCTATTTGTTGCCCGTTCTTTCTACCTTGATGTCTATAAATCCCTTGGTGGTGTGACACAGCCCGTAGATTCCGGTTCGATTGTCTTGCATTCATAAATGAAATGTTGCATGGCATTCGTGTTTGTTTGAAAAATCTGAAAGTGTATTTTTATGTCCAAAAGCAGTGCAAATGTTAATATTTAAGTATCTTCGTCCCGTCAACTCAAAGACTTCGTCTCTTGACCCTCCGGACAAAGAAACTTAAATAGGGGCAGCTGTTATACCCTAATTTTGGACCTAAAAATACTAGTCAATTTTTCTTTTCTTGCATTATAAGCCATTTGAACTGTCTCTGATTATTTGCATCTTTCTCTGCATTTTATTTCAATATTATTTGCAAAATTCACATGCAAGGGTATTTTAGTCATTTCCATACGTCAAATTTCTCTCAGTCCTTCAAAATTTTGTTTGAGTCCTTTCAAATAAGTTTGAATAAATCTTTGTTTTATTCCATGTCAGAATCCATTCCAAAAATTTGCATTTGAAGTCATTTTGAGTCAGTTTTGCCCCTAGGGGCATTTTGGTCATTTCAAGTGTCAAGTCACTGTTTAAATCCTAAAAATTGTCTCTGAGTCTTTTAATTTTGTTTGTATGAGTCTTTGATTCACTCTCTGTCAAAAATCCATGTTTCAACTGCATCTGAGTCGTTTTTAGTCGTTTTCAGCCCCAAGGGCATTTTGGTCATTTCACACGAAATTTCGGCAGAGAGGTACTTTAAAGTACCTCATTTAGGCCATTGGTTCGTTTTAGTCCGTTTTGTCCAATTTTATACGTTTCGCTTTACGTTATTTTCCAATTACCAATTTTAATTCATTTTATTTTTTATTTTTTAGTCCTAAACTCCTAAAAATTTGCATTTTAGTCCATTTTTTGTCCAAGTCATAGTCCAGTGCCACGTGTCAGTCTTTTATTTGTCCAAGAGTTAGTTACGCCACATGGCAGTTTGTCATTGGTCCAGGCATTACAGTCATCAGCTATAAAAGCCACATCACAGTCAATGGTCAAATTCACCAATCATTTTCTGCACAATCAGCAAAAAACAGATTCCACTTTTTCTCTCTCTGCATTTTCAGATCAAATCACCAAATTCTTGATGAACTTGATGAATGTTCATCAAGAACACCAAGAACAAACCCTAACAGAATTCTCCAAAACCACCACAAATTCTCAAAACCACCGTAACTAACTGTTACGGCCAGCACTAAACCACCACAACTGCCACAAAACCGCCACAAACAATACGAATTCGAAGCAAGATTCGCAAAAAGTTCACATCTATCACAACCGAACCAAAGAATTCGCAAATCCATCGTCAAAGCTGAATCAAGAGCGTGGATCACGAACTCCAGCGAATCAAATCCACTGAAGCCGAATCCAGACTCTCAAACAACGTTTCAAACGCGAACAGATTCGAAACGGTGAAAAAGGGAGAAGTTCGAGCAATCAAGAGCTGTAACGGAACCAAACGGAAGCAAAACGTTAAGGAAAGGAACGTAGAAGGTTGATTCAAAGCTCAAGAGGTAAAGTTCCGTTCCCTTTTATTCGTCATAGATCTGGTGTTTTTGAGTTATTGTTTGCTGAAAATAGTGGTAGATCCGAACAAAGGAGAAGAAGAGGGAGCTGTTAACGAAAAAAAATTAAAAAAAAAAGCTCCGACGCGGCGGCGCTACGGCGGCCCACCGCGTCGGAGCACCTCTGACCTCCACTCACTTCTTCTTCTCCGATCTGTTCATATTATGAGGAGGGAGAGTGTTTCTCTCACTAGTTCTTTAGAGAGAGGTTTTTGTGTTAAAAATGAGGAAAAAACCAGGCCAATCCTTTTATACTATGGGTCAACCGAACCGGTTCGCTCCATGGATGGATCCTACCCGATCTAGACCCATGGTGCGACCCGCTCTGCACCCTAGACTGGGCCTGGGCTTTGCTTGGTTGCATCTTTTGCTGCAATGAGTTTTTTTTGATAGTCCCACACTGCATAGTGCTTCCTACACCGCTGTTGTGCCAAAGCTTCTTGCGAAAATTTCAAACCATTTTCCATTGTTTTTCTTGTTGATTCTTTGGTTGTTTCTTGATAATCCTTGCATAATAAGTGCTGAAAAATATATGGAAAATATTTTGCATCCTTGTTGGCTCAATGTGTTAATTCTTGTCAAAATTTTGTTGTGTAGCCCTTTTAAATTTTTGTGAGTCTTTAGTAGTGATTTTAGCATGTTAAAACCTATCTTGTAAGATACGATTTCATGCTGAAATTCACTCCAAGATTATGTGCAACTTTCTTGTGCTTTTGGTTCATTTTTTTTTTCCTATAAAACTTGGTGCAATTTTAAAGGGAATTTGGTTCTTGAATTTAGCATATAATAGTGACTTGGAGTATGCATTTTTTAGGTGAATTGGCCTCTTGATTTTGTATGTACTTGCTGTTTGGTTTGATTTCTTATCATGGACTTTGTGCTATGTGAATAATGTGTGTTTCTTGTGTCAAATAAAGTGCATAAAAGGACTAAAAAATTCCATGATCTTTGGTATAGTTAATGACCTTGATCCTCATATTTTTCCCTTGAACCAAGTCACTCAAAATTTCTCTAATATCATGAGGATTTAGGCTTTTAACCTTGCTCTAGAATTGTGTTAGAATTGGCAAGTTCCTTTTATCACTTTTGGTTAATTTGATTTGTTACTTCACTTTCAAGTTACATTTACCTTGCTATACCTTTAGTATGTTGTTTCTATCCCATTTGTGCTACTAACTCCTTTTGTTTCATGTCTCCTATCCCATAGCATCTTGCATATTCACTTTGCATATTTCTCTTTTTTTTTCTTTCTTTCAATTTCATGCAAACATTAGAATGTAAATACTTAGGAGTTTTTTTGTAATATTTTCCCTTCATGCAACTTTTAATTTCTTGGCAAAGAGGCCATAGAATGTATCTAGGGTATGATGTAAAGGACAATGGACTCTAATGATGTACACCGACACAAGCACCGACACATGCACACACATCACTATATAGCTAGAATATGCATGTTTAGATGTATGCTTAGGATTGTATGTTTAGATGAATGCCTAGGACTTATACTTAGAAAAAACCAATTTTCCAAACAAATGTGAACAACTTCACACAAATTTTTTTCAAATAAACCTTGGGATCCAATATCCCATTGAATTTTCCTTTTATTTTCTTAATCAAAAATCCAATGAAAATAATCATACTTTGACTTGTTTTTGCAAATGACTAATTCAACCTCACAATTTTCCAATCTCATGCCCTTGAGGCCTCTTTCTATTCTTCAAACTCCATTTTCAAACTTAAAATCAACCAACAAAAACAAAAACATTTTTGAGAGAGAACTACGGTGGATTTGATCCCTTAATCGGGTACGTAGGCAAGGAACAAAATTCCTTCAATTCAAATAAAATAAAAATTCAAAAATATTCTTCTCCCTCCAATTCTTCACTTAGAAACTCTTAGGATTAAATAAACACTTTCAAAATAGCATTTAAAAATAGAGCGCGCGCGTAGAAATTAAAGACGGTTCCTATAGGTTACTATAGTCGTTATGGGTGCCTAACACCTTCCCGTAGCGAAAACAACTCCCGGACCTCGATTCTCAAGGGTTTTGCTTACTTTTTCCCTTCCCAAGAAAAAATAAGATATCACCGGTTTAAAAGGTTCAAACGTAATCAATGTTTGACACCCGAAAACCAAGATAAAACAAGCTCCCTTGAAGCCATCTCGTATTAGGTACTATTGTTCCATTAAATTTCGTTGAGCACTACCTTTGCCAAGGTACTTCCTCTCTTTCTCTATCTTCATCGGTGATTTAAGGCCAAGATAGCACTTATTCAATTAGTTTCAAATTAACCATGTTCCCACTGTTACTAATTTTGGAGGCACGGTTCTACTTCTGCTATATGATAAAGGAAGCTTAGTTGTATTAAATTCGGTATTTCTACTAAAAGGTTTAGGAAGAGACTTTTTGTTGAAGAAAAGACATAGAAAATAATGGAGTGAGCGAGTTAGTTCGGATTTAATGGGAGAATGATAAGTTAATAGGCGAGGTATTAAATTAGAAGAGTGGAGAGGAAAAGGAAGAGGAGTACAAAGCGTAGGCAAGCTAAATAAGAGCTAAATAAAAGAAGACAAAGAACAGTTAGTTCCCATTAAATATAATTGCAAATGATTAAAACTCTTTTATTTATTTATTTACTTTGGAAGTTCGGAAATAACGTTATATTTCAGATGAATAAAGTTTGGAAGGAAGACAAGCCCGCCAAGGGCGAGGTTAAACAAGACAAGAAGAACTCACCAAACAAGGCGCCATGATTAAAAATGCAAGGAAGCAATCGTCCCACCATTAAGAACATAAAGATGAAACACGAAGTTATTCTAACCTTTCTCAACCTTTGAGATTTGTTTTGCAGGTTTTTAACGAGGCGCCCTTTCCTTTTTTCATATATATGACTCTCTCCGCATTTTTTTTCTTCTATTATGCAAACAGAATTCACCTACCAATGGCACGAAGATAAAGGATCCACGAGCCCCACAACGCCAACCTTGATAAAGGCTCTGGCTGGGTCGACACAACAACTCGCCTAACCTTCCATCAGAGTTGGAAGTGTAAAATAAAAGTCTTCCCTCAGAGTGGGAAGCAAAAGTCCTCCTTCAGAGTAGGAGGCGTCTTCCATCAGAGTTGGAAGTGTAAAATAAAAAGTCTTCCCTCAGAGTGGGAAGCAAAAGTCCTCCTTCAGAGTAGGAGGCGCCTTCCATCAGAGTTGAAAGTGTAAAATAAAAAGTCTTCCCTCAGAGTGGGAAGCAAAAGTCCTCCTTCAGAGTAGGAGGCGCCTTCCATCAGAGTTGGAAGTGTAAAATAAAAAGTCTTCCCTCAGAGTGGGAAGCAAAAGTCCTCCTTCAGAGTAGGAGGCGCCTTCCATCAGAGTTGGAAGTGTAAAATAAAAAGTCTTCCCTCAGAGTGGGAAGCAAAAGTCCTCCTTCAGAGTAGGAGGCGCCTTCCATCAGAGTTGGAAGTGTAAAATAAAAAGTCTTCCCTCAGAGTGGGATGCAAAAGTCTTCCCTCAGAGTGGGAAGCGCCTTCCATCAGAATTGGAAGTGCAAACTAATAAATCGGACAGCCCTCCATCAGGGTTTCTCTTGAAAACAAAAAATAAATGCCGAAAGAATAAACGCCAGGCGTCTCGACATGATCGCCGAAGTGCTTATGTCAACATTATAGGACGCCGAAAGGTACCAGTTGATTGATAAAGATTTAATCGGATCTACAAAAGAGACGTAGTCGCTGAAACGCTCACTTTTAAAGAAACGACTCCCGCATCCCATCAACAATCAACCAAAAAGCACCAACATGCAGAATGAAATCAAAGCAACGTATAAAATCATAAAATTACTTAACGTTCGTGGAAAATCAAGCCACAGAAGAAAGGGATACCGCATCAAACATAGCTTGAATAAATATTCAAAGTCACAAACACCAAACAAATGAAGATCAACCGACAAAAGACGCCAGGACATCACGCCAAATGTTGAGAATCTGAGCTCACACAGTCACCGGAGCATACGAGAAAATAAGCACGACAAAATTCAAATTGTTGCAAATCGCCGAAGCATCAAAAGTAATAAAATCGTTTATGTAAATCTCCAAAAACGAATTCAGCAAACAAAACCGACGCAAATTTAATGAGGAAACGCCATAAAAAAGTAAACTCATCACAACGATACAAACCACTTCGCCTTGTTCCAAGACTCGTGCTTGGGGGGCTGTGAGTGATCAACCTATAAAAACAATTCGAATAGATACTCCATGGAGGTCTATAAAGAAAACATAAAATCACCCTAGGGGGTTTCTCCAAGTTCGGACGACAACGCCCAAAGGAAAAAGCATTAAGAAATTCAAACACTTCGCCTTGTCCCAAGACTCGTGCTTGGGGGGTTGTGAACCACCAAAACCTTTCTAAAGACTTAATGATCTCTAGGAGATCCAGTCCCATGTTGTCATCACTTCGCCTTGTCCCAAGACTCGTGCTTGGGGGGCTGTGAACCGTCATAATATTCCTAAAGGCTTAGAAGCCCTCCAGAAAGGCTCTAAGACCTCCAGAAGGGCTCAGGCGCCCTCAATAAGGGCTCTTGAGACCTTGGCGCTCTCGCCTTGAGGCACCGCCCTTCTAAGCTTCTAGAAACCTCTAGAAACCACCTAAAATACACAAATACCCCTGTTGCTTGGGAACCAAGCAACCGAAACCCAAGCCCATAGCAGGCTATAAATACTACTTTTGAGAGCATTCTCAAGGCATCTAATCATCAGTCTAAACCCTAGAATCCTAGTATTCCTTACCGTACTTTTTTGCAAGTACATATATATATATATATATATATATATATATATATATATATATATATATTCAGTTTACTTATTGAATTTAGTTTAGTTTTTTTGAACAATCCTAACTGAACCAAATAACAAAAAATACATGAGCTTTTTTTGAGTGAAAAAAAATTCATTTTTGTTATAAGTGTAAAAATAATGAAATAACAACCATATTTTCATGGTTTTTTCTACATTACCCTCTCTTGTTTAGGGGGTATTTACCCCTTCAAGATATCAACCAATCAAAATGTAATATACAAATGTAACATTAAATGTCAAATAAATGAGTCAATTTTTTCTATAAAAAAAATGAATTTTAATAAGGTAACTTTTAATTTTTATTTAATTATATTTAGGTATACAATCTTAATTAATTTACACTATAGGGCTTATAACAATTAAAATTTCACATCAAATTCAACCCATCGTGGCTGTGTTAGGTAACACGAATAAGCTAGCTTATAGCTTGTTGGACTAGCTTATAAGTTTGTTTTGATATAATAAGAAGTGTTGGGTAACAAGCTTTTTCCACTAGCTTATAGCGTTTTTTGAGAAGCTATTTCAAGTAGCTTTTGAGCTTATAGCTGGTAGTTTTTTATATTTTCTTCCAATTTTAACCCTATTCATTTAATTTAATTATTTTTTAATAAAACAACATGTTCATGGCTTAAAAAATAACGGCCAAGTTCATAGCTTATTTTTTAATAAAACAACTGTCACGTTTTCTCCTTTGAAAAAAAACTGCCATGCTTTGTTTTATTTTTTAACTAGTAATAGACCCGTGCGGTTACGCACAGGTCACGTAACATTGTGGTAATCATATAAAAAATAATTACTTTGTTAGTACTATCAAATGTTTTTTTTTCTTCATATATTATATATAAAAAAATGTTAAATATTTGAATCGCGTATGTTGTGGATTTTATTTGCTTATGTACACGAAAACAAATTTTTATATACACATATAAGAAAGTCAATAAAATAAATTTTTTAAAACTCATGATTATTTTCAAAATATCAACATCAATGTAGTGTTTCTATTAAATAACTTTTTATTTTATATGGAAAACACCGTTCAATGTTTTCACTGTACCCGTTGTAGATTTTATGCGATTTATCTGCAGAAATAATTTTTTATGTTAATATATGAGAAAGTTGATATGATAAAATTGTAGAAACTCATTAATATTGCCAAAATATAAACATTAATATAGTGTTTCTATTGAATAACTTTTTATTTTATATGCAAAACACCGTTCAATATTTGCACCGCTCCCGTTGCAGATTTTATGTGTTTATATATGCATAAATAAATTTTTATGTGCATATATGAGAAAATCGATATGATAAAATTTTGAAAATTCGTAACTATTTTCAAAATATCAACATCGATGTAATGTTTCTATTAAATAACTTTTTATTTTATATTTAAAACACCGATAAATATTTGCACTGCACTCATTGAAGATTTTATATACTTATATATGCAGAAGATTTTTTTTTTTTTTAACAATGTGTAATAGTCAATATGATAAAATTTAGAAAACTCGTGACTATTTTTAAAAATATCAACATCACTGTATTGTTTCTCCAAAATACCGTTAAATATTTACACCGCACTCATTGTAGACTTTATGTACTTATATCACCAAAATCAAATTTTATGTATACCGATATGAGAAAGTTGATATACTTAAATTTTGAAAACTAATGATTATTTTAAAAAAATTAACATTATTGTATCGTTTCTATTAATTTTTTAAATATGCAAATTATTAAGATTAAAAGATTAAAAGAGATGAGAACAAAATGACGATATAGAGAATTAGTTAGGCTTGAAAGTGATAAATCTGAAAAATGAAGATACATAGAGAATTAGTTAGGCTAGAAAGATAAACAAAAATATATATAATAATTCTTTCAAAATGAATAAATTTGTATTTTATTTTGTAAAATGATGATTAAACCCATAAAATTAAGAAGATTATGAGGATAATTATGAAATTTTACTCGAGTAAGACTTTCTAATTTTCTTATTATAGTATTAGTAGTAGTAGATTAGTAGTAAAAGTAGATATTTAAATTTGTTGTGTGGAATTGAAAAAATAGTTGTCCGCAATTATCATGATAATATATTGGCTTTTAAGAAGGACAATTATGAAATTTTGTTGGATTTTGATTTTGATATATATTTTTTTAATAAATATATTGTTTCTTTAATAATTTTTTTATATATTGTTAGTAGATTTAAAAAAAAAAAAATATTTAAAATTTTAAAGTATTCCAAAGACTTATTAATTTTGCAACAAAAATACAAATATTGGTGGAAATTTGTTATATCAATTTATCCGTGGAAGTACAAATTAGGAACATTTTTTTTTAGAGAAAAAATTGGCCACACCTTTTTGTTTTTAATTAAAAAACAAATAATGTTTTAGAAGTATTCCAAAAACTTATTAATTTTGCATCCTAAAAAATAAATATTTATGGGTTGAATTTGATGTGAAATTTTAATTGTTACAAACCCTATAGTGTAAATTAATTAAGAACAATTTTTAGTTCTTCTTTCAATTTTTTTTAGTTCTTATGGCATGGTTTTTAATAAGAAAAAAGTTTTGCGTAAGTAATTGACTTCTCAGTTTTAGGCAAAGAAACAAATTATAAAGGTGTATTTTCATTTATGTTTCTAAAGTTATATCATTTTAGTTATTTTTAATTTAATTTAATTAGGGTTAAATATGTTTTTGGTAACTATAAAATTGGGAACTTCTAAATTTAGTACTTACTTAATTTTAATAGGTTTTTTTAGTCCCTACAAAAAAAATTACTTCTAATTTTAGTCCATGTTACAACAAAGTTTGTTTAATTATCCTTAAACTCTTAAATTTTTGAATGATTTTTTTGAGACACGTTTAGAACATTATGAAATGTTCATTTACTAAAATTTAGAATTTTTTAACATGAGACGAATTAAATATGAATTTTTTAAAACAACAAAAGTTAAAGATAAAATTAACAAAATCTGGACGTAGAAATCAAATTTTACGACAATTTTTTGCAGAGGAGCTTTTGTTAATGTTCTTAACACATCTTCAAAAAATTGTTCAAAAACTCAAGAGTTTAAGCATAAATTAAACAAATTTGAATTGAGGAGAGACTAATATTGAGTGCAGGAAAAAAAATTAGGGACTAAAATAACTATTAAAATTAAGTAAGGATTAAACTTAACAGGTCTCAATTTTATAGGGACAAAAAAATATTTAACGAATTTAATTTTTTTTTTGACAATCCAACAAATTTAATTATTAGGTAGCTATTTTAATTGCTCAAAAAAAAAAAAAAGGTACCTATTTTAATTTAACTCGGGGACATGGTATTTTGATGCAAAATAGATCAAGAAATTTCTTTTACTTCACAACTCTCTCTCTCTCTCTCTCTAGTTTATGATTTATTTTACGGCGTAGAAAATAATTGAAATTACAATTTTAGATAGTCTTAACATACACAAATTTTTCAGTGTAGTGATAGATATTCATTTGAAATTAATCGAATCAAATCTAAAAAATGGTATTTCTATATGACAAAAAATTGTATATTTGAAACTGTAAAAAATGCATCATATTAACTGAAAATAAAACTAATTATTTTGATGTTTTTACATAAATCTTTTGTCCATTGAATTAGCTACAATTTTCTTTCTAAATACTCTATCTGTCCCAAATTATAAATTATTTTGACAATTTCACACGTATTAAGAGATATAATTAATTTTGTATGGAAACGATATATTATGAGTTATTTTACAAAATTGTCCTTAATAAATGGTATGAGAAAGATAAATCAAAAAATTGAAAGAAGATAAAGTAATAAATAGTTAAGGGTATAATTGGAAAAATACCATTAATGATTTGCTGGTATTGTAAAACGACTTATAATATATATAACAAGAGTCAGGATCCGTTGACACCAGGTGTAAGTCAAAAGACTTACACCAAATTCAGACCATTAGATTAAATTGATCTAATGGCTAATAACTGGCCAAAAAAAAAAATCCGTAAGACAATTGCAAGATATCTTTCTTGGCTTTTCGGTGGGATGAATGTGCGTCCGTTTTGAAACATCTGGAAACAAGCATAACGACCATCAAATCTAATCCCACCGCTACTTTGACTCAAAGTCAACGTTATTTCAAAGCTTGAAGCACCACACCTGGGCTCTCTCCTCTTTCAATTAGGTTTATTATATTTTTGTACAAAGTATAAAAGTGAATAGATTTAATTTTGTGTAATGAGTTTTAACATCAGAGTCGTAGTGCATAAACCGATCACGATTCTGATGGTGGTAATCGAAACACAAAGTTGCATATGAGTGATTGATTAGGTTAAGGAATATTAAAACTTTAAACAATGAAAAAAATGGTGCCGTCAATTAAAAAATTGAATTTGAATCTAATTTACAACTATGTCAATGGTATAATAAGCTTTAGCAAATGCAGGAAAGAAAACATTTGATTACGTTGACAGTGAGGGCGAGAGTGCAAGAGTATGAGAGAGAGCAAAAGGATTTAGTTACGTGAGGATTTTTTTTGCTTTCGGTGTATGTTACTTATGGACCGTATGATTGAATGGATCCAACGATGCATATTTGGTGTAAGTCTTTTGACTTACACCTGGTGTCAACGGATCCTGACTCATATAACAATTTTATTTTTTCAAAGCGACTTATAATTTGGAACAGAGTGTAATTTATTTTGTCAACAAAAGCTTATACTTTATTCCATTTAGTATAAATGTAACAAAAGCTTATACTTTATTGTCCATTTAGTATGCCATTAATTACTAATTGTGAGCAAACCTGAAAATATTTATCTGTTTTTTCATTGCAGTAGACTTCCAAGAGATGCTTATGTGATATTTCTAATAGTGTAGCACACATGCTATACTGATCATAGTTTTTCAGGTGAATTATGCATACATGTATACTCAAATCAGAGAAAATCAAAATAAATTCTAACGCTCAAAGTCAACATATCTTTTTAATTGGAACACACACGTTTTCACTCGTATCAGGTTTCAAGATCTCTTTTTGGCATCATCCTTTGTTAGAATGTAGAAAGCTTATGGAGCTTGCATTTCCCTACATCTACGTTCACGGTGATAAAGTTTTATATTTGTTTCTGAAGTGAATGGTCTTTTAACTCAATGTACATTTGCTTTTGGTTTCTCCCTTTAACAAACCCATTTGCTAACTATAAGATAACATTATCCTCTAGTGTGCATTTCAAACCCTCATCATGTATTCTAGCCATAGTATCCCTCCAAAAGCAAATGCATTGCAGTATTTTATGTAATTAATACGTACCTCATATTTTCCGTTAAATTTGGATTTTTCTTCAGGCTCAATTAAAGTCTTAATAACTCCCCTTCTTTTACTCATACAGTTTTAGACTCGGCATATTTGATCGATCATAAATTTTGTTAAACTTGTTCATGTCAGATGAGAAAAGTACTTTTGTCACAAGTTTTGCAGAAATAAGCAAAATGAAATGAATATGCTTTATGGTACAGAGTGCTTTCTCTCTTGACAATGGACTGATGGTCCAATCGTCTTTCTACAATAAACAAAATGTGCATAGATAAATTTACATTTCTCATTTGACATATAAAACATTTCTCATTTGTAAAACAATTCTCATTTGTAAAACATTTCTCTTTTACAATTATAAGGAAATAGAGTTTACAGATTACATTGGACAAAAAGCTTAGAACATATTCATCTAAGACCTAATCAATGAAAACTCAGATCCTTATGGCTAATGCACAAATAACTAGATTAAAAGAAAACAATATTATATGACTTGGGATTGACTTTAAGTTGGATAGCAAGCCACCACGAAATCTGCAATCCTCGGCTCCAAATGTGTCTTCAATCTCCAAAAATTAGAACTCTTTGCTCTGCAACAAACTTGGCTTTTATAGTCTTCAATTCTGTCACGTAATAATCGTGCCTGGATCCATTAAAATTGTGCCCCAATTGTACAAAAATTCAAATTTTCAGTTTGGCGTTCCTCAAAATCGTGTCCTGATGTAGCAAATTATGGTCCAATTTTTGTCGAGAAGAATTGCCTAAAATAATCACCAAGAAATCGTGGCCCGATATACATAAATCGTGCCTCGATCTTGCTGCTTCCATGTTCCTTGTTTTCGGTCTTTTTTAGCTTCATACACACCAAAATTCACCTGAACTCTACTCGAATTGCATACAAACAACTAACAAAATGATATATGACGTAATGTCATCAACTATCAATTATGAGATTTGTCATACATATCTATGAGAATATCTCTAACCATTGGTATGTCCCAACAAAAGAAAGATTTATTTTATCTTCAATTAACATTAATTTACCTTTCTCATAGATTCATCGGATAGAACCTTTATTTTATCTTCTGTTTTATAATACACAATACACTCATTTATTTTATCAAAGTTTTATCATATCTTTAGTTGATCATGTTATTTTTCAATCATTTTAGCAAAGTTTTATATCTACTATGATAAATAAGTATTCAGATCCCAGTTACGGCAAGAAATTAATGTATAAAAAAATCTTTGGAGGTAATACCTAACTAAAAGAAACAATTTTATGGCCAATGTTGATATCTCTACTTTTTTTGGGTAACAAAAAACAAAAATCTGTTGCATTACCTGATCAATTAGATTATCCTCACAAATTTATGCAAGATTCCATGCTAAAATACTTTCAAACTCAAATTTCAATAAAACAATATCTTCGTCACAAGCAAAAGCATTTTGCTGTAAATAATTTCTTGGCTTAATAGCAGTTTTGACCCATTAAGTATTAGGAAGTTGCGATTTTTTTTATATTAGGAAGTTGTGTAATTTTTTTATTTTTTTAATTATTAAAAAAATATTTTTTTTATTTTTTAATTAAAAAAATAAAAAATTACACACGTGACATCCACGTCAGCGTTGAATTGGTCAAAATTGGTCTGAGGGCCAAAACTGCAAAATGGACAGTATTTAGGGGGCTGAATTGTATTTTATTTTGTTAGGGGGTCAAAATCGCATCTTCCTGATACTTAGGACCAAAACTGCTATTAAGCATTTCTTTTCCAACAAATAACTATGTTAAATTGGTATTATTTAATGGTCGGTTATACTTTGTCAGTTTATTCCACAAATCATTCTATGCATCACTTATAATCCATAACCATTTTTTACTATAAATACATCTCCATTTCCTTCATTTTATTCATATCTATGTTTATGTTAATTGTCTCTAACATAACTCTAACAAATCAATGAATAGTCAAGGAGGTTTTCTCATTGCCCACCTCTTAGGAGATGCAAACAAATTAAGGCTATACAATTGTTTATGATATATCTTTCATTTTATGATTTTAAAAGAATATGGTTGTTTTCTAAACATTAAGGAATAGTAAGACATGCATGTTGTAATTTTAGAGTTTTATTTTATTTCAAAAGTTAACATAAATTAGTCCTTTTGACACCTGCTCTAATTCATGATTTTATAAACTACATGTCATGGTGTTTTGACCACGTGATGCTTTACTTAGTCCAAAACTTATTCTTCTAAATTCTGTTTGGTGTTGCTTTGACCATGAGTCTGTTAGAAATTTTCCTATTATCATGCCTTACTTCCCCACTAGTAGGAAAAAATAATGGCACTCAATAGAGCACGTTCCTTCTTTACTTCCTTCATTCTGATCAATATAAATAGTATCCACCAGAAGCAAACTAGCCACCTCTTCTCTTTCAATATTTTATTCCTGGGTTAAAGCTCCTGTGTTTAGCAAATTCAAGTTGTTCTGTCACCTCCAGTTATGATTCATAACGGGGAAGAACTGTTGTATCCTGGGAGGATATGCGCTTATGAGGCGGATAAAATCCTCAAGGACAGTGACTATGTCACGCCTCAGGTTACATAATAATGGTTTAGTGTTTTGCAGGTTATCACTTTCATGGTTTCATGTTTGTTTACTTCGATTTTGCCGACATCAAATTACCGCAATTTGAAGAACAGATAAGTTTATTGTTCTCTCTTTTAGCTATATTTTATTGAGGCTTGTATTTATATATGTTGATTATTATTCAGAGATAATTATTATGACGAATTTATACAACAATGCAAACAACAAAGATTGAATTTGAATGGAAGCTACTTTGTACCCTTAACAAGTTCAAAGCCGGAGATGCATTGAAGTTTAGGTTTGTGAACACAATTGCTTTGAACTTTTTTTTAACAAGAAAATTGCTTCGAACTTATCAAGGTTTTGACGATAGTTCCTAATTAGTTTTCGTTATTTTCCTTCTATTCCTTTTGTTTTTTTTTTTTAAGAAGGTAAATTATCCTACTCAAATTAACACCGAGGAGATCAAACATGAAACTTTGAGGAGGATATCTATCCTTTTTGTTAGTGTTTTGTTCATGATTTACCTCTTAAAGCTATTAGTAATGTTTTAATGTTTTTAGTACCTTTCAACTTGAAATTTGTATTTCAAATTATTTATTTACATGCAACTAATTACGCTTTAATATATATATATATATATATATATATATATATATATATATATATATATATATATCAAATTACGTCAAATGCACCTAGTTGAATAACAATTTATAAAGTAAGACATTAAAATTTCATGTCTAATATCATTCTACAGAAAAATCACGTCAATCTACAAAATTTCTTAATCGTTTAAATTCTAAAAAATGCAACCCGTGTGGGATCATCTCCTTTTGAATTTCTTATTCGTCCTCGAGAATTTTGACAACGAGATCAGCTCCTTTTAAACTAGGCTTTGGAAATTGGCAACGAGGGACATCACATTTCTTACTCAACACTACATTGGGGCCAGGTAGTAATATTCCGTGTTTGTGTAATAACGTTGGAAGTAGAAAAAAGCGAAGGGATTGGGGAATCATATAGAACGTACTCACCCAAATGTTGGTTCCTAGATGTTAGCATGAGGTGGTGGCGCTTTGTTGCGAAATTGGGATCAGAAATAAGAGAATTGAAAAACTTACAAAGACATCGAAGCTGTACGAGTAATTTCACCGGAAGCCTACACAGAATCTCAGGCAGGACATCGAACGGGAGAGTTGGAAGCTCCGGCTCCGGTGAATGTTGCATCTGAGTGAGTGAGTGAGAAGAAACGATGTCGTTTGGGTCTTCTTCTTCTTCCCCATCGCTTCTAACCTGCACCATTCCTTTCTCAACAACAACCACCAAGTGAACAGAAACAACCACAAATTAGGGTTTGTAATCCCAAATTAGAAACGGAAGCTATGTGATCTATCTATCTGTAGTGGAGGATTCAAAAGAGGGTTTTTGTTCCAATGGTTTATCCTCAACCTGCACTACTTTCATTAGTATCTCATATTTTCCTTTTTAGATATAAATTTGTTTTTTCATATATTTTCCTTTCTTTTGATAAATTTGAGTATAATACAATAATTTCATTAAAATTTTGATATATATATATATATATATATATATATATATATATATATATATAGTCAGGATCCATTGACACAAGGTGTCAACGAATTCGTTGACACTAAATCTCAACCTTTTACTTTTTAATCTAAAAGACCACAATTATTTTGTTAAATTTACTCCATGTGCGGTTTTCACTTGATTCCCACCTACTCCATCTTTTTTTAACGCAAGTTTGTGATAATCATACACTTTCTTCTCTCTGCCTCACACAAATTAATATTATTCTTGTTTGCATCAATTGTATGTATCATACAAGTATGGATCGCTATAATTCTTTGCGAGGGTCCTAAACATACAAGTATTTTGGTTGAGTTTTGTTTTTTTTTTTTTTACGCAATTTTTTTGTTGAGTTTGCTTATATTGAATTGGTGGAATTTTAGGTTAAATACCATGATGGAACAATCAATTTATATACACCCAGGATAGTGTCGTCGTTTAAAAAGAATTGAATATGTAGATTAAATTTATGGTTTCGTTGACACCTGGTGTCAGCGGATCTTAACTCATATATAGTTAGGATCCGTTGACACCAGGTGTCAACGAATTCGTTGACACCAAATTTCAACCGTCTATCTCATTTAATCAAAAGGCTCATATTATTTCACATCTCTATTTGGTGAGTATCTTCTACATCAATCACATGCTATTATTATTTTTTTTCAATTATTTATGTTACAATCATATGGTTCCAGAGACAATTTATTGCCAATTAATGTTCCAATTAATTTGGTGTAATTTTCTCCAATTCCACCAAAGTAATTTGCTGTAATTTCTTCCGCTGCCAAACATCCTCTTGGTTTATTACTCATACAGTTTCAGGGATAATTTATTCCAAATTGATGAAAACAATTGTAGTAAATGGAGAGGAAGGTATTGAATCCAAGATTGACAATTGAGTTTTTGAAATTTTATTCCAGTTTCATAACTATCCCTAAGTAATAGAATTCCCAAATTCATTCCCAAATTCCCAGTTTTTGAAATTTTTTTATTGAGGCTTGTATTTATATATGTTGATTATTATTCAGAGATAATTATTATGACGAATTTATACAACAATGCAAACAACAAAGATTGAATTTGAATGGAAGCTACTTTGTACCCTTAACAAGTTCAAAGCCGGAGATGCATTGAAGTTTAGGTTTGTGAACACAATTGCTTTGAACTTTTTTTTAACAAGAAAATTGCTTCGAACTTATCAAGGTTTTGACGATAGTTCCTAATTAGTTTTCGTTATTTTCCTTCTATTCCTTTTGTTTTTTTTTTTAAGAAGGTAAATTATCCTACTCAAATTAACACCGAGGAGATCAAACATGAAACTTTGAGGAGGATATCTATCCTTTTTGTTAGTGTTTTGTTCATGATTTACCTCTTAAAGCTATTAGTAATGTTTTAATGTTTTTAGTACCTTTCAACTTGAAATTTGTATTTCAAATTATTTATTTACATGCAACTAATTACGCTTTAATATATATATATATATATATATATATATATATATATATATATATATATATATATATATATATATATATATATATCAAATTACGTCAAATGCACCTAGTTGAATAACAATTTATAAAGTAAGACATTAAAATTTCATGTCTAATATCATTCTACAGAAAAATCACGTCAATCTACAAAATTTCTTAATCGTTTAAATTCTAAAAAATGCAACCCGTGTGGGATCATCTCCTTTTGAATTTCTTATTCGTCCTCGAGAATTTTGACAACGAGATCAGCTCCTTTTAAACTAGGCTTTGGAAATTGGCAACGAGGGACATCACATTTCTTACTCAACACTACATTAGGAACCAAAGCTTCTTTGAAAGTTGCAGCACATGTGGATTCATCAGACATCGACTTTTCAACTGGACCAGCAGCCAAGTCAACAACCTTTGTTAAGTTGGAACCCATCAGAGGTGCATACAAAGGTGCTCCAGTAAGTTCAGTTACGTCCAAATGAGAGCCAAAATAAAATGATTCTGCCATGCCAATGTGAAACCCCAACAGAGAAAACCGTAAGGACGACTAATATTCAGGCTTCAAATCTAATATTTTTTTTTGCAAACATAGATGAAAACCATAGATTTGAAGATCGAAAGGCTATAAGAAAATAAAACCATGAATTTGAAGCTTGAAAATTTAGATGCAAATGGACCAAAAGGACAAAATTGAAATAAAAAAAGATAAAGGACTAGACTGCTACCTAAAATTAAATTAAGGGACTAAAAGTGTAATTTTTCCTAATTTGTTTAAACAACCAAGTTTTGGTTGGAAAGAAAGGTCACGTCGACCAAACTCGACCATTATATTGATCCAATAAATATAGATGACACCTCTCATATATCATTATAGCACTTTTTCTTATTTGGTAAATCACACACACATATATATAGAGGTTGTTAACGTACTCATACCATTTGTTAAAAAAAAAAAAAACCTTACTCACAAGGAGTAAGTTAGCTAAAAAAAAAAAAAATTATCAAGCTTACTTCCACTTATTTTTGACAAAAAATCCAAATCTTTCTTTTCAAATTAAAGGGTATTAAAGTAATTTACTTTTTACACAATTAACTAGCTTCCCTCATTTTTTTTTACTTTGCATTTTTTTTGGAACATTGCACACTGATTTTTTTTTTTTTTTTCAGTCCAAGTTTCCAGTTTTTATTTATTGGAAGACTATCCATCCTGACACTATGACACTAACTTAGAACAAAAAAAAAAAATGTTATCTTAGAAATAAAGAAAAATTCGTATACTAATAACATTTTATTAGTATGATCATGATTTGCAATTCGTAAACTCTCATATTTCATTGAAATTTAAAATGGTGTCTTTACGATTGAATCAATCATAAAGCAAGTGAGGTAGAATTGTTGACTTACTCCCTTTATATTTTTTGATGAAAGTATGTTAACAACCCAATATATATAGATTGGGTTTACTTATTAAATTTAGTTTAGTTTTTTGAACAATCCTAACTGAACCACATAACCAAAAATGCATGAGTTTTTTTGAGGGAAGAAAAAAAAAACTCAGTTATAAGTGTAAAAATAATGAAATAACAACCATATTTTCATGGATTTGTTTCCATGAGAGGGTGAGGAAGTCGATTTGCATGAGATGTAAATGAAATTTCATATGCATTATTTATATAAATATTACTACTTTCTTCGAAGAGATACGATTTCCATCTTTATTTTCATAGTTCTTGAGAGTTTCTTTCTTTCTTTCTTTTTTAAATCCTAATAATTATATTTTTAGGACAAAAAAATTAATAATCAAACGAATTTTATCAATTCAACATTTGAGTATAATCAATTTTATTTTAGTTCTTACGGCATGGTTTTTAATAAGAAAATAATTTAGTGTAAGAAATTGACTTCTTAGTTTTAGGCAAGGAAACAAATTACAAAGGTGTATTTTCATTTATGTTTCTAAAGTTATATCGTTTAGTTATTTTTTTTGAAGGATATTTAATTTAATTTAATTATTGGGTAGCTATTTTTATTTAACTCGGGGACATGGTATTTTGATGCAAAATAGATCAAGAAATTTCTTTTACTTCCCAACTCTGCCTCTCTTTTTCTAAAAAAAAAAAATCTCTCACTCTTTTTAGTTTATTATTTATTTTACGGCGTAGAAAATAATTGAAATTACAATTTTAGATAGTCTTAACATACACAATTTTTTTTAACACAACATACACAAATTTTATAGTGTAGTGATAGATATTCATTTGAAATTAATCGAATCAAAACTAAAAAATGGTATTTCTTTTTGACAAAAAATGGTATATTTGAAACTGTAAAAAGTACATCATATTAATTGAAAATATAACTAACTATTTTATTGTTTTTACATAAAACTTTTGTCCCTTGAATTAGCTACAATTTTTTTTTCTAAGTACTCATACTAAGATGTTTTTGCAATTTTACACGTATTAAGAGATATAATTAATTTTGTATGGAAAAAAGATATTATGAGTTGTTTTATAAATTTGTCCATAATAAATGATATGGAAAAGATAAATTAAAGAATTGAAAGAAGAGAAAGTAATAAATAGTTAATAGTAGTATAATATGAAAAATAACATTAATGATCTATTGGTTCCTTAATTTTTTTTAATGATTTATTGATATTTTTTTGACAAAATTAATGATTTATTGATATTGTAAAGCGACTTTAATATATGACAATTTTTGTTTGTTCAAAACGACTTATAATTTACGACGGAAGATAATTATTTTCTCAACAAAAACTTATACTTTATTATCCATTTAATATAAATTCTATACTATTGCATGCCATTAATTACTAATTGTAAGCAAACATGAAAATATTTATCTATTTGTTCATTGCAGTAGACTTCCAAAAGATACTTAAGTGAATTTTCTAATAGTTTAGCACACATGATATACAAAATATAGTTTTTCTGGTGAATTAGTCAAAATGAATTCTAACCGTCAAATTCAACGTACCTTTTCCGTTGGAACGCACACGTTTTCGCTTGTGCCAGACTTCATGGATCTCTTTTTGGCATCATCCTTAGTTAGAATGTGGAAAGGTTTTGGAGCTTGCATTTCCCTACGTTCACGGTGATAAGGTTTTATATAATTTCAAACCATCATCATGTATTCTAGCCATATCATCCCTCCAAAAGCGATTGCGTTTTAGTTTTTGATGTAATTAAAACATAGTTAGAGCAATTCTTCTATATTTTTGTATCATACTGTCATGTAATTAAAACATACCTCATCAAGTTTTGCAGAAATAAACAAAAGAAAATGGGTATCCATTGTTGCATAGAGTGTCTTCTTTCTTGATAGTGCTATGATAGTCCAGTCATTATTCTACAAATATAGATTTACATTTCTCTTTTGACATGTAAAACATTTCCCATTTGTAAAACATTTTTTTTTTTTTTACAATTATAAAGAAATAGAGTTTACAGATTACATTGGTTAAAAACTTAGAACATATTCATCTAAGACCTAATCAATGAAAAGTTAGCTACTCATTGCTAATGCACAAATGACTAGATTAAAAGAAAACAACATTACATGAATTTAAGACTAACTATGAGTTGGATGGCAAGCCACCACGAAATATGCAATTTTTGGCTCCAAATGTGTCTTCAATCTCCAAAAAATCAGAACCTTTTGCTCTGAAACAAACCTGACTTTTATAGTCTTCAATTTTGTCACATAAAAATTGTGTCTAGATCCATTAAAATCGTGCCCCAATTGTACGATTCAAATTTTCAGTTTGGCACTCCTCAAAATCGTGTCCCGATGTAGCAAACCGCGAAATTGTAGCTCGATATTCAAAAGTCATGGCTCGATTTTGCTACTTCCCATGTTCCTTATTTTTAGTCTTTTTCAGTTATCTCACTCAAATTAACACCGATGAGAATCAAACATGAAACCTCGAGGATGATGTCTATTCTTTTTGTTAGTGTTTTGTTCATGATTTACCTCTCAAAGCTAGTAGAAATGTTTTAATGTTTTTAGTACCTTTCAACTTGAAATTTGTATTTCAAATTATTTATTTACATGCAACTAATTATGTTTTAATATTTATATCAAATTCCGTCAAATGCACCTAGTTGAATAACAATTTATAAAGTAAGATATTAAAATTTCATGTCTAATATAATTCTACAGAAAAATCACGGCATTCTACAAAATTTCTTAATCGTTTAAATTCTAAAAAATGCAATCTGTGCAGGATCATCTCCTTTTAAATTTCTTAATTGTCCTCGGGATTTTTGACAACAAGATCATCTCCTTTTAAACTAGGCTTTGGGAATTGGCAATGAGGGACATCACATGTCTTACTCAACACTTGAGCAAAAGATATTCCACTCACATTAGGAACCAAAGCTTCTTTGAAAGTTTCAACTGGACCAGCAGCCAAGTGCATAACCTTTGTTAAGTTGGAACCCATCAAAGGCGCACACAAAAGGTGCTCTAGTAAGTTCAGACACATCCAAATGAGAGTCAAAATAACATGACTCTACCATAGCAATGTGAAATATCAATCTGGGAACAAACTAGAACAAACTAATCGAAACCCCAACACTAGCATGCTCTATGTGAGTTGACGTGTAGTTTTCTGGCACATGCTTCACTCTCTTCTTTGTGACATTATCACAATTTTCAGTACAAGTTGGAAAAGTCCAAAAGAACTCTTTGAGATCACATTGAGTGTTTCACTGTCAACACACTTGTTTAAGACAAGTTCAAGACCTCCAACTCGAGAACTTCAAAATTCAATCGAAGTAACTTCATTCCATCACAACCGGTTAAGTTCAAATGCCTAATCTTACAACATCTCCTTTAACACTTGACCAACATCTTCATATATTACAATGTTCAAATTTTCATTTTAGAAGGAGTATTCAATATATTTCTTTTTTTTTTTTTTTTGAAGAAGCTAAAGTAGCCCACATAATTTGACATCAAAGAGAATTTTAGAAGGAGTATTCAATATATTTCTTTTCTTTCTTTTTTTGAAGAAGCTAAAGTAGCCCACATAATTTGACATCAAAGAGAATCGAACCTGAGACCTCGAGAATGAGCACACTCTCATGTCCCAACTCAATATTTTTCTTTTCTTTCTAATGGATAGTTTGGACAAAAACAATCTTCTTACTCTTTTCTTTATTTATAGGAAAGAATAAAACATGTTTATTCTATTTAGTTGATAACATGGAGAATATTCATAAACTCAAATTAAAATAAGAGGATTTCTAGGACGGATCACATATAAAATGAGCCTCCATCACTCTCATTCTTTTATATCACTTTCATATAGTAGTGAGAATATTCAAGGATCCTTCATCCGCTCCAACTTTTTCCACCTTTTTTTTTTCCACCTTGATACTGTAAATATAACCAATAAACAAAAAAATAAATCATTCATTAATTAATTTCCTAATTTTCTTTGCAAAAAATATATAAACAAATTTCCTATTTTGACAATAAACCCCACTTAAGAATAAACCAATAAGATGTAGTAGATTAATACCTAGTGAAAATAAAAAAGAAGAGTTTTTTTTTTTTTTGGTGAAGAAAAAAAAGAAGAGTACTTATACGTAGACACCCATTAACCCATTTAACATCTTGCCCTTCATGTCCCCACATAACCCAACATGGTACTCCCTCCGGTCACATTTATAAGCAAAAAACCACTTTTTAGGTTCATTGAATACTTAATGTATTTGATATATATTATAGACCAAATACATTAGGTGTTGAATGAACCTAAAAAGTGGTTTTTTGCTTATAAATATGACCGGAGGGAGTATATGTGTAGAAATAAGAGAAAAAAAAGTTTACATCCAATAAAATATTGACACATATAAGTGTGCAAAAATTATAACGTGTCTATCAATCTTTACTAAAAAATAATCAACAAAAGTAGGGTGCATCTACTATGAACCCTCCCAAAAATGGGTTAAGGGTAGACTTTTAAGAATTTAGTAAAAAAATGAATTTTATAATACTAAAAAATGAAAAAATAAACGTAATATTTTTTAAAAATGTATTAAAAATACCAAGGTCACGGCTGGACCGGACCCATATTAGTCTCCACACAAAAGTAATAATATATTATAAACTATGCTTAAAAATTAAACAACGTAGAAAATAGTTCAATAAAATTTCAAATGTTATCAAAATAGTTTATAATGAAGACTAAAATATATCTGTCATTTTTAGATATGATTAATTTGTTGGAGAATTCTACGGTACAGTCACCCAAATGACTTTTCCAATAAAGTCAAACATTTTAAATCAGTTTGTGGAAAACCGGCTTTAAAAGTCTAAATAAAAATGGAATTTATTAAAGGACCAACAGGGAAATGTATTTTACAACCCTTTATATTATGTCCAAACTATCAAGATATTACACTAGTTAAAGCACAAATTAGATGGTGCAATACAACGGCTGAATATTTTTTAGATAAATATTTATATGAAAGCCATGAAAATATAGACCATTTTTTATATAATGAATATAAAGGATTAGCTCAAGATTTAAAGAATAAACTTAAAGAATTAGCTAGATGAGTGAAGAAAATAATACCCTCACAACTAGAGTTAAAGCTTTGCTTGACGAAACCAAGAAATTAAATGAGAGATTTGAAAGACAGATTTCTTTTCTTGAAACCTTACCTCAAATCTATAAACAAAATAATTTGTTTACAAAAGATTATGAGCAAGGATTAGAAAGACCCCATGAAACTTGGGTAAATATGGAAAAAGATTTTCCGTGTTACAATAAAAATGAGAATAATAAATATCCTCATATATATCATTCTTTTAATCCTCAGTTAAACAATATCACTGATATGATTAATTATCTGATAAAAAACTGTTGTAAACAACATCTTTCTCTTCAAGAAGGGGGGAAGAATAAGGAAAAAATCGAAATCGAAGAAAAAACCTTATTTGCTAATTATAAAAGATGAGTATAGAAGAAAACATAGAGTATCAACTCGAAAAATTAGATCAACTTATGGCTACTTTAGACATAAGCGAAAAAGATTCCATTAAGGAAGAACCTGAACCTAAAGATCTAGAAGATATTATCTACGACTTTAGTTCCGATGATGATTCAAAAGACGATGGAAATTTCGTTAAAATAGAACAATTAGAAATGGGCGAAAGCTCAGGAACAAAAAGAGAACCCTCTTATAATTGGAATGCAGAATTCCATAGGGAATTTTCCCAAGCTAAATACCAAAAAATTCCTATGAGTTATATTCCCAAACATAGTGTAAACGATGGAAGTGGAATTTTAAATATTGATTGCGTTGACAATCTTGTCCAAGCCATAAGAAGTTGGTATAATAAAAATACTATCCAGATACAGTTAGATAGTGACTTAAAAGGTCTAAGCCCAAAACAAATTTTTAATTATCTTTTGTGTAGAACAGAAGGTAATGCATATAAATTTCTGGCCGAAAAACCTGAAGAAGAACAAACTGCAGAAAACAGTATGGGAATGATTAATAAAATCTTTGAATGGCTTTTAAATGAATTCAAAGGATGGCAAGATACGGTAGATTCAAATACCGCCTTTAACACTGAAAAATTATGGAGAATAATGAATTTATCCATATGTAATCCTTGTTACATAGAAAATTATATTTGTGAATTTTCACAATTATATTATGATTTAAATAAAGACACTAGAGAAAACCAAAAGGTTGTCGAATTATTTTACCAAAAATTACCTATGTCTATGTCCCAAATAATTCAAAACAAATTTAACAGTGCAGTATCCTCAGGAACGGTTAAAAATACTTTAGGAGCTAGAATTTCTATTCTTAGAAATTGGATACAAGAACAATGCCTAAAGAAACAATCAAAACGAGAAGCACGAATAGGATTGTGCTGTGATAGAATCCAAGGGAAAATTGGAGCATATGGTTGTGAAAAAACTAGGAAAAGAAGGAAGTATCCTAGAAGAAAGAAATTTAAAAGATTTTCCTATGATAAAAAGAAACATAGGAAGAAAAAATTCTATAGAAGAAAAAGAGAATACCCTAGGAAAAATAAAACCTGTCCTAAAGGTAAAAAATCATGTACATGTTGGTTATGCCATGAAACAGGACATTATGCTAATGAATGTCCAAAGAAAGTTTCTAAAGAAAAGAAACAAGTTTTAAACATGATCTATAGAATAGGTTATGAACCAGTAGAATCAGACTCAGATTCTGATTGGGAGCATCAAAGTTTCTATGAACTTTGTACAGATTCCGAAGATGAGCAAAACCAAGATTTTGAGTAAAGGAAACCCTAGTGCTACCTTTATTAAAATAAAACTTCGTAAGAAGGAGATTTTAGCCTATTTAGATACAGGCGCAACATTATGTTTTGGAAAACGAAACATATCAAGAAATTGGGAAAGATTAGGAAAACCCAAAGAAATAATTGTTGCAGATAAGTCAAAACATCAAATATGGTTTGTTTTGAAAAACATCTCAATTACTATAGAAGGTCATGAATTCTTCATACCAACAATTTATCTCCATGATTCAGGATTAGATTTAATCATTGGAAATAACTTTTTAAAGTTATATGCACCGTTTGTGCAAAATGTTAAAACTATTTCTTTACTTTGGAAAAATTTAGCAAACCCCAAAGAAAAGACAAAAGTTATAACAACAAAAATTATAACTAGAAATGAGATTATTCAATTAATTTCTGAAAATCTTATAAACCTAAAGAGTATTTGGGAAGAAGGTAAATTATTTTTAAATCTTGAAGAAATAGAACAAAAACTTGATGCTGTATGTTCAGAAGATCCTTTGGATAATCTGAAAAATACAAATCATGAACTTGTTACCATCAAATTACGAGATCCTAATAAGGAGATTAATGTAAAATATAAAATGCCTTATTCAGTACAAGATAAATTAGAATTTCAAAAGGATATAAAAGAACTTCAAGAAAAGAAGTTAATTACTCCATCTGCAAGTCCACATTCAGCACCCGCTTTTTATGTGACAAATCACAATGAAATAAAAAGAGGAAAAGCCAGAATGGTGATAAATTATAAGAAACTCAATGATGCTACAATCGGAGATTCTTATAAATTACCACGAAAGGATTATATTTTGCAAAAAATAAAAGGATGTGATTGGTTTTCATCTTTTGATGCAAAATCAGGATACTATCAAATCAGACTTTCAAAAGGAACTAAGCCTTTAACAGCTTTTTCATGTCCACAAGGACACTATCAATGGAATGTTCTTCCATTTGGACTAAAACAAGCACCATCTATATACCAAAGATTTATGGATAATGCTCTTAGAGGATTAGAACATATATGTTTGGCATATATTGATGATATTTTAGTTTTTACAAAAGGAACTAAAGAACAACATCTTAAAGATGTAGAAATTGTTTTAAATAGAATTTCAGAAAAGGGAATTGTTATTTCAAAAAAGAAATCACAATTAGCCAAAAAGGAAATCGAGTATTTAGGCCTTATTTTTAAAGAAAATGGCACCCTAGATTTATCTCCACATGTTCAGGAAAAGATTCAAGCTTTCCCTGATGAATTGAAAGATCGAAAACAAATTCAAAGATTTTTAGGATGTTTGAATTATATTGCCAATGAAGGATTTTTCAAAAACTTGGCAACTGAAAGAAAGATTTTACAGAAAAAGATATCTGAGAAAGTTCCATGGTCATGGACTGAACAAGATACTCTAACTGTAAAAACTATTAAAAGAAAAATTAAAGTTTTACCCAGCTTATACAATCCAACAGAAAACGATTTTTTAATTGTTGAGATTGATGCTGATAAAACAACCTGGGCAGGTTGTATGAGAGCTCTACCTAATGGTAAAGCGATACTGAATCTTGATGATTCGGGAAACTATGTTGGTGATGTAACCCATCAACAAGGAATGAAAGATACTGGAGCAACCCAGTACGCTAAGTCTAGTAGCTCGAAAGAGAAATTGGACAAACTCTCTGATTCATCAGAAAAATTAGTATCAAAAGATACTAAGATTGATTATTCTTATGAAAATATTAAAAATAAGATAAAAGATGAAGATCTTTTACTTTGTAAATATGTTTCAGGATCATTTACAGATACCGAAACAAGATATCCAATTCATGAATTAGAAACATTGAGTTGTGTTAAAGTTTTAACAAAATGGCAAATGGAATTAATTCCAACCAGATTTTTACTAAGAACAGATTCCAAATATGTAACTGGATTTTGGAAATATGACCTTCGCGTCAATTATAAATATGGAAGACTTGTAAGATGGCAGATGAAACTCCAACCGTTTCACCCATATATTGAATATATAAAATCTGAAAAGAATTGCTTTGCAGATGCATTGACAAGAGAATGGAAGCAGCTATAAAGACATTACAGAATTCTCTCAGGCAAAAGCAGGAGCAAATTGCCTCTGCAAAAAATCGTCTAGAAACTCTTCTTTCTGAAGAGGGGGAGATGATATTAACAATTCAAAACCTTGAAAAATTATGCAAAAAAGAAACATCAACAGTTTCAGAATCTAAAAGTAGTGAAAACTGGGATCTGCTAGGTCAAGATTCTGGAAAATTCAACTACTATGTAAAATACTCAGCTCCAAAAGAGTCAAACATCCCAATTGGGTCAATAGAACCAAAAGGATGGAAATCTTCAACAAACCCAACAACTGTCCTTGCAGATTTACCAAAAACATCTTGGGCTGATAAAGTCGAAGAAGATGAAAGAAAAAATGGAAAAGAAAAAGAATCCATTGATCAACAAACAAGCCAAAAAATTGACAGTCAACTTGGAGGCAAAAAGAAAGCTTATGTAATTTTTGATGGACCTATGAAAGGTATCTACCAAAACTGGGAAACCACAAAGTTACATACAAACGGCAAAAATGTCAGATACAAAGGGTATGAGACCCTTGAAGAAGCAAAAACAGCCTACAACGCTGTTTACAAAGAAGTTGCAACAGCAAACAATATAGTTCAGCCATCAAAAATGGAGACTAAGAAGAAAATATCTGTAGATAGAATTATCTATGGAGAAAGCAAATTTGTTAAAGAAGTCACCATTGGAGACTACTACAAAAACTGGAGATGGTTAACCAACTACTCAGAAGAGTTAAAAACAGAATGTTTTTATCCTAGCAACAACGGGATAGAAGTAAAAGCCGTAACAGTCCCAGGCGTAAGCAAAGAGTTAGTCAGATCATTCTATGATTGTGGAATGATTAAAACAATGTATCTTCAAGAAGATGCAGGAAGAAAATTCATGAACTAGAACTTCTTCCAAAAGATATAGGCGAAATCGCTTATAAATTCAACAATAGCTTCGCAAAAGGTAAAGAGTTCTTTTTATCTTTTACTTCAACTTATCCATGGTTTGAAGACGATGAAGTTATTAAAGCCAGACACTTAATCAAGATTGGCATTTCAAATCATTCATATCCAACAAATGATGGAAGAGATGTAGATCCAAGACCAGAATGTTTTCTGCATCAAATGGAAAAATTCTACGACACTCTCATCAGATTTGGAGTAAAATTACCAAACTTCAGGGTAATTACTGCAAAGGAAAGCCTTCTAGTCTATAGTGACTCAAGGAAGCAAGCAAGAGAAGAACACCTTCAGCAAATTCTAAAGTTCGAAGAAAACTTTAGCGGGCTTGAAGCAGACTTGGGCCGTTTACCCGACCCAATCCAACAAGAGTGTTGCCGACACTTTCAAAAATACAAAGGACACCAATGCAAGTGGTGCGCAAAGGACATGAAAAACGTGGCCGACAAAGAATCGTTGTATGACAGTGACATATCACCAAATAACGAAGAAAATGTAGAAAGTTAGTGGGCATGGGACCCATTTAGAGATAAGCCTTATCTCTAAGGCAATTATGTAACATATTTTTCTACGTTTTCTTTTTCTTTTTGTCTTGTCATTACTTTTGTGTGCTGTAAAGGAAAGGGACGTTGTGCCAACTATGAAGGCCAACCTGTGAGTCTCTCATCCTATAAATAAGGGCCTTGAAGCTCATTTGTAACCACCATGTTTTGAAGCAATATAAGTTATATCGTTTGATATGAGCTTGCCTCTTAGTTTTAAGAACTAGTGGTCCTATAGTGGTAAAACACTATAGTTGAGAATTCTTGAGGTAATACTCTGGAGGAATTCGCCCTGAGTTGGGATAAACTCAACACAAGCAGAAAAAACTGCTGAAGAAGATCAGATTGCTGAAGCAAAACAACCCATATTTCTGAAGAAAAATCAGGTATGAATTTATCAAGAATTATTATAAAATATGTCTGAAGTTTCATATTTTGAAGGAACATCTAGTTATCATGCTGATAGCATAATAGATAATAAAATTGAAGAAGCAGATTTATCTTTAACTGCTGAAGAAAATTTTAAAAGAAAGTTTAGTAAACTTAAGGAATTTCTGTCAAGAAAAAATATTCTAAAATTCGGAATAATGGTAGGAGAGGAAGCAATTCCAATTGAAACAACTAATGGAAAAATAGTTATATCAACTATAGATAAACAACAAATCGATAAAAGACTTGGAAAATTTTCTGAGAACGAGAGAAAAAAGATTGGTTATATTCATATATCAACCATTCAAATTCTAATCAAAAGTACCTTCATGAAAGGTATTGATTCACCCCTAGAAATAGCTCTAGAAGATTCTAGAATTAGAAATAAAAAACAAGCAGTAATTGCAAAAGGAAATTGTAATCTAAAATATGGAAAGATAAAATTTGATATAAATTTACAGATGGGATTATCCCTAAAAGATATAGATTTGAATAAATCTATAGTTTTTCATTATAAACTAAAAGATTCAACATTTATGAAAGAAGGTAATCATCCTTTTACAATTTACTACAGAATTAATTATGCTTTGAGTAATTCACATCATAGCATAGAATTCATAGGAAAAGAAACAATTCATATTGATGAATTATTTACACCATTAATTACTTTGGAAACACCAATATTTAAAGATATCACGAGAAATAGTTTTTCTCTGATAGAAGCAGAAAAGAATATGTTTGAAGAAACAGAAAAACCGTTGTTTAGAAGCCAAAGTCTTCGAATAACATCACCGAACAAAGATCAAAAAGATTTTAGCAAATCATTAAGTTCTCAAACTATATTTGAAGATGATACTTCATCCTCATTCGAACCACCTAGAAAGGATTTCGAAATAAGTAGAGAAAAAGAGCTTAAGGATCTTCATGATTCTATAAAAACTCTATCGACACAGGTTAATAAGATTAATCAAAGACTATAAAAGGTCAAAATGCCTGGATTAAATCTAAAAACAGAGTTACAACTCTATAAGCAAAAACTAGAAAATATAATTTCTGAAATAAATTATCAAAATACAAGAATTATGTTAAATCAAATTCTTTTTGCTTCACAAGATTTAATAATCTACCATGTAGATTCTATTTCTAAGTTATTAGAAGAAATAGAAGATTTGAATACTTTTACAAGTATTCAGCAAGAAAAAGCAAAAATGCTTTTAGAACCCTTTCAAGGTTTAGCAAAAATCGAAAAAATGTTAAAACAAATAAAAACTGATCAAATGTTAGAACAAGAAAACCTCCGCTGGAGAATCAACAATTAGAAATGCCTGGACTAGATCTTATAACAGAATTAAGACTCTTCAAGAAAAGGCTAGAAGACATAGTCTCTGAAATAGAATTGTATTATGAAAGAATTGTTTTTAAACAAACTCTTTACAATTCTAGAGAATTTGTTATATATCATATAGAATATATTGAAGATCTATTAAGAGATACAGAAGATTTAGAAAATCTTACTCAGATACAAAAACAAAGAGCTAAAACACTCTTAAAACCTTTTCAAGGGTTATTTAAAATCGAACAAATGTTAAAAGAAGTTCGTGAAAATTCCGCTAAAAACCCCACTCCAAACCTGGTATCAGAGCAGGAAACACAATCCTAAGGGATAAACATGAAAATAAAAATAAAAAAGAAATTAAAAAATATTTTTTATATAAAACAAAAGCTTTTTAAAATCGTTTTTCCAAATAACCGATTTAAAAAGACATCCACGTGGCACTCTCCCATTAAGCCACATAAGCGACTTTTCCAGAAAAGTCATAAAAACAACTGCACCATAGCAGTCCCCTAATTTGTTATGTGTCTGGTATTTCTAAGATCAAGTTAATAATTTCCATTTTTAATTGTGTCAAAAAAAAAATTCCATTTTTAACGGCATGATCTCAATTCTATTTAGAATCACAATTCACAAGGATAACCCAACCATGATAAGCCATATCATACCTCACCTAGATTCATATAGATCTATCTATGACAGAAATTTTAAACTTAGATCTCTCAAACAACCATTATAGTCTATATTATATATCATTGTTATATGCTATAGTTAATAGTTTAATGGGTCATGCTAACTGATACCATTAGGCCATATGTTAAAGATTCCATAAATTATAAATATTTATTATAAAATATTAATTTTTAATCTTTATAAATTGGTACAATTTCCTAGACAAAATTTCCATTTTAGGTTCCTTGTCATATGCCCTTAGGACATAAGTTAGCATTTTTTAGTTTGATCTGACAACAATCATCAAAGTATGTATAAAATAATTTGACATTGTCAATGTATGATAATCAATTGATTATTATTATAAACATAAAATGAAAGTTAAACATACTTGTCACAGTCGGCAGAGGGACTAATCTTGTAGGGAGTGATAGCACCACATTTGGCAAAGAGTGCAGCACCATTCTTCTCATCAAATAAAAAAAGAGAAATGATATTTTGACAACAACTTTTTGACAACTTTTTGACAACTTTCTCTCTCATACTCACATGATGTTGTTATCCTCTCTCTTCCTTTTTCTCTCTCCATTGTTTTTGACCAATAAGAAGTGAGAAAAACAAGGTTGTCAACAAAGTTGTCATCAAATGGATGTCAAAATATCATTACTCATAAAAAAATACTACTAGCAAATTCTCTCAAGCACCTACAAGTATCCTTACGATCAAGGGCAGTGGTGGCTTCAGCATCAATTGTGATAACTGCATCACAACATTGTTCCATAGGTTCATCAGCACCTGCAAGAAAATCAATACAAGGACCAAGATCATCAGCTACAAGATTACAGAAGATTTGAGCTTCTACCTTAGGTTTAACAACCATGAACATCACCAAAATCACACATGCAACCTTCATGATTGCCATTGTTTTCTTTAAAAAAATTACATTGAAGTGTGGGTTTATTTATATGAGATAAGTGTCATTTTTTATATTTTCAAACAAAAAAAGAATAAAAAAGATATAATGAAGGTGGTAGTTGTGGTGCATGGTCCTTAATCCCTAATATATGTAGATTAAATTAAGAGAAAATTAAGAAAATTATAGCAATATTAAATTCACAAAATACATGTTTAAGGTTTTTTCGAGAGGAAAATACATTCTTTTAAGTTGTAAAATTATTTTTTTAAGTCAAATAAATTTATATTAAAAATAAATTATTTTAACACAAGACATGTCGAGAATAACGCATCTCCTTCAAACCAGAGCTCACACGAAAAAGAGGTCCTTACTCCATCCCCAACCATTTGAACGAGATGATCATTGAACGAATTCCTAAGACTCAGCCCCAGACCAAATATAATCTTTTGCATATCCTTCCTCCAAACAAACTCCCTATTTCCCAATCCAGAATGATAAGGTGCTCTAACCCAAACTTTAAATCACGAATACTCCTCGAATTAAGTGTACTTCGGTGTTAAACATGTGTCGCATCCGACACCAATACGACACCGACACAACATTGATACATATAATTACACTGAAATATGTGATTTTCTCAAATTATTAACGGTATCGGCTTAGCGTGTCCGTATCCGTATTTTTTAGAACCCACGTCCATAATTATTTGCAACTTGCCAAATTGGCATGATGTTAGATTTGATGATGATGGATGTGGTTTACTCTCAGCAATTAACTTTCAATCACCATTTTCTATCAAAAAAAATTCAAGCCACCATTTAAGAAATCAATTTTAATTTCTTTATAACTCCAAATGTCAACAATGATTCAATTTAAATATTTTTATTATTAATTTTCTGCAATATTTTGAATTAGAGGGGTAGGGACCGTATGGTAGTGTAACTTAAGCCTCTAAGATGAGGGTAAAGTAATTTACTCTAGTATTTATCTACGAAGCACAGATTCATACAAATGGGATAATACCGTTTTGATATATGTTTTAGCAACCAGATATTATATTTATAAAGTCTAGTGACTAAACTGAGGAGATAATGATAGTTTATAGACAAAATTGGTGGTTTGTTCATCCTTTATAAAGAGAAAATGAAGCCCCCCAACCCCATTTTTCTTCCCAAACATGTGGTCTTCTTCCTCACCTCTCTCCCTTGAGTTTTCAATTAATTTTTGCAAGTGTCGACAGGAGAAAACCACATTTTTGTTACCCTTTAGTGGGGGGCTCACTCATTAAATCCATTGTGAATTTTTTTTTTTGTCAGAAGAGGTCATTTTTGTGCCTCAGTTAGCATCTAACAAGATTAGCTCTAATATGCACATGAATTTCTTCCAAAAATAAGTTTAACATTTACACTAAGCTCAACAAGTTCTCACTCATGTCTAACATATGATACAAAAATACAACATGATCACTTCTAGCTTTGAGTGTTGTGCCCCCAAATGTAGTTCAACTCATGGTTGATAGGTTGCTAAACTCGAACCCGATAAATGACAACGAATCAAATTGGTGAGTCTATGATGTAACAATGATATTTTCTGTTTTAATCTTCTGGTTCTCGGGAAACGAAGTCGGGTACTCCCAATCGACTCAACTTTAACGAAAGCTTGTTAATCCTTTGCACTCGACCCTTTGATTCAACAACGGCAGAATGCAACTAGACAATTGCTTCAAAGATATAAAGATTTAGTGTTATCTTTGTTGATATTTACCGATTTCAATGTCATTCATAATTAGTCTTCCCATGCATGTGTTCTAACTCTCACCCGTTCACCATTGAAGTGAATATACTTCCATTTAAGGCCATATCGTTTGATTACCAATTTCCTTTTCTCTTCTTGGCCTAGTTTTCTAAAGGCACTTGCCACTTTCCTGACTGTATCTTCATCAGGTTTTACCCGCAACTCCTCCATGTCTGCAAATACCTAAACTTACATACAAGATAGCAACATGTCAAGTCATATAGAAAAGTAAATTCAGATTTGCTGAATAAAATCATGTCAAAGTGTAGTGTGATGAACAGATCTAGATTCCATGCAATCAGGGGGTCATGCATTTGCTGCAATGACACAATGCAGACCGAAAAATCAAGATCGAATGGCTCACTTCCAAATTTTTATCAGATTTAATATTCCAAGCCAGAGCATGAGCCGTTAGATCTTGATCAAACAGTCTGGATTGCTTGACTGCGAATTTTCACTCGGGGAGTTCAAATATGTACTGAGATTAATTGTACTACCAAAAATACCTCTACATTCCTATAAAAGAGATACCTCTATAATTTTATCTGGCAGATCATGATGATCATACACTGAAATCATCCTAGAAAACAGTCTCTTAGACACAGAGCGCATGTGGGCATGTATAATCATATTCCACAAGGATTCTGCCTCATCTACTCTCTGTTCCATATCAAATGCCAGAAGAAGTGTGTCGTATGTTCCCATTGTTGCTCCTTGTCCTTTGCTCAACATCCACTTGGCTAACTGAAAGTATAAAAGATTTTATAACCAATGAGATTCTAACCATTCCTCACAGTTAACCAAGGTTACAAAGCAGAGGTACTATTCACATAAGACCATGAATTCATGAATTTCATATATATGTGTTTTTAATTTTCCAATTCTAAGATGTGTGATAAATCTGGAAAAACCAAAAAAGTCAAAACTCATGCATATTTATGAGTTGAACACAACCTCGATAGCATTCTTGAGAAGGACTAAACAATGTTCATGTTGATGGATGGAATATTATGAAAGCATGTTGATATGAGAAATACATAAAATTAAGTTCAAGATTCATATTTATAATAAGTACTTAAATCCAAACTGGAGCCATAAAAGTTGAAACAACATTTGTATGAGCTAAAGATCATTCATCGTTTATGTATCACCTCAAACCATATATGTTATAAATAAAGCATGATTGAGAAATTACAGTGTCAGTTAATACAGATTACTTTGCTAAAAGTTCTACCAGCAAACAATCATTCATTTTATGAGAAGGTAATTTTATAGCCCTGGGCATTTAAGCTCCACCACATGTAATGTACGGAAAAAAGATATCATGAGAAGGTAATTTTATAGCCCTGGGCATTTACAAGTCGGTGAAAGTGTTCAGCTTTAAGATACACAAGTTCTAGAAAATAGTGGCAACCGTACTTGAATTACACGAACCCACTGAGCCCTTTTCCTTAAGATTTTTAAAGCCTTAGCTACTGCAATCAATGGGAACTCTATTTCCCAGGCCGTCCATATGTCTAACGCTCCATAAACAGCCTCTTTCTCATTAGGGAGTTCACAGATCTGCCATTTCAAGATTCACAATAGACAATCCAAAATTAACTCAACATAGCAAGATCAAAATATTAAAATAAAAAACAGTTCAATAGAAAACAACACGTTCTCCTGATAAGGGTTTGGATTGCACATATACAATTACAATTTTCTTGTATTCGAGTCCGGAAAAGTAACCTCCAGATATAAAGAAAGCTAATTTACTGGAGAATAATACTTCCTCTTTTTTTACATTACAGCATTCAAGCATATATTGCAAACGGAAAAAACAGAAACACACAATTCAAATAATAAACCCAGTTAATAACAATAGCACGACAGTGCAGCACATAACATCATGGAAGCTATTAGAATGCATCCTAAAATCCTGCAACCAAAACTAACTCTCTTAGTGATGTATAAACTCCTCCCACCCCACTGGCCACTCAATAATTTTTTGGGGTCATTCCTTCAAAGCAAGCCCGCTTTCTGAGTCTTCTGCATAATATTCTCGGACTCAAAGGTGCTATAATCCATCCTTGTATTAAATAAATCTTAGCACCTAAAAGAATGGTTCACTCGAACAGTACAGGTGGTTTTAGGTATCAGATGGAAGATGTTAAACACTAAAGGAGAATATTGGTACCCACTTCTCTGGTAATTGTGGTCAAGATTCATTGGGCATAGTCACAGGTATAGGGTGGTGATGCTTCAATCTGTTGCAACAGATTCAACCCTGATTACCAACATCAGCAGCAACATTAATTCTGTACTCGTCCTGCTTTAGAATACAGCTATTCGTCTTCAGTCATTCCTAACATTCATTATTCCATCAGAATCAGCAAAGATTGGTTCCTTGCCAAGGATCACATCAGCCCCACCAGTCATCTCAAATGGCACATGTCACTTACTCCGTTGCACAACCAACTCGACCCTGATATGATGACTCTTGAGCAAGTCATCGTGTTATAGGTGACCCACAACATCCCATGGATGCCACCAATCTAGGCAAGATTAACATTTTGTTGCAAATTGTAACCACTCAATGGTTAAGGTTCACCACTCACATCTATTGTTTGCAGAACCTTACTGTCCTCTTTCCATTCTAATGCTCACTTCTCTCTTTGGAATTTTCTTCTAGTCTATCTATCACTAAAAATCTCATTGGTGCGAAGTAAGTCTTCTAAAGATAATGCTATCTATTCTGAACTTCATTCTACTAAATGTTTTGTCAAATGTCAGGCCAATCACCAAAATTTGTTTAACAGCGAATCAGATCAATATGGACTCTTCCTGGTACAATCCTGTGGGGATACATGTTACTTTTGTTAAAGTATTCTCCACACACACTAATTGTCTTCATCCCAAATCAGAAACTTTTTAATCATGTTATTGTTAGTTAATTCATCTGCTGAACTAAGATTAAACAGTAAAAGAAGGCTCTTCAAACATATTGTGGGCAAGTTTAGACCTTGCACAAAATATATCTACTAATATGACAGAATCTATACATCTAACGACGCTGTTTTTAATTAACACAGTTTTCCTTATTCTGCTAGAAACCAACAGCAGTCCATATATAATCCTAAAGCTGTTCCTATCACTTTAGGCGTAATTATTCCATCCTTATCAACTTGGCCAAACCAGCTGGTCTCTCAAGTCCCTCTCAATCAAGTCTAGAGTAGAGTCTCTTCAGCCATCTAACTCATTGGCTTTGTCCACGGCAGATTATTCTATTCATGAATCTCCTCCTTCACCACCTATAACTCCTTCCGAAAAATCCATTCATCCTTTCCAGACCATATCAAATTCTGGTATAGTTAACCCACATATCCTATACTGTTATTTACTACATGCCTTAATCTTTTAGCACCAAAATGCAGCTATGATTTCACTCTATTCCTTTCGCCTTTCACTGGTCTATTCATCACATTGATGAAAACAATGCTTTCTTGAATAGATATGTTAAATAGTAGGTCTACAAGTCTAAGCACAAGACTTTCGAGCCATAACATAAACAGTTATATGAAAATCAAATAAAGTCATGTATGGCCTTGTATAGGTTCCACAGCTTGGAATGAAAGACGCACCAAAGCTTTACTCGCACTTTAGTCCAGTTTTTTCCGGGTATACAACTCTTTCATAATTTTCCCTCGTATGATCATATCTCAGAATTCCATACACAAATTACAGAAAATATAACTACCTAACACTATAATATGTAGCTTAGGCAAACCGAAGATTGTGAACAAAAACGAAAAAATAAATGCCTAGATGAACATACAGTTCTGACAAGAGTGAGTGCCTTTTGGCCAGACTGAGCTGAATCTCTTCTTTGCCACAAATGGTGTTCTATCTTACCCCCTTTTTTCTTCTTCCCTTTTCTGCATTCCACATAAAACAGATTATTCACACAACCAAACACACATTAGCAAATTTACAAAAAAGAAAACAAATCAATAACCTACTTATCCTTCTCAACAGAACCACCAACAACATTCAGACTCAATTTCGATCGGATAACTTTGCAGGAGATACAACTTGTCTACAAATTTTTAAAAACAGAATATTTCAATTTTTTCAAAGCGAAAAAATACGAAACTCAATTAAATATGATTTTTTTTTTTTGGTGAAGCAATTATTATACCTTCGGAGTAATACTTATTGCAGATGACAAGAATTTATTCGGTTTAGTCTGAGAGAAAAGAAGATAAGGGTGATATGAATTGCAGTGTAATGTATGATATAATCACTTTTTTTCATTAATCTAATGATGAAGAAAACAACGTTACCAAACATGTCCTTCGTAGGAGTATTGGGGAAACAATTGAGCTTTCAATTGTTATAGGCATTGCTGTTCTGGTTTCGAGATAGGGATGCTATCAGTGTCTAATGCACACTACAATTTGGTTATATTATTATGCGCTACTGTAGTCGTTATTTGACAATTTTTGTACTAAATTTGCTAATTCAAACATGAAAGAATTTAAGTTATACAATTCGGTAAGTTGCGTAAATTGCGGTGGAAATGAATACGAGAGAAGGAAAAAACCTGGATGAGTTTCTGGCTGAGTTTTCGTTATCCGGTAAGTTGTTGAGTTCAGTACTACTACTTCAGTTCCACCAGGCATGGCAACAAAACCCATACCCGTGGTTACCCACCCGAACCAAACCCAATTTAACGGGTTTTCCCCGTTTTGACTGGGTATGGGTATGGGTTTGGGTTTTCCCCGATTCCAAAACACGGGTATGGGACGGGTAACGGGTATATAGGTACCCACCCCAAACCCATACCCAAACCCGTCCCGAATGCAGAAAACTATTTTATGTTGATATGTCATGTTATTTTGTTTAATAATTGTCGTGTTATAAAAACTACCATTGATATTTAAAAGGGCAACTAAATCAATCGATCTAACAAATGTTAAAGTGAGCATATTTTTGGATAATGCATTACAACATTTCTCTAGGGGTTGCAAAAAAACTTCTATTTTTTATTAAAAAAATTATTCAATGTGGGGATGGGGATGGGGCGGGGATACCCGAACCCGTTGGGGACGGGGTTGGGGTTCAATTTCTCATCCCCGTTGGGTATGGGTAGGGTAACGGGTAAGTATATGACAATCGGGTATGGGGACGGGGAATGTAAAACCCGTCCCCACCCCACCCCATTGCCATGCCTAAGTTCGACACTTCTCCAACTTGTTTTCATAGTAGAGTGTTATGTTTTTTTTTTAAGGTAGTCTAACGGCTAAAATTCACTTATAAAGTGAACAGGTGAGATGTCTGTTATTCGAACTTGAACCCTGACCCTTATATATTACAATACAATGTTTTTGTCAATTGAGCTATGTTCACGGGATAAACGTGTTTACGCTTTATTCAATGTATTAATAATAGTCTCTCCAAATTTAATTTTTAAAAAATTTAATTTTTAGATATAAATCATTCATTTTTAATCTGGGTTAAAACATTATCCACTAAGTTTTTTTATTCTTTTCGTAAAAGCAAAAAATAACATTTTTTATTTTATTTTGAGAGGACAAAAAGGTAATTGCGATCTAGTGAAAAGATTGACATAAAGTAAATTAATTTATCAATTAAATAAAGAGTCTTTCTAACTAGTACCCTTAGGGCATTAATTAAGGAATTTACAAATAGAAATTTTGTATTCAAAATATAAGATGTTACTTTTGATTAAATAATGATTACACAATTTTTTTCTTGAAAACTGACTTGTTTTGGATGTTTAACCAATGTCTTGGGACACTAGTTAACATTCTCCATAAATAAAATATTGTATCTACAAGAGCCAGGATTTGGTTACTTTAAGCTTGTATTGTCAAATTTTCTGAACAAGTTGTTTATAAAAGTATTTGAGTGGTTTGAATCAAAGTAAACTGAATCAATAAAGATAAAGTTGTGTTGGGATTGAATTTCAATAACTATTCATCATATGTTACCTCTTAATCGATTGTATATTTTTATCCCTCAGATATAACTCCACCATTTCCTCAGCATACGTCTCCGGCTAAGGTTAACCGCGAGATAACATAGAAAAACTAACTTAATGAACGACAACAAAATAGTCGATTGTTTCTATGGCATATGATCAAAAACTTATACATGAATATATACCTACCCACGATTTCTCAGGCGATAGCGCTTATACATAATCTAAATCATGTCTCTTAGATAGTCAGCCTTAGTAGGGTCTGACTAAATCAAAAGGTCAACTGCGGAACACTACTCTCTCTCTCTCTCTCTCTCTCTCTCTCTATATATGTATATATATATATATATATATATATATATATATATATATATATATATATATATATCGTGTTGTGGGTTTACAAGTTGACTCCAATTACAAATGACCTACACCTCGAATTACAAAAGTTCTAAAATGTTAGATTCGCTAGGCTCATAATGTCTGCCTAGTGAATTGAGGTTGCTTCAAAGGGAGGGAAAAACCAATTGTCTTCAGATATTTTCCTAAACTGTCTTTGCTCGCTTAGTAGACCATTTGTGCCAAGCGAACCACCTTTGGCTTTTCCATCTAGAATCTTCTGCTTAGGCTCGCTTTCACCTTGCCATACATGCTTAGTGAATCGTGATTGTCTCTATATGTCTTGATAAGGCTCTGGTATAACTCTAGCACATGTTCTAGCCTGTCTTTACTATGCATTGGTATAATCATTGCCTTAAATCTATAGAATTGTATAAAAACAAGACTTAATAGCTTTCTGGCACACATTACTAATATAAACGATATTTGTATCAAACTGGATGTTTTTATGATATATTTCTTACAAAACAAGTCGATAAGTGCTATGGAAAATATCAGTAATTTGATAGTTATCAACTTCCAAACTTAATCCAGAGCTTCATATTAGAAAGATGCACAGAAGTGCCATCATTCCTATTCATGTCCCATTCATTCAAGCTATAATAACCTGACTTATAAATCCCATCTTTAGTCCGATTCCCCACAAGCTCATCTTCTTATTCTATGTTCATAAGTCGAACTTTCCTAATGGCCTTTTTAACCAAAATAGCAAACTGCACAGAAGAAATATATCTCATAATGACATTTAATAGATTGGGGGGAAACCCATAACTTTAAGAGTGTGCTCAATGGAATCCCACTCCACTCTATCATAAACTTTTTTCATGTCCAACTTGATCCCTACAAAACCTTTCTTGATGCTTTTGTTGTGATGCTTGTAATAAAGAAACTCATACGCAAGAATAGCAGAGTCAATCATAAGTCATTTGGGCAGCACTCTGAAAGGGGTCAACAATGTCATTAAGAATAATTTTCAATCTATTTGCAATAGTCTTGATGACAATTTTCAAAAGCACATTACAAAGGGAGATGGGTCTATAGTTTTTGGTGATAGAGAATCCTTAATTTTAAAAATTAGACAAAAGCATGATTAATGTTAGAAGGGTCATTATTATAATTAAGAATGTCAAGCACAAATTGGAGACATCTTTACCAAGAATGTCCTAATACCTTTGATAAAAGTAACTGACATTCCATCTGGCCCAGGAGCAGCCAATCCGTTCATTTGCTTAATAGTTATAGTGACCTCTTCTTAAGTGAAATTAACACCCCTTCATCTCATTAGAGACCCTGTTTTACACAGCAAAAGTATTGTCCTCAATTCCCTGAGTGCCTTTTAAACTAGAAATGTTCTCAAAATAGCTAGTAAGGATATCTTCAATGCCTTCATCATGTGCAGTCACATTTCCAGTTGTGTCAATTATTTTAGCGACTGAATTATTCCTTTTCCTCCGGGATGCTTTTTGATGAAAGAATTTAGTGATTCTTTCTCCTTCTTGCAACCATTTAGTTTTAGCCCTTAGACCATCTCCATTGGGAGGGTCTTAACTATTTAAGACCCGGTACCTTTTAGGTACCCCCAATGGGGAGAATCTTTTTCAGGGTCTTATAAGACCCGGGGTCTTACTTAAGACCCCCACTTTTAAGCGGGACCCGCACTCTTTTAATATAAAAAAGTTGAAATATAATGATATAAAGTTATTGATAGTTGATTAGTGGGTCCCATTTAAGAACTTTGTGTGAGATCTGGGTTGGAGTGATTGAGTGCTTATTATGTACCACTATTAAAAAATTATAAATGAGTGATGTGTACATGTGGGACCCATTTAAGAACCCAAAAATGGGTGTCTCCATTGTGGATGCTCTTAGGTTCCACCACAATTCCTCTAGTCTATGACTTCATATAACTCTTTCTCCTTGGCCTTAATACCTTGAATCTTATAAGTACTAGGAGGGATGATTCTTTTAAGGTTGAATAACTGATTTACCAGCTCCTCTCTCTTATTCTTCAGGCTCCCAAACTTCTGATGGCCCTAAGAATGAAGGCTCTCCATAGTTTTAGAAAGGTTTATGACATTATCCCCTTTATGGCTAGCACAAGCCTTCCTAACAATATCAATACGATGACTATCCTACATCCAAACTTGCTCCAAACTGTTGATCAGGGCCGACCCAAGGCATAGGTCGAGGGTGCGGCAGCCTAGGGCCCATGCCTGTAGGGGGCGAATTTTTTTTTTTTTTTTTTAATTTTATAAAGGGGGCGTATATAGCAATACTTGGTTTAAAGGGGGTATATATAACAATAAGCGCAAAGAGAGCCCAACCATTTACCAAAACTTCAGCCCATTAGTCGTTTCACCTTTTTTTTTACAACCCATTAGCATTTCATTTTCACACCCCCAACCAGCGCTTTCATATTCTACCCCTAACATTTCATTAGCCAAAACGTAAAACTTAGAAATAAAATGTAAATCGCAGAAGCAACACGTAAAATACAAAATATCTACTCCTTCCCAAAGACCAAATATGTTTTTTTAGGATGTTTTTGGTTTATCAGATCGAAAGTAATCTGAATTTGTATTTCGATTTCATAATATAACATGATTTTCATCATGAAATTTTCATGTTTGGGATGACAATTTGGTCTTGTGCGATTTTTGATAAGTAACATATATCATATTCTATTGACAAATGATAAAAGATTTTCATGTAATTGGTACGAGGGAAGTGTATTTTATAATATTATGGATTTATGGTGATGAATGATAATGAAGCTCTGAGAAATTTTAGAGGTGGTAAATCAAATGAATTGTCAAATCAAATAATGAAACTTGTAAAAAGTTTGATATGTCTATTACCGTTTTACTAAGCTTTTTGGGTTTGGTTCGGCCCACCCAATTTTTTTTTGTTATTTTTTTTAGGACAAAACTTAGATACAATTCTTTAGGTGCTTTTCACATGGTTCTTAACTAAAAATACATTTTTTTTTTGGATATAACAAACTTTGAGAAAAATATGGACTAAAGGAAATTATAGTGAATTTAGTTAAGAACCATACCAAAAGTACCTAAGGAATTGTACCCAAGTTTTTTTCTTTTTTTATTAATAATATATAGGACGAGATGCATTTGACGCACGATGTTTTGGAGTGTCAGTATAGTTGAGATTTCAAAAATCGTATTATAGTGACTGCTATGATTAATGCATATCTCATTCACCGTTTATTAAAAAAATAATTGACCTATTATATAAGGGGGCCATTTTCTCAAATTTGACTTAAAACCAGTAAAATGTTAGGAACGGACCTACTTTTCATCTTATTCTTTACGGCCTTCCTTAATCTGATATTTTTATGGGTTAATTATGTTTTTGGTCCCTACAAAATTGAAACCTTGTAAGTTTAGTCCTTACTTAATTTTAATAGCATTTTTAATCCCTACAAAAAAAAATTTACTTATAATTTTAGTCCCTGCTAAAATAAATTTTGTTTAATTATCCTTAAACTCTTAAATTTTTTAACGATTCTTTTTATACAAGTTTAGAACACTATGAACGATTCATTTACTAAAATCTATAATTTTTTAACATGAAATAAATTAAATATGAATTTTTTAAAACGACAAAAGTTTAAGATATAAGTAACAAAAATATGGACGTAGAAATCAAATTTTTGCGATATTTTTTTCAGAGGACCTTTTAATAACGTTCTTAACACGCCTGTAAAAAATTGTTGAAAAACTTAAGAGTTTAAGCATAAATTAAACAAATTTTGATTGAGTAAGGACTAATATTGAGTACAGAAAATTTTTGTAGGGATTAAAAATGCTATTAAAATTAAGTAAGGACTAAACTTACAAGGTCGCCATTTTGTAGGGACCAAAAACATAATTAACCCTATTTTTATTAGCAATACAATCTAAAAGAACAAGGCAATGGGATCAGACTTGAATCTAAGCATATGAAAGTTAGAAAAACTAGGAAATCTAGCTCTCCATCCCTGATTAGCATACAAATCTGTCAAGCCTGAAAGTAATAAATTGATCATTTGCTTGATTTTTGGCCCAAGTGAAAGCATCCCCCTTTGTAACCTAAATCCTCCATATCACAAAGATTAAAAACATCACTAAGGCCATGAACGATATTAAGATCACCAAATATAAGCCATTTAGCAGAGTTTTCAGAGTAAAGATCCTTTATAAGATTACAAGTTTTTTATTTTATTTATCCTACTTATTAGGATAGCCATATATACCAAAATAACTCTCCAAACCATCTCAGCATTAAACATAATGTAAAATTAAAGAAATTATTAGAATAAAAAATAAAGATGTTTACATCAGGTTGCCAATGACCAATATTAACAAAGCTAGAGCAAAATTTATCTTTATGACCAATATCACACTCTACTTCAAAAATAAATTTAGTTAATCAGGAGAAGATCAATTTTATTAGGGATAAGTTAGTAAATGTATTTATTTTTAGGCAAATGTTATGTTGTTTTTGGATTTCCAAACTGTTAAATTTGAATCTCCAAATTCTGTCATCTACCGAAGTTGTTACTAGGTTGAGTCACGACCAGGTCGCTCTCTTTAAGACGTTTCGTGGCACTACCCAAAGTTGTGCAAGGTAGACTATCAACCACGCCGCCTCCAGGATAAAACAAGCCCAGCTACAACTGTTCGATTAACTACTGCACTGTAGATAAATCGTTCGAGAATTACACCCTCAAAATATGGCTCAATCGTTTGATCGAAGCCACTCGATACGGTACGTAACCGCTCTATTCGAAACCGTTCAAATTAATATGGTATTATTACCATTCTATTATGGTGCTGAGACCACTCAAATATGGTGATACCACCATTTCTCCTTAAAATTATTAAAATAATATATATACTGTTAAGATCATTCTTTAATATGATCTTAATAGCACTCTATATTCCGAAGAATCATATATTATCGAAGGGAATATGAACCTAAGACAAGGGACTATGGTCTTAAGAACACTCTTAATACCGAAGGGACAGAAAGGAGTAGAAGAAGAAGAACGATTTGTTAAAATCGAAAGGGAGAAGAGAGAAAACCGCACAGGAAGCATCAACTGTGAGATTTTGGTGTGAAGAATGAGTGGGGCGAGCTCTCCTTTTATAGGCAGAGTTACTTGGGGATTAAGTTTGCTTAATCCTTAAGCAAACGCGTTTTACGCGTGACTTGGGGATTAAGTTTGCTTAATCCTCAAGCAAACGTGTTTTCTTAATTGGAAATATCCGGAAGCTTCTGGATACGGGTTTGGATCGGGTCGGAATGTAACACATCAATTTGTTACGCGTAACGCTTTCGTATAATGAAAAATTAATTAATTAATTAATTAATTTAACATTTTAAAGTGACAAAAAAATATATATCAATTTTTTTAAGCGTTCACCCGTTCACAAAATTAGGTACCCCAAGGGCACACCCTTAGAGGTCACTTTTTCCATATATAAACACTTACTAGTTGGGGTGACCCTTCAATGTGGGACATTTTTAAGTCACACCCACACACTAGTTTTTTCATAGTGTTTTTCTTTCCAATTTTCTTCACTAGAATTAACTAGTGTTCCAACAATCCCCCACTTGACTTCAAAATGGTTTCGAGAAATAACGTAAAACGTTTCCATAAGATTTGCTAATATACAAAGGTGTCTCCAACAACTTGAACCTTTGCATAGTGGAAGGTATTCTGATTTAACAAGAGTTGCTTACAGCATTGAACTCTATCTCAGACATAGAATCCACACACAAACCTTTTCATAGGTGTATTCTAAAAGCCCGTGCGTTTTAAGGCCCTGCACGTGTATCCCGGTTTTAACGAATGCTCTAGGAATTCTGCCTCGAAATTCAATAGGATCGGCCTAAGTTCCACATTCGTATAGGTGAGTCTATCAAGAGTACTCCTGTAGCTGTGTACCCCACTCAACATAGAGTATAGATCTCATTAAGAGTTACTATTACCTCATCCTTCTTTCGCTGCAGGATCATGCTTTCTATATTCTTTATCTCATAGCATGTTCTACCACTTCATGACTTGTTTTTACCCATTGAACCTATTTCTTGGGATCTCCAGTCATTTAGGTCGGGTTACCATCACTTGTGGGCTATAGGCATTAGTCCCATCCTACTGGATGTTTCTTGGACTTTCTCTCTATTAAGTCCTTTCGTCAAAGGATCAGCTAAGTTTTCATTCGTACGTACAAAATCAACTCTAACCGCTCCATTTAGAGATACACTCTCTAATCGTGCTATGTTTTCGCCTTATCTGTCGTCTCTTACCATTGTAATAACGATTCTTAATCTTTGCAATAGCCGCGGTACTATCGCAATGAATTAACATAGCCGGTAACGGTTTCTCCCTTAAAGGGATTTCAGCTAGCAAGGATCTTAGCCAACTTGCTTCTTCACTAGTTTTCTCTAGTGTTCTCATCTCAGATTCATTCCATAGTGGACTGAGTCAATATCATTTGTTTTAACAAACAACTCCTCTAGTGATGCTCAATGTGCAAACACTAGTCGCTAAATATTCATCTGAAAGATGTTCTATTTTATATCTTGTACCATTTAAGTACAATATGTTACTCCTAGTGAAGTAATCTTAGAGTCATAGTCTTCTCATGACTCTTTCTATAGCATGGCAATGCTTTCCATCCGTCTACTAGTAAACTTGCACAAGAGTTTCACGACATCGACAATGTCGGATCTAATACATTCAGTGGCATAGCTAAGTGCTGCCAATGATGCTCGTATATTCTTTTTTCTAGCTCCATCTCAAGTGTTCTTACACTTGGATCATAATATGTGATTGCAAGTTTACGGTGAAATAATTACATTTCTTTAAGATCTTCTCAACTTTGTGAGATTTATCAAAAAAGTTATCTTTTCTGATCTAGTAATCTTGAAACCAAGAATTACTTCAATTTTTTTTTTGTTTAGGTCTTTCTTATCAATGTTGTTGATAAACAATGATTTCACATAATTCATAACATGAATCTTTAAATCAAATATGAGCAAGTCGTCTTCATAGAGACATATGATCGTGCAAATATTATTTGTCACTTTCATTCACTTTATACTCATTCGATAACATTAGAATGTCAAATTTTTCATGCCATTCCTCAGGAGTTTATTTTTTCTTGCCATAATTCAGCATCCATTAAGGATATAGCTTTTTAAGGCTTAATGGATCTTCTTCCATTGTATAAACCAAGTTCATACTCTTTAGCAATTTTAGCTTTCTTACCTCCTTGAGGTTCTATAACATCTCGTACGATGTTTTCATAACTGTTTCATAACTATTTCTGATAACATGAATGTGATCAGATTTATTGCCCCCACTAGTTCTTAATTTTAAAAAGGGAAATTTAATTTGCCCCCACTAATGTCGTGCTCCCATTAGAGCCCCCACTAGTGCCCCCACTATTCTTTAGTTAAAGGGGTATATATTTACATAGAATTCGACATCTTTTAAATTCTATGATCACTTTAACATTTAGGTCATAAAACCTATATGTTTCGTTATTTATCGCATACCTGATGAATACATATTCATAGGCTCTACTAGTGAGTTCAACTCTCTTGGGTTCAAAGTCCGAACTTATGTCAGACAATCCCAAGTTCAAAAAATAAGACAAGTTGAGTTGTCTTTTCTTCAAAAATTTCTTAATTAGAATTTTTGTTCTTAGACTTGGGTTCTCTATATAAATTTCAATTTTTGTTATAAAAATTGAACATATCAAGCATATCAATTTTATTTTCCAAAATTCACAGTCATCAATAAATATGATAAAAATATCATTTTATCATTTCTAATTTATGTGTCATCAAATTAACACATATCATAATTTATTATGTTTAGAGATTCAATTCTCTAAATTCTGATTTATATGAACTTTTGGTTCATATATCTTGACTGCAATAAATAAAATTGTTTAATTATATAACTTTGGAATTAAGTCCAAGTTACTCAAGTTTAAAATTAAACACTTGTTCGTGATCAATTTTGATATGTCAAATATTTAAAATCACACAACTAATAACATAGAAGAAGAATTTAATTTTTAACATACCATCAAAGTGCAATCTTTTTCCACAAGAGTGCATGGTACACAAGTCTCTCTTTAAGTCTGAGTCAACTCAGTCTTATTCAATAGAAATCTGAAATTCAGATTCTTTCTTAAACATAAATAGAATTTCACAATTCCATTTATTTTCCTTATTGCATATTTACAAGTTTGGATTATGTAAAACGATCGATGCATATGTTTATCAATTCTTGTTAAAGATTTGAAAACCAGTACGTGATATCAATGTTTAAAAGAAAACAAAACACTTTTAGAATTCACCATAACAAAATAACAACCTTGCATTATTTTATTTTCTGCTCCAAACAATTTTTTATGTTTTGTAACAAACTAAACTTGTTTGGTTCTGTAACAAATAATTTGTTTTGTAACAAATTATTGTTTTCATCAAACAAATTTTTTTAGTAACTAATAATTTGTTTTGTAACAAATTATTGTTTTCATCGTTTCATTCGAAAGATGTAAATCTATAGCTTGATTTATCCTTAATGTATCTAGGGACAACTTAACCTCAATATGTAACTTCTTCGGTAGACATAGCAGATCGAAACGTCTTAAAAATGTTGTTTTTGGATTTCCAAACTGTTAAATTTGAATCTCCAAATTCTATCATCTACCGAAGTTGTTACTAGGTTGAGTCACGACCAGGTCGCTCTCTTTAAGACGTTTCGTGGCACTACCCAAAGTTGTGCAAGGTAGACTATCAACCACGCCGCCTCCAGGATAAAACAAGCCCAGCTACAACTGTTCGATTAACTACTGCACTGTAGATAAATCGTTCGAGAATTACACCCTCAAAATATGGCTCAATCGTTTGATCGAAGCCACTCGATACGGTACGTAACCGCTCTATTCGAAACCGTTCAAATTAATATGGTATTATTACCATTCTATTATGGTGCTGAGACCACTCAAATATGGTGTTACCACCATTCTAACTTCTCCAAAACATGAATATGGCACTACGACCACTCAAATATGGTGATACCACCATTTCTCCTTAAAATTATTAAAATAATATATATACTGTTAAGATCATTCTTTAATATGATCTTAATAGCACTCTATATTCCGAAGAATCATATATTATCGAAGGGAATATGAACCTAAGACCAAGGGACTATGGTCTTAAGAACACTCTTAATACCGAAGGGACAGAAAGGAGTAGAAGAAGAAGAACGATTTGTTAAAATCGAAAGGGAGAAGAGAGAAAACCGCACAGGAAGCATCAACTGTGAGATTTTGGTGTGAAGAATGAGTGGGGCGAGCTCTCCTTTTATAGGCAGAGTTACTTGGGGATTAAGTTTGCTTAATCCTTAAGCAAACGCGTTTTACGCGTGACTTGGGGATTAAGTTTGCTTAATCCTCAAGCAAACGTGTTTTCTTAATTGGAAATATCCGGAAGCTTCTGGATACGGGTTTGGATCGGGTCGGAATGTAACACATCAATTTGTTACGCGTAACGCTTTCGTATAATGAAAAATTAATTAATTAATTAATTAATTTAACATTTTAAAGTGACAAAAAAATATATATCAATTTTTTTAAGCGTTCACCCGTTCACAAAATTGGGTACCCCAAGGGCACACCCTTAGAGGTCACTTTTTCCATATATAAACACTTACTAGTTGGGGTGACCCTTCAATGTGGGACATTTTTAAGTCACACCCACACACTAGTTTTTTCATAGTGTTTTTCTTTCCAATTTTCTTCACTAGAATTAACTAGTGTTCCAACATGTTAACTTGTGCCCTCAAGGGCACATGTTAAGGAACTTATTATAGAAATATATATATTAAAAGTCGTGCAGTCAACTTTTTTAAAGTTAAATTATCATGTTTTCCAATGCAAAATTTCTCATTTTAGGTTTCTTAACATGTGCCTTTGGGGCACAAGTTAACATGACCCTTATTTTTAACATGAATTGAAGAAAATTAAATGAACTTAACTATCCTTTCGTGGTAGTAAGTTTGAAAGTATGTACCCTCCAGCTTCAATCATACTAGTAATTCATAAACCAAAAAGTAAGTACATGCATTTGTTTTGCCTCAATTATAAGCAAATGCAAATAATTGCGTTAATTATGTACTAGTACAACACTTATAATATGATTATAATATGATTGAAGGAGTATTTAATTGATTTTGTTAAGATTTTCATTTAAATCACGGATCATGAATTATAATGTCAACACACTCAATATTTTTTTTGAGGAAATTGTCAATACTATCATTAATATCGTGTTACGAAATAAAGGCATTGGCTGGCTGTAAAGTACAAACAACTCTTACAAATGCATTGATCATGCATATGCACACAAACGTCAACGACAACTTGTTCAGAGCTACGCGTATAATTTAAGTAAGGGAAATGGTCCAAGAACTTTTTCCTTTGATTACACAATAATGAACATCAAGCTTGTTAGTTGTATGATATTACTAGTACTAGCAAAATTGGTGAAGTATTAAATTTTACTATCCACCAACATTTGAAAGACACCGGCAAAGCACATGGGTTTTGGAAAGCACATGGGCTTTGGAAAGGCAATCGATGGAACTAAGTTATGGTTTTTTCTAGGCTATGAAGAATTATGAGTATGGATGAGAATAGGTTAGGCCGAGCTAGACTTTGTAAGGTCTGAGCATGGCCTGCCAATTTTTTTGAAGGCCTAAGACTGACCTGCGGCCTGTTATAGGCTTACTTTTTAGGCCTGAGTCTGGTCTTCTGAAAGCCTGATACGGCATGCTAGCCTGTTTAAAAGCCTATTTCATATGAACATATTTAAATCAACAATGTGATCTAAGTGTAAATAGACCATCAAACTAATATATCAATTAGATTAAACTCTGTTTTGATAATCAACATGAGTTTTTAGGGAATTTGAATATATATTGTATCATATTTCAGTTCTAGTTTATAATAATACATTTAAATATGCAAAAAATTAATTTATACTAATAAGCTTAAATTACTGAAAAAGTTAACACGTTTTTATTTTAATTCAAAGTACAAAATATAACATAATAATAAATAATATTATTCATATTTACTTAAATAGGCCGGCCTAATAGGCTTTTTGAATGACCTGTAGCCTGACCTATTAAGCTAAATATGCTTTTAAAAAAGCATAGGCCTTCTCTATTTCAGAAAAAAGCCTGGCTTGGCCTGGCCTGTCATAGGCAAGGTCGTAGGCCCCTGTAGGTCGGCCTGACCTATTCCCATCCCTAATTATTAGTAATAAATTTGTTATAAATATATGTTATCAAATTACCTTTGTTTATAGAGATATTTAATGTTAACTTTTCATATTTGTAATAATATTGATAATAATAATAATAATGAGGGGTGTATTTGGAAAAAAGAGTAGTAAATGCATTTAAAAATTTATAGATAGCCTTATATTTAGACACAATTTTTTCTTTTTAAACTTGTCTTATAAAAAGGAACGAAGGAAGAAATAGAATTAAATAAATTTTTATATATCTTGAAGTTTGGTTGAGTTAAAAAAATGTTTGGTTGGGTACTTGCCGGTACCCGCAAGCAAAACTCATAAAATTTGGTTTGATTTTTAAATAAATTAATCCAAAAATATGACATGCCATTGACTAATTGGATGATATGATATATACCTAACCAAATTGTCCTATATGTAAATTTGCAAGTGATGTGAAAGTTAGTTTGTAGATACCACTTGCTAATTTACTTATGTTGCTAACTGTAATTCGCTAGGGTAAATACAGACAATACTTTGGTGACATTAATGTCACCGTGACATTAAATCTTGGCCATTGCTTTGGTGCCATTGCCTTTGTGTTGTGTTGTGTTGTGTTGTGGTGTGTGGCCATGATTCAATGGTATGGTGCCATTAATGGCACCAAAGTGCCACCCGGTAAATACCCACAATTCTTCAAATGTACTTTACACCTCACCTTACAATATTTGTACTTGTAATTTTTTATATATTAAAAATAAATGATATTCATTTATTCAAATTAAGATATTACATTAATACAATACAAATATGCTAAAAATAAAAAGTACATCAATACTATACAAATTTGCTAAAAATAAAAAAGGATAAATGTGCTAATATATTCCAACATTCATGCTAATAGCATAAAACAATACATATTGAAGGTGAGAAAAACACAAAAAGTGGGTTAAAATTTGAAAGTATGTGTTGGTTTTTTATGGCTTCTTTTTCTGAGTGTTAAGATTTGATAAGAATCTGAGGTATACAGATTCTGATACATAGTCTGAATACAGCGAATTAAGTTCAGAACACAAAGATAAAGATAAAGAGACAGAGAAAGAGAAAGCAGACACAAATCAATTTTATACTTGTTCGTCCTACAATCCAGGCGTAGTCCAATCCCCTTGCAATTCCAAGAGATTTCACTATAATCACACATGATTACAAATTGCTCAAGGACACTACGAAAATACTTCTCTTTGCTCAAGCACAACTGTAGAGACTCTATGCTTAAGCACACCTGCTTAAGACTTCTGCTCTAGGTCACTACCGAAAGACTTCTATTCAAGGACAACTCCAAGAGACTTCCCTTTTCTTAATCACAACTGACTAAGACTTTCCCTTGCTCAAGGACAACTCAAAGAGACTTCCTAGGAGCTCTAGGTTTCACCAAGAGACTTACATGCTCAAGCACGCAGGCGAGAGACTTTCTAAAATGTTTGCACAACTGCAAACAAGTTAATTTGTTCATACACTAAATTTAACAAATGGTAGTGTAAACTGAACAAATGAACAAACTCCTTAAAATTTCTAAGATATAAACTTGAAAATAAATCGTAAGTGTTTTGCGATATTTGATTTGACAGAGTAATGACATAGTACAATAGCAGATTCTTGTTACTTTTTCTTCAGGTCTTCAGCTCCTTATATAGACAGTGATTTGAGAGACGTTGGAGAAGAATGTCAACACAAATAAAGTCGTTGAAAATCTTTGATCAAGAGCGTTGTCCCTTTGCCAGATATGGATAATTCCGTTGGAAAGTCCTTTGAATTTCCTTTGCTGAAAGAAGAATCATTCGTTGCATTATCTTTGTTCTTGAGATCTTTTGTCTAGTTGCACACATAGACAGAAGAAGACAAAAAAACTGCTCTATCAGATACTATGATAGAGACTACTCACATAATAAGACAAAAGCTTACGTGGATTATGGGTCCCTTAGATCCAAGGATGCCAGTCAGCTTCTATGTCTGATGTCCTACAAAAAATTTGTTGAGATCACTATCCAACTTCATTAAGGCATCATTCTTCTAAGAATGTTGACTTACGAATGATCTTCCTATAGATCTTCTACCAAAGTCTTCTAAGCTTCTCATGTTCCTTCTGATGCTCTTCATATGTTCTTTCTTCATGATAGAGATTATGCACACTTGAACATATGTTAGTATTCCAATTGTTCTTCAATAATTTGGTATCATCAAAACCTTGGAAGACTTGTATGAACCATTTATGTTCTAACACATAATTAAGCCTACAAATATAACCATATTCAATAGTCCAAAATACTCATGCTTTCAGATAAGTAACAATGACGACATTAAACTCATTAATTGGATTGAAGCTGATTTGATAATCTAAACCAAACAAACACTATAACAAGGCGGAAAAGCAAAACAACGTTGCACAAAGAAAACGAACAAAAAATTGTTGCACTAAGATGAAGAAATCATAAAAGAGAAAACTAAATATATGAGATTATTTAAATAAAAGTGAAGGATAAAGCGTTTTAGGTGGTAATTTTTCGGGACAAAAATTGACCCTAAATCACCTTCTATTGGCGGATGAAGGAGAAGAAACTAGGGTTGTAAAGAATGGGTGGTGGACTGGTGGAGAGGGAGGGAGAGAGAGAGAGAGAGAGAGAGAGAGAGAGAGAGAGAGAGAGAGAGAGAGAGAGAGAGAGAGAGATATTTTATTTCTTGTAATTGCTAAATACCCAAATACTTGTCTATATGTTATAACTTGCATTTTTTGTCAAGTAGTCTAGTGGCTACAATTCATCTTTTAAGATGAATAAGTGAGTGTCCGAGATTCGAACTCTGACTCATGCATATAATTCGAACTCTGACTAATGCATATCACAATGCATTATCTCTACTAACTAAGCTATGCTCAAAAGAACAATAACTTGCATTTTAATCAACGCGCTCAATATTTATTTTTCTAAAAAAAATCCCCATTTTGTAAGGTCTAGCTTAACGGTTTATGTGGTTGGATTGAACACTTATATGGGTTGAGATTCACCACCTTAGAGAGTGTGTGTGAGAGAGAGAGATATTATTTGACTTATAGTTGAGTTTTGAGAGAGTATTTATGATGTAAAATAAGGCAATATTTGATCATAAACCTTAATCTTCCTTTCAAAAAAAAATCATAAACCTTATTTTTACTGGCCTCCAGGAAAAATAAAACCTAAATATTACTGTCAAGAAGCACCGACAAGGCCCACTCAATTCCACACCATGTTGGAGTGAATTTAATGTTCCTAACAAAAATATATGTCCCCAACTGTAAAAGCTAAAAAGCTTGCCATAATCTCTTCCTTTCTGCAGCTATATAATTGTCACATTTCAGGAGTTTCCCATATCCACTCATTCACTTACACACACATACCACATTTTATAATACTTACATTATATTTTGTTGTTACATTTCTTGCTTCAATTAATATGGCATCTAGGGAAGTCAATATTGTGAAGTGGATTATGAATTTATGGGTAATGGTGGTGGTTATGGGTTTGTGGAGTAGTAAGGTTGAAGCTGATCCTCAAGTACCTTGCTACTTCATTTTTGGTGACTCTTTGGTAGATGATGGAAACAATAACAATCTTAATTCTTTGGCCAAAGCTAATTATCTTCCTTATGGGATTGACTTTAATGGTGGTCCAACTGGAAGGTTCTCCAATGGAAAAACTACTGTTGATGTCGTTGGTGAGTTTGCTCAAGTCAAATTAGAGTGATTGATGTCCATTTTTTTATTTTTTTTTTGAAAGATGATCGATGTCCATTTTGAAATGTTAATTTTATATTTACCTTTTTTTGACATAATTTTTATATATACTTAAGAAGTTTATAATAATTTGATTAATAAAAAGAGGTTTATAAAATGGTTTTCCTTTTTTCTCAAAAGAAGATGGTGTTCCTTTAAAATTGATTAAACTTTATATACATTCTTATTTACAGTCTGCTTTAAAAGGGACATGCAAATATTAAAATAAAATTATATAGCTTTGTCTTGCTATTTTAGAGTTTAAGTATCATCATTATATAGCTAGCTCCAGTGAATAAAACATTTTGTTACTTGAAATGTTGTCAATTAACTTTATTATAGTCTATGAATGTATCAAAGTTAAAAAGAAAATATTTCTTGTGTGTTTTTCCTAATAAATCATTTTGATTATTAATTATGTTTTTCATTAGTTAGTTTAATTTTCAAATGCATATTTTCTTAGTCGGTTTAGATTATAAAATAAAAGACAATCAAATAGATTTTTGCAATTACAATACGTTTTCCTTCTAAAAGTAGACTGGCATGCATTACAATCTATCATTTATCAATCATATCTATTGACTAGTAATTTTTTCAAAATAAATATATAATGAGTTGGATTAGAATATTAAGCTACATGAACCACTCCTTAAAAAAAAAAACTACAAGAACCATTATAGTCTTTTATTAGTTAGCAATGAAACTAAAAGATTATATAAAAGGTTTTGCTAACAAATGTCTTAATATCATTATTAAAAAAAATTAAAAAAATTATCTTAAAAATAACTATATAATTTAAACAATATCTTAAAAACACTCGTAAGCATTTTTCTTAAATAAATATAGAGTGAAGTGTATAAGTCGGTGAACAATAAAGCATTACTCCAACGACTGTTTATTTTGTCTCTATCTTGTTTCAATTACTCCACATTAGTTTTGTGCCTACCCCAATTTCAAGCACATGGAATTGTTTGACTTCATTTAGTTCGTAATTTATGATAGTCATCTGGTATATGTCGTTCTTTAATTAAGAGCTAAAGGGTAAGGTTTTAATTTCCAATCACAATCATGTTGTGGCTCCATCACAAATCTTGGGTAAAAAATTACTAATATAACCATAAGTTTATTTTTTGGTGAACATAATTCAGTTGGCAGAGACTTGCGATCTGCAGAGATTGATGTTCAAATTCTGAATTTATTACTTTTTGACCTCAGTCAATATGCTTCTGGACCAAAAAAGAAAATTATAGTTATATTACATTGTATATAAAATTGACTCTAATTTAATAGTTATGTTACTTTATATATACATGCATAAATCTTGTGTTGAAATTTGACAGCTGAGCTTTTGGGATTTGAGGGCTACATATCTCCCTATTCAACAGCCAGAGACCAAGAAATACTCAAAGGAGTCAATTATGCTTCTGCTGCTGCTGGAATTAGAGAAGAAACTGGACAACAACTAGTACTATTTTTTTTCTCTATGCTAAATTTAGTGGCACATAATCTATCAAGTTAAATAGTATACTATTTTTGCTCTAGTAAAATGAGTAAATATTGCTTTTCAATTCATACTTCAAATAATTATTTATATAATCTTGAGAAAGCAAAAAAGAAATATTATTTTTTAGTCATGATTTATGAAACACGGACACTCCTCGGATTAGGCGTGTCCTGATGTTGAACATGTGCCGTGTTCGACACCGACACATATAATTACATTGAATTATGTGATTTTCTTAAATTATTAGCTGTGTCGTATCCGGTGTCTGTGTCTGTATCCGTGTTTCATAGGTCATGATCATCTTGTATAAAAATACAGCCCTTATAATTGTCAATATGACGTGGTGACAAAAACAAAATATTATAAGGACTAAAATCAACATTTGATTTTACCTTAATTTCTTTTTATCTTTGTTTGATAATAACCATATGAATAGTTTCTAAAATAGTTCATTATTTCAACTTGTAGGGAGATCGTATTAGTTTTAGTGGACAAGTACAAAACTACCAAAAGACAGTGTCCCAGGTGGTAAATTTGCTTGGAGATGAGGATACAGCTTCAAATTATCTTAGCAAATGCATCTATTCCATTGGATTGGGTAGCAATGATTACCTTAACAACTATTTCATGCCTGCATATCCTAGTGGTAGACAGTTTACACCACAACAGTATGCTGATGTTCTTATTCAAGCATATGCTCAACAACTCAGGGTAATTATACTATGTTTACATTTTCACTCTTTCATCTTGTTTAGCTAGTTTTCATTGTATTACACGACTTTGTCTAACATGCACAAATAAAATGCTTTTGAATCACCATGGAATTAAAAAGTCACATCATATTATATGACTTTGTTTATCATGCACAAACAAAATGGTATTGCTAATAAATTTTATACTTTAAACTTATTTGGCTACATTATTATTTTTGCACATATTTAATTGCATTATTATAAACTAGAACTCAAATAGGATATCATATATAGCCAAATTCTCTAAATTGTAATATTCAACATCCAAAAAAGTTTAATCTCATTGTTCTATTAGTTCGTCAATCTATTTAAACATGTACTCCCTCCAGCCACATCTATAAACAAATTTTGCTCTATCAGGTTCATTGAACAGCTGATGTATCTTAGCAAATTTAGTGAACCTGATAAAACAAATTTGTCTTATAAATGTAACCGAATGGAGTATAGTATTAATACATATTTAAATACATTCAGAAAAAAAAAACTTTTAAACAGCTAACATGTCATATCAAGCTTTCGAAAGGTCAAATTCAAACCTATTAAATAAGGCTATGCCAGACTACATACCAGACTTAGGATTTAAATTGCCTTTGACAGACTACATGCCAGACTTAAGATTTAAATTTTTAGATAGGTGAAGCTTAGATCTTGTAAAGCCTAACTCGGTCCAACCTATTTCCACTCCTATTTTAATTTTGGAAAAAACTCAGAAGCATTTGCTTATAGATGCTTTGCATGTGGTTCTTTACGAAAAATACTCATAACTACCAATGATTTCTCAAATCCACAAATTTCTCAAAGTTAGTTACAAGCATAAAAAATAAATTTCATGTGAAGAACCACGCAAAAAGCATATAAGAAAATACATTTTGTCCTTTATTTTTTGCTTTTGTAAATACAAGATTGATAATCTGACTAATGAAAAAAAAATTATGCTATTAGAAGTTTAATTGTTTTGTTGGGTTAAAAAAAATAGAAGTTTAATTGTTGTGTTTGTGACTTAGATTTTGTATAACTATGGAGCAAGGAAAATGGCTTTATTTGGCATTGGTCAAATAGGTTGCAGTCCAAATGAATTAGCTCAAAACAGTCCAGATGGTACCACTTGCGTTGAAAGAATCAATTCTGCAAACCAATTATTTAACAACGGATTGAAATCTCTTGTTAATCAACTCAACAATGAGCTTTCGGATGCAAGATTCATCTATGTAAATACTTATGGTATCTTTCAAGACATCATAAACAACCCATCATCATTTGGTAATTATTTTTGCCTTAAACATTTTCTAGTTATAATTTTTTTTTCTTTCTGTAATTTTCTTGATAGTGTGTTTGTTTGTATAAGGAAGTTTTACGGGGTAATTCAATTCTTTAATATAAATTACTTCGTTTGGAAATTAGTTTTGAGAATTTTCAAAAAGTAGGAATTTTATGAAATAATTTTTAAAGCTAAATTTTAAATACCATCTAAATGTTGTTATGTTCCACCCTCAAGTATGAGACACCACCTTTTAAAGTATTGTCCACTTTGAGTCGTTGAGAGTGTGCCTTCACAGTTTTGTCATTTACAAAAAGTGTCATGTTGAATTGAGAAGTGTGGGTGTTGTATGCAAACTACATTTGATCTTGATTCCTAAGCAATGTGAGACTTTAAGTTGTACCAAAACAGTTACCCCTTAGTAGAGACTAAAGGGAGATTTTATAGGCCCGCTTCCCAGTAGAGTCGTCAATTGATCCGCAAGGACTTGAGATATTTGGTATATGGTGTAGATGACTATGACTAAGAATGCTCCGAATACGCAAGGTATTTAGGATAGACAACAATGTACCTAGAAAAGACCATGAATTAGCCTTGTATAGTGAGAGATTAGGGTTTATGAGTCCTTTACACTTACCCAAACAATTGTCCTTTAGCGACACATGTGAGTAAATTAGAATATGTTGTACTTGGATATGATATAACAGCTCAAATCAGCTATGCGACCTTGATTCAATTGATTTAGGGTTAGCCCATGTTATTATACATACATGTGTTAGCGTCTTAAGGCAACCAGCTCTGTTGACTGAATGGACCTTGACACGGTCTGAAACAAATGCTAATAATTTGAAATTCCTTCTTTACTTTTTTTTTTGGTGTTAACCCTTCGGTGGTTCAAGGGAAAAGAGCTTTGGTAGTTCAAAGTTCAGACGTGAGGTAAATATAGTTTGATAAAGAATTGTTTCATTCAAGAATCGAACTCGAATTCTCCCGAATAGTTTGTCCTTTTGTGAAACTCATTAACTACTTGAGCTCAATTATTTGACATTCATTCTTTACTTTTGAAAATGTGAATATCAAATTGGTTTTTATATATGTTTTAATTTAAATTCCGTAGATTTGATGAATCACACATAAGTCCCTATTGACTTTTCTAATTTGGCAGCTTGATCCTTATAATTTTTAAAAATTCATCTAATTTAACCCTAAACTTTTCAAAAGTTTCAAAATTTAACCATTTCATTTTTTATAGTTATTTTTTTTTTCAAATACTTTTAAAATTTAGAAATAAAGAGAATTCAATTGAAAGCATTTGAATTTAATAGAATTTTTAATTACATTGTCCAAATAAGAGTTAAATCTTGACAAAATTTTTGCTCATTTTGTTTATGTCTTAATTTTCAGGCATAAGGGTTACAAATGAAGGGTGTTGTGGAATAGGAAGAAACAATGGTCAAATTACATGTTTGCCCCTTCAAACCCCATGTAGTAATAGGAATGAGTATCTATTTTGGGATGCATTTCACCCAACTGAGGTTGGCAACACTATAATTGGTAGGAGAGCTTACAATGCTCAATCTGAATCAGATGCTTATCCTATTGACATCAATCGCTTAGCTCAAATATGATGATGAAACTGTAATTGTGGTATTTAAGGTTATTGTTGAAACATTTTTTTTTGTTGGTGATTGTTTGTTGTGAGACTTTACTTAGTGTTGTGATGAATTTTTATGCCAAAGGTGTACAAGAGGTTTTTGTTTTGTTTGGGTGGCGTAAAGGTGTACAAGATTTTAATATAGGGTTTGGATCCACATCCAAAGAAGGAAAGCCAAAAACCACCAAGTGTAGTTTCATGAAAAAACACATGAAGCAATCGTGTCATTGTGGAAACAAACACGCTATATAGTGTAATTTGTCATAAATTTTGTTATGATTTTCTTGTTGATGGTATAAATATAATGGTACTTATTGGTGGATGAAATTTTCATCCAAATTTAATTAAATTAGAAGGAATTATTTGCTATTAGAGTTTTTTGTCTATTAATCTGTCGACTATAAATTCATCTTTTAAGATGAATAAATAAGATGTCCGAGGTTTGATTCTCAGCCTTTACATATATTATACAATGTCCGTACCGATTAAATTAAGCTCGCGGAAAATTTGCTCTTATACTTCTATTGAAAAAAATGTTAAAACACTACAAGAAAATCACTGATTTGCTACAAGAAAAGTCATAGCTAATGCGCAACTAATTTCTAGCAAAGCTCATTTAGCCATCAATTAGTTGTGATTTTGCTGTCAAACTGGCCGTAGCATGGATTGGGCGGCAAATTACCTAGCAAAATATTTCCTAGCTAATTCGCAACTAATATATAGAAATTACTAGCTATTTTCAAACTATTACCTAGCAAAATGCTATTCAAAATTTAAGTTTCCTAACTATTTATATTAATCTAATTTTATTTTTTTAGCGTTTCTAATGAAAAAAATGATTAAACTAGATTGTGAAGAATATTCTTAAAATGTCAATTACTAGTCGATAAATAGGCATTTGATTCACAATTACTAATTACTAATTATTCTAGAGATGATTAACCATCATCTCTAGAAAGCATCTACAAACAAGGGGGCAAAAAAGCCCCAAATTATGTCAAAATTTGAAACTACAAACAAAAAAATCAGAGAGCAAGTAGATCATATGTGTGTATCAGAAGTAGAACTCTGCTTGTACACCAAAAAATTGAACAGCAGTGGCAAATACCACATGTACCTCCCCTCACTTGTACCTCTCATAATCCTTCTTTCCTCTACTGCACTGCCCTCACTTGTTTCATCATTGATAGAGTCAATTGTTTCTCTACGTGAGTCTAGGTGCCTGGTAAGTATCAAAAGCCATAATGATAACAGACTCGGTGTTAATAAAATTACTTTGAGAAATACATAACTGCATATAAGAGAGCTAACCTTATAAGGGCGAGGGAGATACCCAACTGGTCTTGGAAAAGAGCCATTAGCTTTTTCTTGTTCGCAAATGCATTCCACCCAAAACAGCCAGAGTTCTTCATAATTCATGATTAGATGATTGTCAACATCAGTTTCAAAAACTGAATTTCTTTAGAAAAGAATAAGTAGCACAGATACTTTAGTGACCATTTATGACAAGGAATAACTAACCTGATTCAGGGGATGCTTTGGAGTTTCATATTCAGCAGCCAAATTATTACCATACCAGTCCTGAATTTCTATTTCTACGTTGTTTTGACAATTTCAAAAGCCAAGCCATAAGTAATCACCAAGTCAAACAAAGAACCCGTGATGCGCAAGTGTCAGTCTATAAAGTGCCTAAGATTAAGAGAGAAGAAATGTTAAACCAGAAAAACTTTTGAGATGAAACTTTTCTGACAGTTTTGTTATCCCTAATATAGTGTGTGCAAAACCTGAGGTCAACCGCAGCAGTATAGTTCAGTCTGGACAATGAGAATCAAATCTTGACTTTAAAGGATTATTACTAGGATGCACAAAATATGGTACTTGGATACCTGAAACATGTTAGAAGCAGTCAATAATGCCACCCTCTGAAACATATGACAACATGATTTCTCTCATGATTAAGCAACCCAACAAGCACAAGAACAAAGGAATCAACGAAGAATGGGGCGAGGGAATCAACATTTTCCTTTTCAAGTTTTACTTGGTATGTCTGTGGCTAGAATGACATTTGGTTATAGATTTTCCTTTTCAATTATGATAGAGAATAAGAAAGCTAACTAGAGAGAATGCATTTTCGGAGGACCCTAGTATCTAATTTCCTGAAACCAACACAAGAGACCCTAGATTTGCATGGAAAATGGAATAAACCCCGGTAAAATGCAGAAAACCAAACAATCAAAACGACCATATGCTCAGATTTCTAGACTAGCTGGAAAAGACAAAATTCATAACCTGGCCTTAAAAACTATCACGCAGTATATTTAAGCTCTCATGTTAATATCAAAATGATATGGACTATATTCAATGGGAGTGCTGAAAACCGTAACCTGCACCATATGCTCAGTTATGCTTCTGAACTAATATAGTATAAAAACCAAATGCAAGGCAACAATGTCTACTACCCCTGTTTTGTGGATACATTGTATAGTACACTTGTTGTGCCTGTGAAGCTAAGACAAAGGGCTCATTTGAATTAAGCCTCGATTTGGGCTTAACGTCGACTAATCCATATCTCTCATCTACCTTAACTCCATTAATCAGGTCAAACCAAAGACACCGTAAAAGAAGTACCTTATTTTGAGCTCCTAAATACGAATAGTTCCATAATAGTCTATATCATTCTCACCTTATAAAGTTTAGGACTGTATGTCATTGTTAATCATTGATAACTACCAGCAGTCACATTGTTAATAAATTTTAATAATAGTCCATATATTCGGCACATGCATAGAATAACATAAGTAAACATATAAAACATCCTCATGTCGCTAGGTCTGCTTTGTAGCTAGAATAATATAATGCTTACTGTGATATTAAGCATATTTTGCATGTCTTATAAAAATATTCTATTCTATGCCATAGTCACATAATTGGTAATTCGCTTCGGTACGTGGTATGAGTTCGGGTACGCGGTACGCGACATAAGAAGAATCTGATACGTGCGGGGGTATAGAGCTTCGGTACGCGTTGGTACGTGGGGGTATAAAGTGAAATTTTGAATTTATATTTATTTTGAAAAACCAATATAAAATCTGGGCCAAATTATTGGGCCATTCTTTTTTCTTTCAGAATAGTTGATTAAAATTCATTGTGGGCTAAACTATCCAAGCCCAATAGAAAATATGTCCAAGAGAAACCTTAACTTCATCCCCTTCCTCCTCCCAAACTAGAACAACCGCCACCTCCATTTCTTCATCCAATTTTCACTCTCACAGAAACTTTTAAACTCTCACAATCATCAGCACTCAAGATCTAAATCTAATTCCTATCTTCATCTTCATAAAAATTTTATCGGTAAGCTTTTTTTCCTGGATTTTTCTTCTGGTACTCTTGGTACCCTTGTTCCGGCTAATTCGCAATGGCGGATCCAGCTATGCTTGAGGGTGTGCACCTGCACACCCTGGATCTTTGTTATTTGTACCAGTACTCTTAGTTTTATTGCTATATGCACACCCTGAGATTTTAGTTTTGCACCTCCTCACAAGACTATGCCAGTTTAGCGTGACTGATATTAACTGGTGTGTTTAGTGCTACTAATTTTCCCATGAATGACGTGTTTAATGCTGATAATTTTCCCATAAAAATGACTTTTAATGTTATTTACTGTAATTGGTAGACTTTTAGTTTTCTATAAATGTATTAAGGCTCATACATATTTATTAAATACTAAAAAATATGACTAGATCAAATTTTGGTAACCATTTTTTTTTTGGTTACAATTTTTGGTAACCATATATACATATATATAAAAATTTATAATTTTAATATTAATATTAATTATTAAAATTAAAAATTTTGCACCCCTGACTCAGGGTCCTGGATACGCCACTGCTAATTCGTACACGAATCCGAGCGAATCAGTACACGAAAGTACCGCGAATCAGTACGCGCGAACCAATTCGTGGTTCTCCACCAAATCCGACGTATTATGTAACTCTGTTCTACGCATTTAAGAGAAAACGTAGTGAAAACATACTTTACTGCTAAAAGGAAGAACGCGTCCAGGAGGCAAAAACTTCAACAATATATCTCTTGCTTCATTGTCAGGGCCAAGACCAGTTTTCTCATCACCGCCAAAATATGTAACAAATACGATCTGACGGTAATTTATACACCTACAATATAAACACCAGATATATAGTCATGCAATATATAAATTGAGGAACTAAATAGCTGCCAACTTCTGCATTTGAGCATATTGATAACAAGATAAACACCTAAAAACAGATTCAAATTTAATGGAACATTCTAATCAACTTTATCTTTCAATCCAAGGCACAAAACACCTTCATAATGATTTTACCAAATTATACACTTTTAATTAACAAACAACATAAGACATATAATTCAAGAAGAGAGATATGAAACTCCAACTGATAAAACATACCTTCATAAGAAGTTCTCATGCCCAGCTAATGGCTTCTTCTTTGAAGTAGTCACCAAAGGACCAATTTCCAAGCATCTCGAAGAAGGTGTGATGGCAAGTGTCTTTCCCCACGTCAAACTTCAATTAATCATTCTTTCGGCTAAAACTTAACTAACAAAAAAAAATCTCAATTCAGAAACTTCAATTAATGAATTAGCAGCAAAGAAAAAAGAACTCACTGAAAGCACTCCACCAAAGAAAACAGATAAGATAACACAATTGAACCAAGAAAAATTAAACAATAATTTCAGGATAGATAAGATATCTATATTATTATGTAGATATATAGATATTGCTCCCTAGCACGTACACCATCAAAATTCCTTTAAAGAGTTAAAATATTATAAAAAAAATGATTTTTCCTTTTTTTTTCTTTTGAGGGAAAAAAATGATTTTTCTAAATTGTGCGGTAGTATGACACATTAACTGTCTTTTTTTTTTTCTTCTTATTAATAACTTACTTTTTACTTATTTTATAGATCACTTCATTGTAATATCTTATCTTACAAGATATTAGACCATTTAATTATTACGGGAAAAAAGTTCGGTCAGTAAATACTTAGCTTTATCTTATCTTACAAGATACTGTGATTGTGGTATTTAAGGTTATTGTTGAAACATTTTTTTTGTTGGTGATTGTTTGTTGTGAGACTTTACTTAGTGTTGTAATGAGTTTTTTATGCCAAAGGTGTACAAGAGTTTTTTTTTTTTGGGTGGTATTAAGGTGTGCAAGAGTCTAATATAGGGTTTGGATCCATATCCAAAGAAGGAAAACCAAAAACCATCAAGTGTAGTTTCATGAAAAAACACATGATGCAATCGTGTCACCGTGTAAACAAACACGCTATATAGTGTAATCTATATTATATAAATTTAGGACCTATTTCATTTTTCTTCTCTTCTCTTCTTGACATGTGTCACCACATTTTAATGTTTTAGAATTTCTTTCAAGTCACGACACGTGGTACTCTAATGTTGTTTTATTCTTATGCATTATTTTTGGAATTATTATAACTTTGCATTATTATAACTTTCACTATTAATTTTTGTAATTCATTTTTGGTATCATATGTATCAATTATATTATATCATTGTGTTATATTATTTGTATTATAATGTAATGCAATATATAAATTCTCTAAAAAAGAAATTAATAATAATTTTTTTAATGAAAAATATTGTTGTAACATTGACCGATTGATACCCTATTTAAACTAATCTTTTTTTTTTGAGAGAAACCGATTAAATTTAAGACTGTCGTTGTATATTTTATAACTTATATCAAGTAGCCATGTTATTAACAAAAAACAAAAAAACATGCATTATTTTTTTTTTATGTTTTTTTTAAATGTTTTATAACTTATATCAACGAGCCATATTATTAAAATATATATATATATATATATATGTTTTCTTTTGCTCACAATGAATTTGACATTTAATGCTGTTAATTTTATTTTTATTTGAGTTTTATAAAATTATTCTAATTTCATGTGTTGCTATTCATGGAATATTAAATATATAATATATCTGAACTATTATTTTAATTGAATTTTTTCTTTTCACACACATATACACACGAATCTATTTATATCTAAATTATTTTGTGTTTGAAATTAAAAGTAACAAAACCAAATGATACACTTCATTATGTTTTGTATTTTCGTTCTTAAAAAATAGCATATGTCGTATTTTCGTTAAGAAAATAAAGAAGTTTATATATTGTAATATTATTATAAAAAAGGGTCAAACTTAAATGTCACTATAATGTGAAAACAATAATGAAAACAAACTATTAATAAGAATTATTATTTTTAATGAAACATTTAGTGAGAAAATGTTCACTATTATCACTGATCAAAATTTTAATTGTTTAAGCTTGGATCATTACATATATTATAATAATAATAAAAAAAACACATAATCGGAAGAGAAAAAAATGACCTCTATTTTTACGATATTTTTAAATGATTATGTTAAATATATATGTCAAAATCACCTCAAACTTAGCATAGGAGATTTCAAAAAAAAAAAAACTTAGAATAGGACACTTTTTTATGATACGCTTTTAATGGCTATTAAAATAATTTAAGGACATTAAAATTGATTCATGACCAAATAATTTTGTAAATGAATACCCTATATAGAACAATTGTTTTTTAAGAATGTTAAAAAAATAATGGTTACTATACCAAATTACGGTGTGAAACAAGTGTATAAATTAGAAATTTGGATTGACATAATTTCACATCACAATTCACAACTCTTATCCCCCGTTTTTTTTCCCATGTCACTCTTTCTTTTTCTTTCTATTTTGTTTAGTTTTTTATTCTTTGTTCTTCATTTTTTTTTTTTACTTTGATATCAATGCTACAAGATTTATATTTCTTTTATGTTGTGATATCAATGCTACAAGATTTATATTTCCTTTATGTTGTGATTTTGATGATTCAAATGTTCACACAAAGATTGTTTAGTTTATTTATTCTTTTTTCTTCATATTTTTTTCATTGATGTCAATGTTTCAAGAGTAATATTTCTTTCATGCTGCGATTTTGATGAATCAAACGTTCACAACATAAAAATAGTTTCTTCGTCTCTCCTATATAAAAAATCTTCATTTCTCCTTTAATTTTTTTTCCGGTGACTTATTTTATTCTTCCTTATGTTTTTATGACATTGTTTATGCTTTTTTGTTTTCTTTATTATTCTGTTTAAATTTATGGATGGTTCATAAATGAATACTATATTTTTTTTTTTTTGCTTTTATGGTTCTGATGCATACAGGTGATTTGAATCAAGAAATCACGAACAAGTACAAAAAATAAGAATATTGAGATATTATTTTATAGATGAAACCGATTATTTGGTGGTTGAGTTCAAGACAACATATTCTTCACACGAGGGCCTAGAGGAAAAAATTAGATGACATTATGACAAACTTTGAGATTAAAAAAAAAATAGTCGTTCTTATTAGAAAAGAATCTAGATAAATTTTCTACTATGATGAGTCACTTTTTATGTCTCTTATACAAAGAAGAATTGTATAATTTTTTGTTATAATTTATATGTAATCAGACTGAAAAATGGAACAAATGAGTATTATTTTGATGAAATTAGTTAATAAATTAATCATCATTTTAATGCTTTTTACTACAATTAGTTTATAATGGAGTTTATCATTTTCTCCATTTTTTAAAGTCGGTTTAGTCAAAATAAAAAATAAACATCATGCACACACACTATCAAATGGCAACACCCAAGTTTCAATTCCAAACCAACAATCTCATGTCCTCTTTTCTTCGGTAAATTGTATATTCGTTTATTGCTTACAAATTTTAGTATTTAATTTGTTATGATTTTATTTTTTTGTTGAGGGAAGTAATAATCTTAATTGACATATTTAATTTATCCATCACAACACCATATATGTTGTAATGTAAATGGTAATTAATAAAAATAATAAAAAAATATTAATTGATTTATATAGTTACAGCTCATTTAGTCATTTTCACAAAAGAGTAAAGAGAAAACTCTTTTTTCGAGAAAAATTTAAGAATGCCATGAAATAAAACTTTTTTTTTGTAGTGCCATGAAATAAACCTTTGACCAAATAATTAAGGAGTTTATATTTTATGTTTATAAATTATGAAAATTCGAGACATTATTATTTTTTAATTAAGACAAATATCTCTAAGGATCAACAATATTTTGAATGTAATTAATTTGGTATAAACTTTCTAAATAAGTGATCGCATTGCAATATTTGAAATAAACATTGTAATATTTTGAATGAAATTAATTTGGTACAAACTTTCTAAATAGGCTATCTTTTTTTTCTTTGTTTCACGACATTTGATTCCAAAGACTTGGGAGAAATAAAATAGTTCAAGTGATTGTTATTAGTTGTTGTGTATGCTTATAGCAAGGGATCGTGACTTCCGCGTGAATACGACATAAAAAATTGTTAGAAAGTACCTCTAAATAACCTTTAAATAAGCATAAAAAAAAAATCCTATTTTGTTCTTTCAAAAATTAAACACATACTTTAATTGTATTAATTATAAATGATTTGTTGAAACTTTGAAATGCTACAATCAGGGCTATCTTAAAAAAGAAATTCACTGAGTTCTTTAAATCATTTGAGAATATAAAACAAGTTTTCCGTTTTCATAGTCAATCAACTTTAAATGACTTTTAAACCATCATAAAAAAAAAAATCCTCTTTTATTTTTTAAAAAATAAAACCCATGAATTAATTGTATTAAAGGTAAACAAATTGTAGAAATTTGAAATGCTTCAATCAAGTCAATCACAAAAAACAAATTCAATGAATATTTTAAATCAAGCAATAATAAATAGGTATGTCTCATTCTCTTAGTTGTGTTTACTCTTGACCCTCATCCGAATCTTCAATACATGTTTCTACTATTCTTGGTAAACAATAGATCATTAAACCATCTTTCAAATAAAAAATAAATCAAACCAAGCAAGTTCTTGGTAATCATGAGAATCAATCAAAATATGAACTTCATACTGATAAAAAAAATTGGGAAAAATAACTTATTTGATATTATGTGGTTTCTAATTTAAAATTTAACAGAAAAACAATGGTCACCCTTAAATTTTAAATGAAAGTTAAAGATAAGCTAATTAATTAGTTGTAGAAATTTCTATTATACTTATAAATGATTATTATAGTTTTTTATTTACAAGAATTGAAATTTTTAGTGTTTTTGTTATGAATTTTTTTATTATAGAAATCATTAAAAAAATTATTTCTATAATCCTAATGTGCATTAAATCAAAATTAAAAAAATATATTTTATCAGAAGTAAAATGAATAAAATTGGATATTTAAAGGTTTTGAGTTTTTTTTTGGTACAAAAAGGTTTTGAGTTTTAATATGAAAAATAATACATAATAAAAGAGAGTACAACAGACACTCTAACTCATATTATACCATGCAAACCATTCTTTTTCCTAAAAAATAAAATAAAAATATACCTGTTTTTCTCCTGAATTTTTTATTTTTTTTTTAGTAAAAGTGGGATGGCCACTTTCAATATGTCATTGTTTTTTAATGAACTGAATAGAGTTCCATTGATGAGGGAAATAGAATCATTCAATTCATTCGTCGTCTAATTAAAAAAAATATTCAAAAAAAAAATTAAATTTAAGCAAATATAATTTTATGATCGTTATGGGTATGAAAAAAATTAATTATCGATGAGGAGACCTATTTCAAAATAAGCAAACATGCTTTTGTATCCGCGCCTACATGTGTTCACAAGATGGGTCGGTTTTCATTGTAATCTATTACTTGATGCAATCAAGTTTCATTAGGATGGATTAACAAATAATTGCACATAACTTTTTAACAAATATCTTATGTGTGTTTATTTTTTATTTACTCATTAGGATAGAAAAACTCTTTAATTAAATGTTATAAAAATTTCAAGACTTGGACTAGATTCTACTGTTTAAAACTTGAACACTTGAATTTAATTGAAACACTTTGAATCTCTATGGCATGGACCAAGTATATAATAGTGTGAACATTAGGTCAGTGCCTAGAAGAAACGTGTTGTATAGCTCAAGTACAATGTTAAATGAGCAAAGGTGGATACATCGATGCCTGAATGAAGTAAAAAATAATGATGGGTCCCCCACCTTTGTGAACAAGTGTGGGTAAAGAAGTTAGTTCATGAGAGTATGATCTGTTTTTGAACATGGAATAAAGGCACCCTTACTTGAACATATATGGAAATCATTGACGTTATGACTAGGAAGAAGATTAATTTTAAGTGCCAACAAGAAACTAAGTGGGTGGGTGAAAAGGTGAAAGAATTAGATAGTTCAGTATTTAAGCATTGTTAAACTGGAATAGTTAGATCGAGAAATGGTGTAGGCATTATTGAGGATAAGAATGAAAAAAAGATATTGTGAATGTAAAGAGGATATGAGATTGGATTGTAGCCCACAAATTTGTAGTTGTTAGATTAATCTTTACTCTTTCGTTTCAGTTTGACCACAATATCTCAAACTTCTTATTCCTTAACTCAAACCATTTGAACTATTCAACCCCTTGAAACAATTTATTAGTTAGGATAAAGATACTAATTTAAAATAAAATATAGTTGTAAACTACATATACTTTATATTTGTAAAAGCAAATATCTTAATAAAACTATATAATATTTTTACAAAAATTACACAAAATTACGAGTTATATTTTTTGTAAAAAAAAACTTTACAATTTATACTAAAGTTACTTTAAATTTATACTGATTTATATATCAAATAACTTAAATATTCACTAACTTTGTGTAGATTAATATTCAATTTAAAATATATATATATATATATATATATATATATATATATATATATATATATAGTTAAACTTAAATAAATATGTAAATTGTTCGAGTAAAAGTAAATAAAATAAGTACGTTAATTTCCGTTGCATTGCTTATATTCTCTTACTATCATTTTTAGTTTTTATGACAAAGACAGAAATGAAAATAGGCATGTTTCAAGACATAATGATATGTTTTTCTTTTTAACGCTAGAACATGTTGTAATTGTCATTGATGAGAATTAGAACAAATGGCGTGTCACTATGCAACTTTAAAAGGAAAAGCTGCACTTAAAATGCATTAAGAGGTAACACTAAAATTCAAAGTAAAAACATGTCTCCACTGAGATACGCTTTGTTAGTGTTGTCTCCACCGCACTTTTCTTTGCGTACTCCTTTGTTGTTGTTTTTGAAGCAACACAAGCCAAAATTGCTTGGAATTCTGTGATGACGAGTTTAGCATCAGGGTGCAAATGACATGGACGAGGCAATTATTTTTATAAAAGTTTCTTAGACAAATAATTTATTTCAAATGGTTCTATCTCTCTTTTTCTCAAAATGAAAAGCTTATGCAAAGGAAGTGGAGAGAAACTACTCATGTTATTGTTGAAGATGTGAAGAAAAACAGTACTTCACTAACAAAAAATAGGGATAAGGGTGATACATTTGAAGACTATTATACATTAAGAAATTTAGCACATTCCAACCTTGATGACAATGTTGTTTTTGAGGGGTGTGTCTTCAAGGATATAGTAAAGGCTGATTAGAGTAGTTTAAGTAGTTAAGAGGTACTTTTTTAGGATATAGTAAAGAACAAACTAAGAGTTACTAACTCTACGATACCATTCAGCATTTTCCACATTTTTTAGGTTGATATGTTTAAATATAAAGGATTCTCATATAAAGCTAATATTTTTTCTTTCTCTTCAACGTGCACACATATGCATGCAAGGGTGTTAATATTAATTTCGTGACTTTACATTTAATATGAAGATCTGCATATCAGTGACGATGACGTGAAGAACCTGTGTTTGATTGAAATTGAAATGCTGCTTCAGGAAAACAGACAGTCGCTTACTGATTTCAAATCTATGCCCAGGCCAAACGCAACAGACATGCCAACTTTCACAAATAAGCTTATCGTTGATGAGCTAAATTACAACAAAGATGAACTGGAAAAGACACAAGCTGATATGTTACTGATGCTAACTGATGAACAAAGATGTGTGCAAGACAAAATCATGGAGTCCGTTGATTCTGACGACGGTGGTTTCTTTTTCTTATATGGTTACGGTGGTACTAGAAGAACCTTTATATGGAAAACATTATCGTCTGCTGTTAGATCGAAGGGGTTAATTGTATTGAATGTTGCATCCAGCACTATAACGACTCTTCTATTACCAGGTGGAAGAACCGTGCACTTGACACTAACAGTCCCTATTGAGATTAATGAGGCATCATCGCTTACGATGGAAAAGGATAGTCCTAGGGCAGACCTGGTGCATGCTGCAAAGTTGATAATTTAGGATGAGGCTCCAATGATGCACCGATGGTGCTTTGAGGCAGTTGACCGATCAATGCATGATATCATGTCCAAGAATGATCCCATGTCCAAGAATGATCCCTTAAACGAGTTTAGACATTTTGGTGGAATGACAGTAGTTTTAGGTGGTGATTTCAGGCAGATATTGCCTGTTGTTCGAAAAGGAACGAGGCAGGATATTGTTGATGCCTCAATTAATTCATCAAAGATATGGGCTTATTGTAATTTGTTGAGGCTTACTGTTAATATGAGATTAGGTGCATCTTCGGTACCTGCAGAGCAGGAAGAAATTGTTAATTTTGGTAATTAGAGACGTCAACGACACTTCGGATGAGAATGGTGAAATGCAGGTAGAAATTCCTGAAGATATGCTCATATCAGACACAACAAATCCGTTGATGTCACTTATAGACTTTATGTATCCCGATTTGAATGATAACCTTGGTGACCCGCTATTTTTCCAAGAAAGGGAATACTCGCACCAACGCTTGATTCAGCTGAGCATGTTAACGAATATATGATGTCACTGATTCCAGATGAAGAGAAAAAGTATTTAAGCTCTGATTCTGTTTGTCGATCGGGTGAAAATTCTGATGTCCAAAGCGAGTGGTTCACAACAGAATTTCTTAATGGTACTAAGAGCTCTAGAATTCCAAATCACGTGTTGAAACTAAGGGTGGGATGTCCAGTTATGCTGATGAGAAACATCGATCATGCCAATGGACTGTGTAATGGTACGAGGCTGACAGTTACACATCTAGGGAAGAGCATGATAGTTGCTACCGTAATTACAGGAAAAAGGGTAGCTACCAGGGTATTCATTCCGAGGATGAATCTTATTTCGAGTGATCCAGGACTACCCTTCAAATTCAGGCGCAGACAATTTCCATTGACGCTTTGTTTTGCAATGACAATAAATAAAAGTCAGGGTCAATCTTTATCTCGAGTGGGAGTTAATCTTCTTAAGTCTGTGTTCACGCATGGACAACTCTATGTCGCTGTCTCTCGAGTTACTTCTAGAAAAGGTTTGAAGCTGCTCATCTTGGATGAACATAATAATGTTTGCAAGGAGACCACAAATGTTGTGTATCGTGAAGTTTTTCAAAAAGTATGATCATTGGTTATGTTTTACAATTGTTGTTGCTATAATTTAGAAAACAAAAGTTGCGTATTGTTTGGAAGTCATTTTTTTTATTTCTATGTAAGGCGTACTGGTCATTACAAGACATGCAATTTCTATATAAGCAGATCCTCCTACCATTGACTTTTAATTGATGCACTTTTCAGGTATAACAATACGCGGAACGTTTTTTTTTACATCGTTGTTACCCTAAAATACAATATTTACTTTAGACCATTGATTTTGTAAAAAATAAAAAAAATAACAATCGGCGTTTCTGTAGCCCAAACTATACTTATACACACCCGTAAAAAATTTAACGTTTGCATTCACATACTAGGTGTATACATCTGACACTGACTATTATATAAAAAAATATAAATTTTTTAGTTTTTATGATTAATAAAATACATTATGTCAACAAATAATAATATACAGTACGTTGACGTATTTTTGCAAAAATATTACATATGCTAAGATGATATTTTTTTCTCATGTCAAATTTAAATTATAACCACACTTATAACTTTAATACTATAACATAATATAAAATCTATACATTTGATCCTAAAAGTTTTTTATTTCCCGTGCTTGGCACGGGTCACTATACTAGTTTGTCATAAATTTTGTTAAGATTTTCTTGTTGATGGTGTAAATATAATGGTACTTATTGGTGGATGAAACTTTCATCCAGATTTAATTAAATTAGAAGGAATTATTTGGTCTAAGACTTTTTTTTCTTCTTTCAACTAGCCAAATTTATTTAAATTAGAAGGAATTATTTGCTCTTAGACTTTTTTTGTCTACTAGTTAATGACTATAAATTCATCTCTTAAAATGAATAAATAAGATGTCTGAGGTCCCCCGTGAGCATAACTCAGTTGGCAGGGACATGCATTGTTATGTGGGTCGGGGTTCGAACTTCGGACACCCCATTTATTCACCTTGAAAAAAGTGAATTCTAGCCACTAGGCTACCTGACAAAAAAAAAAAAAAGATGTCTGAAGTTTGAATCTCAACTTTTACATATATTATACAATGTTCATACCAACTAAATTAAGTTCGCGAGAAATTTGCTCTTATACTTCTATTGAAAAAAAAAATGTTAAAAAGTTAAAATATTATAAAAAAATTGATTTTTCTAACTTGTGCGGTATCGGTATGACACATTAACGGCAAAAGTTATGGTGCATAAGTCCTTTCCTTATGCACCATGCATAAACATATTGATGAAATTTACGGTGTTTTAAACAGTTATAGACACAAAACATGGCATATTGAATGAATAGAAAATTATCGATAAAGCATATAAACATGTACCTGTCATTGTTCGATCCATTGATTGTTCTTGAACGGTTGATAGAGAAGTTGTAACTGCCCTCTTGCTGATGGAATAACGGCTGAGTGATAACTGACCTAATGGGATAGTCAGGTTATATATATCCACCAGATGAGGGTAGAGACCTCTCAACAGGCTAACGTAAAGAATGGCCCAACCCATCACGGGTCATTCACAATTAAGCCCAATACAAATATTCATTATATTTATTTAACCAAGTGCATTAACAATTAATAATAATTGATATTATATTTTATATATCAACGTAATTAAAGTTATCCATAAAATCCAACACATATCACAACCATCAGATCAGGGACACGTGTTATAATCTTGTGCTTCAGCTCTTTACTGTTGTTTTGCATCACAATCAGATCGCAGCTTCAGCTCTTCCTCTCTCAACCGACCACCTCCACCACACCCTCCATCCTCCGTCCACCACATCGCCGTCACTTCCGTTCCTCCACCACCGTCAACTCTGTTCCCCACCGCCGTTGCTGGAATCCGGCGCGATTACACCTCTCACTACTCCGATCCGATTGAATCTGTCTTCCGCCTTCCATTCTCGGTTTCTGTGCAAGTCGGAATTTTGTTGTTTTCGCTTCAGATTTGATCTTGTTTTGTGATAAATCGTTGCTGGAATTTTTGTGTTGAAACAGTGTTGTTGTTGAAAGAAAACGGATCCGAAAACGAGTTATTGAAAGGAGAGTGCAAGTAATTTGTGATGTTTGAATGGTGTAAATTCAGTTTTGTGTTTATGTGTTCATATGTATTGCGTTTCTGGAAAACTGTTCTTGATGGTGTTCATAGTGTTCTTGACAATTTCTGGAAAAAGTTGACGTTTGATCCATAAATTGTAAGAGAGAGAAAGAATTTAGGGTTTATGCACCTCTGTCTTCTCCGATTCAGCGGATTCGTCTCCTCTGTCTTCTCCGGCGAAGGTTTCTTGCTGTGAATTGATGAAAAAGAAAATTCAAAACCATTAAGTACATCTAATGGTTTTGGAGTACAACTCACAGAAACCATTTCCACAGCAAAATGGTTTTGGAGTACAACTCACAGAAACCATACCCATAGCAAAACCATTAGACAATTATTTTGGTTTCGCATAGAAGACTATCAAAACCATTAAACCATAATTAATTTTTCAGTAATAATTTCAGTGTATAACATCTTAATCATTATTCAAAACCATCTAACAATAATAATTTCATTAAAAACCATTACACAATTATCTTGGTTTCACATACATGCTTATCAAAACCATTAAACTATACTTATGGTTTCAGTAATCCATACCCTGAAGTTTGTTTCAATTCATCAAAACTATCAATCGCAATAAACATAAATCCAAACATCATTAACATACTTCTTAACTCCCTGCAGTTTTGCCTCTGCACTCAGTCCATTTTCTTCAATCCTTCACTTCTTCAAATTCACAGTTTTCAAGTTTTCAAGTTTTCCCCTTTATTTATTTACAATGCAAGTCAAGCTTCCAATTTAACAAAATAGAATGTCATCATTTAAGAACAATAAGTTTTTACTGTACGCCTTAAGTTCTTGTCTTCCAAACAATATAAGAGCAAAATTAAGGGGATAAATTGTATTTCTCCAAACCTTAGTGATATGACACAAGTGGAATACTTCATAGTTTTTTCTTTTTCCTATGTCATGACTTTGGTACTCTAGGATTGTTGTGTTCAACACATGTTTGGTGTTGATCAGACTATAACACACACGGTGTTCGTTATGCACACATCCGCTACTTCAGCACTTACTCAGTTAAATAATGTTCCTTATATACACCTTGATGGTGAACGACAGTGACGGAAGATTGATGGTGAACGACGGTGGTGGGAGTTTGTTACTTGTTATGTTTTGTTGTTACGCGTTTGGTTTTTTCTGGGGTGTAGAAAGCAGTTTTGTTGGACTAGGTGTTAATGGGCTGGTCTTATGCAGGTGCATAAGTTATGGCTTATGCATGATAACCACACCCCACATTAACTGTCTTCCTTTTTTTTCTTCTTATTAATAACTTACTTTTTACTTATTTTATACATTACTTCATTGTAATTTTTTTATTTTTTATTTTCTTCTGAAAGAACTTCATTGTAATCTCTTATCTTACAAGATATTAAACCATTTAATTATTACGGGAAAAAAAGTTCGTCAGTAAATACTTAGCTTTATTTTAGCTTCAATTGGTTCTCCGCTAGCGAACGGTAAGTGTGTGATTGATCTCGCAAATTAGTCAATTCTTAAATTGTATATGGAGTTTAAAAAAAAGATAAAAAATGACAATTGATACTTCATATGAAGGAAAGCTGCACTCGAACTATGTCAGGGGATCTTAAAAATTATGAAGAGGCCTCGACGCAGACAATAAATTTATAGAAGTCAGAAATATACTTTAGCGAGAACATTGACCATACAACAAAGAAGATGGTGAAGAACATTTTACAAGTATCAGAGAATATAGGCTCTGGAAAGTACTTGGGATTACCGTCGATGGTAGGAAGAAAAAAGAGGGATGTGTTCAATCATATTCGAGACCGCATTTGGAAAAAAATACAACATAGGTCATGAAAACATTTATCTAAAGCCGCAAGGGAGGATCTTATTAAATCTGTTGCTCAATTGATTCTGACGTATTGTATGAGTTCCTTTCTATTCCCGACAACTTAAGGGGAGGAGATTAAAAAAATGTTGAATTTGTTTTGGTTGGGATCGAATAAACAAAATGGGAAAGGTATCAACTGGTTAAGGTGAGAGAAACTGACGATGAGAAAAGACTTTCAATTTGGAAATGTTAGGGAAGCAAGGTTGGAGATTAGAGACCAACCATGATACTATAGTTGCTTTCCAAAGCTAGATATTTTCCAAGATGGAATTTTGTGGATACAAAACGGGTCACAACCCGAGCTATGTATAGCGTAGTATCCATGATTCACAGGTAATAGTTAGAGTAGGCCTCAAATGGAAATTGGGAGACGTTTCGCAGATTAGAGCTTGGTATGATCCTTGGATTAACAATGATGTGAAATCCTATGCTACAAGCAACGTACTAACATGGATGGAGGACATGATGGTTAGCGAGCTAATTGAGGGATAAGGCAATGAGTGGAAAGTGGATGTTATCAAGGTGTTTAATGTGAAAGACGCCTAAAATATCTTATCCATTCCAATTATATACTTGATGGGAGAAGACAAGCAGTGCCAGAAATTTACAAGCCATGGGGAATACATGGTTAAATCGGCATATCACTATACTATGGAGAGCCTAGTGGATAACAGTGAGCTTAAAGTATAAGGCATATGTATGAAAATTTGGATTCTTTTAATCCCGCAAAAAGTTAAGGTTTTCTCAAGGAGGGCAGCAAGATGAATCCTACCCATGAGACACCGGCTTCAAACACGCGGTGTACACTGTTGTGATCGTTGCGTGCACTGTGAGAGCTCATATGAGAACGACTGACATGCCTTCTTTAGATGTGCAAGACTAAAGGAAGTTTGGAGTGCATTAGGTCATTGCCACATTATACAAGACAACTTCAAAACATCATATGATTTTGTAGCTCTTTTCTTTCAATTACTATAGCCTCTACAACACCAACAAATCATTGATTTTGTAATGGTCCTTTGGTGCATCTTGAAGCGGCGAGTCTTGCCTTTTTGGTTTCCTCTAAATCCCATAGTTCCTCCCTTTTTTTAGTGTTAGGGTTTGGAACATACACTTTTCTCTTGTCATGTGTCGTGAGTAGACACTGTCAAGATACCATGACTGGTGCTTTGTCTCTCCCATAAAGCATATCTGAAACATAGATAATATCACACTTAGGTACCCATATTTTTACGGGTCCTTTGAGGTTAGTTCTAAAGGAATTTTCCTTCTTTAGAACCTTAGGCTTCAAGATACGTGGCTTAGACTCATTCGAGAATTTTGCTTTAAACATTTTGGTCTTAAGTTCTTCCTATCTTTAGGCTTTGAACTTTTCAAAACCTTAGGCTCTTGATTCTTTGGTTTTGATTTGATGATAACCTTAGACTTTGAGTTCCCAGACTGTGACTTGTTCAAAACCTTAACTTTGTTAGCTTCTGGAACAAAGTAGGAATACAAACCCTTCTGTATGCACTCAGAACAAAGAGGTTTCTTTGATTTCATAGGAATCCACATCCTCTCAACATGTGCTTCTTTTGTAAAACCAATTCCTTCATAGGTCTATCAACTTTATTAATATATGAAATCCAACCTTCCTCCAAAATTTTATTTCTCATTGAGAGATTTTCATTTTGGATTAAAAAACTTTTGGTTTGATGTTCCATGAACTTGGACTCCTTTGTCAAAAGATCAAACCTTTTTTTGCAATGTTTTTAAAGCTTTTGATTTGTCCAAACAAAGACTTACAAGTTATTTGATAGTATCAATATGCTCTTCATGAGTCAGTTTGAAAAATACGTCATCAAAATCTTCTCTAGGTTCAACATCAGAAGCTTTTGTGGCCATCAGAGCCAGATTAGCTCTTCATCATCTTTGTCAGATTCTGACTCTTTGTAAAGCTCATCCCATGTTGCCAGAAAACTTTTCTTGAACTTACTCTTGAAGCTTTCTTTCTCAGAGCTTTCCTTCTTTGACTTGTCCTTCTAGAACTCTGGACAGTCACCCATGAAGTGACCATGTTTCTTGCAGTTGAAGCATCCCCTCTGATCATCTTTCTTGTTCATGAACTGATCCTTTTGAACCACTGCTTCTACCTGGAAACCTCTTCTTATTGGTTAGGTAATAAAATCTCTTAATCATATATGTCATCTCTTCAACATATGAATCATCATTAGATCCTCCATCATGAGTTTCTTCTTCTGATTTAGCAGCTTGAATGGCTTTAACATATTTTCCCTTAGATGTTAAAGTAATAGATTTGCACTTCTTAGCAGGTTCATCTTCAATAAGCTCAACCTCATGAATTTTTAGAGAACTTATCAGATTCTCCAAGCTTAGCTTGATTAAATCCTTTGATTCATGAATGGTTGTAACCTTTGATCTGAACCTGGTAGGAAGACTTTATGATAATCTTCTTGACATGAAAATGAACAGTATATCTCTTATTCAGAACCTGAAGGATGGATACAAGAGTTTGAAACATATAATACATGATTCCAATATCTTCATCTTCCTTCATTCTATAAAGCTCATACTAATTCACCTATTGGTTAGCCTTATCCTCTTTTTACCTGCTAGTTTCCTTCATAGGTAGAGCATAGTCACTCAAATATAGTTTTACCAATAGCCTTATTCATAATCTTGGTGTATTCTGTGTGAGTGCAGTTCAGAGTCTTACTGCAGTAGATAAAAGCAAACACAACGATAGAGAGAGAGAGAGAGAGAGAGAGAGAGCAGACATAAAACAATTATTCTGGTTCTTCCTAAAATCCATGAGTAGTCTAGTCCCCTTGTACTTCTAATGGATTTTCACTATAATCTCTAAAGATTACAAATTCTCAAGCACACAAATAAAAGACTTCAAATGCTCAAGCATACAAGCAGAAGACTTCAAAATGCTCAATTACAATTGAAAGAGACTTATATAATCTAACTTAATCAAATAGAAGATTGCTTGGTTTTGTTATACCCTAATTTTGGACCTAAAAATACTAGCTCCATTCTTTTCTTGCATTTCAAGTCATTTGAACTGTCCCTGATCAATTACATCTTTCTCTGCATTTTATTTCAATATTACTTGCAAAATTCATATAAAAGGGTATTTTAGTAATTTCCTGTGTCCAAGCTCATTTTAGTCCTTTAAAAAATTGCTTGAGTCTTTTCAATTGTTTGAATAAGTTTTTATTTCAATTCCATGTCAAAATCCATTTTAGAAATTGCATTTGAAGTCATTTTGAGTCAGTTTAGCCCCTAGGGGCATTTTAGTCTTTTCATGTGATAACACTCTGTTTAAATTCCAAAAAAAGTTGTCTCTGAGTCTTTTCAATTGGTTTGAATAAACTCTTGCTTTAATTCCTTGTTAAAAAATCATTTTAAAATTGCATCTGAGTCATTTTTAGTCGCTTTAGTCCCTAGGGGGCATTTTGGTCATTTCACACGAAATTTCGGCAGAGAGAGGTTACTTTAAAGTACCTCATTTAAGTAATTGGTTCATTTTAGTCCGTTTTGTCAATTTTAATCGTTTCACTTTACGTTATTTTCCATTTTGCCAATTTTAACTCAATTTTATTTTAATTTCATTTTAGTCCTAAAAAATTCTAAAATTGCATTTTGGCCCCTTTGTGTTATTTTCTTTTAAGTCACTTCTAATTTTAGGTCAAACTTCTTTTTAGTCTTTTTTTTGGTCAATTGCATTTTAGTCCCCAAAGTTCCAAATATTGCAAAACAGTCCTGATTTTTGTCCAGTTTATTTTTTTTAGTTCTTTTATTATTTTGCAGACAGGTCCTTGTAGTTTTCAATTTTGCAGATAGGTCCTTTTGCCAAAATCCAGCAAGGCCGAAGTCACACAAGTCCAGTACAGGTGTCAACATTCCATTGGTTATTAAGTACAAATGTCACCTATATAAAGGCCACATCACTGATTGCAGAGACCCAGAATCAATCATTCAACGCCAACTCATCAAAAGTCACAGAAACAGAATCCCATTTTCTCTCTCTAAACAGTTAAGATCAAACACAAAAAATTCCAGAAAAACTTCAAGAACATTCATCCCTTTCTAAACCCTAACCGTTTTCCAGATTGACAAAAACAGACACAAATTGATCAATTCATCACCAATTTCACAAAATCAACACAAGTTATCAGAAAATCGAAATCAAACACCATGCCAATTCGACAGATTTTTCATAAAATTCATTTGGATCCGTAATAGTTCTCAGTGATTTCCTTCGAAAATCATCATCATCGAACTGTACTTGTTCCTCTTCTCGCAATTCCAGCCTAAGGCGATCACGAGAAGAAGATAGGAGAAGAAAAGAAGAGGAATCAAAGCAAATTTCGAACCAGAGAAGAGGAAGAAGATAGAACACCGATTTATTTTCGGTTCAAACTCACCAGGAGGATTTGAAGCAATCACAAGATCCTTTCGTTCGAATCTCCAAGCCAAAACGAGGTAAACACGCGAACTCTTCTCATTTTTGTTCGAAATCATCATTGAAGGTTCGTAATCAACAAATAAACGGTGAAACAAGATAGATCAACAAGTTTTAGAACTTGTTCTTTCGAAAAGTTCGAGAAAGATCGAAAAGATTCAAAAAACCAAAACCCTAGGACATAGATCTGTAATGATTCACCGTTTATTTTGTGAAATCAAGTGCAAATTCGTCATCAGCATGCAAAATAAGATAGATAAGGGTTTGAAATGACGAACAGTGAGAACACCAGTTAAACCTCAAATTTCAAGAAGATACAAAGAAAGGATGAACGGAATCTGTCGTTCTCATCGGAGAAGACGACGATTCCGTCGTCGTACAAGGCTTATGAGATGTTCATCACTTTCCTCTTATTCAAACGGCGCCGTTAGGGTTTAGGTTGAGAAGAAGAGAGAACGAGAGAGATAAGAGAGAAGAAAGAGAAAGATTGGTTAAAAATGAGGTGAGACCGGCTCACCAGTTTTTATAGGGAGGTGAACCAGACCGGTTTACCTGAACCAGGCAGGTTCACTCCCAAACCGGTCTCTTCATCGTTCTTAACCGTTCAATCTGTTTCTTGATCATGTGTACGGCGCAAATCCAGCATTTGTGTGTTCCTTCCTTGGTTTATGATGTGACACGCGCCCTCAACCCTTGGATCTAGGGTTTGAGAAGGAATTGGGTTGATCTGAGGGCTGTAAAGCAGTTGGATCATCCAGATCCAACGCAAACCTTTGGGCTTGGGTCTGTGCTTGCTGAATTTCGTTTTCCCCTCTTTTTTTGCTATTTTAATACTGTGTGTTGATGTTCACACCCCCTGCCTTGCCTAAATTTCTTTAAAAATTCCTAAGAAAATTCCTATGTGTTCTTGATTACTTTCTTGATATTTTTGTGATGTTATTATGTGTTAAATCTTGATTAAAAAATGTGTGGTATTTTCTTGTTAATTGTTTACTATTTTTGTTAAAAATTGTGAAGTTTTTATATGTTTTGTGTCTAAAAATTCTTTAAAAGATTCTAAAATTTTTCATACACATTTCTTGATAGTTTTGTGGTATTTTTGTGATGATTTTTGCATATTAAAACTTGGGAAAAATGATGTGTTGATTTTCTTGCTATTTTGTGATGTTTTGTATTAAAAAATTTTGTGAAAATTGCTTGATTCTAATTCCAATTTCTTGATAAAGATTTGTGACCTATACCATGTGATTTTGTGAAGTTTTAACCACTGTTTGTATATGCTTTTGCTGCATGTGTGTGAATTTGGTTTAATTGCTTGGTTTGCAAGTTATGTTTGTGAATAAATGATGCAAATATGCTTAAATATGTCATGGATCTTGACTTGAATATGTTCTTATAATTCCCATGTCATTCATTGTAAGTAAACTGTAACACCCATACCAGACGTATCTAGAAAGTCTGGCACGTGCGTTAATATTAGTACTGGATACATTAAAATATACAACATAAAATTTTTCCCGAATGAATAATATTTACATCAAGTTACGTTCGTATAAATAATAATACAACACAACTCATCCACACATAAAATACATCCTTGATGTCCATAACGTCCTGAAGCTTTACGAACGAACCCTTGAAGTAATATCCATCCGGCTCCGAACATGCATAAACATCCTGCTTATCTGAAACAAATAAGGATTGGGATGAGACATAATGTCTCAGTGAGTTCCCCTAATACCTAGGCTATAGGTGACCTTAAGGGGAAACCTACGGTCACCACGTGTCTACATTACAACCTGACGGTTGATTATACGTGTGTGGGGACTTGCATGCTTAGACAGTAGTGCATACTAGAGCCGTCATAATCATATCTTAACTTGTTATAGGTTTCTCATCTATACATGTCATGGCGGTTGAGGGAACCTAAACCGCATTGCCAAGTGTACGCTTTACGTACAAGGCCTAAACATAAATAACGTAGCATATCATGACATGATTCTAAACCGGACGATTAGGGAACCTAAGATCGTCACTGGTATCATATTCTTTACGTGTCCTATACATATCTTGCTCTCGTCTAATAGCATTTCATGCTCTTGTCCTTGTTCTTAAACATAATCATACATGGCTCGATCTTGAGCATAAACATAACATAGTCATAATAAACATAATCGTGTCTAAGTTCATTCATGGGTTAGCGTTGAACAAACAGTTATTATCTTGATTCATTTTACGGATAGTCCCGAGTGGAGTAACCCCGAGATCAATCCCATACATGACCGATGTACGTACATCGGACTCCCTCGGTGTCGTGCGGGTCCCTTGCGGCTTAAACCGTTCCCCTTAGGTCGAGAACCTCCCGTATCCCCCTGGCGTGGATAACAAGAGACACGAGCACCTACGTCTTGTTTACTCAGTGACATGCGGGTCCCTTACGGCTTGAATCGTTCTCATAATGAGAACCCCTTGTATCCCCCTGATGTGGATATCAAGAGACATGTCACCTACACATATTAAGTCATGGTCTTGTCGTGCATATAAGTTAAACATGTACATACTTGATTGTTTACCTCGGAACCTTAATCGAACCGATTAGTGGTAAACTCTTACTTGTTCATATTCATACCTAATCATGGTGGAGAGACTAACTAGTCAATCCACGGCTTACGTACTTGCTAAATCATTCTAACTCATGTGCGAAGAAATTACACTTCGCGTCTTATCATTCTATGGATTCTTGCTATCTTTCTAGTTCTCGACTAGCTAAGCCGAGGCTCTACATACATGCCCTTCCTTAGTTCATTACTACCCCATCATATGTAAACTCTCTTGTGCCATTCTTGTTGTACATGCTAAGATTGCCATGATTAATGATGCAAGGATCAATTGACGAGATGTGCAATTTTCAAAAGTTACTAAAGACCGAAAATGCCAAAACCCGAGTCTTAAGCCATTTAGAAAATTCTATGACTTTATAAAGCCAAGTTTGTTCCAGTAGAAAAGCAAGTGAAACAGCAAAAGAACACGTCGAAACGATCGCTACGGACCCCCACACGACTGCCCCCAAGCACCCGAACGCAGAACAACGCAAACGTTGTCCTGTCTGGGGCGCCTGGCGCCAGGAGTAGGGCGCCTAGCGCTAGCTCCCTGTGTGTGGGCGCCTAGCGCCCTTGTACAGGCGCAGCGCTGCGATTGTTGCGTTTTCGGTGTTTTCAGCTACGAGTTTTCGCCATTTTCGACCCACAACTTGTCCAATTCGACCCTGTAATGCATCAAACTCATACAACAACATGTATAGACTTATTTAAACATATATCATGGCAATTTTAACATATAAACAACTAGGATTGGCTTGGGGTACTAAAGTTTCATAAAAACTAAACTTAACATAAATCATTATTCTTCACAAGATTAAACAACCCCAAAGGTGGGTAATCTATCTATGGAACTCACCTAGTAAATTTCTTGTAACATCCTCTAGTCCCAAGCTTCAACAACCAAAACCCTAGCTCATGATCAACTTGCTTTTCTTGATTAAACCATCCAAACTTGCCATTCTTTGCCATAAAAGAACCATAACATGTTCAAGATCAAGCTTCAAACTTCATCTTCACTCAACACCAACAAACCCTTATTTCTTTGAATCCATTTCTTGAGAGGAGAGGTAGAGAAATCAAACATAATACAAGCTTCTCTTAGCTCAAAGATCATGAGGAACCATAACTTAGAAGCTTGCCAAGGAAGGGAGAAAATTTGGAAAGGTTTGGTGGAGGGATGGGAGATGGAGGCGTGAGAGGGAAGAGAGGAGGAGGAGAAGATATTTTCTCAACCTAAGAGAGAGAAGAGAATAAGAATTATGAAATAATTCTTGCCCCAAAATCAAATAAATATCTTCTGGCGTGCAATTACCTTTTTACCCTTGCCTCAACGTGCTAGAACAACGACTCTGGTACTTTCCCGTGTTATGCTGACATGTTATAAAATATTTTCCATTAACTAACTTTTCCATGAATTTAAGTCCTCTGATATATTTAACAGGTGAAATTTCCTTTAGCAGACGAGCGGGATGTTACACTCTACCCCCCTTAAAGAAATTTCGTCCTCGAAATTTAGAGATCGACTACCAATCATCTTGACAAAACTTACTATCTTTGGTCCGAGCCATACATTTCGATTCATACATACTCAAAGGATTCATCGTATCGTGTCCTCATCTTGTTTCTTAACCCTCAGGTTACTGAACTTAGCCTTCTTGATCTTAATATCATTCAATCTTAGAGTTTTCTTAGTATATCATGACTTGGAAGTTACCTTGCTACACATAAACTTATTGTCTCAGACTCGTAACTTACCCACTTAACATAAACCATTCATAAAGGCATCTTATCATAAACATGAACACTCAGGATTTGCCTTTTTAACTGGAATCCTATCGGATACCAGGTTTGCCCTGCAGTGCTTACTTGCAGCATAAAACATTTTTCATACACATACATAGTTAAAACACGACTTTCCTTATTATACCTTGAGACATGTGCCTCTTTCTGACATTACTTTTCTTGACGATTCTACGAATATCTTATCTCTTTTCAGAGTCTTAAGAAATCTTTCGATCTCATTACCATTCTTACTACACCCAAACCCATAGATGACTCATATAACTTGTCAGGGAGAGGTGAAATTAAATACATCGATACATACGTCATTCATCAACCCATCTTATAGCTTGCATGCTCTTAAAACTTCCGTCTTAGACCTCTTGCACTGAATTCTCTTAACATATAATTGTACGCCTCCTGAGAATTTTCGAAAAACTTTGTTGTTTACTTCAACACATATTACTCTCCATAATCATCGCATACTTTCAAATGTTGCTTCTTGTTAAATAATAACGATACTCGTTCTAACATATTACTTTGAAAAGTTTTCTAAACATGAGTATTTGGATCTTTGGAACGAATAGAGACATAATCTTTTAAAAGAATTTTGTGAAAAATTGTCATGTTTAAATAATTTCGTTTCCAAGTCCCTCAATACCCATTTTAAATTTAAGAGTTCTTAAATCATAGTTCGAAATCTTCATAGCAAGTATCGTGATCGTTTAACAAGTCTGACATAAGAGAGTATGCACTTAATCGTGCATATCTCATGATTTATATCTTCATCCAGAATGAAATTCTTGATCTTTAAAGTAACTTCTTTCTTATTCTTTCTTGACTTACATACATATCTTGGAGACTTACATAATTGCATAACATAAATCATATAGGATCCTTGACCCTCATAACATTATCTCTTTTCCTCGTTCTAAGAACAATAAACTTGAACCTTCAACACATCATATCCGGTTACGATCACATATTGTTACCTTATCCTGCATAACACTTCTTCTTTTAATACCGGCTTCACAATTGATAGCTCAATTATTACTCTAAGTCACAAAAAGGAACCTCTCGACTCTTTCATGTATTTCTCTTGTCATAGCACATAATTTTACATGCATCTTTTTTTTATTATAGCACATATTCTTCATTTGTTGTGTATCTAGCCTTTCTTATCATACTGAGATCAAGACACATCCACATATCTTTAACCTTTTCATAACTGATTCTATAAGTCTCCTTTCTTACTTAACATTTCGAGAACTTCTCGTTTGTCCCATAATGCTCTAACGAAGGCTCTTACTATCTCATTCCATGTTCCATGATTACTGTTAACACTATGCCAATTAACTTTCGTTGCACCACTCTGATTCCCACCAGTTGGCCTTAACCAATACTATAATCCATTAAGACAACTGAAACTTCACATATGAGCATCATCTTCTTAAACTCTTCCTCAAAACATTTCATGTGGCGAACCTTGCCATAAACATGCACCTCACAATACCTTGCAAGATTGGATCTTGCGATAGATTTGTCGAATTACCATATTAATTTACTTGGGAATAGATCTTACTTTCTCACTAGTTGAGTTCACCTCATAACATACACTTGTCATACATAAACTTGTTTCTGAGAAATCTTGAATTCCCATAGTAGACTTATCATAAATTCATACATATTTTTCCTGATCATACTTCATTGTATTCTTGTATTCTCGTATACTATGTTTTGCGTAATCAACGGATGCTTGCTCGTTAATTTCTTTCTTTAAGAAAACATTATAATACAACACACGGGTCATTGGCGTTGACAATTTCTCTTTATATAAAAACGTAATAAATTTGGCCCCAGTCGTTGCTCTAAAATCACGGAATAAGTTGACAACACAACTGTGTCATCTAACTTTAGTTCCCGTGAGTTTAGCCCACTCTACGTGAGTCGTAACAACCGGTACCTACAAAATTCCATTTTAAAATCTATAAACATCAACTCCAATCACCCATATGTGTCTACCTTTCTAAAATCTTGTAAACTTTTGAATTCAACATTTAACGGGCTTTAGCAATTCAATTAAGCAAAACATAGATCCGGGGGTACTCATGACTTCATAAAACCTGAAAATCTTGTGACATTCGTATAATTCTCTACCACTTTACTTTCCATCTCATGCCTTTGCATCCACTTAATCCGTTCCATAAATCGAAACCTTAAAACTCTTGACCCAGGCTCTTTGCCAGCTCTTACCACGTTAACTACTAATGTTACCTTGAACCGGATTGATTCCGTTAATAGTTGTCCATGCATTTTCTTCCTTAAAAATCATAGGGTGTATGATGTGCATTCGATACTTGATGTTATAGAGAGTGCATGTTACATAAAAGATTGTGAAAACAACCCCCAATAGCTACTAAGGCCCTAGAGACGAAATGACAGTTTTTGGAAAAACTGAAAATTTTCGCTCCAGTTTCGCTATTAGCGGAACCCTCTGGAGTAATTTCGCTATTAGCGAAATTTTCTCTATTGGCGTAATTTCCTAAAAATTAATTTTCCAGAAAACATACTTTGCATAGAAAATCTCATTTTCTCAAGTAATCTAGTGCACATCATTCATTCCAAACATCTTAAAACAATTTTATAACCTTTGCATGGCAAGCATTAACATCAATCGATTCAATTCACGGCACCTTAGAAACTAATGTCTTATTCATCATATTACTTGACATGAAAATTCCACATAAGACTTCAACTTCATCCAACATACATGTACTTAACTTCATTCACTACGAACGGCTTAACTTATTTCTCTGCTAATTCATTCACTGTTAGAATCTTATTCCCGCTGAACATACAAATCTTTATCTTCCGTCCTCATATCTCAATCCCTGAGATCTTATTAACTCCATCAACACATATCGACTTATCCTTAACTTGTAGTCTTGTACTTACGTTCCAGAATATATATATATCCAACTTCTTCACTTACGGATACTTGAAGTATTACTAACATCATAGTCAAATTTGTCGGAACGTTCTTTCTTAACATATCTTACATTCCCGGAGGATTCACACTTCTACTTGATTAGTTCACCGGCCACCTTTTGGCACGATCAAACTTCTTCATCACATACTTCGTTCTTCCTGGGTCCTATTCAGCTCTCAGGCATCTGCTCTAATCATCGAATGTTAAATTGAGTTGATCAGGCTCAACTAACAACAACAATTAGAACTTTTACCCGGAACCCAATGGTCCCACTACCTTAGTTGTAATTTAATGACCCAAGGCACGGTCTGAATCGACCTGCTCTGATACCAATTGTAACACCCATACCAGACGTATCTAGAAAGTCTGGCACGTGCGTTAATATTAGTACTGGATACATTAAAATATACAACATAAAATTTTTCCCGAATGAATAATATTTACATCAAGTTACGTTCGTATAAATAATAATACAACACAACTCATCCACACATAAAATACATCCTTGATGTCCATAACGTCCTGAAGCTTTACGAACGAACCCTTGAAGTAATATCCATCCGGCTCCGAACATGCATAAACATCCTGCTTATCTGAAACAAATAAGGATTGGGATGAGACATAATGTCTCAGTGAGTTCCCCTAATACCTAGGCTATAGGTGACCTTAAGGGGAAACCTACGGTCACCACGTGTCTACATTACAACCTGACGGTTGATTATACGTGTGTGGGGACTTGCATGCTTAGACAGTAGTGCATACTAGAGCCGTCATAATCATATCTTAACTTGTTATAGGTTTCTCATCTATACATGTCATGGCGGTTGAGGGAACCTAAACCGCATTGCCAAGTGTACGCTTTACGTACAAGGCCTAAACATAAATAACGTAGCATATCATGACATGATTCTAAACCGGACGATTAGGGAACCTAAGATCGTCACTGGTATCATATTCTTTACGTGTCCTATACATATCTTGCTCTCGTCTAATAGCATTTCATGCTCTTGTCCTTGTTCTTAAACATAATCATACATGGCTCGATCTTGAGCATAAACATAACATAGTCATAATAAACATAATCGTGTCTAAGTTCATTCATGGGTTAGCGTTGAACAAACAGTTATTATCTTGATTCATTTTACGGATAGTCCCGAGTGGAGTAACCCCGAGATCAATCCCATACATGACCGATGTACGTACATCGGACTCCCTCGGTGTCGTGCGGGTCCCTTGCGGCTTAAACCGTTCCCCTTAGGTCGAGAACCTCCCGTATCCCCCTGGCGTGGATAACAAGAGACACGAGCACCTACGTCTTGTTTACTCAGTGACATGCGGGTCCCTTACGGCTTGAATCGTTCTCATAATGAGAACCCCTTGTATCCCCCTGATGTGGATATCAAGAGACATGTCACCTACACATATTAAGTCATGGTCTTGTCGTGCATATAAGTTAAACATGTACATACTTGATTGTTTACCTCGGAACCTTAATCGAACCGATTAGTGGTAAACTCTTACTTGTTCATATTCATACCTAATCATGGTGGAGAGACTAACTAGTCAATCCACGGCTTACGTACTTGCTAAATCATTCTAACTCATGTGCGAAGAAATTACACTTCGCGTCTTATCATTCTATGGATTCTTGCTATCTTTCTAGTTCTCGACTAGCTAAGCCGAGGCTCTACATACATGCCCTTCCTTAGTTCATTACTACCCCATCATATGTAAACTCTCTTGTGCCATTCTTGTTGTACATGCTAAGATTGCCATGATTAATGATGCAAGGATCAATTGACGAGATGTGCAATTTTCAAAAGTTACTAAAGACCGAAAATGCCAAAACCCGAGTCTTAAGCCATTTAGAAAATTCTATGACTTTATAAAGCCAAGTTTGTTCCAGTAGAAAAGCAAGTGAAACAGCAAAAGAACACGTCGAAACGATCGCTACGGACCCCCACACGACTGCCCCCAAGCACCCGAACGCAGAACAACGCAAACGTTGTCCTGTCTGGGGCGCCTGGCGCCAGGAGTAGGGCGCCTAGCGCTAGCTCCCTGTGTGTGGGCGCCTAGCGCCCTTGTACAGGCGCAGCGCTGCGATTGTTGCGTTTTCGGTGTTTTCAGCTACGAGTTTTCGCCATTTTCGACCCACAACTTGTCCAATTCGACCCTGTAATGCATCAAACTCATACAACAACATGTATAGACTTATTTAAACATATATCATGGCAATTTTAACATATAAACAACTAGGATTGGCTTGGGGTACTAAAGTTTCATAAAAACTAAACTTAACATAAATCATTATTCTTCACAAGATTAAACAACCCCAAAGGTGGGTAATCTATCTATGGAACTCACCTAGTAAATTTCTTGTAACATCCTCTAGTCCCAAGCTTCAACAACCAAAACCCTAGCTCATGATCAACTTGCTTTTCTTGATTAAACCATCCAAACTTGCCATTCTTTGCCATAAAAGAACCATAACATGTTCAAGATCAAGCTTCAAACTTCATCTTCACTCAACACCAACAAACCCTTATTTCTTTGAATCCATTTCTTGAGAGGAGAGGTAGAGAAATCAAACATAATACAAGCTTCTCTTAGCTCAAAGATCATGAGGAACCATAACTTAGAAGCTTGCCAAGGAAGGGAGAAAATTTGGAAAGGTTTGGTGGAGGGATGGGAGATGGAGGCGTGAGAGGGAAGAGAGGAGGAGGAGAAGATATTTTCTCAACCTAAGAGAGAGAAGAGAATAAGAATTATGAAATAATTCTTGCCCCAAAATCAAATAAATATCTTCTGGCGTGCAATTACCTTTTTACCCTTGCCTCAACGTGCTAGAACAACGACTCTGGTACTTTCCCGTGTTATGCTGACATGTTATAAAATATTTTCCATTAACTAACTTTTCCATGAATTTAAGTCCTCTGATATATTTAACAGGTGAAATTTCCTTTAGCAGACGAGCGGGATGTTACACTCTACCCCCCTTAAAGAAATTTCGTCCTCGAAATTTAGAGATCGACTACCAATCATCTTGACAAAACTTACTATCTTTGGTCCGAGCCATACATTTCGATTCATACATACTCAAAGGATTCATCGTATCGTGTCCTCATCTTGTTTCTTAACCCTCAGGTTACTGAACTTAGCCTTCTTGATCTTAATATCATTCAATCTTAGAGTTTTCTTAGTATATCATGACTTGGAAGTTACCTTGCTACACATAAACTTATTGTCTCAGACTCGTAACTTACCCACTTAACATAAACCATTCATAAAGGCATCTTATCATAAACATGAACACTCAGGATTTGCCTTTTTAACTGGAATCCTATCGGATACCAGGTTTGCCCTGCAGTGCTTACTTGCAGCATAAAACATTTTTCATACACATACATAGTTAAAACACGACTTTCCTTATTATACCTTGAGACATGTGCCTCTTTCTGACATTACTTTTCTTGACGATTCTACGAATATCTTATCTCTTTTCAGAGTCTTAAGAAATCTTTCGATCTCATTACCATTCTTACTACACCCAAACCCATAGATGACTCATATAACTTGTCAGGGAGAGGTGAAATTAAATACATCGATACATACGTCATTCATCAACCCATCTTATAGCTTGCATGCTCTTAAAACTTCCGTCTTAGACCTCTTGCACTGAATTCTCTTAACATATAATTGTACGCCTCCTGAGAATTTTCGAAAAACTTTGTTGTTTACTTCAACACATATTACTCTCCATAATCATCGCATACTTTCAAATGTTGCTTCTTGTTAAATAATAACGATACTCGTTCTAACATATTACTTTGAAAAGTTTTCTAAACATGAGTATTTGGATCTTTGGAACGAATAGAGACATAATCTTTTAAAAGAATTTTGTGAAAAATTGTCATGTTTAAATAATTTCGTTTCCAAGTCCCTCAATACCCATTTTAAATTTAAGAGTTCTTAAATCATAGTTCGAAATCTTCATAGCAAGTATCGTGATCGTTTAACAAGTCTGACATAAGAGAGTATGCACTTAATCGTGCATATCTCATGATTTATATCTTCATCCAGAATGAAATTCTTGATCTTTAAAGTAACTTCTTTCTTATTCTTTCTTGACTTACATACATATCTTGGAGACTTACATAATTGCATAACATAAATCATATAGGATCCTTGACCCTCATAACATTATCTCTTTTCCTCGTTCTAAGAACAATAAACTTGAACCTTCAACACATCATATCCGGTTACGATCACATATTGTTACCTTATCCTGCATAACACTTCTTCTTTTAATACCGGCTTCACAATTGATAGCTCAATTATTACTCTAAGTCACAAAAAGGAACCTCTCGACTCTTTCATGTATTTCTCTTGTCATAGCACATAATTTTACATGCATCTTTTTTTTATTATAGCACATATTCTTCATTTGTTGTGTATCTAGCCTTTCTTATCATACTGAGATCAAGACACATCCACATATCTTTAACCTTTTCATAACTGATTCTATAAGTCTCCTTTCTTACTTAACATTTCGAGAACTTCTCGTTTGTCCCATAATGCTCTAACGAAGGCTCTTACTATCTCATTCCATGTTCCATGATTACTGTTAACACTATGCCAATTAACTTTCGTTGCACCACTCTGATTCCCACCAGTTGGCCTTAACCAATACTATAATCCATTAAGACAACTGAAACTTCACATATGAGCATCATCTTCTTAAACTCTTCCTCAAAACATTTCATGTGGCGAACCTTGCCATAAACATGCACCTCACAATACCTTGCAAGATTGGATCTTGCGATAGATTTGTCGAATTACCATATTAATTTACTTGGGAATAGATCTTACTTTCTCACTAGTTGAGTTCACCTCATAACATACACTTGTCATACATAAACTTGTTTCTGAGAAATCTTGAATTCCCATAGTAGACTTATCATAAATTCATACATATTTTTCCTGATCATACTTCATTGTATTCTTGTATTCTCGTATACTATGTTTTGCGTAATCAACGGATGCTTGCTCGTTAATTTCTTTCTTTAAGAAAACATTATAATACAACACACGGGTCATTGGCGTTGACAATTTCTCTTTATATAAAAACGTAATAAATTTGGCCCCAGTCGTTGCTCTAAAATCACGGAATAAGTTGACAACACATAACTATCTCATAATTTTCAATTCCTATTATTCCTTATGCCACTAACTATCTCATTTCATGTTTTATTCATCCATAAGCATTCCATACTTCATCTCCTCCTTCATCTTATTTCTTGCACTTTAAGTTTCACCAAAAATTAGAATGTAAAACTTAGGAATTTTGTAATATTTCTCCTATGCTTTTAAATTCTTGCAAGACCATAGCATGTATCTAGGGTATGATGTAATAAGGACAATGGACTCTAATGATGTACACCGACACAAGCACCGACACATGCACACACCTCACTTTAGATGTATGGCTAGAATATGCATGTTTAGATGTATGCTTAGGATTGAATGTTTAGATGAATGCTTAGGGTTTACACTTAGAAAAATCAATCTTCCAAAAAAACATGAACAATATCACTCAAATCACTTTCTAAATAAACCTTGGGGTCAAAATCCCATTGTATTTTCCTTTTCATTTTCTTAATCAAAATTTCAATGAATTTTAATCATACTTTGACTTCCTTTCTCAAAACAACTAATCAAACCTCATCTTTTCCACAATCTTATGCCCTTGAGGCCTCTCTCTCTTATTCTTCAAAATCCATTTTCCAAATTTAAAATCAATCAACAAAAACAAAAATATTTTTGGAAGAGAACTACGGTGGATTTGATCCCTTAAACGGGTACGTAGGCAAGGAAACAATATTCCTTCAATTCAAATAAAATAGAAATTCAGACACATTCTTCTCCCTCCAATTCTTGACTAAGAAAACCCTTAGGTGTAAATATCATTTTCAAATAGCATTAAAAAATAAAGCGCGCGCGTAAAAAGTTAAGACGGTTCCTATAGGATACTATAGTCGTTATAGGTGCCTAACACCTTCCCATAGCGAAAACAACTCCCGGACCTCGATTCTCAAGGGTTTTGCTTATTTTTTCCCTTCCCAAGAAAAAATGAGATATCAAAGGTTAAAAAGGTTCAAACGTAATCAATGTTTGACACCCGAAAACCAAGATAAAACAGGTTTTACATTTGATATACAATCAGAGACGTAAATAATTACAAAACAGAGTTAGACTCTTAAGAATTGTTCAATTAATACCTCCAATTTAAAAAACTTGTGTAGTTATATAATTTATTTAATCTAAAACATGGTAAAGGAAGAAGAAGAAGAAGGAGGAGGAGAAGGGGAAGGATGAGGAGAAGAAGGAGAAGAAGGAGAAGGAGGAGGAGGAGGAGGAGGAGAAGAAGGAGGAGGAGGAGGAGGAGGAGGAGGAGGAGGAGGAGGAGGAGGAGGAGGAGGAGGAGGAGAAGAAGAAGGAGAAGAAGAAGAAGAAGAAGAAGAAGAAGAAGAAGAAGAAGAAGAAGAAGAAGAAGAAGAAGAAGAAGAAGCAGAAGAAGTAGGAGGAGAAGGAGGAGGAGGAGGAGGAGGAGGAAGAAGAAGAAGCTTGCGTGGATTCTGGGTCCCTCAGATCCAAGTAGCTTAGTCAGCTTATGTGTCTGATTCCCTTCACAAAGTATGTGGAAATCACTCCCCATCTTCTGTGAGACTTCCTTCTACTAGGGCATTGACTTCTGGTCGACCTTCCAATAGATCTTCCACTATAGTCTTCTAAGCTTCCCAATCCTTTTCTGGTGCTCTTCATATGTTCCTTCTTCATAATAACGAGTTCCTGCACACTTGAACATATGTTAGTATTCCAATTGTTCTTCAATACTTTGTTATCATCAAAACCCAAGAGAACTTGTATGAACCTGATCAGTTCGGTGAGAACGTATGAGTGGCAACGACGGCGGATAATTCTCTGGTGTGACGATAATGGCTTCCGACATGACGATGTTGAGTCTTGGCAGTGGGACGAAAGGTGCCTACATGAACGTTAGCACTCCGACACTCAAGTCAATAATGGAACTGAGAGAGAGTGGGTAGAAAGTGTTGTGAAAAATGAATCATACCTTGAGGGTGAAGCAAGTCACCCTTATATAGACGCGCGTTGGTCATAACCGTCTCTGAGTTATGCGACCTGTTATTAGGGACAAAGGAGGACACATGTAGCGTGATCCTCGCGCGAAGGCATGCTTCTATGTGGCACGGTGCACTTAAGCAGACCTGTTCCCTCAGGTGTTGAGCCTTACGACGGTTTAAGTCATGCCATGTGTTAACGTGTGATCAGTCTTCTGATCGGTCCAGAATAGTTGCCCCCAAGTTGTTGATGCCTTTATGGCACAATGGATTTCGGTATGAAAGGAGGCGTTTGGCAAGGCGCTCGCAATAGTTGTCTCAGTGGCGCTCGATGCGTGCGTTTTAATGGGAAATTTTTATTTCCGCCCGCAGGAAGACGACGCCCGATGTGACGTAATGGGAGAAATATGCATTTAATGCCTTAAAGCGAATCGTTTTATCTCGACAGGATGGTCGTTCATTTTACTCTCCACATGTCAGCCTCGTGAGTTTCACGTGCTCCGGGGAAAACGCTTACGCTCACGTAGCTTTGACTATGTTTTGTTTTCCCAAATTCATTGTCAGACGTTCAGATCTCGACCCTTTGTTTCAACTCCATCTGGTCCATTGATTCGAGCAGACTCAGAGTTATTTAAAGAGGATTCTCCCTTGTTTTCTTTGTACTCATTGTTTTCCTTTAGCATGATTGTTGGAATACATTTTTCTTTCCCTCTGAGTTTTTACATTTCTCTTCCTTCTTTCGAGTGTTCCTTTCATTCGTCGCTTTGGCTCAAATGGGAGATGGTTTTTTCTTTTCCAAGTTATTTTGGTTGGCTCCATGTACTTATCATTGTGATGCGTGACAAAGAGGAGGAAACTAAACTAGTCGAAGGGTTTACCAAAGCTACGGTAGGAATTGTGACTTGCGTTAGAACCGTTGCCCTTCTCCGAGAAGTTTTGGCTAAGATTGTCGACGTCGTGGTTGAGGTGAAGAACTCGCCTTGCTCCATCCTGTTACCCAAGACTGTTTTGCTTGCCGGCGCCAGGCTTCTTCCTGGTGGGTCGGCGCCGTCCATTAGATTCTTTTCTTTTGATTAAGAACTTGACTCCTCCCCTGGGTGAAGGAGCGTCGTCTGGCTTTGTCTAGCTTGTTTAATATTCACAATTATGTTTGTCCATGTCCAAACATAATTCTCGTTCCGGGCGCTTAGGTTTGACTAGTTAGAATAGGTGTCTTTTTTCCCTTTTGTGCTCGTCCTAAGGTTGAAAAGAAGCTTACGAGCCTTTGTGCTCCATACTCTATGTAATTTCCGTTATGACGACTCCTTATGTAATTGACTTGAATGTTTTAATGAAAAGAAGCTTAAAGCCTTTCTCGTTTATCTGTTGCACATTTCGTTCCGTCTATTCTTTCCTTTCCCCTTCCGAGTTTGAGCATTTTTATTTCATGCCGTGTTTTATGCATTTTTATTTTATGCCATGTTTCGTGTTTATGCATTTTTATTTTATGCCATGTTAGGGAGGGCTATCCAGTGCCTCGTTCTTTACGTTTGTGTTTGAGTGGTGTTGCATTCACATTTTGTTCCATGTTGCGCCACCCTTCTTGCTTTGAGCTTAATTGGCCGCCCGATGGAACATGTCTTGCCAAGGCTTAGTTCCCCCTTCTGCGTGTTTAGAGGCAAGACACTCTACCTTTGGGTGGCTAGCCCTTCAGGTGGGTCCCACGACGGTTCTATACTTTCATTCCTCTTAAAGCAGAAGCCTTGACATTCGCCCTTCTTTGAGGATTCTATCCTCATTTGAGACCTTGAGTCCTGTCTATCAACAACAGCTTGCAAAAAACGTGTTTCCTTTCGGGAGAAGACGCTCGTTTATTAATGATCATAAAATGGATTTACAATGAATTTTATGATTGATTTAAGGTACATCATTAGATTGGAACGAAACTATCGGTACTTAGCTATAATAGCGCTTGAGTTTGTCCGCGATCCATGTTCTGGGAATTGGGTGGCCGTCCAAAGTCTCGAGGACGGAGGCGCCCGATCTTGTGCTAGTGTTGACTTTGTAGGGTCCTTCCTAGTTTGTCGCCAGCTTTCCTTCTTGGGCGTTTTTGTTTCCTACGTCCGCCCGCCTAAAGATGAGGTCCCTGGACTAAAGTCTCTCAACCTCACTTTTGTGATGTATCGGGTGGTCGTAACTTGTTTGATGGCGGCTTCCGTCAGCGTGACAAAATTCCTTGATTCGTCTGTGAATTCCACCTCTTCCAACATTGCCTCCATATTGGTGGTTTGGTCGAGCGGGTGTGCCGTCCTCCAACTCAACTCCTTTACTTCGACCGGTATCACGACCTCTGTTCCGAAGGTGATTCGGAAAGGGGTTTCCACAACTTCCCTTTGCTTCTTCCAACCTTCTCTTCAACTCCCTTAGTATAACTCTATTTGCGGATTCCTCATGTCCGTTCATCTGAGGGTGTTCCACCAAAATGAAGTGTTTGATTTTCAACTCTTCTAGAAGCTCTCTCATTCTTTTGTCTGTGAACTGAGTACCGTTGTCGGTTACTACGAATTGGGGGACGCCGAAGTTGTTTGATTACTTGTGAAATGTGAATAGATTGAGTAATTCAGAGTTTTAACGTGGATTAAGATTATTCAAATCCTCTCTATCACTTTGTTAGATTAATGCAAAGTTCTTACTAATTATAACCAAACGACTAATAAACGAGAGATAACCTCAGGGGACGAAGATTCTCGTCCCTATAGATGTGAGATCGCTCCGTACTAGATATACGTTAAGCTATGAAAACCATAAACTTATCTTCGCACAAGTAATTGACTCCAAAATGTCATGTTTCTTCCCATCACTCAAGGGAGGTATCCACATACAAACATAGATTTGTGAGATGTTAATATGTATCCCCGAGTGGGAATATACACTAGCACATAACCTAACCATCATATGGCATAAAGATCCTTAATAAATTAAATACTTCTAAGCAAAATTCATATTTAATGATTCGAGTTAATGCAACACTCCAATCTAATGAAACCTAACCTAGGATCATTTCATATCTAGGGGCGTCACTTCCTAGTTTGAAAAATCCTTAAGCGTGAAACATGAAAATTAGAATAACTCAAATCATAATAAATGAAGAAATTGCATTAATTATATGGAGATTCATCTTAGAACCCTAATCTTAAGGTGTTTAATTACTCATGGTTACAAATAAAAACTAAACATACTCTTAGAACCAATTGGAGGAGGTGTGAAACTCCTCTTTGATGTGCGTCAGGCACGTGGACATTGACAAGATAGACAATTTCTCTCGTAGTTATGCGCCCAGGCCCACAAGGTCGTGTGTGTGTGTGTGTGTGGGGGGGGGGGGGGGGGGGGGGGGGGGGGGGGGGGGGGGGATGGTTCAGCTTAAGTGAGACACAATTTCTCCAACTTTTATTTCAAAGCTTTCCAAAACCTCGTTGATCTTCCATAACTTCCATAAGACTTCTTGCTTTGTTCAATTACATAATTTTTCAATAAAAAGACATAATAAGCCTATGGAGTTGCATGGTTAAGGAAGAAACATAACTACAATGACTCAAATCAATACAAAATGTCCCTCAAACCATCACACCGTTTACTAAAACTGCTACAGATAGATTGTCCTCCATTGTTTACTAAATGACTCAAAGATACCCAACACATCATATGATGAGGCGCCATCACACCGTTTCAGAAATCAAGTTAATTACAAAATGTCACCTAATGACGGGAGAAGCCAAACGTTCAAGTATTTAGAACAGAGGTGGTTTTATTTTGGGCATTTAATGATTTTTTGTAATTCTTATTCAATCTTTGTCTTATGATGTAATTAACAAATGTAGTAGTGCTTAGCCTATAATAGGCTTGAGTTCTCTTTGGTTTGGAACTACATACCACCAAACACTCTGTACTTGCATTGTTATTTCAATATAGTTTTTTAGTCTTTACTTTATGCATTCTAGTGTCACATAAAGAAGTCTTATGACAAACTTTCCCTAACCTCTATTTCTCTCTTTTTGCTTAGGAAATGCATTCACCTAACTTAGCGTTATTGCTTTTCAAGATAGATCTATGGTAAGAGTTTTATAACTTGACTCTTTCCTATAAAATAACTAATTTTTGAGAAGCTACTCATAAAAACTTCTCATTTGAAGTTGTTTTCTGATTATTTATTTATTTTTTAAAAACTATAACAAACTTATAATTGGTTGTTGTTGTTGTTGTTGTTGTTGTTGTTATTATTATTATTATTATTATTATTATTATTATTATTATTATTATTATTAGATTTTAAGATTGATAAGAAAAATTATAATAAATGGGCTCTAAATTTTAGTCGAAAAATTAATTCTAGATTCAAAAACTTCAAATTAGAATCAATTATTGAGATAATCGACTTATTAACAGACAGTTCTGACTTTATATTTTGTTTAAAGATGTAAATTTTTGTTTTGTTTTGAACTAATTTATTTTGTCTCTAAATCAGTCTCTGATAGAGACATTTTTTTATATATGAATTTTGCATGTATTTTATATTTTTCTAGTCATTAAAATAGATGAATAAAATAACGTTAATCATTAGTAATACATAAAAATGTTGTTGGTCCTATTCCGTTTATTTATAGATGAAAAGTTGTACCAATTGAGAATGACACAAATGATTAGACCTTCCACTTGCACTAATTGTTACATGAATTCAAATATGAAATTTTCCTACTGGTATAGATTGTTTGTTAGTTCATTGTAAATTCTCACTATATTTAATTTGATGGTTATCTCTAACCTAGCCCATTTTTTTAATTAAAAGAAAAGAAGAATTATTGTTCATATTAATTTTGAAATTGACAGAATCATACTCCTATAATTTATTTCAGAAGTTACAACAAGTAAAAGTGCATATATTCACACAAAAGTTTGAAACACTTAACTAACATTACACCTTCCCTCCTTTGGGATCTTTACACAACAGCACACGACAAATCCCATTTATTCACATTATTATAACTAAGCAAGAAATTGAAGTGAGGGAGCAACTAGTAAGAAAAGAAAAATTCACAAACACACACATAAAAATCAGAAACAAGATGAGTACACGTGTGGGGAGAGCCTAGGCTTAGGGTGCACTAATAGTGGCTCAGCTCGTTGAAGTGTGAACCCATAACCTTCATCCATGTTCATTTTTCCAGCATTGAGCCCACTTTCAAGTTCCCAATCAAATGAATGAGCCAATGTAGCTGTTAGAAGTTGGACCATACGAAGCCCTAGACTCATCCCAGCACATATTCTACGTCCAGCACCAAAAGGTATAACTTCAAAATCATTTCCCTTAATGTCAACATCACACTTCTCACCACCTGGTAAGAACCTTTCAGGTTTGAACTCTAATGGATCAGTCCATTGTTTTGGGTCACGAGCGATGGCCCATACATTAACCAAAAGAGTTGAGCCCTTTGGAATGTGGTACCCAAAAATCTCACAACTTTCAGATGCAATTCGCGGGAGGGAGAGAGGTGTTGATGGGTGCAAGCGGAAAGTTTCTTTTATCACTGCTTGTAGGTAAGGTAGGTTAGGTATGTCGTCTTCTCTCACGTTCCTATCTCGACCCACAACATTGTCCAATTCTTGCTGAACTTGAGCTAAGATTCTTGGATTTCGAATTAATTCTGCAATGGCCCATTCTGTGGTGCTTGATGTTGTGTCTGTCCCAGCTACAAACATTATCTATAAAAAAAACCAAAGCTATAAGTATATTTTCAAAAACGTAGAGGAAAGCTATAAGTATATTTTGCCAATGTCAAGAGGTATATTTGAATTAAAATTTTCAAACGTGAAATTGAACAAACATCAGTTTACAAACTTAAGTTTGGTAAAGATTGTATTTGTTTTAACATGGTTTATATTTAGTCTTTATTTTTCTCTAAAACATAGGTTCGAGAAAATTAATTTGCTTTGTTGATACGAAACAGACTCATACAAAATTGTAATTTGTAAGTGAAACCTCTCCAACTAACTAGTGAAAAAAAGAGAGGAAAAAAGCAAAAGCAACAAGTTGTAAATCGAAACATTTAATATTAAATAGTTATAAAATTAGCTTGTTTGATTTTATCTATGAGATGTAACTCAGTAGTAAAGAGTTTCATTTTGTAATCATTAGTGTTACTTAATTAATAATAATTTTCCGGCTTACCTATATTTTTTATACTAAAAATGTTTGTTCGTTTTGAGTCTTGATGCTATTTTTCTAGAGAAATAACATTTTCCAAATAAACAAAAGAAGTAAAATTCCATTGCCCAATTCATCTTTTACCACATTTTAACTTTGATAAATTAGGTCTAAATACAAAGTAAAATATAATTTTTATGAAATCAATGTAACATTTTAAATTGAAAAATGCATGAACATGTACTATTTTTTTGGGAGTGAACATGTACTATTTTTACCAGACCAAACAATTAGTCGTACAAACGTGTTTACCTGTTTGTCATATATAGACTTCAAGATGAATAGGACTGACAGTTAAGTTTGAAAAAAAAAAAAATAGGCTTCTCTATATGAATTGAGCAGGTTTAGTATAATGTTTAGGCGCACACAATACCAGATGCATATTTCTAAAATATATGATCATCTGTTTTTTTTTCTTATAAAAAAATGTCTTTTATTTGCGTGTTTAAACTCTATACATTTGATTTTGTGATTAAACACGACTAACTCGTAAGCGTAGTATCAGAGTATGCAGAGAATGAAGGAAAGAAAGCAAAGGAAAAAGATAACTTGGCACTCAAGCAACAATAGTTTACTACTTGCTAGCTTATGCTTTCTTATGATGCACCTTCACCTTTGTATATATATACTCTGTAATCATTCATTTCAATCAATAAGAATCATTTCTCTATTTTCCTAATATGTAGGTCAAAATCTTTAAAAATTAATGAAAATTCCAATATCTCTTAAATAAATGAAGGAAAATGTTAACTAGTGCCCCCGGGCACTAGTTAAGGAGATTAATATGGAAATTTTACATTGAAAAATGATGAAAAGTGGAATATTTCACTTTAGAATAGTCAAAAAGTTGTTGTGTTTAATAAAAAATTTATATTTTTAACTTCCTTAACTAGTGTCCCGGTTAACACAACCTAAATGAATTGTTGTTTATCCATTTTCCAATCTTCTTTTTATGAGAGGTTCAGGTTCCAATCTTCTTGAGTTTGAGAAAAGGGCAAAGTATGCACGTGCATGTGAAGAGTTATAGAAGAGTAGGTAACTTACCAAAAGTTGTGCTTTGATATCAACATAAGTGAGTTTGTTTCCATCATCATCTGTTTCCTCTTTAAGTGACAACAAAGTACTCAACAAATTCTTGTGTTTTTCATTCTTATAATTAGATGCCTCATGTTCCTCAATAATGTTTGTTAAAAATGCATCAAACCTCTTGTGTAATTTTTTCATTTTAGATTGAACTCCTTGAAGGTCTAGCCATTCTAATGATGGAATAAAATCACTTATATTGAAAACTCCAGCTAACGCCATCACTTCAAGAACCATTTCCTTGAACTCATCAGCTTTAGGTTCACAACCACCATTGCCATCATTGAATACTCTTCTTCCTAACATAACCCTAGCAAGTGCATTGGTGGTACATACATTCAATAGTTGTCCCAAGTTCACAGCTTTCGTGTCCGAATAATTACTTGCCAAATTGCTTGTCAATCTTGCTACCTCTTCCTGAAAAGTGTAATTGATTAGATTCAATCGACTCATGGATTCGTACGAGTTTAAATCGTATTTAAAATAACCGAGATGAATAAAAAACTATGTGAAGTGAATAAAAAAACCGAGATGAAATTACAGAAATGATAAATAAACTATATCAAAAGTTTTAACTTATAAGCAATGATATATATCCCCACATAATAGTGAAGAAAATAAAAAACCGAGGTGAAATTAACATGAACAAAAGCTCATAGGGAAATAATAATGAATCAAGCTATGTGATTCATAAACTAACATGAGACAAAATAACATAATAGTGAAATTCCTTCAAAAAAAAAAAAAACATAACAGTGAAATAATAATGAATCAAGCTATGTGATTCATAAACTAACATGAGACAAAATAACATAAGAGTGAAATAATAATGATTCAATATTTTCGAAAGTATGAAAATTAAAATTTATGTAGAATCGTCGTGGGAGGAATTCCTGTGGTCCAGAGCATGTATCAATATTTTAATGTCCAACTATAACTAATACTTAATGTAAATAAAAAACCACATACACACCTAAGTAGTTTAATTTACAATTTTTAAAGTCTATGTATTGAGTTATTTTGTGTTAAAATATTCCATTAATTCATCGGGTTGACGCAACTATGCATCCCATTTTCTTATGGTTTTATCTTCTCTTTGAAAGACTTTCAAATGGAATATTTATCCAAGAAAAGTCTTTTAACCTTTTTATCCAAGAAAAGTTCAGCTTTGTCCTAATCACATTAGCATGCATGGATGAGTGGAAGCCACTTATAAAAGATTTTTTTCTTCTCTTTGAGACTTTCTAATGGTTATTTACACTCCCATCACTTGGTGATTTTTCTTTTTCGTGAAGAATTTTTCAACCGAATAGTGATACACATTTATACAAACATTTTAAATATGAATTTAAAAAATTAATATTATTATGTAATTTGATTGAATGTATATGCAAGATATTTTACACCATCAATGATACATATTACATCTAAAAATATATATGTAAAAAACTTTAGAATAGATTTTCTTTGAAGTACCCTTTTTCTACTGATGTACTTTGAGCTGGTTAAGACATTTATTTTTTTTGTTGAAGGAGAGACATATTTTATATGTAAGTGTAACCCTAAAGAATATATATTAACTAATGTTTTTATTTTTGTTGATAAACAATTCTGTTTATTTTTTGAGTAAAATGCTTTTTTTTTTTGCTAATAATTTTTCTGCGTAATACTCTAAACTTATTTGTTAAAATCATGTATACATTCTTTCTCTAAAAAAAAAAAAAAAATCATGTATGCATTCTTCACCCCTTCAAATATTTATTTTGTTATCTATCTAACTTGGTTTACGGTTTACCGGCAATTATACCTATATGTCAAATAAAGTGGTTGACCTCACATGTTAATGAATTCTAATTAAGGCAAGAAAAAAATTATCAAAGTGTGGGATTTTTTCAGGTTACGAATTTTTTTCAAATCCTTCGAACTAAATTATCATTAAAATACACTCAAAGAAAGTGATATGATAATCTAATTATTTAAGTCATCAAGTAATACACTGATATCCTCTCAAAAAATTGTAATACACTGATATTTTAATATGAACAAATCCCTTGGAGTTTCTGTGCAGTACAAGAAAAACAGCCAAGCACCCTATTTCTCATTCTTCTATTCAAAAAGTCAATATTTAAAATAATAATAAAGTACATGTCTTTCAAATAAAAACCTATAGATAAGTTGAGTACGTAAAAAAAAATTATACAAGTCATAAGTTAATAATACTACATATTAATCAATAGTTTAAATTGAAGTAGGGTTTATATTAAATTACATACAGCTCCTTGAAGATATATAACTCCTTGAAGATGCAAAACAGCAGTTATATTTTCAGAAAAATGTGAGTAGTATATTTTAATTTAATTTTATCGGAAGATTTTATTCTCTTAGATAAAATTCAAATGAGAATTAATTTTACGGTTACAAAATCTAGACTCTCATATCGGAAGATATTGATAGTGCAATTATATGTTGAAATTGAGAAAATGATATTATAATTAACTAACCTGACGCAAGTGTTTGAATTCTTCCATGACTTTGTTGGAGAAGAGATGAATGGAGGAGATTTTTCGGAGCATTCGCCACCGTGGACCATATGGTGCAAACGCAACATCTTTATAGTTATAAAGTATATATTTAGCTCCGGTTCTGGGTGGCCGGCTACTAAAGTTAACATCATGAACCTTTAAGAATTGTTCGGCAACGGAGCCCGAAGCCGCCACAATAACGTCCACAAAACCTAATTTAAGGTGCATCAAAGGGCCATGAGTTTTTGCCAAGGCTGCAATAGACTGGTGTGGGGCAGGACCCAAGTGTGGCATGTTACCTATTATAGGCAATGGCTTTGGTCCAGGTGGAAGTGGTAGTGAAGAAGATCTTGTTGCAAATTTCATAAAACGGTATATGAGGATGCATAATGTGAAACTAGCTAATGCAATGAACCATATAGACATGGTTAATTAATTTGTGTTATGTGGTTATGAAATATGAAATATATGTGATGATGATTAGGGATTAATGATATAAATAAGTTTTGTACGTATAACAACAGCAATCTATTTGAATAGCAAAAAAAAATAAAAATTAACTAGTTGACGTTGTGTTGTTGTCACATTAACCTAAGCCTCAACATGCTTGGTATTTATAAAGGAAACGTTTCTCTGACTTTACACGGTTTGTTCATTTTGGAACGTAGGATTGTCAAATGGGACTTATTTTAATTTATTTAAAAAATTTAATGATTATTTTATATGAAAAAATTGTTCATAATGAATACATGGCATGTGCTTGATTTTTATATCGGGAAATTCAGTTTAGATGATACACACAACTTTGAAGGGACGAGAAACACTTGTGTGGACCAGGACCAAGAATTTTGGTTTGGTCACACATACAAGATTTTCTCCTTCTCTCTCTTCTCTTCTCTCTTCTACATTTTCTCTCTCTTCTCTCTTCTTTCTCTTCTCTCTTCTCTCTTTGTGTGTGACCAAACCAAAATTCTTGGTCTTGGTCCACACAAGATTTTCTCACAAGGGACACCACCTCTTTAAGAATTTGCAATTGCGTTTTACGTTATTACTTGGGACAAGGGATACCACCTCATAATAAATCATCATTTTTTATTTCAATTTTAAAAATAGAACGTTATTACTTGATTTTATTGAAACTTATTCAATAAAACTTATTTGGGGGGGGGGGGGGGGGGATTGCACGCGTGCGCGTGGTGTGTGGGGCACAAAATTCATTACTTTTATTGGGGTAAATTAGTTCGATGAAGCAATATGGTGGTTCGAAGGTTAACCGAGTTTAATTTAGCTTTATCAAAACAAGGGTGTTGGTGGTTGTATGTTGATCGATGTGGGTTATGGTATAAGGTTTTGGCTACTAAAAATGGGGTGTTAGTGGGATGTGTTAATAGAGGTGGGTTAATGGCGTCAGTGTGGTGGAAGGCTCTAGGTGTTATTGGGGAGGGTGATGTATAAGGGGTAGAGACTTGTTTAAAATAGTGGGTGGAGCGTAGTGTTGGTGATGGTGAAAGTACATAATTTTTCTGTGATCCGTGGTTGGAGGATGGGTGTTTGAGGTTTAAATGTCTTTTTGACTTTTCTATGGAAAATAATGTTACAGTAGTTGCTTTGCAGAGTAAGGGTGGGCCGTGGATGGACATGGGTGGCGGTAGAGGAGGTGCCTCTTTTCCTAAGAGGAGGAGCAGTTAGAGCAATGTGTTTCTTTGTTGGATAATATATTTTTTGCAAGATAAGATTCTTGATCGTTGGTTCTGATTACGTAATCTAGCTGACGATAATTCTGTCAAAGACGCTTACAATATTTTGATGCGGGTTGATCAATCTAACGTTGACAATTTTTATCAATTGAAAAGGATCCATAATAAGGAACATCTCTTGAGTCATGGAGTGGTAACTTCTACTTCTTTGCTTTGTCTGGGAGCGTGCGGGAAGGAAGAAACAATTAAACATCTTTTTTCTAGATTGTGATTTCTTTGGCAATATATGGAGTGATGATTTTTGCTAGCTGGGTATTAGTTTTATGAATTTAGCAGCCATAGGAGAGCATGCTGGTGGTCACATGTTCAAATAAAAAGGAAGTTCATATATGTTTTTAGATAGTCTGGATGTCATGTATCTGGATTATTTAAAAAGAACGTAGCTTGAGAACTTTTTGTAATAAACAACTTTCTTTGGAGTTACTGATGAAACACATAAAACTACACTCATGATGGTGGTTGAAGAATCATACACTTGTTTTCTTGTTGATTTCCATTCTTGATGACTAATCCTTTACTTTGTCTAGGATTCGTCATTTTGTAATTTTTTTCAAATTTTTCCCTTGTATATGTTTGGATAACTTTTACTTTTTCCTTTGATGCATTACTTTACTTCTGCTTCAAAGAATTGTTTGTTAACATATCTCGTTTTTGGCCTATTAAATTAAAAAGTTAAATACTTGTCAAAACAATAATTATACCAATTTATATATAAAATTATATTTTTAATTTCTCAAACAGTGTTCTAAGATCATCTATAATGAGGTCATTTTCAAATTTAACATCATGTTAAATAGACATCTTCATTGTGTACCTAGACAAATGAATGTTTTTAAAGATAAGTGCTTTTATAAGTATTATTTCCTATTATATGTCGGTCATACATGTACCAATTTTTTTTTATAATAATTATCTTTCGTCAATTATTAAATTATTTTAATATTAAAAAAAATGAGAGATGGCGCAAGTGTTTGCTAGTTTATGTAATTTTATTATCATTCTCAATAATATTCTAAACATTTATAAAAGTTTTTAGGGTAAAATATGTTTTTCGTCCTCATAAAATTAGCGAATTTTGGTTTTCGCCCCTATAAAAAAAAATCCACCGTTTTCGTCCCTACTTAAATTTTCAGTTACCGTTTTCGTCCCTCCCGTTAAGTCAACTAACTGTTGACTAACAAAATGCCACTTGGCTGTGCCACGTCAGCATTCAGTAAAATAAAATAAAATAAATCAGATTTTTCTATTTTTTTTCATTTTCGTTTTTATTAAAAAAATTGTGTTTTTTGATTAAAAAATGTTTGATATAAATTGTGGGTGAAAGCAGAAAACCCTAGATCTGATTTAGAAACCAGTCTTGTTCACTCTCATCTGCAACAATGCTAAGTCAACAACAAAATCATTCAATATTCCATTCTCCACCCTAGATCGAAGTTTTTGAAGACATCTGTTTGCATGTGTATCGTCGAATCGAAGGTTGGATATCGTAGAAGTGGTCCTGTTTGAAGGTCAGTTTTAATGCTTCAATATTAAAATCGGAACTGTAATTTGTGACTGTGTTTTAATTTTGTTTGTTTTGACTGTGTTTTGCAGGGAAATGTTTTGAAGAAGAAAGTTCCTGGTAGGATGGGGATCAATTAAGAGAAGGTTGAAACAGTGAAGCTTGAAAGAGATGCTTAGGATTTAGTGTGGAAGGTTTTTTGGTTATGATGTAATTTGTGATGGTAGTTTTTTTTTTTTGATGTAATCTTATGCTGATGGAAACTAATTAAGATTTGGAGTTATGAATTAGTTGGGATGGTACTTTTTTTGGGATGAAATCTTCTGTTGATGCAAACATATGCAGATCTTGTACTATAAAACTTATGGCATATTTGGTAATCTTATGCTTATGAAATGAAGTTAATTTTCATTCTTACTCAATTTCAATTCTGTCAAAAAAGCATATTTTTTGTGCTATTAATGCTATTAAGCTTTTGATTTCAAGTTTATATGATAGAAGCCAAATATATGTAGTTTCTTCCCATTTACTGATACAATTGCTCAATAAGGTCATGACACAATAACAGTGTGTGTTTTTGAATCATTTTGCACAGGTTGTACATAACAACATTCATTGAAAATTGCATAGAAAAAAATAGAAACGAAAAAAGTAGTAAAATCAGTTTTTTTTTCCAATTGTTTCTTATTAAAAACGAAAAAAAGTAGAAAAATCAGAAATCTTAGGTGGCATTCTGTTAGTCAACAGTTAGTTGACTTAACGGGAGGGACGAAAACGGTAACTGAAAAATTAAGTAGGGACGAAAACGGTGGATTTTTTTTTATAGGGACGAAAACCAAAATTCGTTAATTTTATGAGGACGAAAAACTTATTTTACCCAAGTTTTTATTCAAAAATATGAAGGTTTCACATGAGTTGATTTAAAAGTATGGACAAAGAGTGATGATTGAAATTTTTTGAAGGAGTAAATATTTAACCCTATTGTTTATATCTTCAAATCAACACCAATGTGCATTTATTAAAATATGACTTTTATAGTTAAACGGATGGAGTAGTAAGAGAAAGGGTGGTCTTGAAACTTTTTTATTTTTATTTTGAAACAATCTGGTCTTGAAAATTAATGGTTTGTTTTGAATCTTCGCTATGGACTAAAGCAAAGAGAGTGAAATGTATATAACTGGTACGTAAGCACGTCCTGAACTATATATGGTTGAATAAAGGCTTGGTCTTCATTTCTCTAATACTCACTGTTCAGTTTGGTCCATATTATCACAGTAGCTAAAATAGCCTAAAACTCAAACTAAAGTATTTGTTTATTAATAAATAATCTAATTTTTATTTCCGGAAATAATTGGAGTACAAAAACATCATTATCAACAATATAATTAATGTGTCATCGGTCACACCTCCGCATTGGTCATGTAATAACTGGTTGTTGGAGGTTCGATCCGAGGCACCCCGACCTGTAACCAAGCAAACAATATAATTAATCTACTTTTATAAAAATACGGTTAATTATTCTTTTTTTTTTTATGGTACAAGTTAATTATTCTACTTTAATTGTTGATTTTATGAAAAATATTCGCTACAGCCGTCTTTAATTATATGATTCTCTTGAAAAGAAAATCTTGTCTATATTTGAATAATAAAGACTATTTGAAAAATGTCAACTGCATTGTTTTTTTGAAAAGTTTAATAATACCCTAGCTAGTTTTTTTTTGACAATACCCTAGCAAAAATTTTTTTTGGCTTTCGCACCGGTTTCCGACCCATCAAAGGTGGGCGACTAATCCGGCTCGTGCGTAGAGGCATGCGCACTGGCCAAGCGTTGTTCTCCCTGGGAATCGAACCCGGTATTCCCCGGGTACGTCCTTGGAAGGAGCTCCTAGCCACTGGAGCCCAAGCAACTTGGTTATTTTATAGATAAGAAGAAGAAACACAAATCATGAAATCAATGAATTTCATTCAATGTGATGACATTAAAAGTTTTGTTCCAGATTGAGCCAACGCTCAATCCTTGACTAGATTCGGGTACCCTTCAAACCTTATACACATGCAGACAAAGTATATATGGACTTGTCCTAAATATCACTTGATCAAGGATCTACAGGAAGATTTGGACCGTTCATGATGAATTCAATGATGGCCTTTTCTAATCTGCTTACAAGAGTCCCTCGAGGACAACTGTCTAGATAATGATTTCACGCGTCCCTCGAGGGCCCAAAAACCTAAACATATTGTATAGTATTGCCTAATAAAGTCCAAGGAAAAATTAAGGCCCAAAGACTGTTAGAGAAAATTATAACAATCCAAGGGAAAGGACCATCACATCCTCTTCTCAATAAGTTTTGAACAAGGAAAACCCAAACCCGGGTAAAAATCCAATTCTTCAACAACATCATCATATCCATGTTGCTGCTAGTACAACATCAATACCCACACAAGATATCCATCATATTACGATGATACTACCTCCATTCTGTCCAGTCCTTGGAGAGACAATGAATAACCATGTGAATCTCGTCATTCCAACTCTAAAGAAGGACACATAAACCAATAACTTCCTCCATAAATTCCTCGTAGCATTCTAGAACCAGTCAAACTCATCACATATCAAGGCGACTGCGTAGCCCGCAATGAAATCAGCCAGATGAAGATCCAATAATTGGGGAACTTGAACAACATTGGTGTTCTTCAAATTTTCTGCCTCTAGTGGTTAACGCGGCAATTTCCATCCCACTTAGGTAAATGGTCCACATCTCACATTGTCAAAACAACGAAGATTAACCACTAAGAAGATCTCCTTCCAGATCTGATGGGAGGAAAGGAAACATAGGTAACAACAGTAACATAAGAAATGTAGGTCGTGGGATGTGGGGGACGCAGATAAGGAGATAAGGAACTTTGTCGCGCCGTCATAGTGGATGCACAAGCAATGACTCTCTTGTTCACTGTTGTTACCTTTTTGAGTCTTTGGAACATAGCTGGTATGATAAAGAACCCATACCGAGAAAAGCTTCAATGACAAGGATTAATTAACAACCATCCTATGCACAAATCCTTCTAGAGCCGCTGGCCATTTCGCCCTATGATGAAGTCTCAAACCCTTGCGACAATCTCAAAATAGTTGATACTCTGTTATCTTTTACGGGTACGCGTGGTTTGGTGAAATGCAAACTGTTTGTGTTGACTTTGCTGAAGAATAATTGACATTGTTCAATGCTTTAAGGCCAAGATCTATAGATTTGTGGAATGAACTTAGCATGAGGTTCACGACCCATTTCACCGCATCAAGGAAGTAACCCAAGTTTATTGATAACCTCGAGGTTATATGATTAACAATCACATCTCATTTCTGTTTTATCTTGGTTTTCGGGTGTCAAACATTGATTACGCTTGAACCTTTTTAACCGGTGATATCTTATTTTTTCTTGGGAAGGGAAAAAGTAAGCAAAACCCTTGAGAATTGAGGTCCGGGAGTTGTTTTCGCTACGGGAAGGTGTTAGGCACCCATAACGACTATAGTATCCTATAGGAACCGTCTTTACTTTCTACGCGTGCGCTTTATTTTTAAATGCTATTTTGAAAAGTGATATTAACACCTAAGAGTTTACTAAGTGAAGAATTGGAGGGAGAAAGAAAGTGTTTGAATTTTTATTTTATTTGAATTGAAGGAATTTTGATTCCTTGCCTACGTACCCGTTTAAGGGATCAAATCCACCGTAGTTCTCTTCCAGAAAATGTTTTTGTTTTTGTTGGTTGATTTTGAGTTTGAAAATTGGAGTTTTGAAGAATGGAGATTGAGAGGCCTTAAAGGCATGAGACTTTAAGAAAAAGTGAGGTTTGATTAGTGATTTTTGGAAAATGAAAGTCAAAGTATGATTAAAATTTATTAACATTTGATTAAGAAAATAAAAGAGAATACAATGGGATTTTGGATCCCAAGGTTTATTATGAAAAAGATTTGGGTGATGTTGTTCATATTTTTTTTGGAAAATTGATTTTTCTAAGCGTAAATCCTAAGCATTCATCTAAACATTCAATCCTAAGCATACATCTAAACATGCATATTCTAGCCATACATCTAAAGTGGGGTGTGTGCATGTGTCGGTGCTTGTGTCGGTGTACATCATTAGAGTCCATTGTCCTTATTACATCCTTCACCTACATACACACTACTTCCTTGTGAGAACTTAATCCCACACAAATGAATTAAAAGCAAAAGAAATGTGAAGAAATGGGATGAGAAAGTGTGGTAGAGAGTATGCTTATGATGTATGAAACATGAAACACAAGAAAATGGTTAGTAGCACATGATAATATGGAGAAAAATAAGGCAAGAAAAATACTATAGTAAAAGCATGGAATCTAACACAAAATAAATCAAAACAAGTGCAAAATATGACTAAAAATTCACCCATGGGATACAAGCATCACATAGCTCATAACTCTCATAGTCTCATGCATTTTTTAAAGGTATATATTCAGTTCTTAAAATGAGAATTAAAGCCACATGATGAACCCTACATTTTCAAGTGAACTTAGACACATTTGCACTCTTTATTTGTAGCCATGACTTGCAAAGCAAGCAACTAATCAAGATTCACACTCATACAGCAAAATTATATGCAAATAGTAGCTAAAATGTCACAAAACCATATGGTATGGGTCACAAACATATATCAAGAAATTGGAACTAGAATCAAGCAAATTTTCACAACTTTTTTTAATACAAAACATCACAAAATGGCAAGAAAATCCTCACATTTTTTTCTATCAATTTCTAATATGCAAAAATCATCACAAAAACACTACCAAAATATCAAGAAATGTATGTGAAAATTTTTAGAATTTTTAAAGGATTTTTGGACTTAAAATGTACAAGAGAATCACAAATTTGAACAAACACTAGTAAACAAAAAAAACAAATGCTACACATATTTTTATCAAGGTTTAACACATAAAAGTATCACAAAATGGTCAAGAAAAATATTAAAAAACATATGGAAAATTTCATGGAATTTTTATGAGAATTTTAGGCAAGGCAGGGGATGCAATTAGCAACACAGCAGGTGCACATAGCAAAAAAACAACACAGACGAAGAAACCTAAGCCCAAATCCAAGCCTGTATGGGTCCTGGATCTCAAGGGAGACTGTGGAGCGTTGGATTGATCCAAACGGATCAAACCCTAAATCCTGTGGCCACGAAAGAAAGCCAAGTGAACCAAGATTGAACCAGACCGGTTCAGGGGCTTATAAAACCCCAAGCCTGCCGGTCCAGTTCATTTCCTACGTTCACTTCTCTCTCTTCTCTCATCCTAGTGAGAGAAACTCTCACTTCTCTCTTCTCTCCTGGTCGTCTTCTCCGACGAACACAACGGAGGAGGTGCGGTGGCTCACCGGTGGCGCCGCCGCACCTGAACTCTTTTCTGAAAAAAAAACTTATGTCGTTGTGTCCGTCTTTGACCCCTCTTCATGATTTTGAAACTCGTTTTTTGAAACAAGGCTTGGATTTGAACAGATCTACACTTTGAATCTTACGTTCTAGGGTTTCAAAAACTTTTTCTAATCTCTTCGAAACTAAACCCTAACATGACCTATTTTCTACATCGATGATGATTATAAACCTGGATTCATGAAATAAACGGTGAATCTTGGAGAAATTACATTTTTAGGGTTTCAGTTTTGATTCTTTTCAAAACTTTTTGAAGTTTTTTGCTTCGATTCACCGTTTATTTATGTTTACAAGCCTTCGATGATGACTTAAAATGAAAAACGAGAAGGTTTCGTGAATTTACCTGGAGATTCGAGTGTTTCAGATGAGACTCTTCGGAAAACTCGAGTCCTGAATGTGTTCTTGATGCTTCTGGTAAGCTTTGCGAAGAAACTGAAAATAAATCAGTTCTTGATCCTCTTCTTCTTCACTGATCGAACTCAAACTTCGATTTCTTCGTCTTCTCCACTGTGATCGTGTGAATTTGTTGCTTTGGTGGCAAATTCACACTGGAATTGCAGTGTTTCAGGTTCGATGATGAAGATTCAGTGATGAATCTCTGAGAACTTCTATGAATTTACTTCAATTTTGTTTAATTTTGATTCTGGTGAAGCTAGGGTTTCATGAATGTTCTTCGTGTTCTTTGTTATTTCTGGCTTTTTGATTGTAACTGAATAGAGAGAGAAAGTTGTAATATGTTTCTGTGATTTTGATGTGTTGGCGCAATCTGAATGGGATTGTGATGATTGGGAGCTTTTATAGCTTGACATGTGTATCTGTGAGCCAATGTGTGCTTGCCACCTGTCTGGACTTGTAACTAATTCGCCCTTTGCTGAATTTAGGACTTGAGGGCCTTTCTGCAATTGTTGAAAATTCATGGACTATTCTGCAATTTGAAAAAGGACTGGACTGCAGATAACCTAAAAAAAGGACCAAAAATAAACTGGACAAAAAGGACTTAGTTGTAATTGAACTAAAATAAAAGTTTGACCTAAAAAAATGAAAATGGACTAAAGTGCAATTTTAAGAGTTTAAAGGACTGAAATGCAATTTTTGGGAACTTTTAGGACTAAAACGAAAAAATTAATAAAACTGAATTAAAAACGTAATTTGGAAATAAACGTAAAGTGAAACCAATAAAAAACACCAAATGGACTAAAACGAACCAACTACTTAAATGAGGTACTTTAAAGTAACCTCTCTGCCAAAATTTTGGGTGAAATGACCAAAATGCCCCTGGGGCTAATACTGACTTAAAACGACTCAGATGTAATTAAAAAATGGATTTTTAACAAGAGAATTGAAGCAAGAGTTTATTTAAACCAAATGAAAAGACTCAGAGACAATTTTTAGAATTTAAACAGAGTTTTAACACATGAAAAGACTAAACTGCCCCTAGGGGCTGAACTGACTCAAAATGACTTCAAATGCAATTTTTTAAAATGGATTTTGACATGGGATTGAAATAGAAACTTATTCAAACTATTTGAAAGGACTCAAACAATTTTTAAAGGACTAAAATGAGCTTGGATACAGGAAATGACTAAAATACCCTTTTATATGAATTTTGCAAGTAATATTGAAATAAGATGCAGAGAAGGCTGTAATTGATCAGAGACATATTCAAATGACTTGAAATGCAAGAAAAGAGGAATGGGGCTAGTATTTTTAGGTCCAAAATTAGGGTATAACAATTTCTAATTTGGGTCATGATGTCCAACTATGATGTCAAGAAAGTCCCCGTCAACCAAGGAGCTTCTTATGACATGTTGTACACAAATTTGTTATGCTATTGGCCTAAAATAAAAAGATATCATCCCTTACATGGGTTGTGACTTGCAAGATTTCAATGGGTCGACCACAAGACTCTAGGGATTTGTAAGGTCGGTTACTTTTGGACAAAAAAACTTGTAAAACAGTAGAGATCCAGTTTTTGGTAGTTCATTGTCTGTCAACACACAACTGGATCATAAAACGCCAAAGTCTAGCTCCCATGTGCACCATTTCTTCAACGTTTCACCTCAAAATGTGGGACGACAATGACAAACGTGTAGGTGAGAAAAACACAAGAAAGAGAGGGGGTTGGATTATGTTGGATTTTTCTGAAAATCTTTTCTAAGTTAAAACAAATTAGAGGCAAAAATGAAAGAATCATAGGAAGATAAAAATCAACACATATATTTATTCTGGTTCACCCCAAAATTCGGGATTACGTCCAGTCCCTCACTTTTGAGATGTTTTTCCACTATCATCAAACTTTATTACAAAGTTTACAATAAAATTGATGTTTGTTACCACTAAGATTTCCTGCCTCTACTTGAGGACTTTCTACAGTCCAACAAGTTCAGAGTTTACAATAAAATTGATGTTTGTTTACACTTCAGAGTTAAAGAGAAGTAAACTAAATTACGTACAACATCTTTCTAAGTACTTAAGAAATTCTAAAATGAATGTTTGTAAGAGTCAATGAGCAGTAAACTAAATTACGCTAGAAATTTGATCAGCGTTTTTGCACCATTAGAAGCGTGTAGTTCTCTTTGTTTCTTCAAATGCTCGGGACCCTTTTATAGGAGAATTTACTAGAGTCTTAAGGAAGCTAGATGTGCTGACACCTCTTTAAACAACTACTCTATTCAAATCTTTTATAAAAGAACCTTGAGTGTTTAAGAAATATAAAGAAATACACAGTTTCAACTGTGTCAAAACTCTGATCAAATTCTAGTGCAAAAACACCTAAAAAAATTCTTAAAAACTCTCATCTTAGAATTTCTTAAGTGTTTAGAAAAAAAATCTTTAGATAAAAAAATCATTTGTATTGTGCTTAATCTAGTTTACCACTATTTGAGTCTGAAGTGTAAACAACGACAAATTGTTTGCAAACTCTTAATCCAGTTGGATTGAAGGAATTCCTCAAGGAGAAGCAATAAATCTTATACTTTTGTGTCTAAGTAATTTGTAATGAAGGTTGATTATTGTGAAAAAAAGATCTCAAGCGTGATGGGACTGAGCGTAATCCTAAATTGTGGGGTGAACCAAAATAAATATGTGTTGATTTTTCTCTTTCTTTGTTGCTTTATGTTCTTAGCCTTTCTTTGTTGCTTTGTTTTAACTTGAAAAGTTTTTTAGGAAAAGAAAACACAATTAACCCCTCTGTGTTTTTGTCACCCTCATAAATTAGTTGGATTTTGAGATGCCGATTATGCTTATAATTGAGCAGAGAGAAAAACCACCAGTTGAAGGTGTCAGGCCAGTTCATCGGCGAGAATCTTACCTTTTGGCTAGTAAAAGACAACAAACTAATGCATTGTCTAGTAGAAACAGAATACGTATCATATACAAGTTGTAGCACATAACTTTTGTGGATGAAACGTCAGCTTTAATACTACCAGTGAAAGTAGTATTTTAATTTTATGTGATAATACTCCAGCTATTTGTCTATCTAAAAACCCACTGTAGAACAAAACATATTAAAATTAAACATCATTTCACAAGTGGTTGTGTTCAGAAAGGGATACTTGATATAAAATTCATCAATATAGACCATCAATGAGCTAATATTTTGAATTCAATTTTGAAAAGAAATATATTTTATATAAATGAAATTTAGATTGATCTCTTTTGATAAAATTACTTTAAATAACTTAAAGCTGAAAGTTTATATAACTTTTTTTTTAGCAAAGAAAGTTTATATAACTTATTTTCTCTTTTTTTTTTTTGGTGGTGGCCGGGAATTGAACCCCAGACCTTGCATATTTTATGCATTGTCCATACCAACTAAAATGATATAACTTATTTTCTCTCTCAAATTTACTTATGCTATCTTAATAATAAAAATTAAATATTAATTAAATTTATTTTATATATCATTTTATATATCATTTTATTTACAAATCTGTGGTAAGAGTTTGATTTTTTAATGTCGAGAGACATGATACAAATCCCACCTGAGACAATTATCAAATGACCACATTTCAGTTGGTGTATTCGTTGCTAGCTATCTTACCAGGTATTCTCTATTTTAATTTTACCAAAGAAATCTTAAGCATAATAAATTATTGGGAATTTAAGAAAAAAATGTGACTAAAAATCCAATAAGAGTAAATATGTCTATATTTGTTTAGATTGATCATTTCTTAATTTGTGAGTCCAAATTTAAAAGGATCAAAGATCATGAAGAGACAGGTGATCAATACGAGTTAAATTATAATGGAGAAATATAAATGTAATTTTCTTTTTTGAAGGAAGGAAGAGAAATATATAAATGATACAATTAGAAGGAAAAAAAATAAAAAATGATATTTTTTTGGGATAATTATTTTGTACAAATTGACGGTTATGGCGAAATGGATGGTCATTATAATGTCATCCTTGAATTTCTCAAGAAAAAATGTCATCCCTTGAAAAAATATTGTCCTTGTCTTTTTCAACTTTTTTTTTTTGTTGTCTTATTCAACTTTAAATAATCTTTTTTAGGGGAATCAATTTTGAATAATGAAACCTCTAGAAACACTAGGGTAAAGTTTCAACAAATGACACTGTATTCATTGGAACAGTAACAGTCAATATAGCTTAACTCATCACTCAAGAAGAATCCATTTTCATCTTCATCATCTTCCTATCAAATATATAATTATTGATTTTTTGACCCAATAAATAATAATATGTATGATCTGTTTGCTATGTTTTTTCTTGGTTTTTGACCAAATAGTTCCATCACATTGATGTCATATCATACGTAGAAGAGTAGACCTCTGTAACTTTCATTTGGTGTGTACATATACGTTGAAGACTAAACCTCTGTAAGACTGTAACTTTCATTTGCTGCGTCCATATTAATGCACTCATAGTTCTGATTCTGACGATGGTAATAATGGAAAACTAGCTGCGTCATACGTGGAACCCTTTCATGCATACAAATAATTTGTTTGAAATAAACACGTTTGTTTGAATCTTGAAAATAAAGAAGAGAACAAGTAAAAAAGTAGTGATGATTTGTTTTATTCTATCATGTTATACCTATCGTCAATCAAAATATATAAATTAAACAAACATAATTTAATTATGGAAAATGTTAACTTGTGCCTTTGGGGCATAAGTTAAGAAGGTAAATGTAGAAAGTTTTTTTTTTGAAACGTGTGTATTTAATGTCTTAAAAGTTGCAAAAGTTATACTTTCAATATAAAATTTATTTTTAATTTCCTTTTTAAGCTCCTTAACTTGTGCCCTAAGAGCACAAGTTAACATGACCCTTTAATTATGTATGTTTTTTTTATAAGAATTTGACTATTGTATAATATATTTAATTTGATTCTTCATGCAAACAAACAAAGTTAGAGAAAAGGATTTATTTTTATAAATTTATTTTATTAGTGATTAGCATTGAGTGAGACCGACACTTCGTGTCCGCCTGTCTATTCTTTTTATTGCGCTAACGCATGTAAATTATTAACAATATTTTTTTTATGAAATTAGTTAGATTTTGATTGAAATTATACGTATAGATGTTCGCGATTTTAAATTATAACATTTCTTCAAATTTACTTCTCTTGAAATTTGTCTTGTATTCTCTTCCGATTTACTTCCTTTTCTTCTTCAAAGCTTCCACATGTATCATTTTTTCAATTGAATCTTTCTTTAAATATTTATTTATTATTAATTTGAGGGTGGGGTGAGGAAGTTTGGAAAATAGTTGGATTAAATGTGATACAATATGTTTAGATAAGGAGGATGGTTGTTTGGGGGCGAGAAGAACCAGAGAATTTAATATGCCATTCTGAGTAAGTGGTCTTTGAGGATGTGTATGGAGCAGGAATATAGTTTGTAGAATAGGGTGTTAGTAGCGAGGTATGGAATTCAAGGTGTGTGTGTGAGGGTTGGTGGGAGGTTAAGATCAATTTGGTGGAGTCAGACTTTGGATATGTTGTTTGATGATCATGTAAGGAGGGTGATGGGTGATGGAGCTATGCCATTTTTGGTCGGATGTATGGATGGAGAGACCGGGTGGGGGTTAGGTTTAGGCGGTTGTTTAATTTAGAAGAGAATGGGATAGTTATTGTTTCTGAGATGTTTTCTTTAGATTGGCAGATAGGGTAGAGGCTTCGAAATGGTGTCATCGGTTATTTGTGTGGGAGGAGGAGATGCTGGGGGAGTGTTGTGTGCTTTCATCTAATATTTATCTTCATGTTAGTGTGGAAGACATGTGGAGTTGGCAACTCACGCCAGACAAAGGGTACACGCACTTGTTGACGGTAGTGTAAAAATGTAATCTAGACGAATTTTAGGAAATTATAATAAATTTGTACCATTAAAATTGCCTATTTTTTCTTTGAGATTTTTGAGGAATCATCTCCCTACAAAAGACAATCTGGTAAGGCAAGAAATTATTCAACCACTTATGAATCTTGTTGGAACAAAATGTGTTTAACATCACCTTTAAGTTTTGATGATAACAAAGTATTAAAATGTCCATTGGATATGCTAATATTTGTTCAAGTGTGCAGGACCATAGACAAAAATTTATAAGTCTTAATTTCAAGTATTGGTTCTGAAAGAACAAAATAGAGCAATAAAATTTACAAAGGAAGCTTATGTTGCAAGACAAAGTCTGAAGACCAACAGCGTCTCAAGACCATCAGAAGCTGACTGCCTGATGAGTCATTAATTAGCTAGTTTTTATATAATATTTAATTTCGTTTTAATTAGATTTGGTTTTATTTTATTTTAATATTGTATCCTTTTTGAGCTATTTTATTTCAGTTGCATATTTTTATATTTAAGGAACGAATATATGATGGATTGAGTCTTGGAGCAAAAGAAAGGAGTCTGGAGCAAATTTGGAGCAAAAATATGAAGATTAGGAGACAAAAATATTTCTCCCCCAAGTCAGAAGCTTGGCACGCCCGTGCCAATATGTGGCACGGCCCGTGCCAATATGTGGTACGGCCGTGCCACCCTCCAGAGTGCCTTTTGCTGCTTTTGCTTAGGAGTTAAGCTACTCTGTTTTAGTTTTTACCGAAAAGTCCATGTAGTTGCTTAGATTTTAAGTCGAATGTAAACTATAAATAGATTAGCCTCCCATCACAAATATTCATCTTTTGTTCTTGGAATAAAAGTTCACTTTTACTTTATTGTTATATTCTTCTTCTTCTCCTTCTTCTCTATGTCTACAATGAACGTTAGTGAGTAGAAACTTCTCTTGTCTTGGGATTGTTGGATAAGTCTAATGACATAATCCTAATCAAATGAAGCTTTAACCTTAACTTTATGTAACTCTAATTTCTAATCTAAATTCACCGTTCTAACATGAATTAACCATTACCAAATTGTGGAAACGAAAGTGGAGGGTTTGATAATTGTTAATCCATCATCTCAAATATCAATTCATAATGCGAAAGCGGAGTTTTGATATTGGAAGAAGTGAATTTAGACAAGAACTGCAAAGACAGCGAAATAGTCTTTGTAATTCTTGAGACATGAGTAGTTTCAATCCTTATAAGCTTCTTCTAGTAATCAAATCAGCGAAATAGGTTTGGTTGCTAGAGGTAAACTCTCACTGGACTTGGTCGGAAATGTGAGGGGCTAAAGGGAAACCGGTCTTTAGAAATTATGTATAAAACATGAAGTTATAAGTTAAGGTTTTGGCTTGTGAAGGACTTGTCATTAGGATGAACCAATAATCCCAAGGCTCCTTTTATTTTATTATTGTTATTTTCTCATATTTAAAAATCCCAACTTTATAATCTTAAACTCTTATCTAATCCTTATTGAAAGTTAATTGAATTCATAACTCCCTGTCGGAACGATACTCTTTTTATTACTACTTCGATAAACCGTGCACTTGCGGTTTATCCCATCAAGTTTTTGGCGCCGTTGCCGGGGAGTTATTGCAATTTGATTAATTTTTTTTTTTAAAGATTAGACTAAAAAAAAATCTTTTTTTCTTTATTTTTTTTTATTTTTTTCTTTTTCTTCTTTTTCTATTTCTTTCTTTTGCCTTTTAACTTCTTGGGAAGCATAAAATAATAAAGATATGGCTGAGGAACGCACTCTCAAAGAGTATGCAATCCTATCTTCAAATGAGTCATATGATGCTATTGTGTACCCATGGACAATTTTGAAATAGAACCTGCACTTATTCACTTAGTGCAACAAAATCAATTTTTCGGATCACCCACTGAAGATCCGAATTTTCATATTTCAACTTTTTTAAGACTCAGTGGAACCTTGAATGCAAACCAAGAGGCCGTAAGGCTGCACCTCTTTCCTTTTTCCTTAGGGGATAGATCTAGTGCTTGGTTTCATTCATTGGAAATAGGTTCTATCACTTCATGGCACCAAATGAGACAAACTTTTCTTTCCTGATTCTTTCCCTATTCTAAAACTGTTCAATTAAGGAATCGAATCACACAATTCACTCAAAAAGATGGAGAATCTCTTTACGATGCTTGGGAGAGTTTCAAAGAAATGCTTAGACTTTGTCCCCATCATGGTTTAGAGAAGTGGCTTATTATTCATACTTTTTATAATGGTCTTTTGTACACCACAAAAATTTATGTTGATGCAGCTGCAGGTGGAGCTTTGATGAATAAAACATACACATGAGCATATGCTTTGATCGAGGACATGGCACAAAATCACTTTCAGTGGACCTATGAAAGGGACATCACTAATGTTGCTCCTTCACCCTCTAAAAAAGAGGCAAGTATGTATGAAATTTCTACCCTTGATCATCTATCAGCTAAGGTGGACACACTTTTTCAAAAATTTGATAAATTAAGTGTAAGTGTTGTCACACCCACTCCTGTTTCACCACCATGTGAATTTTCTGGAATACTTTGTCATACTCGTGTTGAATGCAAACTAGGTAGTATTGTTGAAAGTCCCGAGCAATCAAACTATGATAAATATAATCTAGGGATGAGGCCAAACCAAATTTTTTATAACAAAACACCTCAAAATCCCTTTGGACAACAAACAACACCGCCTGGTTATGCAAACAACCAAGGAGTCCCTCAAAAATCCAGCTTGGAAATTTTAATAGAAAAATGTGTTATGGATCAATCCAAGCAATTTCAAGAACTTAAATATCAAATTGGATTTTTGAATGACTCTATTGTCAAGCTTACATCTAAAGTGGACTTCATTTCTACTCACAAAAAATTGCTAGAGACTCAAATCTCTCAAGTAGCCCAACAAGCGGTTGCTTCCTCTCCTACCACCGGAATCTTTCCATGTCAAACTGAAACCAACCCCAACGACCATATAAGTACTATTACTCTTAGGGATAGTAAACAATTAAAAGACTCCGTTGTCAACACTAAGAACAATGAAGGAGAGATAGGGAGTGATGAGCCTCAAGGTGAGAAAGCCATAGGAGAGAATGATAAGTCATTTGTTTCACCATCTCATGAGCCTAAAATTCCATTAACACAAGAGTGTGGTAAATCCAAGTTAGATGAGCAGTTTATGAATTTTATTGAAATACTTCCAAACAAATTGTCATCTAAACTTAAGAATCAAAAAAGATTTTCCATACCTTGTGTGATAAGATTTGAAACTATAGAAAAAATCATGTGTGATTTGGGAGAGAATGTTAGTTTGATGCCATTGTCCCTTTATGAAAGATGGGGTATATGATAGTTAAACCACTTTCTAAACGTCAAGCTAATGACTTTAAACAAACGCTTCGTGGGAGGCAACCCACACATTTAATTGCTTTTATTTTGGTTGTTTTTCATTGTTTTAAGTTGGTTTGTAGGTAATTGTACGAGCATGATTCAAGAAAATGAAAAAAAAATTGAGCCTAGGATGTCCAGAATGTTGGCACAACCCGTGCTTGTGGTGGCACGTGAAGGTGAGAAAAACACAAGAAGGGGGGTTGAATTGTGTTTTGGAAAATTCTTCGTTTCTCCTAAAAACTGAACACACTGATCAGAAGCTAAGTGATACCGCTTCTGAAGTGATAATCAGAATCTGAACGCAGCGGAATAAAACAGAGAGAGATAGAAGAAGAAAGACACAAAGCAATTATACAGGTTCCTTCCACAATCCGGAAGTAGTCCTGTCCCCCTTGCACTTCCAAGGAGAGTTCACTAGAATGTAATATCTGATTACAATTGCTCAAGCACACAGCAAGAGACTTCCTTTGCTCAAGAACACTTTGCAAGAGTCTTCCTATGCTCAAGAACACAATCAAGCGACTTCTCTGCTCAAGCACAACTGCAAGAGACTTCTAGACAAATAAAATTACACAGAAAATTGTTTGAGGTTGAACACTTGATATACAATCAGAGGTGCTCACAATACAAATCAGATACAGACTCAATAACTTAAGAATTTCTAAGATGAAACTTTTAGACACATAAATTCTAAGTGAATGCAGAACAATTTCAGTAGAGGTTTGGCACTTGTAAAAATGTTGAGAGTCTTTCGTTCAGCATTGCCAAATCTCTAAGTCTTCACTCCTTTATATAGAGGTGTGAAAGAGACGTTGTGAAATTGCCAGCACATCAAAGAGTCGTTATTGAAGCTTGATCTTTCACCAATGATCTTTTGCCTGATTTGGTTGTTGTCCTATGAAGAACCAATTTGAAATCCATTCCCATTGTGAAGGAACATCTCTGCAGGCATAACTGTTATTCTGGAGCTATTTTCTTGTCCTGTAGCGTAGACACAAAACAGAGTAGTGGAGAAGGTGGTTGTAGAGTTCGTACAAAGTACAATGTCAACGCTTTTTGAATATAAGGTTCCAATGCCTTCAAATCTTCACCAAAATTACCGTTGCAATCATCCACTAATCTTCTGCAGTGTTTTTGAATCTAATAGACAACTTTTGAAGTATTGATCCTTGAATCTTTAGCTTGTTGTGATAGTCAGCTTCTGATGAGCTTCAGCTTCTGATAAAGTCGCTTCTAAAACTATCCGCTTCTGATGGTCTTCAGCTTCTGATGACTTTCAGCTTCTGATGAAGTCATCATTCTTCAGGAGCACTTTTGTCTTCAGATGCACTTTTGTGTTCAGATGCACTTTTCTTCAGATGCTTTCAAGCTTCCTTTTCTTGATTCCTTAGCTCTCTTTTTGTTCTTCAGAACCTTTATATGATGTAAATTTTTAACTATGGTCCTGTACACTTGAACAAATATTAGCTAGTCCAATTTACAATATTTAATACCTTGTTATCATCAAAACTCTTTAAGGTTCATTGTTAAACACATTTTGTTCCAACAATCTCCCCCTTTTTGATGATGACAAACAATAGTATTTAAAAATTGATCAATTATTGTTAATCTAATTAACAAGTTGACTTTGGGGTTCTGAGGTTTGTAAGCTCTAACTCCCCCTGAGTCTAATAGTCTTTAAGGTGAGGTTTGTAAGCTCCCCCTAAGTTCTATCCAGGTTAATTAAATTCATTGAGCGCATAATTATCAGATCTTTAAACAATAATTAATTGAGAAGAGATTATAGATAAGAAGAATGCTTCAATTAATTTTATTTGAAATTTTGATACTCCTTCTTTCGTTCATAGCTTATACCTTTCAGGTAAAAATGACAGAAGTTTTTCAAAATAATTTTTCAAATAACATTAATGGGGCTCAGAGCCTTTAAATACTATCACATATACTCCCCCTTTTGTCATTAGCAAAAAGCAAATAATCAATAAAGACAAAAAGATATTGAGAAAAACTCAAACATGAAGATAGTATAACTACAAACAGAACCTATAATCTTATCAAAATATAATCAAAGCATAAATAAAGAGTAATTCAGAGCAATGTATATGTATATGAACAAAATATCAAAGCATTTTGAATCAGAACCAACTAAGCAGTCAATATCATTCAGAAACAGTAAGAAATTTAAAGCATGAGATGTTCAGAATCAAGAACTGAAACAACTTAAACAAACAAAAAAAAACACTAGGGTGTGCAACTAAGGTTTGGTTTGTTGTTGTTGTTGCATCATGTTCATCATCTTCTCCATTTGTTCTGCTTGCTTCTTCACTATCTCTTCAAGTGCTCGTTGCCTCTGAACAAGAGCATCTTCCCTTGCTTTATATTCCTCTTGTTGCCTTGCTAGCTTCTGCTTTAGCAGTTTGAACATCCTTGCTTCCCTTGTCACATAGTCTGCTTCTGAGTAGAAAAGCTCATTAGTCAGAAGCAGCTTGGGACCTCTAGCTCTTTTAGCTGACTGAGAGATCTTGAAGAATCTCCTGACAGTAGCAGATTTGGTCCTGATGCACTTGTTGCTCACTGCTTCTATCAGATCAGTAGCTCTTTTCTTCAAAGATGCCCATTCTTCCTCATATGCTATTGGCAAGTCAAGCAGTCTTCTGAGCTGCATCAGATCTTGCATATCTGAACTTATCTTGAGTAGCTCATATTCAACGTATTCAGATTCCAGGATGTCTAGGGGTGGTTGTTCAAGAATTTCTTGGTCTGAGGATTGGTCAGAAGCACTAAGGGATAGGTTTTGAACAAGGTTAAACTCTAGAATGGTGAGTTGTTCAGATTGGGTTGAGGAAGATGGTTGGTCAGAAGCAATGTGTACAGATGAAGTTGAGGCTAGGAAATTGACTTGATGATTGTCAATATCCATTGGAGTAGGTTGGGGTAAAGCTTGCTCTGGTTGTGGGTTTGGTTGGGGTTCAGTATCAGTGTTGGTTGGTGGTTGTTGAGGTGATGTTTGCTCTGTTTGAATGTTGGGTTATGGGTCACTATCAGCTTTGGGTGATTGTTGTTGTTGTGGTGATGAGGGCTTGTGTGGTTCAGGTGTTTGTTGTTGGGGGATTTTTGAAACAACTTTCTCAGAAGCAACTGCTTTTGAAGTTGTTTCGGAGGTTTTCTCTGAGTTAAGATTGACATTTTCTGGTACAACCATGTTAAGGGGTTGAATGTTGAGAGGTTGAGGGTGATGACGGAGAATACTATCAATGACTTGGTCTCTTCTCTCAGCCATTTCTTCTAACTTTTGATTAATTATATGACCAACTGGCTCATAAGAGCTTGACTGAGAGGGCTTTTTGTTGGTTTTGGTTGATGTTGGATGGCTTTTTACTGGTTTTTGAAAAAGGAGCTCTATGGGTATATCATCATCAGAATCTGAAGATGATGAGGATGAGGAATCTGACGATACATTGATAACATCTTCTGGCTTAGCATCTGAATCAATCTGAACATCTTCGGAACTGCTTGCACCCAGCAACAAGTTCTTAGCTTCTGAGATTATAGTTTCTTGTAATTCAGATGTGACTTTCAAGGCTTCTTTAGCTGTCTTACCAACTCTAGATGCAGCAGTAGAAGCTTCTGCTTCCTTAAAAATACGAGGAAATTCCTTGATTCTCATTACAGCTGGCTTCCTCTTCTTCTTTGGTATTGCAGGTTGATCAAGAGCAATACCAACATTCAGGACCGTACTTGAATCCAGGTCTTCAGCTACTTCTTCAATTGATGGCATTGCAGAATCACCAATCTTAAGCTTATCAGAAGCAACTTTTGCCTTCTTTGCAGATTTTTCAACAACCAAGTATTCTTCTGCAGTCATCTTCCTCTTTGATTTTCTGCCTCTAACACGTGGTAGAGCACTACCATACATTTCCTCAGGTACATCTTCCAACCTGATGACATTGTTAGTTGCCTCAAAGTGATCCTTGATGTAATACATCTGCTGATCAAGAGGATCCTTTTTGCAAATGGGTGGAAAGTCTTTCATGAGATCAGACTTGGCATTGGATTCACTCAAGTCAGTTTCAAGCTTGGTGACATTGATGATCAGCTTCATATTCTTGAGTGTTTGAGCATTTATGAACTTTCTAGTCTTAGTGTCAAGCAGCTTATTAGTGTAGGCTTCAACACTACTTAATCTGTCCAAAACACCTCCTTGATAAAATATTTCTGATAAGAGCCTTCCATAAGGTACCCAGGGTTTATTCTGCAACTGACTCGTTTTCAGACAATCTATCAAATACTTGAACATGTATTTTGGCACGTTCACCTTTTCCTTCTTGATGAAGTGCTGGAGAAAAACTTTCTGTGCCAAATTAGGTTTATCACTTCCACCACATGGAAGCAAATTCTCATTCTGAATCTTCAGAAGCAACTTCTTTTCAGGGCTTAGGTCAGCATATTTTCCTTCCCGCTTGGAGTTGTACATAGCCAGGTTGACTTTTTCTTTCCAGAAGCGTTCATCAGCAGCGCTTGAAAGATCAATTCCTAAATATTTTCCAGAAGCTTCTAAACCGAGTATAGATTCAATCTGCCATTCAGCTATAACAACCGGAATTCCACAGATGCTTGACCTGATTTCTGTGGAAGTAGATGGTTTAAGTCCCATTTCTTTTCTTGTCTTTCCTTTCAGTTCTGGATAAAGCAAAACCTTCTCGCTTTCTTCAACTAATGACTCAGCTTTGTCATAAATTGAAGCTCTCACCCAGAAGTGCCTAACCATGGCTTCGTATGTTGGTCCATTCAACATATTGAAGTATTGCATAAGCCCTTGTTTTTCATAATAACTTCTGATCTAGCAATCATGAAAGGCTAGAGAAGCAAAACCTACCGGATTTTCTATTTGTACCATTAACTCCCATTCCTCTAGTTTCATGCTTCTTCCTCTGAAGTCATAGGCAGGGGCCTCTTGTGCAGTAGATTCTGGATTGTTCTGATGCGAGCTTGATGATGCCATTTGATTAATGATGAAGATGATACTTTTAGGGTTATAGGGTTGAGATTGCGCTTACTTCGCAAGAACAGGTTTGAAAGAAAAGTGTTTGTTGTGAAGTGAGTAGTGTGTGAATTGACAATGTGTTAAGAGTAAAAACGATTGTAATTCAAAAGAGACAAACAAACATAACATTAATGACATTGGGGGCGCGTGAAAGTACTTTTCAAAGCTATTGAATCATCATTGCCCTTTTAGGTTATACAACAATACAGATAAGCCACGTCAGAAGTTTTCAAAGTAACTGCCAAATTAGTGGGGCAGTGTTACTACAAAAAGTAACTTCCTACGATTCCACTAACTCAACTATTCAGAAGCATAAAATCCAGCTTCTGGACTTCAGATGCTGACGTCATCATCAGAAGCGCATTTTCCTCAGAACCTCAATAAAGAGCTTCTGATGGACCACAGCTTCTGACTTAACTTCAGAACCTAAAATCCTATTCAGGAGCAAGCAAGCTTTAATCAGACACATAGTGCATGTTCAAATTTTTCTTTATAAAATCAAACCTTTCAACAGTTAAAGGCTTAGTAAATATATCAGCCCATTGATTCTCAGTATCAATGAATTGTATATCTAAAATTCCTTTTTGAACATAGTCTCTGATAAAATGGTGTTTGATTTCAATATGCTTAGCTCTTGAATGCAAAATTGGATTTTTAGACAAACAAATAGCAGCAGTATTATCACAATAAATGGGAATACTGTTAACAATTATCTGATAGTCTTCCAACTGATGTTTCATCCAAAGTAGTTGTGTACAACAACTTGCAGCTGAAATGTATTCTGCTTCTGCTATAGACATAGCAATAGTTGTTTGTCTTTTGCTAGCCCAAGATATAAGATTATCACCCAGAAATTGACAATTGCCACTGGTTGACTTTCTTTCAATCCTATCACCAGCATAATCAGCATCACAGAATCCAATTAGCTTATAATCTAAGGATTTCCTATAAAGTAGTCCAAGATTGGTTGTTCCTTTCAAATACCTGAAGATTCTCTTGACAGCAGTCATATGAGATTCTCTAGGATCTTATTGGAATCTTGCACACAAGCATACACTGAATAAAATATCTGGCCTAGATGCAGTGAGGTATAACAAAGAACCAATCATACCTTTGTACAGCTTCTGATCTACTTTAGCTCCTTCATCTTCTTTGCTTAAGGTGCACGTAGGATGCATTGGAGTGTTCATCACTTTACAATCTTCAAGCTTGAACTTCTTCAGAAGCTCCTTTGTATACTTTGATTGATGAACATAAATTCATCTTTGCATTGATTGATTTGAATGCCAAGGAAGAACTTCAGCTCTCCCATCATGCTCATTTCAAATTCATCCTGCATTAACTTAGAGAATTCCTTGCAAAGAGATGCATTTATAGAACCAAATATTATATCATCAACATATATATGCACAACAAGAATATCTTTCCCAAGGGTCCTTCTGAAGAGTGTTGTATCAACTTGTCCTCTTTTAAAATCATTTTTGATTAAGAGATTACTTAGTCTATCATACCAAGCTCTGGGAGCTTGTTTCAAGCCATATAGTGATTTCTTCAATTTAAAAACATGGTCAGGATATTTAATCTCCTCAAATCCAGGAGGTTGCTTGACAAACACTTCTTCTTCTATGACACCATTAAGAAATGCACTATTGACATCCATTTGATATAATATTATGCCATGATTAACTGCATAGGAAAGAAGTAACCTGATTGCTTCCAATCTTGCAACTGGAGCAAATGTTTCAGTGTAATCAATGCCTTTTTATCTTATGGTGACTTTTTATCTTTCGGAGATCAAGGCTATTTGATTAGCTTTTTGACTCACTAGTTATTTCACGACTTTGAAAAAATTTATTTAAATTGGGGGGGTCCGGGGGTTGGTTATATTTAGGGAAGGTATTAGCACCCTAAATATTCGTAGTACTCTACGAGAACCTTTTGGTTTTATTTAACGTTTCGTGCTTTAAACTTGCTTTGAAAGAAAATAATGAAATGTACATAAATGGTGGATAAAATAAAGAAAAAAAAAAGTTAATTTTAATTTGATTTGAAAGGACGAGTCCTCTGCCTACGTACCCGTGAAGGATCAAAATCACGTAGTTCGGGTAGAAATTGTTTTTTGTTTGTTTTTGTGTTTTTTATTAGATTTTGAAAAAAGGTTTTAAAAGGAAAAGCCAAGTGGCAAATAAGCTGGTTTGTGTTTTTTAATTGAAAGAAAAGTAGACTCAAAGTATGATTAGATTGGTTTAGAATTTGATTAAGAAAACAAAAGAAGAAAAAAAGGATCACTTGGTTTTGGAACCAAGGTTTATTGTGAAAATGTTTTTGATGTTTAGTTGATTAATTAAAGCATAAAGAATAAACTAACAGAGCAAAAAAGAATAAATGCGCGTGGACTTATGGTGACGTTGGATCACCACAAAGTCCCTAATAACAATATAAAGCGATAAATAGAGAGACCCACACACACACACACTATTTTTTATTTATATTTTACATTGGACCTAGTTACATGCTAAATCTTGCAATAGAAAAAAAAAATGACATAAATAAATAATGCAATAAGTAAAGAACATGTAAAATAAATAATAATAGACCTGTCCTAAATGAAATGCATGAGATGAGAATAAAAGGATTAAACGAATTAAGAATGAATGAACAAGAATAAAAATGATATGCAGGGGGGGTATAAAAAGTAATAAGGGGGTACAGAAATTAAAAAAGAAATGGGTCCAAAAGAGGAAGCTGGGCACGTTGGGCTTAAGGATCAACTGTTGGCCGCTTGATCAAAATCAGATGGCCAGGGTCAAATCGTGGAACAGGCATCACAGGCCGCTTGATCAAAATCAAACCAACAGGGATGCGAGGGTGCATGCTATGGCGTACACCCACCCGCATGAGATTAGGGGCGCCTATAATAGGCTAACCCCATCAATTTCTTTCATTCTCACCTTCTCCTTTCTCTCGTTCCCGACTTCTTCTTCTTCTTTTTTTTTTAATTTTTTTTTATATTAAACAAAACTAGAAAAAATAAAAATCCTAAATCTACACCTACCTTTTGAAGATGGATCGGTTTTGAGGCTTTGAGTTTGTTCTGTTGGCCGGCAGATTCGGATCTTGTGACTGGTATTGGGTTTTGACGGCTGTAGTGACAGTGTGTGCGTGTTGGATTTGATGTATGATGATGTTGGACAATTGGCGTGGCTTATGTGGGTGTGTGTATGGTCACTGTGTTGTGGATTGAACAATTTGCTGTTGTTGATGATGTACTAGTTGTTGAAAAAAGGTTGATGGAAACTTTGTTTAGGCTATGAAAAAATGATTCGATCTGGTTTATTTTGCAGGTAATTGTTTCTCTATGTCTGTCCCCTCCTTCTGATCATTACTCTCTGTTTTAAGGACTCAAAATTTGTAAGAAAGGAAATAGTGTTAATGGACAATGAATTGGCTTTGATGGGAATTAAACTGTAACGCGTTTTTGGAAGGGAAGAAAAGGAAATAACAAAAATTGACTCTGTGTGCTGCCTGAATTTGAGGCGTGTGCTGAGAAGAAGAATGGAAACAAGCTTCTGACTTGTTGATCTAGCCACTGATGGTGGCGTGAAACAAACATGGGTCTTGGACAACTTTTTTTGTGACCTATTACTCATTGACACTATTATTTTTTTGGACATTTTGGACAATTAGTAAAAACTAAAATAAAAGTGATTGAAGTAAAAGAAGAACAAAGACTACTTAAAAATAAAAATAAAAATTAGAAATTAAAATAAAAATTATCAAATTAAATAAAAGATGGAAATTAAAGAGTAAATCACAAATAATAATAAAAAAACTAAAGAAAACTAAAAATATAAAAATATAAAGAGAAAAAAAGGGTCCGACTCGGAGCCAAACATGAGGTATTTTAAAATACCTCTCTGCCGAAATTTTTACTGAAATGTCAGTGAACATTCCGGGTCAGAGGAAATGCGTCGGTGGGACCTTAGGTCAAAAATTGGGGTATGACACTTCTCCTTGCTCATTCAACTTGCTTCTGAATACCCATTTTGTTCCAATAATGTTCTTATGCTGAGGTTTACCAGATCCCACATATCATTTCTTTGAAATTGATTCAACTCTTCTTGCATAGCTAAGATCCATCCATCATCTGAAAGTGCTTCATCAAATTATGTAGGTTCAATCATTGAGATCAATCCAATCATTGAATCTTCTTGTCTGAAGTATGATCTTGTTCTTCTTGGACTATCTTTGTTTCCAATGATTAGCTCTTCAGAACGTGAAGACTTGTGCTTGAATGTGTTTCTGGGAGGATCTGCTTGATGTGAGCCATCTTGTGCTTCATCAGAAGCAACTACATCTTGCGCTTCTGACGTGGGTTCAGCTTCTGGACTTTCCTCAGATTCAGCTATCTGATCAGGTTCTGGAGTATCTTCAAGAACCTGTATCTCTGCATAACTTTCACCTTGCTTTGAAGTTTTATCTTCAAGCTCTTTGTCATCAAATTTAACGTGCATAGATTCTTCAACACAAAGTGTTTCTGAATTATACACTCTGTATGCCTTTGACCTTTCAGAGTAACCTAAAAAGATTCCTCTTTGGGCCTTGGCATGAAATTTCTTTAGGTAGAGCTTGTTATTCAGAATGTAACATGTACATCCAAATTGATGAAAGTAAGAGATATTGGGTTTCCTTCCTTTAAAGAATTCATATGTTGTTTTCTCCAAGATAGGTCTGATATAGATCCTATTCTGGACATAACATGCTGTATTCACTGCTTCTGCCCAAAAATGTTTTGCCAAATTGTTTTCATGGATCATGGTTCTGGCCATTTCTTGTAAAGTTCTATTCTTTCTTTCTACAACCCCATTTTGTTGTGGAGTTCTAGGAGAAGAGAATTCATGGACAATTCTATGTTTTTCACAAAAAGCTTCAAATGGCTCATTTTCAAACTCTCCACCATGATCACTTCTGATTTTCAAAATCTTTGACTCCTTTTCAGTTTGAATTTGTGTGCAGAAGTTACTGAATACATCATATGCATGATCTTTACTTTTCAGGAATTTCACCCAAGTCCATCTGCTATAATCATCAACAATGACTAATCCATATTTACTTCCATATAAGGATGCAGTACTGACTGGTCCAAATAAATCAATATGGAGTAGTTCTAAGGGTCTAGAGGTTGAAACAATGTCTTTGGTTTTAAAAGATGATTTCACAATTTTCCCTCTCTGACATGCACCACAAAGTGCATCTGAATGATAGTCAATGTCTGGTAGCCCTTTGACAAGTTGTAACTTACTAATCTTAGAGATTAATCTCCAGTTAGCATGTCCCAACCTTCTGTGCCAAATCCATTTCTTATCATTCACTGATAGAAGGCAAATCACCTTCTGATCAGCCAGTTCAGAAAAATTGATTTTGTAGACATTATCAACTCTCTTTCCCTTGAACACAATGGATTTGTCTTACTTGTTGATTACAGTACAGTTGGTTTTCTCAAAAAGCACATCATACCATTATCACAAAATTGACTACTGCTCAAAAGGTTATGTTCAAGACCATCTACCAACCATACATTATTAATAGAGGTAGAGGAATTACCAATAGTTCATGTACCTATGATTTTGCCAGACTGGTTGCCTCCAAATTTCACATTTCCTCCCTCTTTCATTGTTAGGCTGAGGAACATGGACTTCTCTCCTGTCATGTGTCTTGAGCAACCACTGTCTAGGTACCAAGATCTTTGCTTTGGCACTGCTCTTAGACATACCTGCATCATTGACATTTTCAGATTTAGGTACCCATTGTCCTATGGGTCCTAGAAGGTTAGTACTTGAGGCTTTACTCTTCACTTCCTGTACCTTGTGCTGTGAGTTAGGTTGCTTCTGATTAACCATCACCTTAGGTTTTGGTACTTCAGAAGCAGTAACTGTCTTCTTCTGAAACTTAGACTTCAGAACCTCAGATTTTGGTTTCACCAGACTCTGAGGAACATGTTCTGATCTTTTCAGGATCTTGATCTTTGAAGTCTTGGAATCAGATTTGATCATAGCCTTTGGCTTGGAGTTCTTTGGCTTTGAGATAATCTTAGCCTTAGAGCTAGAAGCTTCAGGTTCTGATTGAACAACAGTTTCCAACTCAGCACCTTCAGGTACAAAAACTGTTTTCAGACCTTCCTTGATGCATTCACAACATGCTTTGAGACTGATTTCATTAGGTTTCCCTCCTGAAAAACCAATCCCTTTTCCATCATTTCTGTAAATGCTATAAATCATAGAAGCCACTCTGCTTCTGTCAATGCCAGATATGATAAAATCTTCAAGAGCAATTTCATGGTTGCTTAAAGGTTTTTCATTACACTTTTCTTGTAGCTTCTGACATAAGAATCTGAGCTGATCTTCATAAGTTTTACACATGAAGTCAAAGCCCCTAAGTCTTTGTTCAGAAGCTTTTAGATCCAATAGAGTTGATTTTTGCTGTTTTACCAAATCATCATATTTTTCTTTTAAATCCTTCAACTCATTGGTTCTTACTTCAAAATGTGTAAGAAGTTCATCTCTGTGAATCTTAGAATATACCTCATTTTCATCTTTTGAGTATGAATCTGATCCTGCTTCTGAAGTTGCTGTAGCTACTAACCCAACAGCTACCTTTGCGTCTTCATCAGCTTCCTCTTTCTCAGATCCAGATTCACTTCCTAAATCATCCCAGGTTGCCATTAAACTCTGCTTAATCTGCTTCTTGAATTTTCTTGGTTTGAATGTTGACTTCTTTGACTTGTCCTTTGACTTCTCCTTTTGAAGATCAGGGCATTCAGCAATGAAGTGTCCATGCTTCTTACAGTTGAAACATCCCTTCTGATCTTCTTTCCTTGAGCTTCTGGAGTTGCTCCTTCTGGTTAGAAACTTTCTGTTCTTTCTGACCAGATACTGAAGTGTGTTGGAGATCGTAGCCATCTCAGCAGCATCCTCTTCAGAGTCTGAACCAGATGGTTCTTCTTCTTCAGATTCAACTACTTTGAGAGCTTTTGATGACTTGCCTTTGGATGGAAGGGCTATTGATTTACTCTTCTTAGTAGACTAATGTTCATTAAGACTTAACTCGTGAACTTTGAGAGAACTAACAAGATCTTCGACACTTAAAGTGTTTAAATCTTTAGCTTCCTCAATGGCAGTCACCTTTGGTCTCCATCTAGCAGGCAAGCTTCTGAGTATCTTGCTCACATGGTCAGAAGCAACATAACTCTTCTTTAAAATCTGTAGCCCAGAGACTAAGGTTTGAAACCTTAAGTACATCTCCTCAATAGTTTCATCATCCTTCATCTTGAATAACTCATACTGATGTACAAGCATGAGAGCCTTTGCTTCTTTGACCTTCTTGCTGCCTTCATAGTTTGAACAGAGAGAAGCAAACATAGCTTTAGCAGTGGACTTGTCACTCATTTTCATGTACTCTGCTTTAGGAATAGCAGTGACAAATGCTCCTCTGATAATATGATGCTTCTTGTAGAGTTTCTTCAACTCAGGAGTATGTTTCTTTCTATCAACATCAGCTCCTTCTTAATCAAGAACTAAGTCACCAACACCTTCTTCTAGTATATCCCATAGTTCTTCATCTAAACTCATGATATAACTATAGAAGTTTGTTTTCCACCAAGAAAATTCTTCAGCATCTCCGTTGAACTTTGGAATCTTTCCAACACTAAATTTCTTACTGTCACTATAATCATGTGAGACATTATTATATCTAGTTTGACCAGGAGTAGGAGTTGGAGATCCACCATACATGTTTTTCTCAGATCTTGGACTGTTACACTGTTAAGTGTTATCAATAGAACCAAGGCTCTAGATACCAATTGAAGGTGAGAAAAACACAAGAAGGAGGGTTGAATTGTGTTTTGGAAAATTCTTCGTTTCTCCTAAAAACTGAACACACTGATCAGAAGCTAAGTGATACCGCTTCTGAAGTGATAATCAGAATCTGAACGCAGTGGAATAAAACAGAGAGAGATAGAAGAAGAAAGACAGAAAACAATTATACAGGTTCCTTCTACAATCCGGAAGTAGTCCTGTCCCCCTTAAACTTCCAAGGAGAGTTCACTAGAATGTAATATCTGATTACAATTGCTTAAGCACACAGCAAGAGACTTCCTTTGCTCAAGCACACTTTGCAAGAGTCTTCCTATGCTCAAGAACACAATCAAGAGACTTCTATGCTCAAGCACAACTGCAAGAGACTTCTAGACAAACAAAATTACACAGAAAATTGTTTGAGGTTGAACACTTGATATACAATCAGAGGTGCTCACAATACAAATCAGATACAGACTCAATAACTTAAGAATTTCTAAGATGAAACTTTTAGACACAGAAATTCTAAGTGAATGCAAAACAATTTCAGCAGAGGTTTGGCACTTGTAAAAATATTGAGAGTCTTTCGTTCAGCATTGCCAAATCTCTAAGTCTTCACTCCTTTATAGTCGCTGTTGAAGCTTGATCTTTCACCAATGATCTTTTGGATGATTTGGTTGTTGTCCTATGAAGAACCAATTTGAAATCCATTCCCATTGTGAAGGAACATCTCTGCAGGCATATCTGTTATTCTGGAGCTGTTTTATTGTCCTGTAGCGTAGACACAAAACAGAGTAGTGGAGAAGGTGGTTGTACAGTTCGTACAAAGTACAATGTCAACACTTTTTGAAGATAAGGTTCCAATGCCTTCAAATCTTCACCAAAATGACTGTTGCAATCATCCACTAATCTTCTGCAGTGTTTTTGAATCCAATAGACAGCTTTTGAAGTGTTGATCCTTGAATCTCCAGCTTGTGGTGATAGTCAGCTTCTGATGAGCTTCAGCTTCTGATAAAGTCGCTTCTGAACTATCCGCTTCTGATGGTCTTCAGCTTCTGATGACTTTCAGCTTCTGATGACTTTCAGCTTCTGATGACGACATCATTCCTCAGGAGCACTTTTCTCTTCAGATGCACTTTTGCGTTCAGATGCACTTTTCTTCAGATGCTTTCAAGCTTCTTTTTCTTGATTCCTTAGCTCTCGTTTTGTTCTTCAGAACCTTTATATGATGTAAATTTTTAACTATGGTTCTGTACACTTGAACAAATATTAGCTAGTCCAATTTACAATTTTTAATACCTTGTTATCATCAAAACTCTTTAAGGTTCATTGTTAAACACATTTTGTTCTAACAGCACGGCCGTGCCAAGCCAAAACCACCCAAAACCAACAAAATGGAAGAAGCTTGGCACTGCCCGTGCCAAGCTTCTGCACCACATACCCTCAAAAAAAAATTCTTCTCCTTCCCTATTCACTCAATTTTCTCTAAACACTCCATTAACCCCCAACCTTCAAACCTCCATAACTCCACCAAATCCAACAAATTATTAACCAAATCATCCTCGTTCATCATTCCAAACTTAACCACCGATTAATACCAACCTTCACCCATCCAAACTCCAAAATCATAGTCCATTAAACCCTAACCCAATTTCTTCACCAATCTTCATCATTAAACTCAAAAACCTTCATTAAACCCCAACCAAATCACTAAACCAACATTTCCCACACAAAAACCTAACATTAACCCAAACCAAAACCAAGTCAACTAGGTCCATGGCATCCAAGAGAAAATTGAAGACTCCAGAAGTAGTGCAAAAAGCAATCAACAGCCCGCAGTCATGGGATCAAACTCAAGGATCCTAAGCAAAATAATAGGTATAAATCTCTAATCTCTAGAACTATCTCTCCTTGCAGGTACCCTGATGTTAATGTTATGGATAGACTAGAAATAGATGAACATCTGATTAGGCTGTTAAATAACACAACCCTATGCTTAGGTACCTTCAGAGGGTTATGGCTTGCACCATTTGGGGTAGAACCGAGTTAGTGAACACTAGGACAGATGAGCTCTTCATGTTATGGGCTATGCTATTTAACCACCCTGTGAATACTTGTTTCTACTTGCTTGATTATCTTTCCTATGTAGGTAATAGGTCTGACGGTAAGGGAGAGATAGTGGTGGGTGGAATCATCACATACGTAGCTAGGCAATTTTGAGTGGGTAAAGATGAGTGGATAAAACCAATTGAGGAGAACAATAAGCTTAACATAGACACCCTCATTGCTATGAATTTCATAAAACATCGTCCACCCATGCAATACCAACTCAAGCTCAATGTGCCTATTTTGTTACTACTTCCTAACCCATCTCGGACTAGCATCGACGTGGAAGCAAATTTGTTGTATGATGATGATGACCAGGTACATGAAGAGCAAAATCTTGATGAAGGAGAATGTGCTAACTTCCACCAATAGGGAGAGCACCATGACCAAGAAACCGGTGAGCTAAATGACATAGAAAGATGGGCATGGATGCAAACTGAAATTGAGAGGATAAGCACGGAGCAACAAAGGCTAGGTGTTGAATTATCGGGGCTAAGAAATGATGTCCAAAGGGGCAACCGCATAACGGAAAAAAAAACAATGAAATGCTCTGAAGGATGATGCAACACTTTCATCTCCAAGGTCCTCCTTATGGACTTCAATGATCAATTGTGAGCTTTCCTCTTCCTCTCTTCCCTTCTCTACTCTCCTTCTCCTACTCTTCTTCTTCTACTTCTTCTTCTTCATTCTTCTTCTACTCCTTCTTCTCTTTTCTTTTAATTTTCTTTTATTTTGAATCATTGAGGACAATGCTTCTCCTAAGTGTGGGGGGAGCCTAATAAAATGTCTAGAGTCGTAGTGTTTCCAAACTCCCTTGAACTTTATTCTTTTGTTTTGTTTTTATAGCGAAAGGCATGATTAAGTAGCTTGTTTTTAATGGAAATTATGGCATAAATTTTTTTGTTGTCTCTTCTTAAAAGGTTGTTTCTGGTATATGAAAGTGATTTCTTGTGTTTTTAGTGTTCTTGCTATACCCACATCTTGTTTTATTGTGAAAAATTCTCCAATGAGAAAAGCACTCAGTTGCAATCTTTGAGTAAGTGTATGAGTAGGTATTTTAAGGATCACGTTCTAACTTTAATGGTAACTTAGACCCTTAAAAGTCTTCAGAGTAAAAGTAGTATAAATTTGTGTGGGAAATAATGTGCTTTATTGTTATATTGTGTTAAAACTAAAATGGGGCGGGAGAATGGCACCAACATGTGGAGGAAAGGACACTCTCTCTATGACTCCCTAAATGTGGTGGTGACTCCCTAAATTGAGCTTAAGTTCCAAATCCCTCAAAAGAGGAAATAAATTCATCAAAGCTAGGGGGAAACGACACCCTCTCCATAAAGACTTCCTATGCGGAGATGATAAAATTTTTTGCAGCACTACTTAGGGTGATTTTGAATCTAGGGGGAAAGGACACCCTCTCCATAAAGACTTTCTATGAGGATAGATAGCCCCTAAGCAATCTGCAGCCCCAAATGCTTAAATTGTTAATTTAACTCTAACTAAATTCCCATCTCTCTTATATGAAATGAAGAAAGGACTTTTCTCGGTTACTTTAGTACTAAGGATAGAACATGTTCCTCATAATATCTGTTTTATACAGGAGCAAGAAAAGGGTTGGATTGCACACACACACACACACACACACACACACACACACACACACACACACACACACACACACACACACACACACACACACCCACACTCACTTGAGACTTGTTGTTGGGTTGAATAGGTTCACAAGGAATACTTGAGGTTGTGATTAGTGTACATTGGAACAAAACCTTAAGAGAGACATGAGTTTTCAATTGTGTTTCCATAATATAATCTTTTTGTTGCTACTATGTCTATTGCCTTTTGCTTGAGGACAAGCAAAGATTCAAGTTTTCATTAATTAGCTAGTTTTTATATAATATTTAGTTTTGTTTTAATTAGATTTGGTTTTATTTTATTTTAATATTGTTTCCTTTTTGAGCTATTTTATTTCAATTGCATATTTTTATATTTCAAGAACGAATATATGATGGATTGAGTCTTGGAGCAAAAGAAAGGAGTCTGGAGCAAATTCGGACAAAAAATACGAAGATTCGGAGACAAAAATATGTCTCCCCCAAGTCAGAAGCTTGGCACGGCCCGTGCCAATATGTGGTTGCTTAGATTTTAAGTCGAATGTAAACTATAAATTGAGTAGCCTCCCATCACAAATATTCATCTTTTGTTCTTGGAATAAAAGTTCACTTTTACTTTATTGTTATATTCTTCTTCTTCTCCTTCTTCTCTATGTCTACAATGAACGTTAGTGAGTAGAAACTTCTCTTGTCTTGGGATTGTTGGATAAGTCTAATGACATAATCCTAATCAAATGAAGCTTTAACCTTAACTTTATGTAACTCTAAGTTCTAATCTAAATTCACCGTTTTAACATGAATTAACCATTATCAAACTGTGGAAACGAAAGTGGAGGGTTTGATAATTGTTAATCCATCATCTCAAATATCAATTCATAATGCGAAAGCGGAGCTTTGATATTGGAAGAAGTGAATTTAGACAAGAATTGCAAAGGCAGCGAAATAGTCTTTGCAATTCTTGAGACATGAGTAGTTTCAATCCTTATAAGCTTCTTCTAGTAATCAAATCAGCGAAATAGGTTTGGTTGCTAGAGGTAAACTCTCACTGGACTTGGTCGGAAATGTGAGGGGTTAAAGGGAAACCGGTCTTTAGAAATTAGGTATAAAACATGAAGTTATAAGTTAAGGTTTTGGCTTGTGAAGGACTAATCATTAGGATGAACCAATAATCCCAAGGCTCCTTTTATTTTATTATTTTTATTTTCTCTTATTTAAAAATCCCAACTTTATAATCTTAAACTCTCATCTAATCCTTATTGAAAGTTAATTGAATTCATAACTCCCTGTCGGAACGATACTCTTTTTATTACTACTTCGATAAATCGTGCACTTGCGGTTTATCCTATCACTGCCAGAAGCTGACATCATCAGAGAATCTGAAGATCATCAGAAGCTGAAGTTCATCAGAGTCTGAAGACTGGAAGCTAAAGTTAGTTAAAAGTTGTTATTCTGAATTCACATCATTCAGAAGGAATAGAAGCCTTGAGCAACAAGGTAAATTGCCTTATTACTTCTATGTTGAAGTTCATCAGAGTCTGAAGACTGGAAGCTAAAGTTAGTTAAAAGTTGTTATTCTGAATGCACATCATTTCAGAAGGAATAGAAGCATGGAGCAACAGGGTGTAACGCTCTATTTCTATTAAAGCGATAAAACACGCGAATATAACAAATATTCAAGAAATAGACGCTACATCTAACACAAAAAATCCAAAATCCAAACATACATGCACACACACACACACACACAGATATATATATATATATATATATATATATATATATATATATATATATATATATATATATATATATATATATAATATCTCAACAGTCGCAGCGGATACAAATAGTATATCTCCAACATATACATGCCATGGTCAAAATACATCAACATATAAATCCTCCAAGTCCTAAACAAATGGACATCTTCAACAACAAAAGAAACAGAATCCACCAACATAAAGACACCGACCCTAATCAGAGCCTAGACCTACGACTCCAAATGATAACGGAGAAAGCTCTTGCTATCCAAGCACTCACCAAAAAGCGAACTACTCCTGCACAGTGTCTACCCATCCATACAGACATGTAGGCGGCAAAAACCACTGGGGGTAAGCTTTACATTAATCATAATCAATAAATAACAATTTGACAAGAAGAAAATCATTTCAATTCTCAAATAATTTGCATGAACAATTAACTTCCATACATTCAATCTTACAACCAATCCAAGTATAACAAGCAAGCACTCATCAAGCACAATTACCACCAACAACCATCATGCACATATCACAACAAGATAACATTTCAATATGCAATGCGACTATACTCGACACATATATGCATGTGGTACCAAATCTCCTCAAGGTCGTCACCCATGATGCAACAAAAACATCATATGTAAGAGTCCATATCCTCTTACAATTCACCTATGTAAAAGTCCATCTCCTTTTACATTTCAACATATGACTCAATATGATCATGATGCATGGACATACAACAACAACCCGATAATGCACAACTTCAACACAACAACTATCAATGACAATGTAAAAGTACACCTCCAATTACATTGACTAGCTCAACAACTTTTACATTATCAAGTATTCATGTCCACACATTCAACACATACTTCAACTAAGAGTCATCATCATAGATCAACATACATCAACATCAATTCACAATATATCTCTACATTCCATATACTTCATAATTGAGTAAAGTGAAACGAAATAACATTTTATGGCAAACACCACATTCAACTATCAACAACCATCCACATATCCTTAATTAATCATATAAAATCATTCATGAAAGATTTACAAGGTAATCGACTCAAAGGAACCATTTTCAACAAAGTTCGTCTATCGTTAACCCATTTTCAAAATAATAGAGCTATTGAATCAAAACCAAGTAAACAAGATCCAATGCCTCAACTAAGTATACCCTTAGGCCACATATAAATGCAGTAGAGGATACTTGACGTTTCACCGACTAATTATAAAACCATACATTCATAAAACAAAACCAAGTTAGAACCCTCACTCCACAAGTTGGATACTCCAAAACACCTTAATTGAATTCATAGAACATAAGTTTGAAGTTAAGAAACAATACAAGAGTTTTGGGTCGACTTAGAAATAGTTAAGCGGATTTTTCGTAAAATTTACTAAGAGTATTTTCCTCACAACTCAAAAACCAAGAATTATTTCCAAGTCAAACCAAAGCCTTTGGAAAGCTAATAAGATTATCTAAAACTTTCATGTTTACACCAAAATCCAAATCAAAACAGAAACGAGGGAAAAAGACACAAGAACGCGAAACAGGGGGTGATGCCCTGTGCAACTCGCCGCTGCGAGTAGATTTACTCGCGAGGCAAGCAAGCTGCAGGAATCCCCTGCTGCTCGCGTCCAACTCGCCTCCAGCTCGATGTGGCGAGTTGTGACAGTCAGCTCTCGGGAAAACTCCATTTTTCACCCCAAAATCCCAATTTTGACTTCCCAAAGCTCAAATTTGATCCCAAAGTTTGTTTAAACATTTTTAAACATGAAAAGACACTCAAAATCATGTAAAACTTGCACCAAAACATCCTCTTAACAAAAATCATCATTTGACCCATTTTCATGAAAACCTCAAGAACAACACAAATTCATAACAAACATCAAAGATTATGAATACCCATGGTTTCAATCATCAACAACACCACCTCACAACATCAACAACAACAACCAATCATGAATTTATCACGATTCATGAACAACAACATCTCATATCACCAATTTTTGGGCAAAACACAAAGCATACATATATACATAATTTAAGCATGCAATTTCATCATCAACAACTCAATTAACATTCAATTTACATACCCAAACATTGCATCACATCATAAGCACGAATTTTCACAATTAATTCCACAATAATCAATTATTCAAATAAGCACTTAAGTAAAAAATTAGGGTAGAAGCTATAACTAAGTGATTATGATCAAAGACTAACCCCCTTACCTTAATTCTTCACAAATTCAAACTATGGCTTCGCTTTAGTTCCCACAACTTGAATCTTTAGCTCTCTCTAGCTCTCCTTCTTCAAACCCTTTCTCTTCTCTTGCTCTTTCTCTTTCTACCTCTTCTCCCAAATGAAAATTGTGGTGTAACCCTATTTCTCTCAAAGAATAGTGTTTATATAGGCTCTACATAATTGGGATCAACTCGCAATGCCTTAATAGGCCTAACCCATTACTAATCTAACCCAAAATGTTACTACTCACTTAACGGTAAAATGTAATACTAACGGTCACCTACCGGTTGTAAATAAATTACTACGCTCTCTAGTAACTTAGTAAATTAACCACTCTCACTAAGCACTAAAAATAATCCTCAACAAAATTACAAAATTACCCCTACTCACAAAATGACCAAAATACCCCTGAGTCCAAAATGACTAAAATACCCTTCCAGCACCGAATTTTACAATTCCTAACCAAAAATACACACAGAGGTAAATAATCAGATAAGAGCACATATTAACACACATAAAAGAATTAAATAAATAGTAAAATAAATCTAGCGAAAAATCGGGTTGTTACACAGGGTAAATTACCTTATTCGTTCTATAATCGAATCATACTGGTCAATAAGGTAAATTACCTCCAATTCATCAAGGGGTGATGTTGGCCTCACCAATATAAGTTTTTTCTTACAACCAGATACCATTTTCATCTCAAGAACATCAAAAAAATTCATCTCAAGAACATCAAAAAATTTCATCTTATTCATTCAACATGTGATCTCTATCTCATTTCTTCAAGAATCAAATCATATTTATCTTTAGGGGTAAATTACCCCCAATTCATCAAGGGGTAACGTAGGCCTCACCTTAAAAAATGATTTTGATGCACTTTAATCTAACTTTTAACTTTTCATTTACTATTAATTAACCTCAATTTTTTCAAAAATTAATTAATCTCCATTAATTCAAATAATAATTGTCCTCGTGAGCTTAGGTTAGTTGGTATGAACAATGCATAATATATGCAAGGTCTGGGGTTCGAACCCGGCTAGCACAAAAAAAATCAAATGATTATTACCAAAATAGTTTTTATCTCATCTCTCCATCAAAAAATTATTAAATTTGCATTTACCATTAATCTAGTTCTCTATCATTACGGGCTGCAAATGACAGACTCTATGCTCTGCAAATACCAAACAATTGTGATCATTTATCTCATATTTTTTGTCTTTAAATGAAACGCAAGAAGACCCACCTGATTTTAGCTTCTTAACATCTGCCCTAAGAGCACATGTTAGTATGACCTTAAAATAAAAGGAAAAGAATAAAAAAAAATGGCGATCGCATGGTAAAGAAATTAAGATTGAGTAACATAGGTTAGAAATTGTGAGACATCAAAATAACAGAAAGGGTGATATTGTAAATTTAAACTAGTTTATTTTACATTTAATTAAAGATTTAATTTTAATTTTATTTAAACATGCGGATCCAGACATCTGGTGCATGTGGGGCTAAAATCTGGCTAAGTTAACACTTGCACTTGCTACCAAGAAAAACAAAGTCAACTTCAAAAACTTATAACTTATAGCAATTGTGCTGCAATTATTTGTTTCCACAAGTTTTGCATAAGGTTGTTGACTTGTTGGTCTTATTCTTAACATATTGTGTTTTATTTATAAGGGGTAATAATTATTTTGGTCCCTGAATGTGTATGGAGTAACCATAATAGTCCCTCAATGTATTAATATTTTAAAATAGTCCTTGATTGTGCACTTTGCTAGTCAAAATAGTCCCTAACATTAAAATAATTTGTTAATATTATCATATTAATCTTTTAATATACTTATTGCCACTGCAAGGCTATTTTGACTAACGAAGTGCAAAATCAGAAAATATTTTAAAATTTTAATACATTGAGAGACTATTGTGACTACTCGTTACACATTCAGGGAGCGAAATAACTATTACCCTATTTATAATAAAAAAAAATAGGTAAGTTGGATGTGGGACTTTAGCCACACATAGTCTGTTAATGGATCCGTGTGTGTCCCCTGAGCACTCTTATTTCCCTTTAAATATCTCTAATTCTGTGCGAGTAAATTGTATATTTAAACATAGGAGAGTGCTCTTTGGAGGTAGTTGTAATCCCCTCCATCATTTGTACATGATAATAAATAGTTAGATTAGTGGATAATGCGGCAACCCCAATAAAGGTGTGAGCTACCTCATTTGCTTGTCGCATGTTGAAATTGACCTTAGAGTTTGAGAAGTGTGAAGAGACTCCAACATGCTGAAATTACTTGTCCAAATTCTGTAGCATCAATGTGACAATGGTGGAAGGCGTTTGTTATAATCTTTGAATCAAAGTCGACATCAAAGGCGTCAAATTGTAGAAGAAGAATTTCAAATTGTACTTGAATCGCGTTGTCTTACTGATATTATTGTTGTTATCTAATCATTACGAACTGAATTTGTTGAAATCTTGTTTCGACTAGCTGTCAAAATAGTAGTGTTCGTTGCATACCAATCCTCCATAAGGTGACAAGCTCAGTCAACTACATCAGCACATGTTTCAAAAAACAAACCTGAGATTTCAAAACATGAGCATAGTCTTACCTGCGTCATCCGTGGAACTCTTTCATGCATATACATTGATGCAAATAATTTGTTCGAAATAAACACGCGTGTTTGAATCTTGAAAATAAAGAAGAGAACAAGTGAAAAAATAGTGATGATTTGTTTTATTCTATCATGTTAAAACTATGAAAAAATAGTGATGATTTGTTTTATTCTATCATGTTATAACTATCGTCAATCCTCCTATAAAAGAGATATCGTCGATCAAAATATATAATTTAAATAACAAACCTAATTTAAGTATCTATTTTTGTATTAGAAAAATTTGATTATTGTATAATGTATTTAATTTGATTCTTCCTGCATACAAACAAAGTTATGATGGTGAAAAAACACAAGAAGAGGGTTGAATTGTGTTGGCTTTTTCAAACTTTTTCTAAGTATTTTATTGACCAAAGTCTGAATGCAGCGAATGAAATCAAACACACACACACAAGAGAGAGAGAGAGAGAGAGAGAGAGAGAGAGAGAGAGAGAGAGAGAGAGAGAGAGAGAGAGAGAGAACAATTATACTGGTTTCTCTCACCAACCGAGAGTAGTCCAGTCCCCTTGCACTTTGAAGGGATTTCCACTATAATCACAAATATTACAAATGCTCAAGCACACAAGCAAGAGACTTCCAAATGCCTAGACACACAAGCAAGAAACTTCTAAATATTCAATCACAATTGAAAGAGACTTCTCACAATCAAACTTAATCAAATAAAAGATTGTTTGATTTTATACTTGATATACAATTAGAGGTGTAAGCAATTACAAAACAGCCTAAGACTGAAGAATTTCTAAGATAATAAGTTTGTAAGAAATTCTAAGTGCAAATGTGCTTTAATTTTTACAAAGTAAGGCACTTTCAAGATGTGTAGAGTCTTGTTAATTTCTTCAAGTCTTCAATTCCTTATATAGAGAAGGAAATGAGAGACATCGGAGAGGTGCCATCACATAATTTTAGAGTATGTAAGAAGCTCGATCATGGAGGTTGGAATGTTCCTTGATTTGGTTAATGTCGTTGAAAAGACATTTGCAATTCCTCTGTTGCAATTGCAATTCCCCTGTTGCAATTGAAAAGACATTTGCAATTCCGTGTTGCGCATTTTTATTTCATGCCGCATTTTTGTGTTTTATGCATTTTTGTTTCATGTCATGTTTCACGTTTATGCACTTTATCTGGTTCCTCTTAAAAGCAGAAGCCTTGACATCCTCCTTCCTTTGAGGATGCTTTTCTCGTTTGAGACGTAAAGTCATGTCAATACACAACAACTTGCAACAAACGTGTTTCTGTTTCAGGGAAGACACTCGTTTATTAATAATCATAAAATAGATTTAAGGTACATCATAAAATTGGAACGAAACTACCGGTACTTAGCTACAATAGCGCTTGAGTTTGTCCTCATTCCATGTTCTCGGAATTACGAGGCCATCCAAAGTCTCGAGGACATGACACCCGTTCCTGTGCTGGTGTTGACTCTGTAGGATCCTTCCCAGTTTACTGCCAGCTTTCCTTCTCGGGCGTTTTTGTTTCCTACGTCCGCCCGCCTCAGGACAAGGTCCCCCGGACTAAAGTCTATCGACCTCACTTTTCTGTTGTATCATGTGGCCATAACTTGTTTGATGGCGGCCTCCGTCAGCGCGGCAAAATTCCTTCATTCGTTAATGAAGTCCAACTCTTCAAACATTGCCTCCGTATTGGTGGTTTGGTCGAGCAGATGTGTCGTCCTCCAACTAAATTCCTTTACTTCGACTGGTATTGATGTAGTATTTTTGCGTCAAACAAGATAAGTATTTATAAATCGTCTCCTCAGGGACTAGTGCGATATCAAAGATCGTTTAACACCAAATATCATTCTAAGTTTAAAAGATAAGTTATTTGTTTGTTTATAACTAAGTTGTCTATTTTACAAAAGTAAAAGTTGAGAGTAATAAGGTTAAAAACTTGTTAGGATTAGAGTTCCTTTACCAAGTGTTACATATAACCTAATGATCGTATATGGATTCTAACTTTCATTTGATATTATCCCTCAACAACATCATTCGTGTCCAAACAATATCATGAGATCTCTTGTATCTTTCAATCGTCGATGTCTCAAACTATTGAATGATGCAAGAGTTGTTCTTATCATTAAATTGATGATTTCTCAATCTATTGAATGATAAGTAAGCATTAAGTTTGGATACAAAGAAGTGATTATCAAAACATCCATTCCATGTCTAGAATCTATGTTTTGATAGATGATCATTCTAGATCTAGATTTAAAAGCATTTTTCAATCACTAGTAAATCAAACATAAAGATTAAAGTGCAAGAATAACATCAACATCAAATAAAATGCTAGAACCATATATTTATGGATCAAAAGGATTACATCTTAACTTAGATCAAGCACCTCTAATCCCAACAATGGAGATTTAGCTACTCATTGTCATGGAAGCCTTGCAAGAATGGATTGAAGAGGAAGGATTCATTACAAAGTATGATGTCTCAACAACAAAGGAAGAATCCACCTTCTAAACACTCTCACTCTATGAGTTCTCACCCTATTCCTCTCTCTAATGATAAACTATGAAACTAAGAGCAAAAACTAAGATATCTTCATGAAAGGGCAAGTCTTCTATTTATAGAAATTCTGTGCTGCAGCAACTCGCCTCGTGAGCAACATCACTCGCCGTTGCAAGTTGATGTTTCTTCACCATTAAGTCTTTGCCACGTCACCTCTGGGGTTTGAAACCGCCCTAGCTCGCCGTTGCGAGTTGAATTGCTCGCCATTGCGAGCAAAACCATGCTCCTGCCTCTGCCAGTCCTTTGCTACTCGCCACTGCGAGTTGATGTGCTCGTTGTTGCGAGCTCTTGTGTTCGCCACTGCGAGTGGGATGCGATCAAACACTGCTTCCTGTTCCAGCCAACTCGCCACTGCGAGCTGATTGCTTGCCACTGCGACTAAATGCTTGCTTCTGCCTCTTTTGCACTTTTTCTTGGTTTTCTTCTTTTCTTAGTGTCTTGAAGTCAAATCCTGCACAATTGGATAGAGTAAGATAAATAAAGCGTAATAGGGCAATTATCACTTTTCTCTCGGCTTTTCCCTAAATAACTTGCAAAACAAGTAATAAAAGTGCCTTAAACATGAGATTGAAATACTACTTTCTGGCACTTATCAAACTCTCCCCAACTTAACTCTTTGTTTGTCCTCAAACAAAAGATTGAAAATCAAACAAGTTAATAAGACAAGACACAAGTACAAAAGGCTTTGGAAACTTTTTCAGATGAATGGTTCAAAGTGAATGCACGGGCAAGTCTGAGTTTCCAACTGATCTAGAATTCTACTATTACTATGAAATGAGTCCTATGTACAAAGTTCATGTCACATAATTCAAGTCAACAATACATTCATTCACGAACCACACCTAACACACTTCTTTGTAAGTATATAAACAATTGAAATCAAATGAGTGAGGGTTATGAACACACATCCGGCATCAAGTTAACATTCCAATCAAGTTATGTGTCCATCCAAATATTATTTCAAAAGGCACAAAAACATGGATCAAAAGGTCTTTTAAGGGTTGTAACTTGGCTTGGCTACAAAAGAAAGGACATTTGTGGGTCAATTGAATTCAAAAGGCCAAGCATAAGGGAACATTCCTTCTATTTACATTCACAAGACAAATTCACATGATCCTCTTTAATTCTAAGCAACCCTAGGTGTTAAAACATGATACACCTTGATCTTGACAACTTATTCTATTTTTGGATTTTTCTTTCTTTTTCTTTTTCATCATGTACACATTTCTTTCTTTTTGAATTTAAAAACAATGTTGCCTTGACCAAAAATGAAATTACACCAATTTACTTGACAATTGATTTACATCTACCTTTTCTCCCCAACTTGAATAAAGACATACCCTATTTGAATGTTCCCCTACTCTATGGCAAAAGGGACAATTTAAACAATGAAGGTTTAGGGTTCAACAATTAAAAACATTTCAGAGTCCTAAAGTGCATCAAAAATGAACTGGATTTTGAAAAATTTAAGGGCAAGTTCATCAAGCGTTGTGCTTATGACTTGACAGTTCATAATTGAGAACTCTGATTCATTTGGCTCAAGTGGGTTAACAAATACTCTCTCTTCTCACAAGGTAGGCTATTTGTGGTCAAGTATGTTTCACTCTTTATCAAAAATGTGCCTTGATCATTTCCATGCCTTTACACAATTCAAAACAATTATTAGATTTAACATAAAGCGACCGAGTTAAACAATGAATGCTGGTATCCTTGCATATAGTACAAACAAATTGAAGTTTCCTCACTTTTTGGCTAGTTCTAAGTGGTTCAAAAACAAACACATTATTGCGGAGAACTAAATGGAATGAAATTTGCACAAAGTACTCGTTTCATATTCAAGTAAAAACCTAGAAAAACTGGAAACTTGTACCTTGGCTTTGCGCTTTAATCACAACTATTTATCATTACCAATCATCTGAGAATTGCTCAATCTTTGGCTGTTTTTCAAGCACTTTGAATTTTGAAGCTTTGAGCATTTTTCTTTGAAATTCAAGCAAGAGTAGCAATACAAAATGGAATCTCCACATTTTCAAAATATCTTTCAAAATGAAGTACTCGACATTAAACTAAAAGTGCTAATAACACAATACAACATTTAACAATACGAACACAAAGTACTTAATCAGAAGCGAATGTTCAAACCATGTCACAATACAACAAAACACAATACGATTGTATCATTAACTTAAACAAACTGAGTCATTAGTGCAAAACAAAAACACCAAAAGAAGTAACATTGTTCAAGATTAACATGAAAGAAAGCAATTAAGAGATAAGAAAGACAGCAAGAATTGAATGAAAGCTTGATAAAATATCACTCAATAAGGACGAGCTTTCAAGTCTTTTCTTCTTCCTCAGTTCTGCATATCATCATACGATCCCTGTTGAGTTGATGTTACACTCGGCACATTTGCTGGATCATCACGATCATCTCCTTCCTCATTGCCATCATCACCAACATCCTCAGCCACGTTTTCATCTTGACCTGCATAGAACTCACCCCCTCCATAAGGCCCTGGCATGTCCTCAGTCCAATTCACATAAGACTGGTACGCCTGGGGCGTCATGAACTGCGCCATCACCTCTGGTGGGTACCCTGACTGCTACTGCATCACGTACTGTGATTGCTGGAAGTATGTGTTTGCACGGTTGGTGGCTGCCATCATGTTTCATGTGTTCATGTTGCTCTGATGTTGCCACTGAGCATAGCTTGCAAAGTCAAAGGTAGCAGTGGGTTGGAATGACATGGGTTCCTCTTGTGGAGGAGGTGCTATAGAGGATGATGCTTGCTTCCCCTTACCCTTGTCTTTCTTAGTTTCACCCACAATGAAGCGGGCGATGAAAGCATCATTGATGGGGTTTTTGATTTTCTCATGGATAGCGGTGGGAAGTCTCATTCCCGTTCCCTTGATGATGCCCATGATTAGGCCTGGGAAGAATAGACGGCTCTCTCTCTCAATTTTCCCTTGAAGCACAACCTTCTTCATTTCCCATGCGATGGTACGGGCAATGTCTACCTGGATACCCTTAAGGATGTAGTAGATGAGAGGACAAACTTCGGTTAGACAATCAGACATGTGACTGTTGGGCATGACATTGTAAAGGAGGAATTTTTGGATTAACTTGGCCGGTTTAGTCATGAACTTGTATTGGGCTCGGTGTTCTCTCCTGGCATCACTAATGTGATAGATGTAACCCTCTAGCAAAACAAACCTTTTTATTTCCTCATGAACTTCGTCTATGAGGAAGTAACCACTTCTTCGCTTAAGGTGGAAATCATGGAATTCATTCGGAGGTGGGGGAATTTGGAAAGGGTTGCCCAAATAATTGTTGATAGCATCGCGGTCAAAGCGGATTGTTCGACCACGCACAAAGGTTTCATATGTGAAGAAGTCAGTGTGAGGTTATTCGGGTAGGGCATTTGCGTAGAATTCACGCACTAGTTTAGCATCCAAGTCAGTGATTGGGTTGCAGAGGATGTCCCACCCTTGGTCCCTAAAGAGTTTGGCAAATTCTTTGTACGGTCCCTCGGGGCTAATGTTAAACACCCTCTCACTCCACATGGAATTATCAAGCAACTCTATGTATCGGTCATGATGGTAACGGGTTTTGAATCGGGTCGCATCAAAGTTTTGGTTACGGGGTGGTTGGGGTGGAGAAGAGGTTTCAACCTTCTTTCTTTTTCCGGTGTTTGTTGGTTTTTTAGGAGCCATACCTGCAAAACAACCAAGAAATCCATACACAACAGACAATACAATCATTAAACAACAGTATGGTAGCAATTCAATTCAATTGGACAAATTTTGGCTACAATGTTGCAGGTACTGAACAACTCGCCATGGCGAACAGATGCACTCGCAGTGGCGAGTTGCTGCACAATTCTGGTCTCTAAATGCTTATTCACCGTGGCGAACAGATGTACTCGCAGTGGCGAGTAAAGCAACCTTTCTGCCCAGAATTTGGAAACAACTATCTATTTTCAAAAATTTCTTCATTTCATTTTTTCTAACCCTAAACATAACAAATTCGACCCTAAACAAATACAGAGATGAGTCTAAATCACTTGTTGCTCAATTTTTTTTAGCAAAAACCCTATTTAATTGAAGATTTACAAAAGGGTATTTTTCAAAAAGTTTGTGTTTTGCAAACTGAAACAAGTTTGAATTGATTCAGTTTCATCTCTGTTCATGGGTTTGAATTTCGAGCCAAAGGCTCTCAAAAACTTACATCTTCTAACCTAGGGTTTGCATGCATTTAAAATTAAATTCAAATAGAAATAAAAGTTGCTGCTTCAAACCTGTTTTTGAAAGTAAAAATGCAAGTGCAGAGATAATTTATGCTGTAATTGTTGACTTGACTTGATTCTCTTGTTGGAATTTGTGGCTTTGAGAAATTAGGGTTAGGAAAGTGTTGTTGTAAGGGAGAAGAAATTGGAGAAGTTTTTGGGGAGAGTTTTGATGAGAGAGAAGGCAAAACCGAAAATGAGAAATAAAGGTTGGTAATGGTTAATTAATGGGAGTAATGGGGAGTTAGTGGCTTTGGGTTGCGTAACTGTCAGAAATGCAGTTACTCGCCTCACGAGCAACTTTACTCGCAGTTGCGAGTATTGTGGTAGTCAGCATGGTCAATGACCAAGTTGCTCGTAGTGGCGAGCTGTTTCACTCGCATCGCGAGTTGTGACAGTTTGAAAATCCTGCTTTCTTTTGGCTTCTGTTTTGGTTGAATGGTGATATGCACATGACTCTTATACCTATTATGCATTAAAACAAGAAATATACTTACAAAATTGGGGTGCCTCCCAACAAGCGCTTATTTATCGTCATTAGCTTGACGCCTGTTTCTTTAGATTCATGGATTGTCAAGTGAAATTGTCGACGTAAGCCGATCAATTTCACCACCAAAATAGGGCTTCAGCCTCTGCCCATTGACTGTCCAGCTAACCTTTGTAACTGGATCCTCTAGCTCCACTGCACCATATGATTTAACTTCTTTAACCATGAAAGGTCCAGACCATTTAGATTTCAATTTACCCGGAAAAAGCCTTAGCCTTGAATTGAATAACAACACCATTTGTCCAGGTTTGAATTGTCTCTAGATGATCTTCTTATCATGGTATCTCTTGACCCTTTCTTTGTAAAGCTTTGAAGATTCATAAGCTTGATTTCTCAGTTCTTCAAGCTCGTGCATTTGCACCTTTCTCTTTTCACCGGCCTTCTCTTGATCAAAATTCAAGAATTTAAGCGCCCAAAACGCTTTATGTTCCAGCTCCACCGGTAAGTGACATGATTTCCCGTAGACCATTTGAAATGGAGTGAGACCTATAGGAGATTTATAAGCTGTTCTATAAGCCCACAAAGCCTCATCAAGCTTTGTTGACCAATCTTTTCTTGAGGCCGAGACTGTTTTCTCTAAGATTCTCTTGACTTCACGGTTTGATACCTCGGCTTGGCCATTTGTTTGGGGGTGGTATGGTGATGCTACTTTGTGTTTCACACCATAATGGTCTAGTGCCTTGGCAAGTGATGTGTTGCAAAAATGAGAACCTCTATCACTTATCAACACTCTTGGTGTTCCAAAGCGGGTGAATATATTTTTCTTTAGAAACTTGATTACCGTCTTGCTATAAGCTTTAGGTGATGCTACGGCTTCCACCCACTTTGAGACATAATCAACAGCCACCAAGATATATTCATTGGAATATGATGAAGGAAAAGGGCCCACAAAATCAATACCCCAACAGTCAAAGACTTCCACTTCAAGGATACTTTGTAATGGCATTTCATTCCTCTTTGACATGGATCCGGTTCTTTGACATTCATCACAGTGCTTGTATTGTGTATTGGCATCTTTGAAGAGTGTTGGCCAATAGAAACCGGATTGGAGTACTTTTGCAGCTGTTCTCTCCCCATTGAAGTGACCTCCATAGGGTGAATTATGGCATTGTCATAGGATCTTCTTTGCTTCTTCATCATCAACACACCTATGCAAGAGATTATCTGCTCCAATCTTGAATAGGTATGGTTCATCCCATACATAATGGTTGCCTTCATGAAGGAACATCTTGCGTTGTTGCCAAGTAAGGTCTTCGGGAATGAATTTAGTTGCTTTGTAGTTTGCCATATCGGCAAACCATGGTCTTCCATTGATTGCAAACAACTTCTCATCGGGAAATTCCTTACGAACTTCCGGTTCATTCTTTGTCACTTCTTTGTTCATTAGCCTTGATAGGTGATCAGCCACAAGATTTTATGTACCTTTCTTGTCCTTTATCTCTAAGTCAAACTCTTGTAATAACAACATCCACCGGATGAGCCTTGGTTTTGAATCAGACTTGGTAAGGAGGTACTTGATGGCTGCATGGTCAGTATAAACAATAATCTTGGAACCTACAAGGTATGAACAAAATTTTTCCAAGGCATACACTATTGCAAGTAGCTCTTTTTCAGTGGTAGCATAATTGATTTGAGCTTCATTTAAAACTTTACTCGATAGTGTATAGCATGGAAAATTTTGTTCTTGCATTGACCTAATTCCGTACCAACAGCATAATCACTCGCATCACACATTAATTCAAAATTTAAATCCCAATTGGGAGCTGTGATTATTGGTGCGGAGGTCAACCGCTCCTTCAATGTTTCAAATGCAATTAGACTAAAATTATCAAAAACAAAAGACTTATCTTTGTTGAGCAAGTTGCTCAATGGCTTTGCTATCTTTGAAAAGTCTTTGATGAATCTCCGGTAGAAACCGGCATGGCCAAGAAAGCTACGAACACCTTTGACATTGACTGGTGGTGGGAGCTTTCCTATCACATCAATCTTTGTCTTGTCAACTTCTATGCCTCTTGATGATATCTTGTGACCAAGTATTATGCCTTCAGTCACCATGAAATGGCATTTTTCCCAATTAAGCACAAGATTGGTCTCTTTGCACCGCTTCAGTACGACGTCCAAGTTATTCAAACACACATCATAGGATGATCCAAACACAGAGAAATCATCCATGAATACCTCAATTCTTTTCTCAATCAAATCAGAGAATATAGCTTGCATACATCTTTGAAATGTTGCAGGCGCATTGCATAGACCGAACGACATCCTTCTATATGCAAAGATTCCAAAAGGACAAGTGAATGCTGTCTTGTCATGATCCTCCAGGTTGACTGTGATTTGATTGTAACCCGAGTAGCCATCAAGGAAACAATAATATGCTTGTCCGGATAAAAGTTCAAGCATTTGCTCCATAAAAGGTAATGGAAAGTGGTCCTTGCTTGTGGCTTTTTTAAGTCTCCGATAGTCAATGCACATCCGCCACCCTGTGACGGTTCTTGTTGGTATGAGCTCATTCTTTTCATTTTTCACCACTGTCATACCACCTTTCTTTGGGACTACTTGTACCGGGCTTACCCAAGAGCTATCCGAGATAGGATAGATCATGCCGGCCTCAAGTAACTTAACCACTTCCTTGCGGACTACCTCTTTCATTGTAGGATTTAACCGGCATTGAGGTTGAGCCACCGGTTTGAAGTTGTCCTCCATATTGATCTTTTGCATGCAATATGAGGGGCTAATACCTTTAAGGTCGGACAACTTCCATCCTATTGCCTCTTTGTTGCGCTTGAGCACTTCAATCAATCTCTTTTCTTCATTCTTTGACAAAGAGCTACTAATGATCACTGGTTTTGTGCCATCATCTTTAAGGAACGCATATTTAAGATGTGATGGCAAGACTTTCATCTCAATCTTTGGTTCTTCCACCTTGTCTTTGTCTTTCAATTCCTTCATCTTTGCTTTCTTTGGGGGAATCTCCTTCAAAATCTCAAGCTCTTTCAGGCATTCTTCAATCTCCTTTTCTTCTTCCTCATTAAGAACATTAAGTGCATCAGTGAACACTCTTTCAAGAGTTGTAGGTTTATGCAATTGCTTCCTTGTATCCATGATCACCTCATCCATTGCATCAACCTTGAAACAAGCTCCTTTATCTTTGGAATGTTTCATTGCATCATGGAGATTGAAGTTGATTTCTTCATTGTCAAGCCGCACCTTCATCAAACCATCGTCATAATTAATCATCATTCTTGCGGCTAACATGAACGCTCGTCCAAGAATTAAGGGCACATCATCGTCTTCTTCAATATCTATTACCACAAAGTCCACAGGAAACACAAATTTGTCGACTTTAACCAAAGCATCTTCAACTATTCCCATTGGTCGGGTTATGGATTTATCGGCTAATTATAGAGTCATCTTGGTTAACTTAAGGTCTAAGCCACCAACACGCTAACAACCGAATAAGGTATAAGATTGATACTTGAACCAAGATCAATTAAAGCTTTACCGACATTGACGATACCAATTGCCACTGGTAGTGTAACTCTTCCGGGATCTTTTTCCTTCCTTGGTAATCGTCTTAGGATGATTGCACTACAATTAGCGTCAAGTTGAATTGTTTCTTCATCATTGTATCGACGCTTCTTAGACAAGATCTCCTTCATGAACTTGGCATATGTTGGCATTTGATCAAGAGCTTCGGCAAATGGTATGTTGATTTCCAACTTCTTGAAAATGTCTAGAAATCTCTTGAAATGCTTTTCCAAGTCCTTCTTTGATTGAACTTTTGGATATGGGAGCTTGTGAGCCGGCACATCCTTCCTGACTTCCTTCTTCTTGTTCTTCCCCACATCTTTTTCAACTACTCCTTTATCTTTTTGATTTTTTTCTTCTTTTTCATTTTTTTGTTCTTTTTCATTTTCAACTAAGCTTCTATTATCTACATCCTCATCATTTTGTACATCCACCTCTTCCTTCTCACCTTCTTCTTCTTCATCCACCTCCCTTCATCATCAACAACTTGCCTCTCCACCTCCAAGTTATCACCAATACCTTGCCCAATTACCTTGCCACTTCTTGTAGAAATGGCTTTGCATTGCTCATTCTTTCCATTGTTGCCATTGTTGGGATTGTTTTGGGTATTAGTTGTGAAGGCACCTCCTTCTTGATTGGCCAAGATTTGGGAGATTTGACTCAAGTGTTGAGCTTGTTGTCCTATTTGCGTCTCGAGATTCTTGATGGACGTGGTGTTGTTTTGTTGGTTGGCCATTGTAAGCTGCATGAATTGATTGAGGGTGTCTTCAATCTTTTGTGTACGATCTTGTTGTGGTGGATATTGTTGGAAGTTGTTGTTGTATGGCTGTTGATTTGAAGGTCCGGCAGTAAACCTCCATGGTTGTCCAAAGTTGTTTCCTCTTTGGAAGTTGTTGTTGTTTGGATACCGTTGTTGGTTTGAATTGCCCTGATATTGACCTTGAAATTGCCCTGGCCTTTGTTGATTGCCTACATAATTGACTTCATCTTCAAGTTGCGGTGGACAATACCCTGTTGGATGATCATCGGAACACATTTCACAAAAATGAACTTGTTGATGCCTTTGTTCTTTTTGCATTTGTTCTTTGATGAGCTTAGGCATTTCCTTCATTTGAGCTTTCATTTCTTCAAGCTGTTGAGTTAGGATTTTGGTTTGTGCTAGATTAGCATCATTTGAGCCCAACTCTAGGATCTGGACTTTCTCAATGCACCACTTCGATTGTCTTTGGCTGCTCGGTCATTGAGTGACATTTTGTTGATGATATCCACTGCTTCTTTAGGGCTTAATCCCATCAAAGAACCCTGTGCAGCTGCATCTAAGATAAGCTTTAGCTCAGGTTGTAATCCTCCACGGAACATATGGATTTGAGTAATGACTTGTATCGCTCCCATGCATCACATAAAGACTCATCAGAACCTTGAGCGAACATTGCAATTGCGGTTTTAGTATCCATGTGTTTATGATCTGGAAAGAATCTCTCTTGGAACGGTTTTTCGAGTGCATTCCAATCATTCAAAACAGATGGTGGTTGATCAAGATACGACTCCCGAGCTTTGCCGATGAGTGAATGTTGGAACAACCTAACAAACCCAGCTTCTTCATCAGCTTCAGATTGGCCAAGACTGTTGGCTAGGGCATAAAACACCGACAGATGTTGATAAGGATCATCATGATCTAGCCCGGCAAAAGGATGATTAGAGACAAGTTGTATAGTTCCAGACTTAAGCTCCACTTGTTTCTCCTTGTCCTTTCCAAGATGTGCCAACCGTCTTGGACTTGTCCAGCAAGGCATCACACTTTGATTGCCTTCTGGAGGGTTTTGACCATTTCCATTTCCAGCCATGTTTTGTTCTTCTTCAAATAAGGTGGTTAATGAAGGAATGAAAGTTTAGGTTCCTTCTTGTTGCTTTTGTTTGGCTAGTTCTCTTTCTTTCTTTTTCTTCAAACTGTTGTTCCTGCGAGCAGTCTTCTCAATCTCAGGATCAAATTTGAGTTTCTCTGGTGGAACTGTACCTCGCATAAACAAATTTCGAGAGTCTAACCAAAAGATTAGCAACACCAAGGATAATGAATGAATGATATAAATATCTATACAAAGTAATTATATGCAAAATTGCTTAAAACGATATAATAGTCATACTATCTATGATATCTAAACGCCAGTCCCCGGCAACAACGCCATTTTGATGTAGTATTTTTGCATCAAACAAGATAAGTATTTATAAATCGTCTCCTTAGGGACTAGTGCGATATCAAAGATCGTTTAACACCAAATATCATTCTAAGTTTAAAAGATAAGTTGTTTGTTTGTTTATAACTAGGTTGTCTATTTTGCAAAAGTAAAAGTTGAGAGTAATAAGGTTAAAAACTTGTTAGGATTAGAGTTCCTTGACCAAGTGTTACATATAACCTAATGATCGTATATGGATTCTAGCTTTCATTTGATATTATCACGTATCCCTCAACAACATCATTCGTGTCCAAACAATATCGTGAGATCTCTTGTATCTTTCAATCGTCGATGTCTCAAACTATTGAATGATGCAAGAGTCGTTCTTATCATTAAATTGATGACTTCTCAATCTATTGAATGATAAGTAAGCATTAAGTTTGGATACAAAGAAGTGATTATCAAAACATCCATTCCATTTCTAGAATCTATGTTTTTATAGATGATCATTCTAGATCTAGATTTAAAAGCATTTTTCAATCACTAGTAAATCAAACATAAAGATTAAAGTGCAAGAATAACATCAACATCAAATAAAATGCTAGAACCATATATTTATAGATCAAAAGGATTACATCTTAACTTAGATCAAGCACCTCTAATCCCAACAATGGAGATTTAACTACTCATTGTCATGGAAGCCTTGCAAGAATGGATTGAAGAGGAAGGATTCATTACAAAGTATGATGTCTCAACAACAAAGGAAGAATCCACCTTCTAAACACTCTCACTCTATAAGTTCTCACCCTATTCCTCTCTCTCTCTCTCTCTCTCTCTCTCTCTCTCTCTAATGATAAACTATGAAACTAAGAGCAAAAACTAAGATATCTTCATGAAAGGGCAAGTCTTCTATTTATAGAAATTCTGTGCTGCAGCAACTCGCCTTGCGAGCAACATCACTCGCCGTTGCGAGTTGATGTTTCTTCACCATTAAGTCTTTGCCACGTCACCTCTGGGGGTTGAAACCGCCCTAGCTCGCTGTTGCGAGTTGAATTGCTCGCCATTGCGAGCAAAACCATGCTCCTGCCTCTGCCAGTCCTTTGCTACTCGCCACTGCGAGTGGGATGCGAGCAAACACTGCTTCCTGTTCCAGCCAACTCACTAGTGCGAGCTGATTGCTCGCCACTGCGAGTAAATGCTTGCTTCTGCCTCTTTTACACTTTTTCTTGGTTTTCTTCTTTTCTTAGTGTCTTGAAGTCAAATCCTGCACAATTGGATAGAGTAAGATAAATAAAGCGTAATAGGGCAATTATCACTTTTCTCTCGGCTTTTCCCTAAATAACTTGCAAAACAAGTAATAAAAGTGCCTTAAACATGAGATTAAAATGCTACTTTCTGGCACTTATCAGGTATCACGACCTCCGTTCCGAAGGTGAGTCAGAAAGGGGTTTCCGCAGTGGTCGAATATGGTGTGATGCGGTACGCCCACAAGACGTGCAGGAGCTCTTCGGTCCAGCTTCCCTCTGCTTCTTCCAACCTTCTCCTCAACCCCCTCAGTATAACTCTTTTGGCGGATTCCGCCTGCCCGTTCGTCTGAGGGTGTTCCACCTAAGTGATATGTTGTTTGATTTTAGCTCTTTTAGAATCTCCCTTATTCGTTTGTCCTTGAACTGAGTCTCGTTGTCAGTTACTACTGATTGGGGGACGCCAAAGTTGTTTGATTACTTGTGAAATGTGAATAGATTGAGTGATTCAGAGTTTTAACGGGGATTAAGATTGTTCGATTCTTCTCTATCACTTTGTAAGATTAATGCAAAGCTCATACTAATTATAACCAAACGATTAAATAAATGAGAGATAACCTCGTGGGACGAAGATTCTCGTCCCGCTAGATGAAAACCATGGACTTATCTTCGAACAAGTAATTGACTTCAAAATGTCATATTTCTCCTCATCACTCAAGGAAGGTATACACATACAAAAATAGATTTGTGAGATGTTAATATGCATCCTAGAGTGGGGATATACACTCGCACATAACCTAACCATCATGGCATAAAGATCCCAAATAAATTAAATACTTTTAAGCAAAATTCATATGTAATGATTCTAGTTAATGCAACACTCCAATCTAATGAATCCTAACCTAGGACCATTTCAAATCTAGGGGTGTCACTTCCTAGTTTGAAAAAGCCTTAAGCATGAAACATACGAAAATTAGATATAACTCAAATCATAATGAATAAAAAAATTGCATTAATTAAATAGAGGTTCATCTTAGAAACCTAATATTAAGGTCTTTAGTTACTCATGGTAACAAAGAAAAACTAAACATACTCTTAGAACCAATTGGAGGAGGTGTGAAACTTCTTTTTAATGTGCGTCGGGCACGTGGACTTTGACAAGATAGACAATTTATCTCGTAGTTATGCACCCAGGCCCACAAGGTCATGTGGGGAGGCATGGTTCAGCACAAGTGAAACACAATTTCTCCAACTTTTATTGTCTTTAAAGCCATCCAAAACCTCGTTGATCTTCCATAACTTCCATTAGACTTCTTGCTTTGTTGAATTACGTAATTTTTCAATAAAAAGACATAATACACCTATGGAGTTGTCTGGTTAAGTAAGAAACATAACTACAATGACTCAAATCAATACAAACTGTGCTTGAAACCATCAGAAACTCTTCTAAAACGGCTACAAATTGTCCTCCGTTGTTTACTAAATGACTCAAAAAGATACCTAAAACATCATATGATGAGGTGCCATCACACCGCTTCAGAAATCACATCATCATGTTAATTACAAAACTGTCACCTAATGATGGGAGAAGTATTTAGAACAGAGGTGGTTTTATTTTGGGCATTTAATGATTTTTTGTAATTCTTATTCAATCTTTGTCTTATGATATAATTAACAAATGTAGTAGTGCTTAGCCTATAATAGGCTTGAATTCTCTTTGGTTTGGAACTACATACTACCAAACACTCCGTGTACTTGCTTTGTTATTTCAATATAGTTTTTTTTTGTCTTTACTTTGTGCATTCTCTTGATTTTATTTATTTAGCTCATCCTTATGATGAGTAAGTAGTTTTTCTTAATCTTAGTGTCATAGAAAGAAGTCTTATGACAAACTTTCGTAACCTCTATTTCTCTCTTTTTGCTTAGGAAATGCATTCACCTAACTTAGCGTTATTGCTTTTCAAGACAAAATAGAACTAAATAAGTCTCTGATAGAGACATTTTTTTATATCTGAATTTTGCATGTATTTTATATTTTTGTAGTGATGAAAATTGATAAATAAAATAGCATTAATCATTAGTAATACATAAAAATGTAGTTGGTCCATTGAAAGGATAGACAATTTCTCTCGTAGTTATTGTTTGTTAGTTCATTGTAAATTCTCACTATATTTAATTTGATAGTTATTTTTCACCTAACCTATTTTTTTAATTAAAAGAAAAGAAGAGTTATTGTTCATATTAATTTTGAAATTGAAAGAATCATACTCCTATAATTTATTTCAGAAGTTATAACAAGCAAAAGTGCATATATTCACACAAAAGTTTGAAACACACAAGACCTGAACTAACTAACATTACACCTTTCCCTCCTTTTTGGGATCTTTAGACACTAGCACACGACAAATCCCATTTATTCACATTATTATAACTAAGCAAGAAAGGGAAGTGAGGGTGCAACTAGAAAGAAAAGAAAAATTCACAAACACAAACTTAAAAATCAAAAACACATTGAGTACACATGTGGCGAGAGTCTGGGCTTAGGGTGCACTGATAATGGCACAGCTCGTTGAAGTGTCAACCCATAACCTTCATCCATGTTCATTTTTTTAGCATTGAGCCCATTTTCAAGTTCCCAATCAAATGAATGGGCTAATGTAGCAGTTAGAAGTTGGACCATACGAAGCCCTAGACTCATCCCAGGACATATTCTACGTCCAGCACCAAAAGGTATAACTTCAAAATCATTTCCCTTAACATCAACATCACACTTGTCACCACCTGGTAAGAACCTTTCAGGTTTGAACTCTAATGGATCAACCCATTCTTTTGGGTCACGAGCGATGGCCCATACATTAACCAAAAGAGTTGAACCCTTTGGAATGTGGTACCCAAAAATCTCACAACTTTCAGATGCAATTCGCGGGAGGGAAAGAGGTGTTGATGGATGCAAGCGGAAAGTTTCTTTTATCACTGCTTGTAGGTAAGGTAGGTTAGGTATGTCATCTTCTTTCACGTTCCTATCACTGCCGACAACTTTGTCCAATTCTTCTTGGACTTTAGCTAGAATTCTTGGGTTTCGAATTAATTCTGCAATGGCCCATTCTGTGGTGCTTGATGATGTGTCTGTCCCAGCTGCAAACATGTTCTATTCAAAAAATCAAAGCTATAAGTATATTTTTTACAAAACTTTGCCAATATCATTATGTCAAGGTATATTTGTATTAAAATCTACGTACGCGAAATTGAATAAACATCAGTTTACAAACTTAAGTTTGGTAAAAAAAAAATGTATTTGTTGTAACGTGGTTTATATTAGTCTTTACTTTTCTCTAAAACATAGGTTCGAGAAAATTAATTTGCTTTGTTGATATTAAACAAAAAATTGTAATTTGTAAGTGAAACCTCTACAACTAACAAGCGGGAAAAAGAAAAACAAAAAGCAACAAGTTGTAAACCGAAACATTTAATATGAAATAGTTATATAATTAGTGTAACTCAGTAGTAAGAGTTTAATTTTATAATCTCAAGTGATAAAATTCAAATTTTCTCAAAGACAGTTATAAATAAAATTATTAGTGCAATTTACTTAATTATAATTTTCCGGCTTTTATATATATATATATATATATATATATATGGTTTTGTTACAAGACACCCTTTGGTGGTGTCTTTTATCAAGCAACGCCTTAAGGTGTGATTTTCACTTTTTAGTTATAACTTTGCTAAAAGACACCTTCATAAAAGTAAGTTGGTGTCTTTTCACAAAAGCTCATAGAGTAACTTGATAAAAGACACCTTCACAAAAGGTGTCTTCTATCATAACCCATATATATATATATATATATTAGTTAGTGGTAGAATTTAATAGTGTTGTATATCCATTTTGCTATCTTGTTTTTTGAGAGGTTCAGGTGTCAATGTTAGAGTGTTAGGTAAGAATTGAAAATCCATTAAAAAAAGGTAAGGATTGAAAAGAAAATGATAGTGTAATATTTCCAATCTTTATGAGTTTAAGAAAAGGGCGAGTATGCACGTGCATGTGGAGTTATAGAAGAGTAGGTAACTTACCAAAAGTAGTGCTTTGATTTCAATATAAGTGAGCTTGTTTCCATCAACATCTGTTTCCTCTTTAAGTAACAACAAAGTACTCAACAAATCCTTATGTTTCTCACTCTTAAAATTAGAATTTTCACGTTCATCAATAATGTTTGTTAAAAATGCATCAAACTTCTTGTGTAATTTCTTCATTTTAGATTGAACTCCTTGAAGGTCTAGCCATTCCAATGAAGGAATAAAATCACTTATATTGAAAACTCCAGCTAACACCATCAATTCAAGAACCATTTCCTTGAACTCATCAGCTTTAGGGTCACAACCACCATTGCCATCATTGAATACTCTTCTTCCTAACATAACCCTAGCAAGTGCATTTGTGGTACATACGTTCAATAGTTGTCCCAAGTTTACAGCTTTTGTGTCTGAATAATTACTTGCCAAGTTGCTTGTTAATCTTGCTACCTCTTCCTGAAAAGTGTAATTGATTAGGTTCAATCGACTCGTAGATTCGTACGAGTTTAAATCGTATTAAAAATAACCGGGATGAATAAAAAACTATGTCAAGTGAATAAAAAACAGACATGAAATTACAGAAATGATAAACAAACAAACTATATCAAAAGTTTTAACTTATAAGCAACAGTGAAATAATAATGAATAAACCTAGTTAACTCGAGTTCATTTTCAAGAGTATGAAAATTAAAATTTATGTAGAATCGTCGTGTAGAATATTCCTGTGGTCCAGAGCATGTGTATCAATATTTTAAAGTCTAACTATAACTAATACTTAAGGTAAAAAAAAAAAAAAAAAACCACATGCACACCTAAGTAGTTTAATTTACAATTTTTAAAGTCTATGTATTAAGTTATTTTGTGTTAAAATATTCCATTAATTCATCGGGTTGACGCAACTATGCATCCCATTTTCTTATGGTTTTATCTTCTCTTTGAAAGACTTTCAAATGGAATATTTATCCAAGAAAAGTCTTTTAACCTTTTTATCCAAGAAAAGTTCAGCTTTGTCCTGATCACATTAGCATTGATGAGTGGATCCCACTTATAAAAGATTTTTTCTTCTCTTTGAGACTTTCTATTGGTTATTTATTACCCTCCTATCACTTGATGATTTTTATTGGTTATTTATTGAAAAATGCTAGATATCAAGAATGATTTTATCAAGAAAGATTCAAGAATGATATGGTAGAATAATCATCCTTCTTTTTATTTTTGTTGGTTAAAACATATTTTATATGTAAGTGTAACCCTAAAGAATATATATTAACTAATGTTTTTATTTTTGTTGATAAACACTTCTGTTTATTTTTTGAGTAAAATACTTCTTTTTTGCTAATAATTTTTGTGTGTAATACTCTAAAATTATTTGTTAAAATCATGTATACATTCTTCACCCCTTCAAATATTTATTTTGTTATCTAGCTAACTTGGTTTACGGTTTACCGGCAATTATACCTATATGTCAAATAAAGTGGTTGACCTCACACGTTAATGAATTCTACTAATCAAGGCAAGAAAAAAATTATCAAAGTGTGTGGGATTTTTTCAGGTTACGAATTTTTTTCAAATCCTTCGAACTAAGTTATCATTAAAAGATAAATCCTTTAAATTAAATTGTTCTTTGATATGATAATCTAAGTATTTAAGTCATCAAATAATACACTGATATCCTCTCAAAAAATTGTAATACACTGACATTTTAATATGAACAAATTCCTTGGAGATTCTGTGCAGTATAAGAAAAACAGCCGAGCACCCTATTTCTCATTCTTCTATTCAAAAAGTCAATATTTAAAATAATAATAAAGTACATGTCTTTCAAATTAAAAACTATAGATAAGTTGAGTACGTAAAAAAAAAATTATACATAAGTCATAAGTTAATAATACTACATATTAATCAATAGTTTAAATTGAAGAACGGTTTATATTAAAATACATACAGCTCCTTGAAGATATATAGCTCCTTCAAGATGCAAAACAGCAGTTATATTTTCAGAAAAATGTGAGTAGTATATTTTAATTTGATTTTATTCTCTTAGATAAAATTCAAATGAGAATTAATTTTCCGGTTACATAATCTAGACTCTCATATAAATGATATTGATAGTGCAACTGTATGTTGAAATTGAGAAAATGATGTTAACTAACTAACCTGACGCAAGTGTTTGAATTCTTCCATGACTTTGTTGGAAAAGAGATGAACGGAGGATATTTTTCTGAGCATTCGCCACCGCGGACCATAAGGTGCAAACACAAGATCTTGATAGTTATAAGCTATATATTTAGCTCCGGTGTTGGGTGGCCGGCTACTAAAGTTAGCATCATGAACCTTTAAGAATTGTTCCGCAACGGAGCCCGAAGCCGCCACGATAACATCCACAAATCCTAATTTGAGGTGCATCAAAGGGCCATGAGTTTTTGCCAAGGCTGCAATAGACTGGTGTGGGGCAGGACCCAAGTGTGGCATGTTACCTATTATAGGCCATGGTTTTGGTCCAGGTGGAAGTGGTAGTGATGAAGATCTTGTTGCAAATTTCATAAAACGGTATATGAGGATGCATAATGTGAAACTAGCTAGTGCAATGAACCATATAGACATGGTTAATTATTTTGTGTTATGATGTGGCTATGGTTATGAAATATGAAATATATGTGATGATGATTAGGGATTAAGGATATAAATAAGTTTTGTACGTATAACAACAGCAATCTATTTGAATAGGGAAAAACAAATCAACTAGTTGACGTTGTGTTGTTGTCACATTAACCTAAGCCTCAACATGCTTGGTATTTATAAAGGAAACGTTTCTCTGACTTTACACGGTTTGTTCATTTTGGAACGTAGGATTGTCAAATGGGACTTATTTTAATTTATTTAAAAAATTTAATGATTATTTTATATGAAAAAAATTGTTCATAATTAATACATGGCATGTGCTTATTTTTTTTTATATCGGGAAATTTAGTTTAGATGATACACACAACTTTGAAGGACAAGGGACACCACCTCTTTAAGAATTTGCAATTGAGTTTTACTTTATTACTTAGGACAAGGGACACCACCTCATAATTAATCATCATTTTTTATTTCAATTTTTAAAATAGAACTATTTTGTTAGACAAAATTAGAACGTTATTACTTGATTTTATTGAAACTTATTCATTTCCGATCTTTGCATTTAATGAAAGTGAAATTTCGTATAAGTTTACTTGTTGATGTCAATGCGACGGATTCTTGTGTTTGTTTCAAGTTATATTCATAGATTCCCGGGAATAAAATGATAGAAATTTGCATGTCTATGTTTGTTACAAGTTTACTAAATTTTATTCCCGGGTATAAAACGTTCCTGAGAATAGAAAATTTTTCCCAAAGAAAAGGGTGGGAATAAAGTTCCCATGAAGATGAGAATAATTTCATATGTAATTACCTATTATATTTCTATTTTTATGGTTCCCGGGAATATTATAATGTTAAACAAACATCTTTTTTCCTATATACCTTGGAATAAAATTCTCATCTTTATGTTCCAAGGAATATTATTCATAGGAAGAAATTTGGTAAACTTGAAACAAACATGGAAGTGGTTGTTGCATTGAATCGCAAGATTGGTGTTGTTTATTCCTTTTGTTTACATCTGTTTGCCTATTGGATGGGATCCTCGTCGGTTATCTTTCTAGCAGACGTTGCTTGATGACGTTCGTAAAAAATTTACGGGCTGGAAAAGGTAAAATTTAGGGGGGGGGGGGGGGGGGGGGTGTTATTTGTGCGCGCGAGTGTGGTGTGGGGGGCACAAAATTCATTTCTTTTATTGGGATAAATTTGTTCGATGAAGCAGTATGGTGGTTCGAAGGTTAGAGCAATGTGTTTCTTTGTTGGATAATATATTTTTTGCAAGATAAGATTCTTGATCGTTGGTTCTGGTTACGTAATCCAGCTGACGATAATTCTGTCAAAGACACTTATAATATTTTGATGCGGGTTGATCAATCTAACGTTGACAATTTTTATCAATTGAAAAGGATCCATAATAAGGATCATCTCTTGAGTCATGGAGTGGTAACTTCTTCTTTGCTTTGTCTGGGAGCGTGCGGGAGGGAAGAAACAATTAAACATCTTTTTTCTGGATTGTGATTTCTTTGACAATATATGGAATGATGTTTTTTGCTAGCTGGGTATTGGTTTTATGAATTTAGCAGACATAGGAGAGCATGATGGTGCTCACGTGTTAAAAAAAGAGGAAGTTCATATATGTTTTCAGATAGTCTGGATGTCATGTATGTGGATTATTTAGAAAGAGCGTAACTCGAGAACTTTTTGTAATAAACAACTTTCTTTGGAGCTAGTGATGGAACACATAAAACTACACTCATGATGATGGTGGTTGAAGAATCATAAACTTGTTTTCTTGTGGATTTCCATTCTTGGTGACTAATCCATTACTTTGTCTAGGATTGGTCATTTTGTAATTTTTTCAAATTTTTCCCTTGTATATGTTTGAATAACTTTTACTTTTTTCTTTGATGCATTACTTCTGCTTCAAAGAATTGTTTGTTAACATATGTTGTTTTTGGCCTATTAAATTAAAAAGTTAAATACTTGTCAAAACAAAAATTATACAAATTTATATATAAAATTACATTTTTATTTTCTCAAATAGTGTTCTAAGATCATCTATAATGAGGTCATTTTCAAATTTAACATCATGCTAAATAGACATCTTCATTGTGTAGCTAGACAAATGAATGTTTTTAAAGATAAGTGCTTTTATAAGTATTATTTCCTATTATATGTCGGTCTTACATGTACCAATTTTTTTTTATATAATAATTATCTTTCATCAATTATTAAATTATTTTAATATTAAAAAAAAAAAGAGATGGGGGCAAGTGTTTGCTAGTTTATGTAATTTTATTATCATTCTCAATAATATTCTAAACATTTTCTTTCAAAAAAAAATAATATTCTAAACATTTATAAAAGTTTTTATTCAAAAATATGAAGGTTTCACATGAGTTGATTTAAAAGTATGGATAAAAAGTGACAATTGAATTTTTTTTTAAGGAGTAAATATTTAACCCTATTGTTTATATCTTAAAATCAACACCAATGTGCATTTATTAAAATATGACTTTTATAGTTAAACGGATGGAGTAGTAAGAGAAAAGGTGGTCTTGAAGATCTGGTCTTGAAATTTTTTTTATTTTTTTATTTTGAAATAATCTTGTCTTGAAAATTAATGGTTGTTTTGAATCTTCGCTATGGACTAAAGCAAAGAGATTGAAATGTATATGTACGTAAGCACGTCCTGAACTATATATGGTTGAATAAAGGCTTGGTCTTCATTTCTCTAATACTCACAGTTCAGTTTGGTCCATATTATCACAGTAGCTAAAAGAGCCTAAAACTCAAACTAAAGTATTTGTTTATTAATAAATAATCTAATTTTTATTTCCGGAAATAATTGGAGTACAAAAACATCATTATCAACAATATAATTAATGTGTCATCGGTCACACCTCCGCACTGATCATGTAATAACTAGTTGTTGGAGGCTCGATCCGAGGCACCCCGATCTGTAACCAAGCAAACAATATAATTAATCTACTTTTAAAAAAATAAGTTAATTATTCTTTTCTCTCTTTTTTTTGGTAAAAGTTATTATTCTACTTTAATTGTTGATTTTATGAAAAATATTCGCTACAGCCGTCTTTAATTATATGATTCTCTTAAAAAGAAAATCTTGTCTATATTTGAATGATAAAAGACTATTTGAAAAATGTCAACTGCATTGTTTTTTTTTGGAAAGTTTAATAATGCCCTAGCTAGTTTCGGATTTTATAAATACAATATCCAATTTTTGCAATATGCACTATTCACTTAACTTACTTTGACCATACTTTTTTACTAATGTATAAATACAAATAGGAAAATGTTAACTAGTGCCCCCGTGACACTAGTTAAGGAAACCAAATATAGTAGATGTATCTTGGAACTTGTGTAGTGAAAATTGAAAAAGTGTAAATAACGATGTTTTCTATGCTAATATTTTTTTTTTGTTTCCTTAACTAGTGCCCCGGGGGCACTAGTTAACAAGACCCTTTACTTTAGATAATTAAAGATATTAACGATCAAAATTGTGCATTGACATATGTGAAGTGGTTGACTTGGACATATATTTTGAAACGGGTGGAGTATAAGACTAAGAAATACTCCCTCCGGTCACTGTTATAAGCAAATTTTGACTTTTTAGGTTCATTCAATAAATGATGTATGTGGTCTACAATATAGACCACATACATCATTTATTGAATGAATTTAAAAAGTAGAAATTTGCTTGTAATAGTGATCGGAGGGAGTACAAATCATAAAATCAAGGAATTTCATTCAATGTGATGACATTAAAAGTTTTGTTCCAGGTTGAGCCAACGCTCAATCCTTGACTAGATTCGGGTACCCTTCAAACCTTATACACATGTCGACAAAGTATATATAGACTTGTCCTAAATATCACTCGATCAAGGCTCTACATGAAGATTTGGATTGTTCATGATGAATTCAATGATGGCCTTTTCTAAGAGTATTACTTTTTCCACCCTATGATCTTCTCCTGCACCTTGTAAAATTTCCAAAAATGCCCTTGTGCAGTTCGGATTTTAAAATCCGGATTCATGTTTACTATTTTGGATTTTATAATCCAGACAATTCATATGTATAATAAGCCATCAGACTCTTTCCCATTTCAGCAGTTTTGAGTTTTGCTTTTAAAAACAACAAAAAAACTAAGTAAAAATACTAAAAACCTGTCGAATAAAATCATAAAATATAAAAATACCACCAAAAGATTCTAATAATCAAATAAAACTAATGCAAATTTTTTCGGATTTTTCTGAGAATATGAAGAAAAAAAATTAAAAAAAAAGGATCTAAACGATGAAATTTATTCTAAGGGAGTCATGGTCTTTGAATTTTTTCTGATTTTCTGGAGAAGTTTCGGAGCAATCCGATCAAGTAGCCCGAAAACCTGATTTTTTTTACTTAGAACAGGTAACAATGACTCAAAACAGAAGGATGAGGGTTAGGAAGATTAATATTGTTCCCTAAAATGACTATCCATGTTACAAACATGTTTAAAATTTGTGCTGATATAGTTCGGATTATATAATTTGAACTGATTTTCCCTTGAAAAATGGTGTTTAGGGGGTGTTCGGATTATGTAATCCGGAAAAATCATGTAGCGCGCCCTATTTTTTTAAGTTTCTGGATTACAAAATCCGGAAAAATCCGTAACTCATTTTTCACCCTTTAACAAAGGAAAACACCGTTCCGGATTATTAAATCCGGAAACTTCAAGGGCATTTTTGGAAAAAATGCATGGCGCGCTATAATACCATAGGGTGGGAAAATTAATACTTCTTTTCTAATCTGCTTGCACAAGTCCCTCGAGGACAACTGTTTAGATAATGATGTTCGCCTCCCTCGAGGGCCCAAAAACCTAAACATATTGTATAGTATTGCCTAATAAAGTCCAAGGAAAAATTAGGGCCCAAAGACTGTTAGAGAAAATTATAACGATCCAAGGGAAAGGACCATCACATCCTCTTCTCCATAAGTTTTAAACAAGGAAAACCCAAACTCGGGTAAAACAATAATGCTTCAACAACATCGTCATATCCATGTTGCTGCTAGTACAACATCAATACCCACACAAGATATCCATCATATTACGACGATACTACCTCCATTCTGTCCAGTCCTTGGAGAGACAATGAACAACCATGTGAATCTCGTCGTTCCAACGCTTAAGAAGGACACATAAACCAATAACTTCCTCCATAAATTCCTCGTAGCATTCTAGAACCAGTCAAACTCATCACATATCAAAGCGACTGCGTAGCCCGCAATGAAATCAGCCAGATCAAGATCCAACAATTGGGGAACTTGAACAACATTGGTGTTCTTCGATTTTCCTACCTCTGGTGGTTAATGCGGCAATTTCCATCCCACTTAGGTAAACGGTCCACATCTCACATTGTCAAAACAACGAAGATTAATCACTAAGAAGGTCTCCTTCCAGATCTGATGGGAGGAAAGGAAACATAGGTAACAACGGTAACATAAGAAATGTAGGTCGTGGGACGTGGGGGACGCAGATAAGGAGAGAAGGAACTTTGTCGCGCCGTCGTAGTGGTTGCACAAGCAATGACTCTTTTGTTCGTCGTTGTTACCTTTTCGAGTCTTTGGAGCATAGCTGGTATGATAAAGAACCCATACCGAGAAAAGTTTTAATGACAAGGATTAACAACTATTCCATGCACAAATCCTTCTAGAGCCGTTTGCCATTCCGCCCTATGATGAAGTCTCAAACCCCTTGCGACAATCTCAAAATAGTTGATACTCTGTTATCTTTTATAGGTGTGTGGTTTGGAGAAATGCAAACTGTTTGTGTTGACTTTGCTGAAGAATAATTTACATTGTTCAATGCTTTAAGGCCAAGATCTATAGACTTGTGGAATGAACTTAGCATGAGGTTCACGACCCATTTCAACGCATCAAGGAAGTAACCTAAGTCTATTGATAACCTCGAGGTTATATGATTAACAATCACATCTCATTTCTAATTTGGGTCATGATGTCCAACTATGATGTCAGGAAAGTCCCCGTCAACCAAGGAGCTTCTTATGGCATGTTGTACACAAGTTTGTTCTGCACTATTGGCCTAAAATAAAAAGATATCCTCCCTTACATGGGTTGTGACTTGCAAGATTTCAATGGGTCGTCCACAAGACTTTGGGGATTTGTAAAGTTGGTTACTTTTGGACAAAAAGACTTGTAAAACAGTGGAAATCCAGTTTTTGGTAGTTCATTGTCTGTCAACACACAACTGGATCATAAAACGCCAAACTCTAGCAGCCATGTGCACCATTTCTTCAACGTTTCACCTCAAAATGTGGGACCACAATGACAAACGTGTAGGTGAGAAAAACACAAGAAAGGGAGGGGGGTTGGATTATGTTAGATTTTTCTAAAAATCTTTTCTAAGTTAAAACAAATTAGAGACAAAAAAGAAAGAAGCATAGGAAGATAAAAATCAACACATATATTTATTCTGGTGCACCCCACAATTCGGGATTACGTCCAGTCCCTCACTTTTGAGATGTTTTTCCACTATAATCAAACTTTATTACAAAGTTTACAATAAAATTGATGTTTGTTTCCACTAAGATTTCCTGACTCTACTTCAAGACTTTCTACAGTCCAACAGGTTCAGAGTTTACAATAAAATTGATGTTTGTTTATACTTCAGAGTCAAAGAGCAGTAAACTAAATTACGTACAACATCTTTCTAAGTACTTAAGAAATTCTAAAATGAATGTTTGTAAGAATTTTTCTAAGTGCTTTTTACGCTAAAAATTTGATCAGAGTTTTTGCACCATTAGAAGCGCGTAGTTCTCTCTGTTTCTTCAAATGCTCGGGACCCTTTTATATGAGAAATTACTAGAGTCTTAAGGAAGCTAGATGTGTTGACACCTCTTTAAACAACTACTTTATTCGAATCTTTTATAAAAGAACCTTGAGTGTTTAATAAATATAAAGAACTACACACTTTCAACTGTGTCAAAACTCTGATCAAATTCTAGCGCAAAAACACCTAAAATTTTTTTTTTAAAAACTCTCATATTAGAATTCCTCAAGTGTTTAGAAAAAAATCTTTAGATAAAAAAATCATTTGAATTGTGCTTCATCTAGTTTAGCACTTTTTGAGTCTGAAGTGTAAACAACGACAAATTGTTTGCAAACTCTTAATTCAGTTAGATTGAAGGAATTCCTCAAGGAGAGGCAAGAAATCTTATACTTTTGTGTCTAAGTAATTTGTAATCAAGGTTGATTATAGTGAAAAAAAAATCTCAAGTGTGATGGGACTGAGTGTAATCCTAAATTGTGGGATGAACCAAAATAAATATGTATTGATTTTTCTCTTTCTTTGTTGCTTTATGTTCTTAGCCTTTCTTTGTTTCTTTGTTTTAACTTGAAAAGTTTTTTAGGAAAAGAAAACACAATTAACCCCTCTGTGTTTTTGTCACCCTCATAAGCTAGTTGGATTTTGAGATGCTGATTATGCTTGAAATTGAGCAGAGAGAAAAAGCACCAGTTGAAGGTGTCAGGCCATTTCATTGGCGAGAATCTTACCCTTTGGGCCAGTAAAGGACAACAAACAAACGCATTGTCAATAGTAGAAGCAGAATACATATCATATACAAGTTGTAGCACATAACTTCTATGGATGAAATGTCAGCTTTAATACTACCAGTTAAAGTAGTATTTTAATTTTATGTGATAATACTCCAGCTATTGTATCTAAAAGCCCACCGTAGAACAAAACATATTGAAATTAAACATCATTTCATAAGAGGTTGTGTTCAAAAAGAGATACTTGATATAAAATTCATTAATATAGACCATCAATGAGCTAATATTTTGAATTCAATTTTGAAAAGAAATATATTTTATATAGCTGAAATTTAGATTGATCTCTTTTGATAAAATTACTTTGAGTAACTTAAAGCTGAAAGTTTATATAACTTATCATTTTCTCTCTCAAATTTACTTATGCTATCTTAATAAAAAAAAATTAAATATTAATTAAATATATTTTATATATCATTTTATTTATAAATCTGTGGTAAGAGTTTGATTTTTTAATGTCGACAGACATGATACAAATCCCACATGGGACAATTATCTTATGACCATATTCAGTTGGTTTATTCGTTGCTAGCTATCTTATCAGGTATTCTCTATTTTAATTTTACCAAAGAAACCTTAAGCATAATAGATTATTGGGAATTTAAGAAAAAAATGTGACTAAAAATCCAATAAATAAGAGTAAAATATGTCTATATTTGTTTTGATTGACCATTTCTTAATTTGTGAGTCCAAATTTAAAAGGATCAAAGATCATGAAGAGACTGGTGATCAATACAAATTAAAATATAATGGAGAAATATAAATGTAATTTTTTTTTTTTTGAAGGAAGGAAGAGAAATATATGTGCATATAAATGATACAATTAGAAGAGAAAAAATTAAAAACTAAAAAATTATATTTTTTGTGGGATAATTATTTTGTACAAATGTGACGGTTATGGCTGAATGCATGGTCAGTATCCATTATAATGTCATCCCTTGAATTTCTCAAGAAAAAATGTCATCCCTTGAAAAAATATTGTCCTTGTGTTTTATTTATTTTTCTGTGAAAATATTGTCCTTGTGTTTTATTTATTTTTTTGTCAAAATATTGTACTTGTTTTATTCAACTTTAAATAATTCTTTTTGAGGGGATTCAATTTTGGATAATGAAAGCTCGAGAAAAACTAGGGTAAAGTTTCAACAAACGACACTGCATTCATTGAAAGAGTAACAGTCAATAGCTTAACTCATGACCCGAGAAGAATCCATTTTCATCTTTATCATCTTCCTATCAAATATATAATTATTGATTTTTTGACCCAATAAATAATAATCTTTACAGTATATGTATGATCCGTTTGGCGTTTGCTATGTTTTTTCTTGGTTTTTGACCAAATAGTTCCATCACATTTATGTCATATCATACGTAGAAGAGTAGAGCTCTGTAACTTTCATCTGGTGTGTACATATACGTTGAAGAGTAAACCTAAGACTGTAACTTTCATTTGCTGCGTCCATATTAATGCACGTGGAACCCTGATGCATATACATTGATGCAAATAATTTGTTTGAAGTAAACACGTTTGTTTGAATCTTGAAAATACAGAAGAGAACAATTAAAAAAGTAGTGATGATTTGTTTTATTCTATCATGTTATAACTATCGTTGATAGAATAAAATTATTTTGTCATTAAGCATAATTATATTTATAATTATGCTTAATGACAAAATAATTTTATTCTATCAATCGTCAATCAAAATAATATATAAATTAAACAAACATAATTTAATTATTTATGTCGTTTTACAAGAATTTGATTATCGTATAATATATTTAATTTGATTCTTCATGCATATACAAACAAAGTTAGAGTAAAGAATTTATTTGTATAAATTTATTTTATTAGTGATTAGTGTTGAGACCGACACTCAGTGTCCGTCTATCTATTCTTTTTATTGCGCTAACGCATGTAAATTATTAACAATATTTTTTTATGCAATTAGTTATATTTTGATTGAAATTATACGTATAGATGTTTGCGATTTTACTTCCTTTTCTTCTTCAAAGCTTCCACGTGTATCATTTCTTCAATTGAATCTTTCTTTAAATATTTATTTATTATTAATTTGAGGGTGGGGTGAGGAAGTTAGGAAAATAGTTGGATTAAATGTGATACTATATGTTTAGATAAGGAGGATGGTTGTTTGGGGGCGAGAAGAACCAGAGACTTTAATATGGCATTGTCGAGTAAGTGGTCTTTGAGGATGTGTATGGAGCAGGAATATAGTTTGTAGAATAGGGTGTTAGTAGCGAGGTATGGAATTCAAGGTGGGTGTGTGAGGGATGGTGGGAGGTTAAGATCAATTTGGTGGAGTCAGACTTTGGATATGTTGTTTGATGATCATGTAAGGAGGGTGATGGGTGACGGAGCTATGCCATTTTTGGTCGGATGTATGGATGGAGAGAGGGGTGGGGGTGGGGGTTAGGTTTAGGCGGTTGTTTAATTTAGAAGAGAATGAGATGATTATTGTTTCTGAGATGTTTTCTTTAGATTGGCAGATAGGGTAGAGGCTTCGAAATGGTGTCATCGATTATTTGTGTGGGAGGAGGAGATGTTGGGGGAGTGTTGTGTGCATTCATCTAACATTTATCTTCATGTTAGTGTGAAAGACAGGTGGAGTTGGCAACTCACGCCAGACAAAGGGTGCACTATTCCGTGCATGTAGCACTTGTTGACGGTAGTTGTCATACCCCAATTTTTGACCTAAGGTTCCACTGACACATGTCCTCTGACCCGGAATATTCTCTGTCTTTTCAGTGAAAATTTTGGCAGAAAGGTATTTTAAAATACCTCATTTTTGTTCCGATTCGGACCCTTTTCTCACTTTATTTTTATTATTAGTTTTTTTATTATTTCCATCTTTTATTTAATTTTATAATTTTTATTTTTATTTTGAATTTTTATTTTATCTTTTAATTAGTCATTTTTCATATTTTATTTTAGTCACTTTTATTTTATTTTCCAAGTAAAAAAAAAACCAAAGTGTCAATGAGTCCAAAATTAAGTGTCCAGGGGTCCAAAAATATTTTTTCCTCCAAGTCATGCCACAATCAGTGCAGAGTCAAAACTTTCTTCCCATTTTTCATCAGGGACGCATTTCATCATCAATACCTCTTCTCACTTTTTTTTTTTATTTATTAGTCTTATTTCTTTTAAACTTTTAGTTTTTATTTTTATCTTTCATTTTTATTCAGTCTTGATTTTTATATTTTTTTTTTATTTTCCATTTTACCATTTTATTTTTATTTTTTCGTTTAATTACTTCTTTAGGTTTTTATTAACTTTTTTTAATGAGTCCAAAAATTGTCAAAAAATATAGTGTCAAGGTCCAATTTTTTATTTTTTTTCTTCCTTTCTCAAGTGTGCCACCAATCATGCCATTTTTACATGTCAACTCTCCCATTTGAAAATTCATTCAAATCACATTCCAAAACCATCAATCTCATTCAAATCCCCATCAAAGTGCATTAAACCAATTTTCCATTTTTCATCAACCTTAGAACCTATAAATAGAGCTCTCATCCTTCTCAATTTCACACACCAAAAGTTCTCTTGAGTTATCAAAGAACTTTTCTCTCTTCTCCCTCATTTAGCTTGTGTTGACGAGCTATTCTTTTCTTTTTCCTCTTTTTCTGTCCCTTCGGAAAAGTCCCTTCGGAATTTTATCCCTTCGGTAATTTTGTCCCTTCGGTTGTCCCTTTCTTTTATTTTTTTTTATATTTTTATTTCTTTTTAGCATTTTAGCATTCTATTTTATTTCTATTTAGCATTTTAATTATTGTCATTTATTTTCCAGCAATTAGAATGTATTTAGGTCCAATGTAAATATAAATGAGAAAAGTGTGCGTGCGTGTGTCTTTTATTTCTTTACCGCTTTTATAAATCGAAAAATACAAAAAAATAGATTAGGTTAGGAGATTTTGTGGTGATCCAACGTCACTGCAAAATTCTCACGCTTTTATTTTTATTGCTACGTTAGTTTATTTTATGTTCTATTCAATATTCAAAAACAACAAAAACATGCAAATAACCAAAAAAACAAAAAATATTTTCATAATAAACCTTGATTTTCAATCGAGTGATCGTTCTTTGTATTTTCTTTCTTAATCAAATTTCAATCCATTTTAATTATACTTTGAGTCATTTTTCAATATAAAAAATACAAACCAATTCTTATTTGCCACTTGGCTTTTATTTCAAAACCTTTTTTAAAACTAATAAAAAACACACAACCAATCAAACGTCATTTTTTTTAACCACGAACTACGTGATTTTGATCCCTCACGGGTACGTAGGCAAAGGACTTGTCCTTCCAAATCAATAAAATGTAGATAATTAGGTCTTTCTTTTTTAATCATTTAAAATTCCTTTTTTTCAAAAAAAGCAAGCAAGTTTATAGCACAAAATGTTAAATAAAACCAAAAGGTTCTCGTAGAGTACTACGAATATTTAGGGTGCTAATACCTTCCCTAAATATAACCAACCCCCGAACCCCCGAATTTAAATAAATTTTTTCAAAGTCGTGAAATAAAAAGTTAGTCAAACGCTAATCAAATAGCCTTGACCTCCGAAAAATGACGCGACAGAAACGGCGACTTCACTGGGGACCCCCTAAGAGGGTTAAGCCTAACTTGGCTTTGTTTAAAATTTTGTGCTTGAAACTTGCTTAAAAAATCAAAAAAATCAAAAAAATAAAAGATGGAAATACGTGTATATATGTTTTCTCCTTTTTCTTCTTTCTTTTAACGTGAGTGGTGAGATAAGTCCTAACCCGGACTTGAGGGAAACATAAGATAGGACGGGGTATAATCATAGTGCCATACCAAGAGCATTCTTGGACCATGTGTACATGTGATAACCCTACTCGGTGGAGGCCTCACGGAAGGTAGTACTCTTGTTGTCATGAGCATTCATGTCGACGTTATTACTTTCAATGTGAGTGTCCCGTGAAGCCGTGGACCTTAGTTACCCTTAGCCCATCTTGGCCTTTTTAGGACGTAGTGAAGTGGCTAAACCAAGAGCATTCTTGACTTTAGTTGATACGCGATACTACACTCAAACTAGACTACCTTATGAATGTTATTGGACTAGGAGCATTCCTATACACCAATATATTCACAAGGGGGTTGCAATTTGGGAACTTGGTAGAACCCTTATTACAAGTGCAAATGAAACCATAGTCCTTACCAAATGGCGTACATACCCTTGACTCCAACATTATGGACTTAAACATCACCATGTTTTCACCGTTCTTGTTGCATAATCATGCATACATGCATTCATTCATAAATAATATTTTTTTCATCCAATATTAAGGGCTTAGATAAGCTTTTTGTAAACATCAAAGATATGGACCTTGTAAGAAGGTACACTAAGGAATACAATTTCAAAAATCTTAACTAAGCTTTTGCTTTTGTTAAGAACTTTTTCCTTGGTTTCGTTCTTGCTTTTAAAGAGGGAACCATTTTCAATATCTTTACAATGTTCAAACAAAACCATGTTCATCTACAATGTTTACAATTGACTTTGATAAGCCCTTCACAAAAATATTTTTGCATAAACATATCATGCATCATTTTACATTCATAGTTTCTAGTCCGTGTCTCATACTTTGTTTCTGTCTACAAAAGGTCAATCCATCAATCTACTCGCATCTATAACACTCGTGCAAACAGAATGCATCAGTTTGAACAAGAAATCCATGAGCATTCGTGAAGAGGTAACAACACTCCAGACCAAGTTAGAAAGACTAAGTACCCTGGTAGTTTCATTGGTAGCTTCGCAGTTCCAGCAAGGGCCCGAACGCCAACATCAACAGCAGCATTGACAACAGGCTCCAAGGATGCAGTTTGACCCAATCCCAATGACATATGCGGAGCTGCTTCCCATCTTGCTCATGAAGAACCTTGTCCAAACTAGAGCGCCTCCTCGGGTGCTTAACGAGTTACCGGTTTGGTATCAACCTAACCTCTCCCGTGCCTTCCATCAGGGAGCACCCGACCATGACATCGAGCATTGTTTCTCTTTGAATATTGAAGTCCAGAAGCTGATTGAAACCAATATCTTGCTTTTCGAATATTGAATTTGGATGTGCAAGTTAATCCACTACCGGACTATATTGCGACACATGGAGTGGATAGCCGCAATTGGGTCGCTTTTAATGTTTTTTCTACTACTCATCTGTTCAAATAATATGGGTGTTGGTTGTTTGCTGCTTTTCAAAAAAATTCTTTCGTCCCGCCCGAGACAAAAGTGAATTTGTGCTGGGCTTTTTGCTTCATGTATTTTTCATCATTAATAAAAATGTCGTTTTGATCCCGACTTTGTTTTTATTTTGTGCTTTTTCTGGAAAAATGGTAATACAAAAAAACCCAAAAAAAAATAATCATTCTCAAATATCTGCATAATCATGACTTATACTTACTTGTCAAAATCAATAATAAAATCATGCATTGATAAACCCGTTGAACACATTGACCATGTACTCTCTTCCAACTTTGAGTTTCCTGTGTCCGAAGCTGAAGAAGGGAAGAACGAAGAGACTTTCGATAAGATCTCTCGCATACTGGGGCATCTTAGCCATCGAAGCTGCAAACAAAAATCAAGAACATTGTCCAGAAGATGGCAGTCATTTACAAAGACTGGCATGAGAGGTTACCATTGCCTCGCATGGATATCATACTTCAGTACACATTTCAACAGGGGTAACCCCCTCCTTCCCTCAGTATACAACATGGAGATCGTGCTTCCCGTGGAGGTCGAAGTCATGTCAATAGGAGTTCTGCTGAAATCCCAGCTTGATTGAACTTTAAATACATGACGACCTTGTACAACTACATCAAAAGAGGTTGAAACAAACTTCCAAGCAGAAGGTTCGTCCCTGTGAAATTCAAAAACGAGACTTTGTGCCTAAAAAGGTACTATTTTTCCAACCAGACTCCAGGGGAAAGTGGACGCCTAATTATGAAGGCCCATATGCAATGACTTTCGCAACTACGGGTGGTGACAAACTCACGCGTCCTATGAACACTGATGCAGTCAAGAAATACTCTGTCAAAAAATAAAAAGCTCGATAAGTCGCAAACCTGAAAAGGCGGCTTAGGAAAAAATGAGCGTCTCGGTGGACTGGAAACCCGAAAGGGCGTTCCAGGCAAAAATTAGAGACAAAAAAATGATGATTATCCTGATAGATCGAAAACCCGAAAAGGGCCATCTATGCAAAAGTTAAGGATTAAGAGACAAAGTAACTGCATCCGGTCAGGCTCAATCCACTTGGGGCATAACTGTTATCAAAGAACCTCCAATTTAAGCATCTACAAATCCAAGACTTGGAACAGGGGCAATTCAAGGTCGCATCCGGTCAGGCACGATCCACTTGGGGCATCCAGCTATCAAAAGACCTTCGATTTGAAGTATCTGTAGATCAAAGACTCGGAACAGGGGCATTCAAAGTTGTTAGGGAGAATAACGGTTATTGTGTTCAATGTACCTCCCCATTACAATTACCATTTTCCAAAATTTTCAAAGATCCGTGGAGCCATGCCATTGGCAGGTCACCACTCAATTCATCAAATTTGAGCCTGTGCCCATTTATTTGGAACTCCCGTTTATTCTATTTGCAAAATTTCTTCTATTTTTAATAGCAATACTTGAAGCAAATTTTTTTTTCAAAATACAAAATTTTTTTTTACATCTTTTGAAAAGTGTGAACAACAAACACACTCTCTTTGAACTCGTGAGTAGTTGAAGCATACATCAACATCCGCCTCGGGAATGGTTACACTCTGAAAGGGAAACATGGCTAAGCACAATGGAGAGGACCTCTGCCTTGAACAAGATGCTGTCACAGTCCATGAAAAAATATATACAAAAAAAAAAAATCAAAGCTCGCTAAGTTGAAAACCTGAAAAGGCGGCTTAGGCAATAGAGAGAGTCCCGGTGGACTGAAAACCCGAAAGGGCGGTCCAGGCAAAAATTAGGGGCATAAAAAGGAATATATTCCCGGTGGACTGAAAACCCGAAAGGGCGGTCCAGGCAAAAGTTAGGGATTTTCAAAAAAAAGAAAAGAAAAAAATGACTGTTGAAGCATACTAGTGGAAGAACACTCTGCATCGATTTACAAATGGCGACTTCTTCCAGACTCTTGGTCAACAATGGGCTTTATCCCCAGGAGCATCAGCTGCTACCTTGTGCCAGGTTTTACCCCGTCAGCGGCTCAATTTGTTCGTAATACTATCATCCCCAAGGAAGTCTGCCGAGTGTTTGTACTACGATGTCAGTCTGCCTCCCATCTTACCTGTTTTGTCTTGTTTTGTCAAGTAACCTGTCACAATCCAATCCATACAATCATACATTCATGCATTCATGCATTCATACAATCATACATTCATAAGTCAATACTTTCACACATTCATACACTCATGCATACACAACATACACACGGCATCATTCACACATGATTGCATTAGTCACCAAAATCTTGTTTCGGTCGTGTCTCTTCAGTTCGGTCTTTACGTATCATTGCGTCAAACCGCAAGTTTCTACACGTGAACATCTTACATTTACCTTCTTATTATCAAAAGTGTCATCCGCAGTGTGTCTGGTCCAGAGATGTCACTCATTATAAGCCCAGTGGATTCTAGCCAACTTTTATCAAAAGCCGAGTGGATTCTCGCAAACCTGTTATCAAAAGCCGAGTGGATTCTCGCAAAACTCTTATGAAGCCCAGTGGATTCTGGCCAACTTTTATCAAAAGTCGAGTGGATTCTCGCAAATGTTTACCAAGCCGAGTGGATTCTCGCAAAACTCTTATGAAGCCCAGTGGATTCTGGCCAACATGTATCAAAAGTCGAGTGGATTCTCGCAAATGTTTACCAAGCCGAGTGGATTCTCGCAAATGTTTATCTTGTTCTAAGCCGCCAGTCCTAAACAAGGGAGAGCTTGAGTCTGCCTTCAATCCATTTCAATTTCAAAAGTGTCATCCCCAGCGTAGCTGTTCTAGTGATGTCACAAATCAAGTCAATTTCAATGGTGTCATCCCCAGCGTAGCTGTTCTAGTGATGTCACTAATCAATTTCAATTTCAAAAGTGTCATCCCCAGCGTTGGCTGTTCCAGTGATGTCACTAATCAATTTCAATTTCAATGGTGTCGTCCCCAGTTTATCTGTTCTAGAGAAGTCGCCAATCAATTTCAATTTCAAAAGTGTCATCCACAGCGTTAGCTGTTCTAGAGATGTCGCTAAAAGCCTTGTCTTTATTAAGCTATCGTCTCAAACTGATACGGTAGTAGAAAATCTTTTCCCCAGTGAAATTACATTCCCCAGCGGTGTCGGATCCCTTTCTTTAACGAATTTGGGTATCCTGTTTTTGTTTCTACCCCCAGTCAAATCGTCTTTGCCGTCCTGCATTCATACTTGCATCATGAGCATTTCACAGCATCTTAGGTCAAAAAATGGTGTACTTTTGTATTTAAGTCTCTTCGTTCCGTCAAATCAAAGATTTCATCTTCAAGTCTCCGGACGAAGAAACTTAAATAGGGGCATCTGTCATACCCCAATTTTTGACCTAAGGTCCCACTGACACATGTCCTCTGACCTGGAATATTCTCTGTCTTTTCAATGAAAATTTTGGCAGAAAGGTATTTTAAAATACCTCATTTTTGTTCCGATTCGGGCCCTTTTCTCACTTTATTTTTATTATTAGTTTTTTTATTATTTCCATCTTTTATTTAATTTTATAATTTTTATTTTTATTTTGAATTTTTATTTTATCTTTTAATTAGTCATTTTTCATATTTTATTTTAGTCACTTTTATTTTATTGTCCAAGTAAAAAAAAACCAAAGTGTCAATGAGTCCAAAATTAAGTGTCCAGGGGTCCAAAATATTTTTTCCTCCAAGTCATGCCACAATCAGTGCAGAGTCAAAACTTTCTTCCCATTTTTCATCAGGAACGCGTTTCATCATCAATACCTCTTCTCACTTTTTTTTTATTTATTAGTCTTATTTTTTTAAACTTTTAGTTTTTATTTTTATCTTTCATTTTTATTCAGTCTTGATTTTTATATTTTTTTTATTTTCCATTTTACCATTTTATTTTTATTTTCTCGTTTAATTACTTCTTTAGGTTTTTATTAACTTTTTTTAATGAGTCCAAAAATTGTCAAAAAATATAGTGTCAAGGTCCAATTTTTTATTTTTTTTCTTCCTTTATCAAGTGTGCCACCAATCATGCCATTTTTACATGTCAACTCTCCCATTTGAAAATTCATTCAAATCACATTCCAAAACCATCAATCTCATTCAAATCCCCATCAAAGTGCATTAAACCAATTTTCCATTTTTCATCAACCTTAGAACCTATAAATAGAGCTCTCATCCTTCACAATTTCACACACCAAAAGTTCTCTTGAGTTGTCAAAGAACTTTTCTCTCTTCTCCCTCATTTAGCTTGTGTTGACGAGCTATTCTTTTCTTTTTCCTCTTTTTCTGTCCCTTCGGAAAAGTCCCTTCGGAATTTTATCCCTTCGGTAATTTTGTCCCTTCAGTTGTCCCTTTCTTTTATTTTTTTTTATATTTTTATTTCTTTTTAGCATTTTAGCATTCTATTTTATTTCTATTTAGCATTTTAATTATTGTCATTTATTTTCCAGCAATTAGAATGTATTTAGGTCCAATGTAAATATAAATGAGAAAAGTGTGCGTGCGTGTGTCTTTTATTTCTTTACCGCTTTTATAAATCAAAAAATACAAAAAAAAATAGATTAGGTTAGGAGATTTTGTGGTGATCCAACGTCACTACAAAATTCTCACGCTTTTATTTTTATTGCTACGTTAGTTTATTTTATGTTCTATTCAATATTCAAAAACAACAAAAACATGCAAATAACCAAAAAAACAAAAAATATTTTCATAATAAACCTTGATTTTCAATCAGGTGATCGTTCATTGTATTTTCTTTCTTAATCAAATTTCAATCCATTTTAATTATACTTTGAGTCATTTTTCAATATAAAAAATACAAACCAATTCTTATTTGCCACTTGGCTTTTATTTCAAAACCTTTTTTAAAACTAATAAAAAACACACAACCAATCAAACGTCATTTTTTTTAACCACGAACTACGTGATTTTGATCCCTCACGGGTACGTAGGCAAAGGACTTGTCCTTCCAAATCAATAAAATGTAGATAATTAGGTCTTTCTTTTTTAATCATTTAAAATTCCTTTTTTTCAAAAAAAGCAAGCAAGTTTATAGCACAAAATGTTAAATAAAACCAAAAGGTTCTCGTAGAGTACTACGAATATTTAGGGTGCTAATACCTTCCCTAAATATAACTAACCCCCGGACCCCCGAATTTAAATAAATTTTTTCAAAGTCGTGAAATAAAAAGTTAGTCAAACGCTAATCAAATAGCCTTGACCTCCGAAAAATGACGCGACAGTAGTGTAAAAACGTAATCGAGACAAATTTTAGTAAATTATAATAAATTTGTACCACTAAAAGTGCCTATTTTTTCTTTGAGACTTTTGAGGAATCATCTCCCTACAAAAGAAAGTCTGGTAAGGCGAGAAATTATTCAACCACTTATGAATCTTGTTGGAACAAAATGTGTTTAACATTATCACCTTTAAGTTTTGATGATAACAAAGTATTAAAATGTCAATTGGATATGTTAATATTTGTTCAAGTGTGCAGGACCATAGAAAAAAAATTTATAAGTCTTAATTTCAAGTATTGGTTCTGAAAGAACAAAAGAGAGCAATGAAATTTACAAAGGAAGCTTATGTTGCAAGACAGAGTCTGAAGACCAACAGCGTCTGAAGACCATCAAAAGATGACTGCCAGAAGCTGACGTCATCAGAGAATCTGAAGATCAACAGAAGCTGAAGTTCGTTAGAGTCTGAAGACTGGAAGCTGCAGTTAGTTAAAAGTTGTTATTCTGAATTCACATCATTGTAGAAGGAATAGAAGCCTGTAGCAACAAGGTAAATTACCTTATTCGTTCTATAATCGAATCATACTTGTCAATAAGGTAAATTACCTCCAATTCATCAAGGGGTGATGTTGGCCTCACCAATATAAGTTTTTTCTTACAACCAGATGCCATTTTCATCTCAAGAACATAAAAAAAATTCATCTCAAGAACATCAAAAAATTTCATCTCATTCATTCAACATGTGATCTCTATCTCATTTCTTCAAGAATCAAATCATATTTATCATTAGGGGTAAGTTACCCCCAATTCATCAAGGGGTAACGTAGGCCTCACCTTAAAAAACGATTTTGATACTCTTTAATCTAACTTTTAACTTTCCATTTACTATTAATTAACCTCACTTTTTTCAAAAATTAATTAACCTCCATTAAATCAAATGATTATTGTCATCGTAAGCTTAACTTAGTTGGTAAGGACAATGCATAATATATGCAAGGTCCGGGTTCGAACCCGGCCACCACAAAAAAAAAAAAATCAAATGATTATTACCAAAATAGTTTTTATCTCATCTCTCCATCAAAAAATTATTAAATTTGAGTTCTCCATTAATCTATTTCTCTATCATTACGGGCTGCAAATGGCAGACTCCATGCTCTGCAAATACCAAACAATTGTGATTATTTATCTCATTTTTTTGTCTTTAAATGAAACGCAATAAGACCCACCTGATTTTAGCTTCTTAACATGTGCCCTAAGAGCACAAGTTAGCATGACCTTAAAATAAAAGAAAAAATAAATAAATAAAATGGTCGATCGCATGGTAAAGAAATTAAGATTGAGTAACATAGGTTAGAAATTCTGATACATCAAAATAACAGAAAGGGTGATATTGTATATTTAAACTAGTTTATTTCACATTTAATTAAAGATTTAATTTTAATTTTATTTAAACATGCAGATCCAGACATTTGGTGCATGTGGGGCTAAAATCTGGCTAAGTTAACACTTGCACTTGCTACCAAGAAAAACAAAGTCAACTTCAAAAACTTATAACTTATAGCAATTGTGCTGCAATTATTTGTTTCCACAAGTTTTGCATAAGGTTGTTGACTTGTTGGTCTTATTCTTAACATATTGTGTTTTATTTATACGGGGTAATAATTATTTTGGTCCCTGAATGTGTATGGAGTAACCACAATAGTCCCTCAATGCATTAAAATTTTAAAATAGTCCTTGATTGTGCACTTTATTAGTCAAAATAGTCCCTAACATTAAAATAATTTGTTAATATTATCATATTAATCTTTTAATATACTTACTTATTATCGCTTCAAGACTATTTTGACTAACAAAGTGCAAAATCAGATAATATTTTGAAATTTTAATACATTGAGAGACTATTGTGACTACTCGTTACACATTCAAGGACCAAAATAACTATTACCCTGTTTATAATAAAAAAAATAGGGAAGTTGGATGTGGCACTTTAACCACACATAGCTTGTTAATGGATCCGTCCCTGTCCCCTGAGCACTCTTATTTCCCTTTAAATATCTCTAATTTTGTGGGAGTAAATTGTATATTTAAACATAGCTAGGAGAGTGCTCTTTGGAGGTAGTTGTAATTCCCTCCATCATTTGTTGATAAAAGAGCTATAAATTTATTTATTTTTAATGTTTATAGTATTTCATCAATAATAATGGAGTTTATACAACGAAGTACATGATAATAAAGAATTCTTATACATGAACCACATTAGGTGGCATACACCCTTTTACACCCACACACATTTATGACATGTGACAAAAACATTGAAAGAAAAGATGAAAAGGGGTAATGATGTGATGTGAAATTACTAAAATACCCCTGACACATGGGGTGTACATGAGAGGTGTATACCTATCTTTTCCCATAATAAATAGTGAGATTAGTGGATAATGCGGCAACCCCAATAAGGGTGTGAGCTACCTCATTTGCTTGTCGCATGTTGAAATCGACCTTAGAGTTTGGGAAGTGTGTATTGAAGAGACTCCAACATGCTAAAATTACTTGTCCAAATTTCGTAACATCAATGTGACATTGGTGGAAGGCGTCTGTTATAATCTTTGAATCCAAGTCGACATCAAAGGCGTCAAATTGTAGAAGAAGAAATTCAAATTGTACTTGAATCGGGTTGTCTTACTGATGTTATTGTTGTTATCTAATCATTACGAACTGAATTTGTTGAAATGTTGTTTCGACTAGCTGTCAAAATAGTAGTGTTCGTTGCATACCAATCCTCCATAAGGTGACAAGCTCAGTCTACTACATGAGCACATGTTTCAAACAAACCTGAGATTTCAAAACTTGAGCATAATCTTACCTTCGTCATCCGTGGAACTCTTTCATGCATATACATTGATGCAAATAATTTGTTCGAAATAAACACGTGTGTTTGAATCTTGAAAATAAAGAAGAGAACAAGTTAAAAAATAGTGATGATTTGTTTTATTCTATCATGTTATAACTATCGTCAATCCTCCTATAAAAGAAATATCGTCGATCAAAATATATAATTTAAATAACAAACCTAATTAAATTATCTATTTTTGTATTAGAAGAATTTGATTATTGTATAATGTATTTAATTTGTTTCTTCCTGCATACAAACAAAGTTATGAAGGTGAGAAAAACACAAGAAGATGGCTGAATTATGTTGGCTTTTTCAAACTTTTTCTAAGTATTTTATTGACCAGAGTCTGAATGAGTTCAGAGTCTGATGCATGTTCTGAATGCAGCGAATGAAATAAAATATAAAGAGAGAGAGAGAGAGAGAGAGAGAGAGAGAGAGAGAGAGAGAGAGAGAGAGAAAGAGACACAAAACAATTATACTGGTTTCTCTCACCAACCGAGAGTAGTCCGGTCCCCTTGCACTTCCAAGGGATTTCCACTATAATCACAAAGATTACAAATGTTCAAGCACACAAGCAAGAGACTTCCAAATGCCCAGACACACAAGCAAGAAACTTATAAATATTCAATCACAATTGAAAGAGTTTTCTCAAAATCTAACTTAATCAAATAAAAAATTGTTTGATTTTATACTTGATATACAATTAGAGGTGTAAGCAATTACAAAATAGCCTAAGACTGAAGAATTTCTAAGATAATAAGTTTGTAAGAAATTCTAAGTTCAAATGCGCTTTAATTTTTACAAAGTAAGACACGTAGAGTCTTGTTAATTTCTTCAAGTCTTCAGTTCCTTATATAGAGAAAGAAATGAGAGACGTCGGAGAGGTGTCATCGCATAATTTTAGAGTATTTAAGAAGCTCGATCATGGACGTTGGAATGTTCCTTGATTTGGTTAATGTCGTTGAAAAGACATTTGCAATTCCTTTGTTGCAATTGAAATTATCTATTTCATTCCTTTTGTCCTTGAATTTGACTTAGCACGTGATCTAAAAGAAGACAAATTGTACTTGGTCAGATGCTAAAAGCGACCCTTCTTGAAAAGAAGACAATGCTGACGTGGCTTCTGAGTCTTTAGAGTCTGATGCTTCCATAGTCTGGGTTACTCAGATGCTGACAATCCAGAGTATGGCCTTTAGGACACTTTGGGTGCATTTTCACTTATGACAAAACTGTTGACTTCTAGTTGACCTTTCTTCAGATCTTCTATCAAGTATTTAACTTCTCTTATGCTTCAGATGCTCTTATATATAAAACTTGATAAATTTCAGTTTATAGTCATGCACACTTGAACACATATTAACATATCCAATTGTTCTTCAATACTTTGTTACCCTCAAAACTTTAGACGCATTGTACAAAACTCATTTTGTTTCAACAAGTTTGAGTAAAGAATTTGTTCTTATAAATTTATTTTATCAATAACTAGCGTCCAGACGAACACTGTTCGTTCTTTTTATTGCGCTACCACGTGTAAATTATGAACAATTTTCTATTTATGAAATTAGTTAGATTTAGATTGAAATTATACATATATATGTTTGTGATTTCAAATTGTAACATTTCTTCAAATTTACTTCTCTTGAAATTTGTCCTTTATTCTCTTCCGATTTACTTCCTTTCCTTCTTCGAATCTATCACATGTATCATTTCTTCAATTGAATCTTTCTTTAAATGTTTATTTATTATTATTTTTGGGGGTCGGGTGAGAAAATTAGGAAAATACCTTGAATTAAATGGTACAATATGTTTAGATAAGGAAGATGGTGGTTTGGGGGTGAGGAGAATCAGAAAATTTAATATGGAGTTGTCGGATAAGTGGTCTTGGAGGATGTGTGGAGCAGGATAGTTTGTGGTATATAGGATGTTAGTAGCGAGGTATAGGGTTAAAGGTGGGCATGTGGGGGATGGTGGGAGTTTAAGATCAATTTGGTGGAGTTAGATGGTAGGCGTGAGAAAGGGGAAGGAATGGCTTTGGATACGTGGTTTGATGATCATGGAAATGGGGGGTGGTGGGTGGGAGCAATGACATTTACAATTTCTAAGATTTTTCTTTAGATTGGCAGATACGGGAGCGGTTTGAAAATGGTGTCATGGATTATTTGTGTGGGAAAAGAAGTTGTTGGGAGAGTGTTGTGAGCTTTCATCTAACATTTTTCTTCAAATTGGTGTGGAAGACAGGTGGATTTGGCAACTCACTCGAGACAAAGGGTGTTCTATGTAGTGTGTGTAGCACATGTTGACGGAAGTGTAGAAATGTGCTCAAGATGAATTTTACGAAATATATAAATTAGTTTGTACCATCAAAAGTGTCTATTTTTGTTTGGAGGCTTTTGAGGAATTGTCTCCCAGCAAAAGACAATCTGGTGAGGTGTGAAATTATTTAGCCACTTTTGATTCTTATTTAACCAACCCATTATACTTGAATGGTCATATTTTGCAATTTAGTGCATTGAGGGGCTGATTGGAGGCTTTTGAGGAATTGTCTCCCAGCAAAAGACAATCTGGTGAGGTGTGAAATTATTTAGCCACTTTTGATTCTTATTTAACCAACCCATTATACTTGAATGGTCATATTTTGCAATTTAGTGCATTGAGGGGCTGATATAAGAAAATAAAGTTGTAACATCCCAGACTGCTTTCAGGAATGCCGACTAACCCTACAAACCAACACGAGTCTTTTCAGAGTGTTTTGTCCTCACTCGCACGCTTACTAGGAAACTTCCCGGTAGGTCACCCATCCCAAAATTGCTCCAAGTCAAGCACGCTTAACTGTGGAGTTCTTAAGGAATGAGCTACCGAAAAGAAGATGCATCTTGTTGATATAGGTAGTACCTAACAATTCTTATAAGCCTTCCGTCAACCATGTAGTCCCATACCTACACGGCCTCAGAATCCCTCTCATTCCGATGTGATTCGGTTCCTCTAGAAACTGTCGGGAGCCGCTCATTGTCGTGCCTTGTGCACCGGCGATCACTCCCCTTCTCTCGTCAGCCGTGGGTGTTACATGCCCACCAGCGTCCGCCTGGTTCGTCCCCGAACCACACCGTACTGGGTGAGGTCTGCTCTGATACCATTTGTAACATCTCAGACTGCTTTCAGGAATGTCGACTGACCCTACAAACCAACACGAGTCTTTTCAGCGTGTTTTGTCCTCACTCGCACTCTTACCGGGAAACTTCCCGGTAGGTCGCCCATCCCAAAATTGCTCCAAGTCAAGCACGCTTAACTGTGGAGTTCTTATGGAATGAGCTACCGAAAAGAAGATGCATCTTGTTGATATAGGTAGTACCTAACAATTCTTATAAGCCTTCCTTCAACCATGTAGTCCCATACCTACACGGCCTCAGGATCCCTCTCATTCCGATGTGATTCGGTTCCTCTAGAAACTATCGGGAGCCGCTCATTGTCGTGCCTTGTGCACCGGCGATCACTCCCCTGCTCTCGTCAGCCGTGGGTGTTACAAAAGTCATATATGAATTGCTTGTGTTTGGATGATTTAGAAGGAAATGAATTACTATTGTTTTCGACGAAAGTGGGGTCATTGTTGGGTTAATCCTATAAGTAATAGGATTAACCACTTACAGGTGGTCATTGCATCGCTCGTTCATGTCACCTCTATGTACTTTGTTTGTCTTCATGTGCACCTCTTATGCTAAAGAGACACTTTGATGGAGAAAAAAAAAAAAATCAAAAAATCTTCTCATAGAGAGATCCTTATGTTATAATCTCTTTCCCTCGTGTTTTAAAACATGCAATATCTTCCCTCAAAATACGATTTATGATACACTTTATTAATTTAATTTTTAACTTTTCGTTTACTATTAATTAACCTCGATTAAATCAAAAAATTATTACATTTAATTTACACCATTAGTAATCATAAGACATATAGCTTTAATTACATTTAATCAAAAAATTATTACATTTAATTTACTTTAATTATTACTATTCAAATAAATTAATAAATATAAAAGTACATCTTAAAAATTCATAAGACATATGGCTAAGAGAAACCTCACTTGCATAAAAAATTTACACCATTAGTAATCACACCTCTCTATTGTTATGGATAAAACCTAAAAATAAAAATTGCATTAGTCTAAAAAAATAATGTGTTCTCTGTATATAATCTTCTATGCTATCTATGTGGCATATATGAACTTCTCTTTGAGAAAACAAATGAACCAATTTATGAACCGAAAATGTAAATCCAAACACAAAAAATAAAAGAAAGGAAAGTAAAAGGAGAACCTCATCACCTTAGCAAAGTAGAAAAGCATAAATGATCAAGGTAGTAGAGCTGAGAATCATGCATATATAAAATAAGATGGGGCGAGATTTAATTGGAAAAATTAAAACATTATTTTTTAGAGTTTCCAATCTAATGAATAGAATTTATTTGGATAGCATAATCATTCTAATGTTCTTGTAATATTAGGACTGACTTTTCATTAATTTTTTGACAATTTGATTAGTGTGTAAATTTTTTTATTGTGGATATATGGATTTAATTATAGCATACATATTTTTCTCTGAGATATCATAGTAACTTCCAAAGCAACTCATTGTTTTTTCCTTTCATTCTGTGCGGCAAGCAGAGTGGGAGGGAGAGTACCATTTTTTCAATAGTGGAGAAAATTATTCAATTAGATATTTATTTCATTCTTTAATTGAAGATAATAGTAAAGTCAAGTTCTTTAATTCTTTCAAAAAAAAAAAAAGTAAAGTCAAGTTGTAAATAGTGTTAGAAGATTTTTTAGATATTTTGTAATAGTCAATTCTTTAACAAAAATCACAAAAAATATTAAATGATTTTCTTTAAAAAAAAAAAAGAAGAAGTGAAGATGAACCAAAATGTATACCACAAACTTTTAGCACCGAATTGCAAATAATAGATTTATACACGTAATCATCATGTGTAGAATAGCATCACTAATAAAAACTAAAGACAAAGCCACATTTGAGATAATAAATTTCATGTAGAGACCATGAATAAACTAATTCATAAAAGGGAAATGCTTTATCTCACGAATTCATTCTTCCTGGAAAATTCACGAATACTTTTAACTATAGAATAAAAAACTGGCTAGCATGCTTTTAACTTTAATTTGCTCACTTTTACTCCTCCAAATTTGATTTATATTAACAATTACAACCAAATTTAAAATTTAGAACATTCATTTACAACATAGATGCATGGGACATGGAGACACGTCTAGTAGGAAACCCAAGTGGTGTGGCTGTGGCAAACAGACAATTACCAATTACCTTTTGATTCTAATATAGCAAATAAGCTTCCAGTTCTTCTTTCAAAACAAAAACAAAAACTGTTAGTACTTAAAATACATAGTAAAAATATGTTCGTGAAATAGTACTAAAATGTTAGATATGAAAAGGAAGAAAATTACTAAAATAAATTATTAGATATGAAATAGTACATCTTAAGAATACATAAGACATGCCTTCAAAAATAAATCATGTATTTCTCTTTCCAGTGTTATGGATAAAACTTGAAAACAAAATAACAAAAACACTAAATTGAATTAGTCTAAGAAAATAATGTGCTCTCTAGATATGATCTTCTAGACTATATATGTGGCATATATCAACTTGTTTTTGAGAGAATATATCAACCAGTTTATGGATTCAAAATGTAAATTCCAACACATAAATAAAAGGAAGGGAAGGAAAAAGGAGAACCACCTCGCCTTAGCAAAGGAAAAAAAAACATAAATGATCATGGATGTAGAGGTTTGCAATCAAGCATATATAACATGGGGTAAGATTTAATTAGAAAAAATAAAACGTCTATTTTTTGAGTTTCCAATCTTATGAATGAAATTTATTTGGGTAGCACATTAATCATTTTTAGTGTTATGAAAATGTTAGGAGTGTCTTTTCATTTTATTGTTTTCAGAGACATTTAATGTTGTCGCCTATACTATACTCCCTCCGGTCACTATTATAAGCAAAAATCAACATTTTAGGTTCATTCATTAAATGATGTATGTAGTCTATAATAAAGACTACATACATCATTTAATGAATGAACCTAGAATGTTGATTTTTGCTTATAATAGTGACCGGAGGGAGTATTATATTAGATAGATATAGAATTTGATTAGTTTGCTAAAAAAAAGAATTTGATTAGTCTATAGAACCAAACAAAAAAATAATTTGATTAGTGTAAAAGTCTTTATGTGAACATATAGAATTATTATAGCATATCAAAAGCATCTTTAAATTAGAGGATAGTAGAGTAACCGTAAAATCAACCCTTTGGCCTACATATTAAATTAGTGCGGTGAGATGTTACATTTTTTTATATATAATGTGAGAAGTTATCCTTTATATTCGTGTATCTGAAATTTAATTGCACATTATTGAAACTTTATTATAATTCAACTATTAGATTATTAGATTAGATAGAATAAGAGAGTAGAAATCAAGGTTCTTTAGAGATGCCACATAGGTAAAATCCAAGCATTAGAATGAAGCAAGTTTTAAATTCAAAAATAATACTATATAGATAGATAGTCTTTCTTTAACAACATCGTGTATTGTGGATTTTAAGAAATGTGTTTATTTATATGAATCAATTGACAAGATTTCTTGAGGAACCAGCAATTAATATACTACCTAAATGACTATTCTTGTATTTGGTCACAAACAAAACAGTGTTTATTTCAAATATTCAGGACATTTTGTTCAGGTATTGATATCTGCTAATAGAAGTAAATTTTAAATCCTTGAATTTATATATAAATAAAATCCCTAATCCAATGGGAGTAAAACCTATCCCACAATCTCAAAACACAAAATCAGAGAAACATAACGAGGGTAGAAAGAAATCGTAACTACCGAGAAATTAGAAACATTGTCTTTGTGCAAGATGATGATGTGCATGACAATCACAATAAAAAAAAGAAAAAGAAAAAATAAGGTGGTCGATCCCATGGTAATGGTAAAGAAATTAAGATTGAGTAAGTCATGTTATGGGCGGAGAACACTTATTCAAGAGGTAAAAGAGCATATGAACGACTACATACAGATATATGTGGGCGAGGGCCGTTATAACTACATCATGAATGGATTGCATTCTCCCAAAAATGGCAATGGTTTTGCTCCTCCCAATAAATGGTTGACATTGCTGGATATGTGTCACATTGTTGCAGTTTATTACAATAGGCCGGTGGTAGAGATAACTAGCCATGATATTGGAATCTCAGAGACTTTTCCCAATTAGAGGTAGGCCTCCGGTTAATCCGAAAAGCCACATCATATGTCTTGGTTTAATCTCAAATCATTTTGTTCTTCTTTTGTTGAAAGATGATTATGATTGCCCACTACCTCCATCATCTACGGAGTGGAATATACACAGGAGCGAAGAGGCGGCATCATGGGAGGATGAATTTTTGGATCAATACGATCGTTTTCGAACACTCATGAATCTTGAAAGAGGAGAGAGACTGTTATCACCCAAAAAAGATTCAAACCAACACAATCCAATTTTCTGTGACACTCCGGTTAAAGTAAATGAAGAATTCGAAGATCTTGTGGAACATTTAGATGATTTAATTTCATTAGATGAAATATGACACTTTTTTGTTGGTGTTCATCATTTTTTTTTTGTCGATATGCACCGACGTATTTTTTGGGATATATAATGTAACGTCCATTTTTTTTGTGGCCAAGGTGTAACTAACCTTTTATGAATTATATATATATATATATATATATATATATATATATATATATATATATATGAGTCAGGATCCGTTACCACTCACACACGATTGTGGTTTCCTGCATCCGAATTTCTGCAGTTGCATCTTTTGTGCCATCAACCAAAAAAACTAGTGGCTTGTTTCGATTTACAGACAGAGAATAATAAATTGGAACTAGACATCATAGTTACATCAGATTGAGAACAAAGGCAAGATGGGTCGTTTTGACCTAATTTAAAGCCAAATTCCTGAACCTAATTGAATATGCCAAGATATTTTATAATGGTCAAATTTCTTCTCAATTTCGAAGTTTTGGTGTATTCAATTAGGTATGAATTTCAATTATATAATTATATCAATATAATTGAAATTCATATCAAACGAAATGGGTCAATTATATTAATATGAATCGTGAATGCCAAAGTGATGTATATATGCAAGTTTGGGTATGATTTTCAATTATATTAATATGAATCGTGAAGTTTTGGTGGGATGTTAGTGCTCCTACTTATTAGAGAAGAAATGGGTCGAATGGAAGACAAATACAAAAACAGATCTGTTCCGGAAAAGACCGAAGGATAATCCATTGAGAGTAGTTCATGTGGTATTTTAAATGAACAGATATAAGTCATATTAATATGAATCGTGAAGTTTTGGTGGGATGTTAGTGCTCCTGCTTATTAGAGAAGAAATGGGTCGAATGGAAGACAAATACAAAAACAGATCTGTTCCGGAAAAGACCGAAGGATAATCCATTGAGAGTAGTTCATGTGGTATTTTAAATGAACAGATATAAGTCATATTAATATGAATCGTGAAGTTTTGGTGGGATGTTAGTGCTCCTGCTTATTAGAGAAGAAATGGGTCGAATGGAAGACAAATACAAAAACAGATCTGTTCCGGAAAAGACCGAAGGATAATCCATTGAGAGTAGTTCATGTGGTATTTTAAATGAACAGATATAAGTCTTTAGATTAAAAGAGATCAACGGTTAACATTTGGGGTCAACGAATTCGTTGACACCATACGTGGAATTTTAAATGAACAGATATAAGCCTTTAGATTAAAAGAGATCAACGATTAACATTTGGTGTCAACAAATTCATTGACACTTGGTGTCAATGGATCCTAACTATATATATATATATATATATATATATATATATATATATATATATATATATATATATATATATATATATATATATATATATATATATTGAGTTCTGCATTTATTATAAATTTATTATTAATTATAGTTTATAACTCTCTAGGTTTATGTACGTTTCCACGTAACAAATAAGATTGAAAAATTGATGAGTGAGTATCTTCATATTTCTCTTGAGTTGTCCAATGAAGAGTAACGTCAGAACAAGATCAAATTCAGTGTGCTTTGATTTAAGGAATTTTAGAGGGGTTAGTTTTTGTGCATGGTTCATAATAGTATATTATATATAAAACATTGGATGAGACGGTAGGGAATCTCTTCCAGATTATTTAGAGATTTTGAGTTCAAATTCAACTCTGAGAATACAACAATTTCGAATGTCTTGAAAGAAAAAAAGAGTTTTGTCATTTATTACGGTTATATCCGATTGAAAGAATTAATCTTTACAATTGTTCGCATAAATATAAAGTCAGAGGTACCTAATATAAAATAAACAAGTGTAACCCTCATCATTGAAAGAATGGAGCAGATCTCTATATAACACACGCAAGTTTTTGTTTCTTTCTATAATTTGAACTCAAAACTTAAATTAAAGAATCTGTACTCATAATGCTGGTCATGGATGTGCTGAGCTAACTAATGCAACTTAATTTGAATTTCCGCCAAAGGATATGAAAATCAAAGAAAGGAAAATTATTATTCTTCTATAATATTTTTTGGTATAGATAGATTATTCTTCTAATTTTTGTACGGAATTATTATTCTTCTCTATGACATTTATTTCTACCCAAAAAAAATCTTCTATATGACATAAACGTAAAGGAATTATTTCATGTAAAACCAAAGTACCAGTCAAAAAATAATGTAAACCAAAGAAAAATAATGGTTAGCCAATATTTATTTTCATCTTCATCTATGAGGACCAAGATAATGAATGAAGAACTAATGATTTTCCAACGTTCTTACAAACAATAATGGGAAGTTTGACTAAATAATGGTTGACTCCTTCAGAAAGATATCCATATCCTTTTATTTTCTGAAAAGTCTAAACCTGTAAGTTAAATTTTGAGCTTCTTTTTTATAATGTGAACATATATATGCAAAAAAGTTTTTCAGAAATTTAAAAGTTGGACTTACCTCGAAAAAAAAAAGGTTGGACTATAATTAAACAAATTTTAATTTATAACAGACAAAATTTGCACGATGAAATTTTTTATAGAGACACCAACATACCACTTTTATGAAGACCAAAAATAAAATTGGATAATTTTGTAGTGACGTAAAACTTATTTAACCTTAATGTTAATGATCAAATGCACCAACCTTTGGATAAATATGAAATTAACAGCTATGTATTGTAATATAACCATTGATATTTACTTACATTTTGTTTACAGATAAATGTTAAATTAATATAAACGGTCTTCGTTAGCATAAATCAGTTGGTAGAGACAATACATTATTATATACATGGGTGACAGTAACCATATTTTGTTTAACAGTTTAAGTGTATAGCTTGAATGCTTGATAATGATAGAGACTGGCTGATTTTTTTAGTAATAACTTGAACATGTATAATCGCTAATTTTGTTGAATGTTAAAAAATATGGTCCATATTACTTCTTCAGATTTCAGAGTTTATATTTATGTTTGTTGAATGTTGAAAAATATGGTGCTTATGTTTACTGATGTTATTTTCAATTTAAATGGAAGATTGCTCGTTAAAAAATGTGTTTTTATTTTATTACGGGCCTATTTTTATTTGAGAACCGAGCCTCTAGATTCATAAGAACGGCCTTGACGATGAGTCAAATTGATAGTGTTAATTTTCGAAGAGTGGATAAATGTATGGGGGACTCCTCCCTCTAGGTGCTTCCGAGAGATGTATAGGATCATTGTCCTCTGATCTTTAGAGATGAAGGGGATGATTGATTGGGGTCCTAAACCATGCCAGTTAAACAATTTTTGGTCAGAAAACTCGAAATTTTAAAACAGTAGTTCAAGAAGCTTGGCGAAGTCAAAATGTGAGTTGTTGAATGAGTTTTGTGTTGAAAGAAAAATTTAAAGGGGTTGGAATTTTGATCAAAGAATGGAACAAGGTGGAGTAAGGTGAATTGGAATGTAGAGTTGGATGTGAGGGATGAGGTAGGGGTTTTATCTCTTGTATAGGTTGAGGCTAGGAAAAAAGATTTGAAGAGGTGTGGAGATTATTAAGGAGCAGAGATACAAACATTATTCAAAGATCAAGAATAAATTAGTTTAAAAAAGGGAATGTAAACACACGGTATTTTCATAATTACGTCAAAAGGAGATCAAGATTTAATGCGATCAAGGCAATAAAAGTGAATGGTAAGTGAGTACAAAAAACAAAGGGAGTGAGAGACGCGATGATGGATTCTTTTAGTTGTGTCTCGTCTACTACTTGGGAGAGACCTAGGTTGGATGGGGTAACCTTCCCTACTATATTGAAGAGAATAAGAGTCTTATTGATCTGTTCTTTTTGGAGGAAATCGAAGAGGTAGTGGCGGATAGCGATGGTAATAAGAGTATGGGGCCATATGATTTTAATTTTGCTTTTATGAAGGAGTTTTGACATCTTTTGAAAGATGGAGTGAGGATTATGTTTCATTAATTTTATACATATGAGATAGTGCCAAAGAGTCTTTTGTCGTATTTTGTGGCTTTGATTCTAAAAGTAAAATCTCCATTTTAATTTAGAGTTTCGTCGCATCTCGCTTTTGGGATGTCTTTATATATTGTTAGCAAAGATGTTGGCAGTAAGGCCTTTTGGTGTTATGAATTATATTATTTCCTCAACACAGTCGCTTTTTTTGAAGGTATAAATCTTGTTGATGAGGGTGATGGAGGCGAATGAGGTGGTGGATTTAGCCAAGAAAAAAATCGGCCATGTCTAATTTTTTAAGGTGGATTTTGAGAAAGCTTATGATTTAGTGGATTGGGTTTTTTTTTTTTTTGAAGTATATGATGTTGAGAGTAGGGTATTTTCATAAATGGATTGCGTTGATGAAGGATTGTGTGTTTCGGGTAGCATGTTTATTCTTGTTAATAGGAGTCCAACTTAAGTAATTGATTTTCAAAGAGACCTAAATCAAGGAGACATGTTAGCCCCTTATTTGTTTCAATTAGCGGCGGAGGGCTGATGACGGAACATCATATGATATTTTTGGCTATGTTTTTAGTTATTTTCTTTGCATTTGAAGACAAATAAGAGGTCTTTTAGAGATCATTTTTGGCTATGTTTTTAGTAATTTTCTTTGCATTTTTGGCTATGTTAAAGCACCTAGCATTTGATGCCTCATTGTGTCGTATGTGTCCTTAGGGTCTTGCATATCATTTTTTCAATTAAAACCTTCATTCCAGGCATTTGAATCGATTCAAATGGTTTTGAATCGTATCACCAGAAGTCTCTGACTTGGGGTGAATCGTTTCATGAGTTTTTGAATCTTATCACCTCCGAATCGATTTAAAATTGCCTAAATCGTTTCATGGAAACTTTCTGACTTGTGTTGAATCAATTCAAATTAGTTTGAATCATTTCAATCTTCATTCTGGGCTTCCTTAATCGATTCAAATATGGTCTGATACATATCAATCTTCATAGTTCATCTAGCTTGTCTTTTAGCTATTTTAATCGATTCATACATTTAGTGAATCGATTCACTAGGTTTAAACCATTAAACTTGAATTTGTTCATTGAATTGGCCATATCTTACTTTACTTTAGATCACACTTAATTTCAATCTATTTTGAATTTATCAAACATTTACACAATTGTGTTCATTAGTATAATTGATTAATTACTCTTAGGTTTGGTTTGAGATTGTACTTGTTTTGTAACTTGTGTGAATTTAATTAAATAGATTATGTTAAGATTACTTAGAATCTCTCAATTCCAAGTGAATCTTATCATTTGTGCATAGTCTTAATATGTTTGTCATAGCCATTGAACCTTGCATAAATCCATTAAGTTGTAAATCGTTTTTCTTCAAATCACTTTCCCTACAAAACTCGATAAATATTTTAAACGTTATTCACCCCCTCTAGCGCATATTACCTTGCCATATCGACCAACACTATAGAGATAATCATGGTAAATATAGGGTTACAATTGGATGCCATTGAATTTTGGTGACACTAACCGGTTACTTTGTCATTATCTATTTCCTAATCAATCATTCTCTCTCATAAAAAATAATATATATATATATATATATATATATATATATATTAATCATTCATCTATCATTCTCTCGCATCAAAATATAACAAAGTCAACAATGTCACTAAAACTCAATGTCACCCAAATATTTTTTGTAAATATAACAAAACATAATCAACAAATTAAAATAGCAAAGAAAATAAACATGTTTCTTAAAAAAAAGTAAATAAACTCAAGACAAGTTTCCTTTCCACTCACTATCTCAATATTTTTTTAAATTTTTTTATATAATGTAACTTTCATTAACTGTTATAAAAATACTTTTTTTATAAAAAAATAATTATTTTAGTTTTTTTTATTGTATGAAGTTTTTTTTTTTGAAGAAGCTAAAATGAATTATATTACTGAAAGCCTGGAGATTTCAGCACAAGTAGTGTCAAAACCCCAGCTGAAAGAGTCAAATACAAGAAATAACAAAGATTTGGAGCCAACACAAGCTCAAAAAAAGGAATGCTGCCCTGTTAAAAAAAAATTCCCAAGCAAGGTAAAGGATTCAACCACCATGAATGGTAGGGGAAAACAAAACTAGGACGATTTGCCTTCAGCCACCAGTAAGATTGAAGCTTAACTTTGTCTAGCAATTGATTAAAAGAAGCTTCTTTTTGGTGAAAGATCCGAGCATTCCTTTCAAGCCAAATCACTCACACACATGATAGCCAAATAAGGTTAAAAGCTGCGTGTTTGTTGTTTGAGAAACCGCTAAAGGTGTCAAATTGATATAAATGGTCTGACACGTTTTCAGGAAACACTATGTTGTAACCAAGCCAGTGAGAAATACCATACCAAAGCTTGCCAAAAAAATCACAAGAGAGGAATAAGTGTTTTGCATCTTCTATCGTACCGTATCCACCCACGCATAACTGAGCATTCAGATGTAAAATGTGTCTTTTGATTAGATTGTCCGTTGTTGGTAATCTATCACGTAACAAGCGCCAAGCGAAGAGACTGATTTTCAGGGGCACTTCCTTGTTCCAAATTTCAGTAATGTGAGTAACCGCCAAGTTGTTAATGGTTGATGTCAACATATGGTTATAAGCACTTGTAACGTTATAACTGCTGGAGGCATGTAAGTGCCAAATCCACCTCTCAGGATGAGTAGGCTGCAAAACAATATTAGATAAAATATCACAACACTCCAGCACCTCCTCTTCCTCCCAAGCTAACAAACGACGCCGCCACTGCCAAGCTACACCCTCAACTCCCCACCCAATAGAATACATTTCAGCCACCGTTGTCATTTTATTAGTAGCAAGATCAAAAAGACGACTGAAACTATCCTTCAAAACTAACCTGTCAATCCAAGGATCCCACCAAAAAAAGTTTGGGCACCATCACCTACCTCGCGCCCCACATTATCATCAAACCACCGCCCACCTCCCACACCAACCCCATTTTTAACACTTATCAAATTATTCCACCAAACAGAGTTAAACCTCCCCTCCTCAGCGATTTTACCTCCTATACAGTTTTTGTTCAAGGATATTAATGTCACTTATTGATACACATTTCTTTTCAATCATAATTTTCATTAACTTTTTTTTTATATCAAACTACTTAATAATCTTTTATTTTCACTTTATTTTGTTCTTACCATCCAAATGAATTGTAAAGAGAACGGAGACTAACTTGTAACGGTGTTTTTTTTTTTTCTTTCAAAAATTCAAAGTTACTTTTACTTTTTTCAGGGACTAAAACAATTAGGGTCCTGCTAACCGGTGCTCCCGGGGCACTGGTTAAGCATACCATAAAAGGGAATTATTACCGTAAAAGGAAACTGTTTTTGACTTTATTATAAATTAATTACACAATTTCAATACATTAACTACTATATAATTTCCTTTTTCATATCCTTAACTAGTGTTCCGGGGGCACCCGGTTAGCATTTCCCAAATAAATAAGGATTTTGTACCTAAATAAATAAATAAGGATTATTTATTGCTCAACTGATTTTTATATACACATTGAATGAAACTCATTGATCTTGAAGATTTTTGTGTTGTCTTCTTCCGTATAAAACTACCAGTAGTTAGTGTATTTATTAAACGTTGAAATAAAATGTAGTTGACATTTTTTAAAACCTAGACAAGATATTTTGCAAGAGAATTTAATTAAGTGATTGGTCTCAAATGATAAATGAGTTTTCATTAAGATGAATCATTAGGACGAACCCGAATCTGATTCAGAATAACTATTGATCAAACTTTATCTCCGAACCAAACTCCAAATTATTAGGGATCGCTTTTCCTTAGGAGTTGGAGTGTTAAAAAAAAAAAATTTAAAGACGGTTGTATTGCTAATATTTTTTAGACAAAGTCAATATTTAAAGTAGATTAATTAATTGTATTTTCTTTGAAAGGTAGATTATTTAGTTGTTGATAATGATGTTTTTATTCTCCAATTACTTATGGAAATAAAAATTAGATTAATTACTAATAAACTAGTTAATGGAAATAAAAAGTAGATTAATTAATGAACTTTAGTTTGATTTTTTTCTACTCTAGATAATGTGGACCAAAAAAGGTGAGTTTAAGATAGATTTTTTTTGAGAGAGTGAGTTTAAGATAGATGATGACCAAGCCTTCATTCAACCATATAGTTACACCACAAAAAAAAAAAAAAAAACATATAATTTAAGACGTGCTTACGTACCCAGTTACCACATAACACAAGTTGCATATATTTTCAAACTCTTTGCAAATGTAAAACCAGATCTTATGTTCTTACATATAAAACCAGCTAGGGTATTTATTAAACTTTCAAAGAAAAAACAATGCAGTTGACATTTTTCAAATAGTCTTTATTATTGAAAAATAGACAAGATTTTTTTTTCAAGAGAATCATATAATAAAAGACGGCTGTAACGAATATTTTTCAACAAAATCAACAATTAAAGTAGATTAATTAATTGTTGATAATGATGTTTTTGTGCTCCAATTATTTCTGGAAATAAAAATTAGATTATTTATTAATAAACGAAAAGTTTAGTTTGAGTTTTAGGCTTTAGCTACTGTAACAATGTGGACCAAACTGAACTGTGAGTATTAGAGAGATGAAGACCAAGCCTTCATTCAAGTTCAACCATAGATAGTTCAAGACGTGCTTACGTACCAGTTACATACATTTCAATCTCTTTGCTAAGTCCATAGAGAAATTTCAAAACGACCATTAATTTTCAAGACCAGATCTTCAAGAGCACCATTTCTCCTATATCTCCATCCGTTTAACTATAAAAGTCATATTTCAATATCAATTTCAGTTGATGAACATAATTAATTGTAAAGACTAAAGTACATTCATATTAATTGTAAGACTAGGTCGCACTCTATCCGTTGCAAAATAATGTAACTTTAGCAATTGTACACAAATTAAGAAAGTAAGTTAATTTTAAGGTCTTGCTAACGAATACCTCAGTACATTTTTTAAGGATTCTAAATTAAAAATTATTTCTAAAAAAATGACAAACGGTTGAATTTCCAAATCACTAATACACAAGTTTTCATAAGAACTTTATTAAAAAAAAAACAAAAAAAGTTTTTCATAAGAACTTATTATTTAAAGGGCTTAAAGATTGCATCGGAGGCACTCATTAGTATTTTTCATTAAAGTTTACCACTTTCTTCCCGCAATATATAGTCAAAATTTTGGATGGAAAAAAAGCCTCTAAAAAATTAATTTAGTTATAAATACATTATATGGTAGATGAATTATAGACATTTGCAAGTCTTAATTGGTTACCAAAAATGTCTCAATTACTCTTGGTTATGAATTCAAATTTTGGTCTCCTTAAAAATGTTTTTTTTAAAGGGTTAAGCTAACCAGTGTCCTAGTTAAGGAAACTAAAAATAGTAAGTTTGTATTGAATTTTTGTTAAAAAAATATATTTTTTAAAGGCCACATTAAATTTTTGGCTAAAATGCATTTTTCGGTCCCTAAGTTTCAAAATGTTGCAATTTTAGCCTCTATTAAAAAAATTAAAAATTTGGCCGCCCAAGAATTAGCCCATTTGCAATATTGATCCTTTTTACCAATTTTGACCAAGTCAACGTTGATTTGTTACTTCATTAAAGGAAGTGGCACGCCACGTGTGTATATCCAGATTTTAAAGAAACTAAATGCCACGTGTATATATAGGGTTTTGCTAGAAGAAGACATTTATGAAGGTGTCTTTTAGCAAGTTATCCTATAGGCATTTGCTAAAAGACACCAACTATATTTTATGAAGGAGTCTTTTAGCAAGTTATAACTAAAAAGTTGATAATCAAACCTTGAGGTGTGGATTGCTAAAAGACACCTTCATAGGTGTCTTCTAGGAAAACTTATATATATATATATATATTCAACTAATTACACGCTTGACATTTAGTTTCATAAAAAAGTTGGATATACACACGTGGCGTGCCACTTCCTTTAATGAAGTGAAAAATCAGCGTTGACTTGGTTAAAATTGGCAAAAAAGATCAATATTGCAAATGGGCTAATTCTTGAGGGGCCATTTTTTTTTATAGGTGGTCAAAATCGCAATATTTTGAAACTTAGGCGGCGAAAAATACCTTTTAACCTAAATTTTTTGTTTTAGGCCTTTTTATCTGTTGTGCCGGCCCTGGGTACAAATTTGAAGAATAGTTTAAGAACAACATGTCATTACATAGGATGAAACTAATTATATTTACTTATAAATTATGAACCAAACTTGAGTTTGTTGTGTTTATAGAGGGAGACGGTAAAACTATTAATACATCTTGGAAAAAGTCTAATATAGTCACAACACCAAATCAAAAAGATTTAGACACACTTACATAAAATGAAAAAATTAAAACAAGAATAAATCAATCACATCAATTAATATAATTTAATTTTATTCTCATTTAAATTTTACTATATTTAGTGAGTGTGTCCAAAATATTTTGATTTGGGGTTGTGCCCATCTAAGACTTTCTCATGCATCTTGTTACAAGTACTTCTTTTGTAATTTTAGTATTTACTTATAAAGAATTATAACACTTACTTTTTGTAACGAAAAACATAATAATTTCATTAAATACAAAGGTTAATAATGAGTAAGTCTCAATAAAACTAAATGTCATTTATTCAAAAAAAAAAAAACTAAATGTCATAATAACGTTATAATTTTGCCAAAACACGTTTATTTTAACAAATACAGTTTTTTAAGCAAAACTAAACATATTTGAGTTAGAGTATAGAATTATTATGTTGATTGATAGGTTGTACTTAAAGAGGTGATCGTCTCTGTCCTTGATAGTGTGTATGCCTAATCTAAACTTCTTTATAGAAAAAAAATATCACATGCTTAGTACTTTTTGTGTTAACCCTATAGGTTTTAGGAATGGGGAATTAGTCACTTTAGTCCCTGAATGGGGAACGATTCGTCAATTTAGTCCCTGAATGCAGATAATATGCAAAACAGTCCCTGCATGGTCAATTTCAGGGACTAAAGTGACTAACGAAGTCTACATTCAGGGACTAAATTGACTAACGAAGTCTGCATTTAGGGACTAAATTGACTAACAAAGTCTACATTCAGGGACTATTTTGCAATTTATCTGCATTCAGGGACTAAATTGACGAATCGTTCCCCATTCAGGGACTAAAGTGACTAATTCCCCTTTTAGGAATAGAAGGTTTAGTGATTCAGAATTCGAAAAATAAATATAATTTGATCGAGAATTGCTTCATAAAGAAAATGAACTCAGATTCTCTTGAATAATTCGTCTTTAGTCGAAAACATTATCCACTTTAGGTCTTTAGGTTGATCGTTACATGCATCATGTTAATCATGAACAATTTGTTCATAAAATAATCATTAAATAGTTTAAATAAATTAAAATAAATACCTTGTCTAATGACCAATACCAATCGGCAATTGCTTGCACAAGTGATCACCATGTCTAACAATTGTACGACCCAATATGAACAAACCGTGTAAAGTCATAAAAACGTGTAAAGTCAAAGAAACAATTCCTTATAAATACCAAGCATATTGAGGCTTAGCTTAATGAGACAACAACACAACATCAACTAGTTAATTTGTTTTTCCCTATTCAAATATACTGTTGTTGTACGTACAAAACTTTATATCCTTAATCCCTAATCATCATCACATATATTTCATATTTCATAACCATAGCCACAACATAACACAAAATAACTAACCATGTCTATATGGTTCATTGCACTAGCTAGTTTCACATTATGCATCCTCATATACCGTTTTATGAAATTTGCAACAAGATCTTCATCACTACCACTTCCACCTGGACCAAAACCATGGCCTATAATAGGTAACATGCCACACTTAGGTCCTGCCCCACACCAGTCTATTGCAGCCTTGGCAAAAACTCATGGCCCTTTGATGCACCTCAAATTAGGATTTGTGGATGTTATCGTGGCGGCTTCGGGCTCCGTTGCGGAACAATTCTTAAAGGTTCATGATGCTAACTTTAGTAGCCGGCCACTGAACACCGGAGCTAAATATATAGCTTATAACTATCAAGATCTTGTGTTTGCACCATATGGTCCGCGGTGGCGTATGCTCCGAAAAATCTCCTCCGTTCATCTCTTCTCCAACAAAGTTATGGAAGAATTCAAACACTTGCGTCAGGTTAGTTAATTATAATATTATTTTCTCAATTTCAACATATAATTGCACTATCAATATCATTTATATGGCTTACTCTCTCCGTTAAATAAAATTCTTATATATCTACTAAATTCATGTGAGAGTCACATAATTTTGTACCAAAAAAAAAAATTGTAGGACTAATTGTAATCGGAAAATTAATACTCATTTGAATTTTATTAAAAAATATACTACTCACATTTTCTGAAAATATGACATGCTGTTTTCCATCTTTAAGGAGCTATATGTTACGTAAAAAAAAAACTGTACTTCAGTTTAAACTATTGATTAATATGTATAGTTTTTTTTCACTTGCTCAACTTTATGTATAATTTTTCGTTTAAAGGACATATGCTTTATTATTATTATATATATATCCACTTTTTGAAGAAAAATGAGAAATAGGTTGCTCTACGGTTTTTCTTGTACTGCACAGAAACTCCAAAGGATTTGCTTATAACAATATCAGTGAATCATTACATTTTTTGAGAGGATATCATTATCAGTGTATTACATTTTTTTTTTTGAAAGATATTAGTGTATTACACTATGAAATAAATACTTTGATTATCATATCAAGGAACAACTTAATTTAAATGATTTATCTTTTAACGATAATTTAGTTCGAAAGATTTGAAAAATATTCGTAACCTGAAAAAATCCCACACTTTGATAATTTTTTTTTTTTGCCTTAATTAGAATTCATTAATATATAGGTCAACCACTTTATTTGAAAAAACCTGCCATAAAAGGAAAAATCACCAAAGATGTGTATGGTCCAAAAGGAGAAAAATATTAAGGGTAATAAATAACCATTAGAAAGTCTCTCAAAGAGAAGGAAAAAATCATTAGAAGGTGGGACCCACACTCATCCATAATATTGTATGTCAAGACAAAGCTGAACTTTTATTGGTTAAAAAGGGACAAATTGAAGAAAAAATCATAAGAAAATGGGATACATAATTGCGTCAACTTGACGAATTAATGGAATATTTTAACTTAAAACAAATTAATGCATTGACTTTAATTTGTACATTAAACCACTCAAGTGTGTATGTGGTTTTTTACATTGAGTTTAAAATATGAGTCCTGCTAACCAGTATCCCAGGGGCACCGGTTAAGCATACCATAAAAAGGAATTATTACCATAAAAGGAAATTGTTTTTGATTTTATTATAAATTAAGTACACAATTTCAATGCATTAACTACTATATAATTTCCTTTTTCATGTCCTTAACCAGTGTCCCGGGAGCATCGGTTAGCATTTCCCTTAAAATATTGATACATGCTCTGGACCACAAGAATAGTCCTCCACACGTAGAGCACATGACAACCTCAATAATTCTGTTTAAAGATAGATTACATTTTCAAAAAATAAATAAACTTCTTTTGATCTATATTAATAATATATCAAAAATGTTTTTTTTTTACACAAATATTAGAAGTGGTTAGTACATGTATTTTGCTTTTTTACAGTAATACACTTATTTAGGATTTTTTTTTAAGGAACGACTAAGATCGTTAAATTCTGGTTTTATAACTACTGCCATCGTGCCCTTCTACAATTTTAGGTATCAATTTTCAACTAGTTCATTAGCAAATTCGAATTTTTGCAATAATGGAATTGAAATCGAGTTATCTTGCTAAACTTGTAGGAATTTTTTTTAATATGGGTTAAACTCGTAAGAATCTATGAGTCGATTGAATCTAATCAATTGCAATTTTCAGGAAGAGGTATCAAGATTGACAAGCAATTTGGCAAGTAATTATTCAGACACAAAAGCTGTGAACTTGGGACAACTATTGAATGTATGTACCACAAATGCACTTTCTAGGGTTATGTTAGGAAGAAGAGTATTCAATGATGGCAATGGTGGTTGTGACCCTAAAGCTGATGAGTTCAAGGAAATGGTTCTTGAATTTGATGGTGTTAGCTGGAGTTTTCAATATAAGTGATTTTATTCCATCATTGGAATGGCTAGACCTTCAAGGAGTTCAATCTAAAATGAAAAAATTACACAAGAGGTTTGATGCATTTTTAACAAACATTATTGAGGAACATGAGGCATCTAATTATAAGAATGAAAAACATAAGAATTTTTTGAGTACTTTGTTGTCACTTAAAGAGGAAACAGATGATGATGGAAACAAACTCACCGATATTGAAATCAAAGCACTACTTTTGGTAAGTTACCTATTCTTCTATAACTCCAAACACACGTGCATACTTGCCGTTTTCTCAAACTCATAAAAATTGGAAAATGAATATATTTACGATACTATTAAATTTTTACTTTTACATAAATTGAATCACAAATATATGTAAAGTTTACTTTTACATATATTTGTTACAAGTATTATATTTCATGTCAAAGGTTTATTTTATATTAAATAAATTATTTTTTCTATGCTTATTTTTGGTATACAATAATTGGTTCTATGCTTATAAAAATTTCATTATCACCTCTAAAAAAAAATTACATTATCATTTTCTTTTCAATCCTTACCTTTTTTTAATGGATTTTCAATTCTTGCCTAACAATCTAACATTGACACCTGAAAGCCTAATTGAAACGAATTTTATAAAGAATCAACCTGCAGTTCAATCATTTTATTCAAGAGACATTGGACTTTTTATTATTTTTTTAATTCTTACCTAATGGTTGCACGCACAACTCATCCCAAAAGACTATTTGGGGACTGAATTTCAAACAAATCTTTTAGCTAAATCAATCCATGTAGAGAAGCCTATATTTTTTGTCCAAACTTTACTGTCACTCCTCTTCATCTTAAAGTCCATCTGCAATGCATTTATCATATGAGAAATGTTAACTAGTGTCCTCGGACACTAATTAAGGAAACTAATATAAAAATTTTGCATTAGGAAATGATAAAAAAAGTGGAATATTCCACTTTATGAAAGTCAAAAAGTTGTTGTTTTGAATAAACAATTTCTATTTTTTTTTTTGGTACAAAAGAGGGCAAAGCCCAGAATTTTTTTTCTTCTATTTTTAACTTTATTAACTAGTGCTCCGGGAGCACTGGTTAACATGACGTTTTACATATTGGTATGACTTGTTTGTTCTGGTTAAAATGGTATGACTTGTTTACATAATCATGCATTTTATAATTTACATAATCATACATTTTGATAAGATTAGAAGGGTATTCAAAACCCATTACAGTTCCTTCAAAACATTAACCTTAACCTTAAAAGGTTATACAAATTGAAGACATACATTTTTCAATTTAAAATGCTACATTAACATTAACCTTGTAATTAGACCTAATTTATCAAAGTTAAATGTGGTAAATGTGAATTGGGCAATGGATTTTTTTTCTTACTATAAATTCAAATCGAAATCAAACATACTTTGTTCTTAAAAGAAATAGAGAAACAGAAAAATTATTACTAATTAAAGTAGCACGTTTATCATTGAGCTTACATCTTATTTTAGAATCGTTTTTTAAAGGTTTGAACTTCGCTCCTTAATATTATAAAGCTAACACTTATCATTGGGCTACATCCCATGACATGCAAACTCAAACAAACTAGTTTTATAACACATGTATCTTGACACGGACAAAAACTTTATAGAGCATATACTTATAAGTTTGATTTTTGGTCTAGAACATGTTTGCAGCCGGGACAGACACATCGTCAAGCACTACAGAATGGGCCATTGCAGAAATGATAAGAAACCCAAGAATCTTAGCTCAAGTTCAGCAAGAATTGGACAATGTTGTCGGCCGAGATAGGAACGTGAAAGAAGATGACATACCTAACCTACCTTACCTACAAGCAGTGATAAAAGAAACATTTCGCTTGCACCCATCAACACCTCTTTCCCTCCCACGAATTGCATCTGAAAGTTGTGATATTTTTGGGTACCACATTCCAAAGGGTTCAACGCTTTTGGTTAATGTATGGGCCATCGCTCGTGACCCAAAAGAATGGACTGATCCATTAGAGTTCAAACCTGAAAGGTTTTTACCAGGTGGTGAGAAGTGCGATGTTGATGTTAAGGGAAATGATTTTGAAGTTATACCTTTTGGTGCTGGACGTAGAATATGTGCTGGGATGAGTCTTGGGCTTCGTATGGTCCAGCTTCTAACATCTACACTGGCCCATTCATTTGATTGGGAACTTGAAAATGGGCTCAATGCTGAAAAATTGAACATGGATGAAGGTTATGGGTTGACACTTCAACGAGCTGTGCCATTATCGGTGCACCCTAAACCCAGACTCTCGCCACACGTGTACTCATCGTGTTTCTGATTTTTAAGTTTGTGTTTGTGAATTTTTCTCTTCTTTCTAGTTGCACCCTCACTTCCCTTTCTTGCTTAGTTATAATAATAATGTATGAGAATAAATGGGATATGTCGTATGATGGTGTCTAAAGATCCCGAAAGGGGGCAAAGTGTTACGGTAGTTGGTTCAAGTCTTGTGTGTTTCAACCTTTTGAATATACACACTTTTATTTGTTGTAACTTGTGAAATAAATGTAAGAGTTTGATTATTTTAAATTTAATTTTAATATGATCAATAATTCATCTTTTGTTTTAATTAAAAAACAATATATTAGAATAGGATAGGTAAGAGTGAACCATTAAACATAGTGAGAATTTAAAATGAACTAACAAATATCCTACCAATAGGGAAATTTCAAACATGAGTTCAAGTCACCATTAGTAGGAAGGTCTAATAATTTGTGTCATCCTCTACTTGAACAAATGTTCATCTATAAAAACATGGGCCAGGTTAATCTGCATTTGTGTCATCCTCTACTTGAACAAATTTTCATCTGTAAAAACATGGGTCAGGTTAATCTGCATTCATCAATTTTCACCACTAAAAAATATAAAATAAAATATTGATGGAATTTAGAGACGAACAAAATATATATCTTATCTTATCTTATCTTATCTACAAATGTAAAGAAAATATGCATGTTACCCTAGATTAACCCTAAGCTAGCCCCACCCAAATTTACTGCGTTACCCCTTGATGGGCGCCAATCCAGCTTGGTTTTGGGGGTTTAAAATGACAGTCCTGCCCTTAGTTCAAAATAATGGTGTACACAATGCTCAAAATATTGTCACAGCCAATTAGAGACAAGCATAACCATATACTCCAAGCAACTGGTATAGAACACGTTATCTCCCTCACATGTTTTCTCTGAAACTCCTTTTCTTCCTTTCTCCTTAACATTTCTTCTCTGATTTTCTAGGTTTGAGAGGTTTTTTATGTGGCGATTGTTTTTCTTTTGCTGTTATTTCATTTAGGTATCAGGTAAACAAGTAAAAGATTTTGTTTCCTTATTTTTTTTCTTTCTCAACAAATCTGTATAACATATGTGTTCCATTTTTTTTCCAGCCTTCACAATTACTCACAGAGCTGTTCCTAGAGTTTTACAGGCCTTAGGCGTAATATGAGAAAAGGGCCCATTACATAATACATCATAATTTCTTTTAGCTCATTGTTGTGATTTTATCAGACCTTCTTTTCATTTTTTTCCCCGCTTTTTACTACCAAAAAAGAACAAAAAAAGATGAGTGGGCCACATGATCATAAATTCGTCTCACATGATTTAGCATAATGATATAATATAATTTTTTGGAACATTTTAAAGACAACATTAAGATTAATTTCTCTAATAGGCTTATTTTCAACTAAAATATAATTTGTTTTGTTATAAAATTCCTAATTTCTTGGATAATAAATATGACCAATATATTTAAAATTATCGAGGCACATTATTAGAAACAAAGGGCTCAAAAAAATATCAGAAATTTATTCGACAATAATTTTTTTGGCACATTATTAAGAAAAACTAAAAAATTTACATTATCATTTTCTTTTTAATCCTTACCTTTTTTTAATGGATTTTCAATTCTTACCTAACACTCTAACATTGACACCTGAAAGCCTAATTGAAACGAATTTTATAAAGAATCAACCTGCAGTTCAATCATTTTATTCAAGAGACATTGGACTTTTTCTTATTTTTTTAATTCTTACCTAATGGTTGCACCCACAACTCATCCCAAAAGACTATTTGGGGACTGAATTTCAAACAAATCTTTTAGCTAAATCAATCCATGTAGAGAAGCCTATATTTCTTGTCCAAACTTAACTGTCACTCTTCTTCATCTTAAAGTCCACTTGCAAAGTCATGCATTTACATATTGGTATGACTTGTTTGTTCTGGTTAAAATGGTTTCTATGAATTTACATAATCATTCATTTTATAATTTACATAATCATACATTTTAATCAGATTAGAAGGGTATTCAAAACCCATTACAGTTGAAAAAGGTTATACAAATTGAAGACATATATTTCTCAATTTAAAATGTTACATTAATTATATTTTACCTTGTAATTAGACCTAATTTATCAAAGTTAAATGTGGTAAAGGTGAATTGGGCAATGGATTTTTTTTCTTAGTATAAATTCAAATCGAAATCAAACATACTTTTTCCTTAAAAGAAATAGAGAAACGGAAAAATTATTACTAATTTAAAGTAGCACGTTTATCATTGAGCTTACATCTTATTTTATAATCGTTTTTTAAAGGTTTAAACTTCGTTCCTTAATATTATAAAGCTAACACTTATCATTGGGCTACATCCCATGCAAACTCAAACAAACTAGTTTTATAACACATGTATCTTGACACTGACAGAAACTTTATAGAGCATATACTTATAAGTTTGATTTTTGGTCTAGAACATGTTTGCAGCTGGGACAGACACATCGTCAAGTACTACAGAATGGGCCATTGCAGAAATGATAAGAAACCCAAGAATCTTAGCTCAAGTTCAGCAAGAATTGGACAATGTTGTCGGCCGAGATAGGAAAAGAAGATGACATACCTAACCTACCTTACCTACAAGCAGTGATAAAAGAAACATTTCGCTTGCACCCATCAACACCTCTTTCCCTCCCACGAATTGCGTCTGAAAGTTGTGATATTTTTGGGTACCACATTCCAAAGGGTTCAACGCTTTTGGTTAATGTATGGGCCATCGCTCGTGACCCAAAAGAATGGATTGATCCATTAGAGTTCAAACCTGAAAGGTTTTTACCAGGTGGTGAGAAGTGCGATGTTGATGTTAAGGGAAATGATTTTGAAGTTATACCTTTTGGTGCTGGACGTAGAATATGTGCTGGGATGAGTCTTGGGCTTCGTATGGTCCAGCTTCTAATAGCTACACTAGCCCATTCATTTTATTGGGAACTTGAAAATGGGCTCAATGCTGAAAAAATGAACATGGATGAAGGTTATGGGTTGACACTTCAACGAGCTATGCCATTATCGGTGCACCCTAAACCCAGACTCTCGCCACACGTGTACTCATCGTGTTTCTGATTTTTAAGTTTGCGTTTGTGAGTTTTTCTTTTCTTTCTAGTTGCACCCTCAATTCCCTTTTTTGCTTAGTAATAATAATAATGTATGTGAATAAATGGGATATGTCGTATGATGGTGTCTAAAGATCCCTAAAGGGGGCAAAGTGTAATGTTAGTGGGTTCAAGTCTTGTGTGTTTCAACCTTTTGAATATATACACTTTTATTTCTTGTAACTTGTGAAATAAATATAAGAGTTTGATTCTTTTAATTTTAATTTTAATATGAACAATAATTCATCTTTTGTTTTAATTAAAAGAAATTAGATTAGAATAGGAGAAGTAAGATTGAACCATTATACATAGTGAGAATTTACAAGAATTTAAGATGAGCTAACAAATATCCTACCAATAGGCAAATTTCAAACATGAGTTCAAGTCACCATTAGTAAGAAGGTCTAATAATTTGTGTCATCCTCTACTTGAACAAATGTTCATCTATAAAAACATGGGTCAAGTTAATCTGCATTTTGTGTTATCCTCTACTTGAACAAATTTTCATCTATAAAAACATCGGTCAGGTTAATCTGCATTCATCAATTTTCACCACTAAAAAATATAAAATATTGATGGAATTTAGAGACGAACAAAATATATCTCTATCAAAGACTGATTTAGAGACAGAGTCAATTAGTTCGAGAGCAAAAAAATTACTTTTTTATACATAATATAAAGCAAAATTACATGGTTGCTAAGCCAACTTCTCTCTACATTCTATTGCTAATGTTTAAATAGGATAAAATCTTATTTATAAAAGTTCTTAAGTCTTTTATACAATATTTTGGAGTCAAAAAATTTGTTGCAAATTTCCTTCTTATTTTTATGGTTTTAAACAAACGATCTTTCATCTTATCTTATTTATAAAAGTTCTTAAGTCTCTTATACAACTTTTTGGAAACATAAAATTTGTTGAAAATTTTCTTTCTATTTTTCTGGTTTTAAACAAACTATCTCTCATCTTATTTATAAAAGTTCTTAAATCTCTTAGACAACTTTTTGAAGACAAAAAATTTGTTGAAACTTTTCTTCCTATTTTTATGGTTTTAAACAAAAGATCTCTCATCTTATTTATAAAAGTTCTTAAGTCTTTTAGACAACTTTTTGGAGCCAAGATATAAGCATAAGGATAGTAATATCAATGTTAGACCCTGTCACAACCTAAGTACCTAATCTAGGGTTGCACTTCGCCGGAATAAATTAATCCTAATGAAACTTAATAGCGAACATAAAATATACTAAAATAAATGACATTAAATTAAATAATTATCCATCAAAACAAATAGTGGTTCATCTTAGAACCCTAGCCTATAAATATCTAGTTGCACATGAAAACTAAGACAAAATACAAAAAGATAAAAACATGTCCTATAAAAGATAGGAGAAGATATGACTCATCCTTGGCTCCTAGAATCGCCTTCCTCTTGAACTACTCCAGTTTCGAACGAGAAATTGTGAATGAGAAAGGCGGTATTTATAGGGAAATTTTTCACCTAACTTGGGCTAAAATCACGGGGTTTCAGGGACGAAAAAGTCACAAAAAGTGATTTTTTTCGCAAGTCACCATGCGCCTAGCGCATATGCCTGCCAGGCTGAGGCGCCTAGCGTCCCCTGGCATGCGCCAGGCGCTTTAGTGCATTAACTATGGGGCTCCTAGCACCCCTTTGGTGTGCCTCGGCGGTTCAGTGAGTTTTCTATGTTGTTTTGCCTATTTCTTCGCCTGTTGAGGTGTTTACTTCAATTTAAGATGTCTTGGAACTTGAGAACATAATTCCTCTCTCTGTAAAATCTTCTGAGGCCTCCTGAATCTTCATTCTCCATCTTTCTAAGGACCACATAAATCTTCGGATGTCTTGCTTTGCCTGATTTGCTTGATTTCTTCGTGATTTACGTCAAGAACACCCTAAAATTGCTATGTTTCGGAAAGAATAGAATTACAGACTCAAATATAGAAAACATTACAAATGTCTCGAAACCATAGGCAATTGATCTAAAACTCACCTGCTTTGCTGGTAAAACCTACTAAATTTGACTGAAAAACATGCTAAGAATAACGTAAGATGACATGTCATCAAAACCCCAAACTTAAAATGTTGATTGTCCTCAAGTAACGAAAGAAAAACATAAGTTATTCATTGCATTTTTTAAAGAAAAACATACCTTTTCGAGAGTTGTGCTCAGAAAATCATTCATCACATCTACAATGAAGGTGAGAAAAACACAAGAAGGGGGGTTGAATTGTGTTTTGAAAAATTCTTCAATTCTCTAAAAACTGAACACACTGATCAGAAGCTAAGTGAAACAGCTTCTGAAGTGATAATCATAATCTGAACGCAGCGGAATAAAACAGAGAGAAAGAAGAAGAAAGACACAAAGCAATTATACTGGTTCCTTCCACAATCCGGAAGTAGTCCAGTCCCCCTTGCACTTCCAAGGAGATTTCACTAGAATGTAATATCTGATTACAATTGCTCAAGCACACCTGCAAGAGACTTCCTTTGCTCAAGCACACTTTGCAAGAGTCTTCCTATGCTCAAGAACACAATCAAGAGACTTCCCTGCTCAAGCACAACTGCAAGAGACTTCTAACTAAACAAAATTACACAGAAAATTGTTTAAGGTTGAACACTTGATATAGAATCAGAGGTGTTCACAATACAAATCAGATACAGACTCAATAACTTAAGAATTTCTAAAATGAAACTTTGAGACACAGAAATTCTAAGTGAATGCAGAACAATTTCAGCAGAGGTTTGACACTTGTAAAAATGTTGTGAGTCTTTCGTTCAGCATTACCAAATCTCTAACTCTTCACTCCTTTATATAGAGGTGTGAAAGAGACGTTGTGAAATTGCCAGCACATCAAAGAGTCGTTGTTGAAGCTTGATCTTTCACCAATAATCTTTTGCCTGATTTGGTTATTGTCCTATGAAGAACAAATTTGAAATCCATTCCTAATCCAAAGGAACATCTTTGCAGGCGAAGCCGTATTCTGGAGCTGTTTTCTTGTCTTGTAGCGTGGACACAAAACAGAGTAGTGGAGAGGGTGGTTGTACAGTTCGTACAATAGTACAATGTCAACGCTTTCGTCCAAAATTGCAAGCACATGCCTTCAAACACCTTTGAAATGACCGTTGCGAAATTCCACTAATCTTTTGCTGTCCTTTGATGAATTTCGATCCATGACACAGCTCTTGAATCCTTGAATTTCTCAAATTCAGTTGATCTTCAGCTTCTAGTGAAATGGCTTCTGATGAGGCAGCTTCTGATAATGTAGCTTCTGATGATGACGTGGCGCTTCTGAACCTCTTGTCTTCAGAAGCATTAATCTTCACAAGCACTATTCCGTCAGGAGCGCTTTTAGTCTTCAGGAGCACTTTACTCTCTTCAGGAGCAGCTTGACTTCAGGAGCGCTTTTTCTCTTCAGGAGCGTCTAAGCTTCAATTTTGTTGATTTCTTTTGCTCTTTATTTGCTCATTTAGAACCTCTTAATGATGTAACTTTTTAATTATGGTCTTGTACACTTGAACAAATATTAGCTAGTCCAATTTACAATTTTTAATACCTTGTTATCATCAAAACTCTTTAAGGTTCATTGTTAAACACATTTTGTTCCAAGAATCTCCCCCTTTTTGATGATGACAAACAATAGTATTTAAAATTGATCAATTGTTGTTAATATAATTAACGAGTTGACTTTGGGGTTCTGAGGTTTGTAAGCTCGGAGTCTGAGGTTTGTAAGCTCTAACTCCCCCTGAGTCTGATAGTCTATAAGGTGAGGTTTGTAAGCTCCCCCTAAGTTCTATCCAGGTTAATTAAATTCATTTTACGTACAATAAAAATATCAGAGCTTAAAATTGAAAGAAATTATCTTAGAGATAAGAAGAATGGTTCAATTAATTTTATTTGAAATTTGATACTCCCCCTTTTTGATACACCCCTTTTTAGGTAAGACAAAAAGATAGAAGTTTTTCAAAATTTTCAAATATTATTAATGGGGCTCAGAGCCTTTAAATACTATCACATATACTCACCCTTTTGTCATTAGAAAAAATAATTAAACAAAAAGAAGAGATGAGAAAAACATAGGATAAAGGTTCAGAGCATTTAAACCATATAATTAAAGCATATTAACAAAAAAAATAAACTAAACAGAGCATATCAAACAATATAATCAGAGCAAAACTAATACACACATGATATAAACAGTCAATGATATTCAGAAGCTAAATGAGTTCAGAAGCATATAAAGTCAGAAGTGAGACTAAGTCAGAAGCAGAAATAAACAAAGTACATCAGAAGCATAAAGAAGCGAAAGAAAGCTTAAGGTGTGCAACTAAGGGTTTGGCTTATTTTGGCTCTCTAAAATATTCTTTAGAATCTCTTGAGTTTCAGCATATTTATGATCCATATCTGACTTGTTCCTCTCCATTTCAGCTTGAAGTTTTACCAGCTTCTGATCCTGCTCTTGTAGCTTCTGCTCCAGCTCTTCATTTCTTTTCTTCAGCACCTTGTTCTCCTGAACTAGAGCCAGGTTAGGTGCAGCACTCTTCAAATTGACCTTGGAAAGGAAAGTTAAGTCCAGATCCTTGGGATGAATATAATTGGGAAGAAAATCTTCAGGATTTTTTCCTCTGATGCTCATAGGATGCTTCACCCAAGTACCAAGGACTTCTATATCATCCATGTCCTCATCAATCCCATTGATCCAGTTTTCCAACTTCTGCTTGGCCTCCTCTTGAGCTTGTAGACATGAATCATGCAGAGTTGAAATGAGATTGATGACTCTTTCCTTGATTCTCCTCCATTGCTTTTGATAACTGATTTTGTGATCCAAGTCACTTCTGCTTTTGATCAGCGTATGTACTTCAGAATTAATGTCCTCTCACACATCTTGTAATACACTAGAGTCTAGGAAAATGGTGGGTGGTGAAGGTTGTTTTGAAGGTTTATGAGGGGTTATGGGGACAATGCCTTGGCTTGATGGTGGTTGGTTATTTGTAGTTAGGGTGTTGCTGGTTGAAGGTTGGTCAAGATCTATAGCCATGGCAGAGGCATGATCATCTTGATCATCCTCAGAGTCAGTATCCATGTTTGTGGCTAGGGAGATCCCATCAAAGCGGGTTATCTTAAGAGGTACTGAAAATGGAAGAATTTGGGTTGGCTCAGGAACAGAATGTTCAGGAGCAACAATTTCAGTATCAGGCTTAGGTTTGGGTTCAGTAACTGGTTGTTCAGGAACAATGTGTTCAGGAATGGTTATTTTTTGTTCAGCTGGTGTATCTGTTGGTTGTTGTTATGGGGGTGAGGTGGTCTTTTCTGGTTCTAGTTTTTGTTGTTGGGGGTCTTCTGAAATGACCTTTTCAGAAGCAGTTGCTTCAGGAGCCATTTCAGAGGCTGTTTGTGAGTTTAAATGAAAGCTAGATTGGGGTAGTTCACCTAGGTAATGGCTTTCTAGATGATCTAAAAGAGAGGTGTCTTCAGATGGAATAGAAGATGTGGTACAAGATGTGTGTGTGACTGAAGGTACCTGAGATAACGTTGCAGTGTTATCAACAACTTCTGAAGTAGGCTTTGATATTTCAGATTCTGAAGCATCTGCTTTCTTCTTGACAATCTGTTCAGTTTCAGAAGCATCTACTTCCACCAGCTTTTCGGCAACAAAGCCTTCATCCTTGTCTAAGCTAGCTTTCTTCAGCTTAGCATCCCTTTCCAGAATTAATTTGGCCTGTTGTTCCTTCTGTTTTGCTAACATCTGGTTAGCACAATCAGATGCTGCTTTAGCTTCATCAGCAATGACTTCAACCATTGGAGTGAAGATAGGTGCGACAGCCTTCTTCTTCTTCCTCTTAGGTTCTTCCTTTTCTCCTTCTACCTTGCCAGGAGCTGGTTCCAGCTTTTCCTTGCTGATGTCAATTTCTTCTCTACTCCTCTTTTTAGTAGGAATAGAGGCAGCAATAATTTTCTTCTTCTCCTTTCTATCTGCTATCTCATCAGCAGCATACTCTTTAGCCATTTTGGCCTTAGCAGGAGTCATCTCAACCATAGAAGACATCATCTGTAAAGGTGCCTTCTTCTTTTTCAGCTTGGGTTCAACTTCTTCTTTCTCTAGCTTATCCAGAGCTTCATCCACTTTTTCTTGAGAGAAAACAGTTTCAGCTTTCCCTCTCTTTCTCTTAGGAACCTTCTGTTGCTTGCCCTTTTCAGTAGCAGTTTCTGATGCAGTAGCACCCTTGACTTTCTTTCCTTTAACAGGAGCAGCTTCCTCCTGAGGGCTTGCATCTTTCTCCATGACATACTCAGCTACTGATTTAGCTAAGATTTCAGGATTACTTTCCTTAAAGATGGAAGGAAAGTCCCTGATAATTTCAGTTTCTTCTGTGGTCATCTCTATCCACTTCTCATCTTGAGGGGCTTTCTTGATAACCTTTATAGAGTATAAGCTTCTGCTACTGATAGTTCTTTCAGCAGTAGAAACTTTGAAGCAATTATCAGAAGCATCCCTTGTCTTTTTCAAGAAATTCAGCACTCTTCCCTGATGAAAGATCTCAGACAACAATCTACCATAGGGCACTTGCTTCCTTCCTTTGACAGTGCCTTCATTAATTGCCCAGCAGAGATGATCCATGACATATCTTGGGAAATTAATCTTATCAAACATAGCCATGAAGTAGATTGCCAGCTTCTGTTGATTATTGGGTTGATCAGACCCTCCTGCTCTCTGAAAGAAGCAATCAGTGCAGAATTTCACCAACATCCTGTTGTGAATTTCCATTTCTGAAGGCTTGGCTTCTGAGTTTCCACCCAGAAGCAAGTTGAAGTAAATTTGCAGCAAGATATCCTCCTTCTTCACTATTTCTTGGAATCTGCCTTCAGCATCCACTCTGCATGCTTTAGCTATAACCTCCTCAGTGATGGTTATAGGAATGCCCATCACTTCAGACCTTATTCTAGGCTACTGAAGGAAGTAGGATTCTTTTCCACTGTCATCTTTCCCTTCTTTGACACAACTTGTTTACCTACGACCTTTGCAGGCTTTCCATTGAAGACTTTAGCCCTTAACCAGAAGTCTTTGACCAAGTTCACATACGTTGGCCCATTCAGCATTTTGAAGTACTCAGATAGCTTCTGAGTATCTACCAACTCTTTCATGTCCACATCGTACTTTTTGAGTGAAACGAAGTCCACTTGTGATTCTATCTGGACGATCAAAGAGTTGAGAGGAATAGTCATAGTCTTCTCTTTGTAAACTGACCCAGATCCTGATGCTTGTTGTTGTGAGCTTGATGATGCCATTGATGAAGAATGAAGAAGATTTGAAGAAGATTGAGGGTTCTAGGGTTTTTGCGCTTACTTCGCAAGAGGTTTGAAAGCAAATGTGTTTGTTGTGAGTGAGTAGTGTGTGAATTGACAAAGTGTTAAAAGTAAAACGATTGCAATTCAAAAGAGACAAACAAAAAAAGCATTAATGTCAAATTAGGGGCGCGTGAAAGTAATTTTCAAAGCTATTAAATCATCATTGCCCTTTTAAGTTATACACCAATACAGATAGGCCACGTCAGAAGTTCTCGGAGTAATTACCAAGTTAGTGGGCCAGGAGTTACCAAATAAAGTAACTCCCAACGTTTCCACTATAACTCAACTATTCAGAGGCATAAAATCCAGTTTCTGAACTTTAGATACTGACGTTATCATCAGAAGCGAGTTTTCCTTAGAACCTCAATAAAGAGCTTCTGATGGACTACTGCTTCTGAACTAACTTCAGAACCTAAAATCCTATTCAGGAGCAAGCAAGCTTTAATCAGACACATAGTGCATGTTCAAATTTTTCTTTATAAAATCAAACTTTTCAACAGTTAAAGGCTTAGTAAATATATCAGCCCATTGATTCTCAGTATCAATGAATTGTATATCTAAAATTCCTTTTTGAACATAGTCTCTGATAAAATGGTGTTTGATTTCAATATGCTTAGCTCTTGAATGCAAAATTGCATTTTTAGACAAACAAATAGCAGCAGTATTATCACAAAAGATGGGAATACTGTTAGCAATTATCTGATAGTCTTCCAACTGATGTTTCATCCAAAGTAGTTGTGTACAACAACTTGCAGCTGAAATGTATTCTGCTTCTGCTGTAGACATAGCAATGGTTGTTTGTCTTTTGCTAGCCCAGGATATAAGATTATCACCCAGAAATTGACAATTGCCACTGGTTGACTTTCTTTCAATCCTATCACCAACATAATCAGCATCACAGAATCCAATTAGCTTATAATCTGAGGATTTCCTATAAAAGGAGTCCAAGATTAGTTGTTCCTTTCAAATACCTGAAGATTCTCTTGACAGCAGTCATATGAGATTCTCTAGAATCTGATTGGAATCTTGCACACAAGCATACACTGAATAAAATATCTGGCCTAGATACATTGAGGTATAACAAAGAACCAATCATACCTCTATACAACTTCTGATCTACTTTAGCTCCTTCATCTTCTTTGCTTAAGGTGCACGTAGGATGCATTAGAGTGTTCATCACTTTACAATCTTCAAGCTTGAACTTCTTCAGAAGCTCCTTTGTATACTTTGATTGATGAACATAGATTCCATCTTTGCATTGATTAATTTGAATGCCAAGGAAGAACTTCAGCTCTCCCATCATGCTCATTTCAAATTCATCCTGCATTAACTTATAAAATTCCTTGCAAAGAGATGCATTAGTAGAACCAAATATTATATCATCAACATATATCTGCACAACAAGAATATCTTTCCCAAGGGTCCTTCTGAAGAGTGTTGTATCAACCTGTCCTCTTTTAAAATCATTTTTGATTAAGAAATTACTTAGTCTATCATACCAAGCTCTGGGAGCTTGTTTCAAGCCATATAGTGATTTCTTTAGTTTAAAAACATGGTCAGGATATTTAATATCCTCAAATCCAGGAGGTTGTTTGACATACACTTCTTCTTCAATGACTCAATTAAGAAATGCACTCTTGACATCCATTTGATATAATATTATGCCATGATTAACTGCATAGGAAAGAAGTAACCTGATTGCTTCCAGACTTGCAACTGGAGCAAATGTTTCAGTGTAATCAATGCCTTCTTGTTGACTATACCCTTGTGCAACAAGTCTTGCTTTGTTTCTTGTTACTTCTCCTTGCTCATTCAACTTGTTTCTGAATACCCATTTTGTTCCAATAATGTTCTTGTGCTGAGGTTTGGGTACCAGATCCCACACATCATTTCTTTAAAATTGATTCAACTCTTCTTGCATAGCTAAGATCCATCCATCATCTGAAAGTTCTTCAACAACAGTTGTAGGTTCAATCATTGAGATCAGTCCAATCATTGATTCTTCTTGTCTGAAGTATGATCTTGTTCTTCTTGGACTATCTTTATTTCCAATGATTAGCTCATCAGGATGTGAAGACTTGTGTTTGAATGTGTTTTTGGGAGGATCTGCTTGATGTGAGCCATCTTGTGCTTCATCAGAAGCAATTTCATCTTGCGCTTCTGATGTGGGTTCAGCTTTTGGACTTTCTTCAGATTCAGCTATCTGATCAGGTTCTGAAGTAACTTCAGGAACCTGTATCTCTGCAAAACTTTCACCTTGCTTTGAAGTTTTATCTTCAAGCTCTTTGTCATCAAATTTCACGTGCATAGATTCTTCAACACAAAGTGTTTCTGAATTATACACTCTGTATGCCTTTGACCTTTCAGAGTAACCTAAAAAGATTCCTCTTTGGGCCTTGGCATCAAATTTCTTTAGCTAGAGCTTGTTATTCAGAATGTAACATGTACATCCAAATTGATGAAAGTAAGAGATATTGGGTTTTCTTCCTTTAAAGAGTTCATATGTTGTTATCTCGAAAATAGGTCTGATATAGATCCTGTTTTGAACATAACATGCTGTATTCACTGCTTTTGCCCAAAAATGTTTTGGTAAATTGTTTTCATGGATCATGGTTCTGGCCATTTCTTGTAAAGTTCTATTCTTTCTCTCTACAACCCCATTTTGTTGTGGAGTTCTAGGAGAAGAGAATTCATGGACAATTCAATGTTTTTCACAAAATGCTTCAAATGGCTCATTTTCAAATTCTCCACCATGATCACTTCTGACTTTCAAAATCTTTGATTCCTTTTCAGATTGAATTTGAGTGCAGAAGCTACTGAATACATCACAAGCAACATCTTTACTCTTTAGGAATTTTACCCAAGTCCATCTGCTATAATCATCAACAATGACTAATCCATATTTACTTCCATATAAGGATGCAGTACTGACTGGTCCAAATAAATCAATATGGAGTAGTTCTAAGGGTCTGGAGGTTGAAACAATGTCTTTGGTTTTAGAAGATGATTTCACAATTTTCCCTCTCTGACATGCACCACAGAGTGCATCTGAATGATAGTCAATGTCTGGTAGGCCTTTGACAAGTTGTAACTTACTAAGCTTAGAGATTAATCTCCAGTTAGCATGTCCCAACCTTCTGTGCCACATCCATTTCTTATCATTCACTGATAGAAGGCAAATCACCTTCTGATCAGCCAGTTCAGAAAAATTGATTTTGTAGACATTATCAACTCTCTTTCCCTTGAACACAATGGATTTGTCGTCCTTGTTGATTACAGTACAGTTGGTTTTCTCAAAAAGCACATCATAACCATTATCACAAAATTGACTAATGCTCAAAAGGTTATGTTCAAGACCATCTACCAACCATACATTATTAATTGAGGTAGAGGAATTACCAATGGTTCCTGTACCTATGATCTTGCCAGACTGGTTGCCTCCAAATTTCACACTTCCTCATTCCTTCATTGTTAGGCTGAGGAAGCTGGACTTTTCTCCTGTCATGTGTCTTGAGCAACCGCTGTCTAGGTACCATGATCTTTGCTTTGGCATTGCTCTTAGACATACCTGCATCATTGACATTTTCAGATTTAGGTACCCATTGTCCTATGGGTCCTGAAATGTTAGTACTTGAGGTTTTTCTCTTCATTTCCTGTACCTTGTGCTGTGAGTTGGATTGCTTCTGATTAACCATCACCTTAGGTTTTGGTACTTCAGTGGCAGTAACTGTCTTCTTCTGAAACTTGGACTTCAGAACCTCAGATTTTGGTTTCACCAGACTCTGAGGAACAGGTTCTGATCTTTTCAGGATCCTGATCTTTGAAGTCTTAGAATCAGATTTGATCATAGCCTTTGGCTTAGAATTCTTTGGCTTTGAGGTGATCTTAGCCTTAGAGCTAGAAGCTTCAGGTTCTGATTGAACAACAGTTTCTAACTCAGCACCTTCAGGTACAAAGAAGGTTTTCAATCCTTCCTTGATGCATTCACAACATGCTTTGAGACTGATTTCATTTGGTTTCCCTCCTGAAAAACCAATCCCTTTGCCATTGTTTCTGTAAATGCTATAGATCATAGAAGCCACTCTGCTTCTGTCAATGCCAGATATGATAAAATCTTCAAGAGCAATTTCATGGTTTCTTAAATGTTTTTCATTACACTTTTCATGTAGCTTCTGACATAAGAACCTGAGCTGATCTTCATAAGTTTTACACATGAAGTCAAAGCCCCTAAGTCCTTGTTCAGAAGCTTTTAGATCCACTAGAGTTGATTTTTGTTGTTTTACCAAATCAACATATTTTTCTTTTAAATCCTTCAACTCATTGTTTCTTACTTCAAAATGTGTAAGAAATTCTTTAAGTGACTCAACAAGTTCATTTCTGGGAATCTTAGACTATACCTCATTTTCATCTTCAGAATCTAATTCTGATCCAGCTTCTGAAGTTGTTGTGGCAACAAACCCAACATCTACCTTTGCATCTTCATCAGCTTCCTCTTTATCAGATCCAGATTCACTTCCCAAATCATCCCAGGTTGCCATTAAACTCTGCTTAATCTGCTTCTTGAATTTGCTTGGTTTGAATGTTGACTTCTTTGACTTGTCCTTTGACTTCTCCTTTTGAAGATCAGGGCATTCAGCAATGAAGTGTCCATGCTTCTTACAGTTGAAGCATCCCTTCTGATCTTCTTTCCTTGAGCTTCTGGAGTTACTCCTTCTGGCTAGAAACTTTCTGTTCTTCTTGGCCAGATACTGAAGTCTGTTGGAGAGCATGACCATTTCAGCAGCATCTGGTTCAGAATCTGAACTTGATTGTTCTTCCTCTTCAGATTCAACCACTTTGAGAGCTTTTGATGACTTGCCTTTGGATGGAAGAGCTATTGATTTACTCTTCTTAGTAGACTCATATTCATTAAGACTTAACTCATGAACTTTGAGAGAACTAACAAGATCTTCGACACTTAAAGTGTTTAAATCTTTAGCTTCCTCAATGGCAGTCACCTTTGGTCTCCATCTAGCAGGCAAGCTTCTGAGTATCTTGCTCACATGGTCAGAAGCAACATAGCTCTTCTTTAGAATTTGTAGCCCAGAGACTAATGTTTGAAACCTTGAGTACATCTCCTCAATGGTTTCATCATCCTTCATCGTGAATAACTCGTACTAATGTACAAGCATGAGAGCTTTTGCTTCTTTGACCTTCTTGCTGCCTTCGTAGTTTGAACAGAGAGAAGCAAACATAGCTTTAGCAATGGACTTGTCACTCATCTTCATATATTCTGCTTTAGGAATAGCAGTGACAAGTGCTCCTCTGATAATATGATGCTTCTTGTAGAGTTTCTTCAACTCAGGAGTATGTTTCTTTCTATCCACAACAGCTCCTTCTTCATCAAGAACTAAGTCACCAACATCATCTTCTAGTATATCCCATAGTTCTTCATCTAAACTCATGATATAACAATAGAAGTTGGTTTTCCACCAAGAAAATTCTTCAGCATCTCCGTTAAACTTTGGAATCTTTCCAACACTGGATTTCTTGTTGTCAACATTGTAATCATATGCAACACTTTTGTTGTTATTGCCAGATCAACTACCAGAAGCAGATTCGTCAGACATGTTTTTCTCAGATCTTGGACTGTTACACTATTAGGTGTTATCAACAGAACCAAGGCTCTGATACCAATTGAAGGTGAGAAAAACACAAGAAGGGGGGTTGAATTGTGTTTTGAAAAATTCTTTAATTCTCTAAAAACTGAACACACTGACCAGAAGCTAAGTGAAACAACTTCTGAAGTGATAATCAGAATATGAACGCCGCGGAATAAAACAGAGAGAAAGAAGAAGAAAGACACAAAGCAATTATACTGGTTCCTTCCACAATCCGGAAGTAGTCCAGTCCCCCTTGCACTTCCAAGGAGATTTCACTAGAATGTAATATCTGATTACAATTGCTCAAGCACACCTACAAGAGACTTCCTTTGCTCAAGCACACTTTGCAAGAGTCTTCCTATGCTCAAGAACACAATCAAGAGACTTCCCTGCTCAAGCACAACTGCAAGAGACTTCTAACTAAACAAAATTACACAGAAAATTGTTTAAGGTTGAACACTTGATATACAATTAGAGGTGTTCACAATACAAATCAGATACAGACTCAATAACTTAAGAATTTCTAAAATGAAACTTTGAGACACAGAAATTCTAAGTGAATGCAGAACAATTTCAGCAGAGGTTTGACACTTGTAAAAATGTTGTGAGTCTTTCGTTCAGCATTACCAAATCTCTAAGTCTTCACTCCTTTATATAAAGGTGTGAAAGAGACGTTGTGAAATTGCCAGCACATCAAAGAGTCGTTGTTGAAGCTTGATCTTTCACCAATAATCTTTTGTCTGATTTGGTTATTGTCCTATGAAGAACAAATTTGAAATCCATTCCTAATCCAAAGGAACATCTTTGCAGGCGAAGCCGTATTCTGGAGCTGTTTTCTTGTCTTGTAGCGTGGACACAAAACAGCGTAGTGGAGAAGGTGTTTGTACAGTTCATACAATAGTACAATGTCAACGCTTGCAAGCACATGCCTTCAAACACCTTTGAAATGACCGTTGCAAAATTCCACTAATCTTTTGCTGTCCTTTGGTGAATTTCGATCCATGACATAGCTCTTGAATCCTTGAATTTCTCAAATTCAGTTGATCTTCAGCTTCTGGTGAAATGGCTTATGATGAGGCAGCTTCTGATAATGTAGCTTCTGATGATGACGTGGCGCTTCTGGACCTCTTGTCTTCAGAAGCACTAATCTTCAGAAGCACTATTCCGTCAGGAGCGCTTTTAGTCTTCAGGAGCACTTTACTCTCTTCAGGAGCAGCTTGACTTCAGGAGCGCTTTTTCTCTTCAGGAGCATATTGCCTTCAGGAGCGTCTAAGCTTCAATTTTGTTGATTTCTTTTGCTCTTTATTTGCTCATTCAGAACCTCTTAATGATGTAACTTTCTAATTATGGTCCTGTACACTTGAACAAATATTAGCTAGTCAAATTTACTTTTTTTAATACCTTGTTATCATCAAAACTCTTTAAGGTTCATTGTTAAACACATTTTGTTACAACATACAACAGTTGACTAAATTTACCTCGTTACATTCAAGCAGGTCTGGCGTAGAGAAAGTAGCTCATGTTCTCAGCCATACTCTTTTCCATGATACATGTATGTATCACCTAAAGCCAGTAGGGCTGGTCACGACATTTGCCTACTCCAATTGTCACATGAATTTACCTTGCTGTAAATTTGAGACAATTTTAAACAGACATTCAAAATTAAATTACATACACACTTTGAGGACTTTAAGGGTTATAACTTAGCTTAGGTTAAGGGTGGATATTTTTTGGAAAAGTAAGCTAACAAAAGAACTTGGAGTTAGTTTACTAACATGGGGATTCCTAGTAAACATTGATGGTTTGCCAACCTTCCTTCCTTGAATAAAAAAAAATGGGTAAAATAGTAGAACTATTTATCTTTTTTCTTTTTGACATAAATAACATTATTTTTGAAGAGACCAAATTTTTTTTATGTTTTTAGCTCTTGATTTTTTTTTCTTTTTTCTATTTTTTTTTTGTGTAAACCGTTGGGAATCTACATTTTTTCATTTTTTTTTATAAATAAGTTTTACTGTTGCACCCCCTACTTAAAATGTTTCTAATTCCAAAGAGAAACCCCAAACTTAGCTTCAAACCATACTCAGTCAAAATAATTTCCTATCTAACTCCAAGAGAAATCAAACAGGATGCATTTAAGGTTCAGAACTGTGACATGTTTCGTCACTAAATAAAAAGAAAGAAATTTTGCCTGGAGGCTCAAAGTGGTTTCACGAAGGATAAATTTTTTTTCCATCTTGGTCATTTTCATCTATTTTTAAATACATTGGTTACTATGTTGCACTTCATTCAAACTTACATTTACGCCCTATGCTTCATTCCAATTATATTTATATTAATTTTTAATAATTTTTTTTAACAAAAGTGTCTAATGAGTTTACTAGGTACAATGAATATTTTAAAGTGGTAAGAGCAAATTGAAATTTGATGGACCATTGTGTTAATACACACTTCTATTAACTATTTAATAAAATAATACTATATGATTTTCCTATTTTACCCTCCTGAAGGGCATTTTCGTAATCTACTAATTAGTGAACTTTGTTGGTTACCAAGTCCCTATGATATGGGTATATATGTTTGGGAGCCAACTTTTCTTCCTTATCCTCCTCCGTTTCCTTCTCTTTTTCCGTTTCCTTCTCTTCTTCATCAAAGGTAATAAAAAGCTTCTCAATTTGTTCTTCCGTTTTGTTTTCTTTTTCATCAAAGTTAATTTATTTATCCTTTAATATATCTAAAATAATGATTGAATGAGTTTTTTTGGATATCTGATTGCATGTTAATGGCTTGGTTTTTCCAGTTTTTTTTATTTGATGGTGATTTGGGTTGCATGTTTGCAAAAAGTTGTTATATTGAATGATCTTTGAGCATTTTGTGTTTGATTTTTGTTTTTGTGATCCAATTGCATGTTAAGGGCTGGTTTGTTCCTGTATTTTTTTAATTCAATGGTGATTTTTGATCTTAGGGTTTGAATTTTTCGGTTTTGGTTTGTTGTTTGGTGATTTGGGTTTGTTGTTGTGTTTGTTGTCGCATGTCTCAAAAGTTTGAGTTTTTGCCTTTGTGGTTTGGTGTTTCTGGGTTTGTTGTTGTTTTTGCCTTTGTGATTATTCACTAATACTTGTATGTGTCTTGGTCAGTTTATTTCATATTTCAATTCCACATGTTCATTGCGATTGTTTACTGAAATTTTGTAGTGTTTTCGATTTTTTTGTTTCTAGGAATAAACCTTTGCAAATCTGGGACAATTGACAAAAAAGGTAAATGCTTTGTGTTTGCAGTGTACATTGAGTCAGTATTTTATCATATTACTTTACTTTTATAGTGTCCCTTCGGTTGAAATATGTCTGGCCAAGGAAAAAATTAATGTACATGTCAATCTTTTTAATAGTTTCCAGTTAGAGAGTTAGTCTATTGATATGCTCCTTTGAAGTAAGAATTCAGAATATTAAGTCGCTTGGAAGAGTCAAATATAATTTTAACCTATGTGTAAAGTGCTGACTTATATTACAATTGATGGTTTCTTTTATTATAATTGACTTTTCTAGCTATATGTGCAAGATTTTAATCAACATCAATTGAACTATTTTACTGTCTTGAGACATGGTCAACAAAACTTGACTTATTTCAATATAGGAAATCTAACTTGGTTTTCTTTTTCTTTTCAGAATCCATTTTTGCAATGTATATATGAAGACTGGAATGAAATATGGGACTAAATACTTTCTCCAGATTGTTTTGTTGAGATTTATATTAGTCTTGTGAGGAAATTACTTTTAATAACTTCATTATGGCATATAATAATTTAGGTATGAATCTTTAATTATGGTTCTTAAGCTTAAGTATTGTTTTGAATGTGGGCAACATGTGGTTCGCTTACAATTATTTTATGCATAATCTTATATTAGGACATTTCGTAATTGTATGTATCATTAACAATGGTTCAATTCTAGACTCATTATATCAAAATCTTGAAAGCATTTGCAATGTTATATATCCATGTCTTTAAATTGAAATTCTGCTGATAAAATCATAACTTACTATTATATATGATATTGTGTTGTAGGAAATAGTTTATTTAGCTCTGCAGTCAGTTCTATGCTCAAATATGGTATGCATTTTAATTATTGATTTGATGAAGGAATGACAAGATAAAAAGATTTTTGTTTTTGTTCAAGCTGCACAAAATAGACATTTTAGGAATATCAAACTTTTTGTTCAATTTTGTTGCTTTGTTGTCGTGTTTGAAATTAAAGTAGAACAATTTGAAGGAAGGTTTGTGATTTATTTCAATGTTTGTTAGCCTTTGCTTGGTTACTTCCATTGATGATTGTTTCATTGTGTTAAAAATTGGGTTGATATTCATTTGGTTGTGATTCCAAATTGGGATTCCCATGCAACAACATTAAGTTTTGAATTTTAGGCTTTGCATTGCTTTACTTTCAGACTTCAAGTTTGATTCCTAAAATTAAAGTATGCTAAACAATTGCTTTTTAACTTTGCTAGACCTTGCCCAGGTTTGTAATTTTTTATTGTTGACATGGTTTTTGCTTTTTACAAAGGATTTGACTATGGAGTAACTCCTTTTTTTTAAATGAAGGCTATAAATAGAACTCTGATGATTAACTATAAGTTGCACCGCTTTCTTTCTCTCTATTTAAACTTTGAACTTTCAATTTAATTATAGTTTTGAAACAATGTGCATTGTTTTGAAAATTTAATGACACTTAATTATTTTGAACATTTGTTGTGTGTACATGTCAGTGTGAAGTAAGCCGCAACAAATTTATCCAGAAATTGGTCCTTTCGATTCTCATAAAACTAAGGATAATGTAACTGTGAGTTTGTGATGGTGCGCTTTCGGGCTTTGAAGTAAGTGAATGTAAATTTTGTTTTGATGCGTTATGGTTGTTGATGTTAATTTGATTGAGCTTTGGTGTATTTTTTTTGTGTGACATTTTGAAGGAAATTTGTCATGGCGAGGAGATTGCTCGGTATGCAAAAGGATATTGTAGTGCGAAATGAGTATAATCTGTATATAGCTTATGCTTATGGTAAAAATATGCCAAACTCATTTGTTAATATGTTTTTTGTTGTTTAAACTTGGTCATTTGGTATTTAGGTTGATGCATCAAGTGGTTTTGTTTTGAGATTGAGTGCATATTGTCATTTGGTAATCTTGAACTGGAATTGACGAACAACCCATAATGCTATTTATTAGAGTCGAATAAAAAATGGGGCGTGGCTAAGCGGTAAGGTAATGGGTTTTGGTCCCATTATTCGGAGGTTTGAATCCTTCCGTCCCAAATCATATCTATTCATGATATTACCTTTCCTGCTTCTTCTTTTTTTGTTCCTAACCTTTTTGTAAGTTTTCACTTCTTCCAATGTTTATTTTCTTAACAGTTGTTACATCTGAAGCCTATCTTTGGTTTAAATATGTAAAGATAAATTCAGAATTTTTTCTTTACCCATGATCAGAATTTCATGTAGCAAGAATTGTAATGCTTGGTTGCAGCCATTGCTAAACATCTTCAATGATTTGTGAATGGAGGAATTTGGTACTCTGCTTCCTACCAAATCTTCATGTCATTTTCAGAATTTGGATTAATTCTAAGATAAGTAAATTCCCATCCCTTTTTTTAATTTACATTCTTGATGGCATCCAACTTTTATTGTAACCTTTCTAATTAGTTTAGATAGTCTTCATGGTTAATATTGATAAGTAAATCTTCTGCCTCGGTTAAAGTGTTCCATAATAGTTAATTGATGTACTCAAGGTGTGACAGCTCCTACCTAATTTATGTTCCCAAAATTAGCAACTACTCCCTCCGTCCGAGAATATTTGACCCATTTACTAAAAAAAAAGTGTCCCAAAATAATTGAGCCATTTCAATTTTCAATACAACTTTCATCGATCCCAATACAATATAACTCTAATTAATACTACTTTCATCATTCTCAATTCAATATATTCCACTTTCCCCTTTATTTATACATTTTTCTTAATCTGTGTGAAAAACCAAACTGACTCAGATATTCCGGGACGGAGGGAGTAGCAAAGAATGATATCTCTTGAACGATGCAAAAATAAAATTGCAGAATTATGCAGAAATTGTTTGGTACTTTTTTTAAAGGTTATCGTACACAAGCTTAACAGAATTTTCTTAGATGTCAAGTGCATTTCATGTCAAGTTGTGTACAATTTTTTTGGTAATTAAAGTTACTTTACTGTTTATACTGATTTGGTTTGATGTTGACTATGTGCAGGCCCTGTTTATACAACCAAAGAACTTTACTTGGAGTAAACTCGAAGCCTCATTGTGCTTTCCAACAAATATAATGTTGCTCATATGAGGTGGAACACACTACTACCTCCGTTCCGGAATATCTGACCCATTTACTAAAAAAAAAGTGTCCCAAAATAACCGAGTCATTTCAATTTTCAATACAAATTTCCAATACAATATAACTCTAATTAATACTACTTTCATCATTCCCAATTCAATATATTCCACTTTCCCCTTTATTTATACATTTTTCTTAATCTGTGTGAAAAACCAAACTGCCTCAGATATACCAGGATAGAGGGAGTAACAGATAAGATACCCTTTAGGTCTATATCATATTTTTAGAGCTATGATAACTAAACACAAAATTTCAGACACAATCCAGACAACACAGTATAAAATACGTATTTTGGGGTTTTTTTTTTCTCTTTCTCTCTGCTCCCCCTCCCCTACCGTTTCCATTCTCTCTCACCTCCCACCCTCCAACAAACACTGCTCCTATCTCCGGCCACCGGCGACCGTCGCCTTTTCACCATCTCAGTCTTCGTCTACAATCCCCGTTCACCACCATCCTCCGACTACCACCAGCATCCCTCTCCTCAGATCTGCATTCAACACCACAACCACCACCACCGATCAAACTTCTTCTCAGATCCATTTATCACCAACCGCCACCACTTTCATCACCATCGTTACCACCACCGTCGACTGTGCTCCACCGAAAACCATCTCCTCCTTCTCAGATACTCTCTGACTGCGAGCTCGATCGCCACCGCTGCCTCCTAGTCTCCTACATCAACGCCTTCCATCCCCACCACAATCAAAGCTTTCCTCTCCTCCCCTTCACCACAACTAGATCGGAGAGAGAGAAGTCAGGGAAGGAGAGAGCATGGAACGATGAGGGAGAGAAGAGAAAAGAGTGAAACTGGCAAGACAGAATTACGAATGTGTCCTTGCACTTCAATTAGAATTACAAAAATGCCACTGATGTCGTATTTGTGTTTGAATTTATGTGTTTGGTTATCATTTCTGTATTTTTAAGGCTTTGTGATCCTATAGGTTAAGTTATATGGTTCACATATTCAATTTGGTTTTTGGATTTTGTGTTCAGACCTTTTTTTCCAATTGATGTCTCTGATATTTACCTAGAAAACAAGCATTTCTTCATGAATTTGATTTAAGTCATTTAAAATGTCAGCTAAATTTGATTAGCATAACATATATTATAAAATTTTGATTGGAATAAGAATTGTTGTTTTGTTTTATTCTTGAGTAAAATGGTTCCTACTTCATATGTGCTACTGATTTGATTTGCAGGTCTATTGATAATTTCCAAGTTTGATTGGTAGAGGAGTATCCCACATAATTGATTGTCATCTCATACCTATGATGAAGGTTCAAAATGACCAACTTTTAAACCTTTATGTTTGTTGTGTTTGATGTCCATTTTACTGATACCATCTTAGAAATCGTGGTTGGGCCTAACACAACCCGACAAAACTGGCTTATGAGGTGAGGATTGCCCCCACTTATAAACAAATTGTCAGGCCTACTCCTAACCGATGTGTGACTCTTAACACACCCCCTCACGCTAAGGATTAAACATCTGAAGCGTGAACATAAATGACAGGTGGCCCGATAACTGAAACCTGATAACAGGTGGCCCATAATCGTGAAGAGACTCTGATACCATGTTGAATAAGAGAGAAAAGAGAGACATATGATCAATACTGTGTGTCGGAATAGCACAACGGAGGATTTATTATATAAAAGTAAGTAGCTTGGGGCCTAAGCTATGATATATTTACAGAATGAATATTCATCATAATATTATATCCTAAGTAACTTAGGGAGTAAGCTAAAATATATTTAGAGCATAAATATAATTATATACTACATATTTATATATCAACAGCTTCATTTTCAATATTTTTTCTGCTCATTTGCGTTGCTTTAGGAGATTCTTTCATTCTTTTATCTTGATTTGAATTGTTGGATTATCAGTCTAGCAAAATATTATGCATCGGAGACGTAATATTTATGATTTAATAACTTGAAATTGCCTCTCAACAAATTTTTTGTATTTACAATGTGTTGCACTTCCACCTTTTTGGTCTTCAATTCCCTTCAAACACTTTTTTTTTTTTAATTTATGTTCACAACACTAAACATTGGTCTTCAATTCCCTTCAAACACTTTTTTTTTTTTTAATTTATGTTCACAACACTAAACATATATGTATGGTAATAAAATAGAAATGTCAGTGTATTACATTGTGCTGTGAAATGAAGTCATGGAGTGTATTGTGATAACTATGTTTTTGCTAGGACTTTTTGTCAATTGTTCAGCTACATTTATGTTGACCACTATCTAACATTTTCATCTTTACAATTGCAGGAAAAAGGTTGATAGTTGAGGAAAGACTTTATCAAGAATTGCCATCAAATTTCAATTATATCATCAATTTCCACTCGATGCTTTGGTTAGTCTTAAGTTGCATAATTGCGAAAACAAGTGGAATTACATACTCCAATTTGTTTGTGTACCAGATTTAGTATTATGATACTATGTTTGTATTTTTTTAAAACGCAGTTAATAATAGACATATCATATTACTTATGAATGTATTTTTCAAAACACAATTAATGATAATGATAGCTCTTATTTTACGTCATATTTTATAAGTCCTTATTTAGTAACTCTTATAAATTTGATGATAATAGTAACTCCTATAAATTACTTAGTCATAGTTAAGCAGTGAGTTTCCATTAGCTGAAATTTAAAAGTCATGTCTATACACAAACGTATAAGCCATACTTTATGATCCTCCTGAAGATGGTCTTAATGAAGATGCCGAGCCCAGGTGTGGTGTCGCATTGACTGATACTGTTGAGAATGGTCACCTGGTATATTATTTTTATGCGTTGCAATATCTTGATGAGTCAGTTTAAAAAATTTCAGTTTTGTTGGTTGACACGAATTTCTTTTACGGTGAATAATTATAAACCAGGAGAGGGATGGCGCATCTGAGATAACTGAAACTCCTACTAGCAAGCCTCTGGGAAAGATTCAGTTCAGAGTTTGGAAGGGCTGAATGGTTTGGATTTCGATGGCAACACTCTGAAGCAATTGGCTGCTAACAATGAAGGTCTCGGGAATTTACTCACACCATGAAGATGCCAATCCAAATCATGTTGGCGCATTGACTGAGATTGTTGACAAGCTTCATGTGGTATACATTTTATCTTTTGTAGTGTCTTGATGAGTTAATTTACATGCGGTGGAGAAGGAGAACGAGAATGAGAATGTTTTTTTTTTAAGAATGTTAAGGAAAATGGATCTGGATGTTAACTTGATTGCCGGATGCACGCTCTAAAATTCTCTCTCTCTGAAAACAGCCACTGTAACTGTTTTTTTTCGGCGACCTAGCATCTCTCCGGCAAGCTTTTTTCTTCCTCTTTTCACCGATTTTCTCACCACTTCATGGTGGTTGGCTCTTCTTTACTCTTCTCTACGGTAGTGTTTTGGTTTTCCTCCAATTCCAAGTTCTTTGGAGTTGTTCCGTTCCACATAGTTTCTTCTCCGGTGAAACCTCTTCGACCTTCCAATGGCGTGTCCATGGCCATTTATGGCTGCTTTTGACTCGACAGTAACAAAGAAGGTTGATACAACGATAAACACTATGGATTCTAGCAAATACTTTGCTCAAGCTCTCACCCTGTTTCCGGCGAAAACTTTCAATTGCCCTCCAAGGTGGTTATGGGAGCTTCAGTTCGAGTCAAAATCTCACAAGCTGCGTATGAATCTGGACTAACTTCTTGTCAATGCAATCTCCATGGTCGATTGACTCTGCACAAAGGGGATAATCCGTTAACAACTCAAGCATTGAAAGCGAAGCTCAGCAACTTTTGGCCTCAATTGCAAAATTGGAGTCTGATTCCACTGGGTAAGGGTTTCTTCGAGCTTAATTTCAGTTCTCTTTGAAGATATGAAATAGATTTGGGCAATTGGCGTGGTCAATTTGAAACTAGGATTCATGTGTTTCTATCGTTGGACAAGAGATTTCACACCAAAAGCTTAAGCTCAAACGCACACACAAGTCTGGGTGAGACTGATGCAGCTACCACAGGAATACTAGGGAAGGCAAACACTCTTTGAAATTGCCTCCGGTTTGGGTACACCCCTTACCATTGATGAAGAAACACAAAATAGGCGTTTTGGGTTATTTGCCAGAGTACTTGTTGACATTGATATGAGTGAAAGAATGTTTGAATCTGTGATTGTGGAGAGGGAATGGCATGCTTTGACAATTATGGTTCAGTATGAAAAATACCCACTGTTTTGTTCTCATTGCAAATCCATAGGGCACAGTATTCAGGCTTGTTCCAAGATGAATGTTGATCTTAATGTTCCACTGGCCAAAAGAGTTACCAAGATAAATGAAAGAGCTCAGCCCAAGCCTGATTTGACTCATAAAAACAATGCTAAGATCTCTGTCAATGGGGGTGCTAGTACAATTATGAATACACAAGCCCACCCTCACATTGCAGCAGTTGGTAATAAGACTGTTGAGATTTCTGTTCATGCTGGAAACAATGATGTACCTTTTGTTTTAGCTGATGACTTTGAGGATGTTGAGGATGGTGAAATTTCAGCCCCTGAGAGCATTGACATTCTCACCACTGACCCTCATGTTACTATTCAGAATCAGAACATTGGGGACAATACAAACCTCACACTCCACAATTCCTTTGCGTTGCTTGAAACTGGTACTGAACGAATTTTAGGGGAGGCTAAATCAAGTGATATGGAATCTATTCCCATTATACTGGATATGTACATTAATAAAAATCCAAATGTGGAAGACAATTCCCTAAGGAAGGAGGACTTGACTCATAACACATCCCTAGAGATTTCTGGCAACTTGGTACAAAGGAACTCTAGCACTGTTGTTGTGACTTCAAGAAACCCTCTGTTGGGCCCTGTCAATGGGAGGGCATTCCCCATTACAGGTCCCTCTTCCTTAGCTCAGGGTAGCACCATTGGGAGGCTGTCATTCCCCAATGCTACCACTGTGTCACTTGGTGCAGCTTTGGATCCTTGTTTGGATGACACCATCACTCTGCAGCCCATAATTCATCATATCACAGCCAATGATGAAACTTTAAGCCTTGATAAGAGGAAAGTGCTTCACACTGCTGGCCCTGCAAATTCATCAGCTGCATGTCTGAATGATGGTAAGATTATGAGGAATTTTTGGGGGGATGAGGATACTGATAGTACATGTGACCCTGAAACTGATTCTGAAGCTTATAAAAACAACTCTCAACTCCCAAATGCCTGTCAGTATTTGGAATCTCTTTATAATCAGGTACAGAAATCCAAAAGAGGAAGGCCTAAGAAACAAAAGAGTCCCAATAACACATATGGGGATCAGGTTCAACACAAAAATTCCACTAAGCATACTAAGGAGTTGGTCAATACCAGATTACAGGCTGGCAGCAAAAATCACAACAAGAACAACATTACACAATGAAGTGTCTCTTTTGGAACATAAGGGGAGTTGGGAACTTGGAATCTCAACTCCATTTGTTTCACATGATAAAAATTCATAAACCAGACTTTCTGTTTCTGGCTGAGCCATGATATCTTTCCACTTCATGGTATTGGAAGAAACTAGATCTGCACAATCATATACTCAACAATAACAACAGTACTCCATCCCTTTGGTGTCTCTATCACTAACAACACAGCATCTCTATCCTGCTCAATGGTTCTCAATGCATTGCCTTCACCTTTACCCATGAAGGGGCTTCTATCTTCATAGCTGCTATCTATGCATCCACCTTTTACATTACCAGAAGAGCTCTTTGGCTATCTCTTGACACATTACTTAATGATTACCCTGGGCCTTGGCTATTCATAGAGTTGATATGAATTGATTGCTTCCCCCTCCCTGCTTGTTGGTTATGGGCGGGCTTTAGTTTGTTTGGTTTCCTATTTTTGTATTTTGAATACTGGATTTTCTTGTTTGTGGTTCTGGCAGCTCCTGGCTATTCTATGAATTTTAGCTTTATAAAAAAAAGAGTTAATTTACATGCGATGACTTTATTAGCTTATGCAAATTTTTCTTATAGTGTTTATTTATAAACCAGGATGAGACGAAGGAGGCTGCTTAAACGCCAACGATAACACTTCTCAAACATCTGAAACTCCTACCAGCAAGAACTTGGGAAAGAGGCCAGTCCAAGGTTTGAAAGGGTTGGATGATTTGGAGTCAAAGGGTGTGGCGGCATCAACCACTAACAAGCGAACATTGTGCCCCCTGAAGATTGAAGACTGAAGATGAATGCATGGTTGTTCTTTGGATTTAGTTGTCATGTATTATGTCATTTTGTTTTGTAACTTATTTTGGTTTGTTTTTTGTTTTACCATGGGATATAGTAACTCCCATTGACGGTCGTATTTAGCGTCTTCGCCACTTATGTTTTCATGTTTTCCGTCTTATGTATGTCTTTGTATCCTATCCTTTTGCTTTTCTGTGCACTCCCTTAGGCTTTGTTTGGGAGTTTGGAGGGGAAGGGAGGGGAGGGCTTTGGGGGGTTGGAAATATATAGAAAAATGGACAAAAAATTCACATTTTTTGAAAGAACAGTTTTTTAGATAATGATAAACTAATACTTATGATTAATATACTTTTAATTTTAAGAATATTATAACAACATAGATTGAATTTGAAAAATTCATATAAACCCTCCATAACCCCCCAAAACCCTCCCCCAATGCAATTTTTGAGTTCCCCCAAATGAGGGGATTTTTTATTATGAGTAAAAAATTAACCTCCAAAGCCCTCTCCTCCCAATGTCTTCTATTTCTTCCACTTCCTCCTTCCTTTTTTCCAAAACCCTCCCCTCCCCTCCCCTCCAAACTCCCAAACAAAGCCTTAGGGTGTGTTTGGATTGAGGGTTTAGGAGGGGAAGGGAGGGGAGGGTTTACTTTTCTTTTTAAAATTACAGATTATATAACATGTTTTTCTAAAATAAATTATGTGTGATTGAATTATTATATAATCGTGTATCATGTTAATATGTTAACTTTCTAAAAAACATTTCATAGTGTTCGTAATTTAAAAATGAAAAGTAAACCCTCCTCTCCCTTCCCCTCCAAAACCCTCCATCCAAACACACCCTTATGGTTTGCAATGACTGTTAATGAAATTTGGATGGGGTTTTTGTTTGTTAGTCTAAATTGATTACTCATACTTCCATTTCATCATGCCTATATTTTTTCCATTACTGTTGTGCCACTCTTTCCTAAATTTGGATTGCAATGCTTTGTGGAATTCACAACCATGAGTTGGCGCCAAAGTTAACCGGCCACCTTCTTGCGGGTCAACTTAAAGCGGAGGAGAAGCAAAGAGTTATCGACATGACAAAGAGTATGGCACCACCTAGGAATATTCTCACGGATTTGAAGGAAAAAAACCGATGAAAGTGTGACAAAATCATCAAGCAAGTGTACGATGCGCGAACTAGATGGTGCAAAGAGCAAAGAGAGGACAAGACGGAGTTGCAATACTTGATTTCAAAGTTAGAGAAGTATCAATACGTCTATTTTACAAGAGCAAATAGTGAGGAAACCACTCTTGAATACTTATTTTTTGTTCATCCGGAGTCAATTAATATGCTTAACACTTTTCCCACCATTTTGGTCATGGACTCTACTTACAAAACCAATACCTACTGAATGCTGTTATTTCATATTATTGGTGTTACCTCTACCAAATTGACGTATTCGGTTGCGATTGCCTTTCTTTCCTTTGAACAAGAGAATAACTTTACTTGGGTACTTGAGATGTTGGTTGGTCTTTTGACCTCAAAACTCAACATGCCTAAGGTGATTGTCATCGACAGGGAAACCGCTTTGATGAATGCCATTGCCAAAGTTCTCCCTAAAACAGACCATATACTTTGTTATTTTCATATCGAGAAGAATGTCAAAGCTAAGTGCATTACAGATTGTAGAGTCATTGCCAAGCCTTCGAAAGCAAAAGTTGTTGATAAACATGTTAAGGAAGCGAATGATGAGAAACATTGTGAGAATGTTAAGAAAATAGTGAGGGCTTGGAGAGATGTGGTTAACTCTCCTGCGAAGGATTCATATGCAATTGCATGGTTGAAATTCAAAGAGGAGGTATGCGGGCCATTTCCATTGTTTGTTAAATATGTTGAAACCACATTTTTGACCCTTAAGAAGCATTTTGTGAGGGCATGGATGAATAAATACTTGCATCTAGGGTGTAGAACCATCAACATTGTTGAATCAGCTCATGCACAATTGAAAAGATAATTGAGGAGTAGTGTGGGAGATTTGACATCATGTTGGGATGAAATTGACAAAATGTTGAAAAACCAATTAGGTGAGTGATAGAGCCAAACCGCAAGCGCACGGCCTATCGAAGTAATAGTAGTAAGTAGAGTATCGTTCCGCTAGGGAGTTGGTCAATTTAATTAACTTTCAATGAATGATTAGAGGAGAGAAAGTTGGTTAGAAAGGGTTTGATTGCTGAAGGTAAAAACAATAATAATAAAAGGGTCTTAGGATCATTGGTTCATCTTAATAACTAATCCTTCACTTGACAAAACCTAAACTTCTAATTTCATGGTTTACACACTAATTTCTAAAGACCGGTTTCCCTTAGCCCCTCACCTTTCCGATGAAAGTCCGGTGAGAGTTTACTTCTAGCAACCAAGCCTATTTCACTGACATGATTACTAGAAGATGCATAGAGGATTGAAACTACTCTTTGTCTCAATAGTTGCAAAGACTATTTCACTGTTTTGCAACTATTGTCTAGATTCACTTGTTCCAACATCAAAGCTCCGCTCTCGCTTTATGAATTGATGTTTGGGATGATGGATTAACGATTATCAAACCCTCCGCTTTCGCTTCCACAGTTTGATAATTGTTAATCCACGTTAAGACGGTGAATCTAGATTAGAAATTAGGGTTACATGGAAATTAGGGTTTAGACATGTTTTGTTTAGGATTGAGTCATTAGACTCCCCAATAATCCTAAGACTAAGAAGTCTACTCACTCATGTTCATCGTAGACATGGAGGAAGAAGAGAGAAATACGGTAAAATAAATTGCAAAGAAAGTAAAAGGAAAATAAAGACTTTTATTAAAATAGCAATTGAAATAAACAAAGGTAAAGATGATTGTTCATGGTGGAGAGCTACTCTATTTATAGCTTTACAATCGACTTAGAAACTAAGCAACTAAAAGGGTAAAACAGTAAAGCTGCAACAGGGTAACTTGGCCTTGAAGAAAAAGCAGCAAAAGTGGCTCTGGAGGGTGGCACGGCCGTGCCACATGTTGGCACTGGCCGTGCCAAGCTTCTGACTTGGTGGGAACATATTTTTGTCCCGTATCTTCGTATTCTTGTGCTGTATTTGCTCTAGTCCTCTTTCTTTTGCTCCAAGACACCTTCCACCATATATTTATTCCTAAAATAAAATAAAACATAATTTGAAGTAAAATATTCTAATATAAAATAAAATGCAATAAAACTAAATCAAATCTAAAATAAAACTAAACTAAATAAGGCAATAATTAATACTATCTAAGACTCATCAAACTCCCCCACACTTGAATCTTTGCTTGTCCTCAAGCAAAAGGCAGCAACATAGTAGCAACAAAAGATTTGATTATGGCAATATTAAGAACAAATGTCTCTAGAGAAAGGCCTTGCCTCAAGTACACTAATTACTATTTCAAATACTTCTCATGAACCTATTCTACCCAACATCAAGTCTCAAGTGAGTGTGTGTGTGCAGTCCAACCCTTTTCTTGCTCCTGTATAAGACAGATATTATGAGGAATAAGTTCTATCCTTAGTGCTAAAGTAACCGAGAAAAGTCCTTTCTTCATTTCATATAAGAGTGATGGGAATTTGAGTTAAACATTAAATTAGATATAACAATTAAGCACAAGGGGCTGCAGATGCTTAGGGGCTATCTATCCTCGTAGGGAGTCTTCTCGGATGTAATTGTCCTTTCCCCCTAGATTCAAAATCACCCTAAGTAGTGCTGCAAAATTATTGTTTGTTTCATCTCCGCGTAGGAAGTCTTTTTGGATGTAATTGTCCTTTCCCCCTAGCATTGATGAATTTGTTTCACTTTAGGTTCAAATTAGGGAGTCACCACCACAATTAGGAAGTTAGGATGCAATTGTCCTTTCCCCCATATGTTGGTGCCATTCTCCCGCCCCTTTTAACTTTAACAATTTAAGAATATAACAATTAAGAACATTGGTTAATTTCCCACACAAACTTATACTACTTTTACTCTTAAGACTTTAAAGGGTCTAAGTTAACACTAAAGATAGAACGTGTTCCTTAAAATACCTATTCATACATTTGCTCAAGGATTGCAACCGGGTGCTTTTCTCATTGGAGATTTTCACAATAAAACAAGACATGGGTATAGCAAGAACATAAGAAACACAAGAAACTACTTTCATGTACAAGAAGCAACCTAAAGAAGAGACAAAACAAAAATTTTCATGCCATTTTTTACATTAAACACAAGCTACTAGTCATGCCTTTCACTATAAAAACAAAACAAAAGAATAAAGTTCAAGGGAGTTTGGACACTACGACTCTAGACACTTTATTAGGCCCCCCCACACTTAGGAGAAGCATTGTCCTCAATGATTCAAAAAGAAAAAGAAATTAAAAGAGAAGAAGAAGAAGGAGTAGAAGAAGAAGAATAGGAGAAGAAGATGAAGAAGAAAAGATAAGGGAAGAGAGGAAGAGGAAAGCTCACAATTGTTCATTGAGGTCCATAGGGAGGACCTTGGAGATGAAGGTGTTGCATCATCCGGCGGAGCATTTCATTATTTTCTTGTGTTAAGCGGTTGCTTCTAAAAATTTGAACATCATTTCGGAGCCCGAAGATTTCAACACCTTGCCTTTGTTGCTCGGTGCTCATCCTCTCAATCTCATTGTGGATCCATGTCCATCTTTGATCTTCATTTAGATTATCGGTGTTATGGCCATGGTGCTCCTCCTCTTGGTGCAAGTTAGCACTGTCTCCTTCATCAAGATTGTTCTCTTCATGTACCTGATTATCATCAACATACAACAAATTTGCTTCCACCTCGATGCTAGTCCGAGATGGGTTAGGAAGTAGTAACAAAATAGACACATGAAGCTTGAGTGAATATTGCATGGGCGGATGATGTTTTATGAAGTTCATTGCAATGAGGGTTTCTATGTTTAGCCTATTGTTTCTCTCAATTGGATTTACCTCCTCAATTTCACCCACTCAAAATTGCCTAGTTATGTATGTAATGATGCCACCCACCACTATGTCTCCTCTACCGGCCGGTCTAGTACCGACAAAGTCTAGGTGATCAATCAAATAAAAACAGGTATTGACGGGGTGGTTGTGGAGCATTGCCCATAGCATGAACAACTCATCGGTTCTAGTGTTTCCTAGCTCGGTTCTACCCCAAATAGTGCAAGCCATTACCCTCTGAAGGTACCTAAGTACGGGGTTGTGAATATTGCTAGCTTTGTTCGCCCTAGGGACGTATTTGTTAAGACCGGTGATTTGTTTCCAAAAGGCAGCTGGGTCATAGTTATCCGGTTTAAGGCTGGGATCCCAATGATCATGAATATATCCCTCATTTGCAAAGCCTAAGGCATCACAAAAGTGCTGAAGTGACATGTCATAATCAATATTCATTAACCGGAAAACAACTCTATGGTTAGGGTTATCAAAATTCATCTTATCTTTAGTAAAATCTATTGAGCTCAAGAATTCATACGTGAAATTTTCATAACCCCTCATAGGTTTCAGCAATTCAGTCCAACCTAACTTTCCTATCAACCTAGAAACATCATCAAGCAGCTCTAGCATATCTAAAGTATGGGAATCAGGATAACGAGAAGGGTGCAGATGTTTAGAGATAAGATTTTTATACCTGTCCCTTTGCTTGTTGTTTTTGAACTGGATCCCATGATTCTTCACTTGGGCTTGCTTCTTTGGGGGAGGTCCTCCTTGAGAGCTTGCTGGTTCTTTACCACTTCTTCTTGAAGCCATTGACCTTTGGTAGAATTGGTTTTGAAGGTTTAGGGTTTGGGAAAATTTTTGGTGGAAAGGATTGGTTTAGGGTTGGGGTTGATGTTTAAGGAAGTTTTGTTGGTTTGGATATGGAGATTGGTTAAGGTTTTGTGGTGTTTGGGTTAGGTTTTGAAGGATTAGGGTTTTGGTGAATTGTGGGTTTGGATGGATGAAAGATGTTTTTGATTGGTGGTTTTTATTTTGGGTGAAGTTTGTGGTTGATTGGTGAAAGAATGGAGTGATTTGGTTAAGAATTGAGGGAGATATGAAGGTTTGAAGGTTTGAAGGTTATGGTGGTTTAGAGAGAAGTTTGAAAGATGAAAGAGGGTTGTGGTTTGTGAATGAGGAAGAAGGAAGAAAAATTTGAAGTTATAGGGTGCTAGAAGTCGGGCACGGCCGTGCCACCTATTGGCACGGGCCGTGCCATCATTCTGACTTCAATGGCCATTTTTTTTGTTAAAAACTTGGCACGGCCGTGCCATACCTAGCACGGGCCGTGCCACCTTTCTGGTCCTGGGGGCTTCAGAATTTTTCAATTTCTTGGTTTTCTTCGAATCAAACTTGGACAATTACCTACAAAACAACTTAAAACAAAGAAAAACAAAAGAAAAGCAATTAAATGCGTGGGTTGCCTCCCACGAAGCGCTCTTTTAATGTCATTAGCTTGACGGTTAGAAAGAGTCCTTAGAATGGATCAAAGATATCATATTGTGTAGATGACGCTATAAAACGTTCTTTCACAACATGATCGTTAAGCATGCAACAAGAGTAAAGAGCGGGACCCTTCATAACATTTTCCAACTCGTATCCTACCATTTTATCACTCACTTGAAAGACTATCCTACCAAGTTTCACATCAATGAGAGCTCCCGCAGTTGCGAGGAAAGGTCTACCTAGGATTATAGGGACGTCGTCGTCCTCTTCAATGTCAACGACTACAAAATCAGTGGGGATGTATATCCCCTCTATCTTAATAGGTATGTCCTCGACAAATCCTACAAGTTTCATGGTAGAACGATCAGCTATCTTTAGTTCCATTTCGGTAGGTTTCAATTCTCCTATCCCTATCCTTTTAAGAAGAGACAAAGGCAGCAAACTAACACTAGCTCCTAAGTCACATAAGGCTTTGTTTATGGTTTCATTCCCAATTTCACATGGTATGGCAAAGCTACCTGGATCTCTAAGCTTAGGGGGTGCTTCTTGGATGATTGCACTAGTTTCCTTAGCCAAGGCTATTGTCTCATTATGCTCTATAGCCCTTTTCTTTGAAAAAATTTTCTTTAAAAACTTGGCATAAAGAGGCATCCTAGACAAAGCTTCAGCAAAGGGAAGTTTAATGCAAATTTTCCTAAGTATGTTAACAAATTTTTCAAATTTACCCTCTAATTTAAGCTTTTCGGGATTTAAGGGGGATGGAGTTTTGTTTTCTTCAAGTGGTTTAGCTTCTTCTATCACAACTTTATCACCTAAGGGCTTGACATTTTCTTTCCCAATGTTTTTAACCTTAGCAAAAGTTTCGCCTAACTTACTACCCCTAAAAGATATGACATTAACTTGGGCTTTGGGGTTGGCTTCGGTTTGACCAGGAAAGACTCCCGGTGTTTGGGAAGATGTAGCCACTTGTTGGGCTATTTGAGCGATTTGAGTTTCAAGCATTTTAGAGTGAGTAGCAATAGAATCAACCTTGGTATTGAGCTTGGAAAGAGAATCATTCAGAAATCCAGTTTGGTTTTTAAGTTCTTGAAGTTGTTTGTTTTGGTTGGCAATAGAATTTTCCAACAAAATTTCCAAATTGGATTTTTGAGTGAATCTTTGGTTGTTTGCATAACCGGGTGGTGCTACTTGTCCATAGGGATTTTGGTTTTTATAAAAATTTTGATTTTGTCGCATCCCTTGGTTGTATTGAGCATAATTCATTTGCTCAACACCATTAATAGCACTACCTAGTTGGCAATCAACACCAGCATGACCAGCTATACCACATATTTCACAAGAAGGAGTAGATGCAGAATTGATAGCACTAACATTGAATTTTTCAAGTTTTTCAGTTAGTGTATCAATTTTAGAAGCAAGGTGATCATAGTTAGAGACTTCGTGTATACCTGCCTCCTTTTTGGAGGGTGAAGAACTAGAGATGGCTCTCTCGTCGGTCCATTTGTAATGATTCTGAGCCATGTCTTCAATCAAGGCATACGCCTCCGTGTAATTCTTGTTCATAAGTGCTCCACCTGCAGCTGCATCAACAGACATCTTAGTGGTATAAGACAAGCCATTATAAAAAGTGTGGACTATAAGCCACTTCTCTAGGCCATGGTGGGGACAAAGTCTTAGCATTTCCTTGAAACGCTCCCACGCCTCATAGAGAGATTCCCCATCTTTTTGATTGAACCGCGTGATTTGGTCTCTAAGTTTAGCGGTTTTAGATGGTGGAAAGAAACGGGCAAGGAATGCTTGCCTCATTTGATCCCATGAAGTAATGGAACCGACTTCGAGGGAATGGAACCAAGCGCTAGCTCTATCCCTTAAGGAAAAGGGAAAGAGATGAAGTCTTACGGCTTCTTGGTTCTCCTTCATGGTTCCACTAATTCGTAGGAAAATAGAGATGTGAAGATTGGGATCCTCAGTGGGGGATCCCGAGAATTGGTTTTGCTGCACCAAGTTAAGTAGGGCAGGCTTGATTTCAAAGTTGTCATCCTCAACCGTTGGGTACACTATAACAGCTTGTGGCTCAGCCGTAGACGGCGTTGCATACTCTTTGAGAGTGCGATTGGCCATGGCGGTGTTATTTTGTGCTGCTCTCCTCCTTCTATGTAAGAACCTTTCGATCTCGGGTATGAATACTGCTTGATTTCTAGTTCTTCGCATACAAGGTTGAGAACCCAAGAAGTTAACGATAACAGAAAAAAATAAAAAAGGTTAAAAATAAAAAAAAAAAAAAAAAAAAGAGAAAGAAGAGAGAATTCTAATCACTAAGAAAAAGCTAATTAAATTAGTTAACTCCCCGGCAACGGCGCCAAAAACTTGATAGAGCCAAACCGCAAGCGCACGGCCTATCGAAGTAATAGTAGTAAGTAGAGTATCGTTCCGCTAGGGAGTTGGTCAATTTAATTAACTTTCAATGAATGATTAGAGGAGAGAAAGTTGGTTAGAAAGGGTTTGATTGCTGAAGGTAAAAACAATAATAATAAAAGGGTCTTAGGATCATTGGTTCATCTTAATAACTAATCCTTCACTTGACAAAACCTAAACTTCTAATTTCATGGTTTACACACTAATTTCTAAAGACCGGTTTCCCTTAGCCCCTCACCTTTCCGATGAAAGTCCGGTGAGAGTTTACTTCTAGCAACCAAGCCTATTTCACTGACATGATTACTAGAAGATGCATAGAGGATTGAAACTACTCTTTGTCTCAATAGTTGCAAAGACTATTTCACTGTTTTGCAACTATTGTCTAGATTCACTTGTTCCAACATCAAAGCTCCGCTCTCGCTTTATGAATTGATGTTTGGGATGATGGATTAACGATTATCAAACCCTCCGCTTTCGCTTCCACAGTTTGATAATTGTTAATCCACGTTAAGACGGTGAATCTAGATTAGAAATTAGGGTTACATGGAAATTAGGGTTTAGACATGTTTTGTTTAGGATTGAGTCATTAGACTCCCCAATAATCCTAAGACTAAGAAGTCTACTCACTCATGTTCATCGTAGACATGGAGGAAGAAGAGAGAAATACGGTAAAATAAATTGCAAAGAAAGTAAAAGGAAAATAAAGACTTTTATTAAAATAGCAATTGAAATAAACAAAGGTAAAGATGATTGTTCATGGTGGAGAGCTACTCTATTTATAGCTTTACAATCGACTTAGAAACTAAGCAACTAAAAGGGTAAAACAGTAAAGCTGCAACAGGGTAACTTGGCCTTGAAGAAAAAGCAGCAAAAGTGGCTCTGGAGGGTGGCACGGCCGTGCCACATGTTGGCACTGGCCGTGCCAAGCTTCTGACTTGGTGGGAACATATTTTTGTCCCGTATCTTCGTATTCTTGTGCTGTATTTGCTCTAGTCCTCTTTCTTTTGCTCCAAGACACCTTCCACCATATATTTATTCCTAAAATAAAATAAAACATAATTTGAAGTAAAATATTCTAATATAAAATAAAATGCAATAAAACTAAATCAAATCTAAAATAAAACTAAACTAAATAAGGCAATAATTAATACTATCTAAGACTCATCAGTGAGATACAAGGAAGTTTTGGGAGGAGCATAACTGTCATGGTACACAAATACAAAAAAAAAACAAATTATTCTCCGAGTTGGAGGGGTATGTCTCTAGAGCCGCTTTGGATTTCATCGATGAAGAATTACAATGCTCTAGGGCATTCGGGTTTGCTAAAGAAGATTGTGGTTGTCTGCAAATGATAACCTTCGGGTTGCCTTGTGCTTGTATTATTGCCGAAAAGAGAAAGAAAATATTGCCTATTCTTTCGGATGAAATACACCCTCATTGGCAAAGGTTAAGTGTAATTGGACAAGAGGTTGATGCACATTTTTCCGTTACGGAGGAATGGATCGCCATTCAAGAACGTCTCAAGAGGGCCCCCTTTCAAGATGAAACTCCACATCAAAGAAAAGTTGCGTGAACTAGGATTTCCAGAGGACACAATGTTGAAGCCACCTCCGAGAAAAGTGGTAACCAAGGGAGCACCTAAAAGGGTGAAGTTTACACCAAAAACGAGGCCTGCGGGTCGAATCCCCTCTAGGTGGGAGATATTGATTCTCAAAATCCTGATAGTCAATGCTCACAAGCCAAGAGTAATGTTCCAAAGAGTAAAGGTGCACGTCTTGGCACTTGGTCCCGCTCACAAGCTTCGACTCCTACTTCAAAACCAATTCCTTATTTGAAAATACCATACATTTCACAAATTCCAACGATCATGAGACCTAACATTGAAGACATTGTGAATGTTAGAGGGGATGGTAATTGTTGTTTCCAGGTCATAGCTAGGCACATGGGATTGGATGAGGATAGTCATGTTTTGGTTCGTCATGCACTTATTAATGAGTTGAAAAATAATAAAAGACTCTATTTGCCGATATATGGTACCGAGAGGCATTTTAAACTTATCTTGGATGGTTTACACCCTCCAATAAGTAGGACTGGTATTGCGCCGGTAGATAAGTGGTTGACCACTCCGGATATGAGTCACATTATTGCTACTTGCTACAATAGAGTCGTTGTTCTATTGACTTTGCCCAAAATAGGTATATGTGAGACATATTTCCCAATCCGAAGTGCTCCACCACTTAAGCCACATTCCAACATAATGTGTCTTTGTTTAATTGCCGACCACTTTCTTCATGTTTTGTTGAAAGAAGATTGTCTGTTACCACCTCCTTGTAAAGAGTGGATGAATCACAAGATTGGTGAGGCGGAGAAATGATATTTTGAGTTTATGGATAGACAAGCCGCCTTCAATGAGCTCATGTCTAAGGAGCCGAAGCCGCCAAAGAAACCAACAAATGAGCACAATCCTATTACTTTTGACACTCCAACTCTAGAAAAACCAAAGTAAGATTTCGAAGTCATGGATGAAGATTATGCACTATCATTAGTCTAGTTAGATAGGTTATGACACTTTTTAGTCGGTCGGTGTTCGTCCTATTTTTTGGTGGTATTACACCCCGACATATTTTTTGGTGGCCGGTTGTGTAATTTGGATATTTATGGCTAATATGTAACTAATATTATATATATTATATATATTATATAAATATATGAAGTATTTTTTTTTATTTTGTGGCCGATTATGTCACGCCAAGTAGTGCTCGCATTTTTTGGTCTCTAATTATTCAACTATTTATTTTATCTCATTTCTCTCATATATGTTTTTCATTATATTTTGTAAAGTGAAACATGTCTGAAGATGCACAAGATCCAGTTAAACTTGATGTTCGTTATGTAGATGTGAAAAAGAGGGCTAGGTTCTTTGTAAACCCCACCGACAAGTTTGACGAGTTAAAGACAACACTTGATGACTTCTTTATCCATATTAATTCAAATCAAATAACATGTGACGTAATAGTAAATGTGCCAGGTGTGGACTTGGGGGAGGATAAGGAAGAGGACTTTTGGAAGACCGTGTATTATCCACAAATTCTCAAAGATGATAGCGACGTTGATTACATGTTTCGGTTAATGGTTGAGAATAACACTTTGTATCTTTTTGTCCGATCCGTTGAAGTGTAATATTGATTTAAGTGTAATAGTGTAATGTTTTCCGAATTTGTGTCCGTATTGTTGAATTTTAATAAATTTGTGTTTATGCAATTTAACGATGAATTTGGTTAATTTTGACTGTTTATGTGAGATTATGTAATTTTTGAAATTTATGGACAAATTGATGTAATTTGGATCGTTTACGTGTCATTAAGTGTGATTAAGTGATTACGGGTCATTACTGGCCAATTTGTGTAATTTGGACCATTTGGATCGTTTATGGGTGATTATGTGATTGTGAGAAAAACGATGATTTTGTGTAATTTGGATCAATTATGTTGTATTATTTGATAATGTTGTTAAACTGATTTAATTTGGTTAAGTTATGAATGTGTCGTGATTACGGGTCATTTATGACTTTTCAAAATTCTGTTCAGTTACTGCACTGCAATTAATGCAGTAACTTTTGTCTGCTATAAACGTGAGTTAACTCACACTAGTGCAAATGGCAACGTGAGTTAACTCGCGCTGAAATTAACACTAGCGTATGTTAACTCACGCAGCGTACTCACGTTGTCATTTACACTAGCATGTGTTAACTTGCGTATGGGAATGAGCAAAAACTGTTGGGTAAAGAGCGAAATTCTTACTTCTATTGTTGAATTTATTGCAGAGAGCCAGGGACATAAATAAATTGGGATGAACTCTTTCAACATGTGGAAGGAATATAACCAAGAGTTCTCTACGGACAATTCAACTCCAAAGCATCGCTTTTACTAGACCATCCACAATAATGGATAGTTCACCTATTTAGCACTAAGCTAAATAGTCACCTTCATTATAGAGTGATATTTATTGGTGCTTACAAAGAAGAGTGCCTATAGAAAAATCTTATCTCTATCCATTTTTTGTGTGAATTTCATTTAATATTTTCTAATAAAATAAATGAGTGTTTTAGAAATGTAATAATATAGAGTTATTGGTGGGACCTATTAGTAAATTTTGATGTGGTGTTGGGTTGGAGGAATTCAATGCTCATTAAGTATTAGACATTAAAAATTATAAAATAAATTAAGGAAATGCTAAATAGTGCCCTTAGGGCATTGATTAAGATGATAAATTTAGAAATGTTCTATTAAAAAATGGTGGAAAGTGATAAATTTGACTTTTGAAAAGTTAAAAAAATTGCTGAATTCAATGCAAACTTCCAATTTTTTGTTTCCTTAACTAGTGTCCTCAGGACTTAGCAACTTAGCATAACCCAATAAACTATGTGTACATGTGAGACCCACTTAAATCAATAAATAGAGGAGCTCCATTGTTGATGGTCTTAAGTCTATTCTATAATTTTTTTTGGTTAGCATTTCCCTTAGGAAAATTAGGTACATGTTTGGATCCAATTACCCAATCCAACAATTTCCTTATATTATGCTACCCTATATCAATTATCACCACTTAGACTCCACACCTACCACCTCGTAATCCCCAACACAGTAGTTAACCTGTGGAGGCATAATAATCACATAAAAGTATCTTTTTAATGATATGATGATGCTCGCTATCATAGCGACCCCATTTTATTTTTTCAAGAAAATGACAGATTGTAAGGGTCACTAAAACAGGGTAAAGATCCTCTCCATTTGTAATTTATTTCATTTGTTGCAATTTGGAGAGAGTGTAAAACAAATCTAAATAGATTTGTTTCACTAAACAAATTTAAATACACAAGAGTGTAAAACACATAACACTCCAAAAGTGGAATACAAACCCAAATCATCACATCCACACAATTTTCAAACATGTGGCAGAGTAATTTATCACTCAGAATATCCAACTGAACCTAGGAGGACCTTAATTATTGGTCATTGAAGGAGTAGTTGTGGTATGTGGATGTAAATGGAAATGTGATTAATAGTGTCTCCCATTTTGTCGTAACTACAACCCGTGAGGGTTGGTGTTGTTCCTGAAATATACAAGTGAAAGCAAAACAATTATTTCCATATGTTTATAAGCAAAAATTGATATGAAAAAGACAATTTTCTTCTAACTAACATACATACTATTATAAGCACTAGACAAACATTCAAACTCGTTTAATGTTTCCATTTCAACCTCCACGACCCTTCTCTACTGATTCTTTTGCGAATATTTGAGATGGGGAAAATTGGGGAAAAGGAAGAAGAGACTTGCTAAAGAGTTTGTTTTTAATTTAGATATCTATTTTTTATTAAACAAATATAAAATAGGTTAAGTAAATAAAATATTATTAATAATTTTAAAATAATAAAATTGTCGAATCATTTTTTTTATGTTAAAATTGTTGAATCACTTATCACAAGGATTCACGACAACTAAAATGTTTGCAAAGTTCAATCAGCATTTTATTTCGTATTCAGCAATCTTTAAACATTAGAGACCCATTCATACAAACGACTAATTTGTAATTGGGGCTAAAATTTAGAACTATGCAATTTATATATATAAAAAACATATTGTATTTAACAAGAAAGATCTTATCAAAGCAAAAGATGGAAAAAAATTATGCATTATTCAAGAAACTAACCTTTTCTTTTGTGTGGAAATTCAAGAAACTAACTTTGACCCGAAAAAGTAAAAACTCTTGGCACTTGGATTTATATTTGATTCAAAACCAAACATAATAATTCATTTTTCGGATACAAAAAACCAAATATAATCCTCTAAATAAAATATAATAATTCTAATGGAGCTAATTTTGTTTTTGAATAGTCATAACAATTATAGGTTGTTTTAAATTCTTAAGATTTTTAATTTTTAAATATATATATATATATACACACACACACACACACACACACATATATATCAAAATTTATTTTGAAAAATCAAATGTATGTTATAATTCTTAATCAGACTTTACTTACATCTCGGCCGAACTTCAAATAATTAGGGCTCATTTCCCATAGAAACATCGGAGTTAACACAACAACAAATGTTTAATATTTTTAAATATAGAATTGTTGAACTATTTACCGATCTATATATGTATAGTTCCACACCAACAACAACAAACAATTTTTATCACACTAAGTCGGGTCAGCTACATGAATCAAATTACGCCATGGTATTCCATCCTAAACCATATTTGGATCAAATTCATTAATCTCTAAATTTTTCCTAATAGTTTCTCTTATATTTTTTTTAGGTCTCCCTCTACCTCTTTTGATTTGACTCTCCTCCACATGATCTATTCTTCATACTACAACATCCTCATATCTTATCTTTACATGCACAAACCACCTAAACCTATTTTCTACCATCTTTTATATTATAGATGCTATCCTCAACTCTCTTTAATGGTGTCACTCCTAATCATATCATGGTCTAGTCTTACCTGACATCTGACACAACATCCTCATCTTCGCTAAGCTTACTTTATTTCTATGTTGGTTTTTAACCACCCAACACTATGTACCATATAACATCGTTGGTCTGACATCTGTCCAATAGAATTTTCCTTTCAGCTTAAGTGGTACTTTCTTATCACATAAAACAATTGAGGCTTTTTTCCATTTCAACCTTTCACTTTGAATACGACGATTTACATCTACTTCTACTTCTCTGTCATTTTTAACTATGGAACGATTAGACCGTGTAACTTAGGGTATGATATGATGATCCTCAAGTTTCACATCCAAGGTAGAACTACTTCACATTTTGTTGAAGTTTTATTCCATATACTCTGTCTAGCTTCTACTCATACGGAAGCCAAACCCTTCGAAGACTTATAGACATACGCTTGCTTGACTCTCCAAACAAGACTACATTATCTACAAAAAACATATATCTTGGTGCTAACTGATCTTGCACATGTTCCATAAGTACATCCAAAACTAAGGTTAAAAAAAAAACGCCTTAGGATTTTTTTTGGGGAAAAGATTACCCTCTAAAAACACGAGTTCAGGTATGCTCCATTTAAACAATGCTTCATTTAGTCCATTTATGGTCTGAATGCAAGACATGTGGCAAAAAAAATATTGAATGGCTAGGATTAAAAGTTAATAAATAATTCTTTGTTTAATAAAAAAAATCATAAATCATGTGTTATCAAAATTACAAGGGAACCTCGTCGTTCCCTCTTCTCCTTCCTGTTAATCCCATTGTTTTGTCAAAATCGGATTGAATGGAGCACTTTCATAGTTGAAAAAAAAATTACAAACCAAGAACAAACATTGCAATTTTGAAAAGCAATAATCCCTTGATCTGAAACAGTTACAGCGGCGATGAACTGGTTTGTTACGACGACGGAGAGACAGAAATTAGAAGAAGAGTAGAGAGGTGATGAGAGGAAGAGGGGTGACACCGTGATTGAAAGAGAGGGGAAGCTGTTGGATATTTGTATGTTGGCTTCACTTTTGCCTAAAACAAATATTCATTTCAGATGTGGAACACAATGTTCGAACATCCAGGCTTGGTATGTATGTTATGTGCCTTGCCTATGTTTACGCACGAGTTCGCTTGATTTAAGGAATCCACGCCAACATGTGTTGGTCAAAACCGTGTGCAGTTATGAGAGGATCAGAACGTATGTGATTTCCCAAGGAAGTGGTAACGACTTAGGAAAGTCTTTTGAAGGTGATCATAATGTTCCTATTAATGTGCCTGCTTTTTAGGAGTTTCCTTATCCTGCCATGTTGGCTGAGTAATGGATCACCGGTTTGATCTGAAGCCCGACTTTGTTTATGACCCGCTTTGCTTCTGTATTTAAAGGAGACTGCAAGACCTGAAGAATCATTCATGCGGTCATTTGAAGATTAGATCATTTTAGGGTTTTGAGTCGTTTGTTTGTGAACCTTTCATGTATCATCTTGATGCATGTATAGGACTGTGCTTTGAGTTGTAACTTGTTCACTCCTCTGAAGCTTTTAAGCAAAGAGGCAGGTAGATTGTGTACTACACCGAAGTTGTGAAACAAGGTGTTAGTTGTATGTTTTGAAGGTGACTTCACAAACTGATTTGTATTTGTTATTTGAGAATCACAGGGGTCGTGATCAGTTGTAAGGGAGTGAGATGGGATCTCAGATCTAGGAGTTCCTAGGTTGAAGTCAATACGGGTAGGTCCTAGGTCTTTAGTGTAAACAAGATGTTTGTTGTGAACTAAAGAAAAAGGACTACACTAGTGGATTTCCTTCCTGGCTTGGTAGCCCCCAGAGTAGGTGACGTTGCACCGAACTGGGTTAACAAACTCACTGTGTCATTTACTTTCTTGTCTTTTATTTTGTTGTTTTATTTATGTCCACTGCTAGCACGATGTTCTATACATCGCTTTCAACATCTGTTATTTGTGTCAAGTGTTGGAACATCTCGTAGAACATTCTGTTGCTAGCCAGCCAGAATTTCAATTGGTATCAAAGCAGGCACCCTGCCTGTTGTTAGGGTGAGATCCAGAGGAGGACATTTCTGGCATTATGGACAAAGAAGGAGGCTATGTTAACAGACCACCATTGTTGGATGGCTCTAATTATGATTATTGGAAATCACATATGAGTGCTTTTCTCAAATCTATTGATAGCAAGACTTGGAAGTCTGTTCAGAAAGGCTGGGAGCATCCTGTTGCTCTTAATAAAGATGGGAACAAAACTGCAGTTTTGAAACCTGAAGAAGAATGGACTGCAGATGAGGATGAATCTTGTCTTGTCAATTCTAGAGCCTTAAATGCTATCTTCAATGGGGTTGATAACAATGTGTTCAGAATGATCAAACAATGCAATATTGCTAAAGAAGCTTGGGAGATTCTAGAAATTACGTAAGAAGGCACCTCAAAAGTAAAAAAAATCTAGACTACAGCTTTTCACCACTCAGTTTAAAAACCTGACTATGAAGGAAGATGAGAGTGTTCAAGAATTTTACATGAATATTCTTGACATTGCTAATACTTTTGATACTCTTGGGGAAAAGATGTGTGCAGAAAAACTGGTTAGAAAAATCCTCAGGTATCTACCGAAAAGATTTGACATGAAAATCACTGCTATAGAAGATGCCCAAGATATTTCTAAAATGAAGATAGAATAGTTCATTGGATCTCTACAGAATTTTGAAATTATCATCAACAATAGGGTTGAAAAGAAAGATAATAGTACTCTCTCTACTGGTATTAAAGAAACTCAAGGGAATCCCGAAAATGATGAGAACTTGGCTGATTCTGTAGTGCTCCTTGGAAAACTCTTTAACAAAATTATGAATTTGGCAAGCTTGAAGTCCAGAACTGATGCTCAGAACATTAGATCCAACATCAGAGAAAGACAAAAGGGTTTTAGTACTGATGACAGAGATAGTGAATTCAAGGAAGATCAATGTCATGGATGTGGAGGTTTAGGTCATAGGACAGCAGAATGTGCTACATCTCACAATAAACAGAAGAAAAGTGTGGATGCCGCTTGGTCTGAGGTAGATGGTTTAGAAAGAAAAAGTGAAGGTGTGTTCCCTAAAAAGGTAACTGCTCTAACAGGAAGAATCTATTCTGATAATGAGTCTTGCGATGAAGAATTAGAGTATGATGACCTAGCTACTGCTTATAAGGATCTGCATGCCAGAAGTACAGAAATTAGTAAGATGCTGGGAGAACAAAAGAAGATAAATCACCAACTCCTTACAGAAAAAAATACACTCCTGACAAAGGTATCTGAACTCAATGTTGAGGTAACTTGTTTAAATTCGCAAATTGAAGAGTTCAAGAAACAAGTTGAAATAATGGAAAATGGTTCTACAATCCTGAATGACGTTATAGAAGGAGAGGGTAAGAGACAAGCAAAAGGTATAGAATTTAATTATTAGTCTCTGAATCAAAAACAACGCAATAGAAAAATTGCATATGCTGTGGAAGATCATGGAATGATAAGAAAAGAAGAACTTAACAAGCATAATGAGGTTACTGATACTTCAGATAACGGTGGCCCTTCTAATAACAAGACAATGTTGGAACCTTCGCAACAACATCTGTATAAGAAAAGGACAACTCGTCCTTGGATTTGTAATCATTGTAAGAGAAAAGGGCACATAAGACCCTTCTGTTACAAATTATATGGTTATCCAAGTAGATTTAATCACAAATGGATGCCTAAGAGTGTTAATGTAGGGTTGGTAGGTCACATCTCCAAAAGGTCAACATCTAATGAAGTTTAGTACTTTGACAGTGATTGTTCCAAACATATGACTGGGAATGACAGCTATTTTGAATACATAAGACCCTGTGAGAAAGGGTATGTTACCTTTGGTGATGATGGTAAGGGAGAAATACGAGGAAAAGGTAAGTTGATCAGTAATAAGCTTCCCAAACTTGATAATGTCTTATTTGTTGAAGGATTCTTCTTAAATTTAATCAGTGTTAGTCAACTATGTGACCAAGGTCTGGAAGTGAGCTTCAACAAACTTGGATGCAGGGTAACAGATGAGAAGGGACTGGTACTCATGAGAGGAAGTAGGACTAAGAATAATTGCTACAAATGGATTCCAGAAGAACAGATTGACATGTTGGATAAGATGCTGGAACATCAGATAGGCAAAATTCATCACACTCGCAAGAAATGATAAGAGGCTCTCAGAGTAATTTACCTCTGAAAATTAATCAGATGAAAATTCAGAAAAATTTCAGTGGAGATCCTGGAAAAGAAATCAGCTACACTCCTAAGGAAGAAATTTTATTTGACAAATTTACAGAAATTGTGGATTTAAAGAAATTTGAGAAGTTAAGGGACAGATTGGACATTTCTCAAAGGAAGAAATTATAGCAGTTAACTAAGGACAAGCGTGCAAAAGAGGGTTGTGCTTCTTGTTACTTATTGGTGCACGCTTATTTAGGCAGTTTTGTTCTAATTAATCTCCCTCGCTCAACCAACCGCAATTACATCATATCTAACCCTTGTCACGCTCTTCCATTTTTCAAACCTTTCAAAACCGCTCACTCTCTTCTTCTCTCAACCAATCACCATAATCTTTGCCTTCACTTCATTCGTTATCATCATCAACACATCGCCATGAAGTTCAAAAACGATCCCTCTGTTTCTTCTGAAAAGAAAACCGTTGAACATCAAGAATCTAGTTCCTCTGCTCCAAAGATGGTAAAGCCCTTGAACGTTGTTCCTCCTGCAAAACTTATAAGGAAACCTGCTGCTAAGTCCTCTTCTAAGAAGAAGAAGTCTACAAAGAAGGGTGAATCGAAGGTAGCCTTGACCATGTCAGATCTTTATGAAAAAGAAAATCCCTTTAAGGCCACTGAGAAAGGTTCGTCTGCTGTTGGTGACACTCCCAAGAATTCTTCAGATGTTGCAACACCTGGCTGTGAAAAAGGTAATCCTGTTTAAACCCTAATTCCTGATGAACCTATATCTGGTAGAAAATTAGGGTTAGAAGACTTGAATGATGCTATAGAAAGTAATGAGAACATGGATGTGAGTAAATCTGAAAAGGAAATGGGAACTGATATTTTTGTTGATAATGCCCTGAAAGAATCTGATTGTCAAGATAATGTTGGACCGGATGTTACCACATCCTTGGTCCAATCTGCTATTCCTAACGAGGAAATCGTTAGTGAGAAACAGAAACCTAGTGCTGAGACTGGTCCTAAAGAAAATGAGAATCCTGATAACATGATTGAAGATTCTCTTTCTGGTAGTGGTGGTGATTCACTTGATAAGGAGGAGGAAGAAGAAAATTCAGGAGATAAAGATGTTCTAGATGTTGATAATCTAGACTTGGATGACATTCGCCTGGCTCAGACTTATGGTGACAGTGTGGCAAAGAGGCTCAGAAGCAACAAAGGAAAAGTTGTTTCATCGGTTGACATAGGCTCAAAGAAAACAGTCTCTGCCACAACAGAAACCCCAAAAGGCAAGACAAAATCCGCAGGAGTTGGTCCCAAAAAGAGCTGGAGTAAGGTGATGGTGAAAAGTGGTGCTGGTAGTTCTAGAAAGAGGAAGGTTGTTTCCTCAAGTGAGTCTGAGTATGATGCTGAGATGGATGTGCAGAACATCACTCCAGAATCCAAGAAAGCTTCCAAGCTTTGCTCAAAGGTGGAAGTCCATCTATCATAGGAGGCTTGCTTTGGAAAGAGAGTTAAGTAAAGAAGCTTTGAAGGTTGAGGAGGTTATGAGTTTAATCAGAGAGGCTGGTCTGGAGAAAACTGTATGTAAGTTAGGAGAGTGCTATGAAAAGTTTGTTAGAGAATTCTTAGTGAACATTCCAAAGGATTGTGACAACCCTCTTATGAGAGATTATCAGAAAGTGTACGTTAGAGGAAAGTGTGTAAACTTCTCCCCCAACATCATCAATAATTTTCTAGGTGTCGTAGGAGGAGCAGCTGAGGTGGAAGCTACTGACAATCAGATCTGCAAAGAGATCACGGCCAACAAAGTGAAGGTGTGGCCAAAGAAAGGAAAAATTTCTTCTGGGAAGCTGAGTATGAAGTATGTTGTGCTCAACAGAATTGGGGATGCTAATTGGGTGCCTACCACTCATTCATCTGATATTGCCACATGTTTGGGTAGGTTCAATTATGCAGTAGGTACAAAAACTAGAATGGATATTGGTAGGTATGTATTTGATCAGATTGTGAAGCATGCCAAATCTGATGCTGTAAAATTCCCCATTGATTTTCCCACCTTGCTTTGTACTATTATGCCGAGCCAACATCCAAATCTCATTTCTGCTGCTGATATGGCCATGAAGAGGGAATCTCCTCTTACCTTTCATCAGAAACTGTTTGGAGATAGTCGTGCTCCAGATCTTGTTGGAACATCTGTTCCTGCCCCTAATACAGGATTTATGACAAAGGAAGAGATTATTGCAGCTTTGAAGGACACATGTGTGATGCTGGATGAAAGGAAGACTCAGTTTGAGCTCATGATCTCTACTCTGGAAAGGAAGGATACTAGTACAGAAGTTGAGGAAGATGTAAGTGAGAAGGAAACAGAAGATGAAGAGGGCTCTGGCAATGAGGATGAGGAAGCTGATGACAAGGATAAAGAAGAAGCATCTGGGAGTAGCTCTGAGGCAGAAGAATGATTTTTTCTGTTCCTTTGACCTTTTGATTACTTTTTTTTTTGTTTTATAGGCTATGCCCTGGATATTTTGTGCACTTTATGTGCTATGGTCTGTAACAACATATTTACCTGCACTTTTTTTATTTCTTGGTACTCATGTTTTGAACATCTCATGCTTTGAAGATTTGTTTCTCTGTTATACCTCTTTATCAATTGGCATATTTTATGGCTAAAAAGGGGGAGTAGATATATCTGCCATGATTTCTATCAGTACCAAGATTGCTATGTTTTGATGAGCTGTGTGTGGACAGATGATAGTAGGATGATTAGTGTTCAGTTTGGTTGCTAGCAGATAAATGTGTTCGGTGATGTTGAGACATCTGTTTCTGATTCTAGTCTTCTGGTATCTGCATTGGATGTGTTTATACATGCATGTTTTTATGTTGCTCTATTAGTACGAACAAAATTCTATTTTGTATGCATGTATTCAAGGGGAGTTTTAGAAATGCTGATTGTGCTCCTTGAGGGGAAGTATTTATCTGTGTCCCTGAATGTTTCCTTGGATGTTGGAACATCCTGTTTGAGCTACTGAATGCTGTCTGGGAGTTTACTTTTATTATTATCTGAGTAGCATGTTGTGACAGTTGACTGTCTGTTTAGGATGTTATAAGAATTTATTTTTCCTTATATGTCCGCTGCTGCAAGGCTCTGATTTTTCAAGTATGGTACCTATTTCTCTTATCTACTATTGCATATGATGTTTTGTGAAAAATTGCGAAAGTAGGTTCAAAGATCTGTAATATACTTCTTCTCTGTCCTGAAGATTATGTGTGATGACTGAAGAACTGTATTTTGGTATCTATTAATAATCTGAGATGTGAACCTTTCTTCACGGTAGATTTTTTTTGTGAAGATTGAAGGAAAGGTTGCGTGTGTTATCTCTCCAGTTTGATTGGATTGGCCTTGAGTTGTTTCAGCCAAAAATTTGCCAAAGGGGGAGATTGTTGGATATTTGTATGTTGGCTTCACTTTTGCCTAAAACAAATATTCACTTCATATGTGGAACACAATGTTCCAACATCCAGGCTTGGTATGTATGTTATGTGCCTTGCCTATGTTTACGCACGCGTTCGCCTGACTTAAGGAATCCACGCCATCATGTGTTAGTCAAAACCGTGTGCAGTTATGAGAGGATCAAAACGTATGTGATTTCCTAAGGAAGTGGTAACGACTTAGGAAAGTCTTTTGAAGGTGATCATAATGTTCCTATTAATATGCCTGCTTTTTAGGAGCTTCCTTATCCGGCCATGTTGACTGAGTAATGGATCACCGGTTTGATCTGAAGCCCAACTTTGTTTATGACCTGCTTTGCTTCTGTATTTAAAGGAGACTGCAAGACATGAAGAATCATTCAAGCGGTCATTTGAAGATTATATCATTTTAGGGTTTTGAGTCGTTTGTTTGTGAGCCTTTCATGTATCATCTTGATGCATGTATAAGACTGTTCTTTGAGTTGTAACTTGTTCACTCCTCTGAAGCTTTTAAGCAAAGAGGCAGGTAGATTGTGTACTACAACGAAGTTGTGAAACAAGGTGTTAGTTGTATGTTTTGAAGGTGACTTCACAAACTAATTTGTATTTGTTATTTGAGAATCACAGGGGTCGTGATCAGTTGTAAGGGAGTGAGATAGGATCTCAGATCTAGGAGTTCCTAGGTTGAAGTCAATACGGCTAGGTCCTAGGTCTTTAGTGTAAACAAGATGTTTGTTGTGAACTAAAGAAAAAGGACTACACTAGTGGATTTCCTTCCTAGCTTGGTAGCCCCCAGAGTAGGTGACGTTGCACCGAACTGGGTTAACAAACTCACTGTGTCATTTACTTTCTTGTCTTTTCTTTTGTTGTTTTATTTATGTCCACTGCTAGCACGATGTTCTAAACATCGTTTTCAACATCTGTTATCTGTGTCAAGTGTTGGAACATCTCGTAGAACATTCTGTTGCTAGCCAGCCATAATTTCAGAAGCGATGGGGTGGAGGTTGGCGGCCTGCTATAAGAGGAAGAGGGAATAGTAGTTAGTGCAGACCGCAGAGGGAGGGAAAAGTGAGTTGTGAGCTATGATGCTCAGATACGTAGTACGTGTGCAGGTACGATACGATACAGATATGCTGATATACGAAAATTTTAAAATTTAGGATACGATACAGTTAAAATATGTTAACAAATACCAAAGGCATGTAAAATACTAAAAAAAAGCATTGATTACTCTTCATTACTCTATAATCATATTTCATTTTCATTCATATATTATGATATCAATTGCAGTAAATTGGTTTGTTCAATGGTCCGTTCTGATTTTATGAACATTGGTACAAGGTATATTCCAATTAAAGTTTGCTTTATAAATATCTAAAGGGCAAATGCTAATAATATTTTCATCGTACAATACACGTTTTCATTTTTCTCTTTACAATCAGGAATGCAAGTATAAGAATTTGCAGATTCAAGATGCAATATACATATATAGCATACAAGATGCTCATTGTCTTATCCATGACTTAGGTGAGGATTGGAACCAGTAGATTAGCAGTGAATGAAACTAACGGTTTCATGGAAATAGCTTTTCACCCCAAGACATTGAAAATGATTACCTGATTAATTTGACACTTGTTGTTTTCACATCCATTGTTTCCTAGAAACACATGGAAATGACAAAAAAAAAACCAGCAATAGTTAACTACCGTCGATTTTCTAGTTATAAGTCAGCGGTAGTTAACTACCGATGAGGTGTTTTTGGTCAATTTCATGTGTTTCTAGGAAACAATGGATGTGAGAAAAACAACTTCCAAGATAAAAAAAATGTGAAGTTTTCGTATAAATCATATTCTATTTTCATTCATGTATTAGGATATCAACAAACACATCAATAAAAGAACTCAAAAGAAAGATTGTTTAATGTTGACTGATTGAATCTTCTATCTTGTTAACATTTTCCTTTTTAATTAGTTAATCGAAAAACAATTATAATGATTCATATCTTAAATTGAATCATATACATCTCCATTGAATTTCACAATACAATCTCACTTCTTTACCCTTCCTTTTTTTCCAGGATACGTATTGATGGACGAAATTGTCAAGTGCACCAAATCGTAACTAATAAAAGATGAAAGTATTATCTTTTTCCACAGGGATTGTCGCTCAACTTAATAATTTAATAAAAACTTATTTCAAAAGATGAAAGTAAATAAAAGTGAATAGAATTGCAAGGTTAAATTGCCCTGCCTAATGCAAGGTTAGGTTATGTGATTCAGATGATTAACGGCGATTAGAGAATCCTTAAATCCTCCCTTCGTCTCTATTGGAATTATCCTTTAAGAAACAAAAAATTTATGTGGTTCTTACTTTGATTTAATGAATCCAACGGTAAAACTCGTACGAAGTTCCTTTAAATAACTATTGCAGGACCAACCTAGAATTAGGTCATATACTACGTTGTCTAAAGAAAAGAGCAATGGCAGAAGGAATTCAAACCTGAAACTTCCTAACCTCTATAAGAAGTGGTAATAAGAAAAGCCAATAGAACTGATATAATTTCGGGTTGTCATAGCCTACTTTTATCGTTCGGTTCAATCTCCATGGTTACACATGCAGTTAACCAATTGACGAAGCATTAATGAACAAGCATAATCTAATTTAAATTGAGCCCGATCAAAGCATAAACTGAATGAAAAACTTTATTAATAAATTCCAACAAATGATAAGGGATTCATCGTGGAACCCTAATCAAGAGGTTTCGTTGCTCATGGAAACCGACATCATAAGAAAACAATAGAAAAACATACCCTAGAGGAAACAAAAGAAGGAAGAATCTTGCCTCCAAACTCTGATGTTTGACCCTTGCTTTTACCGTCAATGTTTCTGATTGAATAAAATAGTGTGGAAGGGTTTCTATTTATCGCATGAGGTTACTTAGGATTTAAGAAAAGAAAACTGGGCTTTTTGCACAGATCCAGCTTTGCAAACAAGCAAACAGTGGTTTTTACCCGCATATGGGCGCCTAGGCGCCTTAGGCACACACACAGGCTCATGAGGCAGCAAAGAATGTTGTCCCAGGTGCAGGGGCGCCTGAGGCAGCCCCTCAGGTGCGATTTCTTGCATTTTTGTCCCATTTTCGATCGTTCTTCCATCTAAAAACTCCTAGGAACTTGAAAGAGTGAATAGGCAATTATCCCCCTGAAGTTGTAACTTTCGTCAAAAACCCCCCTGACTTTAACAAAATTTCAATTACCCACTTGAATTTGCATAACGTTAGTCAATTTTCCCCCTGTCAAATTCCTCTATTAGTCAACATGACGCGGCATTTATCTGTCTACATGGCACTGCCACGTTTCTAACGTGTCATGCCACTTCACAAGTGGTAATTTTTTTTACAATTATTTTTTTTGTTTTGAAAAAAAGATCTTGATTTTTTTTTTACGGTTATGAGCAAATACCTCGTGAAATATTGCACTTGCAAAATTCCCCCTAAACTTGAAATTTATTTATTTTTTCTTATCCTTGACTCAAAAGATATTAAAGGCAAACAATTAACAGTTAACTTTAATACCTGATGGAGTTACTGTTTGTTTGGAAGGGTGATTTTCGAGGGAAGGACTTATTTTTCTTTTATAAATTAAGCAAGCTACAAAATGCCCCCTAAACTTGAAATTTATTTATTTTTTCTTATCCTTGACTCAAAAGGTATTAAAGGCAACCAATTAACAGTTAACTTTAATACCTGATGGAGTTACTGTTTGTTTGGAAGGGTATTTTCGAGGGAAGGACTTATTTTTCTTTCATAAATTAAGCAAGCTATAAAATGTTTCTAAAAAAGAATGAAAAGTGATTGGGTTGTTATATGATCTTATATTATGGTATTCTTTTAATTTTTTTTAAATCTTAAATATATATCAAAATATAGACCTATACCTCCAAAACTTATACTAGTGTATTTGTTGCTTTCTACTTATAGCATAACCTTTATCATCATAATCATTTTGACCTCATAGGGTAGAAATAAGGATTCCCTACTGTGCAAGGGACAATAATAAGGATTCACTATCGATGCATGTTATAGGGAGCACAAAATAATTTTTTTTGTCACAGGGACCAATTTGCTTGATTATTATCAATCTCAGGGGGCATTTTGCACATAAAATGCAAAACTTTAGGGGCTATTTTCTCATAACCATAAAAAAAAAAAATCAATATTTTTATTTTTCAAAAAAAAAAGGAAAAAATTGCCACATGTGACGTGGCATGACACGTGGCAATGCGGAGGGGGCAATTGATTAACGTTATGCAATTTCGGGGGGGGGGAGGCGGGATTGATTAGCGACTTGAGTGAAAATAATACAATATGTCCCTCAAAACAATTACAACTCCTTTATCTCTCATCTTATTTGTCTTCAAATGCTAAGAAAAGTACTAAAAAAACATAGTCAAAATGTCATATGATGCTCTGTCATCACAACCCCAAACATAAACTGTTGCTTGTCCTCAAGCAACACAATAACAATAAGTTAAAGTTTACATGAATTTAAAAGAATAGAACATACCTTTCTGGAGGATTTGCTCAGATTATCGCTCCTCCTACTATCCAACTTAACTAGCTTGCCACCTTCATGCAAGCGGAATTTTTTTTAGAGAACATACTCTTACTCTCATCCACATAAAATTCCATGATACATGTATGTGATAACATGTCATCTTACGTTATTCTTAGCATGTTTTTAAGTCATTTACAGTAAGTTTTACATCCAGAATAGAGGAGTATTAGAGCAATTACTTATGATTAAGGGACATTTGTAATGTTTTCTATATTTGAGTCTGTAAATATATTCTTCCTGAAACATAGCAATTATAGGGTATGTTGATGTAATTCACGAAGAAATCATGCAAATCGACAAAGCAAGACATCTGAAGATTTGTGAAGACCTTGGAAAGATGAAAGATTGAAGATTCGAGAGGCCTCAGAAGACGTTACAAAGGCAGGGATTTTGTTCTCAAGTTCTAAGACATCTTATAAGGAAGCAAACACCCAATAAGATGAAGAAATAGGCATTTTGTACCCCAGACAGAGCTCACATGCGCCTGGATCATAGTTATGTTCGCCTAGGCACATGGGGAGGCGCCTGACGCATGCTTCTAGGCCTGGCGCCTCAAACACCACACACATGCACCTGGCACATGGTTCAAGGTGCTTGGCGCCTATTCCTTGCGGGCCAAGGCGCTTTTTTGTGACTTTTTAGTGGAAAAATCCCGGGATTTGAGTCCAAGTTCGGGTGGAAATTCTCCCTATAAATACCACTCTCCTCATTCATTATTGCTAATTCAGAAAGAAGCGGCTCAAGAGGAAGGCAAGAATTAGGAGCTTCAAGGTAGGAGTTTCTCTCCTCACTCCAAGTTTTTCTAGGTTATGTTTTATTTTTTTAATAATTTGTCTTTAGTTACCATGTGTAACTAAATCTTTTTAAGCTAGGGTTATAATGATCGGATTAGGCGAGTGTACCAAATCGTTTACCAAGTAATAAAGTGTAAGTAGAGTATCGTATCCATAGGGATTGTCGTTCCAAATAATTCAGGTTACTTGTTTGAATTGACGATATAATAATAAAAGAGTTAAGGGTTAAATATTGCAATTTTTATCTGTTTGCAACAAAGCAAGTTACCTGTTTGGTTGCAGAAAAGTAAGCAACCGTTAAGACTCTTTAAATCCCCCCTATTTAATTGTTGGAATTAAATAACATTCATGTTGCGTTTAGTTATCTTAAGTAGGCTATACAAGTGATGAGGCCTTCAGGATCTATCTAACCCTGACGGTTCGTCGAGTTGCACCTGCTAATCGCACGGTGATCCTTACGTGTGAGGCCTTACTCTCTCTGTTGATATAGGTTTATCCCTCCTTTGTTTAGTTACACCTGCTGATGGCACGGTGATCCTTACATGCGCGGTCTTACTCTCTCAAAGGTAATTGAAACATAGACTTAAATTGGAGCTCCTAGATTTCCAAAGGCAATGAAGGCCAATGTTTCGGAAGGTTTTGCCATCCATGAATCTTAGGTTCTCATAACACCTTCTTCCTCTCGATAGTTCTACAAACGGGCAGCCATATCATCATCTACCTTACCAAAGGGTCAAGGAGAATGATTCTACTAGGTTTTACTTACTCCCCAGAGTCACTTGTTTCCTTAATTAATAACTAGTTACATTCTAGGTTCAGCAGATTTTACTCAATATTAGTAATTCGCTAGTAATTAACTAATTACTTCTAAGATAGGCAGATATAAATATCAAGATAAGCATCAATATTAGGCCCATGTCACAACCTAAGTACCTAAACTAGGGTTGCGCTCTTTTGAAATAAATTAATCCCAATAAAACTTAATAGCGAACAAAAAATAATTAAATAAACAACTTTAAAATAAATAATTATCCAACAAAACAAATAGAGGTTCATCTTAGAACCCTAGCTTATAAATATCTAGTTACACATGGTAAATAATGACAAAATACAAAAATATTACCCTAGAGAGATAAGGAGAAGATAGAACTCCTCCTGAAGCTCCTAGAATCGCCTTCCTCTTGAACTGCTCTAGTTCTAAACGAGAAATTATGAATGAGGAAGGCAATATTTATAGGGAAAGATTCCACCTGACTTGGGCTAAAATATGGGCTTCTAGGGGCTAAAAAGTCACAAAAAGTGACTTTTTCGCAAGTCACTAGGCGCCTAGGGCGCATGTGCCTACTAGATCTAGGCTCCTGGAGCCCCTAGCATGCACCTGGCCGCTTCCTGCACTCTTCTGGGCACATAACACCCCATCATATGCGCCTGGGCACTTCTGAGTGCGTTTCGGAGCTGAAATGCCTCTTTTCTTCACCTTGTTAAGTGTTTGCTTCAATGTAAGATGTCTTGGAACATGGGAACATAATTCCTCCCTCTGTAAAGTCTTCTGAGGCCTCTTGAATCTTCATTCTTCATCTTCCCAAGAGCACATAAATCTTCGGATGTCTTGCTTTTCTTGATTTGCATGATTTCTTCATGAATTACATCAAGAACACCCTAAAATTGTTATGTTTCATGAAGAATAGAATTACAGACTCAAATATATAAAACAATACAAATGTCCCGAAACCATAGGCAATTGATCTAATACTCATCTGTTTTGCTGGTAAAACCTACTGAAAATGACTGAAAAACATGTTAAGAATAACATAAGATGACCTGTCACCAAGTTCTAAGATAAACATCTATTTTGGTTGTTGGATAATTTATTTAATTTAAAGCCTTTATTTAGTTATTTCTCTTTATGTTATTTACTTTTACTGTAGTGCGTAAGATTTGTCTCCTCTGAAGCATAACATTGTCTTAGGCGCTTAAGGAGGTGACATTACCTAATATTGATGTATATCTGTCTAATTAGGAAGTAATTAATTAGGGATGTGACATACCTAATATTGATGCATATTTGTTAGAATCAGGAAGTAACTAGTTAATAATTAAGGAAATACATGACTTCACAGCTTAAATCAGCCTAGTAACACCACTTTTCTTTCACCTTGGTAATGTATACACTGATAGGGTTGTCCGTTCGTAAAACTACCGAGAGGGAGAGTGTGCTACGTGCTTCTAAGATTCATAGTTGAGCGGAGCTTTAAGAACATTGGGACTACATTGATTGGAATTTAGGACAACCAACTTATGTTTATGTTTCAATTATCTCTTAGAGAGTAAGACCCCACATGTACATCTGTGTGATCAACAGGTGTAACTCGACAGCTGGAGGGGAATGAGCTCATATCTCTAAGAGAGTAAGGCCCTACACGTACCATCCTAGTGTGATCAGCAGGTGCAATTTAACAACTAATAGGTAGTAAAACCCCATGAACTCATCACTTAGATAGATAGCTGATGACATGTCATCTTACGTTATTCTTAGCATGTTTTCAGTTATTTTCATTAGGTTTTAGCAGCAAAAATAAGGAGTATGAGAACAATTGCTTATGATTTCGGGACTTTTATAATGTTTTCTATATTTGAGTCTATAATTCTAGTTTTCCCAAAACATAGCAATTTTAGGGGGTTTTCGAAGTAATTAACGAAGAAATCATGCAAATCGGAGAATCAAGAACATCTGAAGAATTGTGAAGACTCGGGAAGACCAATAATGAAGATTCAAGAGGCCTCATGAGACTTACAAGAGGGAGGAATTATGTTCCCAAGTTTCAACGTAAGTTATTTGAAGACGAAGACCTAAAACGATGGAAAATTGGAGAATTTGGGCCCAAGAACAGACACTACAAAGGTGCAGAAGTATGACAAGTTAACTAACGTTCTTACTCATAAATTTCGCTTTAAGTCATTTAAGGAAATTGAAGAAGGAAAATTCTAAACTGACGTTTTACATGGTATAGTTATGTGCTTTAATTTATTTCTGTGTTTTCTCCTATTATAATGTTCTTATAGATTAATTTTTTTTTAAGAAATCACCAGGCTTCTTCATGAGATTTTCAAGACAACGTCAATTAGGATTGAAAAGAAACCGTGTACGAATATTGTGCTGAAAGATAAAAGGTATTATTTTCTAATTTGTCAGTATCAGATGATAGGATTTTGTATAAGTTTGATAATGACCTGAAAGATGTCTTTCCTTATGCAGTGGGAATATATTTGATGTAACACTCTGGGAAAAATACTCTGTAGCTTTATCATTTACCATCTATTTACCTTGAGTTCTTTGCTTCCATTTTGTAGTCAATGTCAACCCAAATAGATGTAACAATTGTTCAGGTTCGAGGCTGCTCATCAACCTACATCATCCGGTTGTTGAGAAGTTTAAGACTTAGTAAGTTTACATTATGATTTCACAATACAGTGTTAGAGTAACTTATTATTTCACAATCTGATTTGATTGTTTTTTGACCATGTTTCTTGAATTGTTGTCCTGACCTTAACACTTCTCAAGCTTAGGGTCAAAGCTTCAGTCAGAAATTAAGTCAGAGTTCGGCTTCTTCTCAACGTACTTCGTACAATGATTTTTTCAATCTGTCTCAAGTTAGGCCAATTGCTGAATTTATAAACATAGTTAAGATCTGCTTTTTTTATGCACAAACATGCTTTGAGTTTTTTTACGCACTAATTAAAAATACATATTGTTTTATTCTTTATTTCATGTGCATAATTTGTGTTAGGATACATACTACATCACTATTTGGAAAACAACTAAATTCAATCCTAACCAGTTTGGATGGTATTATGAGAGTTGCACCAAATGTTCGAAGACATCAATGTCAAATGGTGCTAGCTATAGATGCACATGCAGGAGTGATGGTTAATTTCCATTTGTGTCAACAATGTTAACTGGTCAACGGGGTACATATAATACACATGCATGCATTTATCTAGACTTTATAGGAAGATAATAGGAGGATAAATTAGAAGTCATGGTACATTTTCTTTAGCTTAAAATCAGTTATTCTACCTTCATTTTATAAATTATATGTAACTATATTCGCATGCATCTTATCCATGTTAATATGTATAAGACTAATATTGCAGTTATTTCCCTATTTAGCATTTCCCAAACGAGGTGTCAAGAACAATTTTGAAAGGAAAGCGCAAAACAGTCACTCTCATTGATGACCAGACATAGAGAAAGTATGAGTGTCGCCTCTATGCAATTAGAATCCATTGATTATAGGTATTTAATATGCTTCCTTTTTTTGTTTGCTTGATCACTATAGCCAAATATGATTTCATTTTTGACGATGTCGTTTATTTGTTTATAGTGTTTCTTCAATAATTTTCGTGAATTTTGCACTTTTCAAACTCAGAGTCATAGCTTCAAGCCTGATAAAAAAATTAGAGAGAAACTCAATGAAGTCCAATATTTTTTTTAGGCCTAAATTGTAACAAAAATAAGTTTAAACAAATTTTTAATTCTTTAATAAATTTATTTCTATACCCTTTACCCTTTTTAATTCTTTTATCAATCATCACAATCTCGCAAATATTAATCTCTATTCAAGACTTGGTAAAACTTTCATAAATATTTTGATAAAGATTTATAATGTTTGTGCAATATTCATTAATTTGCTCATTCTTCCTTTAAAACAATTATTTTACAAGATACGTTATTAAACCCGTGTGAAACACGGGTTTGTAACTAGTTTATACTGTAACAAAAGTACAAAAATAATTTACTAATAATTTCCTAATATTATTTTTTTTTTTTTTTTGGTACAAGAAAGGGTAAGGCCCAATCAAGATATTTCCTAATATCATTGCACAGTCGGGGAAACGTTTCCTTTATAAATATAGCAAGCATCGAGGCTTAGGTACATCATCTTCGTAATCATAGCCACAACACAACACGAATCATGTCTCTATGGCTCATTGCATTCTCTAGTTTCATATTATCCATCTTAATATACCGTTTTGTGAAGTTTGCAACAAGAACTTCATCACTACCACTCCCACCTGGACCAAAACCATGGCCTGTAATAGGTAACCTTCCACAACTTGGCCCTGCACCACACCAATCTCTTGCAACCTTGGCTGAAACCTATGGCCCTTTGATGCACCTCAAATTAGGCTCGGTGGATGTGATCGTGGCGGCTTCAGCCTCCGTGGCGGAACAATTCTTAAAGGTTCATGATGCTAACTTTAGTAGCCGGCCACCCAATGCCGGAGCTAAATACATAGGTTATAATTATCAAGACCTTGTGTTTGGTCCTTATGGCCCAAGGTGGCGACTGCTCAGAAAAATCACTACTGTTCACCTCTTCTCCAACCAATCTTTGGATGAATTTAAACACTTACGTCAGGTTAGTTAACATCTTCTCAGGACTACCGTCCCTGACAATTTGAAGACCCTATTATAGTTTTCACAATTTTTTTTAACAAGAGACTTGACAATGCTTATTTAAAAAGAATTGAAAATAAAAATCAACACCACTTATAGTGACGACAACTAAGTTGTTGTTAAAAATATAAGTAATGGTTCAAACATGACTCTTATCTATTGTAAAATAGACATTTACATATGAGTTGTGTTATTTGAACATCCATATATGTGACAACTTTTGTGACAACCAAAATTTTACAAAGGAAATGAGATATTGAGAGAGAAAGTTGTCACAAAAGTTGTCAAAAATGTTTGTTCAAATATCATTTCTCTTTACATATAGACAATGCATAATTGAAAACAAAGTTGTTGTCTTCAAGACTTTTACCAACAAAATAATGCATTTAAAGACAGATTTTGCCCGTAGGTAGAAGTTCTTTTTGTTTTTTAAATTTTGAAGCCCCCTCTAAGTTTGAGGTCCTATGCTAAAGGCTTTGACGCACTTGCATAGGGTCGACCTTGATCCTTTTATCAATTTTAGCATAAATTTGTGCATTAATACAACTCTTTATACACAAGAGCATTTGAATGCTCTTGTATAAGGTCTCCTACTAGGAAGTCCATATGTTGCACCTCTTCCATCCCTTTTTTCAAAAAATATTAAGATTGTAAAAAGTCTCTTCCACTTTAACAAGAGGTTTTGTGTTCGAATCCAACTCCAAAAATATAATCATGTTAAAGCTTTGAAGGGCAATTTTGTCACATATTGCCATTCTATTCGACTCGATGGGTTAGTCTATGCAATACATGTTGGGATCGTCGGTTGAAAGAAAAAAAAATCAATACACTCTTTATCATCTACTCCTAACTGTATTGTCCTTTCTTAGTTAAAATTCTTGCAGTATTTGGTACGTAATGGATATTAAATTTGAATACATATTTTAGACAAAATTTAAACATTGATTCATCACGTTATAAAAGTTTGATCGATCACTTTTGTTAAACATAAAGGGTAACACTCTGAGATTAAGCCCATCATAAGATACTAAACTCTTACAATATGACAATCAAAGTTTAAATTCAAATCAAAAGAAGTGTATTTAATTCCAAGATATCTCCAATGAGATTATCTCTATGGAGAAAATATATTTAAAGTAAAAATTGTGATTTTATATAAGATTATCTCTGTAGATAAAATATATTTAAAGTTTAAAATATACTCCCTCCGTCACATATTAAGTAACACAGTTGACTCTGTCACACATACCAATGCATATTTTTTATCTATAATATCTTTAATTCTCTATTAGAAAAAATTATAAAAATTTAATATTCCAAAAATATTCATCAAGACGAATCCAACATCTTATATGATATTATTTATCTTTATATTTTAGTAGAAAAATATGATCAAAGTATGTTAAATCAATAATACACATTGTCAAACATGTCATCTATTATGAAACGGAGGGAGTGATGTTTATTGAAAACCTCTGATATGGACCCTTTTTATTAAGATCCACCCATGGTCCTTAATAAATGACTGGTTTTAATGGGTAAAATCACTCCATTTATGGTTTGCATGGACATTAACATAACATGTCGTTGTTAGGCATGAGCTAATAAAGTTGCTTAGTTTAAACAACTAGCAGTATTTGTAATTTTCTTTGAGTTGAGGTTATGCACATGTTTTTGTAACTTAGATTTGTTTGTTCTAGAAAACATCCTCTATAAATAGCTCGTGAGTAGAGAGCTTAAATAACAAGAGTTGTGCTCAATAAACAATTAAATTAAATTTGTTTGCTCTAGAAAACATCCTCAATAACCGGGCATTTACTAAGGACCATGGTCCATGGTTGGACCTTAATTGAAAGGGCTCCCATGTTTATTTAGTCCAACAAAATTAAATGTGAAGTTTATACACTACCTACCTATGACGTACTTCCTCCGGTCACTATTATAAGCAAAAGTTCACTTTTTAGATTCATTCAATAAATGATGTATGTAGTCTATATATAGGCCACATACATTATTTATTGAATGAACCTAAAAAGTCAATTTTTGCTTATAATAGTGACCGGAGGGAGTACATTACTACGGCTTTTTCAAAAAAGTGACATGACATCTATGCTTGCCTGCCTTGCGTTTTCAGTCGGTACCAAAAATATCTTAATTATTTATTTTTGTTCTTTTTTTTTTTTGTCAAAAAGAAAGTTATTAATTTTTTTTGTAGTTCAGATGTTTTTGCACCCAAAACAAAAAATGAGAGTTTATTTTTCCTTCCACTAAAATTAAAGAATGGGTCTGAAAATATAATTTGAAGTATAAATTTTTTTAGGAAGATTTCCTAAAAAAATAAAAAAAAATTATTTTAAGAGGAAATATATATATTTTTAGGAAGCTTTAAATGTATATTTTAGAAAGCCATAAAAGCTCTTTTTTTTTTTTCTGTACCAAACACATGTAAGGAGCGACAGATGTTAAAAAATGGTAGTGATGAAAATGGGAGCCACACTTTCTTGTTAAATGGACCACACTTGTTAATTTGGAATATGAAAATGGGTGATCTAGCAACTGAGACGTTTCATGTTCAGTTGGATTAAAACTCATCCATGTATCTTGATAGAACTCATCCATGTATCTGTCAACAAAATAAAACGTCATCATGCATCATTGTCAAAATGCTGAGATAGGACAAACAGTATATGCAGGGATGAGAATAGGTCAGCTCGTTCTACCAAGGTTTAAACATACTAGGTCATGTTAGATTATTACTTTTTAAATAGAGAAAGTCTAAACTTTTTAGAAGACTATTACTCCCTTCCCTCCGTCTCTAAATTATACTCCCTCCGTCCCTTAATGTAACCTCCCTTTCCTTTTTTCACATTTCTTAAGAAAAGTTGACAATGTAATTATTATGTCTGTTTTGTGTGTTAATATTACCATATTGTCCTTTGTTTGTATATGTATTAAATTTGACTTTTTAAATTTCAAAACAAGTTAGTAGTATTAATTAGGGGTATGTTTAGGGAAAAAATAATAAATGCATCTAGTAATTTGAAAAGGGGTTTAGATTTAGGGACAAAAAGAAAGTCAAATGGGTGGTTAGATATAGGGACGGAGGGAGTAGTCGTTTAAGATTTGTGCACGGTTATTAAGGAAATGATTAGTTTGGTTGATTTTGATAGTAAAATTAGTGTCATTTACTAAAACACCCTCATTAATTGTAATTAGTGGAGTAGTTAAGTTGGATGAAATTCAATAAATAAGGGTATATTAATGGAAAAAAATAATAAATGATGCATTGGTATTCTAAAGTGACAATTATTTTGAGAAAAAGAAAAAATGGTGAAGAGACAATTATTGTGAGACGGAGGGAGTAATATACATTAATTTATGTAACATGAATAATATTTATTATTATATTATATTTTGTACTTTGAATTCAAATATCAATTCGTTAACTTTTCAGCAATTTAAACTTATTAGTATACATTAATTTTTCGCATATTTAAATGTATTATTATAAAAGATAATTGAAATATGATACAATACATTAGTCAAATTTCCTAAAAACGTATGTTAATTATCAAAAGAGATATTAATATTATTAATTTATTAGTTCGCTGTAATATTTAAACTTAAATCGCATTGTTTATTTGAAGATGTTCATATAATATATGCTTTTAAACAGACCAGCAGATCATATCAGACTTTTAAAAGGTCAGACTTATGCCTAAAAATTAAATCTATGACAGACCATATGTCAGACTTAAGCTTTAAAAAATTCAACAAGTCAGACTTTGGTCTTATAAAACCTGGCTCGGCTTAGCATTTTCTCACCCGTATATAAAAGTACGGTGAGTGATGCAATTTGTATTCACACATGATTTTCCTACTATCAAAACACAAGTAATAAAATTACAGTAATTCATCCTTAAAAAAATAGAGTACTTCGCTTTAAAATAAGTGATGTTTAAGGTTTTTAAACACATTAAAATATCCAATGATGTTGTCAAAAATTATCCTTCTTGTTAAATTAATCTTATTTATTTTCAGTTTATTTTCCACTATTATAAATGCAAAATATCATATACAATAATATTTTAGACATAGTATACACAACGTTAACTAGAGGACACAATTGAAAAAAATATAATTAATTATATATTAAAATGATACTCATTTTAAAAGATGGAATATTTCTTAAATCTCATCCATCTTTTGCCGACAACATAAAACGTCATAATGACACGAATAATACCTGAAGAGGAATGTTAGCAACACTCTGTTTTGAATACTCTCTCTAATACTCACTCTCTTATTGATTTAAATCAATATGAGTTTACACTTTGAAAATAGAACCCACAAAAAGTGGTGGGATATACATAAATTTTATCCAATAAAAATGTGAATGCTAGAGAGTGTTTAAAAGTGAGTGTTGCTAACATTCCTTATACCTGAATGAGTTTTATTAAGGAGAAAACATAAGGAGATCTCATCTTAATAAACATTACGCATACACATCTTAAGATGTGTATTAAGATCTGTACATGTAATGTTTATAAGGATCTCATCCATGTTACTAAGATGAGTACACGTAATGTTTATTAAAATGAAACAAAGACAAGCGAAAAATTGTATACCTGTATGTATTGAAAACAAACAATTATTTTTAACATGAAACAATTACGTGTAAACATAAGGATCTCATCCATGTTACAAAGATGTGTACACTTAGGGCCTGTTTGATTTGCTTTTTAAAAACTTTATTTTAGTTTTCAAAAATTATAAAAACTAAAATTCTGTTTGATAAGGATTTTTATGTCACCGGCGTTGAAAAACTGTTTCAGAATTCAGTTTTTAAATAGCGGAAAACGAAAACATCTAAAAGATGTTTTGCTTCTGGATTTTCTGTTTTCAAAAACACACACAAAAGCAAGACTTTTCATTAATGGCACTATTGTGGGAATTGATAGGAAGGAGAGTATTTAATGGCACTATTTGAATTCAAATATCAATTTGTTAAGGTCACGAGCTATGGCCCATACAACCTAAATGACATTATTCAATAAGTTCAACCTAATCAATTGCATTTTCAGGAAGAGGTAGCAAGATTGGTCAACAATTTGGCAAGTAATCATTCAAACTCAAAAGTTGTGAACTTAGGACAACTATTAAATGTATGTACCACCAATGCACTTGCCAGGGCTGTGATAGGAAGGAGAGTATTTAATGAAGGAAATGGTGATTTTGATCCTAAAGCTGGTGATTTTAAGGCTATGGTTGATGAGTTGATGATTTTAGGTGGAGTTTTCAACATTGGTGATTTTATTCCATCATTGGAATGGCTAGACCTTCAAGGACTTCAAGCTAAAATGAAGAAATTACACAAGAGGTTTGATGCATTTATAACAAACATTATTGAGGAACATAAGACTTCTATTTCTAAGAGTGAGAAACATAAGGATTTGTTAAGCACATTATTGTCACTTAAAGAGGAAACAGATGAAGATGGAAACAAACTCACTGATATTGAGATCAAAGGACTACTTATGGTATGTTACCTACTCTTTGGAAAATTGAATCACAAATGAAAATTAGAAATGAAAATATTGAAAATGGTATCTTATTTAGACGATTCAAACAATTGTGGTGAAATTAGAGTCAATTTACCATGTTAACTATATGTTATAAAACTCGTTATATTTTATAATTACATTTTAAAATATGCTATGCTATTTCATATCAACGAAACAAAATTTATCGTCTACTATATGATATAGAAAGAAAAGGTTCCTAAACTTAAATCACGTTGCAACAAATATAATTTCAACTATACTTATGTTTGTTCCTTAAAAAAAAAAACTATACTTATGTTTGTAAAATTTAATCAAACTCGCGTTTGTAAACTTCTATCCAAATAAACTTTGACATTGACCAAATTTTATAATAAAACATATTTACACTTTGTTTGATTTTTCGTCCAGAACATGTTTGTAGCTGGGACAGAGACAACATCAGTCACCATAGAATGGGCCATTGCAGAATTGCTCCGGAATCAAAAAATCCTAACCAAAGTTCAACAAGAATTGGAGACTGTTGTCGGACTAGACAGGAACGTGAAAGATGAGGATTTACCTAAACTACCTTACCTACAAGCAGTGGTAAAAGAAACATTTCGCTTGCACCCATCAACACCTCTTTCCCTCCCACGAATTGCATCTGAAAGTTGTGAGGTTTTTGGGTACCACATTCCAAAGGGTTCAACTCTTTTGGTAAATGTATGGGCCATAGCTCGTGACCCAGGAAAATGGGCTGATCCATTAATGTTCAATCCCGAAAGGTTCTTACCAGGTGGTGAGAACTGTGATGTTGATGTGAAGGGAAATGATTTTGAGGTTATACCTTTTGGTGCTGGACGTAGAATATGTGCGGGTTTGAATCTAGGAATTCGAATGGTCCAACTTCAAATTGCTACCTTGGTTCATTCGTTTAATTGGGAGCTTGAAAATGGACTAAATGCAAAAGACATAAACATGGATGAAGCTTTTGGCCTAGGTATTATGAGAGCTGTGCCATTATTAGTGCACCCTAAACCAAGGCTCTTGCCACATGTGTACTCGTCATGTTTATGATTTTGAAATTTGCTTTTATGCAAGTTGCATTCCCCTTTCCTATGTTTTGTAATAAAATTTTAAATAAACAGGTTTGTAGTCAGACGCGGATCCACTCATGTGGTATTGGGGGTAATTGCCTCCACTAATGTTTATATTATATGTGTTGAAATATTTGATATTCAAATCATTGCCTCCTCTTAAAATAATATATTGCCTTCATTAATTGGAAATTTATACCATAAGAAGAGTTTCTCTCATGAATTTTACATAATCAAATGTACAAATGCATTTGAAATGAAATTTTGAATGTGTTTTTTCATATATATATATATATATATATATATATATATATATATATATAGAGAGAGAGAGAGAGAGAGAGAGAGAGAGAGAGAGAGAGAGATTTTGATAGTGTTGAAAATGAGTAAAATTCTACAATACTTTTTTAAATATAAAGACCCATAAATACAATTTTAATTTGTAGAAGTTAAGGAATCTTTAATTTTTCTAAATATAACAGTGTAGTGAGTATTTATTTTCAATAATAATGATGTTATTATTTTAACACTTACGTATTGCTAAAAAATTTGGTCAAATATTTATTATATAAAACTTTGCTCCCACAAGTAAAAATTTCTGGATCCGTCATTGTTTGAAGTATTGTAGCGTGTGAGTGTGATGATTACAAAAAGGGGGATGAGCGAGGTGCAATGTTAGTTTTTTTTTTTTTATTTGGTGGTGTTCAGAGTTCGAACCCGGACCTTTTGCATATTTTATGCATTGTCCGTACCAACTGAGCTAAGCTCACGTGGACGTTAGTTCTAAACTATAATGTGGAATTATATGCTTTTATTTATGTAAACTTGGGAAGTAAATTTAGGAGTTAAATTATTTATTTATAAAATTATTAGGATTAATTGTAGTTTTGGCCCATTAATTTTCTAATTGTGCGATTTTAACCCTCTAGTTTATCTCATTTCTTGTCTCTACCGGACAAGTTGGTTACAATGTCATTTGAATGCTTGAACTTGTTGGGTTCTTTGATTGCTTGATTAATTTGAAGGCAATGACTTAAGAGGTATAGTTGACCAATATCTCATCTTGAACATGCCTTCTGCTATTGATTTAAGCTACAAGTTGATTTAAGCTACCTTGCATATTTGTTTTCTGTTTCAGCCTCAAAATTAATTAAAACACACTATGTTAGCCTAAAATTTTACTTTTTTGATAACTTAAACAAAAGGTATACACAAATCTTTATATAATACAAAAGCATATTTCTATGGGAAAAAGTACATGTGGCATCTTCACATTCTTCATCACATTTAATGTTTTCTTATCACCCAATCAAATTAAATTATGACTCATTTGTTTTTTTATTAGCCAATCAAGATGGACAATGACCCATTAAGTTTTCATCAACCAATCAAAATTGATCAAGCCATGATTTTTTTCCCTATATATAGACAATTTTTTTTCATTATTTTCATGTGTCTCTTCCCCCATCAACAAATCATTATTTTTTTCATTATTTTTTATGTGTTTTGAAATCATAGAAGTTTAATCAATTGGTCGTAGATTATGGGGTTGATTTTCTTTTTTATTTGTATCTAATTGTTAATGGATAATGTTACTTTCCCAGGATCTCATTGGAGAGCATGTGTCTACATTCTACGACTTCAAGATGTTCAACATCAACAATATAATTTTTAGTCAAGACAATGTTTTGTATTTGATATAGAATCAAGATGTTAGAGTTTAGATACCTTAGGTTTATTGAATATTATTTAATGAATTTATATGTCGATAAACTAATCTCAATAAATTGATTTAGCCTTTATCTATATCTATTTTATGAATTTTTGTCTTGCACAAAAACGTATATTACACATGAACTCTTATTTGATGAATCCTACACATGAACTCTTATTTGATGAATCCTAATTGATGATTTTAAATACATCTCCGGACATGTTAAACATCATCATAAAGGTTGCATACAATTGGTTCACATCATCTAATTTGGACAAACCTTTTCTAATAAGAAGACATCTTAAATCATCATGTTTTACTATGACGGCTTTTCACTTATCATAGTTTCTTCAATAGAATATATCAAAAGCTTCAATCAACCATTGAGCAATATACATGGTTTCTTTTTTATTTCTTTTGACCATATATGAGATAATACACAATCCTTTAAGTGTCATTTCATCTTATTTATTTGACAATCAATATATGACTTTTTCTCCTTTAATTTGTCAATTAGATAGTTACTATTAAATAATTTTTTTGTGGGGACTATTAAATAATATTGTTAATTTTGTTATCTACCCTTTATTATAAATATCATCCATTTGCAAGCAATTCCACCCACCATTTCAATCAAAAATTGTATTATTTTCAATCTTTTGTCTCAATGTCATGCCTTTTTTCTTTTTGTTTTTTTTTCCTTTCTAAGTTTCGCGTATTTGGTATTTTTAACAAGCCAAAATGATTTTTTTTTTGAGAAAAAAAATCCATTTAATATAGTTCTCAAATATAACACAAAATGAATTATATTAACACAAAATTTTCATGTATTTTTGTATACTTAATAATTTAATATAGTTCTCAAATATAATTATTTTCGCATTTATTAAGGATAATATAATGATAAAGCAATTTAAGAGTAATTAATATGTCATTTAAATTAGAATGATTATATAAAGGTTAAAATGTGTCATTTAATTATTTAGAATGAAAATGTCTCATTTGGTGGATCAGAAAGGAAACCAAAAAAAAATTAAATGATAGCGTTAATTATAACCCTTAACTAAAGGAAACAACTAAACACTACCAAAAAAAAAAAGGAAACAACAAAACCAAAAAAAAAAGATGGAAACAAACAAATATTGAAGTAGTATATTATAACAAATAAATGGAAGACATTTAAAATTCAAATAGTTCGATTTTCCTATCTGTATAAAAAAAATTAATTATTTGAATCTTTTAACCTTTTAATTAATGTTTTATATTCATTTTTTTTAATGGAATATTTAATTTACATAAAAAAGTTTTTGACAAATTCACAAAAAAAAATTCATTAAATTTTGATTTTTTTTTTGAATGGATTAAATTTTGAAATTTATATTTTTATAATTACAAATAATTATATTTTATGTGTCATTTTAATTGGGTTGATCCAATAAATATTAAACTTTGTCATTTAATAGGTCAGACAAACTTTGTCATTTTATGTGTCTCTTATTAAGTTTCTACTTTGCTGCTTTTTCTATTAAAAATGTATTTATGTGCTACTTGAACTCTTAGAGAATGATTAAAATTTTAGTCTTTTGTATTTCTTACAAAATAGGAGTACTTTTTGTCCACGTTTTAATTTGGTCTACGTAGTTGAAAACATTGTTGGATGAAAATAAAATTATAATGTTGGATTAAATTTAAAACATTCCTGAAAATATGTTGTGTTTTAGCTTTTTAATTTGATTTTAAAGTTGAAAACAAAAAAAAATATTATTGTCTAAAAAAACCGCACCAACCGATCCAATCCAAACCGGATTGGTTTGGTTTGGATTTTATTTTAAAAGTCAACCGAACCAAACCAAATCACGTACTTATTTATCTTACGGTTCAGATGACTTTTACCCTTAAAACCGAACCAAACCGCACCGCGAACACCCCTACTAATACTAATAATAGTATTCCTAATCAAGATTGGTTTTGCTAATAATGAGTTGACTCAATTTCAAGGGTGTGGATTCAATCTCCACTATTAGAGTGAAGATCTCTTTGACAAGGGATCTCTAAAATTTTTGTAAGTGCTTATTGAGTCATGAGACATGTCCTGACCTTGATGTGTCCTAAATTTTTTTTTATGTAAAATTAAAGTCTATTTGCCAGATTCTAAAGGAAATTTTTTTGTCAAATAATAATATCAAAGATAATTTAAAAGGAGAATCGAATGATATCTAAAATTAAATTTTACCAATAACTTGGTAATTTTTCAAATTTCAATTTTACGAATTTCCTACAATGTTTATCTTAATTTTTTTTAAAATTATGTCATATGTTTTAATAACAAATGCACGTAATTGTCAAAAAAAAAAATAACAAATGCACGTAAATGTGTTTTAATATATAAAAAAACTTTCTCTATTATAAAGACTTGGCTTCAGAGAATACAAAAGTACACGTGTACATATATGGTGCTTAAGCTCACTAAATGTTATCAAACTAATCCACATCAGCATGTACATTTTCAGTTTTTAGTGAGAAAGGAATGCATTAATATGATATTTAAGATTAGACATTTATCATATCATTAGTCAACTATTCATTTATCCTATAAGATATCCATACATTGATGATATCACAAAATTAAAGGGGTAATTGATGTTTTTCTTTTTTGAGGGGAAGGGGGGTAATTGAGGTTATTTAAGTGATTTTTATTTTATAAAATATTGTTTCTAACTTTCAACATTTTCACACTGTTTCAAAATTCAACGTTCATTCTAAAATTTGAAATTCTTCTCGAATTCTCAAAGCCCTTTTTCGTTGAGTGGAGAGTTTGGTTTTCGATTGTGTCCTCCTTCAATATACGTTGACATCTAAATGTGAATTTTACATATCATATTTGTAATTTTTTTTCTAAATTAAAAGCACAATTTAAAGAGAATATATGACGTCTCAACTAGACTTTATTCATTTTTGTTTATATATATTATATTATTAAAAAAAGGGGGAGATACAAATACAAATTAGGGGGACATAAACCTACCCCAGTAAATCCATGCAAAAGTGTAGGTCGACCCTAAACGGATAATACAAAAAATTAAAACAACACAAGTGGGTCAACTTCTAATTAATCCTAAAACTAATCAAATTTGCGTATATATGTAACTCATCAAATTATTTCCCTAATTTATCTATCATATATTTTTTTAATAAGCATGTATTTTGTCAACTCAACATATCACATTAGCGTTTTTCCATTTTTAGATTCCTCCAAAGACCAAAAATGAAGGAATTTAAAATAACGCAAAAAAATAAAATGATTTTTTTATATTTAATATAAAAAATTAAGCTAATGATATTAAAAAACTAACAAAATATTTCATCATAATGTTTGAAGTTATGAGGGAGTCTTCAATGGGTTGGATCTTCATATTTGGCTAAGAGAAACCCCACAAATGAGATTGACACACCCCTAAAAAAAATGAGATTGACACCACATCTCACTTATATGTTACTCAATATATACTTTTGCATCTAATGTGTAGAAGTTTAACTCACACACGACACATTAACATCTCTCCCTTAAGCGTGAGACTCTTTGTATCTATGATATGGTGAAATAACCAAATAGGGCCATTTCGTAGAGAGATGTTTTCACTCATTTATTTCATGAGAAGAGAAAAAATAAAGTAGAAAAAGAAATCAGATGAAAAAAGAATTTGAACATGAGAGAAAACGTAAGGGAGAATAGTGAGTTGTTGGTAATTTTTTGGGTTTGTTACGTTGAAGAAAATTGAGATAATTTAGTAATTATGCTATCAAAGTATCAAACTCATTAAAAAGTCAACATCAATTTAAAATGTCTAATAAACATCTACAATTTTCCTTTTTCAGATTCCACCAAAGACCAATAGTGAAGGAATTTGAAATAATAGACGTTGAATAAAAAATATATATTGCCTTGACAAAAAAAATTGCATGAAAATGAATGACGTCCAACATCTAAATGTTAAGATTAAAAATATTAAAAAAATAACATGCAAAACTAACAAAACAAATTATCATAATGTTGGAATTCCCAGTGTAGCCTACATTAGGTTATATCGTAACATTATGCTAAGAGAAACCACAAAAATTAGATTGATACCACATTTTCATACAATTTTTTTAGTTCATATCACTTATATGTTATTCAACATCTTCTCTTTTCTCCATTATAATTTTAACTCACATTTGACATATTAACATCTCTCTCTCAAGTGTGCGAGTTTCCACGTCTGTAATTATGTGACATAGGCAAATAAGGTCAAATGAAGGCACAACATGGTCATAAAGATGGGATGGTAATAATTAAATAGAAGGAGGTTTATATTTCTTACTTTTATGAGAAGAGAGAAAGGAAATTGAAAAAGAAAGAAGATGAAAAATAAATTTGAGATTGAGATAAATGATACAGATAAAAAAAAAAGAATTGTGTATTTGTCGATGAGGTTATAAGAAATAAAGTGAGGTGCTGGTAATTTTATAGGTCTATCGAAGAAGTTTGATATTTTTGGGTAATTAATAAGGACGAATTATGTCAACTCAACATTCTACGTGAGAATTTTTCTATAGTTAAATCCAACCAATGATCAAAAGTGAAGAAATTTGAAATAATATAGATTGATTAAAAAATAGTGCATGAAAATGAATAACATCCAAAAACTTATATTTAATATAAAAATGAAATAAATGACATCAAACAACTAACAAAATAGTTAATCATAATGTTCGGAGTTTTGAAGAAGACTAAAATAGGTCAGAACAACACATTAAGCTAAGTGCGACTATAAAAGTGAGATTGACACCACATCATCACCAAAATCTTAACACATTAGTTATATTGATCATCTCACGTATCTATTTCTTAACAATTGACACATTAACATATCTTCGTTAAATGTGAGACTCTCTTCGTTTGAGATCTGGTGACATAGCCAAATAAAGCTAGACGAAGGCAAAACATAGTAAAAAAGGTTGCTTGATGGTGGTTTCATGGAAGGAGATTTATGTTTGCACATTTAATGAAAAAGAGAGAAAGAAAAATAGAAAAAGAAATAATATGAAAAAGAAATTTGAACATGAGAGAAATGATAACGGAAAAAAAGTAGTGTGTGTTTTGTCCGTGGAAATATTAAGAAAAGAGTGTGTTAGTGATAATTTGATGGGTTATTTGAAGGAATACGAGATTTATGAGTAATTATTTCACCAAAAAATAGACTCAATAAAAAAAACTCCACATCAATTTAAAATGTCTAATAAACATGTACACATGTACTTTATCAACTCATCATAACATATATGTAGTTTTCTATTGTTCAATCTCATCAAAGATCAAAAGTGAAGATATTTGAAATATAGAGGTTGGATAAAAAAATTGAATGAAAGCGAACGACATCCAAAAATATACATTGAATATTAAAAAATTAAGATATTATATTAAAAAATAAAAAAATTAAATAATTCATCATAATATTTGTAGTTATAAGGGAGCCTTCAATGAATTGAATCATCACATTTGACTAATAAAACTCCAGAAGTGAGATTGACGCCACACCTTCACCTAAAACCTCAAGACATTAGGCATATTATCAATTCATTCATATGTTGCTCAATATATATTATTGCATCCAAAAGAGAAGTTTAACTCACATGACACATTAACATATCTCCCTTAAGGTTAGGAATCTCTGTGTATGTGATATAGTGAGATAGCGAAATCAGATCAAAGATACAACATCGTAAAAAAATTTGGTTGGTGGTGGTTTCATAGAGGAGTGTTTTTGTTTGTTTCTTTCATGCGAAGAAAGAAAGTAAATTAAAAAAAGAAAGAAGATGAACAAGGAATTTGAACATGAGAGAAATTACGAGGGAACAAACTAAGGAAAGTATGTTTTACCCATGAGAGTATAGGTAATATAGTGAGTTACTGATAGTTTATGGATTTGTTGAAGGCGTTGGCGATTGCTGGTAATTATGCTACCAAAATATTAGACTCATTAAAAAAATACCACATCAATTTAAACTGTCTAATAAACATGTATTTTGTGACCTAAAACATCTATATTTCCCACTATGATTCCACCAAACACCAAAAGTAAAGAAATTTATAGTAACAAAGGTTGAATAAAAAAAATTGCATGAAAGCGAATGGCATCTAAAAATTAAAATTTAAGGCTAAAAATTCAACAAATGACAGCCAAAAACTGAAACAAAAAAATCATCATAATATTATGTCTTCTGTGGAAGCCTACAATGGGTTGTATCATCACATTAGACTAGACCAATCATATAAGTGAAATTGATATTGCACCAATCGTAAGATATTAGATATATGAGTCACCATACTTATATGTTGCTCAACATCTATTCTTGCATATAATGTGAAATTGTTACTCACAGTTGACAAATTAACATCTCTCCACTAAGTATCATAGTCTCTGTATACGTGAACCACTACCAAGAACCGCTCCCCCACAAATGTTGAACCGGGATATGATACCGTCGTTGGACCTTCAAGGGGAGACATCACTGGTGTGGATCAACACATTGGAGAAAGAACAACCACACAGGTGAGAATGATACCACATCTTCATTCAAAACTTTAAGGTTTAAGTATGTGTTTTTTTTCCATTTGTTTGTTGTTCAACCTCCACTATTTTATCAAATCTTTAGCTTTAATCGATACATGATACATAATAATATTCTCTATGTCAAGTATAACCAAATTCTAGCCCGTGCTTGACACGGGTGTCCAAACTAGTTGATACTTCATTAAAATACATTTTTTGCCCCCTTATTGTACATCATTAATGATGTTTGGTCTCTATTTTCAAATCTGTAATTTGGTAATGAATGAATATAAGAATTTTTCTCACTTGTTAATTTGAAATATAAAAGTGGGTGATGTAGCAACTGAGACGTTGATGTTCAATTGGATTAAAACTCATCCATGTATTTTGTCAACAAAATAAAACGTCATCATGCATCATTGCCGAGATGAGTTAAGAAATCATTAAGAAAAAATCCATGTTGAAGGACACACCCCGTTTACAAGTAAGGGGATGCTTGTGTTGCAATTTGTGTTCACATCATTTTCCTCCAATCCAAACACATGACCATCCCAAGGGGATGCTTGACCCATTAAGCAATCAATATATTAGGCACCCTGTTAGGAAGAAAATTCAGTTGGTGCTTGTGTAGCAAGAGTGCTTTATTAAACATCCTTTCTCTACAGGTCTGATATCATTTTAATACTAAAAAATATTAAAAATATTGAAATATAATTATATAGAGTTATTAATATATAATATAAAGTTATTGGTGGAATCTGTTAAGAATTTTTGTAGATGTGCTGAGTTAGAGTGATTGATTGTTTATTAAGTACTATTATTAAAAAAAATTATAAATGAGTGATGTGAGACCCACTTAGGTACCCAAAAATAAGTATCTCTATTGTGGATGTTATAAGTAATAAAATATTATGGTACTTGATTCGTTTTAAAATAAGTGATGTTTAGGTTTTTAAACACATTAAAACAGGGGCGGATGCTTGTGTATGAGAGGGGTGGCTATGGCTACCTCAAAAATAAATTTTTTATTGAATGAGTAGTTATATTTTTATATATAACTACCTCTAATAATATATCTTTGGCTACCCCAAGTTCGATTTTATGTAGAATAATTTTTTGTGTGGTTTAAATTACTTTCACTTCGGATTACTTGATATCGTCTCCCAAAAACTAAATGATTAACACCCAAAAAAAAGTATTATTTTTTGATACAATCCTCTATATTATTCTTGTTTTTTGGGTACAATCTGTTGTTGTTGTTTTTTTTATATAATTCATTTTTGTTACTTTAAGTGTATTTTATGATGTATTTTGTATAAGTAATAGTTATTGTGATTTTTTATTGGTTAAATTTACTAATAATTTTAAATAAAAAAGTTATTCGTGACCACCTCATGAAATTATTGCTAGCTTCGCCGCTGCATTATAAGATATGTAATAATGATGTCAAAAGTTATCACACTCTTACTAAATTAATCTTATTTACTGTTGGTTTATTTCTCACCATTATAAATGCAAAGTGTCATATACAATAATTATTTTTTATAAAAACGAGAGCTACAATAATATTTTAGACTTAGTATACACAACATTAATTAGAAAAATGATTAGAAACATAAAATTAATTATACATTACAAAATGTAAATAACGTTTATTTTAAAACAAATTATTTTGATTAAAGTGACACTCGTTTTAAAATGGATGACATATTTATATTTATTAAATCTCATCCATGTAATTGCCAACAAAATTAAACGTCATAATGACACAAATAATACTTGAATGACACAAATGAAACGTCGTAATGACACGAATATGCAACTCTACCGTATACCATCTCCAATAAGTTATTTTTTTTTTTTTTGTATACCAATAAGTGAGGTTTAGCTTCATAAGATGTTTTTTTTTTTTTTTTTGACAAATTAGCTTCGTAAGATGTAGTACACAGTAATACTTCTAGTAGGGAGAAAACAAAAGGAAATCACATCTAGAGAAAAGTAGTTTTACTATGATATTGAAACTTAATGATATAGAATATTTTTATAAAAAAAATATAAAATTATTATAGATGATATATAGTTATTATTGTGACTCATTTATACATTTTTTATATATGTTGAATTGGATGGGACATAATTTTTAATAATTATTATTATTATTATTACTAAAAAATTATAAATAAATGATATGTACATGCGATAACCACTGAAGTAAAAAAGTTGAGTTCTTCAGTGTAGACGTTATTAATTAGCAACTCACTTGTCACGTCATAATCTCACTTCATCACCAAATTTTAACTCAAATGTTTGAGTTTGAGTGGAGAAAATTTTTGAGTTTGACATTTATAAACTAGTGGGAAAAAATTACAGATTTTAAAATAAGAAGACTAATTAAAATAGTGTAGAATAGACTATTAAAAGTGAATTTAAGCCATTTAGTTTTATATGATTTAAATATGTTTTTGTCCTGCAAATATACATTTGTTTGCTTTTAGTCTGCATTTTTCTGTTTTTTTTTTAAGGAATGCATTTTTTTGTTTTTGTCTGTACTACTTAAAAATATACTTTCTTTTTCTTCTATTCCGTGGTTTTTTTTTTCTCCTTGAAGTATTTGTTAAAGTTGGAATAGATCATTAGAATATGTACATGCGATAATATAGATCACTTTTAATATAAGTTTGTCGTTGTATATTATATAGATCACTTTTAATATAAGTTTGTCCTTGTATATTATATAGATCACTTTTAATATAAGTTTGTCTTTCTCCTTCAAAAAAAAAAAATTATATAAGTTTGTCTTTCTCAAAGTTGTAGCGCCAACTTTCAATGTTGTAGCATGCGATAATTGGTCATTGGAAAAAATTTATGAGTGGGTAGCAAATGATTGGCTGCTAACTGAGCTGAAATATACTATTTAATTATTCGGCAAACCAGCCGGCCTTAGTTTTTTAGTGAGAGAAACTCCAACTTCTTTTAAGTTTTCTTTCTCTTCCACTCATCTAAGAGGGGGTGGTTTTAGGTCATTTTTTGACCTAGAATCATCCTTCTGCATCTTTTTTTCTCTTTCTTTCGATCTAAATAAGTGATTTCCACATATATCAAGTGTTTTCTTTTGTGTTTTTTTTTGTGATTTCGTCGTCTGAGTACGACGTTGTGTTGTTCGTCGTCTTGTACAACGTTGTTTGATTTCGCGTCTTGTTGCAGGTATTCGTTATCTTTTTTGCACTATGTACTTTAAGAATTGAATACCATAGGTCCATAGTGCTTGTGTGTGGGGTATGACTAGTCCTTTTGTTTCAAAAATAATATCCTGGGAAAAGAAGATAATATATGGCGTGGATATATGCTTGGCACGCCTTTTTTGTTTAATTATTTTGGAAGAGTATCGCTAAATATTGGTTTAGTGGTTTAAGGTTAAATGCTTAAATAATCTTATATAAAACAGTTGCAATAACCATTCATGATTACCTGAATTTAATAAGATCTACATGTTATCTTGTACCTTTTCTTTTGCTCAAAAAAAAAAAAAAATCTTGTACCTTTTTCTTCTTCTTTGAAATTAAAATTCTTGTTATTTTAAAGTGTTGTGAAATATTTGAATTGTTTTAAAAGTGGAAGTTTAGGACTCCACAACCATCACGCACCTTGACACATATTTTGCTTGTATGTAGCTAGAGGGTTAAATGCTTAGAAAGAGAAGGCACGTCAGAACATACACATAAGCACTATGGTATTCAATTCTTAAAGTACATAGTGAAAAAAAATAAAATAAAGAAATGGGCTATTACCAACAAGAGTTAACTTACGTTAATGTTCGGAACGTGATTTAGCTCATGTTGGACGTGAGTTAAGTCACATAGATTATACTAAACGTGAGTTAACTCACGTTTGTTATACCGAATGCGAGTTAACTCACATTGAGAGTTTTGGCCAGTTCACATGGGGTGAGGAAATTTGTATGGAAGAAGAGCAATTTTCTTCCTTAATTTATGCTACCCTATATCAGTTATATCACCACCTAGACTCCACACCTACCACCCTCATAAAGAAAGACAACAACATCTATTAACCCTTATTGAAGTTGTATTGAAATCATGACTTGCAGAGTGTATAAATATGTTTGGACACCATAATTCTTTGAGTTAGCTTTTAGGATAAGATTCAAATTCGTTTAACGTGGTATTAGAATCAAGTTAAAGATTGCATTGTGAAAATTGGAGTTTCACATTACTCAAATTCTTTAGTTATTTGATGTATGAATGTGTTTTTGCACCCTTATCTTTCAAACTAACATTTAGAATGAATTTCAGCTTAAGTTTAGTCTTACGATGAGTATACCAGAATCATAACGACCCACCATAATTTTTTTAAATCTACACTTTGTAGATTCTTTGAAATCACGGTGAATTGTCGTAATTGTAACATGAAAATTGCCTTTCTCACATCAAATTTTGCTTTAAAACACATGGAAATGACTATTTTACTCCCAATGGTAGTTAACTCCCGTTCGACTTTTCCGACGGTAGTTAACTACCGTTGACATATTAACCTTAAAAATAGAATAAAAAATCTAACCATGGAGCATAATAATCACGTAAAAATAACTTTTTTTATGATACTCGCTATCATAGACAAACTGACGGCGTTTATCGAGGATGAAGTGGCGCGCAAGAAAGGCTCACTCGGAATAGCGCAGATTTGGCATCCGGTGTCGGAATGACTCGAAATATACTTTTTCGGAAAGCCTCGGACCTCACGAGTTAAACTCATCGCTTTGCCATGATGAAGCGGTGAATTTAGTCATTCGAGGTCGTCTGAAGGTCCAAAACTGCATTTTAATATTTCAGCATATTTATTATTTTTCTGTTTTATTTCAGTTGTTATTTCCGGCCTATGCGAGTTGGTTATTTCCTCTAGTATTTAAACATAACTTATGCAGCCTAAGAGACACTTCTTGATTCAATAAAAATTATCGAGACTTTTCTCAAATTCTAGTGGATTCCAGAAACCGTTATTTAATAAGTTTGTCGCTTGTAGTCTGTCTATTTATCTTTTAGATTTTGCGCTTGCTAACTCTTATTTCTGTTCTGCGTCAAAATGACATATTATTGGGGTTACTAAACAAATCTAAATACACAAGAATGTAAAACGTATAACACTCCAAGTGGAATACAAACCCAAATCATCACATCCACACAATTTCAAACATGTTGCATGGTAATTTATCACTCAAAGAATTTCAACTGAACCTAGGAGGACCAGAATTATTGGTCATTGAAGGAGTAGTTTGTGGATGTAGATGGAAATGTGATTAATGGTGGGGTAGAATCAAATGTCTCCCATTTTGTAGTAACTACATGGGTTGGTGTTGTTGGTGGGGTAGAATCAAATGTCTCCCATTTTGTAGTAACTACATGGGTTGGTGTTGTTGTTCCTGAAATACAAGTGAAAGCTCAATTGAGTTTTCCATGCTCTTAACTACAGTTGGAGTTTTTTTTTAATTTTTTTTTTATATGTCAATGGCAGGTAATTACTGTTGGAAAAATCGAATGGAAATTAACTACCGTTGAAGGTAAAACGGTCATTTTAATATGTTTTTAAGCAAAATTTAATGTGAGAAAAGGCAATTTTCTTCTAACATACATACCATGATACCAAACAAACACTCAAACTTGTTTAATGTTTTCTTAAACAAATATAAAATCGGTCAAGTAAATAAAATATTATTAATAATTTTAAATTTTTTTATATGTCAACGGCAGGTAACTACTGTTGGAAAAATCGAATGGAAATTAACTACCGTTGAAGGTAAAACGGTCATTTTAATATGTTTTTAAGCAAAATTTAATGTGAGAAAAGGCAATTTTCTTCTAACATACATACCATGATACCAAACAAACACTCAAACTTGTTTAATGTTTTCTTAAACAAATATAAAATAGGTCAACTAAATAAAATATTATTAATAATTTTAAAATAATAAAATTGTTGAATCGCTTATCACAAGGATTTACGACAACTAAAATGTTTGCAAAGTTCAATCAACATTTTATTTCGTATTCAGCAATTTTTCATTGGAGACCATTCATACAAACGACTAATTTTTTAATACTATAATTAGGGCCGTATTTGAGGCAGGGCGAAGAGGGCGACCGTCCTAGGCCCCAAAAAATAAGTACAAAATTTGGGGTCGCAAATTTTTTTTAGGGGTTTATTAGACCCTAAAAATAATTGCTTAGTTTTTTGTATAAAGTTTGATGTTTATATATATATATATATATATATATATATATATATATATATATATATATATATATATATATATATATATATATATATATATATATATATGAGGAGAGATCCCTTGACTCCAAGAGTAAGTGTAAAGAGTTACTCCAAATCTCAGCCATTGGTTTGAATATTAATTAATGGTTGTGATTAATTGATATTAGTCTTCATTATTAGGTTTATTTACTCCATCTTCTTAACCAGCCAGGCACCAGTGATCTTACGATTGATTGAAACAAATTTCTGATTCAATCAATATTAATTCAATTTCCGCAAGACAAAAGTAAAATAATAATTTTGTGACATGACTAGTATATAAACTTTTTAGTCGTTTCAATAATATTACTTGATTTTGTACACAGATTGAAATGCAAATTTTGTTTTAACCCGCACCAATGAACTACCGAATCCAAATTCCTAAGTATAATATAAAGAGAAGGGATCTTTTTGATTGAATTCAATAGAAGATTGTTATTTTTTGTTCTAACCTCTAAAAGACTATGATGTCAATTGAATGATATTTTTATTTTATTCATAGGTGTGTATTTGGGGTTGATGGTATTCATAGGTGTGTATTGATGATTTTTTACGTTGGTAGTTGCCAATACATGCTATGCACACTATTCAGTACCTTTATTGTTTAGACAATGAATCAAAAATCCATCTCGCAGTAGCACTTACGTTAAGATTGTCTTCTCACTGGTGCCGGGCTGTTTAAGATGATGGAGTATATAAACCTAATAATGAGGGCTAATAGCAATTAATCACAACCATTAATTAATATTAAAATCAATGGCTGAGATTTGGAGTAACTCTTTACACTTACTCTTGGAGTCAATGGATCCCTACTCTATATATATATATATATATTTATTAGTTACCAAATTGTAGGTTCGCCTTAGGCCACCAAAATCTGATAAACGGCCCTGACTATAATTTTAATAAAATTAAATTGGGGCTAAATTTAGAACTATGCAATTTATAGATATAAAAAACATACTGTATTTAACAAGAAAGATCTTATCAAAGAAAAAGAAGAAAAAAATAATGCATTATTCAAGAAACTAACTTTGACCCGAAAAAGTAAAAACTCTTGGCACTTGGATTTATATTTGATTCAAAACCAAACATAATAATTCATTTTTTGGATAAAAAATAAATATAATCCTGCAAAAAAATATAATATTTCTAATGGATCTAATGCTTTTTTTTTTTTTTTTTTTTTTGTGGTGAGCCAATGCTGTTTTTGAATGGTCATAACAATTATAGGTTGCTTTATATTAAGATTTTTAATATTTAAAAATATATATAATAATTTATTTTAAAAAATCAAATGTATGTTATAATTATTGGTCAGACTTTACTTACATCTCGGTCAAACTTTAAATTACTAGGGCTCATTTCCCATCGAAACCTCGGAGTTAACACTAAAAATGTTCTTAATATTTTAAAATATAGAATTGTTGAACTATTTACCGATCTATGTATAGTTCCACAACAACAGCAACAACAAATAAGTTTTATCCCACTAAACAGAGTCGACTACATGGATCAAATTAGGCTATAATATTTCATCGTAAACCATATTTGGATCAAATTCATTAATCTCTAAATTTTTCCTAATAGTTTCTCTTATATTTTTTTCTAGGTCTTCATCTACCTCTTTTGATCTAACTCTCCTCCATTTGATCTACTCTTCTTACTACAGCATCCACATATCTTATCTTTACATGCACAAATCACTTAGGCCTATTTTCTACCATCTTTTCTACTATAGATGATATCCACAACTCTCTTTAATGTGTCATCCCTAATCATATCATGTCTAGTCTTACCAGACATTTGACATAACATCCTCATCTTCGCTACGCTTACTTTATTCCCGTGTTGGTTTTTAACCACCCAACACTATGTATCATATAACATCGTCGGTCTGACAGTTGTCGGATATAATTTTCCTTTCAGCTTAACTTAAGTGGTACTTTCTTATCACATAAAACAATTTAGGCTTTTCTTCATTTCAACCTTTCATTTTGAATACGAAGATTTATATTTACGTCTATTTCTCTGTCATTTTTTACTATGGACCTATTAGACCATGTAACTTAGGGTATGACATGATCCTCAAGTTTCACATCCAAGGTAGAACTACTTCACATTTTGTTGAAGTTTTATTCCATATACTCTGTCTAGCTTCTACTCATACGGAAGTCTTACGCTTCAAAGACTTATAGACACACGCTTGCTCGACTCTCCAAATAAGACTACGTTATCTACAAAAAAAAAAAAAAAACATGTATCTTGGTGCTAACTCTTGCACGTGTTCCATAAGTACATCCAAAACTAATGTAAAAAAAATAAGAGCTTAGGAATTTTTTTTTGGGGGAAAAGATTACCCTCTAAAAAAACAAGTTATGGTATGCTTCATTTAAGCAATGCTTCAATTAGTCCATTTATGGTCTCAATGCAAGACATGTGGCAAACAAATATTGAATGGCTCGGATTAAAAATTAATAAATAATTATTTGTTTAATAAAAAACTATCACAAATCACGAGTTGTCAAAATTACAAGGGAACCTCATTGTTCCCTCCTCTCCTTCATGTTAATCCCATTGTTTTGTCAAAATCGGATTGAATGGAGCACTTTCATAGTTGAAAAAATTTACAAACCATGAACAAACATTGCAGTTTTGAAAAGCAATAATCCCTTGATTCGGAACAATAACAGCGGCAATGAACTGGTTTGTTTCGGCGGCGGAGAGATAAAAATTAAAAGAAGGATAGAGAAGTGATGAGAGGAAGAGGGGTGACACGTGATTGAAAGAGAGGGGAAACGATGGGGTGGAGTTTGGTGGCTTGCTATAAGAGGAAGAGGGAATAGTAGTTAGTGCAAACTGCAAAGGAAGGGGAAGGTGAGTTGTGGGCTATGATGCCCGGATACGTAGTACGTGTGCGGGTACGATACGATACTAATACGTTGATGTACGAAAATTTTAAAATTTAAAATATGATACGATTATAATACGTTAATAAATACCAACACTTATGTGCATGCAAAATGAACTTTAAAAAAATTAAAGGATTGATTACTCTTCATTACTCTATAATCATAAAAGTCACAATTTACAAAAATTAATACATGTGATACAATAAAAACTGTGAAGTTTTCGTATAAATCATATTCTTTTTTCACTCATATATTAGGATATCAACAAACGCATCAATGAAAGAACTCAAAAGAAAGATTGTTTAATTTTGATTGATTGAATCTTCTATCTCGTTACCTTAATCCACAAAAAACATAATTTTTAATTAGTTAATCGAAAAACAATTATACGGATTCATATCTTAAATTGAAGCATATACATCTCCATTGAATTTCACAATACAATATCACTTCTTTACCCTTCATTTTCCCCCCAGGATACGTATCTGTGGAGTATCATATAAGTGTTTGTGTATGTGTCTAGTATCATATAAGTATCCGATGAAAATAATTTTTTAAATTAAAATCATTAATTTCGATACTATGTGGATACGTATCCGCGGAGTATCAGTATTTGATATGTATCATATAGGTCTCTATATGGAGTATCTGGATTTCATAAGCCGTAAGGGAAGAGTGATTTGTGATTTTTTTTATCAAACAAAGATTTATTTAACTTTAAATCTCAGCGGTTGAATGTTTTTTAGTCATATGTCTTGCATCTATAATTCTAAATAGACTAAATAGAGCATTGTCTATATGAAACATACTTAGGTACCGTTTGGTCAGACTTTTCTACGGTATAAAAACTACTTTAAAACAAAGTTAAAATAAAGGTTTTTAAGAAAGAAGTTAAAGTTGTTTGGTTTCTTATTTTATTTTTTTTTTAGTTTTAAAGCTATTTGTAAGTTTTTTTTTAAAGGAAAGCTATTTTTAAGTTAAAAGTTGTTTGGCAAAATATTGTACAAAACTCTGAATTTATTATTTTTTTGGTGGTGTCCGGGGGTTCGAACATCGGACCATGCATATATTTAGGCATTGTCCCTATCAACTGAGCTAAGCTCACGAAGACAAAACTTTGAATTTATTATGAATTAACATAATAAATAAAAAAATGTTTAAAATATTTTTTAAAGGGAAAAAATGTTTAAAATATAAAAGATATTTTTTTACAAATACTATGTTTACTCAAAGACGTTTATTTTGTGTAACATGAATACAAATTTGTATCATCATATAAAGGACTTGCTAAATATTTAAATAGGAGAAATAATTTAAGAAAGCTCAAATAATAACATAAATAATATCAAAATAGTTAGTTTTTTCTTTTCCAATTATACTCTATAACAAATTTCGTTATAAGAATACCATACTTTTGGTGTCATTCAAAAAGATAAAAATTTATATTATATGATATTATATTTGTTATATTGTTGGTGTCATTGAAAAAGACATGTTTAATTTTTTTTTGAATAAGAAAAAGATATGCATAGTTTGTTACAATATAAAGGTGCAATATATATATATATATATATATATATATATATATATATAAGTATAATTTTTTTAGGTATCTATACTTGTACTTTAAATTGAAATCAAAATTTTATAAAAATAATTATATGTATTATGCAACACTAAAAATAAATTATACGCGGCGATTGTAGCTTACTTTTTGCGATTTGCGATTCCAAGCTCTGCTGCTAGGGTTTGAAAAAGTTGCCGTTGTTCCTTGCGATTACACCTCTTCATTGAACGTGGATACTAATTCTTGTTCGGTGCCAAATATGCTAATTAATTGCCTAATTGGATAATTCATAAGGAAGCATGTTTTGCCATTAACTAGGTCACTCTTCTATTAAATTCACTTTACGGCTACACTATTACTTGGTGAGGGGTTTCAATTAATTTGAAGAAAAATTACATTCGCCCACATTATTGATTTTGATAGGATGATTGATTGTTGAGAAGACATACACTATGCATTCTTAATTAGGGTTTCTTTCGTGGTGCTACCATTGAAATTCATTCGCCCACCTCTATTAATATCAAGTAAGAATGCCCTAAACCTGTTTGATGAATTGCTCATGAATAAATAATGTTTTTTTGTCTTCCCTTTTAATAAGGAGTATTGATTTTCCCTTTCAATAAGGAGTATTGTTTTTCGCTTTTAATAAGGTGTTTTGACTTTCCCTTTCAATAAGGAGGTTTTCGTGTTTATCGGAGACAATGAGTTGCATAGCTTGGAATTGTCGTGGGCTTGGTAATCTACGAACGGTTATTGCGTTCAAAAAACTCGTACGAGATAAAAATCCCACATGTGTATTTCTCTCAGAGACTAAGAAAAAAGATTTTGAGATGAACAAGTTTAGGAATGTTCAAGGTTTATCTGGTGTTGTTGCCGTTAGTTGTTCAGGAGAAGGTAGTAGACGTGATGGCGGTCTTGCAATGTTTTGGAAGGAAGGAGTTGAAGTGGATGTATTATCTCTTTCCTCTAACCATATTGATATCTTAATTGCTATTGAGAATGGAGATGAGAAATGGAGGCTTACTAGGGTATATGGTTTTCCGGAATCTCAAATGAAGCATAAAACTTGCGAGTTAATTGACCAGTTATAATTGGTGGAAAGTACTGATAAGTGGCTTCTCATGGGGGATTTTAATCTGATTCTTTCACAGGATGAGAAGGAAGGTGGGAATTTCGGAAGCTCTCAAATGATTTCAATGTTTAGGGACACTCTTCAAAATCACAATCTTTCTGACTTAGGTTTTGAGGGTGATAAATTTACTTGGCATAATAGACAAGATGGTGTGTCTAATATCAAGGCACACACCTTGATAGGATGGTAGCTACGCCAGCCTGGTCCTCATTTTATCCTTCAGCTTCAGTGGTGCATTTAACAAGATATGCTTCAGATCATCTACCTTTGTGGTTGTGGCTTGCTTCTAGGAAGCCAAAGAAAAAACAAAATGTTCTTAAATTACAACGTTTTGAAGAATGTTGGCTACGTGATAGTGGAATTTTGGAAGCAGTGAAAGGTTCTTGGGAGGTGGTAGAGGATGCTATGTCTGACAAAATTAATCGATGTGTGAATGATCCTTCTAACTGGAGTAAGGATCGTTTTGGTGATGTTCCCAATCAGATAAAAATTGTTCAAAAGAAACTAGACGATCTTAATAAGCAAACCCAGCATGAGGGGGTGATGTCAGAAATTCGACGAGTTGAGGCTAGATTGAATGACTTAGTGGAAAGTGAAGAAATTTGGTGGGCTCAGAGGTCTCGTGCTTTGTGGTTAAAGCATGGAGATAAAAATACAAAAAAAATTTCATCAAAAATCTTCTCAGAGAAAATATAGAAATTGGGTGGAATCTATATGTGACGATTACGGGGAAAAATTTGATGATGAGGAAGACATTGCCAGAGTTTTTAATAATTTCTTTCAAGATCTTTTCTCTACAAGTCACCCAGAAAGAATTATTGAAGCTGTGCAAGTGGTCAAAGATAGATTGTCGGATGCTATGCGTAACATATTGGAAGCTGAGTTCATAGAAAATGAGGTTTTCCTAGCCGCTAAAAATTTAAAGCCTCATGCTGCCCCGGGGCCGAACGAAATGCCTGCTTTATTTTATCAACAATTTTGGAGTATAGTTGGTAAAGATGTGACTTCTTTTGCTTTGAAGATTCTCAATGGTGGTGGAAATCCGAGCAACATTAATTATACATATATTTGTCTTATTCCAAAAAAGAAGAAGCCGAAGGTGCCATGTGTTTTTCGACTTATTTCTCTTTGCAATGTCATTTTAAAAATAATTACAAAAACAATTGCAAATAAGTTGAAATTGATTCTTCCGGATATCATTGGAAAATTCCAAAGTGCTTTTGTGCCGGGACATTTAATTATTGATAATGCCTTACTAGCCTTTGAATCTTTCCATTATATGAGGAAAAAAAGAAAAGGCAAGAAGGGGTGTGTGGCGTTAAAGCTAGATATGTCAAAAGCATATGATTGTATCGAGTGGAATTTTTTGATTGAGGTGCTTCAGTCTATGGGTTTTTCTCAGAAATGGCAGAACTTGATTTTCAATTGTATTTCCACTGTTTCTTTCTCTGTGTTGTTGAATGGAAGTCCTTGTCAGAAGTTTTATCCTCAACGAGGTCTCCGTCAAGGGGACCCTTTATCTCCTTACCTATTTATCATATGTGCTGAGGTTTTTTCTGGGCTTCTTAATAAAGCACAAGCAGAAAAACGCCTTCATGGAATTCAAATAGCTAGAGGAGCTCCAAAAATTAATCATTTATTTTTTTTGCAGATGATAGCCTCATTTTCTGTAGGGATTCTTTTCAAGATTCTCAGACCATTCAAGAAATTCTTAATACTTACCAATCTGCTTCTGGTCAACTTATTAATTTGGACAAATCTGATATCTCTTTTAGCCGAAATGTACCTGATGATCGTAAAATTTTGTTCCACGGTTGGATGCAAATTAAGGTTGTTGAGTGTCATTCAAAGTATCTAGGGCTGCCTGCTTTTGTTGGTAGGTCTAAGAAACAGGTTTTCAATTTTGTCCAAGATAGGGTGTGGAAGAAGTTGAAAGGTTGGAAAGAAAAATTTCTATCAACTGCTGAGAGAGAAGTTTTAATTAAATCAGTGGTTCAAGCTATTACTACGTATGTAATGAGTTGTTTTCTACTTCTGATGGGTTTATGTGAGCATATTGAAAGTATAATTAGTAAGTTTTGATGGGGTAGCAATCAAGGTGAACGTAAAATCCATTGGATTAAATGGGAGACATTATGTAAGGAAAAAAAGAAAGGTAGAATAGGCTTTCGAACATTTCATGAGTTCAACCTTGCACTGTTGTCTAAACAAGGTTGGCGTATTATGCACAACGTTCACCTAGAAGCAATTTGCAAGCACGAGTGGATGTTATTGATTCTCACAATGTTTGAAAGCCAGGTATTTTCCTAGAAGCAATTTCTTGAAAGCTTCAACTGGTTACTGCCCAAGTTATACATGGAGATGTATTTTCCAAGCACGAGTGGATGTTATTGAGAAAGCTGGTATTTGGAGAGTAGGAGACGGTCGTCTAATTAATGTATGGGAGGATAATTGGCTTCCTTACCAAAATGGACACAAGATTTGGTCCCCTAAACCCCCTAATTGTGATATTAGTTTTGTTTCAAATCTCATTCACCATGATATTCGATGTTGGAATGCTCTTTTAATTATTAAAAATTTTCTTCTTTTTGAGGCTCAACAAATTCTTCAAATGCCAATTTCTTTCTCTCAATTGCAAGATGAATTTGTGTGGGGTACTTCACGGTCAGCTACTTTTTCTGTGAAGAGTTCATATCATTTCTTAAAGGCAAGGCGTGAAGCAGATGGCTCACATAGCTCAATGCAGGACAATAATCACCAAGTGTGGAAAAAATTATGGAAAATAAAAAGTATTCCAAAACACATCACTTTTCTTGGAGGATTCTACATGAAAAACTACCAGTAAAAAATGATTTGTTTAAAAGAGGAATAATTAGCGATCCATTGTGTGTTCTTTGTAGGGAACACAATGAGACAATTTCACACCTCTTTATGGAGTGTCATTGGTCAAAGCAAATATGGTTTGCTTCCTCTTTAGGTGTGGTATTTAATTCGCATGATTCTAGGTATGTTCCTTTTCATAAGTGGTTAGAGGAAAATATTATTGATGTTGATGAGGATATTATAGTCCATGTTCTGGTCTTGTGTTATGAGATATGGTGTGCTATAAATAAGAAATGTTTTGAGGGGACTGATGTTGATGTGGCTGCCACTATTCAAAAGGCACAAAGATCTATTGTGAATTTTAAGAGTGCTAGTAAGGTGTTGGTGGAGACACTAAGTGGAGGCCCAATTTTGCCAATATCTGATGTTCATTGGACACCTCCTTTTAGTGGTTTCTATAAAATAAAATCAAATCTTTATAAAACTAAACTAAATAAAGCATTAAAATAGACTAATTAATGACTCATCAAACTCCCCCACACTTGAATATTTGCTTGTCCTCAAGCAAAAGGCAATGGACATAACAGCAACTAAAAGGATTAATTATGGCAATGCAATTGAAAACACAAGTCTCTTTGAAGGTTTTGTTTCAAGTACACTAATCATAATTTCAAACATTCCTCGTGAACCTATTCAACCCAACATCAAGTCTCAAGTGAGTGTGTGTGTGCAGTCCAACCTTTTTCTTGCTCCTGTATAAGACAGATATTATGAGGAACAGGTTCTATCCTTAATGCTAAAGTAACCGAGAAAAGTCCTTTCTTCATTTCATATAAGAGTGATGGGAATTTAAGTTAAAATTGAATTAAATTAACAATTAAGCACAAGGGGCTGCAGATGCTTAGGGGTTATCTATCCTCATAGGAAGTCTTTTTGGATGTAATTGTCCTTTCCCCCTAGATTCAAAATCACCCTAAGCAGTGCTGCAAAATTTTCTTTTATTTCATCTCCGCGTAGGAAGTCTTTTTGGATGTAATTGTCCTTTCCCCCTAGCATTGATGAATTTATGTTTCTTTAAGTTCAAATTAGGGAGTCACCACCACAATTAGGAAGTTAGGGATTGTCCTTTCCCCCACATGTTGGTGCCATTCTCCCGCCCCATTTAACTTTAACAATTAAGAATATAACAATAAGGCACAATTGATTATTTTCCCACACAAACTTATACTACTTTTACTCTAAAGACTTTAAAGGGTCAAAGTTAACACTAAAGATAGAACGTGCTCCTTAAAATACCTACTCATACTTTTTCTCAAAGATTGCAACCGGGTGCTTTTCTCATTGGAGAATTTTTCACAATAAAACAAGATATGGGTATAGCAAGAACACAAGAAACACAAGAAATCATTTTTATGTACAAGAAACAACCTTTAAAGAAGAGACAAAACAAAAAAATTTATGCCATATTTTACATTAAAAACAAGCTACTTATCATGCCTTTTGCTATAAAAACAAAACAAAAGAAGAAAGTTCAAGGGAGTTTGGACACTACACTTAGGGGAAGCATTGTCCTCAATTATTCAAAGAAAAAGAAATTAAAAAGAGAAGAAGAAGAAGGAGAAGTAGAAGAAGAAGGAGTAGAAGAGATAGATAGAGAGAGTAGGAGAAAGAGAGAAGAGAGAAGGGAAGAGAGGAAGAGGAAAGCTCACATTTTCTCATTGAGGTCCATAGGGAGGACCTTGGAGATTGAATTGGTGTATCATCCTTCAGAGCATTTGATTTTTTTCTTCCGACAAGCGGTTACCCCTTTGGACTTCATTTCTTAGCCCTAAGAGTTCTACACCTTGCCTTTGTTGCTTGGTGCTTATCCTCTCGACCTCGGTTTGCATCCATGCCCATCTTTGATCGTCATTTAGCTCTCCGGCTTCATGGTCATGGTGCTCTCCCTCATGGTGCAAGTTTGCACCTTCTCCTTCATCATGGTGCTCATGTACCTGTTCATTATCAACATACAACAAATTTTCCTCCACCTCGGTGTTAGTCCGAGATGGGTTAGGAAGCAAAAAAAGAATAGGTACATTGAGTTTAAGGGCATATTGCATGGGTGGATGATGTGTAATGAATTTCATAGAGATTAGTGTCTCTATGTTAAGCCTATTGTTGCCCTCAATTTGATTTATCCCCTCCTCCTCACTTACTCTAAACTTCCTAGCAATGAATGTGATAACCCCCCCGACCACTATGTCAGCTACAAGATTAGGCTTAGTTCCTATTGAGGCAAGGTAGTCAAGCATGTAAAAACAAGTATTCACGGGATTATTGTGAAGCATAGCCCAAAGCATAAAGAGTTCATCCGTCCTACATGTTCCTACTTCCTTCCTACCCTAAATGGTACAAGCCATTACCCTTTGAAGGTACCTAAGGACTGGGTTATGAATGTTACTAGCCTTATTGGAACGTCAAACATATTGATTTAAACCGGTGATGCATTTCCAAAAGCTAGCAGGGTCATAGTCGTCCGGCTTTAGAGCTTGATTCCAAGAGTCATGTATGAACCCCGCATTTGCGAAGCCCATTTCATTGCAAAAGTTTTCAAGGGACATCTCGTAATCAATATTCAAAAGCCGGAAGGAAACTCTATGATCGGGGTCATCTAAATTCAACTTATCTTTCTTGAATTGAATAGAACTTAAAAACTCATAAGTAAAATTCTCACATCCCCTCATAGGTCTAAGCATCTCACCCCATCCTAATCTATGCAGCAATTCAAAAGCATTGTCCCTAATCTCTAAGACATTCATAGTATGAGAATTAGGGTATCTACAAGGATGCAAAGGTTTAGTGATAAGAACTTTATACCTTTCTTTTTGGTTGCTATCATTGAAGGTGATGCCATGATTCTTAGCCGGTGCTCTTTTCTTTTGTGGAGGTCCTCCGAAAGAACTTGCTGGCTCCTTGCCACTTCTCCTTGAAGCCATTGAACCTTGACCTTGGGTTGACCTTAAGTTTTGGGTGAAGGTTAGGGTTGGGAAGAGTTTGTGTGGAAAAAGTTGGTTTAGGGTTGGGGATGATGTTTTACAAAGGCTTATGGGTTTAGAAGTAGAGATTGGTCAAGATTTTGTGGTTTTTGGGTTAGGGTTTATGGAGATAAGGGTTTGGTGAATTATGGATTTGAATGGATGAAAGTTGTTTTTGATTGGTGGTTTGTGTTTGGAATTGATTTGGTGAAAGAATTGTGTGAATTGGTGGAGTTTTGAGTGAGATATGAAGGTTTGAAATTGGGTGGTTATGGAGGTTTAGAGAGAAGTTTGAAAGATGAAAGAGGGTTGTGTTTGAGAATGAGGAAGAAGGAAAGAAATTTTTGTGTTATAGTAGGCTAGAAATCGGGCACGGCCGTGCCACCTATTGGCACGGGCCGTGCCAATTTACTGGAGTTTTGGCTTGAACATCTGCCACGGCCGTGCCAACCTTAGCACGGGCCGTGCCAACCTTCTGGACATAGGGGGTTCAAAATTTTCAACTTTTCTTGAATCACGCTCGGACAATTACCTACAAAACACTTAAAACAAAGGAAAACAAACAAAATAAAGCAAATAAATGCGTGGGTTGCCTCCCACGAAGCTCTCTTTTAGTGTCATTAGCTTGACGGTTAGAAAGGGTCCTTAGAATGGATCAAAGATATCATATTGTGTAGATGACGCTATAAAACGTTCTTTCACAACATGATCTTTAAGCATGCAACAAGAGTAAAGAGCGGGACCTTTCATAACGTTTTCCAACTCAAAGCCGACCATTGTATCACTCACTTGAAAGACAATCCTACCAAGTTTAACATCTATGAGAGCTCCCGCAGTGGCGAGGAAAGGTCTACCTAGGATTATAGGGACGTCTTCGTCCTCCTTAATGTCAATGACTATAAAATCAGTCGGGATGTATATCCCTTCTATCTTAACAGGTATGTCCTCAACAAATCCTATTGGTTTCATGGTAGAACGATCAACTAACTTCAATTCTATCTCGGTAGGTTTCAACTCTCCTATTCCCATCCATTTAAAGAGGGACAAAGGTAACAAACTAACGCTAGCTCCTAAGTCACACAAGGCATTGTCAACGGTCTCACTCCCAATCATACAAGGTATGGCAAAACTACCTGGATCTCTAAGCTTAGGGGGTGTCTTTTGGATGATTGCACTAGTGTCCTTAGCCAAAGTTATTGTCTCACTATGCTCTATAGCCCTTTTCTTTGAAAAAATTTCCTTTAAAAACTTGGCATATAGAGGCATCCTAGACAAAGCTTCCGCAAGGGGGATTTTTATGCAAATTCTTTTAAGGATGTTGACAAACTTATTAAATTGACCCTCTAATTTAAGTTTAGCAATATTTAATGGGGAAGGAGCTTGGGTCTTATCAAGTGGTTTCTCACTCTCTATCACAGTTTTCTCACCTAAAAGCTTGACATTTTCTTTCTCGATGTTTTGAACCTTAGCAATAGTATCTCCTAACTTACTACCCTCAAAAGATATGACATTAACATGAGCTTTAGGGTTGGCTTCGGTTTGACCAGGAAAGACTCCCGGTGCTTGAGAAAGAGTGGACACTTGTTGGGCTATTTGGGAGATTTGTGTTTCAAGCATTTTAGAATGAGTAGAGATAGAATCAACCTTGGTATTGAGTTTGGAAAGAGAATCGTTCAGAAATCCGGTTTGGTTTTTAAGTTCTTGAAGTTGTTTATTTTGGTTGGCAATAGAATTTTCCAACAAAATTTCCAAATTGGATTTTTGACCGAATCTCTGGTTGTTTGCATAACCAGGTGGTGCTACTTATCCATAGGGATTTTGATTTTTGTAAAAATTTTGATTTTGTCTCATCCCTTGGTTGTATTGAGCATAATTCATTTGCTCAACACCATTAATAGCACTACCTAGTTGGCAATCAACACCTACATGACCAGTTATACCACAGATTTCACAAGAAGAAGGAGTAGAAGCAGAATTGATGGCACTAACGTTGAATTTTTCAAATTTTTCCGTTAATGCATCAATTTTAGAAGCAAGGTGATCATAGTTAGAGACTTCATACATACCTACCTCCTTTTTGGAGGTTGAAGAACTAGTGATGGCTCTCTCGTCGGTCCATTTGTAATGATTCTGAGCCATGTCTTCAATCAAGGCGTATGCCTCCGTGTAGTTCTTGTTCATTAGAGCTCCACCTGCAGCTGCATCAACAGACATCTTAGTGGTATAAGATAGGCCATTATAAAAGGTGTGGACTATGAGCCAACTCTCTAGACCATGGTGGGGACAAAGTCTAAGCATTTCTTTGAAACGCTCCCACGCATCGTAGAGAGATTCCCCATCTTTTTGATTGAACCGAGTAATTTGGTCCCTAAGTTTAGCAGTTTTGGATGGGGGAAAGAATCGGGCAAGGAATGCTTGCCTCATTTGATCCCATGAAGTAATGCAACCGACTTCGAGGGAATGAAACCAAGCGCTAGCTCTATCCCTCAAGGAAAAGGGAAAGAGATGAAGTCTTACGACCTCTTGGTTCTCCTTCATGGTTCCACTAATTCGTAGGAAAACGGAGATGTGAAGATTGGGATCCTCGGTGGGGGATCCTGAAAATTGGTTTTGTTGCACCAAGTTAAGTAGGGCAGGCTTAATTTTGAAATTGTCATCCTCAATCGTTGGGTACACAATAATAGCTTGTGGCTCAGCCGTAGGCGTCGTTGCATACTCTTTGAGAGTGCGATTAGCCATGGTGGTATTATTTTGTGCCGCTCTCCTCCTTCTATGTAAGAATCTTTCGATCTCGGGTATGGATACCGCTCGATTTCTAGTTCTTCGCATAAAAGGTTGAGAACCCAAGAAGTTAACGATAACAGAAAAATAAAAAGTTAAAAATAAAAATAAAAAAAGAAAAGAAGAAGAAGAGAGAAATCTAATCACTAAAGAAAAGTTAATTAAATTAGTTAACTCCCCGGCAACGGCGCCAAAAACTTGATAGAACCAAACCGCAAGTGCACAGTCTATAGAAGTAATAATAGTAGTAAGAAGAGTATCGTTCCGCTAGGGAGTTGTTCAATTTAATTAACTTAAAAAGAATGATTAGAGGAGAAGAAAGTTTGTAAAAAGGAGGTTTGATTGCTGAAGGTAAATAACAATAATAATAAAGAGCCTTGGGATTATTGGTTTGTCATAATAACAAATCTTTCACTAGACAAGACTTTAACTTCTAATTCTATGGTTTACACTGTAATTTCTTAAGACCGGTTTCCCTTTAGCCCCTCACCTTTCCGATGAAAGTCCGGTGAGAGTTTACTTCTAGTAACCAAGCCTATTTCGCTGACTTGATTACTAAAGGATGCTTATAAGGATTGAAACTACTTGTGTCTCAATAATTGCAAAGACTATTTCGCTGCCTTTGCAATTATTGTCTAGATTCACTTGTTCCAACATCAAAGCTCCGCTCTCGCTTTATGAATTGATGTTTGGGATGATGGATTAACAATTATCAAACCTACCACTTTCGCTTCTACAGTTTGATAATGGTTAATCCACGTTAAAACGGTGAATCTAAATTAGAAATTACGGTTACATAGAATTAGGGTTAAAGCTTGGTTTGTTAGGATTATATCATTAGACTTTCCCAACAATCCCAAGACAAAGAAGTCTACTCACTCGTGTTCATCGTAGACATGGGGGAAGAAGAGAGAAAACAATAAATTGCGAGAAAGAAATAAAAGAAAGGAACTTTATTGAAATAATAATACTGAAATATTCTAAGCAAAGGTGAATGTTTATGGTGGAGAGCTACTCTATTTATAGCTTTACAATTGACTTAAAAACTAAGCAACTAAAAGGGTAAATCAGTAAAGCTGCAACAGGGTAACTTGGGCTTGAAGAAAAGCAGCAAAAGTAGCTTTGGAGGGTGGCACGGCCGTGCCACATGTTGGCACTGGCCGTGCCAAGCTTCTGACTTGATAGAGACTTATTTTTGTCTCGTATTTTCGTATTTTTGTACTGTATTTGCTCCAGTCCTCTTTCTTTTGCTCCAAGACACCTTCCACCATATATTCGTTCCTAAAATATAATAAAAAGCAATTTAAAGTAAAATATTCAAGAAGGAAATAAATATGCAATAAAATAAAATAAAATCTTTATAAAACTAAACTAAATAAAGCATTAAAATAGACTAATTAATGACTCATCACTCATTATTTAGTTAAATATGCTCTTAAGAATTTAGATTGCATATGGGTCGAAGAAACTCCGCCTTGTATTTCTGTAGTCTTGGCATTTGATTTATTGCCAGACTTTCGTTAATGAAATTGTTTTCAACGTCAAAAAAAAAATTATACGCATTAGCGTAACAAAAAAACTGACAGACAGACATAAAATATTACTCTAAACGCTAATGTGTGTGTATATATATTTGCGAGGTTGAAGAAAGAAAATAAAAATATTTGTGAGGTTGTGTTGATTAAATGATATTCCCTAAAAAAAATGATTAAAGATATTGAAATTAAATATATAAGTGACAAAAAAATAATAAAATTCCTTAAAAAAAGATATTAAAATTAAATGGACCCTCCTTCAAAAAAAATTAAATGGACCGGTTTAAAAAATTAAATTAAATTAAATGGAAGAAAAAAGCAAATTGAAATATAATATTAAAAAATAAAATAAAAGGTTGCCGACGTGAGTTGAAGAGAGGTACTTGTGTAATAAATTGTCGAGAAGTAGTTTTTTGAATTAGCATTCAACAACTTTTGGTCAAAGCTCATTCCATTCAATTTTATACATTATAAAAAAAGTAAAAGGTACTTTATTGATATTGTTTTTGGCCTAGCTTCTCCTTAAAAATGTAGAGAAGCTGAAAAAAATCGGGTCAAACGGTACATTATAACTCTTATAAAAGATCTTCTAGATTTGACAATTTTGGCGAAAATCTATTTATAGTTTTTTTTTTTTAAGAAAATCTATTTATTTTTCATTTATTTTTTAAATAAGAAAATCTATTTATTGTAAACAGCGATACCAAAATACTTTTATTTTTTAGATTTAAAAATTTCAAACACAATGCATAGACTGTTATTTTTTGAAAGAATCAGAATTTTTTTTGAAAAAAATAATTATGAATATAGTCAGAAGTTTTATTGATACGAAGATCGAAAATGAATTAAGTTTCAATAAGACCGTGTGCTCCCTAAAAAAAAACCTGTGTTTTTTTTTTGTGTTCGGGGTTCGAACCCGGATCTTGCATATATTATGTGTTGCGCTTATTAACTGAGTTAAATTCACAGAGACAATACGATCGTGTGTTTTTTTTTAAGCAAAAAGAGGTGCAGATGGTGAATCAACTGCAACACCCTAGAAATATATAGATAAAAGAAACAAGAACAAAAGGAGAAGGGGGACATAAACCAAAACCTTCTCAAACAAAGAAAAAGCAAAACAAGAAAAACAAAGCAAGATAGAAAATAAAAAGCTTAAAAAAAAAAAAAAGATAGCAAGGAGAGAAACAAAACCCAAAGATGGAACTCAAATCAATTTGGAGGTCTGCCCCTAGAATGAGTGTTATGAACCTGAAAATGTTTCTGCACCTTTTTTTTCTTAGACTTAGACACCTCAATAAAAGGCTCTTCTTTAGCAACAGAACAGTTCTTCAAGTAGTTGATAACTGCCTCTCTTTCTTCCTCATCAACATAAACCCGAGGCACACTTGTACAAGCATCATTGCCTTTCAAATATGGTCGCAAAATCTCCAAGTCATGAGCAATGTTAGGATTTAAAACCTCTTTAGAAACCATGACAATGGAAGAACCTAAACCATACCAAGCTGGGTCTTGATTATAGTCTAAGTTTGTCACAGTCTAAGTTTGTCACAGCGTCACTCCAAGGACCAACGATGTGCATATCAGGAAATTCGTTGCTCTATTGGTCTACAACTTTTATTTCAGTCATAGCTTCAACAGGTGTTGATTGAACCTGAATTGCCCCCAACAGAAGTGCTAGAATATAGTTCTTCCTCAAGGTTTATAACATCACCCACCAACACATTAGTTGTTACTTCCTTAGACCTCATTATGTCACGAATAATAGGATCTTCATCAACCACAGTATTACTACAGCCTTGCACATGCCTTTTTGGGACATTCTTAACAAGATTATCCTTAGTGGACAACTTTTCACGAGCAATTTTGTTGGCAGGATTTTTTTTACAATGATCCGTTGAATGACAAATAGAATTACAAGTGAAACAAAAGTATGGAGGATGCTCATACTCAATCTCAATGTTAAAAGAAAAATTATCTCTTTCAACACACAAAGTATCAGGAATAAATCCAGCAAAATTGATATCTACTAGAACACGAGCATAGTGACCAAATGAATTGTTTCTAGTATTCTCATCAATTATTATAGGGGTACCAATAGCCCCAGCAATCTCAAAAAGGATTCTATCTTGCCAATATTCCAGTGGAAGATAATGAAAATGTACCCATACCTGACTATTGGTTTAAGTCTGATTAAAGGAAGTAAAATCCGGAGTCCAGCGCGATAAGCATAACACTCCTGACTTTAAGTTCCAAGCGCCATTTGACCAGACACTTCTAAGATCATCAGCAGATGAGAATCGAAATTCAAAAAAACCCTACCCATAGGAATCATCTTCCATTGATCAAGAGGTTTCAACAAATGCGAGAGTTTAGCGCGTAAGTTTTTAGATGATAAAGGCTTATCCCCTTTAGACAACACTAATCTACCATGGAGGTAATGCTTGCAGTTATCTAGACGAGATTGGTAAACATCCTCCGAAATTTTGATTGAAAGGGAATTACCTTTCGAACAAGGTTTCGGGAGATCAGACAAAGGAACCTTCACTTTGTTGAGAAGAGCCTGTGCAAAACTTCGAGTTGAAACAGGCTTCTGCGTAGGCTTCGGCGTATGTGAGATCATGCAAGGACAAGGACATACGAATTGTGCCGTAAGAGCAGACATAGCAGACCTTCGAAACCTACGAAACAGAAACATCAATCTGCAAACTGTGACTATATGCCTTGACAGGAATACTTTGGTTTTGATGATTGACAAAAGAAGTCCTAGAAGAACAAAGATGCAAAAAGCGGAAAAGAAGATTCAAGCTTTCAAGTCTTGAATTTTATTTTTATTTGTATTAGGACTTTATGTAAGTAGTAGAAAAAGCTCTCATGAAAATAAATCACACACTCACAATGATTTTCATCTAAAGTGATTTTACATGAAAATATTTTTTGCATGAAAAGTCATATTTTATTTTGGAATTTGCATAATTATTTTGAACATAAAAAGAACTTTATTATGCATTTGATTTGAACTCTATTTTGGGAATAACATGACTACAATGATTTATGTCTTTATGATAACAAGTTGACCGAGTTATAATACATTGTGTCATTTGGCAAAAAATCATTTTCATGCCGTTGGAAACATTTTGTTATGTCTTAATGGATTTAAAAGATTCAACCTATTATTCAATTACAAACAACGGCTAGTTGTTTTATGTTAAATGACAATGACTATTTTCATTAAGAGTCCAACGGCTGAATTTTTTTTCAACGCATCTCATATCATTTTTGACTATAAATAGGTGCATTGTTTTAGGTCTTGGAACAACTCATATTTTCACTAAACATTGTCAAAAATATTATTCATCACTCTCATTATTTATACACTTGCTAATTTATTTTCTTGAGAGCTATTTTATACTTGTTTTATCTTGGTTTTTCGGGTGTCAAACATTGATTAAGTTTGAACCTTTTTAACCTTTGATATCTCATTTTTTCTTGGGAAGGGGAAAATAAGAAAAACCCTTGAGAATCGAGGTCCGGGAGTTGTTTTCGCTACGGGAAGGTGTTAGACACCCATAACAACTATAATATCCTATAGGAACCGTCTTTACTTTCTACGCACGCGCTTTATTTTTAAATGCTATTTGAAAGTGTTATTTACACCTAAGGGTTTGCTAGGTTAAGAATTGGAGGGAGAAGAATGTGTTTGAATTTTTTGTTTTATTGGACTTGGAGAAGTTTTGACTTCTTGCCTACATACCCTTTTAAGGGATCAAACTCCATGTAGTTCTCTTCCAAAAAATGTTTTAGTTTTCGTTGGTTGATTTTAATTTTGAAAATGGAATTTTGAAGAACAAGAGAGAGAGGCCTCAAGGGCATAAGATTTGGAAAATGTGAGGTGGAATTAGTTATTTTGCAAAAAAAAAGAGTCTAAATATGATTAAAATTCATTAAAGTTTTTTGCTTAAGAAAATAAAGGGAAATTCAATGGGATTTTGATCCCAAGGTTTCTTTGGAAAATTATTTGAGTGAAGTTGTTCATGTTTTTTGGAAAAGAGGATTTTCCTAAGTATTGTGATTCCTAAACATACATCTAAAACATACATTCCCTAAGCATACATCTAAAGTATCCATGTGATGTGTGTGCATGTGCCGGTGCTTGTGTCGGTGTACATCATTAGAGTCCATTGTCCTTTACATATGCCCTAGTTTACATTCTATGGTCTTGCAAGAAATTAAAAGCATAAGGTAAAGTACAAAAATCCCTAAGTTTTTTACATGCTAAGTCTTGGCATGAAAATTAAAGTGCAAGAAATAAAACTAAAGCTAAAGAATGAAATATGCTTATGGAATGTATGAGACATGAAATGAAAGGGGTTAGTAGCACCAAATATAATGAAGAAACAATAAGGCAAGAAAATACTAAACAAAGGCAAGAACACAAAGATAAAGTGTTAAAGCATACTAGAAATTAATCACAATGCTTCAAAATGCACATGACTCATAATTTCCCCATTATGACAATTTTAAAATGAGTTTCAATGCAGCCAAGATGTGAGAATTAGAGGTTCATGCTCAAGTTACAAAATTGTGATTCATCTCTAGATATATTTAACATTTTATTTTCTCAAACAATCATTAATTTGCCTTGTAAAGCAAGTAACTAATCACACATATTCACATACATCAAGAAACACATCCAAACAGTGACAAATCCATCACCAATTCACACATTACAAATCACAAACATACACCAAAAATTGGCATCAAAATTATGCACATTTTCACAAGTTTTTAACATAAAATTCAAGAAATAAAGCAAAACACAACACATTATTTTTTATCCATTTTTAACATGTCAAAAATATCCTAAGAAACAAGTCTCAAGTGTCAAAAATAGTTGCAAAAGAGTTCACAAGGTCTGTAGAAGTTTTTAACAAGATTTTTAACAAAAATGTAAAAAGAATTGAATTAACAAAGAGCAAATTATTTTCATGTATTTTCATCAATATTAATATGTAAAACACATCAAAATTCATTGAAAATAACAAGAAAATATTGAACAAAATTTTTAGGAATTTTTATCAAAGTTTTTTAGGCAAAGGTGGTGCAAACAGCAAGAAACAGTGTGAGAATAGCACAAACATAGCAAGAAAACGAAATCCAGTCAAACAGAGGTCCAGGCCCAAGATCCTGTATGGGTCTGGACTATCCAAACGCGTCAGGAGCGTTGGATTGATCCAGATCCTCCTAACCCTAGATCTAACGGTGACGAGGCAACCTAGAGGCTTATATAAGCCTCTCTCCAACGTTTCCTTCATTTTCCCTTCTCCTTTCTCTCTCTAACTTCTCTCCTAGTGAGAGAAGCTCTGCAATCTCTCTTCTTCTCCGATCACCTTCACCGCTGGTTTCTGGAATGAAACGGCTGGAGAAGATGAAGATTCATCGGAATCTTCATCGTCACCGCCGTGAATTCCAAATTCCGGCGAGACCTTGACAACTCCGATCTACATGGATCTAAACCCTAACTTGCTCTATTTTTCATGCTGATTACGAATATGAACTTAGATTTACAAAATAAACGGTGAATCTTCGTAGATCTACATTTTAGGGTTCGGTTTTCAAATCTTTTTCAATCTTTTTCAATCTTTGAAAGAACAAGTCTTAGAACTTGTTAATCTGCTTCGATTCACCGTTTATTTGTGTTAATAGACCTTTGTTGAGCTTTTGCAATGAAAACGAAGAAGTTTTTGTGAAGTTACCTGAGTTAATCGGAGATTCGAACAAAGATTTTGCTAGAGAACTTCGTAACTGCTTCTGATTCTTCTGGTAAGTTTGAACCGAAAATAAATTGGTGTTCTTCTCTTCTTCTTCTTCACTGGTTCAAAACTTGCTTCGATTCTTTCTTTTTCTCACTTCTCTCATTGTGATCATACAAATTCGTTGAATTTGTGCTTGAATTGCATTTATTCCAGTTCGATGATGAAGATTCACCTTCGAATCTCTAAGAACTGCAATGAATTTGCTTCAATTCGATTCAATTTTTGGTTCTGGAAATTTAGGGTTTGATGAATATTCTTGGTGATTTTCTGGAACGGTTAGGGTTTTGATCTAACTGAATGGAGAGAGAAAGCTTCTTTCTGTTTCTGTGATTTGATGAGTTGGCGTGTAACGAATGGTGTTGTTGGTACTGTGCATTGATGATGTGTCGTATTTATAGCTGACATGTGTGATATCTGAACCAATAGCTTGCTGACACCTGTACTGGACTTGTTTGGCTCGGCCTTGGACTAATTTTGGACTTGGGACCTTTTTGCAAATTTTGAAAGTTAAGGGACCAATCTGCAATTAACAAAAAATGAACTGGACTGCAATTTTTTTTAGACTAAAGGACTAAAATGTAAATTGAAAAAGACTTTAAAAGGAAAATAAAATGGAAGAAAGGACCAAAGTGCAATTTTTAAAATCTTGAAGGACTGAAATGCAATTTTTTTTAAAATCTTGAAGGACTGAAATACAAATAATAATAAAATTGGAATAAAATTGGTAAATGGGAAAAAACGTAAAGTGAAACCAATAAAAAAACACAAAATGGACTAAAATGAACCAATTACATAAATGAGGTACTTCAAAGTAACCTCTCTCTGTCAAAATTTTGTGTGAAATGACCAAAATGCCCCTAGGGACTAAAATGACTCAAAATGACTCAAACACAATTTTAAAATGGTTTTTAACAGGGAATTAAAGAAAGAGTTTATACAAGCAAATTGAAAAGACTCAGAGACAATTTTTAGGGACTAAGAAAAGTTTTAACACAGGAAATGACCAAAATGCCCTTAGGGACTAAATTGGCCCAAAATGACTCAGATACAATCTTTGAAATTGATTTTAATCATGGAATTGAAACAAGGATTTATACAAACAAATTGAAAAAACTCAGAGACAATTTTCAAGGACTAGAATGAGTTTGAATGCAGGAAATGACTAAAATACCCTTTTTCATGAATTTTGCAAATAACATTGAAATGAAATGCAGAGAAATATGCAATTGATCAGAGAGAATCTTCAAATAACTTGGAATGCAAGAAAGACCCTTTGGATGGTTTAAAATGCAAGAAAACATAGACAAAGGCACAATTGAAAATTTTTCAAAACAAAGACAGTAAAACATGCAGCTAAAGCATAGTAAAATATCAGGGTAAACAATATCAAATTGGCAATCTCTCAAGAGTAATAGACACATATCAGAGATGGAAAAATATTTTGAGCAAGTATTTTTAGGTCCAAAATTAGGGTATAACAGCTGCCCCTATTTAAGTTTCTTTGTCCGGAGAGTCAAGGGACGAAGTCTTTGATTTGACGGGACGAAGATACTTAAATATTAACACTTGCACTGTTTTTGGACATAAAAATACGCTCTCATATTTGCAAAACATGAATGCCATGCAACATTTTGATTATGAATGCGAGACAAACAACTGGAATCTACAGAGCATGTCATATCACTGGGGATCTAGGTAGACATTGACAGGGTAGACAAACCAGGGGATAAAAGGTAGGTACAAGCTGTTCTTTGGATCGAACTAGCCACTTGACCATGTAATACAAACAGAAGGTGAGTATAAGCTGTTCTTTGGATCGAACTCGCTGCTTGACTGGGAATAGAAATACAAGACAGGTACAAGCTGTTCTTTGGATCGAACTTGTCACTTGACCGGGAACATAGACATATAGGCAGATACAAGCTATTCTTTGGATCGAACTTGCTACTTGATCAAAAGCACAAACAGATAGGCATGTACAAACTGTTCTTTGGATCGAACTTGCTGTTTGACCTGGAGACATAGACAAAAGGCTGATACAAGCTGTTCTTTGGATCGAACTCGCTGCTTGATCAATATCACAACATGCAGGCAGGTGCAAACTGTTCTTTGGATCGAACTTATCGTTTGACCGATAACAAAACATAAGCAGGGTACAAACTGTTCTTTGGATCGAACTTGTCGTTTGAGTGATAACAAAACATAAGCAGGGTACAAACTGTTCTTTGGATCGAACTTGTCGTTTGACCGGAAACATAGGCATATAAGCAGGTACAAGCTGTTCGTTGGATCGAACTTGTCACTTGACCAATAACAAGACATACAACAAGATACATTGAAGGTTTGAATCAAGATACAAATTGAGGGTAGACTGACATTGACTTAATTTGGAGATAGACATGACCATTATTGTTGGCCCAAAAGCAAATTGAGAGTGGATTAGCATTGATTTGAATTGAATTGAAAGTTGACATTGAAAGAGACATTGAAAGTTGAAAATAATCAGAGACATAGACATAGACATGGTATTGAATTGAGAGTTTAACAGAGACATAGACATAGGCATTGAATTGAGGCTTGAAATTGAATTGATTTGTAAGTTGAGATTGAGTTGAATTGAAATTGAGATTGGAAATGCAACATGTATGTATGGTATAACAAGATCATTAAATGTATGAGCACATAAAATGCATGATTATGCATGTATGAATGCTTGGAAATGCTTGATTGGTTTATAGTTTGGCATGAAAGCTTCACAGAGACAGATAAAACATTGGAAGATTGGGCACGTAGTGGCTCGTGCTATAACATATACACAGGAATCCTCTTTGGAGAGACCGTCGTTGAGAGACGTATCAAAACCATGGCTGAGGGCAATATCTCACATTACATATACAAAACTTGCAGAAGAGGGAACCTTGGAAGATTCCTTGATACAGGTTGCCATTGCTAGGCGTATCAGTGCTGGGTAAACATTGGATGTTTGCATCTGTGGTCAATGCTTTTCCTATCATTTTTCATTCTTTCTTTTTCATTCTTTCATTTTTCGATCCCATTTTTGCCTGAACCGCCCTTTCGGGTTTTCGATTCACCGGGAATAAATTCTTTTCATTGCCCCATTTTTGCCTGAATTGCCTTCATAGGTTGTCAATCAGCGGGGTGCTCATTTTTGCCTAAGCCGCCCTTTCGGGTTTTCGACTTAGCGAGCTTTTTCATTTCCATTTTCATTTTTTCACTTTCATTCTGTTTTTTCATTCTTGCCATTGACCACAGATCATCCTGGGGAACAACCTGCTTGTAACATGTATTGAAATAGACATTGACACTCATTTATTCATGCATGTTTCATTGGAATGTACCCTGTTGCTCAGGTTTGCTTTCAAAATAGACAGAAAGAAGATTTTTCAATTTTCAAAGATGTTTGTTTCAGATATTGACATTATCAAAATAGAAAGAAAATATTTTGTACATAGCATTGAAAATAGAAAGAAAGTAGAGTTTCAAACAAAAGCACAGGCTCAAATTGATGTAGTAGAGTGGAAGTCAGCCAAAGACATAACTCCACGGATTTACAAAGCTTGGAAAATGGTAATTTTATTGGTTGGTGGTACATTGAACACGATGACCGCTACATTTCATAGAAATTATGAATTCACAAGTACAGAAATTTCTGATGAAGACGATCATTGACAACTGCAGATGCCCCAAGGGGTGATGGTGATTTGCCAGACATAGTTACTTGTCTTTCATTATCAATCTCATTTTTGCATGAACCGCCCTTTCGGGTTTTCGGCTCATCAAGACGCTCATTTTTGCCTGAATTGCGTACAATCTCAGCGAGCTTTTTCATATTATTTTTTTTGTCCCTAACTTTTGCCTGGATCGCCCTTTCGGGTTTTCGATCCACCGGGAAGCGCATTTTTGCCTAGGCCGCCCTTTCGGGTTTTCGACCTACCACGCTATTCTTTTCATATTTTTAGACAAAGTATTTCTTGACTATATCGGCATTTACAGGATTCGGAAGTTCAACACCATTCATGTGTGTAAGGATCAAAGCACCACCAGAGAAAGCCTTCTTGACAACATAAGGTCCTTCATAGTTAGGTGTCCACTTGCCCCTTGGGTCGGGTTGCTGGCTTATCCTCCTTTTCAATACAAGTTCGCCTTCCTTGAATTCACGAGGCCGGACTTTCTTGTCAAAAGCATTCTTCATTCGCACTTGATACAACTGTCCATGAGCCATAGCGTCCATGCGTTTCTCTTCAATCAAGTTCAACTGGTCATACCGACTTTGACACCATTCGGCCTCAGTTAATTTTGCTTCCATGATCACTCGAAGAGACGGAATTTCCACTTCCAGAGGGAGAACTGCTTCCATACCATATACCAGAGAGAAAGGAGTTGCCCCGGTTGAACTACGCACTGTAGTACGGTAACCATGCAAGGCAAAAGGGAGCATCTCATGCCAGTCTTTGTAAGTAGTGACCATCTTCTGAACAATCTTCTTGATATTCTTGTTAGCGGCCTCAACTGCACCATTCATCTGAGGTCTATAAGGAGAAGAGTTGTGATGTTTGTTATACCCTAATTTTGGACCTAAAAATACTAGCTCAATTCTTCTTTTCTTGCATTTCAAGTCATTTGAATTTGTCCTTGATCAATTGCACCTTCCTCTGCATCTTATTTCAATGTTATTTGCAAAATTCATGAAAAGGGTATTTTAGTCATTTCCTGCATTCAAATTCATTTTAGTCCTTGAAAATTGTTTGTGTCTTTTCATTTGATTTGTATAAGTCCTTGTTTCACTCTCATGTTAAAATCCATTTCAAAAAATTACATTTGAAGTCATTTTGAGTCAGTTTAGCCCCTAGGGGCATTTTAGTCATTTCCTATGCTAAAATTTCTTTCAATCTTTGAAAAGTTGTCCCTGAGTCCTTTCAATTGGTTTGAATGAATTTTTTTTTAATTCCATGTTAAAATCCATTTCAAAAATCACATTTGAAGTCTTTGAGTCAGTTTAGCCCCTAGGGGCATTTTAGTCATTTCCTGTGTTAAAATTCCTTTTAATCCCTAAAAAATTGTCTCTGAGTCTTTTAATTTGCTTGTATAAATTCTTGCTTTAATTCCCTGTTAAAAAATTATTTTAAAATTGCATTTGAGTCATTTCGAGTCATTTTAGTCCCTAAGGGCATTTTGGTCATTTCACATGAAATTTTGACGGAGAAAGGTTACTTTGAAGTACTTCATTTCAGTAATTGGTTCATTTTAGTCCGTTTTGTTATTTTTAATCGTTTCACTTTACGTTAATTTTCAAAATTACTTTTTTTATGCAACTTTAGTTAATTTTGCATTTTAGTCCTCAAGTTGTTAAAATTGCATTGTAATTCATTTTTGTCCAAGAAGTTAGTTACGCCACATGTCCTACTCCTATTGGTCCAAAAATTCACACATCACCTATATAATGGGTCCCATGGTCAAAGAGTCAACACACTAATCATTTTTCACAAATACACAAAAATCACAAAAAATCAATTTTCTTTTCCCTCTTTCTTCTCCAAATCGCAAGCACCTCCATCACCATCATAACCAACTTTTTCCACCACCTCTAACCTCCATAACAAACTCTTTCCACCACCTCTAACCACCCTAACTAACTTCTACCACCACAACTTCATCTCTAACCTCTCTCCAACCACCACAATCTTCTTCATCCACCATTAAAATTCACCACTAACTCCATAACCACCACAACCTTCATCTCTAACAAACTACAACCACCACAATTAACCTCAAACCTCCACAAATCCATTACCAAATTCAAGGATTCATCCAAAATATTCATCAACACAAACCTTCAATTCCACAAAAATCACATCCATGAACAACAATCTTCAATTAATTCCATTGTGACCGAATTCAACAACGACGAACCAGAATCGGACGAAGGAAAAGAATACAATCGAAGCAAAGGAAGAAGAAAAACAGCACCTAATCCGAATACATAAGAAGAATCCGGAGCCATTCAAAGCTTCGTCAAGCATCACGGTATTGTTCTTGATCCAAACTTTTTATTCCATTCTTTTTTCTTCCAATTTGCGCGGCTGTTTGTGTAGATGTAGGTGGATTGATTGTGTTTTGGATGTTTCCGGGTTCATATTCGAAAAGAGGATAACGATCCGGTTTTAAAAGTGTAAAAAAAATTCGAATCGGAGCTCGCCGGAATCCGGAAGTGTCGCCGGAGTTATGAATTTTCCGGCGAACCTTTGAAGATTCCAGCGAGTTTGTTGAATTTTCTGGTGACATTCATGAGGTTGAAGATGAACATTCATGAGGTTGGAGATGAACATTTAAGAGAGAGAAGAGAGAGAGTTTGTAGGCTTTGGCTTTAGAGAGAGAAAGTTGGTGTTGTGTTTATTTTCTTTCACGTGAAACTTCTCTTTGTTACTACTTGTTGTGTTGTTTTATCCCATGCGCGCAAGACCACATTCATTCCATGTTCCTTTGCCTTCTTGATCGTTGGATCAAGGGTTGATCCAATTGGATCAATCCTACGGTCCATGTTGCTTTCTGTTTGGATGTGGATCTTGTGTGTTTGGGCCTGGACTTTTGTTACTACTTTCTCCTTATTTTCTTGCTATATCCACACTGTTTCTTGCTGTTTGCACCACTGTTTGCCTAAAAACTTTGATAAAAATTCCTAAAAAATTTGTTCAATATTTTCTTGTTATTTTCAATAAATTTTGATGTGTTTTACATATTAATCTTGATGAAAATACATGAAAATAATTGGTGCTTTGTTAATTCAATTCTTTTTTATCCTTTGTTAAAAAATCTTGTTGAAAGCTTCTAAAAAAAATTTGTGAACTTCCTTGCAAGTAGTTTTGACACTTAAAACTTGTTACTTAGAATATTTTGACATACAAAAATGGATAAAAGAAATATTGTGTTGTGTGTTGCTTTATTTCTTGAATTTTAGGTTAAGAACTTGTGAAAATATGCATAATTTTGATTCCAATTTTTAGTGTATACTTGTGAGTTGGGATGTGTGGATTGGGGATTGATTTGTCACTGTTTGGATGTGTTTCTTGCTGTATGTGAATATGTGTGGTTAGTTACTTGTTTTACAACTCATGTGAACATTTGTTTGTGAAAATAAAGTGTAAAAATATGCCTATGAATATGTCATAACTCTTGGCTTGATATTTCTTGGTGATTCTTATGTCATGGCTGAAATGAACCCTTTGAAAATCGTCATGATATGGGGATTATAGGTCATATAATTGCCTTGATGTTATGGTAAACTCTAGGCATATTTTGCTACTTTTTGGGTTAAGAGTTTTATTACTTTTTGTCAAGTTTTTTAGTGTTTCTTTTGCTTATGATTTCCATTCTATTATGTCTTATGCTACTAACCCCTTTTATTTCATGTTTCATGCATTCCATAAGCTCATCTCATCTCATCTCATATTCTAGCTTAATTTTCTTGCAATTTATATTTCTTACGAAAACTTAGTATGTAAAGACCTAGGAATTTTGTATTTTACTTCATGCAATTTTAAATTCTTGCAAGACCATAGCATGTATCTAGGCCAATGATGTAAAGGACAATGGACTCTAATGATGTACACCAACACAAGCACCGACACAAGCACCGACACATGCACACACATCACATAGATATTTTAGATGTATGTTTAGGATATGCATGCCTTAGATGTATGTTTAGGGAATGTATGCTTAGACGTATGTCTAGGAACTTTGAAACTTAGAAAAACTCTCTTTTCCAAAAAACATGAACAACATCACTCAAATCATTTTCTAAATAAACCTTGGGATCAAATCCCATTGAATTTTCCTTTTCTTTTCTTAAATAAAATCTTAATGAATTTTAATCATACTTTGACTTTCATTTTGCAAAATAACTAATTCCACCTCACTTTTTTCCAATCTTATGCCCTTGAGGCCTCTTTTCCTCATTCTTCAAATTCCAATTTTCAAACTTAAAATCAACCAACAAAAACAAAAATATTTTTGGAAGAGAACTACAGTGGATTTGATCCCTTAACCGGGTACGTAGGCAAGGAATCAAAATTCCTTCAATTCAAATAAAATAAAAATTCAAACACTTTCTTCTCCCTTCAATTCTTGACTTAGTAAGCTCTTAGGTGTAAATATCACTTTCAAATAGCATTTAAAAATAAAGCGCGCGCGTAGAAAATAAAGACGGTTCCTATAGGATACTATAGTCGTTATGGGTGCCTAACACCTTCCCGTAGCGAAAACAACTCCCGGACCTCGATTCTCAAAGGTTTTGCTTATTTTTTCCCTTCCCAAGAAAAAATGAGATATCAAAGGTTAAAAAGGTTCAAACGTAATCAATGTTTGACACCCGAAAACCAAGATAAAACAGCTGGCGACTTCACTGGGGAGATTCGAGAGTTACGCCTAGTCTTTATTTCCACGCTTGCGCTTTCGTTTTTACTTGCTTCTTTTTTGTTTTCTTATGTGAATAAATGCTTAAATTCTTGCAAACGTGTGGGGTGAGAATATCAAAAGTCCTACACCCGGGCTGAGTGAACTTAGGATTTAGGGGGGATATAGTCGACAATTCATTACGAGGGTTGCCTCGTGTATTGGATTATGCGATCAATCCCACATAGTTGAGGCATTTTGGGGGTGATGTTGTCGGCGCGTGTTGTCGCGTTTAGGCACTTTACTTCTAATTGTTCTATGACGCTATGAACCGTAGATAACCAAACCCATCCATGGCCATTTTTTAGGATGTAGTGCGGAGACTAAACCGAGTGTTGTCTCGAATTTTAGTCGTCACGCGATGCTACACTCAAGTTAGACCTTCTTACGGATAATCATGGAGCGAGTGTTGTCTCGTGGCACCCTGATATACGTCGGAGAGGTTGCGACTTGGGAAGTTTTCAGAACCCGGTTACAATTATCCAAAGCCCTAGTTTCACCGGACACCGTGTCCACCCATGACTCCTTGACTTTGAATTTCAACCCACCATGTTTTCTCCGTACTTGAACATAATCATGCATACATGCATACATGCATGCATGCATAAACTTTTTTCCATGCATTTATCGAAGGACTTAGACCAATTGAATTTGTAAACATTGTAGGAATGAGGAAGACTAAGTACTACAAGTTCAAGGAAGTGGATTTGGCTAGTTTGAGATATTTGGCACTCAAGATCGAGGATCCGACTGGTTTTCGACATCGTTACGGGGCTTTACTTACTATTCTCCAGACTAATGTGGATGAGAAACTTGTGCACACTTTAGTGCAATTCTATGATCGGGACTATCGGTGCTTCACTTTTCCCGACTTTCAGTTAGTGCCCACACTCGAGGCTTATTCGTGCTTGACGGATCTATCTATTGCTAAGGGGGTACCCTTCGCGGGACTTGAGAATCCTCCTACTCCATTGGTTATTGCTAAAGATCTCTATCTCAAGACCACCGATGTCTCCAAGAATCTTGTCACTAAGGCTCACGTCCGAGGGTTCACTTCGAAGTATCTACTTGAGAAAGCCAACCTCAAAACCACTTGTCAGGACACTCTTGAGGCTATTCTTGCACTTCTCATCTATGGGCTTATTCTCTTTCCAAATCTTGATGACTTCGTGGACATGAACGCTATTATGATCTTCCACTCCAAGAATCCGGTTCCTAATTTGCTAGCTGACACATACCATGCTATTCACGATCGATCCGGCAAGGGTCGTGGATACATTCTTTGCTGTATACCTCTCCTCTATAGGTGGTTTATTTCGCACCTTCCGAAGTCTTTCCATGATAATCCAGAGAATTGGTCTATTTCACAAAGGATCATGGCTCTCACCCCGAATGAAGTGGTTTGGCTCACTCCCGCTACTAGAGTCAAAGAAATTATCTTTGGTGGTGGAAAGTTTCTTAATGCACCTCTTCTTGGTACCCGGGGTGGAATCAACTACAATCCGAAACTCTTTTTCTGTTCCTAATAATGTTTACAAAAGCTCTAATTTGTCTAAAACCCTTCGATAACACAAAAAGAATCTTTTGCATATGCATCTGTACATATCATGCATCATTTTACATTCATAGTTTCTCGTCCGTGTCTCATGTGTTCTCTTTCCTACAAAAGGGTCGTCTCTGCCGCCTAAAGTCAAGCTACAACTGCAAAACGCTCGGGCTAAACAAGAAATCAGAATGAGTCTATTTGAACAAGAAATCCAGGAGCTTCGCGAAGAAGTAACAACACTCCGTGGGGAGGTGGAGAGGTTAAGCGCCTTGGTGACAATATTGGTAGCCGCACAGGGTCAGCCGACACTCTCATCACCAGCCAGCTTTCAAGCTCAAATACCTGATGTTACTGTTCCGATTCTGACGAAGGTTGCCAATACTCCCCAATATATGCCTGTGCTCTATGGTCTTGATGAAGTACCTCTTCCCCATGTCTCTGAGGTTCCAATGCCTACGCACCTGGTCAGAAGAAGTGATCCCATTGATGGTCCCGAAGAGAAAGAACAAAGAGCGAGTATGGTGAACTTCAATGCTGCTACTGTTATACCTATTATCAAGGCTGCCCAAAACCTGGGCCATCAATATACTGCAACTGTGATACCTGTCTTCCATGCTGCTCCGAAACATGTTGCTACTGTTACACCTGTAATCAAAGTTGCTCAAAGTCCCAGTTATCAGACCCAGTTTCAACTTTACCAGCGTCGAGGACAACAGAATCTCCAACAATCTCAACAGCCTCAACGGCAACATCAGGGTCCCCAACCTAAGCAAATCTTTCCTCCTATACCAATGCAATATGCTACACTGCTCCCATTTCTAATTGCTAAAGGGCATTGTCAGACTAGGAAGGGCAAACCTCCACCCAATCCTATGCATCCCGAATTCCGTACCGATCTCAGGTGTGTTTTTCACCAAGGTGCTAGGGGCCATGATGTTGAGGGATGCTATGCTCTGAGGTATATTATGAAGAAGCTGATAGACAAGGGAGAGTTAATGTAACACCCATACCAGATGTATCTAGAAAGTCTAGCACGTGCGTTAATATTAGTACTGGATACATTAAATTTTACAACATAAACTACATACGAATGAATATTTATACAACAAATTGCGTTCGTACATAATTCACATAAACAACTCATCCATACATTTATATTACATCCTTAAAATCCAAAGCATCCTGCAGCTACACGAACGCACCCTTACTGAAACATCCATCCGACTTCAAGCTTGCATAACATCCTGCTTATCTGAAACAAATAAGGATTGGGATGAGACATAATGTCTCAGTGAGTTCCACCTAATCCTAGGCTATAGGCAACCTCAAGGGGAACCTACGGTCACCACGTGTCTACTTTACAACCTGACGGTTGATTATACGTGTGTGGGGACTTACATACTTAGACGGTAGTGCATACTAGAGCCGTCATAGTCTTAACTTAACTTGTTATAGGCTTCACTTCCTATACGTGTCATGGCGGTCGAGGGGGAATCTAGGACCGCATTGCCAAAAATACGCTCTACGTATCGAGGCCCTAACATAACATAATCATGGCACGATTCTAAACCGGACGGTTAGGGGAACCTAAGATCGTCATCGGTATCATGATCTTTACTCAATCTATACATAACTTGCTCTTGTCTTAGCATCTGATGCTCTTAACTCGATCATACATGTAATCATTCTTGCATAAACATAACATAATCATATCGTACATAAACGTATCTAAGTTCATTCATTAAGTTAGCGTTGAACAAACAATTATTATCTGAGTTCATTTTACGGAAAGTCCCAGGTGGAGTAACCCCGAGTACAATCCCATACATGACCGATGTACGTACATCGGACTCCCTCGGTGTCGTGCGGGTCCCTTGCGGCTTGAACCGTTCCCCTTAGGTCGAGAACCTCCCGTATCCCCTTGGCGTGGATAACAAGAGACACGAGCACCTACGTCTTGTTACTCAGTGACATGCGGGTCCCTTACGGCTTGAATCGTTCTCATAATGAGAACCCCTTGTATCCCCCTGATGTGGATATCAAGAGACATGTCACCTACACTTATTAGTCATGGTCTTGTCGTGCATATAAGTTAAACATATACATACTTGCTTGTTTACCTCGGAACCTTATTCGATCCGATTAATGGTAACTTATACTTATTCATACTTAACATGGTGGAGCGAAATAACTTATCAATCCACAACTTACGTACTAGCTAAGTTATTCTAGCTCATGTGCGAAGAGATTACACTTCGCGTCTTATCATTCTAGGGATTCTTGCTATCTTTCTAGTTCTCGACTAGCTAAGCCGATGCTCTACATACAATCCCCTTTCTTAGTTCATTGCTACCCCATCATGCTTAACTCTCTTGAGTCATCCTTGTGACACATGTTAAAATTGCCATGTCTTTTGATTCAAGTTCCATTAACGATTGGTACATCTTTTCATTAATTTCTGAGGACCGAAAATGTCATAAACCCAAGTATCAAGCCATTTAGAAACTTGAAGATTAAACCAAGTTAAGTTTGTTCCAGTTGTAAAATAAGTGAAAACAGTAAAAATATACTTCAAAACGAACGCATCGGACCCCTACTCGACTGGCCCCAAGCACCCGAACACAAAACAACACAAAAGTTGCCCTGTCTGGGGCGCCTGGCGCCAGGAGCAGGGCGCCTAGCGCTAGCTCCCTGTGTGTGGGCGCCTAGCGCCCTTGTACAGGCGCAGCGCTCCGAACCTGCGTTTTTCGGCTGCGGGTTTTTGGCATTTTCGACCCAAAACTCCAAATTTTGATCTCCTAAATGCACCAACTCATTCCAAACATTGTTAACAAGTTTATGTACTCAAAATAGCTTACAAAAACATATACAAGATCATGTTCCATGGCAATTTATCATGTAATCAACAAGGGATGACTTTAGGTTCACTAAAATTTCATAGAAGCAAAACTAACACAAAACATGATTATCAAACCCAAAGGTAGGATACTCTATCTATAGAACTCACCTAACAAGATTCTTGAAGCATCATCATGTCCCAAGCTCAAACAATCCAAAACTCTAGCCCTTGGTTCACTTGCTTCCTTTGTTCAACCCATCTCAAACTTGTTGTTTTCATGCAATCCAAAGCATCATGATCTTGCTAGCTTATCTCTAATCCAACCCAAGCTTCCTTCAACCAAAACCCTAATCTCATGATTTCTTCCCTTGTGAGGATAGAGTGGAAGAACAAGCTCAAATAAAGCTTCTATTTGTTCCTTGATCTTGGAAGTACCAAAACATAAGTTTAATCATGAAGAGGAAGAAGTTTTGGAATGGATTGGTGAAGAAAAGAGAGGAAGAGAGCGTGAGAATGGAGAGAGGAGGGAGAGAAAATTGCTTTCCCAAACTTAGAGAGATAAAAGGATAGAAATTGTGAGATATTTTGGTGCCTTTCCAAATAAATATCCTTTTCCCGCGTAATTACCAAATTGCCCTTGCCTCAAACGTGCTACATCCGTCTCTGATACTTAACTCGTATTAAGCTGACAAAGCATAATAAATATTTCCATTAACTTACTTTCCATGAACCTAAGTCCTCTGATACATTTAACAGATAAAGTTCCTTAAGCTGATGAGCGGGATGTTACATTCTACCCCCCTTAAAGAAATTTCGTCCTCGAAATTTTAGAGATCGACTACCAATCATCATGACAGAAACTTACCATCTTTGGTCTGAGCCATACATACTCTATTCATACTTACTCATAGAGTTCGTCGTATCATGTCCTCATCTTGTTTCTTAACCCACATGCAACTGAACATAACCTTCTTGATCTTAATATTACCCAAACTTAGAGTTTTCTTATCATATCATGATTCAAAATTTACCTTGCTACACACAGACTTATTGTCTCGGACTCGTATCTTACCCACTTAACATAAACCATTCATATAGGTATCTTGTCATAAACATGAACACTCAGGATTTGCCTTTTAACTGGGATCCTACGGAAACCAGGTTTGCCCTGCAGTGCTTACTTGTAACTTTAAAACATATTTCATACATACATCTTATCATGAATACATAATCTTACTGTACCTTGAGGCACATGCTTCTTACTTCTATTACTCATATAAATGATTCCATGAATCTCTTATCTCTTTTCAGAGCCTTAGGAAATCTTCTGATTTCATCGCAATTCCATTGCATCTTATCACACCCGAATTAATGGGTAACTCATATAGCTTGACATGAAAAAGTGAAATCAACTCACCACTTCATCTGACAATCCATTAACCAATATTATGGTTCACATACTCGTGAAACTTACTAGTAATTCCACTTGCACTTACATCGTATACTCTTAACACAATTCCGTGTATCCCACATGATATTGGCTTCATATGAACATTGTCGTTTTCATAACATGTACATACTTTCAAGTGCCATCTCTTGCTAAATGATAACGATACGTGTTCTAGAATCTTTCTTGAAGAAATTTCCTTAAGCTCTGGTATTCAGGTTCTTGGAACGAATATATATATACATGACTAAAATATTTTATCATTCCCAAAACTGAATTTGTAATAGCACCACAGAACCATCGGACGAGTTTCTATATTTGAAAAAGATTTAACAACTCGCCTTAAACTTGTCCACGACAAGTTGGTCCTGAAGTTGGTACGTCTTAAGTGAGTTCACTTACGACGTATCTCATCAGTTTCGAAAATGTATAATTCCATGAGTTTAAAATAAGCATCGTTCCCAAATTCCTTAATACCAATCTTAACTTTGAAAAGTTTTTTTTTTTTTAAAATCATGACTTAACAAGTATCGTTTTCACTCAACAAGTATTGCATACGAGAGTATGATTCTCATTGCACAAACTCGAGAGTTGCATCTCCTTTCATGATAACATGCTTAAACTTTGAATGTAGATTCTTACTTTCTTAACGGATATACATACTCACGATACCACTTACATATTCGTAGGAAATCCTTGAACCTCTTGACATAACTTGTTCCTTTTCTTCGGAACACTAAACTTGAATCTTCAAATAATCTTTTTAAATATTACTTGAACATTACTACCTTCTCAAAATATCGATTCATCATTCTTGATGCTTCAATTCTTTACTTGAGTCACAAAAAGGTAACCTTCTGAACCTTACATACTTTCCAATACCATCATTCATGCATTCGTGACCAATTCATATAGGGCAACTCTTGTCTTATGATGCTTCTTGTTAAACTTGTGTTACCCACCGACTATTCTTCACGAAGCTTTATACATACTAAAACTCCCATGTTTCGTGTTTAACGATTAACTTCCATGACGCTACTTTGATTCCCACCGGTTGACTTAAACTATTACTCTAACCCATTAGAGCAATTGAGACTTCAATTCGTGCTTACCACTTGAATACTTACTTCGTGAACTATTCTCAGGATCATCCATGTTGCAAACAACGTCACACCTCACACTTGTCCTTACCATTACCTTGTAAGAACAAAACTCATGATAACTTTTCTTATGCTCATAATACTTGACTTGGGGGTAAACCTTACGCTCTCACTGGTTGGATTTACCTGCTGGGTTACACATATCATACTTGAACTTGTTTCCGAATGAATTCAAATTCCTTTGACAACTCGTCTTGTACTTGAACAAATCTGTCTTGAACTTTTAACCTTTGCATTCTCGCATACTATATTTTACTTAATCATACCATTGCTTGCTCATTGATTTCTCTTTTAAAGAAAACTTTATAAACTAGCGCACGGGTCATTGACGTTGATTTTTTTTTTTTTTTCTTTCTACTATATAAATATATTGAATCTAGGCCCCGACCATTGCTTTGAGAATCATAGAACAAGTTGATAACACATACGTGCCATCATACCTAGACTCTAATAAGTCTAGCCCGCTCTACGAGTGTCGAAGCAAACCGATTCCTTGAAAATCTCGTGAATTTTCAAAATGTCAACTTCAATCACCCATACGCATAAATCTTTCTAAAATTATTTAAACTTTATGATCCAACATCATATCGAGCCTTAGCAAGTCTATTAAGCAAAACATAGGTTCGAGAAATACGCCATAATTCCACATAATCCGAGAACCTTGTGATTTCTCATAACTTTGACCGTTTTAACTTCTTACTTCATACCTCCTGTATAAACATCTGTGACTTTTCTTCTAGATACAGGAATTTCTATACTCTTGATCTTTGCTTGTTCTTGACTCTTAACACATTAACTTCCAACGCTACCTTAAACCGTATCGATTTCGTTGATGATTGCCCACGCCTTTCTCCTTGGAAATCTTAGAATGTGATATGCATTCGTTACTTGATGTCATAAAAGATTTTCGTCACGTAAAATATTATTGTGAAGACATCTCTCCAATAGTCATTGCAAGCCATAGAAACAAACTGGTAGATTTCACAAAACGGGAAGTTTTGTCCCAGGCCTGCTATTAGTGAGCTTCTCCAACTCTATTTTTTTTTTAGAAAACATTTGTTGCATAAAATTCTTATTCTCAAGTATACAATGCACATCATTCATTCCTATCGTCGTAAAATATTCTATAACATATGCATGGCAACATCAACATTTTTCGATACAATTCTTGGCACGCCGGAAATCAATGCCTTACTCCTGATAACATAAAACTTTCTCTTGAATCCTTAACTTCATTCACATATTACTATTCCTGAGAACCTGCCGACTCCGCCATCATATGTCAACTTATAATTATCTTGTATCCTTGTACTGTCATTCCAGAATATCATAAACCCGTTCCAACAATCACTCTTACCGAAACTTTTGGTCATGATTAGATACATATATCCAACTTCTTCACTTACGGGTACATGGAGTATCGCTATCATTTTACCCGACATTATCGGAACGTTCCTTCTTAACATACCTTATATTCCCGGAGGATTCACACTTCTACTTGATTAATTCACCGGCCACCTTTTGACACGATCAACTTCTTCATCACATACTTCGTTCCTCCTGGGTCCTATTCAGCTCTCAGGTATCCGTTCTAATCGTCGATTGTTAAATTGAGTTGATCAGGCTCAACTAACAATGACAAATAGAACATTTACCCGGAACCCAATGGTCCCACTACCTTAGTTGTAATTTAATGACCCAAGGCACGGTCTGAATCGACCTGCTCTGATACCAATTGTAACACCCATACCAGATGTATCTAGAAAGTCTAGCACGTGCGTTAATATTAGTACTGGATACATTAAATTTTACAACATAAACTACATACGAATGAATATTTATACAACAAATTGCGTTCGTACATAATTCACATAAACAACTCATCCATACATTTATATTACATCCTTAAAATCCAAAGCATCCTGCAGCTACACGAACGCACCCTTACTGAAACATCCATCCGACTTCAAGCTTGCATAACATCCTGCTTATCTGAAACAAATAAGGATTGGGATGAGACATAATGTCTCAGTGAGTTCCACCTAATCCTAGGCTATAGGCAACCTCAAGGGGAACCTACGGTCACCACGTGTCTACTTTACAACCTGACGGTTGATTATACGTGTGTGGGGACTTACATACTTAGACGGTAGTGCATACTAGAGCCGTCATAGTCTTAACTTAACTTGTTATAGGCTTCACTTCCTATACGTGTCATGGCGGTCGAGGGGGAATCTAGGACCGCATTGCCAAAAATACGCTCTACGTATCGAGGCCCTAACATAACATAATCATGGCACGATTCTAAACCGGACGGTTAGGGGAACCTAAGATCGTCATCGGTATCATGATCTTTACTCAATCTATACATAACTTGCTCTTGTCTTAGCATCTGATGCTCTTAACTCGATCATACATGTAATCATTCTTGCATAAACATAACATAATCATATCGTACATAAACGTATCTAAGTTCATTCATTAAGTTAGCGTTGAACAAACAATTATTATCTGAGTTCATTTTACGGAAAGTCCCAGGTGGAGTAACCCCGAGTACAATCCCATACATGACCGATGTACGTACATCGGACTCCCTCGGTGTCGTGCGGGTCCCTTGCGGCTTGAACCGTTCCCCTTAGGTCGAGAACCTCCCGTATCCCCTTGGCGTGGATAACAAGAGACACGAGCACCTACGTCTTGTTACTCAGTGACATGCGGGTCCCTTACGGCTTGAATCGTTCTCATAATGAGAACCCCTTGTATCCCCCTGATGTGGATATCAAGAGACATGTCACCTACACTTATTAGTCATGGTCTTGTCGTGCATATAAGTTAAACATATACATACTTGCTTGTTTACCTCGGAACCTTATTCGATCCGATTAATGGTAACTTATACTTATTCATACTTAACATGGTGGAGCGAAATAACTTATCAATCCACAACTTACGTACTAGCTAAGTTATTCTAGCTCATGTGCGAAGAGATTACACTTCGCGTCTTATCATTCTAGGGATTCTTGCTATCTTTCTAGTTCTCGACTAGCTAAGCCGATGCTCTACATACAATCCCCTTTCTTAGTTCATTGCTACCCCATCATGCTTAACTCTCTTGAGTCATCCTTGTGACACATGTTAAAATTGCCATGTCTTTTGATTCAAGTTCCATTAACGATTGGTACATCTTTTCATTAATTTCTGAGGACCGAAAATGTCATAAACCCAAGTATCAAGCCATTTAGAAACTTGAAGATTAAACCAAGTTAAGTTTGTTCCAGTTGTAAAATAAGTGAAAACAGTAAAAATATACTTCAAAACGAACGCATCGGACCCCTACTCGACTGGCCCCAAGCACCCGAACACAAAACAACACAAAAGTTGCCCTGTCTGGGGCGCCTGGCGCCAGGAGCAGGGCGCCTAGCGCTAGCTCCCTGTGTGTGGGCGCCTAGCGCCCTTGTACAGGCGCAGCGCTCCGAACCTGCGTTTTTCGGCTGCGGGTTTTTGGCATTTTCGACCCAAAACTCCAAATTTTGATCTCCTAAATGCACCAACTCATTCCAAACATTGTTAACAAGTTTATGTACTCAAAATAGCTTACAAAAACATATACAAGATCATGTTCCATGGCAATTTATCATGTAATCAACAAGGGATGACTTTAGGTTCACTAAAATTTCATAGAAGCAAAACTAACACAAAACATGATTATCAAACCCAAAGGTAGGATACTCTATCTATAGAACTCACCTAACAAGATTCTTGAAGCATCATCATGTCCCAAGCTCAAACAATCCAAAACTCTAGCCCTTGGTTCACTTGCTTCCTTTGTTCAACCCATCTCAAACTTGTTGTTTTCATGCAATCCAAAGCATCATGATCTTGCTAGCTTATCTCTAATCCAACCCAAGCTTCCTTCAACCAAAACCCTAATCTCATGATTTCTTCCCTTGTGAGGATAGAGTGGAAGAACAAGCTCAAATAAAGCTTCTATTTGTTCCTTGATCTTGGAAGTACCAAAACATAAGTTTAATCATGAAGAGGAAGAAGTTTTGGAATGGATTGGTGAAGAAAAGAGAGGAAGAGAGCGTGAGAATGGAGAGAGGAGGGAGAGAAAATTGCTTTCCCAAACTTAGAGAGATAAAAGGATAGAAATTGTGAGATATTTTGGTGCCTTTCCAAATAAATATCCTTTTCCCGCGTAATTACCAAATTGCCCTTGCCTCAAACGTGCTACATCCGTCTCTGATACTTAACTCGTATTAAGCTGACAAAGCATAATAAATATTTCCATTAACTTACTTTCCATGAACCTAAGTCCTCTGATACATTTAACAGATAAAGTTCCTTAAGCTGATGAGCGGGATGTTACAGTTAACTTTCGAAAATAATACTTCTAATGTCCGAGACAATTCTCTTTCAAATCATGCACCTGTTGTTGGCAAGACACGACCATTACTACACCTTGCACCAAGGGGCACGAAGCCTTGAGCTCGAGCATTGTTTTTTCTATGAAAATGGAAGTCCAGAAATTGATTGAGGATAACATCTTTCTGTCCATATATGGAAGTCAATTTGGGAACCAGGGGCATGGCGCCTACTGCTGATACATGGGATATTCAGCCGCAACTGAGATGTTTTGTTGATGTTTTCTACTGGTTGTTTGTTTGATAATTGTGTTTGTTTGCTATTTTTCAAAAATAAAAAAACCTTTCGTCTCGCCCGAAGACGAAAGTGAACTTATTTAGGGCTTCATGTGTTTGCATCATTAATAAAAAGTCGTTTCTATCGCGGCTTTGTTTTTTTACTTTGTGCTTTCTTTGGAAAGAATGGTAATACCAAAAAACCGTAAAAAAATTTTACTTCACTTTGATCATTTCTGGATACCTGCATAATCATAATTTCTATTCAAAATCAAAGCATGCATTGATAAATCCGTTGAACACTGTAACACTGTGCTCTCTCTCGACTTTGAGTTCCTATGTTCAAAGCTGAAGGAGCTGGAGATGAGAAGTTTTCCAATAAGATCTCTCGTCCACTAGAACATTCTAGTCATCTGAGCTGCAAATATGAGCATCATGAAGATTGTCCCGCAGGGACATTTGCTTACAAAAAACTAATTCAGGGAGCTACCACTAGTCTGGCATGGATATCGTACTTCAATACACATCAACAAGGGCAAAGGGATGCCTAGTTCCAAATGATAATGACAGGTTCGCATGTCTATGAACCCCAATGCAGTCAATGAATGCTTTGTCAAAAAAAAAAAGAAAAATAAAAAAAATTCAAATAGCTCGACAAGTCACACACCTAAAAGGTGGCTTGGGCAAAAAAGAGCGTCTCGATGGACTAAAGCAGTCCATGCAAAAGTTAGAGACACAAAAAGTGTATCCTGATAGATCGAAGACCCGCAAGGGCGATCTATGCAAAAATTAAGGATTTATGACAAAGCAACTGCATCAGGTCCGACAAGATTCACCTGGGGCAATCCTTTTATCTCTGGTATATGGAATGGAATCAGTACTCCCGGTGGAAGTCATGATCATGTCAGTGAAAATTCTCATGGAAATCGAGTTTGTCTGTGTTTAAATGATGCTCAAACAAATGTGATCTGCTGGATTTGAATGTTAATGCTTTGTGCCATGGTCAACTATATCAAGAGGAGGATGGATCAAACTTTCGACAAGAAAGTCCATCTCGGTGCTTTTCAAGAAAGAGATTTCATGTTCAAGTATGGTCTTATATTTTCAAGCCCAGTCCAGGGGCAAGTGGATGCTGAGCTATGAAGGCCCATGTATTGTCAAGATGTTTTTCTCCAGTGGTGCAATAACTCTTACAATCATGAATGATGTTGAACTTCCTCATCCTGTGAACACTGATGCAGTTAAGAAATACTTTGTCTAGATATATGAAAAGAACAGTGTGGTAGGTCGAAAACCCGAAAAGGGCGGCCTAGGCAAAAACGCGGTTCCCGATGGATCGAAAACCCGCAAGGGCGATCCAGGCAAAAACTAGGGACAAAAAATGAATATGAAAAAGCTCGCTGAGATTGTACGCAACTCAGGCAAGAATGAGCGTCTCGATGAGCCGAAAACCCGAAAGGGCGGTTTATGCAAAAATGAGATTGAAACGAAAAGACAAGTAACTGTATTAGTCAGTCACGACTCACTTGGGGCATCTCAGCTATCAAAGGACCCCGATTCAAAACGTCATCTATCGGAGGACTCCAGTTCGGAATACCTCTAATATAAAGTCTCTGCTATGCAAGGCGTATCAAATTCAAGACATCTCCAATGCAAAGTCTCTGTGGTTCAATGTATCTATAAATTCAAAGCATCTCCTGTTCAACGTACTTACAACTCCAAAACATCTGTGTTTCAAAGCATCTGCAATCCAGAAGTGTCTACCATTCAAGCGTTCGAACAAAGGAATTCAAAGTTGCCAGTGAGAGCAATGTTATTGTGTTCAATGTATCCTTTCAAATATGATTACCATCTTCCAAACTTTTTAGATCTGTGGAGCTGCGCCCTCGGCCGGTTACCACTCTCCTACATCAATTTGAGCCTGTGCCCATCTATTTGGAACTCTCATTTCTTCTACTTGCAAAATTTCTTCCATTTGTGATGCTAATACTTAAAGCAAAATTTCAAAAATCCTTTTTTCCAAAAAAAAAAAAAATCTTTTTATGCAAACAACAAACATGCACTATCTTTGAACTTATGAACAGGTGAAACATGCATCAACATCCATTTCAACATGCAATATGTATATACAATCTCTCCAGGACAAACTGTGGTCAATGGCAAGAAAGAAAAAACAGAATGAAAAATGGAAAAATGGAAAATTGCAAATGAAAAGCTCGCTAAGTCGAAAGGGCCACTTAGGCAAAAATGAGCACCCCGCTGGTTGACAATCTATGAAGGCAATTCAGGCAAAAATGGGGCAATGAAAAGAATTTATTCCCGGTGAATCGAAAACCCGAAAGGGCGGTTCAGGCAAAAATGGGATTGAAAAATGAAAGAATGAAAAATGAAAATGAAAGCATTGACCACAAGTGCGACATTCAAAGTCTATCCAATGTTGGTTCTGGAGAACTGGTGACCTCTGCCAAAGCCTTGTCTAAAGGACTTCCATGTGAAACATCCAATGTATATCCATTACTAATTCCTGAGAAATGGCGACTTCTGCCCGAGTTTGTTCGAAGAATTTTTAGGGGCAATTTTCAAAGTTTATCCAGCTTGCGACTTCTACCAAGATTTTGATCAAATGGCTTCCCCCAAGAAGCATGTACTATTGCAAGTATGATATGATCAGGTTCTCTCAGTTATGGTTTTGATACGTCTTTCAACGACGTCATCCCCTTTGAAGATAGCCGAGTGCGTATGTTGTAGCTCAAGTCACCACGTGCCCAATCTTCCAATGTTTTGTCTATCTCTGTGAAACTTTCTTGCCAAATTGTAAACCAATCATGCATTTCCAAGCATTCAAACATGCATAAGCATGCATTTTATGTGCTCATACATTCAACGATGTTGTTATACCATACATACATGTTGCATTTCCAATCTCAACTTTCAATTTAACACAATTTCAACTGTCAATTCAACTCAATCTCAAACTTTCAAATTCAACTCAATCCCCAGGTTCAATTCAATTCAATTTCAACTCCCAATTCAATTCAATTCCAACTCTCAAATCAAATATCAATGTCAATGTCAATGTCTATGTCTATGTTTATGTCTATGTATGTGTCTCTGTTAAACTCTCTATTCAATACCATGTCAATGCATTTGTTTCTGATTACTTTCGACTTTCAATACCTCTTTCAATGTCAACTTTCAATTCAATTCAAATCAATGTCAATTCACTCTCAATTTGCTTTTGGGCCAACAATAATGGTCATGTCTATTTTCAAATCAGGTCAATGTCAATTTACCCTCAATTTGTATCTTGTTAAATCAAACTTCCAATTTGTATCTTGTTATGGGTCAAGTGGCTAGTTCGATCCAAAGAACAGCTTGTACCTGTTTATATGCCTACGTTTCCGGTCAAACGGCAAGTTCGATCCAAAGAACAGTTTGTACCCTGCTTATGTTTGGTTATCGGTCAAACGACAAGTTCGATCCAAAGAACAGTTTGTCCCGACCTACATGTTGTGATACTGATCAAGCGGCAAGTTCGATCCAAAGAACAGCTTGTATCAGTCTTTTGTCTATATTTCTAGGTCAAACAGCAAGTTCGATCCAAAGAACAGTTTGCACCAACCTACATGTTGTGATACTGATCAAGCCGCAGATTCGATCCAAAGAACAGCTTGTATCAGTCTTTTGTCTATATTTCTAGGTCAAACAGCAAGTTCGATCCAAAGAACAGTTTGTACCTGTCTATCCGTTTGTATCATCAATCAAGTGGCAAGTTCGATCCAAAGAACAGCTTGTATCTATCCTTTTGTCTATATCTCCGGTCAAACAGCAAGTTCGATCCAATGAACAGTTTGTACCTGTCTATCTGTTTGCATCATCAATCAAGCGGCAAGTTCGATCCGAAGAACAGCTTGTATCTGCTTATCTGTCTATGTTTCCGGTCAAGTGGCAGGTTCGATCCAAAGAACAGCTTGTACCCATCTCTTGTTTGTATCTCTTGGTCAAGTGGCAAGTTCGATCCAAAGAGCAGCTTGTACCTGCCTATCTGTTTGTGTTTTCAATCAAGTAGCAAGTTCGATCCAAAGAACAGCTTGTATCTACCTGTCTTTTGTTTGTATTCCCGGTCAAGTAGCAAGTTCGATCCAAAGAACAGTTTGTACCTGTCTATTTGTTGTCCGTTCTTTCTACCTTGATGTCTATAAATCCCTTGGTGGTGTGACACAGCCCGTAGATTCCGGTTCGATTGTCTTGCATTCATAAATGAAATGTTGCATGGCATTCATAGTGTTTGAAAATGTGAAAGCATATTTTTAGGTCCAAAATAGCGTCATGTCTGATATTTAAGTATCTTCGTCTCGTCAAACAAAGACTTCGTCTTGTGATTCTCCGGACAAAGAAACTTAAATAGGGGCAGCTGTTATACCTTAATTTTGGACCTAAAAATACTAGCTCAATTCTTCTTTTCTTGCATTTCAAGTCATTTGAATTTGTCCTTGATCAATTGCACCTTCCTCTGCATCTTATTTCAATGTTATTTGCAAAATTCATGAAAAAGGGTATTTTAGTCATTTCCTGCATTCAAATTCATTTTAGTCCTTGAAAATTGTTTGTGTCTTTTCATTTGATTTGTATAAGTCCTTGTTTCACTCTCATGTTAAAATCCATTTCAAAAAATTACATTTGAAGTCATTTTGAGTCAGTTTAGCCCCTAGGGGCATTTTAGTCATTTCCTATGCTAAAATTTCTTTCAATCTTTGAAAAGTTGTCCCTGAGTCCTTTCAATTGGTTTGAATGAATTTTTGTTTAATTCCATGTTAAAATCCATTTCAAAAATCACATTTGAAGTCTTTGAGTCAGTTTAGCCCCTAGGGGCATTTTAGTCATTTCCTGTGTTAAAATTCCTTTTAATCCCTAAAAAATTGTCTCTGAGTCTTTTAATTTGCTTGTATAAATTCTTTCTTTAATTCCCTGTTAAAAAATTGTTTTAAAATTGCATTTGAGTCATTTTGAGTCATTTTAGTCCCTAAGGGCATTTTGGTCATTTCACATGAAATTTTGACGGAGAAAGGTTACTTTGAAGTACTTCATTTCAGTAATTGGTTCATTTTAGTCCGTTTTGTTATTTTTAATCGTTTCACTTTACGTTAATTTTCAAAATTACTTTTTTTATGCAACTTTAGTTAATTTTGCATTTTTGTCCTCAAGTTGTTAAAATTGCATTGTAATTCATTTTTGTCCAAGAAGTTAGTTACGCCACATGTCCTACTCCTATTGGTCCAAAAATTCACACATCACCTATATAATGGGTCCCATGGTCAAAGAGTCAACACACTAATCATTTTTCACAAATACACAAAAATCACAAAAAATCAATTTTCTTTTCCCTCTTTCTTCTCCAAATCGCAAGCACCTCCATCACCACCATAACCAACTTTTTCCACCACCTCTAACCTCCATAACAAACTCTTTCCACCACCTCTAACCACCCTAACTAACTTCTACCACCACAACTTCATCTCTAACCTCTCTCCAACCACCACAATCTTCTTCATCCACCATTAAAATTCACCACTAACTCCATAACCACCACAACCTTCATCTCTAACAAACTACAACCACCACAATTAACCTCAAACCTCCACAAATCCATTACCAAATTCAAGGATTCATCCAAAATATTCATCAACACAAACCTTCAATTCCACAAAAATCACATCCATGAACAACAATCTTCAATTAATTCCATTGTGACCGAATTCAACAACGACGAACCGGAATCGGACGAAGGAAAAGAATACAATCGAAGCAAAGGAAGAAGAAAAACAGCACCTAATCCGAATACATAAGAAGAATCCGGAGCCATTCAAAGCTTCGTCAAGCATCACGGTATTGTTCTTGATCCAAACTTTTTATTCCATTCTTTTTTCTTCCAATTTGCGCGGCTGTTTGTGTAGATGTAGGTGGATTGATTGTGTTTTGGATGTTTCCGGGTTCATATTCGAAAAGAGGATAACGATCCGATTTTAAAAGTGTAAAAAAAATTCGAATCGGAGCTCGCCGGAATCCGGAAGTGTCGCCGGAGTTATGAATTTTCCGGCGAACCTTTGAAGATTCCGGCGAGTTTGTTGAATTTTCCGGTGACATTCATGAGGTTGAAGATGAACATTCATGAGGTTGGAGATGAACATTTAAGAGAGAGAAGAGAGAGAGTTTGTAGGCTTTGGCTTTAGAGAGAGAAAGTTGGTGTTGTGTTTATTTTCTTTCACGTGAAACTTCTCTTTGTTACTACTTGTTGTGTTGTTTTATCCCATGCGCGCAAGACCACATTCATTCCATGTTCCTTTGCCTTCTTGATCGTTGGATCAAGGGTTGATCCAATTGGATCAATCCTACGGTCCCTGTTGCTTTCTGTTTGGATGTGGATCTTGTGTGTTTGGGCCTGGACTTTTGTTACTACTTTCTCCTTATTTTCTTGCTATATGCACACTGTTTCTTGCTGTTTGCACCACTGTTTGCCTAAAAACTTTGATAAAAATTCCTAAAAAATTTGTTCAATATTTTCTTGTTATTTTCAATAAATTTTGATGTGTTTTACATATTAATCTTGATGAAAATACATGAAAATAATTGGTGCTTTGTTAATTCAATTCTTTTTTATCCTTTGTTAAAAAATCTTGTTGAAAGCTTCTAAAAAAATTTTGTGAACTTCCTTGCAACTAGTTTTGACACTTAAAACTTGTTACTTAGAATATTTTGACATACAAAAATGGATAAAAGAAATATTGTGTTGTGTGTTGCTTTATTTCTTGAATTTTAGGTTAAGAACTTGTGAAAATATGCATAATTTTGATTCCAATTTTTAGTGTATACTTGTGAGTTGGGATGTGTGGATTGGGGATTGATTTGTCACTGTTTGGATGTGTTTCTTGCTGTATGTGAATATGTGTGGTTAGTTACTTGTTTTACAAGTCATGTGAACATTTGTATGTGAAAATAAAGTGTAAAAATATGCCTATGAATATGTCATAACTCTTGGCTTGATATTTCTTGGTGATTCTTATGTCATGGCTGAAATGAACCCTTTGAAAATCGTCATGATATGGGGATTATAGGTCATATAATTGCCTTGATGTTATGGTAAACTCTAGGCATATTTTGCTACTTTTTGGGTTAAGAGTTTTATTACTTTTTGTCAAGTTTTTTAGTGTTTCTTTTGCTTATGATTTCCATTCTATTATGTCTTATGCTACTAACCCCTTTTATTTCATGTTTCATGCATTCCATAAGCTCATCTCATCTCATCTCATATTCTAGCTTAATTTTCTTGCAATTTATATTTCTTACGAAAACTTAGTATGTAAAGACCTAGGAATTTTGTATTTTACTTCATGCAATTTTAAATTCTTGCAAGACCATAGCATGTATCTAGGCCAATGATGTAAAGGACAATGGACTCTAATGATGTACACCGACACAAGCACCGACACAAGCACCGACACATGCACACACATCACATAGATATTTTAGATGTATGTTTAGGATATGCATGCCTTAGATGTATGTTTAGGGAATGTATGCTTAGACGTATGTCTAGGAACTTTGAAACTTAGAAAAAACTCTCTTTTCCAAAAAACATGAACAACATCACTCAAATCATTTTCTAAATAAACCTTGGGATCAAATCCCATTGAATTTTCCTTTTCTTTTCTTAAATAAAATCTTAATGAATTTTAATCATACTTTGACTTTCATTTTGCAAAATAACTAATTCCACCTCACTTTTTTCCAATCTTATGCCCTTGAGGCCTCTTTTCCTCATTCTTCAAATTCCAATTTTCAAACTTAAAATCAACCAACAAAAACAAAAATATTTTTGGAAGAGAACTACGGTGGATTTGATCCCTTAACCGGGTACGTAGGCAAGGAATCAAAATTCCTTCAATTCAAATAAAATAAAAATTCAAACACTTTCTTCTCCCTCCAATTCTTGACTTAGTAAGCACTTAGGCGTAAATATCACTTTCAAATAGCATTTAAAAATAAAGCGCGCGCGTAGAAAATAAAGACGGTTCCTATAGGATACTATAGTCGTTATGGGTGCCTAACAACTTCCCGTAGCGAAAACAACTCCCGGACCTCGATTCTCAAGGGTTTTGCTTATTTTTTCCCTTCCCAAGAAAAAATGAGATATCAAAGGTTAAAAAGGTTCAAACGTAATCAATGTTTGACACCCGAAAACCAAGATAAAACAATGTTCAATTTTGAATTCTTCACATAAAACTTGCATCATGCTATTGTTCAGATTGGAACCATTGTCAGTGATGATTTTGCTGGGGACACCATATCGACAGATGATGTGATTCTTGATAAACTTCACCACCACTTGCTTGGTTATATTGGCATAGGAAGCAGCTTCAACCCACTTAGTGGAATAATCAATTGCCACTAAAATGAAACGATGCCCGTTGGAAGCTTTTGGTTCAATTCTTCCGATCATGTCAATGCCCCACATAGAGAAAGGCCATGGGGAGGAGATAACATTGAGGGCGTGTGGAGGCACATGAATCTTGTCAGCATAGATTTGACATTTGTGGCATCTCTTAGCATGTCTGTAGCAGTCACGCTCCATAGTTATCCAGTAATAGTCGGCTCTTAACAGTTTTCTTGACATAATGTGACCTGTAGCATGGGTCCCAAAAGTGCCGTCATGTACATCGTGCATCAATTTCTCAGCTTCTTGTTCATCAACACATCTCAACAAGACCATATCATGGTTCCTCTTGTATAGGATTTCTCCGTCCAGAAGGAATCTACTAGCCCATCTCCTCAGGGTCTTTTTATCCCTGTTGGAAGCACCAGGTAGATATTCATGATTCTGCAAGAACTGTTTGATGTTATAATACCAAGATTTTCTATCATTCACATCTTCATCAGCCTGATCTGGCATATTTTCAATAGTAAACACATGAGCGGGTCTATCAAGACGCTGCACCTTGATTATGGGCACGTTATTCCAGTGATTCACACGAAACATGGAAGACAAAGTAGCAAGAGCATCAGCCATCTGGTTTTCATCCCGAGGGATATGGTGTAGCTCAACCTTCGTAAAATATGTCAACAGACGTCTTGCATAGTCACGGTAAGGGATCAACTTCTCATGATGAGTCTCCCATTCGCCTTTTATCTGATTAATAACAAGTGCAGAATCTCCATAGATGTCAAGGTGTTTAATTCTCATATCAATGGCTTCTTCAATGCCAAGATGCATGCTTCATATTCAGCCACATTGTTCGTGCATTCAAAAGTTATCTGTGCAGTGAAAGGAATGTGGTGTCCTTGCGGAGTTACAATAATTGCCCCAATCCCTTTACCATAAGCATTGACAGCACCATCAAATACCAATCCCCATTTGCTATTGGGATCCGGCCCTTCATTGATCAGTGGTTCTTCACAGTCTTTTGCTTTCAGATGCATAATCTCTTCATCAGGGAATTCAAACTTAATCGGCTGGTAATCATTAAGAGGTTGACAAGCAAGATGTTCAGCAAGGATACTTCCTTTGATTGCTTTTTGAGCTTTATACACAATATCATATTCAGACAACAGCATTTGCCAACGTGTGATCTTTCCAGTGACAGCAGGCTTTTCAAAGATGTACTTAACTGGATCCATTCGGAATATCAACCAAGTTGTATGATTCACCATATAATGACGCAGGCGTTTGGCAGCCCAAGCTAAAGCACAACAAGTCTTTTCAAGCATTGTATACCGAGTCTCACAGTCGGTGAATTTCTTGCTCAGATAGTAGATAGCATGCTCTTTCTTTCCAGTCTCGTCTTGTTGACCGAGAACACAACCCATGGATTCATCTAACACTGACAGATACATAATCAAAGGCCTTCCTTCCACTAGCGGGACAAGGATAAGTGGTTCCAACCAGTATTCTTTAATGCTATCAAAAGCTTCTTGGCATTCATCATTCCATACAACAGGCTGATTCTTTCTGAGCAATTTGAAAATGGGTCCACAGGTAGTAGTCATGTGAGATATAAATCTTGAAATATAATTCAGGCGTCCGAGGAAGCCTCTGACTTGCTTTTCAGTTTGAGGGGCCGGCATCTCTCTGATGGCTCGGACTTTGTCAGGATCAACTTCAATGCCTCTTTGGCTGACAATGAAGCCTAACAACTTTCCAGATCTTACACCAAATGTTCACTTGTTAGGATTCAACCGCAGCTTGTACTTTCTCAATCTTTCAAACATCTTTTTCAAATACACAACATGCTGCTCTTCATCACTTGATTTCACAATCATGTCATCAACATATACTTCAATCTCTTTGTGAATCATATCATGAAACAAAGTAGTCATACCTCTTTGATACGTTGCACCCGCATTTATCAAGCCGAACGGCATCACTTTATAACAGAACGTTCCCCATGGAGTGATGAAGGACGTCGGTATCCGATGTTCCACAATCTTGGGAACTAGACCCGGCATATCTTCATAGGACCATGCAAAGACATCTGGATAATCATGGAGAAGCTGAGTGATTTTCTTTTTTACTTCTGGCTCAAGTGCAGCACCAATTTTGATCTCTCGCTTGATCTCTTCAGTACCCAGGTTGATAAGCTCAATTTCTTCCTGGTGAGGCAGAATGGCTTTTCTTTCTTGCTCAAGCAGTCGAGTGATCTCATATGGTATATCTTCATCATCCTCCTCATCTTCGGCTTCATATACAGGGAATTCAAAATTTGGAGGAACCATAGGGTCACTGTGTTCAACGGGTTTATTATGGTTCAATCTGCATAATATGATTGGGATGTTTTTAGAAAAATGTTTTTCATGCAGATTTTTGAAATTAATAAGAAAATACAGATGTTTTGGTTTTTTCTGGCATTACCATTATTTCCAAGAAAAAGGCACTAAAAAGTAAAAAAAACAAAGAGTCGCGGGAAAGACGACAACTTTTATTGATAACGGCAATGCCGAAACAAACATGCCCTTACAAAGACATCACTTTCGCCTTGGGCAGAGCGAAAGGATTGTTATTTTGAAAACAAAGAAAAGTATGAGCAACAAGACACATTACATGGAAGCATGCATGACTAAAGGAACATCAATGGCCTCCCAATTTCTCACGGTGCCTCCTGGTACAACAAACGTAGGCACATAACTACTTTTACCAGCATCTTCAGCAATAGCATTGATAAACCCAGCACTATAGAAAGTTCATGTTGAAACGCCTGAGGTCGGGGAGAACCCAAGGCCCTCTTTGCGCTTATTCTCCAAAATCTGTATCACTTTGCCCCAGCCAGCAGCTTGCCCTTCTTGAACAGCTTTCTGGGCGTCTTTCAATGAAGCCATACTAGCACTAGCTCTCCGGGGTTCTGCACCTTCAACAGTCAATCCTTGAAATGACGTCCCTTCAGCGGACCCATTCCTCACAAACTTGAGCTTCTGATGTAGAGTGGAAGTTACTGCCCCAGCATCGTGAATCCACGGTCTTCCGAGGAGGCAACTGTAAGAGGCGTTGATGTCCATGATTTGAAAAGTGACCTGGAATGTCTCCGGTCCAATGGTAATTGGGAGATCTACTTCTCCAAGAACATCCTTACGAGATCCATCAAAAGCCTTAACCAAATAGCTGCTTCCCCTTAGAGAAATTCCACGATGACTCAACTGTCTCAGCGTAGACTAACGCATTACATTTAAGGATGATCCAGTGTCCACCAACACATTGGATATCATGTCAGACTTACAGTGCACTGAGATATGCAAAGCTAAGTTGTGGTGTTTTCCTGCTTCGGGGAGTTCATCGTCACCAAACCCCAAGTTATTGCAAGCAGTAATGTTACCCACTATTCCATCGAACTGATCCACGAAGACTTCATGATCAACATAGGCCTGTTCCAGTACTTTCATCAACACTTTCCTGTGAGCTTCTGAGCTCAGGAGCAAAGACAAGATGGATATCTTTGACGGAGTTTGCAGCAGCTGGTCAACAATCTTATAATCGCTCTTTTTAATAAGCCTCAAAATTTCATCCAGATTAGACTCTTCAATAGACTGGCCCGATGGGCTGGCATTCTTGTCAACAGGAGGAGCAACCGGTGGAGTTACTGTGGCAGCAGGTGTAACAACCTTCTTCTAGAACAAGGGTGGACGGACCCTTCCACTTCTCAGAGTTGTAGTTTCTTCAGCAATGTTACTAACCGCAGTTGGGGATACCAAAGGCACTTCTACCCCGTTCTCAATCATAGTTGCATCATACTTGTAAGGTATTTCCTTAGTAGAGGTATAGGATACCGGGCCAGGCAGCCTGATCACCAATGGTTCAACATTCCTTGTCTGAGGCACACTCCCAGCAGGAGAATCATGAAACACTGGCACAATCACACAAACGTCACTGGCAATCAGATGTTTATTATCCATTAGGCTCTGTATATCATCTTGCACCACACAACAGCCTATAGGGTTCTGAAGACACTCTGAACAGGAAGCATGATCGTGATTGAACAAGGCAGCTTGGCAGAGCTTGACATGTAGCGGTACCAAAGGAGTAGTGACATTACGGACATCTAAAGTGGGAGCCTCTCGAGGAACACGAACTCCTTCGAAAGCCTCGATCATGTTAACGGCAGCATGGTTTGGAAGTGGATTGTCAAGAACGTGAGGAACACTATTTTCAAAAGTCAGCCGTCCTCTGTCTATCAGATCCTTCACAACATACTTCAGAGCATAGCAACCTTCCACATCGTGGCCTTGAGCGCCTTGATGGAATTCACATGTGAGATCCTGTCGGAACCTGGGAGGCAATGGCGTAGGTGGAGGCTTGCCTGGTCTGGTGACGCAATGTCCTTTAGCAAGTAGAGTTGGGAGCAGATCAGCATACCGCATTGGTATTGGTGGAAAATAAGTCTTGGGCCGAGGACCCTGTTGTTGCTGTTGTTGCTGTTGAGCAAGAGGTTGCTGTTGTACCTGCTGAGCAATGACATTAACGGGCACTGGTGGTTGACTCGGTGGCAGAGGATATTGCTGGTAGAATGGTGGGAAGAAAGGATGTTGAGAGTACTGCATATATTGGTAGGGCAAAGGTAAATGAGCAGCATTAATAGGAACGACAGCAGTTGTAGACTGGTTACCAGATACCATCCCTACTTCAGATTCCTTTTTCTTATGGTGGCCATTACCATACTTCTTTGGTGTGCTGGCTGAGGACTCGCCTTTTTCAAGAACAATGATACCTTCTCTGACGGCCTCCTCTAGACGAGTTCCCATAGTAACCATGTCGGAGAAATTGTTTGGTGCAGAGACTATCATTCTTTCAACATATTCCTTCTTCAAAGTTTCCAGGAATGTCTGTGTCAGTTCTTCCTCATCGAGCCGAGGAGAGACACGGGCAGCTGCCCCTCTCCATCTCTGAGCATATTCACGGAAGGTTTCATCTGACTTCTGAGACAAAGACTTAAGAGAATCCCTATTCGGCTTCAAGCGGGTGTTAAACTCATAATGATTTTCAAAAGCAGCAGCGAGTTCCTCAAAAGTATCGATATTGTCTTTGCTCAAACCAGTGTACCAATCTGCCGCATCTTCCATCAAGCTATCCTGGAAGCAATGGATCATCAGCGCATCATTATCTGCGTAGTTGGCCATCTTTCGAACATACCGAATGACATGGCTATGTGGACAAGAAGATCCATTGTATTTGTCAAAATCTGGCACTTTGAATTTCTTAGGAACCTCAAATCGGGATACCAGGCATAGATCACGAGCCTTAGCTGAGACACCGTTCCCACGGTTAGCTTTGACCTCACGGAGCTCTCCCGCTAGCTCTCTCAACTGTTCTCTCATAGCCTCTACTATAGGGTCTTGTCCACGCGGAGTATCAACATCAATTATCTGTTGCACAGTGTGCACAACAGGATCGGTAACAACAGTAGTCACTTGAGGCATAGAAGTATTTGTAGGAGCAAAAGTTGTTATAGGAATAGGTCCTTGATTAGCAAAACCAGAGATACCAGCCGCAGTATTAGGAGCATAGAAAGCTGACAGTCCATAGGGACGCCCATTGGGCATGACAAAACGAGCATCAGAAGCCATAGTAGACAGTGGGATAGATGGAATCATCTCAGTAGAAGCTGGGACAGATGTGGCTGGTTGTTCTTGCGCAGCCATCAGAGTAGACATAATGTCGTGAGCCTTAGCCAAGTCTTCTTTCATAGCAGCCAATTCAGCGCGGAGCAGAGCGCTTTCTTCTTCAAAGTTAGCCATGTTTCTTCTCTTGTACAATCTTGTTTGATGAACTCTAGCTGGTTGGTGAACCTTACGTGCACGAGCCACCTTTCAGACTGCGGCGGAAAAAACCAGGAGGCAATGAGCACAAGGGAAGTCTTTTGTGACCAATGAATGCATATGATGCATGAGATGTGTAAATGCATATGCAAAAAAGACTCTTTTTGTGTTATCGAAGGGTTTTAGACAAATTAGAAATTTGTAAACATTACTAAACAAACTGAGACATCAAAACCAGACGAGACATTCAAACATCACAAGGTTTTACAATATAATTCCCTTTGAAATACTAAGCCAAGGGATAGACTTTGAAATGTAAAACAACAATAACAACTGGAAATAACAACAGGAAACAGAAATCCTCAAACATAGGAAGTGGAAAGACTATCCTCAGACTCAGTCTCAGACTCATAGCTGCAGTATCGGGCATAGAAGTTACGGGCACCCCTAGCCCTCTTGGAATCCCTCATAAGCAACTTATCCTTTTCTTCAATTTCTCTTCTAACTTTAGCCAACTCCTTCTTCAATGTCAAAACCTCATGAGTCTTTTGTTCATCTTTCCCATCCAAAGTCATGATCAAATTCTCAGCCTCATAGTATCTAGTCCTCCACTGATGCTTCTCTCCGCTCTCCATAGCTAGATGCTCCTGATACATCTCCTGAGTAGGTGGTAGTAGAGGCAAATGCATGGTTGGAATAGATGCAGACACATATCTCATGGCGGGTAAGGCATGCCAATCTTTTCAGCTTGGTTTATCACCCACTGAGTATAGGCCTCATGAGCAATATCGGATCCCACACCAATATGTTTCACCTCTTTCTTCCGAAGCTTGGACCAAGCCTCTATGAAATCTTCTCTTATCCCCGTGGGAGCGTTGGAGTAATGGAAGAAGTAAGGAGATGTAGCAAGATAGATGGGCTTCTCTTTCATCGGGAAACCAAATTGTCGCAAGGCGAGCTCCGGGTTATAGTTGATTCCACCCCGGGTACCAAGAAGAGGTACATTAAGAAACTTTCCACCACCGAAGATAATTTCTTTGACTCTAGCAGCAGGAGTGAGCCAAACCACTTCATTAGGGGTGAGAGCCATAATCCGCTGTGAAATAGTCCAATTCTCTGAATTATCATGGAAAGACTTCGGAAGGTGCGAAATAAACCACCTGTAAAGGAGAGGTACACATCACAGAATATATCCACGACCGTTGCTAGATCGATCGTGAATAGCATGGTATGTGTCAGCCAGCAAAGTAGGAACCGGATTCTTGGAGTGGAAGATCATAATAGCATTCATATCCACGAAGTCACCAAGATTTGGAAAGAGGATAAGCCCATAGATGAGTAGTGCAAGAATAGCCTCAAGAGTGTCCTGACAAGTGGTTTTGAGATTGGCTTTCTCGAGTAGATACTCCGAAGTGAATCCTCGGATGTGAGCCTTAGTGACAAGATTCTTGGAAACATCGGAGGTCTTGAGATAGAGATCACGGGCAATAACCAAAGGAGTAGGGGGATGCTCAAGACCCGTGAAAGGTGTCCCTTCAGCTATGGGTAAACCTGTCAAGGAAGAATAAGCCTCAAGAGTAGGCATCAACTGAAAGTCAGGAAAAGTGAAGCACCGATAATCCCGATCATAGAATTGCACTAGAGTGTGCACAAGATTCTCATCCACATTAGTCCGGAGAAGAGTAAGTAAGTCCCCGTAACGATGTCGAAAACCGGTTGGATCCTTGATCTTGAGTGCCAAATCTCTCAAACTAGCCAAATCCACTTCCTTGAACTTGTAGGACTTAGTCTTCCCCATTCCTACAATGTTTACAAATTCAATTTGTCTAAGCCCTTCGATAAATGCATGGGAAAAGTTTATGCATGTATGCATGTATGCATGATCACATTCAAGTACGAAGAAAACATGGTGGGTTGAAATTCAAAGTTGAGGAGTCATGGGTGGACACGGTGTCCGGTGAATCTAGGGCTTTGGATAATGGTAACCGGGTTCTAAAAAGTTCCCAAGTTGCAACCTCTCCGATGTATATCATGGTGTCACGAGACAACACTCGCTCCATGATTATCCATAAGAAGGTCTAACTTGAGTGTAGTATCGCGTGATGACTAAAATTCGAGACAACACTCGGTTTAGCCTCCGCACTACATCCTAGAAAATGGCCATGGATGAGTTCGGTTATCTACGGTTCATACCGTCATAGAACAATTAGAAGTAAAGTGCCTAAACGAGACAACACGCGCCGACAACATCACCCCCAAAATGCCTCAGCTATGTGGGATTGATCGCATAATCCAATACACGAGGCAACCCTCGGAATGAATTGTCGATTATATCCCCCCTAATTCCTAAGTTCACTCAGCCCGGGTGTAGGACTTTTGATATTCTCACCCCCATACGTTTGCAAGATTTTAAACATTTATTCACATGAAAAAGCAAGTAAAAAGGAAGCAAGTAAAAACAAAGCGCAAGCGTGGAAATAAAGACTAGGCGTAACTCTCGAATCTCCCCAGTGAAGTCGCCAACTGTTTTATCTTGGTTTTTCGGGTGTCAAACATTGATTAAGTTTGAACCTTTTTAACCTTTGATATCTCATTTTTTCTTGGGAAGGGGAAAATAAGAAAAACCCTTGAGAATCGAGGTCCGGGAGTTGTTTTCGCTACTGGAAGGTGTTAGACACCCATAACGACTATAGTATCCTATAGGAACCGTCTTTACTTTCTACGCACGCGCTTTATTTTTAAATGCTATTTGAAAGTGTTATTTACACCTAAGGGTTTGCTAGGTTAAGAATTGGAGGGAGAAGAATGTGTTTGAATTTTTTGTTTTATTGGACTTGGAGAAGTTTTGACTTCTTGCCTACATACCCTTTTAAGGGATCAAACTCCATGTAGTTCTCTTCCAAAAAATGTTTTTGTTTTTGTTGGTTGATTTTAATTTTGAAAATGGAATTTTGAAGAACAAGAGAGAGAGGCCTCAAGGGCATAAGATTTGGAAAATGTGAGGTGGAACTAGTTATTTTGCAAAAAAAAAAAGAGTCTAAATATGATTAAAATTCATTAAAGTTTTTTGCATAAGAAAATAAAGGGAAATTCAATGGGATTTTGATCCCAAGGTTTCTTTGGAAAATTATTTGAGTGAAGTTGTTCATGTTTTTTGGAAAAGAGGATTTTCCTAAGTATTGTGATTCCTAAACATACATCTAAAGCATACATTCCCTAAGCATACATCTAAAGTATCCATGTGATGTGTGTGCATGTGCCGGTGCTTGTGTCGGTGTACATCATTAGAGTCCATTGTCCTTTACATATGCCCTAGTTTACATTCTATGGTCTTGCAAGAAATTAAAAGCATAAGGTAAAGTACAAAAATCCCTAAGTTTTTTACATGCTAAGTCTTGGCATGAAAATTAAAGTGCAAGAAATAAAACTAAAGCTAAAGAATGAAATATGCTTATGGAATGTATGAGACATGAAATGAAAGGGGTTAGTAGCACCAAATATAATGAAGAAACAATAAGGCAAGAAAATACTAAACAAAGGCAAGAACACAAAGATAAAGTGTTAAAGCATACTAGAAATTAATCACAATGCTTCAAAATGCACATGACTCATAATTTCCCCATTATGACAATTTTAAAATGAGTTTCAATGCAGCCAAGATGTGAGAATTAGAGGTTCATGCTCAAGTTACAAAATTGTGATTCATCTCTAGATATATTTAACATTTTATTTTCTCAAACAATCATTAATTTGCCTTGTAAAGCAAGTAACTAATCACACATATTCACATACATCAAGAAACACATCCAAACAGTGACAAATCCATCACCAATTCACACATTACAAATCACAAACATACACCAAAAATTGGCATCAAAATTATGCACATTTTCACAAGTTTTTAACATAAAATTCAAGAAATAAAGCAAAACACAACACATTATTTTTTATCCATTTTTAACATGTCAAAAATATCCTAAGAAACAAGTCTCAAGTGTCAAAAATAGTTGCAAAAGAGTTCACAAGGTCTTTAGAAGTTTTTAACAAGATTTATAACAAAAATGTAAAAAGAATTGAATTAACAAAGAACAAATTATTTTCATGTATTTTCATCAATATTAATATGTAAAACACATCAAAATTCAATGAAAATAACAAGAAAATATTGAACAAATTTTTTAGGAATTTTTATCAAAGTTTTTTAGGCAAACAGTGGTGCAAACAGCAAGAAACAGTGTGAGAATAGCACAAACATAGCAAGAAAACGAAATACAGTCAAACAGAGGCCCAGGCCCAAGATCCTGTATGGATCTGGACTATCCAAACGCGTCAGGAGCGTTAGATTGATCCAGATCCTCCTAACCCTAGATCTAACGGTGACGAGGCAACCTAGAGGCTTATATAAGCCTCTCTCCAACGTTTCCTTCATTTTCCCTTCTCCTTTCTCTCTCTAACTTCTCTCCTAGTGAGAGAAGCTCTGCAATCTCTCTTCTTCTCCGATCACCTTCACCGCCGGTTTCTGGAATGAAACGGCTGGAGAAGATGAAGATTCATCGGAATCTTCATCGTCACCGCCGTGAATTCCAGATTCCGGCGAGACCTTGACAACTCCGATCTACATGGATATAAACCCTAACTTGCTCTATTTTTCATGCTGATTACGAATATGAACTTAGATTTACAAAATAAACGATGAATCTTCGTAGATCTACATTTTAGGGTTCGGTTTTCAAATCTTTTTCAATCTTTGAAAGAACAAGTCTTAGAACTTGTTAATCTGCTTCGATTCACCGTTTATCTGTGTTAATAGACCTTTGTTGAGCTTTTGCAATGAAAACGAAGAAGTTTTTGTGAAGTTACCTGAGTTAATCGGAGATTCGAACAAAGATTTTGCTAGAGAACTTCGTAACTGCTTCTGATTCTTCTGGTAAGTTTGAACCGAAAATAAATCAGTGTTCTTCTCTTCTTCTTCTTCACTGGTTCAAAACTTGCTTCGATTCTTTCTTCTTCTCACTTCTCTCACTGTGATCGTACAAATTCGTTGAATTTGTGCTTGAATTGCAGTTATTCCAGTTCGATGATGAAGATTCACCTTCAAATCTCTGAGAACTGCAATGAATTTGCTTCAATTCGATTCAATTTTTGGTTCTGGAAATTTAGGGTTTGATGAATATTCTTGGTGATTTTCTGGAACGGTTAGGGTTTTGATCTAACTGAATGGAGAGAAAAAGCTTCTTTCTGTTTCTGTGATTTGATGAGTTGGCGTGTAATGAATGGTGTTGTTGGTACTGTGCATTGATGATGTGTCGTATTTATAGCTGCCATGTGTGATATCTGAACCAATAGCTTGCTGACACCTGTACTGGACTTGTTTGGCTCGGCCTTGGACTAATTTTGGACTTGGGACCTTTTTTGCAATTTTTGAAAGTTAAGGGACCAATCTGCAATTAACAAAAAATGAACTGGACTGCAATTTTTTTTTGACTAAAGGACTAAAATGTAAATTGAAAAAGACTTTAAAAGGAAAATAAAATGGAAGAAAGGACCAAAGTGCAATTTTTAAAATCTTGAAGGACTGAAATGCAATTTTTTTTTAAAATCTTGAAGGACTGAAATACAAATAATAATAAAATTGAAATAAAATTGGTAAATGGGAAAAAACGTAAAGTGAAACCAATAAAAAACACAAAATGGACTAAAATGAACCAATTACATAAATGAGGTACTTCAAAGTAACCTCTCTCTGTCAAAATTTTGTGTGAAATGACCAAAATGCCCCTAGGGACTAAAATGACTCAAAATGACTCGAACACAATTTTAAAATGGTTTTTAACAGGGAATTAAAGCAAGAGTTTACACAAGCAAATTGAAAAGACTCAGAGACAACTTTTAGGGACTAAGAAGAGTTTTAACACAGGAAATGACCAAAATGCCCTTAGGGACTAAATTGGCCCAAAATGACTCAGATACAATCTTTGAAATTGATTTTAATCATGGAATTGAAACAAGGATTTATACAAACAAATTGAAAAAACTCAGAGACAATTTTCAAGGACTAGAATGAGTTTGAATGCAGGAAATGACTAAAATACCCTTTTTCATGAATTTTGCAAATAACATTGAAATGAAATGCAGAGAAATATGCAATTGATCAGAGACAATCTTCAAATAACTTGGAATGCAAGAAAGACCCTTTGGATGGTTTAAAATGAAAGAAAACATAGACAAAGTCACAATTGAAAATTTTTCAAAACAAAGACAGTAAAACATGCAGCTAAAGCATAGTAAAATATCAGGGTAAACAATATCAAATTGGCAATCTCTCAAGAGTAATAGACACATATCAGAGATGGAAAAATATTTTGAGCAAGTATTTTTAGGTCCAAAATTAGGGTATAACAATACTACATAGTTGAGTTGGAGTACTTGTACTTCAATTTGTTATATCTACACATTTGGTGTATTATTTAATTGTTGTAACTCTTATTTGTATTGGGTGCGATCCCAAGGTTTCAAGAGAGGTGATATCTCTTGGTTTTAGAGATTCTTATACAAAGGATTGTTTTGTTTGGAGAGTGCTCGTTATTTGTAGGCCGAACTAGTATAAATTTCTTGTGTCTTTTCTCTCATCCCTTTATCTCTTTTACTTTGTTTGTCATTTATTTTATCTCACCATATCTATTTTTATATTTATTTAAACCTTTTATAAGCACTTTATTTTAATTGCTTAAAACATTTTTTTAAGTGCTTATTTTAAATCGTTTTCTAAAGAACACAATTCACCCCCCCCCCCCCCCCCCCTCTTGTGTGTTTGAAGTCACTTGTTCAACAAGTGGTATCAGAGCTTGAACTCTTGTTAAGGACTAATCGTCTCAAGAGGCAAGATGACTTCAAACAACAATTCCATAAATTGTCCCCCATCTTTAAATGGTGAAGGGTATGGTTATTGGAAAGAGAGAATGAAAAATTTCATTGAGGGAATTGATTGTGATATTTGGGATGCTATTGAAAACGTTCCATTTGTTCGCACTCATTTAGTCAATAATGTTGTGGTGAATAAACCAAGATCCCTTTGGACCAAAGATGAAAAGAAAAAGGTTCAATATAATTTGAAAGCTAAGAACATTATCACCGCTTCATTAGGCATTGATGAGTTCTATTGTGTATCAAATTGTACAACGGCCAAGGAAATGTGGGACACCCTTAAATTGACCCATGAAGGTACTACCGAGGTCAAAAGGGCTCGAATGAACACATTGACTCATGAGTATGAATTATTTAGGATGAAATCGGGAGAAAGCATCCAAGATATGCATAAACGATTTATCCATATTATAAATCATCTTAGAGCTCTTGGAAAATCTTTTAACAATGAGGATTTAATCAATAAAGTTCTTAGATGCTTGAGTTGAAGTTGGCTACCAAAAGTGACCGCTATTTGTGAATCTAAAGATTTATCTTTTATGTCTTTGGCAACTTTGTTTGGAAAATTGCAGGAACATGAGCTTGAATTGAATCGTCTCATTGATAGTGAAAAAGGTGAAAAGAAAAAGAAAGACCTTGTTCTCAAAGCTAGAATCAATGAAAGAACTTCCTTCAATCCAAAATGCTACAATTGTGGTGAAAAGGGTCACATAAAATCCAATTATCCTATAAATCAAAAGAGATATACAAAAGGAAAGAGTGCTTATATCGCTTGGGATGACAAAGACCGAAACTCATCCAATGGATCGGAAAATGAAGTAGCATATTCATGTTTCATGGCAAACAATGAGGAAGAAGAGGTAAACTCTACTGAATCTGAATATGACTTAACTTATGATGACTTATTTACTACTTGTAAAGAATTAAATGATGAGTCAACTAAGCTTAGAAAAATTGTTTCTACCTCTAAGAAAACTATTTCTACTCTTGAATCAAAAATTGATATTTTAAACAAGGAAATAGAAATTCTTAAAGAGAAACAAGTTTATGTAAGTGAAGTTTTTTCTTGTACCTCTTGTGAAAATAAAAAGGAAAATATTTTAAAGTGTGATGATTGCAATATTTTGAAACTTGAAATTGAGGATTTGCAAAACACACTTGAAAAATTCACAATGGGAAGAGAAAACTTGAACATCATTTTGGGAAATCAAAAGGGAACCTATAATAAAGCCGATTTAGGTTATCATCCAAAAAATCATGAAAAACTTTTTAGAAAATTCTTTCGTCCAAAGAAAACCTCAATTTCCCCTTTTGTTAAATGTTTTTATTGTGGAAGAGAAGGTCATACATCCTCTATTTGTAATTTAAGAAAGAACAATGATATGAATGGTAAATGGAAGTGGATTCCAAAGGGAACTTTGCCTAATGCTAACTCTCAAGGACCCAAAATGTTTTGGGTACTAAAAGCGAAAACTTGATTTTGTTTTGTAGGTGTGCTTGAAGGCCAAGAACTAAAATTGGTGCAATTATAAAGGCTATCAAAGCACATGAAAGGGGGAGAAAAAAATAAAATAAAAAATTCTCCTATTATTACGAAAATATTGGGTATACATCATATGGTCACTTTACCAAAAGTTCTTCTCCAAAATGTAATTGCAAATTCAAGAGAAGCAAAAATGGTTTATTCTTTTCACTTAATTTTTTTTATTTTTGCTTTAAATTTTCCTAAATATATGTCTTGCCATGATTGTTTCTTTCCCGCTTTTTGATAATGGCAAAAGGGGGAGAGTTATGTGATTTGCATGTTTCAGGGGGAGTGGATTTTAGTTGTTTGCATATAGTGAGGGGGAGCTAAATCTGCGCTTATCTCTGTCATATATTTTATAATTACCCTTTCATTGAGCAAATCACTCCAAGAGATGTTTGTCATCATCAAAAAGCGGGAGAATGTGAATATATGCCTTGAAAGGAATACTTTGGTTTTGATGATTGACAAAAGAAGTCCTAGAAGAACAAAGATGCAAAAAGCGGAAAAGAAGATTCAAGCTTTCAAGTCGTGAATTTTATTTTTATTTGTATTAGGACTTTATGTAAATAGTAGAAAAAGCTCTCATGAAATAAATCACACACTCACAATGATTTTCATCTAAAGTGATTTTACATGAAAATATTTTTTGCATGAAAAGTCATTTTATTTTGGAATTTGCATAATTATTTTGAACATAAAAAGAAATTTATTATGCATTTGATTTGAACTCTTTTTTTTTTTGGTACAAGAAGAGGGCTGAGCCCAAGAAAAAAAAACTAAGACATTGAACAAACATTTCGAGGCATACAAGCGCCAGAAATGTCATAAAAAAGGAGACATCGAAGCTCTCTAGGAGGAGTCTCAATAACATGTAAATCAAAGGAGTCTAAAGATAGACTAAAATTTGCTAGCCAATCTGCCGATCTGTTTCCTTCACGCCATATATGGTTGATTTGAACTTGCCAACTCATGTTTTTTAGATCACGAATGCGCCGAATCAAGGTAGGAACATTCCCGTTGATGTTACATTTCCCAGTTACCATATCGACCAAAACTTTGGAGTCACTCTCCACTTGAAGATGTTTGATCCCCTGTCTTCGAGCCATATCCATACCGATATATATGCCCCACATCTCTGCATGTAGTGCGTCACATGATCCTATCTTACGAGCATAACTATTCAAACAATTTCCAATGCTATCACGAAGAAGTCCGCCACAACCTGAAAGACTACTTGAGCTTTTATGTGCGCCGTCACAGTTGAGTTTAACCCAACCCTCCCGGGGTGTCTTCCAACCAATAAAAATAGTGTCAGTGTGTTGAGGCCATCTAGATATTTGTGTTTGTTTGCAGTTATCAATCTCTGTAGCCATCTTGAGAATCACATCAATTGGATTGAAAGGGCGATGGAACTCCTCTTCAAAAATGCTCTTATTCCTCCACATCCACAAGTGCCAACATGTTACCATAAATATAGTTTGCCACTCGATATGGTGTGATGCCGTCTTCTTGTTGTTGAGATTGTCAAAGATCCAATCCCTGCAATTCAAAGACAAGAAATTAGTCATGTGATTAGAAGATACTAACCTAAGCCAAACTCGGGTTGATTGCACACAATCTCTCAGAGCATGGATGATTGTTTCATCTCCATTTCCACAGGTTGGACACAAAGGGGATATTCCACTTCCCCATCTACTTCTGCGATAATTCGTTAAAAGTCGCTCATGAGCAGCAATCCACATGAAAGTTTGAATTTTGTGAGGTCTTTTCCAACTCCACAAACTCTTCCAATTCCCTTCAATAGAACGGTATCTCTCTCGTTGCAGGTTATAAGCACTTTGCATAGTAAAATGACGGGTATTTGTTCCAGTCCAACCAATGGAGTCTGACCCATCTGTTTCTTTAGGAGCTGGGATAGCCACCAGCTGATTGACAGTAATGTGGGGAAGATTAGTGGTGAGAAAATTTAAGTCCCATTCGTCTGTCTCTGTTAAAGTGTCCTTCAAAGTAAGCGTCGTATTAATGGTCTGCTGAGCATTTGATTTGAACTCTATTTTGGGAATAACATGACTACAATGATTTATGTCTTTATGACAACAAGTTGACCGAGTTATAATACATTGTGTCATTTGGCAATAAATCATTTTCATGCCGTTGGAAACATTTTGTTATGTCTTAATGGATTTAAAAGATTCAGCCTATTATTTAATTACAAACAACGGCTAGTTTTTTTATGTTAAATGACAATGACTATTTTCATCAAGAGTCCAACGGCTGAATTTTTTTTCAACGCATCTCATATCATTTTTTACTATAAATCGGTGCATTGTTTTAGGTCTTGGAACAACTCATATTTTCACTAAACATTGTCAAAAATATTATTCATCACTCTCATTATTTTGACACTTGCTAATTTATTTTATTGAAAGCTATTTTATACTACATAGTTGAGTTGTAGTACTTGTACTTCAATTTGTTATATCTACACATTTGGTGTATTATTTAATTGTAGTAACTCTTATTTGTATTGGGTGCAATCCCAAGGTTTCAAGAGAGGTGATATCTCTTGGTTTTAGAAACTCTTCTACAAAGGATTGTTTTGTTTGGAGAGTGCTTGTTATTTGTAAAGGTTACCAGCTTATCCTAATTAAAAGCTTGAGCAGTGAAAATCTCAAGGGGCTTTTCCTTGGGGACTAGACTAGGCCTTGTTGTTTTAGGCCGAACAAGTATAAATTTCTTGTGTCTTTTCTCTCATCCCTTTATCTCTTTTACTTTGTTTGTCATTTATTTTATCTCACCATATCTATTTTTATATTCATTTAAACCTTTTATAAGCACTTTATTTTAATTGCTTAAAACATTTTTTTTAAGTGCTTATTTTAAATCGTTTTCTAAAGAACACAATTCACCCCCCCCCCCCCCCCCCCCCCCACCCTCTTGTGTGTTTGAAGTCACTTGTTCAACACAAACAAAACCAATTACAGAATCAGATCAAATACCCAGTACCAAAATCGAACCAGTTGCGCAAACAACAGCCTATGAGTCAATCGGAACCAAGAACGTGAAACGTGCCTTGAAGACCGGTGAACACCCAGAAACGAAAAGGGCTGGAGAAAAGCTGACCGACAAAACCACCATGAGCGGTGGCGCCGTTCAAACCCTTGACGGGTTACTGTTCATCGATGGGTCATGTTCTCTCCCCGACTTTCTTTTTAAAAACCCAATAAGATCGTGTGTTAATAATAAACTTTTTTATTTATTTGTAAACAAAACCTTTATTTCTTCCGGGGAATAACATTTTATTTTTTAAATAGTAATCACATGCCTCGTATTTTTTTAAGGGAATCAAACGCCTTCAATAAATCATTTAACATTTTTCGTCAAAAAAATTATTTAACATTTACTCATAAAAAATTTATTTTCATTATTTTTTAGAAGTAAATTTATATTTTAAATTAATTTTTTTAAGATTTAATTTATATAATAATTTTTTAGTTTAATGGTGACAATTCTAAATTTTTTAATTGGTTATGTGTGCAAAGCTGTTTTGGATTGTCGACCCACTACCATTACCAACTTGTAACACCCTAAACCCCAAATATTATTTTCTAATAAAAATATAATAATTATTAAAGCATGCAAGGGTGTCACACATCTTTATTAATTTAAAAGTACATTATTTAAATTAAAAAAATGTCGCAGCAGAATAGTTTTAAAAAACTTGAAAGTACACATCTCATCACAGTTTCAACAAAAACTGAATTCAAAAGAATTCTAAAACATAGTCTAAAATAAAATAAATCTCAATACATAGTGTCACAGATCAGAACATCGACTTGATAAAGACTCCCAAAAGCGATAAGTAAACGAGTAGGCTTCAAAGCCATCCTCAAAGACGCGCTGCTACTAAGATTTTCTTCCTGCAAATCTACACCACAAGGGGGTAGGCGCCCAACCCGCAACTAGAGGGTGAGAATATATTCGACATAAGAATTGCATAATCATAATGAATAGACACGGGGCATAAAACACATAAGCATCATCAATCATATATAAATTATTCACATAATTTTTTTTTTGAAGAAACTATAATGGATTAAATTACTGAAAGCCGGAGATTTCATCACAAGGAGTGCCAAAACCACGGCTGAAAGAGTCAATTACAAGAATGCCAAAACGGCCAAAACAGGAACAAAAAAAAGCTACCCTTTTACATAAATATTCCCAAGCAAGGTAAAGGGTTCAACCACCATGAATGGCAGGAGAAAACAAAACTCGGGCGGTTCGCTTTTAGCCACCACTATGATTGAAGCTTAACTTTATCTAACAATTGATTAAAAGAAGCTTCTTTTTGGTGGAATATTTAAGCATTCCTTTCAATCCAGATCACCCACACACAAGATAGCCAAATAAGATTAAGAGTTGAGCGTTTGCTGTTAGAGAATCCGCTAAAGGTGCCAAATTGATATAAATGATCTGATACATTTTCAGGAAACACTAAGTGGTAACCAATCTAGTGAGAAATACCATACCAAAGTTTGCCAAAGAAATCACAAGAGAGGAATAAGTGTTTTGCATCTTCTATCATGCCGCATCCACCCACGCATAAATGCACATTCGGATGTAAAATATGTCTTTTGATTAAATTGTCCATTGTTGGTAATCTATCACGTAACAAGCGCCAAGCGAAGAGGCTGATTTTCAGAGGCACTTCTTTGTTCCAAATTTCAGTCATGTGTGTAACTGCCAAGTTGTTACTGGTGAATGTCAACAGATGATTATAAGCACTTGTGACGTTATAACTGTTGGACACATGCAAGTGCCAAATCCACCTGTCAGAATTAGTAGGCTGCAAAATAATATTAGATAAAATATCACAAAATTCCCGCACTTTCTCTTCCTCCCAAGCCAACAAACGACGCCGCCACTGACAAGCTTCACACTCAACCCCCCCCACCCAAAAGAATACATTTCAGCCACCGCTGCCATTTTATTAGTAGCAAGATCAAAAAGGTGGCTGAAACTATTCTTCAAAACTAGCCCATCAATCCAAGGATCCCACCCAAATAAACTTTGGGCACCATCTCCTACCTCCCACCCAACATAATCATCAAACCAACTCCCACCTCCCACACCAGCCCCATTTTTAACATTTATTAAATTATTCCACCAAACAGAGTTAAACCGCCCCTCCTCGGCGATTTTACCTCCTACCTCTCCGTATCTAGCCAATAAAACTCTATACCACAAACTCCCATTTTCAACCCGCATCCGCCAACACCATTTACCAAGTAAAGCTAAATTAAATTCCCGAATCCTTCGCACTCCTAAGCCTCCCTCCTTCTTTTGGAATAAATAATGTCCCAGTTAATCCAAGAAATTTTCCTAACCTCCTCCCCCCCCCCCCCCAAAAAAAAAAAATTAAATATAGATTCAATGGAAGAAATGATACCTGCGGGAGCTTTGAAGAAGGAAAGAAAGTAGACCGGAAGAGAGGACAGGACAAACTTTAGGAGAACTAAACGGCCACCCAACAAAAGATTTATACTCTTCCAACCTGATAATCTAGACTTAATATGGTCAATCAACGGTTGCCAAAATTTTAGTTTTCGCGGATCACCACTTATAGGCAACCCCAGATAAAGGAAGGGGGCTCTGGCCAATTTACAATTAAGAACAGAGGCTGCCTCTGCCAACCAAGAATCATGAATATTAACACCAACTAACATACTTTTGTGGAAGTTCACCTTAAGACCAGATGTCACCTCAAAGAGAAGAAGCAGAGCTTTCAGGGCCCTAATATTGGCCCAGCTTCGCTCCCCAATCAACAATGTGTCATCAGCAAATTATAGATAAATTTCGGAGACATGATTATTTGCTCCAACCTTGTAGCCAGAGAACAGGCCAGCCTCTACTAGAGCCTTCATCATGACATTTAGCCCTTCAGCTGCTATTAAAAATAGGAAAAGGTGAAAGAGGGTCACCTTGTCTCAACCCCCGTTCAAATTTGAATTCATCTGTTGGGCTACCATTAACTAGAATAGAAGCTGAGGCTGTACTAACGCATTCCATAATCCACCTACGCCATATGGTAGGAAAATTCATTTTTTTATGACAGCTTCTAGGTATGACCAATCAATGGAATCAAAAGCCTTTTCAAAATCAACCTTAAATAAGAGCAAATCTTTTTTCAGTTGCTTAGCATTTTCCACAATTTCATTAGCGATGAGAATACCATCAAGAATTTTTCTACCATGAATAAAAGCTGATTGAGTTTCTGAAATAACACTAGACATAACCCTTCGCAATCTATTTGAGAGAACTTTGGAAAGAATTTTGTAAAGACTTCCAACCACAGAGATTGGTCTGAAATCATTCAGGCGCTGTGGGCACTCAATTTTAGGAATTAAAGCAATAAAAGTAGTGTTGATGCCTTTTGAAAACTTCCCATTCTTATGAAAATCAGATACGAAGCACATAATATCATCACGGAGCTCCGGCCAAAAATCCTTAACAAACCCCATAGTAGCACCATCCGGTCCAGGACTTTTAAAACTGTCACAATCCCAAACAGCTTGTTTAACTTCCTCAACTGAAAAAGGTTTGGTTAGCTCACCACATTGTGAAGGTGAGAAAAACACAAGAAGGGGGGGGTTGAATTGTCTTAGATTTTTCTTCGTTTTCTCCTAAGTTGAAAACACTGATCAGAAGCAAAGTGAGAATTGCTTCTGAAGTGAAGTTCAGAACTAAGATACAGCGGATAAAACAGAGAGAGATAGAGAGAGAGAGAGGGAAGAAAGACACAAAGCAATTATAATGGTTCCTTCCACAAACCGGAAGTAGTCCAGTCCCCCTTGCACTTCCAAGGAGAGTTCACTATAATGTAATATCTGATTACAACTGCTCACTGCTAAACTTATTAAGAGACTTTAAATTGCTCAAGCACACAAGCAAGAGACTTCATATGCTCCTGAACACAATCAAGAGACTTCTATTGCTCAAGCACAACTGCAAGAGACTTCTAATCAAACAAGATTACAAAGAAAAATGTTTGAGGTTGAACACTTGATATACAATTAGAGGTACAATACAAATCAGATATAGACTCTTAAGACTCTAGAATTTCTAAGATATGTACTTGAAAACAGAAATTCTAAGTGAACTTTGAATGCAGAACAATTTCAGCAGAATTTTGGCACTTGTAAATTATTGTTGAGTCTTGTGTTCAGCATTTCCAATCTCTGAATTTTCACTCCTTTATATAGAGGTGTGAAAGAGACGTTGTGAAATTGCCAGCACATCAAAAAGAGTCGTTTGAAGCTTTGATCAATCACCAATGATCTTTTGCCTAATATGGTTGTTGTCCTATGAAGGATCAATTTCAAATCCATTCCCATTGTTAAGGAACATCGTTGCAGGCAAAGCTGTATTCCAGTGCTGTTTTCTTGTCTTGTAGCAAGGACACTATAGAGTAGTGGAGATAGTGGTTGTACACTTCGTACAATTGTACTTTGTCAATGCTTTTTGAAGATAAGCATCCAATGCCTTCAAAACCTTCCAAAATGACCGTTGCTTCACATTCCATGTCTTCTGCAATGCTTTCGAATCCATTAAACAGCTTTTGAAGCTTTAATTATTCCATCTGATGAGTTTCAGCTTCTGGTGATTTCCAGATTCTGATGAGGTTGCTTCTGATAATCTTGCTTCAGATGAACTTCAGCTTCTAATGACGTCACCACTTCAGGAGCACTTTGTCTTCAGGAGCACTTTCTTCAGGAGCACTTTTGGACTTCAGGAGCATTTCTCTTCAGACGCTTTAAGCTTCCTTTTGTTGATTTCTTAGCTCTCTTTTGTTCATTCAGAACCTACTTAAGATATAAATTTTTGTATATGGTCTTGTACACTTGAACAAATATTAGCTAGTCTAATTGACAATTTTTAATACCTTGTTATCATCAAAACTCTCAAGGTTCATTGTTAAACACATTTTGTTCCAACAATCTCCCCCTTTTTGATGATGACAAACAACAGTATTTAAAAATGTGCAATTGTTGTTAATTCAATTAACAAGTTGACTTTAAGGGTACGAGGTTTACAAGCTCCCCCTGAGTCTAACAGTTCTTAAGGTGAGTTTTGTAAGCTCCCCCTGAGTTCTATTTAAGTTAATTAAATTCATCATTAAAAACGTAATAACTCTCAGAAAATTCTCACATTAAATAGACTAAGAGATAAGAAGTTGGTCCTATTAATTTAAAATGATTAAAAATTAAATTAATGGGGCTAAGAGCCTATAAATACTATACATACTACTCCCCCTTTTGTAAGTTCAGATTGTAACCTAAGAGGGGGGGTGAATTAGGTTTCTAGGAATATTGGTTAATTTTTCAGAGATTAGCGTTGTTGATAATTTTTCCGATAAATAATGATGAAGTTATGAATGCGGAAAAATAAAAGAGCAAGGGAAGAAGAAAAGACACAAGAGAGTTTATAGTGGTTCCCCTCTAAACCTTAGGGTCAGTCCACTCCCTTCACACCCCGCGAAGGAATTCACTATGTTAGAATCTTTGTTACAAGCAATCTCACCTCAAGACCCCCTAACAATCTTTCTAACATAAACACAAGAAAGAAACCCTCTCTCTTGATTACAACACAAACACCAAACACTTTTGGTGGACTTTGAATCTTCCCGAATCAAAGAACCTTTTACAACAATCACAAGATAGCACCCCCACTATCCTAAACAATAATTCTCACCAACAATGGCAAGAAACTTTACAACAAAGTAATTGAAGAATAACAAATGTATGGCTGTATATCTTTATCAATATCACTCTAACAAATGGACTTAGTGCTCAGAAAACTTTTTAATAAATGTTAAAGTGTATGCAAAGTTTTCCAAACAATTTGAATGAAAGTTTAAAAGCAAGTGATATTGAAAATGTCAATTGAGATAATGAAAGTTGTTGTCTTGAAATTGCTTTGATTCTCAATTGAATTTATAGAGGCTAAAAAGATGATTATGAAATGATACTATCTTTCAAAAAGAGTTACCAATGGATAGAAACATATTTAAAATGGTATCTATTCATACAAATGAGAATGAAGAGCATATAAACCAAATGTGGCCGTTGGCAAAATAAATTAAAACAAGATAGCCGTTAGCCACTTAAAAAATAGTTGTTGCATGGTATTAAGCCAAATAGCCGTTGCATATATAAAAAAAAAATTGTTGCACATAAAACCAAATATAATATAATAAATTATTCATTTGTATAATTGATCACGTAAAGGTACAATGAAGGATTTTCAATTCCATGATCAATTAATAAATTCATAATTGATTATAGTATATTTTCAATACTTCTGCATGCATGGTAAAGACTATTTTTAAATATGCAGATTTTCAAAATCAATTATGGCATTTTATACAAAAACATTTTAGTGCAAAATCACATTTAAATAAAATCATTGTAAGTGTGTGATTTACTTTCAAGAGATTTTAGTATTGCATCATATGGGACTTAGAAAAAATATTTGTAATTATTTTCTGAGCATTCTAAGTTGTTTCATAAGTTAAGAATGATAAATCAAAGATAAGGACCATACTTACAAAAATATAACTATGAAGTCTAAGTCTCATTGTCTTCATTCTTCAACTTGAGCCTCCATGGTTTTTCTTCTTTTGTGATGTGTGTTTGTTATCATCAAAACTCAGCCAAGTCTAAGAAGGAAATCTTCTTCACAATCTCCCCCTTTTTGATGATGACAAACCATATCCTTTTGACAATGTTTGCTCAATGAAACTCCCCCTGTATTGTATGTCTCCCCCTTTGTTTTGCAATTGGATAACCTGAAACAATTTAAGCACAAAATACAAACATACACTTTCTCCCCCTTTTGACATCATCAAAAAGAAGAAAAAGGATAAAATCCAAAGGGTCGAAATATAAGGGAAATAATAAATTTTATGTAGAAAACATTATTTTCTTCACAATGAATATTCAATCCTTCATGTAGATTTTTAATTCTCATAGCTATGTCTATAAATAAACTTATACACTCTTGATATTATTCACCAACTATCACACACATATAATATGAGAGCATCAATTTTACTCATTTAATTTTTCTGAGGTAATAGACCAGCATATGCTTAATTGATTGACAATTTCAAAATATTTTGGCAACTAATCATTGATGATTCTGTTAGGACTTAAATAATGATAATCTTCAACCCATTTCAAAGGTTACATTGGTTTAGAGATAACAAACAAGTCCTTTTTGTTGAGGATCTGGTTTGGAACGACCTGAGACAAGTTCTTTTGCATTTCAAAATTTTCATCAATTATTAGTTACTAACGGGTAGAACAAAGGCATTTTAAAGGATAGAGAGTTATCTACCATTTTTTATTACTCGAATATTCAAAACCATCATGCATTATTTATCCATGGATTTGAGGCAATAAAATAAATGTAAATCCAACTAGATAATTTCATACATAACATTTCAACATGTATTTGATCTATGTTCAACACATAAATTTAACAGACCAAACTCTAACTTTGAAAGCATGAAATATTAACATTTAACATGTGATATGCATTCAAGCATGAATCATAAACCAGACACAAATCAAGAATATCATATTTCAATGTAATGAAATTGTGTACCTTTCACCATAGTCATGAATAAACAAGAACATGATAAAGAGTACACATAAATTTCAAAGCGTCATCAAATTTCCAATCTTTATCAAATCGTCTTTAAAAAAAGCTTTAATCCAAATCATATGATCTTGTATCTTGAAGAGACCAATTTAAATATGACATTTTTAACACATGGTCTTCAAGTACCTGCCAAACAATTAATAGAACTTTATAGGTACCCATTTTTCTTTGGGTCCTTGTGGGTTAGTACCTTTCTTTACCCAAATAAATTCACCATAAGGAACACCAAAGTTTCTTATGTAGCAAGTATTTGGAGTATGACCTTTTATGTTACAATAAAAACATGTGAAATTATGAACATAATGTGATCCAAAATTATTTCCTTTAGAGAAATTATTCTTAACATTTGAATTATTTTTCTTAAAAGAATTGTTAGAATAATTTCTTCTTTTAGAATTAATTCTTTGATTCACATTCTTGAAAGAATTAACAACATGCATTTTCTTAGTTTCTATGTTGTTGGGATTTGTGCTTGCTTTAACAAAAACTGTTTTATTGGTGTTTGGTTTATCAAATTTAGAAAAACCAAGCCCGGATTTGTTGTTGGAATATCTTTGTTTACTAAGCACATCTTCCAAACCATTGTGACCTTTTTCAAATTTTTTTATCACCTGATTTAATTCAACAATTTTTGTTTCATTTTCTTTACATTTATTACATGAAGAAATTTTAACCTTTTCTAATTCTTCTTGTGCATCAAAAGCTTTTCTTTCTAGAGATACATTTTGTTTCTTTTGCTTTGCACAAGTTTTAGAAAGATTAATGAATTCTTCAAACAATTCATCAAATGCATTTTGTAATTCTTCATAAGAAGGTTTAAAATTTAATTCAGAATCACTTACCTCTTGTTCATCATCAGAGTGGTGTGACGCCATTAATGTTAAATTTGCATATTCGTCATCCTCTGATTCTGAAGATGAACTTATATCATTGTCATCCCATGCAATGTAGGCCCTTCTTGGCTTGAATTCTTTCTTTCCCTTAAGGCTATTCTTCTTTGCAAGGGTTGGACAGTCTGCCTTCACATGTCCCTCTTTATCACATTCAAAGCATGTGAAACTTTGACTTGATGTAGAAACATCGTTCTTCTTGTGAAATTTTCTTTTATTTCCAAATTTAAAGTTTTTATCCTTTTGGAGGAATTTTCCTAATTTCTTCACAAGAACAATGATGTTTTCATCATCATCGGTGCTATCATCTTGTTGGAGAACGCTGGATTCTACCTTCAATGAAATATTCTTATGTTTCTTTACTCCTTCATGTTGTTCTAGTCTTGCAAGTTCAATTTCATGCTCTTGTAATTTTCCGAAAAGTGCTGTCAACGACATGTTTGAAAGACTTTTCTTTTCAGATATGGGGCTTACTTTTGGTTGCCATTCCCTTGTTAGTGACCTGAGAATCTTCAAGTTTATTTCATTGTTGGACAAGGTTTTTCCAAGGGCTGCAAGATGATTGATAAGATGTGAAAATCTCTTCTGCATTTCTAGAATCTTTTCTCCCGGTTGCATTCTAAACATCTCGTACTCTTGTGAGAGGGTATTCAATCTGGAACGTTTTACTTCTTTCGTTCCTTCATGTGTTGTTTCCAAAGTGTCCCAGATTTCTTTGGCCGTTTTGCAGTTAGAAATTCTGAAAAACTCATCCATCCCAAGAGAGGATTGAAGAATGTTCTTTGCCTTTTTGTCAAATAACATTTTTTTTCGGTCACCATCATCCCATGATGTTTGTGGTTTGATACTAGTCACACCATTCACGGTTGTAGTGGGAACATAAGGACCATTTTGGACAGCATCCCAAATTTCTTCACCTTGGGCTTCTAGATACGTTGTCATCCTAATTTTCCAGAAATCATAATGATCTCCGGTGAAACATGGTGGTCGATTTGAATTAGGACCTTCTGCTATAAATGGTTTAGCGGAAGCCATTTTCTGGATCAAAGAAGCAAGTTATCTTTACACTTGCTCTGATGCCAATTGTAAGTTCAGATTGTAACCTAAGAGGGGGGGTGAATTAGGTTTCTAGGAATATTGGTTAATTTTTCAGAGATTAGCGTTGTTGATAATTTTTCCGATAAATAATGATGAAGTTATGAATGCGGAAAAATAAAAGAGCAAGGGAAGAAGAAAAGATACAAGAGAGTTTATAGTGGTTCCCCTCTAAACCTTAGGGTCAGTCCACTCCCTTCACACCCCGCGAAGGAATTCACTATGTTAGAATCTTTGTTACAAGCAATCTCACCCCAAGACCCCCTAACAATCTTTCTAACATAAACACAAGAAAGAAACCCTCTCTCTTGATTACAACACAAACACCAAACACTTTTGGTGGACTTTGAATCTTCCCGAATCAAAAAACCTTTTACAACAATCACAAGATAGCACCCCCACTATCCTAAACAATAATTCTCACCAACAATGGCAAGAAACTTTACAACAAAGTAATTGAAGAATAACAAACGTATGGCTGTATATCTTTATCAATATCACTCTAACAAATGGACTTAGTGCTCAGAAAACTTTTTAATAAATGTTAAAGTGTATGCAAAGTTTTCCAAACAATTTGAATGAAAGTTTAAAAGCAAGTGATATTGAAAATGTCAATTGAGATAATGAAAGTTGTTGTCTTGAAATTGCTTTGATTCTCAATTGAATTTATAGAGGCTAAAAAGATGATTATGAAATGATACTATCTTTCAAAAAGAGTTACCAATGGATAGAAACATATTTAAAATGGTATCTATTCATACAAATGAGAATGAAGAGCATATAAACCAAATGTGGCCGTTGGCAAAATAAATTAAAACAAGATAGCCGTTAGCCACTTAAAAAATAGTTGTTGCATGGTATTAAGCCAAATAGCCGTTGCATATATAAAAAAAAAAAAATTGTTGCACATAAAACCAAATATAATATAATAAATTATTCATTTGTATAATTGATCACGTAAAGGTACAATGAAGGATTTTCAATTCCATGATCAATTAATAAATTCATAATTGATTATAGTATATTTTCAATACTTCTGCATGCATGGTAAAGACTATTTTTAAATATGCAGATTTTCAAAATCAATTATGGCTTTTTATACAAAAACATTTTAATGCAAAATCACATTTAAATAAAATCATTGTAAGTGTGTGATTTACTTTCAAGAGATTTTAGTATTGCATCATATGGGACTTAGAAAAAATATTTGTAATTATTTTCTGAGCATTCTAAGTTGTTCCATAAGTTAAGAATGATAAATCAAAGATAAGGATCATACTTACAAAAATATAACTATGAAGTCTAAGTCTCATTGTCTTCATTCTTCAACTTGAGCCTCCATGGTTTTTCTTCTTTTGTGATGTGTGTTTGTTATCATCAAAAATCAGCCAAGTCTAAGAAGGAAATCTTCTTCACACCTTTTGTCATTAAAAAAAAAAAAATTTAAAGAAAAACTAAAGACAAAAAGAAAGAAGTAAAAAGATAGTGAGAAAACAATTAAATAGAGAGCATAAATTATAAATATATCAGAGCACAAACAATAGATAAATTGGAGCATAATTGTAAGAAATATTAGAGCATGATAAAGAAGTTCAGAAGCATGTAAAATTGATCAGAAGCATAATAAGTTCAGAAGCAAAAAGCAATAATATCAGAGCAAAAAGAAAGAAACTAAAACTAAACAAGCTTAAAGTGTGTGCAACTAAGGGTTGGCTTGTTTAGTCATCATTTCCATCATCTTTTTGATCATATGTTGAGTTTCATCTTGCTTCTTATGCATAGCTTCCTGTTGATTCTGCATCTCAAGCTTGAAGGCCTCATTGCTCTTTATCAGATTCTCTTATCTGATTTTAGCTTCTCTCAATGCTTCTTTAGCTTCTTCCAGCTTTGCTTCAGTAGAAGACTTGTATTCCAGCATGAGTAGCTTATGTTCTATCAGATCCTTCTGAAGCTTCTTAACTTCCTTCTCCAAGATAGTATTCCTTTCAATTAGAGCTAGATCAGGAGAGGCTGTCTTAAGATTGACCTTGCTGAGGAAGGTCAAGTCCAGATCTCTTGGATCCACTCCTGAAGGGATGAAGTCTGTAACTTCTCTTCCTTTGATGCTTGGAGGATTATGCACCCATGTCCTGAGAATCTTGACTTCCTGCAGGCTGACATTTATTCCTTTCAGCCAATCTTGAAGCTTCTGCTGTGCTTGATCTTGAATCTCTAAGCAGGTAGTTTGAAGTGCAGACAAGATGTAATCAACTCTGTCTTTGAGTCTGCTCCATCTCTTTCCATGGCTTTCTTTATGCACTAGATCATCTTTTGCTTGAATGAGATTAACTAACTCCTGACCTATATTCTCACACACATTCTGAAGTAGAGTAGAATCAAAGAATATGGTTGGTGGTGAGGGTATCTTTGTAGGTTTGGGTGAAGCTATAGGTACAATGGCTAAGGATGATAATGGTTGGCCATTTGTGGAGTTTTGTGTTTTAGTGTTGCTAGTTGAGGGTTGATCGTGAGTAGTTTCTATAACCATGGTAGAAGATTGAGGATCAACTTGATCATCCTCAGAGTCAATGTCCATAGATGTGGCTATAGAAACAAGGTTGTCTATGCAGGTTGGTTTGAAAACAGTTTCAGGTAAAGGGATGGTGGATGATTGGATTTGCTCAGGAACAGTTTGTTCAGGAACAGTTGGTTCAGGTACTGAAACATGCTCAGATGTAGAGACATGTTCAGGGCTAGTGATATTGTCAGAGCTCATTTGTGGGGCTATCTGTGTGTTGGGTGTTTGTTGTTGGGGGCTTTCTGAAGTAACTTCTTCATAAGCAACTGCTTCAGAAGCAACTTCAGAGGCTTTCTCTGAGTGTTGTCTAACCTCTGGTAGTTCACCACAATAGTGACTTACCAGATTGTCTAAGACATAGGTGTCTTGTGTTTGATTGGTTGAGGGTGGTTGAGATCATGAGGATTCAACATTTACCTCATCAGGTACAACCATGTTGAGAGGTTGAATGATTTGTGGTTGAAAAGGATGGTTCAGAGGAAAGTTTTCACAAACTATGTTCCTCATCTCAGACATTTCACCTATCCTTTCATCAATTGAAGGAATCATATGTTCAAAAGGAATAGTCTAAGAAGGCTTTCTGTAAGTCTTGGTTGTTGTTAATTGGCCCTTTTTATTAGTTTGAAAGACTAAGCATATGGGTAAATCATCTAACTCAGAAGAGTTTAAAGATGAGGTGGATTGAGATGATGAAGATTGGGTTGAGTCTGATTCTATTTCTACAACAGTATGAGAGTGTTGAGAATCAGGAATACCTGTAACAGCTTCTGATCCAGCAGTAATATTCTCCTGGACTCCATCTCCAGCATTCACAACCTAAGTAAGTTCCCCGCATCTGAAGATGCCATTTCTTGCAGATCTTCAGTGGCTTCAACCAGTTGTTGTGCAACCATTCCAGCATCTTTCCTTGCAATGCTTGATGCAGGGACCTCTATTTCCTCTGCAATTTCCAGAGCCTTCTGGAGTGCAGCATCCTTACCTTTCTTCCTCTTAACTTCCCTTGTAACCAAATATGTAGCAGCTTCTACACCTTCTACTTCCTCAGTCACATAGGGTGACTCTTTGATCTTCCTGAGCACTAGCTTTCTCTTCCTCTTAGGCACTTGAGGTTGTTCAGAAGTAGTTTGAGAAGAAGCAGCAGCTTTACCACTTCTGGTCTTCTTGTTTAGAACCACATTAGCATCCAGCTCTTGAACTTCCTCTTGAATTGATGGCACGCCAGAACCACCAATACTCTTTTCCTTCTTACTTCCCTTTGCTTTCTTCTTCTTTGGCTCTTCATCAACAATATACTCTTCCTTGGTAATAGCCTTCCTTTTGGATTTTCTGCCCTTTGCAACTGGTAATGCTCCACCATACATGGTCTCAGGAACATCTTCTAATCTTATCTTCTTACCAGTTAGAGCAAAGTGCTCTTGAATGTAATACATTTGAACATCCAAAGGCTCTTGCTTGCAGATTGGTAGTAAGCCTTCCATCAGGTTTGAAATAGCATGTGATTCCTTCAGATCTGTAGGGAGCTCTATGAACCCATCTTTAGGAATTAATGACTGTTTTATCTTGGTTTTTCGGGTGTCAAACATTGATTACGTTTGAACCTTTTTAACCGGTGATATCTTATTTTTTCTTGGGATTGGAAAAAGTAAGCAAAACCCTTGAGAATCGAGGTCCGGGAGTTGTTTTCGCTACGGGAAGGTGTTAGGCATCCATAACGACTATAGTATCCTATAGGAACCGTCTTTAATTTCTACGCGCGCGCTCTATTTTTAAATGCTATTTTGAAAGATGATATTAGGCCTAAAGGTATTCTAAGTGAAGAATTGGAGGGAGAAGAATGTGTTTGAATTTTTATTTTAGTTGAATTGAAGGAATTTTGTTCCTTGCCTACGTACCCGTTTAAGGGATCAAATCCACCGTAGTTCTCTTCCAAAAAATGTTTTTGTTTTTTGTTGGTTGATTTTAAGTTTGAAAATTGGATTTTGAAGAATGGAGATTGAGAGGCCTTAAAGGCATGAGAATTAAGAAAAAAGTGGGGTTTGATTAGTCATTTTGCAAAAGAAGTCAAGTATGATTATTTTTCATTGAAATTTGATTAAGAAAATGGAAAAGGAAAATTCAATGGGATGTTGATCCCAAGGTTTATTTTGAAAATGGTTTGAATGATGTTTGTTCATATTTTTTTGGGAAATTGATTTTTCTAAGTATAAAGCCTAAACATTCATCTAAACATACAATCCTAAACATACATCTAAACATGCATATTCTAGCTATATATCTAAAGTGAAGTGTGTGCATGTGTCGGTGCTTGTGTCGGTGTACATCATTAGAGTCCATTGTCCTTATTACATCATTGGCCTAGATACATTCTATGGTCTTGCAAGAAATTAAGAGCATAGGAAAAATATTACAAAATTCCTAGGCATTACATTCTAAATTTGTCATGAATCCTAAAGTGTAGAAAAATAAAAGGATGAAGATGTGAGATGGGAAATGAAATGCTCATGGTGTATGAAACACAATAGAGGAAATGTTTAGTAATATAAGGCATAGAAGGAAAAGATATAAGCAAGTAAAGCTATTATAACCAAAAGGAGGAAAAGAATGGATATGAAATAAGCAAAAGTAGTGTAAAATAGACCTAGAATTACTCATCAAGGCAAGGCTTAACTATGACCTATAATTCCCATGGTTCAACACATTTTCAAGATATGAAATCCAAGTCTAAAAAAATGAGAATCCAAGAGTCATAGGAAGCCTCACATTTTAATGTGAACTTAGACCTATTTTACACTACTTATTCACCAACATTACTTGCAAAGCAAGCAAGTAAACCACATATGCACATGACCAGTACAAAATACATTCAAGTTATAGTAAATTCTTCACAAAAAAAACACATCATGAATCACACATGCACATCAAGAGTTAGAAACAAAATTAAACCAATTTCCACCAATTTTGACATGAAATGCAAGAAATAACACAAGAAACTATCTTAATATTTTTTAACAAGTTTTTCAGTATAAAAACCAACACAAAATCATCACAAAAATATTAAGAAAGCTTTATAAATTCTGCTAGGACTTTCTAAAACATTTTTAGGCATGCCAGGGGTACGAGTATCAAAGACTGCGTGGGAAATAGCAAGAAAAATCAAGAAAAACGTTAACAAGAAGCCCAAACCCAAAGTCCAAAAGGTCTGGATCACAGGTGAGGTTCAGGAGACGTCAGATTGATCCACATGGATCAAAGCAGGATCTGACGGTGGAGAGAGGAAGAGGACGAACCAGTCCTGAACCGGACCGGTCCAAACGCCTATAAAAGGCCAAGGACACCGGTCCAATTCATTTCCTTCCTCCCTTTCTCTCTCTACCTCCACTCCTTCTCTCTCTAAAGGCTCCTGAGCTCTGCAACTTGCAGGCCGGAGAAGACGACCGGAGTTTTCTCCGGCGCGGTGGCTGGCGTTAGCGCCGCCACGCCGGAGCTGAAACTTCAGTGTTTCTTGAAATTTTTTATGTTATTAGGTCGTCCTCTTCGTCCTAAGTCCAGAAATGGCATTCGTTTTATCCAGAACCTAATGGATCAACCTAGATCTACGTTTAAACTTTACGGTTTTGGCTTTTTGGAACTTCTTCAAAACTTTTGATACGAAACCCTAACTTGCTTCGTTTTCTACGCTGATGATGAATCTAAACTCTGAGTAAGAAATTAAACGGTGAATCTTCATGATTTCTTCGTTTAGGGTTTCGTGTTGAACTTTTATTGCATTTTTTTGAAGATTCCACTTCAATTCACCGTTTAATTTACATTCTGAGCCTTCGATGATGATCTTTAGTGAAAAAACGAGAAGGTTTGGGATATACCTGAATGTTCGAGTGAGAAGACGAAAGAAATCTTCGTAGATCCTCTCTGAGCTTTCTGGTAAATGCTTCGTTGTCGTTGAACTGATGAAATTCTTCTTCGTCTTCTCTGATTCGAATTTTCGATCCCTCTTCTTCTTGCTATTACGGCTCTGTGATCGTTTGAGTTTGTCACCTTCGTGATGAATTCAAGCTTGAATTGCAGAGCATTTTGATTCGATGATGATGAATTTCGCAGGAAATCACTGAGAATCACACTAATTTGTTGATCTTTCCTTCAATTGAAACGGTTTAGGGTTTATGTGTTCTTGAACTTTCTGGAGAATTTTGGATTTTGATCTATGATTTTTGGAAAGAGAATGTGGAATTGTGTTTGTGATGTGGCGTTGATTCTGTGGTTCTTTCTGACACTGTGTGCTATTTATATTCTGCCATGTGTGCTGGAGGTCCATTGAAAAAGTGCCATGTGTCCTGGACCTGTAACTAACTCGTTCCTTGCTGTATTTTGGACTTGGGCCTTTTGTGCAATTTTGAAACTTTGAAGGACTGCCCTGCAAATAATAAAGAAGGACCAGACTGCAAAACCTTGGACAAAAAAGGACTTAAAAAAAAACTCAAAAATTCGAAAATAATAATAAAAGAACTTAAAAGTAAAATTTAACCTAGGAAAAGGGCTTGTATGCAAATTTTGGAAATGTTGGGACTTTAAAAGTAAAAAGTGATAAAATTGAATTAAAAACGTAATTTGAAATAAACGTAAAGTGAAACGCCTAAAATTGACAAAGCGGACTAAAATGAACCAATGGCCTAAATGAGGTACTTTAAAGTAACCTCTCTCTGCCGAAATTTCGTGTGAAATGACCAAAATGCCCTTAGGGCTAAAACGACTAAAAATGACTCAGATGCAATTTTAAAGTGAATTTTTAACAGAGAAATTGAAACAACAGTTTATTTAAACCAACTTAAAAGACTCAGAGACAATTTTTAAGATTTGAACAGGGCTTTGACATATGAAAAGACTAAAATGCCCATAGGGGCAAAACTGACTCAAAATGACTTCAAATGCAATTTCTGGAAAGGGTTTTGACATAGAATGAAACAGGGACTTATTCACACTACTTGAAAGGACTCAAACAAATTTTAGAAGACTGGAAGAAATTTTGACATAGGAAATGACTGAAATACCCTTCCATGTGAATTTTGCAAATAAAATTGAAATAAAATGCAGGGAAAGATGTAATTGATTAGAGATATATCAAAATGGCTTGAAATGCAAGAAAAGAAAAATTGAACAAGTATTTTTAGGTCCAAAATTAGGGTATAACAATGACATATTCCTAAGAGTTCTGCCACTGATGACTTTGCCTGTGACAGTCCCCAGATGAGTATCATTGTAGATTTGAACCTCACTGATGGCCTTCAGAATCCCTACTTGATGAAGAATTTCTGAAATAAGTCTCCCATAAGGAACCCATGATCTGCCATTGTCCTGACTTTCTCTAAGCTCTTTGATCATGTTCCTGAAGATGTACTTAGGCACATTTACCCTGGTTTTGTTGATAAAGTGATGTATAAACACTTTATGAGCCAGAGAAAGTTGATCACTACCACCACCTTTTGGAAGTAGGTTCTCATTTTGGATTTTCAGAAGCATTTTCTTCTCAATGCTGAAATCACAGTACTTGCCAGCCTTCTTGCTTCCACAGATTGTTTCGTTGACAATTGGCTTCCAAGGACTTGTCTGCGGATTGGGTATCTCTGATCCCTCAAATTTACCAGAAGTATCTCTTCTGAGTACTGTAGCAACAACATTTTCAGAGATAAACACTAGGATACCCAAGACGTTTGACCTAATCTCCAAACATCTGTATGGTTCCAAACCCATCTCTTCTTTTGTTTTCCCATCCAGAGAAGGGTTTATCAGAATCTTCTGCTTCTCTTCAGCTTCAGAAGCAGCTTTGTTGTAGACTGAGGCTCTTACCCAGAAGTGTCTCACCAGAGCTTCATATGTTGGTCCATTCAACATAGTGAAGTAATCCATTAAGCCATGCACTTCATAGTAACTACTGATGTTGCACCCATGATGTGCTAAAGATGTGAAATCCACTGGATTCTCAGTTTGAATGGTTAACTCCCATTCCTCTAGCTTCATAGTTCTTCCAGCAATTTCATAAGCAGGTGCTTCCTGAGAAGTTGATTCTGGTACTACTTGTTGTTGCATGCTTGATGATGTTGATTCAGGGATATTTTTTTGCGAACTTGATGATGCGTTTGATGATTGAAGAAGTTTTAGGGTTCTAAGGTTTTGAGAACGAAGATTGCGCTTACTTCGCAACTAAGGTTGAAAGAGGAAGGTGTATGTTGTGAAGTGAGTGGTGCGTGAATTGTCTAAGTGTTTTGAGTAAAACGTTTGCAGTTCAGAAACGACAAACAAACATAGCATTAATGACAAAGGGAGCGCGTGAAAGTATTTTTCAAAGCTATAATCATCATTGCCCTCTTACATTATACAACCATACACATAAACCACGTCAGAAGTTCTCAGAGTAACTGCCAAGTTAGTGGGTCAGGTGTCACTAAAAAGTAACTTCCAGCGTTTCCACTAACTCTGCTATTCAGGAGCACAAAACCCAGCTTCTGGACTTCAGATGCTTACGTCATCTTCAGAAGCACATTTTCCTCAGAACCTCAATAAAGAGCTTCTGATGGACCACAACTTCTGAACAGACTTCAGAATCTAAATTCCTATTTAGGAGCAAGCAAACTTTAATCAGACACAAAGTGCATGTTCAAATTTTTCTTTATAAATTCAAATCTTTCAACAGTTAAAGGCTTAGTAAATATATCAGCCCATTGATTCTCAGTATCAATGAATTGTATATCTAAAATTCCTTTTTGAACATAGTCTCTGATAAAATGGCGTTTGATTTCAATATGCTTGGCTCTAGAATGCAAAATTGGATTTTTAGACAAACAAATAGCAGCAGTATTATCACAATAAATGGGAATACTGTTAGCATTAATCTGATAGTCTTCCAACTGATATTTCATCAAAAGTAGTTGTGTACAACAACTTGCAGCTGAAATGTATTCTGCTTCTGCTGTAGACATAGAAATAGTTGTTTGTCTTTTGCTAGCCCAGGATATCAGATTATCACCCAGAAATTGACAATTGACACTGGTTGACTTTCTTTCAATCCTATCACCAGCATAATCAACATCACAAAATCCAACCAACTGATAATCTAAGGATTTCCTATAGAGGAGTTTGTTATACCCTAATTTTGGACCTAAAAATACTTGTTCAATTCTTCTTTTCTTGCATTATAAGTCATTTGATATGTCTCTGATTAATTGCATCTCTCTCTGCATTTTATTTCAATGTTATTTGCAAAATTCATGAAAAAGGGTATTTTAGTCATTTCCTGCATTCAACTCATTTTAATCTTTGAAAATTGTTTGGGTCTTTTAAATTGGTTTGTATAAGTCCTTGTTTCAACCTCATGTCAAAATTCATTTCAGAAAACATCAGTCGAGTCATTTTTTAGTCAGTTTAGCCCCTAGGGGCATTTTAGTCATTTCATGTGATAAAATTTCTTTCAGTCTTTTAAAAATTTTTTTTGAGTCTTTTCATTTGATTAGAATAAGTCTCTGTTCCATTCCATGTCAAAATCCATTTTAAAATTACATTTGAAGTCATTTTGAGTCAGTTTTGCCCCTAAGGGCATTTTGGTCTTTTCATGTGTCAAAACCCTGTTTAAATGCTAAAAATTGTCTCTGAGTCTTTTAATTCACTTGTGTAAGCTCTTGCTTCAATTCCCTGTTAAAAACTCATTTTAAAATTGTGTCTGAGTCATTTTTAGTCGTTTTAGCCCCAGGGGCGTTTTGGTCATTTCACGTAAAATCTCTTATCTGCTTTATTGTTTTCAATCGTCTCGCTTTACGTTCATTTTCAATTTACTTTTTCAATTCAATTTTAGTTCAATTTTCATTTTGGTCCTCGTACTTTTGTTATTTGCATTTTAATCCATTTTTAAGTTTGTTAAAGTCAAAGTCAAGGTTTGTTACAAGTCAAGTCCATGTGGCATTTCCTCATTGGTCCAAGCATCCCTTTCATCACCTATATAAGTCAAACTCTTAGTCAAAATTTCACAATTAACCATTTTCACAAAAAAACTCCACAAAAATCATCAAAATTCATATTTATTCTCTCTCAATTTTCCCTCTCTTCTAACAACTTTCTCTCTCCTCTAACTAACTTCCACCATAGCCAAAAGCTTCAACAACCTCCATAACCACCTTCAACCACCACCTTTAATCACTCTAGCCACCTCAAACCACCACAATTTCATCACAATCCTCCACCATAATCCACCATCATCTTCACCATTCAAGTTCCATAACCGAATCAAACTAACAACATTCATCAATTCATCAACAAATCCTCCCAATTATCTGTTCTCCAATCTCCTTTTCGAAGCTTCGATTCAAGATTGTTCCATAGAAATCGAATTCGTACGGCAGCAATTCACAATCGCAATGAAGCTGGACTTGCAAGGCATTAAGGTTCAACCGTGAATCATCTCTACCGAACGCAACCTGGATTTTCGCGAGTTACGGCGAACGGCCAGAATCACAAACCGGAGAAAGAGGTGGCTATTCGTTTGAACAAGAACAAGCAGAATCGAATCCGAAACCGACAAGGAACCCAAAGAACTCGTCACTCTCTCACTCATCTTCGTCACTATCACAGCAAAATGAGGGAAATTCTTCATGTTCAAGGAGGACAATGCGGGAACCAGATCGGTTCAAAACTCTGGGAGGTGGTTTGCGACGAGCACGGCACAGTCCTCTGTTTCTCAAAACGGTGCTCTCAACACTCGCGGCGGTGTCTTGGTGTTGCGGCCGTGTTCTTGGTGCTGATTCATGGCTTCATGTTCTTCAATAACTCGAAGACGGCGAAAATACGTTGCGCTCGTTCACCTCCGATCCAAATAGAGGTAAGAGTTTTACGAATCATAAATTGACGTTCCTGCTTGTAAATTGGTGCTACGAGTTCTGCGATTGTTATCATGAAAGAAAAACGGTCTTGCTAGTGTAGATTTCAAGGTTTGATAATGTTTCCCTCTTAGTCTTGTGCGTGAAAGCCCTTCAGATTTGTGTGCCTGTGCTTGTTTTCCTTTGGCATCTAAACTCAAATAGGAACATAGGAGGAGTAGGAAACAAGAAGAGGATTATGTGTTGCTGTTAGGAGCATGAGTGAAGAAGTAAGAAAAGGGCTGTGTGGTGTTGTTAGGAGCGGTTTACAGAGAAGATGAGAAAGAAGAGGTTTGCGTTTTCTGCACAAGAAAAGGAAGAAGAAGTTTTGACCCACTTTTAACCCATTGACCCGATCCAGACCCATGGATCCAGCTGTTTTAGTTTGGGCTTGGGCTTTAAGTTGGCTGATTTCGTTTTCTGCACGTTTTCGCTATATACACACCATTAATTGATGTTTACACCACCGTTGGTTTAAAAATTGCATGAAAAATTCCAAAAAAATTGTTCAATGACTTTCTTGATATTTTTGATGAATCTTGATGTGTTCACATGTTAAACATTGATCAAAGTTATGAGGAAATAATTGGCTCTTTGTTAATTCATTTTTTTTCACTTTTTTTTTTTGCTAAAAATCTTGTTAAAAACTTCCAAAAAATTTGTGACTTCTCTTGCAATTATTTTTGACATTTGAAACTCTTTTTTATGACATTTTGGCATGTTAAAAATGAGTGAAAAATGTATGTGGAATTTTCTTGTGATTTTGTGTTACTTTTTGTTAAGTGTTGTGAAAATTTCGCATGTTCTTGATCCCAAAAGTCTTGCTATGGTATATTGATCCTTAGTGTGAGAGTTTACAATGTGTATGCCTCTGATTTGGTGCTATTCTTTCTTGTTTTAGAGTTTGATTTGTTGATTTCTTGTTTTACAAGTCATGTAAATAATTGTTTGTGGAAATAAAGTGGAAAATAGGTCTAAAAATATGCTAGGAGGCTTGGCTTGATAGGTCCTCTTAATTCTTGTGTTGGGACTGAAATAAAACTCTTTGGGAACTTGTTAAAATATGAGGATTGTAGGTCTTGCTCAAGCCTTGCATTATTGATGAATCTTTAGGCCTATTTTGCATTGTTTTTGCTTGTTTTTTTTATGTTAATTTTCTTACTTTTGTTATGATAGCTTTGACTTGTTTTATATCTTGTGCTACTAACTTTTTTTTGTTTCATGTTTCATACATCATAAGCATGCCCATTTCATTCCACATCCCATCTCTTCCTCTCCATTCAATTTCTTGCACTTTAAGTTTCAATTTCATGCAAAAATTAGAATGTAAAGATTTAGGAGTTCTTGTAATATTTTACTTTCATGCTTTTAATTTCTTGGCAAAGAGGCCATAGAATGTATCTAGGGTACGATGTAAAGGACAATGGACTCTAATAATGTACACCGACACAAGCACCGACACATGCACACACACCACTTTAGGTATATAGCTAGAATATGCATGTTTAGATGTATGTTTAGGATTGTATGGTTAGATGAATGGTTAGGCTTTATACTTAGAAAAATCATTTTTCAAAAAAAACTTGAACAAACTACACTCAAACCATTTTCAAAATAAACCTTGGGATCAAAATCCCATTGAATTTTCCTTTTTCATTTTCTTAATCAAATTTCAATGAAAAATAACCATACTTAGACCATACTTTGCAAATTACTAATTCAACCTCACAATTTCATAATCTCATGCCCTTGAGGCCTCTTTCTATTCTTCAAATTCCAATTTTCAAACTTAAAATCAACCAACAAAAACAAAAACATTTTTGGAAGAGAACTACGGTGGATTTGATCCCTTAAACGGGTACGTAGGCAAGGAACAAAATTCCTTCAATTCAACTAAAATAAAAAACCAAAAACATTCTTCTCCCTCCAATTCTTGACTTAGTAAACCCTTAGGTGTAAATATCATCTTCAAAATAGCATTTAAAAATAAAGCGCGCGCGTAGAAATTAAAGATGGTTCCTATAGGTTACTATAGTCGTTATGGGTGCCTAACACCTTCCCGTAACGAAAACAACTCCCGGACCTCGATTCTCAAGGGTTTTGCTTACTTTTTCCCTTCCCAAGAAAAAATGAGATATCACCGGTTAGAAAGGTTCAAACGTAATCAATGTTTGACACCCGAAAACCAAGATAAAACAGCTGGTGACTTCACTGGGGAGATTCGAGAGTTACGCCTAGTCTTTATTTCCACGCTTGCGCTTGTATTTTTACTTGTTCTTTTACTTGCTTTCCTATTTGAATAAATGTTTAAATTCTTGAAAACGTGTGGGGTGAGAATATCAAAAGTCCTGCACCCGGGCTGAGTGAACTTAGGATTTAGGGGGGATATAATCGACAATTCCTTCCGGGGGTTGCCTCGTGTTTTGGATTATGCGATCAATCCCACATAGCTGAGGCATTTTGGGGGTGATGTTGTCGGCGCGTGTTGTCGCGTTTAGGCACTTTACTCCTAATTGTTCTATGACGCTATGAACCGTAGATAACCGAACCCATCCATGGCCATTTTCTAGGATGTAGTGCGGAGGCTAAACCGAGTGTCGTCTCGAGTTTTAGTCGTCACGCGATACTACACTCAAGTTAGACCTTCCACGTATAATCACGGAGCGAGTGTTGTCTCGTGACACCATGATATACGTCGGAGAGGTTGCAACTTGGGAACCTTTTTTAGAACCCGGTTACTATTTCCTAAAGCCCTAGTTTCACCGGACGTCGTGTCCACCCATGACTCCTCGACTTTGAACTTCAACCCACCATGTTTTCTCCGAACTTGAATGTGATCATGCATACATGCATACATGCATAAACTTTTTTCCATGCATTTATCGGAGGACTTAGACAAGTCATCTTTTGAACATCACAGATGTGAACACCAAGTGATACCATCTTAACTAAACTTCTAGTTTTGCTCAAGATTTTCAAATAAAACCGTGTTTCTCCGTGATGTTCACAACCACTTTGACAAAGTCCTCTGACAAAAAAGAGTCTTTTCGCATTTGCATATCATGCATCATATGCATCATTCATCGGTCACAAATGGTTTCCCGTGCTCATTGTCTCCTGGTTCTTCTGCCGCAGTTTGAAAGGTGGCTCGTGCTCGCAAGGTTTACCGACCAGATAGAGTTCATCAGACAAGATTGTACAAGAGAAGAAACATGGCTAACCTTGAGGAAGAGAATGCCAGCCCCTCGGGCCAGCCCGTTGAAGAGTCTAATCTGGACGAAATTCTGAGGCTCATTAAAAAGAGCGATTATAAAATTGTTGATCAGCTGCTGCAAACTCCATCAAAGATATCCATCTTGTCTCTGCTCTTGAGCTCAGAGGCTCACAGGAAAGTGTTGATGAAAGTACTGGAACAAGCTTATGTTGATCATGAAGTCTCTGTGGAGCAATTCGATGGGATAGTGAGTAATATTACTGCCTGCAACAACTTGGGGTTTGGTGACGATGAGCTCCCCGAGGCGGGAAAACACCACAACTTGGCTCTACACATCTCGGTGCACTGCAAGCCTGATATGATATCCAACGTGTTGGTGGACACTGGATCATCATTGAATGTAATGCCTGAGTCCACACTAAGGCAATTAAGTCATCATGGGATCTCCTTGAGGGGTAGCAGCTATCTGGTTAAGGCTTTCGATGGATCCCGCAAAGATGTTCTCAGGGAAGTGGACTTGCCAATTACCATTGGTCCTGAGACGTTTCAGATTACTTTCCAAGTTATGGACATCAATGCTTCCTACAGTTGTCTCCTCGGAAGACCATGGATCCATGACGCTGGAGTGGTAACTTCCACTTTGCATCAGAAGCTCAAGTTCATGAGGAACGGGTCCACTGAAGGGACGTCATTTCAAGGCTTGACTGTTGAAGGAGCAGAACCCCGGAGGGCTGGTACTAGCATGGCTTCATTGAAGGATGCCCAGAAGGCTGTTCAAGAAGGGCAAGCTGCCGGCTGGGGCAAAGTAATTCAGATTTTGGAAAACAAGCGTAAAGAGGGCCTTGGATTCTCTCCAACATCTGCTGTTTCAAAGGGAACCTTCTACAGTGCTGGGTTCATCAATGCTATTGCTGAAGATGCTGCTGAGAGTAGTTATGTGCCTACATTCGTTGTACCAGGAGGCACTGTGAGAAATTGGGAAGCCATTGATGTTCCTTTAGTCATGCATGCTTCCATGTAATGTGTCTTGTTGCTCATGTTTTTTTTTGTTTTCAAAATAACAATCCTTTCGCTCTGCCCAAGGCGAAAGTGATATCATTGTAAGGGCATGTTTGTTTCGGCATTGCCGTTATCAATAAAAGTTGTCGTCTTTCTCACGACTCTTTGTTTTTTACTTTTTAGTGCCTTTTTCTTGGAAATAATGGTAATGCCAGAAAAAACCAAAACATCTGTATTTTCTTATTAATTTCAAAAATCTGCATAGAAAACTTTTTCTAAAGTCATCCCAATCACATTATGCAGATTGAACCATAATAAACCCGTTGAACACAGTGACCCTATGGTTCCTCCAAATTTTGAATTCCCTGTATATGAAGCTGAAGATGAGGATGATGATGATGAAGAGATACCGTATGAGATCACTCGACTGCTTGAGCAAGAAAGAAGGGCCATTCAGCCTCACCAGGAAGAGATTGAGCTTATCAACCTGGGTACTGAAGAGAACAAGCGAGAGATCAAGATTGGTGCTGCACTTGAGCCAGAGGTGAAAAAGAAGATCATTCAGCTTCTCCATGATTATCCAGATGTCTTTGCATGGTCCTACGAAGATATGCCGGGCCTAGATCCCCAGATTGTGGAACATCGGATACCGACAAGACCTGAATGTCCTCCTGTCAAGCAGAAATTGAGAAGGTCTCGTCCAGACATGGCTCTTAAGATCAAGGCTGAAGTACAAAAACAAATTGATGCGGGTTTCCTCATGACGGCTGAATACCCTGAGTGGATTGCCAACATCGTACCAGTACCAAAGAAAGATGGGAAAGTTCGAATGTGTGTTGATTACAGAGATCTAAACAAAGCCAGTCCAAAAGATAACTTCCCATTGCCTCATATTGATGTGCTTGTTGACAGTACTGCTCAATCCAAAGTGTTCTCCTTTATGGATGGTTTCTCTGGTTATAATCAAATACGAATGTCTCCTGAAGATAGAGAAAAGACGTCCTTCATCACTCCATGGGGAACGTTCTGTTATAAAGTGATGCCGTTTGGCTTGATAAATGCTGGTGCTACCTATCAAAGGGGTATGACCACTCTGTTTCATGATATGATTCATAAAGAGATCGAAGTATATGTTGATGATATGATTGTGAAGTCCAGTGATGAAGAGCAGCATGTTGTGTATTTGAAAAAGATGTTTGAAAGACTGAGAAAGTACAAGCTGCGGTTGAATCCTAACAAGTGCACATTCGGTGTACGATCCGGAAGGTTGCTAGGCTTCATTGTCAGCCAGAGAGGCATTGAAGTTGATCCTGACAAAGTCCGAGCCATCAGAGAGATGCCGGCCCCTCAAACTGAGAAGCAAGTCAGAGGTTTCCTCGGACGTCTGAATTATATTTCAAGATTCATATCTCACATGACTACTACCTGTGGACCAATTTTCAAATTACTCAGAAAGAATCAGCCTGTTGTATGGAATGATGAATGTCAGGAAGCTTTTGATAGCATTAAAGAATACCTGTTGGAACCACCTATCCTTGTCCCGCCAGTGGAAGGGAGGCCTTTGATTATGTATCTGTCAGTGTTAGATGATTCAGTGGGTTGTGTTCTCGGACAACAAGATGAGACTGGTAAGAAAGAGCATGCTATCTACTATCTGAGCAAGAAGTTCACCGACTGTGAGACTCGGTATACTATGCTTGAAAAAAACTTGTTGTGCTCTAGCTTGGGCTGCCAAACGCCTGCGTCATTATATGGTGAATCATACCACTTGGTTGATATCCCGAATGGATCCAATCAAGTACATCTTTGAAAAGCCTGCTGTTACTGGAAAGATCGCACGTTGGCAAATGTTGTTGTCTGAATATGACATTGTGTACAAAGCTCAGAAAGCAATCAAAGGAAGTGTCCTTGCTGAGCATCTTGCTTGCCAACCTCTTGATGATTACCAGCCAATTAAGTTTGATTTCCCTGATGAAGAGATTATGTATCTGAAAGCAAAAGACTGTGAAGAGCCACTGATCAATGAAGGGCCAGATCCCAATAGCAAGTGGGGATTGGTGTTTGATGGTGCTGTTAATGCTTATGGTAAAGGAATTGGAGCCATCATTGTGACTCCGCAGGGGCACCACATTCCTTTCACTGCTCGAATAACTTTTGAATGCACGAACAACATAGCTGAATATGAAGCATGCATCTTGGGCATTGAAGAAGCCCTTGACCTGAGAATCAAACACCTTGACATCTATGGAGATTCTGCACTTGTTATTAATCAGATAAAGGGTGAATGGGAGACTCATCATGAGAAGCTGATCCCATACCGTGACTATGCGAGACGGCTGTTGACGTATTTTACCAAGGTTGAGCTACACCACATCCCTCGGGATGAAAATCAGATGGCTGACGCTCTTGCTACTCTGTCTTCCATGTTTCGGGTGAACCATTGGAATGATGTGCCTGTAATCAAAGTGCAGCGTCTTGATAGACCCGCCCATGTGTTTACTATTGAAAATATGCCAGATCAAGCTGACAAAGAGGTGAATGACAAAAAGCCTTGGTATTACAACATCAAACAATTCTTGCAGAATCGTGAATATCCACCTGGTGCTTCCAACAGGGATAAGAAGACTTTGAGACGATGGGCTAGCAGATTCCTTCTGGACGGGGAAATCCTGTACAAGAGGAACTATGACATGGTCTTGTTGAGATGTGTTGACAAACAAGAAGCTGAGAAGTTAATGCATGATGTACATGACGGTACTTTCGGGACCCATGCTTCGGGTCACGCTATGTCGAGGAAGCTGTTAAGAGCCGGCTATTACTGGATAACTATGGAACGTGACTGCAACAGACATGCCAAAAGATGTCACAAATGTCAAGTTTATGCTGACAAGATTCATGTGCCTCCACATGCTCTCAATGTTATCTCTTCCCCATGGCCTTTCTCTATGTGGGGCATTGACATGATCGGAAGAATTGATCCAAAAGCGTCCAATGGACATCGTTTCATTCTAGTGGCAATTGATTATTTCACCAAGTGGGTTGAGGCTGCTTCCTATGCAAATGTGACCAAGCAAGTGGTTGTCAAGTTTATCAAGAACAACATCATCTGTCGGTATGGTGTTCCCAACAAGATCATCACTGACAATGGTTCCAATCTGAACAATAGCATGATGCAAGCTTTGTGTGAAGAATTCAAGATTGAACATCACAACTCTTCTCCTTACAGACCTCAGATGAATGGTGCAGTTGAGGCCGCTAACAAGAACATCAAGAAGATTGTTCAGAAGATGGTCACTACTTACAAAGACTGGCACGAAATGCTACCTTTTGCCCTGCATGGTTACCGTACTACAGTGCGCAGCTCAACCGGGGCAACTCCTTTCTCTCTTGTATATGGCATGGAAGCAGTTCTCCCTCTGGAAGTGGAGATTCCATCTCTTCGAGTGATCATGGAAGCAAAGTTGACTGAGGCTGAATGGTGTCAAAGTCGGTATGATCAATTGAATCTGATTGAAGAGAAACGTATGGATGCTATGACTCATGGACAGTTGTATCAAGTTCGAATGAAGAATGCTTTTGACAAGAAAGTCCGACCTCGAGAATTCAAGGAAGGCGAACTTGTATTGAAAAGAAGAATAAACCAGCAACCCGACCCAAGGGGCAAGTGGACACCTAACTATGAAGGTCCTTATGTTGTCAAGAAGGCTTTCTCTGGTGGTGCTTTGATTCTTACACACATGGATGGTGTTGAACTCTCAAATCCTGTTAATGCCGATATAGTCAAGAAATACTTTGTCTAGAAAGAAAAGAACAGCGTGGTAGGTCGAAAACCCGAAAGGGCGGCCTAGGCAAAAATGCGCTTCCCGGTGGATCGAAAACCCGAAAGGGCGATCCAGGCAAAAGTTAGGGACAAAAAAAAATGAATATGAAAAGCTCGCTGAGATTGTACGCAACTCAGGCAAGAATGAGCGCCTCGATGAGCCGAAAACCCGAAAGGGCGGTTCATGCAAAAATGAGGTTGACAATAAAGACAAGTAACTATATCTGGCAAATCACCATCACCCTTTGGGGCATCTGCAACTGTCAATGGTCGTCTTCATCAGAGGCTTCTGTACTCATGAATTCAAAATTTCTATGAAATGTAGCGGTCATCGTGTTCAATGTATCACCAACCAATAAAATTACCATTTTCCAAGCTTTGTAAATCTGTGAAGTCATGCCTTTGGCTGACTCTCACTCTTCTACATCAATTTGAGCTTTTCTATTGTTTGAAACTCTATTTCCTTTCTACTTTCAATGCTTTATACAAAATATTTCTTTTCCAATTGATAATGTTAATGTCTGAAACAAACATCTTCGAAAATTGAAAAATCTTTTTGTCTATTTTGAAAGCAAACCTGAGCAACAGGGTACATTTCAATGAAACATGCATGAATGAATGAATGCCAATGTCTATTTCAATAGATGTTACAAGCAGGTTACTCCCCAGGATGATCTGTGGTCAATGGCAAGAATGAAAAACAGAATGAAATGAAAAAATGAAAAAATACAAATAAAAAGCTCGCTAAGTTGAAAACCCGAAAGGGCGGCTTAGGCAAAAATGAGCACCCCGCTGATTGACAACCTATGAAGGCAATTCAGGCAAAAATAGGGCAATGAAAAGAATCTTTACTCCCCGGTGAATCGAAAACCCGAAAGGGCGGTTCAGGCAAAAATGGGATTGAAAATGAAAAATGAAAAGAGTATTGAAAAGCATTGACCACAGATGCGAATGTCCAACGTTTACCCAGCACTGACATGCCTAGCAACGGCGACCTGTATCCAAGAACCTTCCAAGGGTCCCTTCTTTACAAGTTTTACTGCCCTCAGCCATGGTTTCGATACGTCTCTCAACGACGGTCTCTCCAAAGAGGTTTTCCCCTGTGAATATGTCGCAGCACGAGCCACTACGTGCCCAATCTTCCAATGTCTTGTCTGCCTTTGTGAAACTTCTCTGCCAAATTGCCAACCAATCATGCATTTCAAGCATTCATACATGCATAATCATGCATTTTATGTGCTCATACATCCAATAATCTTGCTATATCATGCATACATGTTACATGTCCAGCTCTCAACTGTCAAACTCAATTCCAAATGTCAATATCCAATGTCAATGTCAATGCCAATTTCAATGTCAATATGCAATGTCAATGTCAATGTCAATGTTAATATCCAATGTCAATGTCAATATCCAATGTCAATGTCAATGTCAATGTCAATGTCAATGTCAATGTCAAATGTCAATATCCAATGTCAATGTCAATGTCAAAATGTCAATGTCAAATGTCAATGTCAAATGTCAATATCCAATGCCAATGTCAATGTCAAATGTCAATGTCAAATGTCAATATCCAATGCCAATATCAATGTCAAATGTCAATGTCAAATGTCAATGTCAAATGTCAATATCCAATGTCAATGTCAATGTCAATGTCAAATGTCAATGTCAATTTCAATTGCCAAGCCAATGTCAATGTCAATGTCAATTTCAATTGCCAAGCCAATGTCAATGTCAATGTCAATTTCAATTGCCAAGCCAATGTCAATGTCAATGTCAATGTCAATGTCAATTTCAATTTCCAAGCCAATGTCAATGTCAATGTCAATGTCAATTTCAATTTCCAAGCCAATGTCAATGTCAATGTCAATTTCAACTTTCAATTCAGTTCAAATCAATGTCAATTTACTCTCAATTTACTCTTGGGCCAACAAAAATGGTCATGTCTATTTGCAAATCAGGTCAATGACAATTTACCCTCAATTGGTATCTTGTTAAACCAGACTCTCAAGTTGTATCTTGTTACTGGTCAAGTGCCAGGTTCGATCCAAAAAAGAACCACTTGTACCTGCTTATATACCTATGCTTCCGGACAAACGGCAAGTTCGATTTGAAGAACAGTTTGTACCCAGCTCATGCTTTGTTACCGGACAAACGACAAGTTCAATCTGAAGAACAGTTTGTACCCAGCTTATGCTTTGTTATCGGTCAAACGGCAAGTTCGATTTGAAAAAGAACAGTTTGCACCTTCCCACATGATGTGGTGATAATCCAACAAGCAAGTTCGATCCAAAGAAACAGCTTGTATCAACCCTTCTGTCTATGTCTCCAGCCAAACAGCCAGTTCAATCCAAAAGAACAGTTTGTGTCTGCCTATCTGTTTGTATCTTCAACCAAGTGTCAAGTTCGATCCAAAGAACAACTTGTATCTGCCTATATGTCTATGTTTCCGGTCAAGTGCCAAGTTCGATCCCAAGAACAGCTTGCACCTATCTCTTGTTTTGTATTCCTCGGTCAAGTGGCAAGTTCGATCCAAAGAACAGCTTGTACCTGTCTATTTGTTGCCCGTTCTTTCTACCTTGATGTCTATAAATCCCTTGGTGGTGTGACACAGCCCGTAGATTCCGGTTCGATTGTCTTGCATTCATAAATGAAATGTTGCATGGCATTCATGTTTTTGAAAATCTGAAAACGTATTTTTATGTCCAAAAGCAGTGCAAATGTTAATATTTAAGTATCTTCGTCCCGTCAACTCAAAGACTTCGTCTCTTGACCCTCCGGACAAAGAAACTTAAATAGGGGCAGCTGTTATACCCTAATTTTGGACCTAAAAATACTTGTTCAATTCTTCTTTTCTTGCATTATAAGTCATTTGATATGTCTCTGATTAATTGCATCTCTCTCTGCATTTTATTTCAATGTTATTTGCAAAATTCATGAAAAAGGGTATTTTAGTCATTTCCTGCATTCAACTCATTTTAATCTTTGAAAATTGTTTGGGTCTTTTAAATTGGTTTGTATAAGTCCTTGTTTCAACCTCATGTCAAAATTCATTTCAGAAAACATCAGTCGAGTCATTTTTTAGTCAGTTTAGCCCCTAGGGGCATTTTAGTCATTTCATGTGATAAAATTTCTTTCAGTCTTTTAAAAAAATTTTTTGAGTCTTTTCATTTGATTAGAATAAGTCTCTGTTCCATTCCATGTCAAAATCCATTTTAAAATTACATTTGAAGTCATTTTGAGTCAGTTTTGCCCCTAAGGGCATTTTGGTCTTTTCATGTGTCAAAACCCTGTTTAAATGCTAAAAATTGTCTCTGAGTCTTTTAATTCACTTGTATAAGCTCTTGCTTCAATTCCCTGTTAAAAACTCATTTTAAAATTGTGTCTGAGTCATTTTTAGTCGTTTTAGCCCCAGGGGCGTTTTGGTCATTTCACGTAAAATCTCTTATCTGCTTTATTGTTTTCAATCGTCTCGCTTTACGTTAATTTTCAATTTACTTTTTCAATTCAATTTTAGTTCAATTTTCATTTTGGTCCTCGTACTTTTGTTATTTGCATTTTAATCCATTTTTAAGTTTGTTAAAGTCAAAGTCAAGGTTTGTTACAAGTCAAGTCCATGTGGCATTTCCTCATTGGTCCAAGCATCCCTTTCATCACCTATATAAGTCAAACTCTTAGTCAAAATTTCACAATTAACCATTTTCACAAAAAAACTCCACAAAAATCATCAAAATTCATATTTATTCTCTCTCAATTTTCCCTCTCTTCTAACAACTTTCTCTCTCCTCTAACTAACTTCCACCATAGCCAAAAGCTTCAACAACCTCCATAACCACCTTCAACCACCACCTTTAATCACTCTAGCCACCTCAAACCACCACAATTTCATCACAATCCTCCACCATAATCCACCATCATCTTCACCATTCAAGTTCCATAACCGAATCAAACTAACAACATTCATCAATTCATCAACAAATCCTCCCAATTATCTGTTCTCCAATCTCCTTTTCGAAGCTTCGATTCAAGATTGTTCCATAGAAATCGAATTCGTACGGCAGCAATTCACAATCGCAATGAAGCTGGACTTGCAAGGCATTAAGGTTCAACCGTGAATCATCTCTACCGAACGCAACCTGGATTTTCGCGAGTTACGGCGAACGGCCAGAATCACAAACCGGAGAAAGAGGTGGCTATTCGTTTGAACAAGAACAAGCAGAATCGAATCCGAAACCGACAAGGAACCCAAAGAACTCGTCACTCTCTCACTCATCTTCGTCACTATCACAGCAAAATGAGGGAAATTCTTCATGTTCAAGGAGGACAATGCGGGAACCAGATCGGTTCAAAACTCTGGGAGGTGGTTTGCGACGAGCACGGCACAGTCCTCTGTTTCTCAAAACGGTGCTCTCAACACTCGCGGCGGTGTCTTGGTGTTGCGGCCGTGTTCTTGGTGCTGATTCATGGCTTCATGTTCTTCAATAACTCGAAGACGGCGAAAATACGTTGCGCTCGTTCACCTCCGATCCAAATAGAGGTAAGAGTTTTACGAATCATAAATTGACGTTCCTGCTTGTAAATTGGTGCTACGAGTTCTGCGATTGTTATCATGAAAGAAAAACGGTCTTGCTAGTGTAGATTTCAAGGTTTGATAATGTTTCCCTCTTAGTCTTGTGCGTGAAAGCCCTTCAGATTTGTGTGCCTGTGCTTGTTTTCCTTTGGCATCTAAACTCAAATAGGAACATAGGAGGAGTAGGAAACAAGAAGAGGATTATGTGTTGCTGTTAGGAGCATGAGTGAAGAAGTAAGAAAAGGGCTGTGTGGTGTTGTTAGGAGCGGTTTACAGAGAAGATGAGAAAGAAGAGGTTTGCGTTTTCTGCACAAAGAAAAGGAAGAAGAAGTTTTGACCCACTTTTAACCCATTGACCCGATCCAGACCCATGGATCCAGCTGTTTTAGTTTGGGCTTGGGCTTTAAGTTGGCTGATTTCGTTTTCTGCACGTTTTCGCTATATACACACCATTAATTGATGTTTACACCACCGTTGGTTTAAAAATTGCATGAAAAATTCCAAAAAAATTGTTCAATGACTTTCTTGATATTTTTGATGAATCTTGATGTGTTCACATGTTAAACATTGATCAAAGTTATGAGGAAATAATTGGCTCTTTGTTAATTCATTTTTTTTCACTTTTTTTTTTTGCTAAAAATCTTGTTAAAAACTTCCAAAAAATTTGTGACTTCTCTTGCAATTATTTTTGACATTTGAAACTCTTTTTTATGACATTTTGGCATGTTAAAAATGAGTGAAAAATGTATGTGGAATTTTCTTGTGATTTTGTGTTACTTTTTGTTAAGTGTTGTGAAAATTTCGCATGTTCTTGATCCCAAAAGTCTTGCTATGGTATATTGATCCTTAGTGTGAGAGTTTACAATGTGTATGCCTCTGATTTGGTGCTATTCTTTCTTGTTTTAGAGTTTGATTTGTTGATTTCTTGTTTTACAAGTCATGTAAATAATTGTTTGTGGAAATAAAGTGGAAAATAGGTCTAAAAATATGCTAGGAGGCTTGGCTTGATAGGTCCTCTTAATTCTTGTGTTGGGACTGAAATAAAACTCTTTGGGAACTTGTTAAAATATGAGGATTGTAGGTCTTGCTCAAGCCTTGCATTATTGATGAATCTTTAGGCCTATTTTGCATTGTTTTTGCTTGTTTTTTTTATGTTAATTTTCTTACTTTTGTTATGATAGCTTTGACTTGTTTTATATCTTGTGCTACTAACTTTTTTTTGTTTCATGTTTCATACATCATAAGCATGCCCATTTCATTCCACATCCCATCTCTTCCTCTCCATTCAATTTCTTGCACTTTAAGTTTCAATTTCATGCAAAAATTAGAATGTAAAGATTTAGGAGTTCTTGTAATATTTTACTTTCATGCTTTTAATTTCTTGGCAAAGAGGCCATAGAATGTATCTAGGGTACGATGTAAAGGACAATGGACTCTAATAATGTACACCGACACAAGCACCGACACATGCACACACACCACTTTAGGTATATAGCTAGAATATGCATGTTTAGATGTATGTTTAGGATTGTATGGTTAGATGAATGGTTAGGCTTTATACTTAGAAAAATCATTTTTCAAAAAAAACTTGAACAAACTACACTCAAACCATTTTCAAAATAAACCTTGGGATCAAAATCCCATTGAATTTTCCTTTTTCATTTTCTTAATCAAATTTCAATGAAAAATAACCATACTTAGACCATACTTTGCAAATTACTAATTCAACCTCACAATTTCATAATCTCATGCCCTTGAGGCCTCTTTCTATTCTTCAAATTCCAATTTTCAAACTTAAAATCAACCAACAAAAACAAAAACATTTTTGGAAGAGAACTACGGTGGATTTGATCCCTTAAACGGGTACGTAGGCAAGGAACAAAATTCCTTCAATTCAACTAAAATAAAAAACCAAAAACATTCTTCTCCCTCCAATTCTTGACTTAGTAAACCCTTAGGTGTAAATATCATCTTCAAAATAGCATTTAAAAATAAAGCGCGCGCGTAGAAATTAAAGATGGTTCCTATAGGTTACTATAGTCGTTATGGGTGCCTAACACCTTCCCGTAACGAAAACAACTCCCGGACCTCGATTCTCAAGGGTTTTGCTTACTTTTTCCCTTCCCAAGAAAAAATGAGATATCACCGGTTAGAAAGGTTCAAACGTAATCAATGTTTGACACCCGAAAACCAAGATAAAACAGAGTTCAAGATTAGTTATTCCTTTCAAATACCTGAAGATTCTCTTAACAACAGTTAAATGAGATTCTCTAGGATCTGATTGGAATCTTGCACACAAGCATACACTGAATAAAATATCTGGCCTAGATGCAGTGAGGTATAACAGAGAACCAATCATACCTCTGTACAGCTTCTGGTCTACTTTTGTTCCAGTATCTTCTTTGCTTAAAGTGCATGTTGGAAGCATTGGAGTGTTCATCACTTTACAGTCTTCAAGCTTGAACTTCTTCAGAAGCTCTTTAGTATACTTTGTTTGATGAACATATACTCCATCTTTGCTTTGATTAATTTGAATTCCAAGGAAGAATTTCAGCTCTCCCATCATGCTCATTTCAAATTCATCCTGCATTAACTTAGAGAATTTCTTGCAAAGAGATGCATTAGTAAAACCAAATATTATATCATCAACATATATCTGCACAACAAGAATATCTTTCTTAAGAGTCCTTCTGAAGAGTGTTGTGTCAACTTGGCCTCTTTTAAAATCATTTTTGATCAAGAAATTACGTAGTCTATCATATACCAAGCTCTGGGAGCTTGTTTCAAGTCATATAGTGATTTCTTAAGTTTGTAAACATGGTCAGGATGCTTAAGATCCTCAAAACCAGGAGGTTGCTTGACAAACACTTCTTCAATGACTCCATTTAGAAATGCACTCTCGACATCCATTTGATATAATATTATGCCATGATTAACTGCATAGGAAATAAGTAACCTGATTGCTTCCAATCTTGCAACTGGAGCAAATGTTTCAGAATAATCAATGCCTTCTTGTTGACTGTAACCTTGTGCAACAAGTCTTGCTTTGTTTCTGGTTACTTCACCTTGTTCATTCAACTTGTTTCTGAATACCCATTTTGTTCCAATAATGTTCTTATGCTGAGGTTTGGGTACCAGATCCCACACATCATTTCATTGAAACTGATTAAGTTCTTCCTGCATAGCTAGTATCCATCCATCATCTGAAAGTGCTTCATCAACTATAGTAGGTTCAATCACTGATAACAGTCCTATCATAGACTCTTCTTGTCTGAAATAGGACTATCTTTGTTTCCAATGATTAGATCCTCAGGATGTGAAGACTTGTGCTTGAATTTACTCCTGGATTGAATAGCTTGTTGAGATCCATCTTGAGCTTCATCAGAAGCAACTTCATCTTGTGCTTCTGAGGTGGGTTCAACTTCTGGACTGTCTTCAGATTCAGCTAACTGATCAGGTTCCAGAGTATCCTCAGGAACCTGTATCTCTGCAAAACTTTCATCTTGCTCTGGAGTTTTACTTCCAGGCTCTTTGCCATCAAACTTAACGTGCATTGATTCTTCAACACAAAGTGTTTCTGAATTATACACTCTGTATGCCTTTGACCTTTCAGAGTAACCTAAGAAGATTCCTCTTTGGGCCTTGGCATCAAATTTCTTTAGGTAGAGCTTGTTATTTAGAATGTAACATGTACATCTAAATTGATGAAAGTAAGAGATATTGGGTCTTCTTCCCTTAAAGAGTTCATATGATGTTTTCTCCAAGATAGGTCTGATATAGATTCTATTTTGGACATAACATGTTGTATTCACTGCTTCTGCCCAGAAATGTTTAGCCAAATTGTTTTCATGAATCATGGTTCTAGCCATTTCTTGTAAAGTTCTATTTTTCCTCACTACAACCCCATTTTGTTGTGGAGTTCTAGGAAAAGAGAATTAATGGACAATTCCAAGTTTTTCACAAAAAATTTCAAATGGCTCATTTTCAAATTCTCCAGCATGATCACTTCTGACTTTCAAAATTTTCATTTCTTTTTCAGACTGTATTTAAGTGCAAAAGTTACTGAATACATCATAAGCATTATCCTTACTTTTCAGGAATTTTACCCAAGTCCATCTATTGTAATCATCAACAATAACCAATCCATATTTACTTCCATATAAGGATGCAGTGCTAACTGGTCCAAATAAATCAATATGAAGTAATTCTAAGGGTCTGGAGGTTGAAACAATGTCTTTTGTTTTAAAAGATGATTTCACAATCTTTCCCTTCTGGCATGCACCACAAAGTGCATCTGAATGATAGTCAATGTTTGGAAGCCCTTTGACAAGTTGTAACTTACTAAGCTTAGAGATTAATCTCCAATTAGCATGTCCCAACCTTCTGTGCCACATCCATTTCTTATCATTCACTGACAGAAGACAGATTACCTTCTGGTCAACCAGTTTAGAGAAGTTAATTTTATAGACATTCTCCATCCTCTTTCTCTTGAATACTATGGATTTGTTTTCTTTGTTGATTACAGTGCAGTTGGTCTTTTCAAACATCACATCATAACCATTGTCACAAAATTGACTAATGCTCAATAGGTTATGTTCAAGACCTTCTACCAACCACACATTATTGATTGAGATAGAGGAGTTACCAATAGTTCCCGTACCAATGATCTTGTCAGACTGGTTGCCTCCAAACTTCACACTTCCTCCTTCTTTCATAGTGAGGGTGAGGAACATAGACTTCTCTCCTGTCATATGCCTTGAGCAACCGCTGTCTAGGTACCATGATTTTTGCTTTTCCTTTGCTCTTAGACATATCTGCAGTATTAACATTTTCAGATTTAGGTACCCATTGTTTTATGGGTCCTTTCAGGTTAGTACTAGAAGTTTTACTCTTCACTTCTTGTACCTTGTGCTGTAAGTTTGGTAGCTTCTGGTTAATCATTACCTTACATTTAACAACCTTTGGTTTTGGTACTTCAGAAGCAGTAATTGTCTTCTTCTGAACCTTAGACTTCAGGACCTCAGATTCATGTTTCAACAGACTCTGAGGAACAGGTTCTGATCTCTTTAGAATCCTGATCTTTGAAGTCTTAGAATCAGAGTTTATCATTGCCTTTGGCTTAGAGTTCTTTGGCTTTGAAGTAATCTTAGCCTTAGAGCTAGAAGCTTCAGGTTCTGATTGAACAGCAGTTTCCAACTTAGCACCTTCATGTACAAAGAAGGTTTTCAATCCTTCCTTGATGCATTCACAACATGCTTTGAGACTGATTTCATAAGTTTTCCCTTCTGAAAATCCAATCCCTTTACCATTGCTTCTGTAAATGTTGTAAATCATTGAAGCAACTTTGCTTCTGTCAATACCATATATAATGAAATCTTCAAGAGCTATCTCATGTTTGCTTAAAGACTTTCCATTACACTTTTCTTGTAGCTTCTGACAAAGATACTTGAGCGTCTCTACATAAGTTTTACAAATGAAGTCAAAGCCTCTAAGTCCTTCTTCAGAAGCTTTTAGATCCAATAGAGTTGATTCTTGTTGTTTCATCAACACAACATATTTTTCTTTTAAATCCTTCAACTCATTGGTTCTAAGCTCAAAATGTGTAAGGAGTTCTTTAAGAGACTCAATAAGTTCTTCTCTGGGAATTTTAGAATATACCTCATTTTCATCTTCAAAATCTGAATCAGGATCTGCTTCTAAAGTCTCAGTAGCCACTAACCCAACAGCTACTTTAGCATCTTCATCAGCTTCTTCCTTTTCAGACCCAGATTCACTATCCAAATCTTCCCAGGTTGCCATTAAACTCTTCTTAATCTGCTTTCTGAATTTCCTTGTGTTGAAGCTTGATTTCTTTGACTTGTCCTTTGATTTCTCCTTCTGAAGATCAGGGCAATCAGCAATGAAGTGTCCAGGCTTCTTACAATTGAAGCATCCCTTCTGATCTTCTTTCTTGGAACTCTTGCTACCACTTCTCTTACTCAGAAACTTCATGTTCTTTCTTGCCAGATACTCAAGCTTGTTGGAAAGCATAGCCATCTTCTCTGCGGGATCTTCACTAGAGTCTCCATCAGATGACTCTTCTTCAGATTCAACAGCCTTCAGAGCTTTTGATGACTTCCCTTTAGATGGTAGAGCAATAGATTTACTCTTCTTGGAAGGTTCATGTTCATTAAGACTAATCTCATGAACTTTGAGAGAGCTGACAAGATCTTCAACACTCAAAGTGTTTAAATCTTTAGCTTCCTTAATAGCAGTAACCTTAGGTCTCGATCTTGCAGGCAAGCTTCTTAGTATCTTGCTAACATGGTCAGAAGCAACATAACTCTTCTTCAGTATTTGTAGTCCAGGGACTAGGTTTTGAAACCTTGAGTACATCTCCTCAATAGTTTCATAATCCTTCATCTTGAATAACTCATACTGATGAACCAGCATAAAAGCCTTTGCTTCTCTAACTTTCTTGCTGCCTTCATAGTTAGCACACAGAGAAGCAAACATTGCTTTAGGAATAGCAGTGACAAGTGCTCCTCTGATAATATGATGCTTCTTGTAAATCTTCTTCTAAGCAGGAGTTTATTTCTTTCTATCAACAGCAGCTCCTTCTTCATCAAGAACCAAGTCACCAACACCATCTTCAAGTATGTCCCATAGTTCTTCATCTAAACTCATGACATAGTTGTAGAAGTTGGTTTTCCACCAAGAAAATTCTTCAGGATCTCCATTAAATTTAGGAACTTTTCCAGAGTTGGACTTTTTGTTGTCACCATAATCATATGAAACAGCAGTATGATTAGGACCAGATCCAGAACTAGAAGTATCACAAGACATGTTTTTCTCAGATCTTTTTCTGTTACACTGTTAAGTGATAAGACAACAGACCAAGGCTCTGATACCAATTGAAGGTGAGAAAAACACAAGAGGGGGGTTGAATTGTGTTAGATTTTTCTTCATTTTCTCCTAAGCTGAAAACACTGATCAGAAGCAAAGTGAGAACTGCTTCTGAAGTGAAGTTCAGAACAAAGATGCAGCGGATAAAACAGAGAGAGAGAAGGAAGAAAGACACAAAGCAATTATATTGGTTCCTTCCACAAATCGGAAGTAGTCCAGTTCCCCTTGCACTTCTAAGGAGAGTTCACTATAATGTAATATCTGATTACAACTGCTCACTGCTAAACTTAGCAAGAGACTTCAAATTGCTCAAGCACACAAGCAAGAGACTTCCTATGCTCCTGAACACAATCAAGAGACTTCTATTGCTCAAGCACAACTACAAGAGACTTCTAATCAAACAAAATTACAAAGAAAAATGTTTGAGGTTGAACACTTGATATACAATCAGAGGTGCTCACAATACAAATCAGATATAGACTCTTAAGACTCAAGAATTTCTAAGATATGAACTTGAAAACAGAAATTCTAAGTGAACTTTGAATGCAGAACAATTTCAGCAGAGTTTTGGCACTTGTAAATTGTTGTTGAGTCTTGTGTTCCGAATTTCCAATCTCTGAATCTTCACTCCTTTATATAGAGGTGTGAAAGAGACGTTGTGAAATTGCCAGCACATCAAAAAGAGTCGTTTGAAGCTTTGATCAATCACCAATGATCTTTTGCCTGATATGGTTGTTGTCCTATGAAGGATCAATTTCAAATCCATTCCCATTGTGAAGGAACATCGTTGCAGGCAAAGATGTATTCCAGAGTTGTTTTCTTGTCTTGTAGCAAGGACACTACAGAGTAGTGGAGATAGTAGTTGTACACTTCGTACAATTGTACTTTGTCAACGCTTTTTGAAGATAAGCATCCAATGCCTTCAAATCCTTTCAAAATGACTGTTGCTTCACATTCCAAGTCTTCTGCAATGCTTTTGAATCCATTAAACAGCTTTTGAAGCTTTAATTCTTCCATCTGATGAATTTCAGCTTCTGGTGATTTCCAGCTTCTGATGAGGTTGCTTCTGATAATCTTGCTTCTGATGAACTTCAGCTTCTGATGACGTCACCATTTCAGGAGCACTTTGTCTTCAGGAGCACTTTCTTTAGGAGCACTTTTGGACTTCAGGAGCATTTCTCTTCAGACGCTTTAAGCTTCCTTTTTGTTGATTTTTTAGCTCTCTTTTGTTCATTCAGAACCTACTTAAGATGTAAATTTTTGTATATGGTCCTGTACACTTGAACAAATATTAGCTAGTCCAATTGACAATTTTTAATACCTTGTTATCATCAAAACTCTCAACGTTCATTGTTAAACACATTTTGTTCCAACACATTGACCTACAGTGAGCATATTAAAATTGAGGTTCTCATTGCAAGGTCTTTCAGCAGCCACAAATTTAAAATGAGATGAGAAGTGATTGAAAACAAGTCGTCGAATTCCTTCAACACCCTCAACAATAGTGCCATTAGCAGATAAAGAAAAAAATAGAGTTTGATCGTCGCCTAGAGGACATAATGCTATGGAAGAACTTAGAGTTAGCATCTCCCTCTTTCAACCAAAGTAATCTAAATTTCTGCCATTGCATGCTGGCGTTGATACGAGATAACGAACGAAATTCTGCTGATAGAGAATGAAGCTCCTCGATTTCCTCCAGTAAAAGATCATCCTCCTCCCCTTTAGCATCTAAAAAGGAAATAGGATCTTGAACATTGCTTAAGTGGCCTTCAAGGTTTTGAGTGTGATTCTGATGCTAAGTGTTTAGGCGCCCCTTAATCAGCTTCAATTTTTCTTTAAGAACATAGCCACCCCAACCTTCAATATGATATGATTGTAAATTATCTCTAACAAACTGTTTGTAACCTGGTAGATCCCCCCAACACTTCAGCATGCGCCTAGGGCGAGGGCCCTAATTTTCTTCATCCATAGACAGTAAAATGGGGCAATAATCAGAAAGGCCGCGATTTAAAGCATGTTGCGTCATATTGGGCCATATAGCACACCAGTCTTCTGACAGAAGAAAGCGATCTAGACGGCTCATAGAGACACCATCCCTTCTAAACCAAGTAAATTTTTTGCCGCATAGAGGGAGATCAAAGAGAATGTTACTATCAATAAACTGATTGAAATGAGAAAAATCTTCAACAAAAGTACCAACCACTCTGCTCTTGCGTTCAGCATGAGACCGAATAGCGTTAAAATCACCACAAACACACCAACATGTCTCTCTAAAATTCCGATAATTGTACCAAGGTGAGTCCAAACATCTTGCCGCCGAAGGGGGTCACACGGTGCATAGACATTCGCAAGAGAAAAATCGGCTCCATTTTTCACCATTTTGCCTTGAATAATTACAACATGAGCCAAGCTCCTAGTAATAATAACATTAACTTCTGTCAAGTCCCAAATAGTTAAAATGCCACCGGAAGCTCCCACAGATGGTCTGCAAGAGAAACCGTAATTTTGATTACCCCAAAGCGAAGAACAAAGAAAATCATTGATTCTTTCCAACTTGGTTTCCTGTACACATAAAATCCACGGACGGTGAAATTTCACAATCTTTTGAATTTCCTTTCTTTTCTCAAAACTCCCTAACCCTCTTATATTATAAGAAATGAATTTCATTTTGACCACCAACACGTAAAACAACACACAAATTAACAACCAACTGAAGAGGCTATAATATTGGCTTGGCTTCCCTCAACGCTATTATCAACTAACATTGACTTCCTCTCCGATTTATTAGGCCGAGAGAGGACTTGAAACATATTAGAACAATCACCCTTGAATTGTAAATTGATAGCTTTGCCAATATCCACAATATCTTTGCCACCTCCATTAGATTTGTCATGCAAAGGAATCCAATTTTTCCAATCTTCCCCGGATGTTGTTGAAGATGATTTAGCATCCAAACTTTCTTTGTTTTTGCTGCCATAAGAACAAGAGGGGGCTGCTGATTTTTTGTTGAGTTTCTCGAGCATATGAATTAAATTTTTTCAGTCTTTGAGTGGCATACGAGCAATACGGTGAAGGTTAATAAGAGAAGGATTATGAGGAAGTTTATGCCGCTGATGCATTACCTTTCTCTTCTTTTTATGTGAAAAAACAACTCCAACGTCTCCTACGTGATGATCTTTAATCCAATCGAAACTCCAAGGACCAGAAATTGATGTAGATTTTCGAGTGTTGGAACAAGAGGCCGCTTTTGTTGGATGAATTTTGCTTGCTGCACCAAAACATACACCATTGGAAGGAGCACAACCTTCTAAATCATTTGGCTGCACAGGATCAAGAGGTGTAGATACCTACTGCTGTTGTAAATCAAAAGAAGCCGAGGCATAGCTGTTATGCGCAGGTGAAGGAGCATAAGAGGGGGCTGCTGCTTGCTTATCAACTGAGTGCTCCCAAACCTCCTTGAGATCATGAACAAGGGCATTAACAATGGGTTCTTCATTATGCAATTCATCAAAGTGTTTCGAGCATTCAAAAACGGAATCAGAAGTTTCTTCCTCATAACAAATGTCACGAGCAAAAACCACTTATGTTTCCTCCACAAATTTAATTTTATACTGCTTGTCATCAATCAAAATATTCTCCACCTCATTGATAACATCAAAACAATTTGTGCTAACTAAAATACGAGCAAAATCGAACCTCTCTAGATTGGTAGTGAAAGGATCAATTTTTAATAGTCTTCCAATAGATGATGAAATAAATTCAAGGAATTTAAAATGCCAGACATGTAAAGGAACACCATAAATTCGAAGCCAGATACCTCTTTCAGACACAATATCCTCATCCAGGGACCAAGCACGCATATCAGAAAAGAAACAGTTAAAAAATCAGCAGCTTCAAGGTAAATCGACATCATATCTTCTTTGTCGGGACAAAATAAAACCATATTATCTCCTCCTCTAGGTAACACCCGAACATCATCGAAACCTGCATCAATGATTTTCTGTTGCACAATAGGAATAAAGTCCCCATTCAGCAATCTTGCAAACACCTCTTTACTTGCCCAAACAACATCTTCATTATCGGAAGAAAACTTGCGTGTGACATTTACACCACCACCGACGTGACTATTCTTTTTATCTTTGACAGAACAAGAAATGTCACCAACAACAACGGCACTTAACCGAGCTTTCTCCCTTTCCTCCTCCCTACCCTTAGCATTTAATTTAACATGTTCAAGTGCCTTCTTTCTAGCCAACGCCTCCATATCAAGCATATTTTCTCCCTCATTATTTTTCCCCTTCCAACAATTTTTTTACCTTCAACACTATTTTTTGACTTATTTTTTCATCCCATATTTTTTTATTCTTTTTTTTCAATTTTTTCAATTTCGGCGTTATTTTTCAACTTATTTTTTCCTCCCACTTCTGCCGATTTCTTACCATCCTCAAACTCCTTCAACAACTTCTTCCTAACCTTTCTAAACCTGTCAAAGCATGCAATATTCGCCCAGACTTTATTCTGACCAGAAAATACATTATTAAGAGCTTTCTGCAAATTTACCACATCTTTAACTTTGATAAAACGCACAAAACCATAATTTTGGCCACGGACATTCCTATTTCTAGCCACATAGACATCCAAAAGAATACCACAAACCTCAAAAGCCTTACGGATATCAACATAATGCACATTATCTGGCAAGTTTGTGACATAGAAGGAAGCCTTAGGAGCATAATTATTACCTTAAGAAGTGGCAGTGGGTGCAATAGAAACAGAAACATGCCTGCTGTATTGTTATCTAGAATGCGCCTCATGTCTGCTGATAGAATGCCCACGATAGTTCCTGGAGTGGTGGCGCGGTGAAACAGGCCGAGAGTGATGCTGGTGTACTGAAGAAGGCCGTGAATGATGATAGTGCACTGATGGTTGTCGCGACTGGCGATGCCTTGATAATGCCGGACGAGAGTGATGGTTGCGTGAGAAGCCTGGTTAAGAGAGATGGTAACTAGGCCGAGAGTGATGGTAGCTAGGCCGAGAGTGACTGGTACGATCATGATGTCTGTTGTCGTAACGTGGAAACCCTAAATTGTCAAAATCACGTGAATGACAAGAGAGATAGCGTGAGTCCTGAGAATGATCCTGATGGTGTCTTCCTGAAGAGTAGAATCTGTCCTCCTTGTAACCTCCATGCCGAGAAGAAAACCTAGGTCTTTCATGTCCTCGATCACCCGGTAGGATCGTTTTCCGACGTTTGTAACTCACCATAGTCCATTCCCCTGAATCCCATCCCCTTTGTGCCACCCCGGCAGATGTCCCTTCCCTCCCAAAGGCCGGCGAGTGGTGCCGACGCGGTTGCCTGAGGTTTCCCTCATGGCTGCCGCTCCTCTCTCTCTCCTCATGTTTTCTGCACAACGTTACAATAGTATTAACTTTCTTTTTAATTATTCACATCATTTAATAGTCATTTTCATCAATTAATAAACACAAGCATATCACCATTTTTAAATAAACACATCTTCAATTCTATATATTTATATATAGATACTACATCGTCAAATATACTACATCTTCAAATATATATATATATATATATATATATATATATATATATATATATATATATATATATATATACAGGCCCGGCCCTTGGGGGTGCAAACAGCTCATTGGAGCTGGGCCTCCCCAAGATATGGGCCTCATAAAAAAATTATAGTCCAGTAAACAAGTAATAAATATATATAGCGTGCATTATATTTTAGATTTTCTGAAGCGGTCTAGCGGTACCATTGCAAGTTGGTGACGCCTGGGTCTTGTTTTCCACACCCAGGTTTTCCTGTTTTTTTATTTTCTTTTCCTTTTTTGTGTTCAACACCCAGGTTTCATGTTTTTTGATTTTCTTTTCCTTTCTTCTTCTTTTTCTCCTTTTTGCTTCTTTAATTAATATTTTTAGTATGAGAGGGCTTTGATTTTGACATTTTTTTTATGGATTTGATGTTCATCTATCCTCTCTTCAATTTAGCCAAATTCTCTTTAACATATTGGATTATATATTTACAAATGAAAACATTTTCTTCTTATTTTGTTAGAACACTTCTTGTAATTTTTGGCCCATACTTATTGTATAAGATAGTTAAACTCTAACAACAAATATTAAAAAAAAAATTATTTGAAAGAACAAACATTATAATTATTCTCTTAAAAAAACAATATAAACCTTTTATTTTTGACTTTGTACAATCTAAGAAAAAATATAACCTAAAAGATTGATAAAGATATTCGCTTAAATTGTATTTTTATATTATTGATTAGAATGTTGATCTTTTATGTGTTAGTTACAATAAACACTTTTTTTTTAATCTTTACGAATCTTATTTTCAATTTAAATAGATAATTGCTCTTTTAGAGAAAAAAATGTTTTTATTTCTTTAGGGGCCTATTTTTACATGAGAGCCGAGCCTCCAATTACCTAGAGACGGCCCTATATATATATATATATATATATATATATATATATATATATATATATATATATATATATATATATATATATATATATATATATATATATATATAGGGTTTTGTTACAAGCCACCCTTTGGTGGTGTCTTTTAACAAGTCACACCTTAAGGTGTGATTTTCACTTTTTAGTTATAACTTTGCTAAAAGACACCTTCATAAAAGGTGTCTTCTATCATAACCCATATATATATATATATATATATATATATATATATATATATATATATATATATATATATATATATATATCTTAATTTTTTTTAAGAATTAATTTTTATATATCATGAGTGTCAAAAGTTTTACACAATTAAAAATACAACTTGAATTTTTATACCTCATTAATTTTTATACCGCATGTGTAAAATTTATATTATAACAATAGTAGTAATTATGGTCGTTCCCTTTTAGCACATTTTGTGCGGAAGAAGTGACGTTTCATTGTTAATATAAGTCTCATTTTAGCCTGTTCAATAAAAAATATTATAACAAAAGTACTAAAATAATTTACTAATAATTTCTTAATATCATTGCACAGTCAGGGAAACCTTTCCTTTATAAATATATAGCAACCATCGAGGCTTAGGTACATCATCTTCGTAATCATAGCCACAACTTAACATAACACGAATCATGTCTCTATGGCTCATTGCATTCTCTAGTTTCATATTATCCATCTTAATATACCGTTTTGTGAAGTTTGCAACAAGAACTTCATCACTACCACTCCCACCTGGACCAAAACCATGGCCAATAATAGGTAACCTTCCACACCTTGGCCCTGCACCACACCAATCTCTTGCAACCTTGGCTGAAACCTATGGCCCTTTGATGCACCTCAAATTAGGCTCGGTGGATGTGATCGTGGCGGCTTCGGCCTCCGTAGCTGAACAATTCTTAAAGGTTCATGATGCTAACTTTAGTAGCCGGCCACCTAATGCCGGAGCTAAGTACATAGGTTATAATTATCAAGATCTTGTGTTTGGTCCTTATGGCCCAAGGTGGCGACTTCTCAGAAAAATCACTACTGTTCATCTCTTCTCCAACCAATCCTTGGATGAATTTAAACACCTACGTCAGGTTAGTTAACATCTTTTTCAGGAGGAATTATAATATGGACACAAGATCAAATAAATAGTATTTAGTCACACACACTTAGAGAAGTTTTTTTTTTTTTAATGATAGAGAGGAAATTGATAAAAAAAAATGATTGAATGTTTTACGGATAATTTTTTTATGTGTGTGCCAAAATACTATTGATTTGGTCTAGTGATCATAAAGAATACCTCTTTTTTCAGGGCCGTCTTGACAATTTGGAGGTCCTATTATAGTCTTGACAATTTTTATTTAAAATTAATTGAAACAAATAATTTCAACACCAATTATAGGAACAAACAACTACCGTAGTTGAACTACATATGTGTTTGGTAAAACATCAAGTTGAACCAAATCATGACAACTTTTCACTTCAACACAGAAGCTACCATTTGGAGCTTCTCAGAATAGCGGCAAAAACACTTTGGAAACTACGAAAAACGTGAATCTAGGGTAGAAAACTTGAAACCAAGCACATACTAAGTTGTTGTAAGATATATGAGCAATGGTTCAAACATGACTGTTTTTACCTAAAGTAAAACAGACAGTTACCTATAGGCAAACGTAATTGACAACAAAATTATTGTCTTCCAGACTTTAACCAACGGAAAAATGACATTTAGTGACAGATTTTGTCCAAGCATAAGTCTTTTTTCAAATTTTTGAAGTCTTGTGTCAAAGGCCTTGATACACTTGCATAGGGCCGGCCCCGATCCTTTTATCAATTTAGCATAAATTTGTGTATCAATACATCTCTTTATACACAAGAGCAACTAGATGTGATTGTAAAAGGTCTCTTCACTTTAACAAGAGGTTTTGAGTTTGAATCCAACTTTGAAAATACTACGGTGTTAACTCTTTTGAAGAATAGTTTTGTCACATATTACTGTTCTATCCAACTTAAAGGATTAGTCTATACAATGCGTACGAAGATCCTCAATTTAAAAATAAAAAAAAAACAAATCAATACACTCTATCATCTAATTCTAACATTATTCTACTTTGTTAGTTAAAATTCTTGCAATATATGGTACGTAATGGATATTAAATTTGAATACATCTTTTAGGTGGAATTTGAACATTAATTCATCACGTTATAAGAGTTATATCGATCACTTTTGTTGAACATAAAGGGTAACCAATGAGATTAAGTCTATTAGAAGATACTAAACTCTTACATTATGTCAATCAAAGTTTAAATTCAAATAAAACCTAGTATATTTAATTTTCAAGATATCTTGAATAAGATTATCTCTATGGAGAATATATATTTAAAATTTAAAATGTGATGTTTATATAAGGTTATCTCTATAGATAAAATATATTTAAAGTTTAAAATGTAATGTTTATTTAGTCAAACAAAATTAAATGTGACGTAAATATACTACCTATAAGGGTACCCCTTTTTCAAAATTGTGACATCTATCTATGCTTGCCTGCCTTGCGTTTTCAGTTGGCGTACCAAAAATATCTTAGTTAATTATTTGTCAACAAAAAAAAAATCTTAATTTTTTTTGTAAATTTTTTTTATCAAAAAGAAAGTTATTAATTTTTTGTAGTACAAGTGTTTTTGCACCCCAAACAAAAATTGAGGTTTTATTTTTCCTTCCACTATTCTTAAAAATTCAAGAATGTGTCTGAAAGTATAATTTGAACTTTGAAGTATATATATTTTTTAGGAAGTTTCAAATATATATTTTTGAAAGGCATAAAAGCTTTTTATTATTTTTTTGTACCAAACACATGTAAGGAGTGAAAGATGCTCCAAATTTTTTTTGCAAGTCCAGTTTATTTTTTTACGGTTGTAGGCACAGTTGTTTCTCTCTGTTTTTTTTTTAATAAGCAAAATGATTAGTTTATAAAAAGTACGACATTATTGCATGGCTCCAAAACAAAGACTTGGTAAAGTATGGAGCAAAGAAAGTTAGGAGCTATGGTAAAGGAGTTAAGATTGAAGAGGACTTAGCATGTGAATGAACCGACAACAGTACTTTTACCCATATGCAAGTTATTTAGCAAAATGTCTGATTTTCAAAGTTACCATTTACTCCATCCGTCCTAAAACAAGTGATTCGTTTGTTCATTTCACACTTATTAATAAAAAATAGAATGTTAATCGTTGCCCTCAGGACATTGGTTAAGCATCCAAAACAATTAAGTTTTTATGAAAAAATTGTGTAATAATTATATGATTAAAAGTAATATCTTATATTCCCAAGACAAAAAAAAATTATTTATAGATTCCTTAATCATTGTCCTGAAGACACTGGTTAGCAAGACCCTAAGAAAAATATCTAAGCGAAGGAGAGAGAAAAATGGTTTTAAGTGTTCTTGTCAAGTATTGTTACATTTTTTTATTATCATAAATGCAATGTGTAATATATTGAATTGAGAGTGATGAAAGTTGTATTAATTAGAGTTATAATTGAAAAAAATTAATTAATATTGAGTTGAAAAGTTAAAAGAATCAGTTATTTTAGAATAATATTTTTTTACAAAAGGATCACTTATTAAGTGGCGAAGAAAGTATGTACAACCAAATGGACTAAACTTCCTTGTCAAGACATGAAAATTACTACAAAATCACATACATATGAATTTTCCCTTTTCTATTACATTCTAGAAGACGAAAAGAAATTAAAAACTAAATTCTATTTAAAATGCATTTTTGCCCCCCTTATTGTACACCATTAATGATGTTTGGTCTCTATTTTCAAATCTGTAATTTGATAATGAATGAATATAAGAATTTTTCTCACTTGTTAATTTGAAATATAAAAGTGGGTGATGTAGCAACTGAGACGTTGATGTTCAGTTGGATTAAAACTCATCCATCATGTATTTTGTCAACAAAATAAAACGTCATCATGCATCATTGCCTAGATGAGTTAAGAACATTAAGAAAAAATCCATGTTGAAGGACACACCGTATACAAGTAAGGTTCCTTAAATAAAAAACCGTATACAAGTAAGGGGATGCTTGTGTTGCAATTTGTGTTCACACATCATTTTCTCCTCCAATCCAAACACATGACCATCCCAAGAGGATGCTTGACCCATTAAGCAATCTATCTGGTATCATCGGGGCGGATCTAGACATTTGACTAAAAATTTGAAGAAACAATAATGTAAATTATATTAAAAATAAGAAGAATTTTTTTATTATGTGCAAATTTGCACATATTAAGAAATTTAAAATGGTAAATTTGTCTTGTAACTTGTGTATTTTATATTAAATATATAACCTTTTAATAAATAATTAGTGTTTTTCAATGAAAAGTTACTTCCTTTGCGCATACGGTGCATCCATATCAGGCACATCAATATCATGCTTATTGCAAATTTTAAAAACTTTAGATATAAGTTCTTCTCATCCCTCATTCATCATTTCTTATAATTATTTTCTGGTATCATTAACAAGTGACAAAACATTTAAAAGATCTTATTTTTAATATGTGTTTTATCTATTAAAAAAAAAGGAAAATTTCATGTTGAGCTTTAGCCCCACATAGTCTACAAATGCATCCACCCCTGGGTACCATGTTAGGAAGAAAATTCAGTTGGTGCTTGTGTAGTAAGAGTGCTCAATTAAATATCCTTTCTATGCGAGTCTCATGTCATATTAATACTAAAAAATATTAAAATATAATGATATAGAGTATTGATAAATGATATAAAGTTGTTAAGAATTTTTTGTAAATGTGTTGAGTTGGAGTGATTGAATGTTTATTAAGTACTATTATTAAAAAACAATATAAATGAGTGATGTGGGACCCACTTAGAGAGTAAAGATCTTCACCATTTATCAAAACAAAATAGAGTATACAAGTTGGAGAGAGACAGACACAAAAAAGGTAATAAATGCTTTTAATAAATAGGTTTCGCCATCATTAATTATTGTATACTTTTTTCAAGATTTTTTGTGTCTATATCTTTCCAAATTGAGGAAATGGAGAGAATTGTAAATGGAGAGGATCTCAACTCCCACTTAGGTACTCAAAAATGAGTATCTCTATTATGGATGATCTATTCTAAGTAATAAAATTACGGTACTTGATTCGTTTCAAAATAAGTGATGTTTAGGTTTTTAAACATATTAAGATATGTAATAATGATGTCAAAAGTTATCACACTCTTTGTTGGAACAAAATGTGTTTAACAATGAACCTTAAAGAGTTTTGATGTTAACAAGGTATTAAAAATTGTAAATTGGACTAGCTAATATTTGTTCAAGTGCACAGGACCATAATTATAAAGTCACATCATCATTGGTTCTGAATAAGCAAATAAAGAGCAAAAGAAAATGAAGCTTAGATGATTCTGAAGGCAAAGCGCTCCTGAAGTCAAGCTGCTCCTGAAGAAATAGCGCTCCTGAAGTAAAGCTGCTCCTGAAGAATAGTGCTTCTGAAGACAAGAGGTCCAGAAGCCACATCATCAGAAGCTGCGTCATCAGAAGCTGCAGAAGTCATATCATCAGAAGCTGGATCATCAGAAGCTGCCTCATCAGAAGCTATTTCACCAGAAGCTGAATCTCAACTGGATTTGCAAAAGATTCAAGAATTGAAGAATTATCAATGCAAAAGCTGTCCATTGGATTCGAAAACACAAACAAAGGATTAGTGGAATTTTGCAACGGTCATTTCAAAGGTGTTTGAAGGCTTGTGCTTGCATTTTGGACGAAAGCGTTGACATTGTACTTTGTACGAATTGTACAACCACGTTCTCCACTACTCTGTTTTGTGTCTACGCTTCAAGACAAGAAAACAGCTCCAGAATACGGTCTCGCCTGCATATATGTTCCTTTGGATAAGGAATGGATTTCAAATTGGTTCTTCATAGGACAACAACCAAATCAGGCAAAAGATCATTGGTGAAAGATCAAGCTTCAATAACGACTCTTTGGTGTGCTGGCAATTTCACAACGTCTCTTTCACACCTCTATATAAAGGAGTGAAGACCTAGAGATTTGGCAATGCAAGAACGCTAAACGAAAGACTCACAAGATTTTCACAAGTACCAAACCTCTGCTGAAATTGTTCTGCATTCACTTAGAATTTCTGTGTCTCAAAGTCATATCTTAGAAATTCTTAAGTCCATTGAGTCTGTATCTGATTTGTATTGTGAGCACCTCTGATTGTATATCAAGTGTTCAACCTTAAACAATTTTCTGTGTAATTTTGTTTAGTTAGGAAGTCTCTTGCAGTTGTGCTTGAGCAGGAAGTCTCTTGATTGTGTTCTTGAGCAAAGGAAGTCTCTTGCTTGTGTGCTTGAGCATTGGAAGTCTCTTGCTTGTGTGCTTGAGCATTTGTAATCAGATATTACTCATAGTGAAATCTCCTTGGAAGTGCAAGGGGGACTGGACTACTTCCGGATTGTGGAAGGAACCAGTATAATTGCTTTGTGTCGTTCTTCTTCTCTCTCTCTGTTTTATTCCGCTGCATTTAGATTCTGATTATCACTTCAGAAGCTGTCTCACCTAGCTTCTGATCAGTGTGTTCAGTTTTTAAGAGAAACGAAGAATTTTTCAAAACACAATTCAACCCCCCTTCTTGTGTTTTTCTCACCTTCAATTGGCATCTAGAGCCTTGGTCTGTTGTGTAACACTTAACCGTGCAACAGTCAAAGATCTGAGAAAAACATGTCTACTCCTCCTCCTACTGGTTCTAGTGATACTAGCTATAAACATGTCTCACATGATTATAGTGATAGTAAGAAAACCAGTGTTGGAAAAGTTACAAAGTTCAATGGAGATGCTGAAGAGTTCTCTTGGTGGAAGACCAACTTTTACAGTTACATCATGAGCCTGGATGAAGAATTATGGGATATTCTGGAAGATGGTGTTGGTGATTTAGTCCTTGATGAAGAAGGAGCTGCTGTGGATAGAAAGAAACATACTCCAGAACTGAGGAAACTTTACAAGAAGCATCATATTATCAGAGGAGCACTTGTCACTGCCATACCCAAAGCAGAATACATGAAGATGAGTGACAAATCCACTGCTAAAGCTATGTTTGCTTCTCTCTGTTCAAATTATGAAGGAAGCAAGAAGGTCAAAGAAGCAAAGGCTCTCCTGCTTGTACATCAGTATGAGTTATTCAAGATGAAGGATGATGAAACTATTGAGGAGATGTACTCAAGATTTCAAACCTTAGTTTCTGGGCTACAGATTCTAAAGAAGAGCTATGTTGCTTCTGATCATGTAAGCAAGATACTCAGAAGCTTACCTGCCAGATGGAGACCAAAAGTGACTGCCATTGAGGAAGCTAAAGATTTAAACACTTTAAGTGTCGAAGATCTTGTTAGTTCTCTCAAAGTTCATGAGTTAAGTCTTAATGAACATGAGTCTACTAAGAAGAGTAAATCAATAGCTCTTCCATCCAAAGGCAAGTCATCAAAAGCTCTCAAAGTAGTTGAATCTGAAGAGGAAGAACAGTCAAGTTCAGATTCTGAACCAGATGCTGCTGAAATGGCCATGCTCTCAAACAGACTTCAATATCTGGCCAAGAAGAACAGAAAGTTTCTCTCCAGAAGGGGTAACTCCAGAAGCTCAAAGAAAGAAGATCAGAAGGGATGCTTCAACTGTAAGAAGCCTGGACACTTCATTGCTGAATGCCCTGATCTTCAAAGAGAAAAGTCAAAGGACAAGTCAAAGAGGTCTACATTCAAACCAAGCAAACTCAAGAAGCAGATTAAGCAGAGTTTAATGGCAACCTGGGATGATTTGGGTAGTGAATCTGGATCTGATAAAGAGGAAGCTGATGAAGATGCAAAGGTAGCTGTTGGGTTGGTAGCAACAGCAACTTCAGAAGCTGGATCAGATTCAGACTCAGAAGATGAAAACGAGGTATATTCCAAAATTCCCAGAGATGAACTTGTTGAGTCACTTAAAGAACTTCTTACACATTTTGAAGTAAGAACCAATGAGTTGAAGGATTTAAAAGAAAAATATGCTGATTTGGTACAACAGCAAAAATCAACTCTATTGGATCTGAAAGCTTCTGAACAAGGACTTAGGGGCTTTGACTTCATGTGTAAAACATATGAAGATCAGCTCAGGTTCTTATGTCAGAAGCTACAAGAAAAGTGTAATGAAAAACCTTTAAGTAACCATGAAATTGCTCTTGAAGATTTTATTATATCTGGCATTGACAGAAGCAGAGTAGCTTCTATGATTTATAGCATTTACAAGAACAATGGCAGAGGAATTGGTTTTCCAGAAGTGAAACTTGAGAAAACCAATCTAAAATCTTGTTGTGAATGCATCAAGGAAGGTCTGAAAACATTCTTTGTACCAGAAGGGGCTGAGTTGGAAACTGTTGTTCAATCAGAACCTGAAGCTTCTAGTCCTAAGGTTAAGATTACTTCAACGCCAAAGAACTCTAAGTCAAAGGCTATGATCAAATCTGATTCCAAGACTTCAAAGGTCAGGATCCTGAAAAGATCAGAACCTATTCCTCAGAGTCTGGTGAAACCAAAATCTGGGGTTCTGAAGTCTAAGTTTCAGAAGAAGATAGTTACTGCTTCTGAAGTACCAAAACCTAAGGTGATGGTTAATCAGAAGCAACCCAACTCACAGCACAAGGTACAAGAAGTGAAGAGTAAAGCCTTAAGTACTAACCTTCCAGGACCCATAGAACAATGGGTACCTAAATCTAAAAATGTCAATGATGCAGGTATGTCTAAGAGCAGTGCCAAAGCAAAGATCATGGTACCTAGACAGCGGTTGCTCAAGACACATGACAGGAGACAAGTCCATGTTCCTCAGCCTAACAATGAAAGAGGGAGGAAATGTGAAATTTGGAGGCAACCAGTCAGGCAAGATCATAGGTACAGGAACTATTGGTAATTCCTCTACCTCAATTAATAATGTATGGTTGGTAGATGGTCTTGAACATAACCTTTTGAGCATTAGTCAATTTTGTGATAATGGTTATGATGTGCTTTTTGAAAAACCCAACTGTACAGTAATCAACAAGGAAGACAAATCCATTGTGTTCAAAGGAAAGAGAGTTGACAATGTCTATAAAATCAATTTTTCTGAACTGGCTGATCAGAAGGTGGTTTGCCTACTATCAGTGAATGATAAGAAATGGATGTGGCACAGAAGGTTGGGACATGCTAACTGGAGGTTAATCTCTAAGCTTAGTAAGTTACAACTTGTGAAAGGGCTACCAGACATTGACTATCATTCAGATGCACTCTGTGGTGCATGTCAGAGAGGGAAAATTGTGAAATCATCTTTTAAAACCAAAGACATTGTTTCAACCTCAAGACCTTTAGAATTACTCCATATTGATTTATTTGGACCAGTGAGTACTGCATCCTTATATGGAAGTAAATATGGATTAGTCATTGTTGATGATTACAGCAGATGGACTTGGGTGAAATTCATAAAGAGTAAAGATGTTGCATGTGATGTATTCAGTAGCTTCTGCACTCAAATTCAATCTGAAAAAGAATCAAAAATTTTGAAAGTCAGAAGTGATCATGGTGGAGAATTTGAAAATGAGCCATTTGAAGCTTTTTGTGAAAAACATGGAATTTTCCATGAATTCTCTTCTCCTAGAACACCACAACAAAATGGGGTTGTAGAGAGAAAGAATAGAACTTTACAAGAAATGGCCAGAACCATGATTTATGAAAACAATTTACCAAAACATTTTTGGGCAGAAGCAGTGAATACAGCATGCTATGTTCAAAACAGGATCTATATTAGACCTATTTTGGAGAAAACAGCATATGAACTCTTTAAAGGAAGAAAACCCAATATCTCTTACTTTCATCAATTTGGATGTACATGTTACATTCTGAACAACAAGCTCTACCTAAAGAAATTTGATGCCAAGGCCCAAAGAGGAATCTTTTTAGGTTACTCTGAAAGGTCAAAGGCATACAGAGTGTATAATTCAGAAACACTCTGTGTTGAAGAATCTATGCACGTTAAATTTGATGACAAGGAGCTTGAAGATAAAACTTCAAAGCAAGGTGAAAGTTTTGCAGAGATACAGGTTCCTGAAGCTACTCCAGAACCTGATCAGATAGCTGAGTCTGAAGATAGTCCAGAAGCTGAACCCACATCAGAAGCGCAAGATGAAGCTGCTTCTGATGAAGCACAAGATGGCTCACATCAAGCAGATCCTCCCAGAAACACATTCAAACACAAGTCTTCACATCCTGAGGAGCTAATCATTGGAAACAAAGATAGTCCAAGAAGAACAAGATCACATTTCAGACAAGAGGAGTCAATGATTGGACTAATCTCAATGATTGAACCTACAACAGTTGATGAAGCACTTTCAGATGATGGATGGATCCTAGCTATGCAAGAAGAGTTGAATCAATTTCAAAGAAATGATGTGTGGGATCTGGTACCCAAACCTCAGCACAAGAACATTATTGGAACAAAATGGGTATTCAGAAACAAGCTGAATGAGCAAGGTGAAGTAACAAGAAACAAAGCCAGGCTTGTTGCACAAAGGTATAGTCAACAAGAAGGCATTGATTACACTGAAACGTTTGCTCCAGTTGCAAGATTGGAAGCAATCAGGTTACTTCTTTCCTATGCAGTTAATCATGGCATAATATTATATCAAATGGATGTCAAGAGTGCTTTTCTAAATGGTGTCATAGAAGAAGAAGTGTATGTCAAGCAACCTCCTGGATTTGAGGATATTAAATATCCTGACCATGTTTTTAAACTGAAGAAATCACTATATGGCTTGAAACAAGCTCTCAGAGCTTGGTATGATAGACTAAGTAATTTCTTAATCAAAAATGACTTTAAAATAGGACAGGTTGATACTACACTCTTCAGAAGGACCCTTGGGAAAGATATTCTTGTTGTGCAAATATATGTTGATGATATAATATTTGGTTCTACTAATGCATCTCTTTGCAAGGAATTTTCTGAGTTGATGCAGGATGAATTTGAAATGAGCATGATGGGAGAGCTGAAGTTCTTCCTTGGCATTCAAATCAATCAATGCAAAGATGGAGTCTATGTTCATCAATCAAAGTACACAAAGGAGCTTCTGAAGAAGTTCAAACTTGAAGATTGTAAAGTGATGAACACTCCAATGCACCCCACGTGCAACTTAAGCAAAGAAGATGAAGGAGCTAAAGTAGATCAGAAGCTGTATAGAGGTATGATTGGTTCTTTGTTATACCTCACTGCATCTAGGCCAGATATTTTATTCAGTGTATGCTTGTGTGCAAGATTCCAATCAGATCCTAAAGAATCTCATATGACTGCTGTCAAGAGAATCTTCAGGTATTTGAAAGGAACAACTAATCTTGGACTCCTTTATAGGAAATCCTTAGATTATAAGCTAATTGGATTCTGTGATGCTGATTATGCTGGTGATAGGATTGAAAGAAAGTCAACCAGTGGCAACTGTCAATTTCTGGGTGATAATCTTATATCATGGGCTAGCAAAAGACAAACAACTATTGCTATGTCTACAGCAGAAGCAGAATACATTTCAGCTGCAAGTTGTTGTACACAACTACTCTGGATGAAACATCAGTTGGAAGATTATCAGATAACTGCTAACAGTATTCCCATTTATTGTGATAATACTGCTGCTATTTGTTTGTCTAAAAATCCAATTTTGCATTCAAGAGCCAAGCACATTGAAATCAAACACCATTTTATCAGAGATTATGTTCAAAAAGGAATTTTAGATATACAATTCATTGATACTGAAAATCAATGGGCTGATATATTTACTAAGCCTTTAACTGTTGAAAGATTTGATTTTATAAAGAAAAATTTGAACATGCATTACGTGTCTGATTAGATGTTTGCTTGCTCCTGAATAGGATTTTAGGTTCTGAAGTTAGTTCAGAAGCAGTAGTCCATCAGAAGCTCTTTATTGAGGTTCTGAGGAAAACTCGCTTCTGATGACGTCAGCATCTGAAGTCCAGAAGCTGGATTTATTGCTTCTGAATAGTTGAATTAGTGGAAACGTTGGGAGTTACTTTTTAAAAGTAACTTCTGGCCCACTAACTTGGTAGTTACTCTGTGAACTTCTTACGTGGCCTGTATGTGTTGGTGTATAACTAAAAAGGGCAATGATGATTTAATAGCTTTGAAAGTACTTTTCACGCGCCCCCAATTTTGTCATTAATGTTATGTTTGTTTGTCTCTTTTGAATTGCAATCGTTTTACTTTTAACACTTTGACAATTCACACACTACTCACTCACAACAAACACATTTGCTCTCAAACCTCTTGCGAAGTAAGCGCATTCTCTCAGACTTAGAACCCTAAAATCTTCATCTTCTTTAAATCTTCGTCGATCATCAAATGGCATCATCAAGCTCAAAAGTCTCAAAATCTACTTCACAGATGGTCCCTGAATTTGACTACAAAGGAAGAAGCATGAAATTGGAAGAATGGGAACTACAGGTTCAAATAGAAAATCCGGTGGATTTTGAATCACTCGCCTTCCATGAGTGTTGGATCAGAAGCTACTATGAAAAGCAGGAACTTATGCATTACTTCAAGATGTTGAATGGACCAACATACGAAGCATTGGTAAGACACTTCTGGGTAAGGGCTAAGGTTTATGACAAAGCTGCGTCTATAACTGAAGAAAGTCAAATGGTGTTGATTTATCCCGAACTGGAAGGGAAGACCAGAGAAGAAATGGGACTTGAGCCATTTACAGGTATTGAAATCAGGTCAAGTATTTGTGGTATTCCAGTGAGAATTGCGGAATGGCAGATAGAAGCTGTACTCTGTAGAGAGGCCTCTGGAAAATACTCTGGAATTGATCTCTCAAATACAGCTGAAGAACGCCTCTGGAAGGAAAAAGTAAACTTGGTCCTGTACAACTCAACGCAAGCAGGAAAGTATGCTGATCTAAGCATGGATAAGAAGCTGCTTCTGAAGATTCAGAATGAGGACTTACTTCCATGTGGTGGTAGTGAGAAACCCAATTTGGCACAAAAAGTCTTTCTTCAACACTTCATTAAGAAGGAGAAAGTGAACGTGCCAAAATATATGTTCAAATACTTGATAGAGTGTCTGAAACAGAGTCAGCTGCAAAATAGAACCTGGGTACCTTATGGAAGACTCTTGTCAGAAATATTCTATCAAGGAGGAGTCTTGGACAAACTAAGCAGTGCTGAAGCCTTCACAGATGAGTTGCTTGATACTAAAACTGGAAAGTTCATTAATGCACAAACCCTCAAGAATATGAAGTTGATCCCTGCTGTCACCAAGCTTCATACAGATTTGAGTGAATCACTTGTTAAGTCTGATCTTATGAAGGACTTTCCACCCATCTGCAAGAAGGATCCCATTGAAGTGCAGATGTACTATATAAAGGAACATTTTGAGGCAACCAATGAGAGAATCAGATTGGAAGATATTCCAGAGGAAATGTATGGTGGTGCTCTGCCACGAGCCAGAGGCAGAAAGTCAAAAAGGAAGATGACTGCAGAGCAATATCTAGAGGTTGAACAATCTGCTAAAAAGGCAAAAGTTGCTACTGACAAGCTCAAAATTGGTAGTTCATCAGTACCTTCTATTGAAGAAGCCATTGAAGACATGGATTCCAGGATGATCATGGATGTTGGCATTACTCTTGATCAACCTGCAATACCAAAGAAGAAAAGGAAGCAAGCAGTAAGGAGGACCAAGAACTTCCCTCATGTTTCTAAGAAGACTGAAGCTGCTACTATTGTGTCAGAAGCTATTGGAAAAGCTATGGAGATTGCTGCTGAGCTACAAGAGTCTGTAGTTTCAGAAGCCAAGCAACTGTTGCTGATGACCAGTGAGTCTGTTAAAGAGGATTCTGATCCTGAACCAGAGAAGGTAATTAATATATCATCAGATTCCGCATCCACACCATTATCAGATTCTGATGATTCTGATGATGATATACCCTTAGCCCAACTCTTTCAAAAACCAGTAAAAAGCAAGTCAACATCAACCAAAACCAACAAAAAGCCCTTTCAGTCAACTACTTATGAGCCAGTTGGTCACATAATTACTGAAAAGTTGGCTGAAATGGCTGTGCAGAGAGAAAAAGTCATTGAGACTATCTTTCGCCTTAACCCTCAACCCCTTAACATTCAACCTCTCAACATGATTCCTCCAGAAAATGTTGAATCTACTTCAGAAAAGGCCTCTGAAGCAACTCCAGAAGCAGCTGCTTCTGAAAATGTTGTTTCAGAAAACCCCCATCAACAAACACCTGAACCACATAAACCCACAACACCCCCACAATCACCAACAGCTACCATTGACCCCCAACTCAACACTCAAACATCAACTTCACCAAAACAACCACCAACTGAAATTGAACACTCCCCACAACCAATTCCCATGGATGTTGACAACTCTCTAGTCAATGTTCAAGCCTCAACCTCCTCTCAAGCCTCTGACCAGCCTTCATCTTGAAACACTCAAACACACTTTACCATTCCAGTTCCTAACCCTGTTCAAGATTTGGAAATCAGTGATTCTGATCTTGAAATCCTTGAACATCCACCCACAAACATCCTGGAATCTGGATATATCAATGCTGAGCTTCTGACAATCCTTAGTAGATTGCATAATCTTGTGGATCAACGAAGGACAATTGATCTCACAAGTGCATATGAAGACTCCTGGGCATCTCTTCAGAACCGGGCAGCTGAGCTTATTGAAGAGATCAAGGCTAAATGCATCAGAGTCAAGCAAGCATCAGTCAGAAGGCTAATGGAAAATCTGAATCAGAGTCTTAGAGTAAGAAGTTCTACACTGCTCCTGGCAAACCAGCCTTTCTTCTCAGAAACGGACTACTTGACCAGAGAAGCCAGGTTGTGTAAGCTTCTGAAGAAACAGATGGCACAGCAGCAGCAAGAAGCTAAGGAAAGGGAACAGGCTCTTCTCCAGAGGCAACAACAGCTTGAAGAACTGTTGCAGAAGAAGATTGAAGAAATGGAGAAGATGAAGAAACAACATCAAACCAACACTTAGTTGCACACCCTTGTGTTTTTCCTTTTGTTTGTTGTTTGTTTTGAATTCCTAGTCCTTGCTTCTGAAACCATTCTGTTTTAATTCTCTTTGCTTCTGAATGCTTACTGATTCTGACTGTTTAGCTGCTTCTGATATTTTAGATATTCATGTTCATATATTTTTGATCTGATTTATTTAATTAATTTCTTGTATACTCTCTTTTGTTTGAGTTTTTCTCAAATCTTTTTGTCTTTTATGCTTATTTTTATCTTTTTTGATAATGACAAAAGGGGGAGTATATGTGACAAGTATTTAAAGGCTCTGAGCCCCATTAATGGCATTTGAAATTTTTTGAAAAACTTCTATCATTTTTTTTACCTTATTGGTATAAGCTATGAACGAACGAAGGAGTATCAAAATTCAAGTAAAATTAATTGAACCATTCTTCTTATCTATAAGTTAATTCTTTCAATGATTCAATTTTGTTTTTAAGCTCTGATATTTTTTATTGTGCGAAAAATGAATTTAATTAACCTGGATAGAACTTAGGGGGAGCTTACAAACCTCACCTTAAATACTATCAGACTCAGGGGGAGTTTGAGCTTACAAACCTCAGATTATGAGCTTACAAACCTCAGAACCCCAAAGTCAACTTGTTAATTAGATTAACAACAATTGATCAATTTTAAATACTTTTGTTTGTCATCATCAAAAAGGGGGAGATTGTTGGAACAAAATGTGTTTAACAATGAACCTTAAAGAGTTTTGATGTTAACAAGGTATTAAAAATTGTAAATTGGACTAGCTAATATTTGTTCAAGTGCACAGGACCATAATTATAAAGTCACATCATCATTGGTTCTGAATGAGCAAATAAAGAGCAAAAGAAAATGAAGCTTAGATGATTCTGAAGGCAAAGCGCTCCTGAAGTCAAGCTGCTCCTGAAGAAATAGCGCTCCTGAAGTAAAGCTGCTCCTGAAGAATAGTGCTTCTGAAGACAAGAGGTCCAGAAGCCACATCATCAGAAGCTGCGTCATCAGAAGCTGCAGAAGTCATATCATCAGAAGCTGCATCATCAGAAGCTGCCTCATCAGAAGCTATTTCACCAGAAGCTGAATCTCAACTGGATTTGCAAAAGATTCAAGAATTGAAGAATTATCAATGCAAAAGCTGTCCATTGGATTCGAAAACACAAACAAAGGATTAGTGGAATTTTGCAACGGTCATTTCAAAGGTGTTTGAAGGCTTGTGCTTGCATTTTGGACGAAAGCGTTGACATTGTACTTTGTACGAATTGTACAACCACGTTCTCCACTACTCTGTTTTGTGTCTACGCTTCAAGACAAGAAAACAGCTCCAGAATACGGTCTCGCCTGCATATATGTTCCTTTGGATAAGGAATGGATTTCAAATTGGTTCTTCATAGGACAACAACCAAATCAGGCAAAAGATCATTGGTGAAAGATCAAGCTTCAATAACGACTCTTTGGTGTGCTGGCAATTTCACAACGTCTCTTTCACACCTCTATATAAAGGAGTGAAGACCTAGAGATTTGGCAATGCAAGAACGCTAAACGAAAGACTCACAAGATTTTCACAAGTACCAAACCTCTGCTGAAATTGTTCTGCATTCACTTAGAATTTCTGTGTCTCAAAGTCATATCTTAGAAATTCTTAAGTCCATTGAGTCTGTATCTGATTTGTATTGTGAGCACCTCTGATTGTATATCAAGTGTTCAACCTTAAACAATTTTCTGTGTAATTTTGTTTAGTTAGGAAGTCTCTTGCAGTTGTGCTTGAGCAGGAAGTCTCTTGATTGTGTTCTTGAGCAAAGGAAGTGTCTTGCTTGTGTGCTTGAGCATTGGAAGTCTCTTGCTTGTGTGCTTGAGCATTTGTAATCAGATATTACTCATAGTGAAATCTCCTTGGAAGTGCAAGGGGGACTGGACTACTTCCGGATTGTGGAAGGAACCAGTATAATTGCTTTGTGTCGTTCTTCTTCTCTCTCTCTGTTTTATTCCGCTGCATTTAGATTCTGATTATCACTTCAGAAGCTGTCTCACCTAGCTTCTGATCAGTGTGTTCAGTTTTTAAGAGAAACGAAGAATTTTTCAAAACACAATTCAACCCCCCTTCTTGTGTTTTTCTCACCTTCACTCTTACTAAATTAATCTTATTTATTGTTGGTTTATTTCTCACCATTATAAATGCAAAGTGTCATATACAATAACTTTTTTTTTTATAAAAACAAGAGCTGCAATAATATTTTAGACGTAGTATACACAACATTAAATAGAGAACACGATTAGAAACATAAAATTAATTATACATTAAAAAATGTAAATAATGTTCATTTTAAAACAAAGAGTAAATTACACTCGTCTCCCATCAAAGATGCTTGAATTACACTCCCCTCCCCTCTTATTCAAAACATATTAGAAAACTTTTCACTCCCCTCCCCTAAAAGAAGCTTGAATTACATTCTCCTTCCCCCTTATGTTAAAATCAACACTTTACTCCCTCAATATTTATTTTTTATTTCTAATAATCTAGAAAATTAATAATAATAATCTAACACACTTCGAAAAAAATAGTATTGCGAATTTATTTTAATATAATAAAAATTGAATACGTATTTTTCGCTATTTTTTATCCACAATTTCATTAACATGTAGTTTTAAACCCTATTATAAAATATGAAACAACCCAAAATAAAATTAAAATATGTGAAAAATTACTAAAGACAATAAAGCATGCTTATTTAAAAGTTAATTTTATACTCTAAATTATCAAATCAATAGCAAAATATTTAAATTTAATTATCATTGACATTTATAAATATATGAATTAACTTTTCATAAATGATGGTTCAAAATTAATATATATCATAAAAATATTTATTTATGTTAAAATAGATTAAAGTGTAGTGCATATTTAATTATTAAGGGAGGGGGTTGTAATTCAAGCATCTTATAAGAGAGTGGAGTATAAATTTTATTTTTCAAAGGAGGTGAGTGTATAATTTAACATAAGAGGGGAGGAAAGTGTAATTCAAGCATCTTTCAGGGGAGTGTAATTAAGACAAATTATATTGATTAAAGTGACACTTGTTTTAAAATGGATGCCGCATTTATATTTATTAAATCTTACCCATTATTTGCTGACAAAATTAAACGTCATAATGACGCAAATAATAGTTGAATGACACAAATGAAACGTCATAATGACATGAATATGCAAATCTACCGTATACCATCTCCAGTAAGTGAGGTTTGGCTTCATAAGATGTAGTACATACTTCTAGTAGAGATAAAACAAAAGGAAATCACATCTCATAGGGAAAAGGAGTTTTACTAAGATATTAAAACTTAATGATATAGAATTATTCTTGTAAAATTATTAATAAACGATATAGATTTAATATTGTGACTCGTTTAGTACTTTTTTTTATGTGTTGAATTGAATGGGACATAGTTTATTACTCTCTCCGTCCCGGAATAACTGTCCAATTTTCTAAAAAAAAGTGTCCCAAAATAACTGACCCATTTCAATTTTCAATACAACTTTCATCATTCCCAATACAATATAACACTAAATAATACTCCCTCCGTTTCAAAATACATGTCCAATTTTTGCAATGTGCACTATTCACTTGACTTACTTTGACCATACTTTTTAACTAATGTATAAATACAAATATTAGCATGTAAGATGTTGTTTGATTTGTCTCGACAAATATTTTCAAAATATTAAATTTTTATAATTTTTTACTTTAGATAATTAAAGATATTAACAGTCAAAATTGTGCATTGGCATATGTGAAGTGGTTGACTTGGACATGTATTTTGAAACGGATGGAGTACTACTTTTATCATTCCCAATACAATATATTCTACTTTCCCCTTTATTTATACATTTTTCTTAATATGTGTGAAAAACAAAATTGTGTCAATTAAATTGGGACGGAGTAGTAATTATTATTATTATTATTGAAAAAATCATAAATATATTATATGTACGTTCTCTTGAGTGTGGATGTTATTAATTAGCAAGTCACTTGTCACGTCATAATCTCACTACATCACCCAATTTTAACTCAAATGTTTGAGTTTGAGTGGAGAAAATGTTTGGGTTTGACATTTATAAACTAGTGGGAAAAAATTACAGATTTTAAAATAAGAAGGCTAGTTAAACTAGTGTAAAATAGACTATTAAAAGTAAATTTAAGCCATTTAGTTTTGTATGATTGAAATATGTTTTTGTCCTGTATATATGCAATTGTTTGCTTTTAGTCTATGTATTTTTCTGTTTTTTTAAGGAATGCATTTTTATGTTTTTGTATGTAGTATTTAAAAATATACTTTCTTTTTGCTTTTATTCGTTGTTTTTTTTCTTGTCCTTGAAGTATTTGTTAAATTTGGAATCGATTATTAGAATATGTAAAATATTTGATTTTAGTACCTCCAATATGAACTACATAAGAACTAAAAATGAATAATACATGTATATTATAGAGATCACTTTTAATATAAAATTAATTTGCAGATAGTAAGATGAAATAACAAGACCTAAAAGCAAAAATTTGTATACCTGTATGGATTGAAAACAAACAATTTTTTTACAAGGAGTGAAAACATATTTTTATCCAATATATTGTAATTGGTGCCATTTTATATTATAATCCCTTTAGTTAAAAGGCAGTTTGAGGACTTCATGAGCTTAACTCAGTTGATAGAGACAATGTATAATATATGTAAGGTCCGGAGTTCAAACCACAGCCACCACAACAAAAAAAAAAAAAGGCAGTTGAGGGAATGTTTGGGTTTTCCACTATTTTTCAAATGACATTATTCAATAAGTTCAACCTAATCAATTGAATTTTCAGGAAGAGATAGCAAGATTGGTCAACAATTTGGCAAGTAATCATTCAAACTCAAAAGTTGTGAACTTAGGACAACTATTAAATGTATGTACCACCAATGCACTTGCCAGGGCTGTGATAGGAAGGAGAGTATTTAATGAAGGAAATGGTGATTTTGATCCTAAAGCTGGTGATTTTAAGGCTATGGTTGATGAGTTGATGGTTTTAGGTGGAGTTTTCAACATTGGTGATTTTATTCCATCATTGGAATGGCTAGACCTTCAAGGACTTCAAGCTAAAATGAAGAAATTACACAAGAGGTTTGATGCATTTTTAACAAACATTATTGAGGAACATAAGACTTCTATTTCTAAGAGTGAGAAACATAAGGATTTGTTGAGTACTTTGTTGTCACTTAAAGAGGAAACGGATGAGGATGGAAATCAACTTACTGATATTGAGATCAAAGGACTGCTTATGGTATGTTACCTACTCTTTGGAAAATTTAATCACAAATGAAAATATTGAAATTGGTATCTTATTTACACGTTTCAAACAATTTTGGTGAAATTAGAGTCAAAATTTACTATGTTATCTGAATAGGTTATAAAGCTCATTAAATTTTATAATTAGATGTTAAAATATGCTATTATTTCATATCGACAAAACAAAATTCATTCTCTACTATATATGATATAGAAAGAAAAGGTGCCTAAATTTAAATCATGTTGCAACAAATATAATTTCAACTAAACTTATGTTTGTAAAATTTAATCAAACTTGTGTTTGTAAACTTCAATCCAAATAAACTTTGACATTGACCAATTTTATAATAAGACATAATTACAGCTTTATTTGATTTTTCGTTCAGAACATGTTTGTAGCTGGGACAGAGACAACATCAATCACCATAGAATGGGCCATTGCAGAGTTGCTCCGGAATCAAAGAATCCTAGCCCAAGTCCAACAAGAATTGGAGACTGTTGTCGGCCGAGACAGAAACGTGAAAGAAGATGATTTATCTCAACTACCTTACCTACAAGCAGTGGTAAAAGAAACCTTTCGCTTGCACCCATCAACACCTCTTTCCCTCCCACGAATTGCATCTGAAAGCTGTGAGATTTTTGGGTACCACATTCCAAAGGGTTCAACTCTTTTGGTAAATGTATGGGCCATAGCTCGTGACCCAAGAAAATGGGTTGATCCATTAAAGTTCAATCCTGAAAGGTTCTTACCAGGTGGTGAGAACTGTGATGTTGATGTGAAGGGAAATGATTTTGAGGTTATACCTTTTGGTGCTGGACGTAGAATATGTGCGGGATTGAATCTAGGAATTCGAATGGTCCAACTTCAAATTGCTACCTTGGTTCATTCGTTTAATTGGGAGCTTGAAAATGGGTTAAATGCAAAAGACATAAACATGGATGAAGCTTTTGGATTAGGTATTCAGAGAGCTGTGCCATTATTAGTGCACCCTCAACCAAGGCTCTTGCCACATGTGTACTCGTCATGTTTCTGATTTTGAAATTTGCTTTTATGCAAGTTGCATTCCCCTTTCCTATGTTTTGTTATTAAATTTTAAATAAACGGATTTGTAGTCAGGCACGGATCCACTCATGTGGTATTAGGGGCAATTTCCTCCACTAATGTTTATGTTATGTGTTGAAATATTTGATATTCAAATTATTGCCTCCTGTTAAAATAATATATTGCCTCCATTAACTGGAAATTTATACCATAAGAAGAGTGTCTCATGAATTTTACATTTTACATAATCAAATGTACAAATGCATTATTCTCATAGGGAGGGGGGGGGGGGGGGGGGGGGGGGGGGGGGGTTTCTGATAGTGTTGAAAATGAGTAAAATTCTACAATACTTTTTTAAATATAGAGACACAAATAACAATTTTAATTTGTAGAAGTTAAGGAATCTTTCATTTTTCTAAATATAACAGTGTAGTGAGTATTTTTCAATAATAATGATGTTATTATTTTATCACTTACTTATTGGTAAAAAAAATTGTACAAATATTTATTATATAAAACCTTGCCCCCACAAGTAAAAATTTCTGGATCCGTCACTGTTGTAGTATTGTAGCGTGTGAGTGTGATGATTACAAAAGGGGGGATGGGGGAGGTGCAATGTTAGTTGTAAACTATAATGTAGAATTATATGCTTTTATTTATGTAAACTTGGGGAGAAATGATATTTTGACAACCATTTTTTGACAACTTTTGAACAACTTTCTCTCTCATACTCACATGATATTGTTATTCTCTCTCTTCCTTTTTCTCTCTCCATTGTTTTTGACCAATAAGAAGTGAGAAAAACAAGGTTGTCAACAAAGTTGTCATCAAATGGATGTCAAAATATCATTACTTAAACTTGGGAAGTAAATTTAGGAGTTAAATTTATTTATTTATAAAATTACTAGGATTAATCGTAGTTTTGACCCATTAATTTTCTAATTGTGCGATTTTAATCCTCTAGTTTATCTCATTTCTAGTCTCATAGTTCTAGTCAGATTTTGACCAAATGCTAATCAAGCGGTGTTGACGTGACATTATAAATTGACGTGTCTTGTCTCTATTGGGCAAGTTGGTTACAATGATACTTAAAATAAAAGATTAAAGAAAATTAAAACATAAAAATTGGCGTCACGTGCTTTCACATAAAAAATTAAAGTAAAAAATTATCATTAATTCTAAACCTTAAAAATGCATAAAAATAAAACATGTATCACCTAAAAATACTTGTATATTGGGGAACAAAGGGAGAGCGACAATGCAGTAGCTAAATGGCGACATTGTAGGAGTTTGAGGGGAAAAATTAAAGTAATTTTGTTTGAATTGTGCTTGTTAAAATAATGTCATTTTGGATGTTTGAGTGGACTGTAATGTTTCATTTAATGTTGTATGGTAACAAAACAATGTCATTTGAATGCTTGAACTTGTTGGGTTTTAAATGTTGCAAGCTGTCATTTTGAATCTCAACAATGTTTCAGATTGATTGCTAAACAGTCAAGTAGTTAAAATGCTTATGAGGAGAGTTCTTTGATTGCTTGATTAATTTGAAGGCAATGGCTTAAGGGGACTAATATCTCATCTTGAACATGCCTGCTGATATTGGTCGTTAAACCAATCTAACCTCAAAACAAGCATTATGCATAAATTACTGTGCATAATACACTATGTTAGCCTAAAATTTTACTTTTTGATAACTTAAACAAAAAGTAAACACATGTTGATACTACCTACAGAAAAGTAAACAAAAAAATTACAGAAAAATTCAAACACAAGTGAAATTTTTTTATACCTCTTTCTAAATTATGAATGTGAAATTTATGAGAAAACAAAGATAAATTTGGAGAATTCGAATAGAAGATGAAATAGTTATGAAGAATTGATAAGATAATTGGGGAATGGACATGGAGGCTCGCGAAAACAAAGATTAATATAGATGGAGAAGAGAATGATTGGTTACTGTGTTTATATCCATTGGAGGAGATTTTGGTTACTGCGTTGTCACATCATGCGCCTAGTTTTTTTTTTTTTTTAAATCAATTTTAATTAAAAAAAATGCAACATCAGCAACAATTTGTTAATATTTGGTTAAAATCTGACTAGGGGGACTATGAAATTAGAAAGGAGACAAACTATGGGAGAAACAAGCAGGTTAAAATTGCACAATTGAAAAATTAGGGTCCAAAACTGCAATTAAACCAAATTAATATGAACAATTAATCTTTTTTCATATACAAAAATTAGATTAGGAGATAACAAATGAGTAGCAAGACAACATAAAAAAAAATATAAAAAACTCGGCGCTTGAATAGCATTGATTCAAAACCAAATATCTTAATTATAGGGACTGAAGTGGAGTTAAGTAGTTTTCAAATGTCAAATATATTTATAACCTCCTTCAAAAATATATATTTATAACCAGTCAGTCATAGCAATATATATACTAAATTAAGTATAAAAATAAAAGAAAAAAAAATACTAAAGTACAGCAGTTGTTTAATTTTTGATTCAATAAAATATCAGCAGACATATTTCTCTAGCTGCCTTCTAAGAAAAAAGTATATATTTCTGTAGCTGCAAATGTCCTGGTATAATTAGATATGTGCAATGTAAATAGTCAGATTCTGATTTGCTTATGTAGCAGGTAGAACATAGTGATTGAAGAAATCTTTGATTTGAAGGTATACCAAGTCAGTGTTAGCCAGTATAATCCTTTTATACAGTACGTACAAAGCCTCTGCACAAAGACTATTGGCTGACATCCAACAAGTTATGTAATCGAATGCTCTTGTTCGAATCCAATGTAACAGTCGGAGACTAGAGTCACTTTTACATCCTGCAAGACGGTAAAACAGATCTTAAAGGAAAATGTAAAAGCGAAAGTATATTGATTGACAGCCTAACAGCTGTAAAACTATTACTTGTCAAATCAAATATATTAAAATGAACATTTTCTTTCCATGAATATCACATTTCGGATGCATAAACTCTAGCAAGTCTTTAATCTAAACTTTCCAGACATTCCACAACTGAAATATGAGAGAAGTCATTGATTTGGAAGTAGGAATTTGAAATAGAAAGGAGTCTGTAAGCAAGCAGAACAGCAAACTCAGCTTGCTATGCTCCAAGGGCAATTTTGGAAGCAGTAGATTCTTCTGTTAGTGAAAAACGCTTTCATCTTATAAATTTAGGCTTTGTTTGGGAGTTTGGAGGGGAAGGGAGGGGAGGGCTTTGGGGGGTTGGAAATATATAGAAAAATGGACAAAAAATTCACATTTTTTGAAAGAACAGTTTTTTAGAGAATGATAAACTAATACTTATGATTAATATACTTTTAATTTTAAGAATATTATAACAACATAGATTGAATTTGAAAAATTCATATAAACCCTCCATAACCCCCCAAAACCCTCCCCCAATGCAATTTTTGAGTTCCCCCAAATGAGGGGGATTTTTTATTATGAGTAAAAAATTAACCGCCAAAGCCCTCTCCTCCCAATGTCTTCTATTTCTTCCACTTGCTCCTTCCTTTTTTCCAAAACCCTCCCCTCCCCTCCCCTCCAAACTCCCAAACAAAGCCTTAGTGTCCAATTCTTTGTGCTTCAAGAACTGATACTATATCAGCCAAACAAGCACAAAGAACACTAGTAGGAACTATTGTGCTTCTTGTACAAGAGCTGAGAGGGAACCAAGTTTATATAGATGCGAGTAATTTTTACCTGAAGATTAGCTGGAGTTACAGGCAACTTCATCGATGTAACTAAGTGATCCGAAAAAGAAACTCTTTTCAGAGCATATAGCTCAGACGTAGAGGTATTACCAAGAACCAACCACCATTGCTCCTCTTTTATCTGTAGACACAAATTGTAAACTATTTATGTTCAAATGACACAGGATAAAAAATCATAACACATGAATATGCATGTTCAAATGATACAAAACTTATGGCACATGTGAGTCATATCTAAATTCAAAACAAAACTGAACCCAAACAATATGAATCGCCCTAGGTATTTATTTTGAGCATGAACCCCATATCAATCTTGTTTTATTATGACAAATGCAATTTGCCCCGTAATTTTATGTAACCAGAGAATTTATTGTCAGCTTTGTTACCCAGCCACTTTTCTTGTCATTTTGACAACCTTGAATTATTGAGATTTGTACATAATATATCAACTTGTTTTTGTACATGTCACTTATTTTTTATCATGTGTCTTATGATTCCTAAAAAGAATTGATTCACAATTTGTAACATAGATACACACTCAAACATGTTTGTGTATTTGAAAACATACCTTTGGAAATCGAGGAACAAATGCTCTAGATGAGTGTCGTCTAGAATTGAGCTTTTCTAATCTAATGTGTAATATGTAGCACCTCTCACCACCAGTTTCCCTCTCCTGAAGCTTTAATTTCATTTTAACATGAGGGAAGTTCTGTAAATCCTGGTTAAAGAAAGAAAAACAAACAAAGAAACAAGCACGTATTAAGTATAAGCTAAAAGAGGTGATATGCCTGGAAGATAAATAAAGTATTAATACATGAAATAATAATTAATTACTTATTTAATATAAATTATGTTGTTGCATGATCAATGGCTACACCTTGTTATATTCATAGGTGTTTTAGGAAAGGGTGAAGAAAAGAAGAGAAAAGAGACTTATAATAATAGTAGATAGATATGGTACACTTACCCCAAATTATGCTATGATAAATTCCTAAAATAAGGTAACACAATTATCCCTAAAAGACATAGATTCAAGCATTTAATTTCATAGATATTGTAACATATCAAAATTACACACAACAACCCATAGTTTTCAACATCCTCAAAAAGAAGCATGTGCTCATCCATTTTTCTTCAGCGTACCCATGTTCCCCAATTTCCTCTCCAAAAGAAAATAACAAGAATCTAAACAAGCATTAAAGCATGAAGTTATAAGGAATCTATACCTGGTACAATCTTGAAGCCGGGAAATTTCCAATGACAGTCTGCAACGCTGCCCTGGGAATATCTAGCAACTCTTGTAAACTATAAATTCCTCTTTTGCTAAGTGAAGTTATAAGATCGTTATTCATGCATGGGAGCATCCACAATGAAGAGTCCTTGTCCAACCATAAACCCTAAAACCAGGACACAATATTTTAAGAGTGAAATGTAGGAAATATCCCAGATGTGTGTGTGTGTGTGTCTAGATTTAGGAAATATATACGCACGCACAATTTTATTGAAGCCAGGGTTTGTCTTTTCACCATTAGATCTAACAAGCCCAGCAGTTATGTTTTGTAATTTATTTAGTGGTACTATCAAATAAAATAAGGAAGAGTGGATATAAAGTAATTCCCCTTTGATTGAAATTTGTTCCGGACAATAGTCTTAAAGTGGTATCCAACAATTCCCTTTTATATAAATATTAGTTGAGGTTTGAATAATGTAAGATATATATTTCCTTGTTGCATTAGTATGGCCCCTATTCATTTATCTGAAGCATCCATCTAGATTTAAGTTTACAAAACCATATTGAGCCTACTTCCATTAAATAAAGCTGTCCCTCAGCTGTTGCTTGGAGGCCAGGCTATTTTGCCATAATTTTTGACAAAACAATGCAATAACTGTTTAGCCAAGAGATCCTCTTATCTCATAACATCCAACGTGTCCTTCACTGTTACAATAGACTAATCATGTCCCCTCTCTTAGCAAGTTAGGAAGATACTGGCAGCTGTCACCAACAGACTTAGTTAAAAACTCTACAGAGTTAATCAATTCTTTATTTCTCTGAATTCTCTCAACCATAACATGGTATAATGAACAGAGTAAGGCTGATTGCTTATGGCGAACAACCTCTGGACCACCAGTACCACTATTGGCATATTGTATTATGGAGAGTTTTCGATGCAAAGGTTCAACTACTGTAATAGCTCTCGAGAGAATTTACTAGTTTTTCCACAATCTACTAGCACCAACACTTGCTTCTAACAAATTCTACCCCATGCCTTAAATGATTAATTGAAGTTGATCCTTCTTTGCACTTAATGGTCCCCCAAAAGATGAAGGCTCTTTACCACCCTTTTCCGTTAACATTCATTACAGATCCCTGTTTTTAAAAGCCTGGTTCTTAACATCCAAGAATAAAGCCATGTCGATGATTTCTGATGGTAATTTTGAATTTTATAACTTAAATTTGATTTGCAACACCGGTTTGCAACCCATGAAAGGTTTGCAACCCATGAAAATTAGGGAATACAAACTGTTGAAATTTGGGGCCTAACTCATCCTTACAAAACCGGCTTGTAAGGTGAGGAGTGCCTCCTCTTTATAAACTCTTCTCAAGAGTGCTATCTATCCGATGTGGGACTAAATCCACCCCCTCAAAGCCAACACAATGAAGGTGTTGGAGGCTGCAATGAAGGCTAACCAAAGGCCGCAATTAAGGCGACTAGGGGCGGACTGCAATTAAGGCGGAATTTCCAACACAAACCAAAAAGAAAATACTCTACACAGTTTAAGAGTGCTTAGTCTATCCCAAAAGTACCAGCCACCTCCTACAATGCATATTCCCTACCCCCCTATACCCGTTACAAGAGAATCACTCTCCCACAACCCTCCCGGCCGCCAACTCAGCAGTTAGTTACACAAGTGGAGATTTATTTTATTTTCTCACATTTGACTCCTAATCTCCCAAATCGCACCCCCACTTCTTTCTTACGTATACCTTAGTTATCTTAGGGCCTTATCACATTGAATAGGGCTTGCTACATTTAAAAGTACCTAGTAGACTCTTCCAATAACTAAGCAAAGTGACGAGGGAATATTCCGTAGTACAAAACTTGTAAGATATGAAGTTCATATAAGATTATTTTTCTCCTAGAAAACTGTATAATCAAAATATCCAAGAAAGATTTTTTTTTCATGTGAGATAATCAGAACTAACTTGAACTTGCTAGTTGTATTCAAATTATACAACAGCCCAGAAAGAAGAAAGGTCAGGTGCAGAAAAATTTATTACCTGCATTACCATTTGCAGAAGATGCATGCAAGTTATAGAGCTCGAAAGCCAACCACTATTTGCACATACATCAATCATGGCCTGGATTATTCGTATACTCTGATCTAATACTGATTTCAAGTCTGTGACATAGTCACTAATTGGCAACTCCAATTGGGAAAAATGAGACTGCATTCAGAATAATTTTACGATCACAAATATAAACAAGAAAAATTGAAAGAGGTAATCTGGTGCTATATAAAGATATAAAGAAAAATAAAAAAGAAAGTCTACTATGCTAAAATTAGTGGTTAAAATTACTGACCTGAAATAGAAGATTTGCTTTGGTATGAGGGTCCTCCAAATGATTCTTATCCACTGGATATCTAACTTTCTCCGATAGTGCTTCATTGTATTTTTCCTACGACAAAAGAACAGAATATTGTCAATGACTTCATGGAAAAAATTTCATTTTGGAGCAAGTCCGATTTTGACATGACATGAATTGTAGAAACAAAAAGCAAATTATTAGATGAAGGACAATAGTTTGTGTTTATAAAAGTAGGATTTAACTTCATAGAAAAAGAAAGTATTAAATGACACCAATTGCTCATTTTATAACATGGATACATTGATTCATAAAGGGATTAATGAGCTTAAGTTAAAGTTGATTCACTTGGTAGTACCCAAGTTCGATCCCTCACTGGAACAATCATTGGCCTGACTTTACTTACCTCCAAGCTAAACACTAAATTACCAAGTCTTTTTCTTTGGGGATTGGAGGGTCAAGACCATGAAATAACTTAGAATACATTAAATGAGATTGTTGAAAGGCCTTGTTTATAAAGATAAAGAGTCAAACACAGATGGTTGGATATTCAAATGTTAAAGAGTGGGTTTCTCCTATTGATATAAGGTCCATTCTGAGTATTATGTATTCATTGAGTTTGCCATACACCATCGTGTTACTATCTCAGATTTCACAGTACTGAAGCGTTTGCTATTTTTTATCTTTCTTTTTTTTATGCAAAATTAGAGTGCAAAAGCATCACATGATAGAAATGACATCCCAGCTATGTTGGCACCCCAAGACTTCAATTTCTTATTTAAAAAGAAAAACTTCTAATCATCACTATAGCAGAAAGGAAAAATGCATTGCAATAAGATCAACTAGATTGTTGAGAAAAATGCATCAATTAAAAATTACTAAATAAAAAAGAATAATACTCAAAATTTACAAGAAAATAATTGACTTTCAGTGATAAAAAATAAAACAGTTACCTCATTATGACGCACAGGAAGTTCATCAAATTCAGAAGCAGCAGATAAGACATGCAGAAAGACCTACATACAAAAACTCTTAGCATAATGATTTTGAATAATTAAAAGAAACAATCTTTCAAACGAAGATGGAGAAATGATATGAGAACTGGAATATTATAAGTCTTACTTCAAGTGATGTATCTGGACCGATGTTTGAACCAAACATTGACACAGTCATGTAGCTGAGGTAATACTGAGATGCTACTGACCCCAACATCACCGGCTCCACCACATCCTCATTCATCTTTATGCATCCACTGTCTTCCAAATCCTCAAATGTGCTTTGTACTAGGCTGCCAAAAGAGAAGTGTCAGTTAGAATATCATTGCTAAAAACATGGGGTTTTGGTATTTCATGTCATTACCTAGACAAGAACGAACTTAAAAACTCAGGTTCTACATTCTCCAATCCATAGTACGCAGGATTGACCATCTGTCAAAAAATAGTTATTATGAATAACAATGGGTAAATCTACAAATACAAATAAAAAAATCCAACATTCACATCTCTTTGGGACATATGTTGTTTGGGAAAATTTCACAGACGAAATACTATCCCTCAATTTTTCAATCAGCTTCAAGAGCAGTCCGTCATTATCTCTCTAATGTATAAGACATCCATGAGTTGCCTTCCTAGTCAGGTTTAATGGAAACTATCCCTTAGTAAATATTTACTATGAGTGTCCGCGTACATAGAAAACATATAATATTTTGATTGTACATTAGATTATCTCTTAGAATTAGTTTCCACATGGCGTTATATTAATCATTTGTATCTTGTTTAGTTTAAGATTAGGAATAATTGTCACAGTTTGTTTTCTTATTCAATAAGGATTAGAAGTCCGTTATTAATATATAATCAAAGTCACAATTCAAAGTCTTTTATTGTTTCTCTTCCCCTTCACTTATCTCTAATACTTACCAGTCTACGGAATAAGTAAGTCCATGTAAGGTAATGCACTGCATCTTGTTTATTGCAGATTGTTCCAGAAACAATTTCAGCATTTATGTGATCATGTAGCCGCTCCCTCAAACTACTTTCAACAGGAAAGGGTTCATACAAGAACTGCAAAATAAAAGAGAAATCAGTACAGATCTCAGCACAAGAGGTGTCAAAGTTTAATATAATTCTCATTTCCAATTTTCACCTTTTTGTAGAAGCTCTTTTTGGGTTCATGAACAAGTATCACTGCCTTCCCATGTTGATCAAATTGAGGCCGTCCAGCACGACCCATCATTTGCAAGATATCAGTGATTGGAAAATCAACGTACCTCTTTGCTTTTCCATCATAGTATTCTGTCCCCTGAAAGATAACCAAATTATTGTTAAAACAAAAAATTAATATTTTAATTTGGTAATACATAGTTAGATTCATATTGGAATTTGGTAATACATGGTTAGATTCAAATATTTACGTTTCATTTCTTGTACCCTCAACTAAGAAAGTCTTTTTCCTGAAGTAATTAACATTTAAATTTCGTTAATACCTTGGAGGTCGACCAAGAAAACAATTTACTTGATGCAAGTAATGATTAAGCAATATCAGAGGGAACAACAAAAGTTACCAATTTAGTGCAAAGCCATAGAAAAGAAATGGATTATGAAGGATGTGTATGAGGGGACCACGACTATTGTGAGCATGCAAGCTGGGGCCACAAAATTTCCCTAAAACTAAAGGACTACACCAAGACTCGACTTTAAGCCCCTATCACTTTTACCTCAGTCTTGGATGCACTTAAAGAGCACGGTCAATCGGTCAAGATCCAGAAAAGTGATGCATGCTTTTCCGTAAGTGATGGTCCCACTAGGAGAGTCGGGAGAGGAAATAAATGGGAGGTTAGAGAGTTGGAAACTAACTTTAGAAGCTTATGCCTATTTGAGTATAAGTCAGACAAAGTATATGGAATGTAAGTTTAGCAAAATGCAAAACACTCCTAGGCTTGAAGTGAAGGTTGGAGAGCACATCGTTCCACAAGTCACGTTGTTTGAAAACCATGGGTCTATTATACAAAACAAAAAATAAATAGTATATATAAATCATCTGATTGAAGCAAGGTGGTTGAAATGAAGGTTTGACAAATGAAATTATTAGATGAGATAGGATTAAGAACATTAGAAAGAGATAGAGTAGCATCTATATATAAAGATGGCTGAATCTCGACTAGAGTTTGGGCATCTGCAAAACAAACCTATGGGTTTTGTAGTAAGCTGAGTAGATCATATATCAAGTGTAGCCTAATCACCAGAGGCAAAGAATACCAAGAAAATCTATAGGATAAATTATTAAGAACGATTTGGAGATTGCTAGACTATGAATCAAATGTCTTAGAAATTGTAGTTAGGCCCCACAAAACCAGCTTGTGAGGTGAAGATTGCCCCCACTTATAAAACATTGACAGACCATCTCCTATCCGTTGTGGGACTCTTAACAAAATGCATGTATTTATTATTAGGATTACAATCATAGATCAGGATTTGAACTTAAAAATCATATCAATTAGCATTTATTGTACCATGCTGTTTTAAATGGAGGTCAGGGTGGTCTGATTTAGACACACAAATTCAATAGAGGACAATGGTTGGCTAGAGAAATGATTTATGATAGAACATTCACCGATCAAAACCATTCATCTGAACAAAACTTTGCCAGTATGCTCCAAGCTTTGTGTTATTCTTATCATCCCTAATCTTTCTCAAAACATCACATGGAACCTCAAAGCCTTGAGGCCCCACTTATAAAACATTGACAGACCATCTCCTATCCGTTGTGGGACTCTTAACAAAATGCATGTATTTATTATTAGGATTACAATCATAGATCAGGATTTGAACTTAAAAATCATATCAATTAGCATTTATTGTACCATGCTGTTTTAAATGGAGGTCAGGGTGGTCTGATTTAGACACACAAATTCAATAGAGTTGGCTAGAGATATGATTTATGATAGAACATTCACCGATCAAAACCATTCATCTGAACAAAACTTTGCCAGTATGCTCCAAGCTTTGTGTTATTCTTATCATCCCTAATCTTTCTCAAAACATCACATGGAACCTCAAAGCCTTGAGGTCCATAGAGGACTACTTGCCTATACCGTGTACTTTGAATGTAATGTCCAAAATCTGGACTTAGTTTCCGTGTAGAAAATATTAGTCTTCTAAAAATAGGAACCAAAGATAAATTACCAACTGATTACCGGTTGCAACCAAATTAGTCAAAGTGACTTCAAAATGCTTTGGTTCTTCCATGGCCCTACGGAATGAATGTTCAGATGGCAATCTGCTCAACCCCATAGATTTCTCATAATAGACATTGACAAAGAAAAGGTTATTTTCCAAGATATGTAAAAAGCATTAACCTGTTACTAGATATTCCAAATACATCCCTTACACGGAGCCAATTTTCGGTAATCAATGGATGTCCCATATATTTGTTAAACTAAACTTCAATTCTGTGATTGTAATCATCCCTCAATATAAACATGTCTCCTAATTCTTCATAGAAATCATAAACAAAAGCTTGTGGAATCTCTCCATAAGGCTACAAATTTGAGTCAATATACAAAAACAATTATAACTACAAAGTGTAAGAATCTACTATATAAAAAGATAAATAAGAAGGAATTTAGGAGAATGTATGGTGATTAATTTTTTTTATTTATTTTTTTATGAAGGAATCTAATATAAAAAAGTGTGAAATTATAAACTGCACGAAAAAAATGTCATATAAATTTGTTTGAGAAGTTATATATGTATGATTGCAGAAATTAGGTTAGTCTACTAATGTTAATCATAAAAAGTAATAGACATAATATTCTGATTATAGTTTGAAAGATTTTCATCTGTAATATGAAGTAGAAGGTTGAACCAATTCTTACCTCATTCAATATGTGAGCAGTCAAGAACCCTCCCTTGTTATTCTGACTAAGGTAACTATCAAGTGCAGCCATTGTTTTTTATTCTTCGAGAAAATAGGGTTGTGATGAGAAATGATTAGTAGGATTGTGATCAAATCTTTTGGTGGTTATATATAGGTAGAGTCTGAGATATACAATAAGTTCGAACTTGCCACATAGTAGATAAGGAAGTTATTGTAATAAACAAAGACTGGTAAGATGACACATGTTAGGACAAATAACTGCTATAATATTTGTCCTAACATTCGTCATTTTACCAGTCTTTGTTTCTTACAATAACTTCCTTATCTGCTGTGTGGCAAGTTCTAGCTTAATGTATATCTCAGACTCTAACTATATATAACCACCAAAAGATTTGATCACAATCCTACTAATCATTTCTCATCACAACCCTATTTTCTCGAAGAATAAAAAACAATGGCTGCACTTGATAGTTACCTTAGTCAAAATAACAAGGAAGGGTTCTTGACAACTCACATATTGAATGAGGTAACAATTGGTTCAACCTTCTACTTCATATTACAGATGACAATCTTTAAAACCATAATCAGAACCATAATCAGAATATTATGTCTATTACTTTTTATGATTAACATCAGCAGACTAACCTAACCTAATTCCTGCAATCATACATATATAATTTCTCAAACAAATCTATATGGCATTTTTTCATGCATTTTATAATTTCACACTTTTTTATATTAGATTCCTTCATATAAATATGAAAAAAAAATATTAATCACCATACATTCTCCTAAATTCCTTCTGACTTATCTTTTTATATAGTAGATTTTTACTCTTTCTAGTTATAATTTTATATATTGACTCAAATTTGTAGTCATCCCTCAAGAATTGGGAGACACGTTTATATTGAGGGATGGTTACAATCGCATAATTGAAGTTAAGTTTAACAAAAATATGGCACATTCATTGATGGCCGAAAATTGGCTCCGTGTAAGGGATGTATTTGGAATATCTGGTAACAGGTTAATGCTTTTTACATATATTGGAAATAACATTTTCTTTGTCGATGTCTATCATGAGATATCTATGGGGTTGAGCAGATTGCCATCTGAACATTCATTTTGTAGGGTCATGGAAGAACCAAAGCATTTTTAAGTCACTTCGACTAATTTGGCTGCAAGTGGGAATCAGCTGGTAATCATCTATCTATTTTTGGTTCCTATTTTTGGTTCATTAAGTTCTTTTCTTGTCTAGAAGACTAATACATTATATTTTCTACACAGAAACTAAGTCTAGATTTTGGACATTACATTCAAAGTACACAGTATAGGCAAGTAGTCCTCTATGGACCTCAAGGCACTGAGGTTCCATGTGATGTTTTGAGGAAGATCAAGGATGATAAGAATAACACAAAGCTTTGAGCATACTGGCAAAGTTTTGTTCAGATGAATGGTTTTGTGGAGAATGATACAATGGAAAGTTCATAACTCAATCTTCCACAATCTCAAGATATATTGGTTTTTTCCATTGGATTTCATGGTTGGGCCTAACACAGCCCCACAAAACCTAGTTGTGAGGTGAGGATTGCCCCCACTTATAAACACATTGCCAAATCATCTCTTAACCGATGTGGGACTCTTTAACAAGATGTAACCACAAAAGCAGTTGGAGTAGGCATGGACCTATACATGGTTGGATTTGAGAAGTAACCTCATTCCAGCCAAGACTTAAACACCTAAACGTTACCGCTACCCTGGTTTGTTTAACCATGGGTTGAATATGTTTTGTCATGAAAAGACACAGTTTGCATTGCAACCATTGCATCACTCCGTGCAGGTAAAATATAATAAATTTTCAACTTACAATTGAATTACACATGTATAATAATGGAGACAAGCTAAAGATGTAAAAGGGCGAAACGAAAATTATTTTAAGAGAAAACTTCACAGAAACGGCCAAAACTTGTAATTATTTACATTATTGCAGCAATGTTATACAACATCTGCAAATCAGAAACTTTTTAATAACTCACTTTGACAAACTTGTATTAAGTTCTAATTTAAAATGCCTTTGAGGTTTTTTCAATTCAATATATGTTCAACCAACAACATTAAATTACTTTATTTAACAAAACCTTGTCCGAGTCAAGTCCAATATTAACTATATTAAAAGCTAAGTTGCAGCAGCTAGAATCACTCGTGAATGATTAGTTTAAGATTCAATAAAATGTAAACCAAGCAAGACAAGTACACAATCAATTACAACCTTACCCAAGAAAGAAATTTTTTGTTTATTTCTCCTGGAACTTCTGGACGAGAAAATGAAAGCCAATATATTGCTAAAAGAAAACATTACAACAATTACATTACCTTGATAATTACTAGATGAGCTGGAAGATTCACACCCCAAGCCAATGTGCTGGTACAAACCAATACCTACATTGATATTATACAGCTAATCAGTAAACGGCATGCCATAAAATATGAATGTTTACCTTACTTTTTAAGACAAAAAAGAAAGATATTTAAATTTTTAAAGAAAATAAATGGTGCCTGAATCTTGTTGTTTGCAAAAAGTTCCTCAACAAGAGATCTGTCTTTGTCATTCAGGCCTGCATGATGTAAACCGATGCCAAATTGTAAAGTATGCCTCAAGTTTTGGTCAGAGACTTGAGACAGAACCATCTCCAATGCTTCTTCAGGCATGTTAAGAAATTGCCTTGAATGTTCATCTGAAGCAGCAAACTTCATTCAGAGAAAGATAATTAGCAGTTAACCATAATGAATCAAATATTATTTCCCAAAAGAGATTGGGTATGTACCTGAATTAGATCTAGTGCAGTAAGTCTTGTTTGGCGCCGTGACGAGACAAATATAAGAACTGGTTTCGCAGGTGAATGTGTGCATATCGCAGCATATGCTGGTTTATTCATACTGTTCATCCGTGGGCAGTAATACTTTCCAGGATATCCCTATAAGAAGACCAAGTAGTTAGCATATTTGTAATGATATTATTTCAAGACTACGCATCACTTAGGGGTTGCTTAATAGGAGTACACGGGTAAAGGTTTATATGGAGAATTAACGTAGATATGTATACATGCATTCCAAATTTCATTCCTCGATTCCTCAATTTTACTACTTAAACCAAAAACCAAACAAAAAACAGACATGTAACGTCACAATCTATGTGAAACAACCACTTGCCTGGATATGAACTTCCAAAGGTACGGGCCTCACACTTGGCTTGAAATTGAAGAGTCCGATCTCCTCCACGCCTAACCAATCAGCTAGATCACTACAAATAGAAGGGGAAAAAATAAGGAGTACGTTGATAGAACAGACTCTTATCTTGTACTCTCTTTCTCTCTCCCTAAGTTGGGAGAGACTAGAGAGTGCGGACACGAAAAACATACACGAATAATAGTGGAGTGGAGAAGATATGGAAAGATAATTAAAATAACTCTATTTTAAAAAACATGGAGAAAAATGAAATAAACTTACCCAGCATTTGCCAGAGCCGTAGAAAGGCCTACAAACCGTACTGGACGCTCAGTTTGTGATGATATATATCTCATCCTAGAAACAATAACCTAAAAACAAAAATTTCCTCAGTTGAGCATTCAAACAGCAACTAAGAAACAAATAACGTATATAATATGATTAGAAAGTTAATAGTAGGAAAGTGCAACCTTTTGCAGTATTACTGGAGAAGAAATGGGTAAAGTACACGAGAAACAACGATAACCTATTAAAAGACCCCCCCTCCCCAAAAAAAAAAAAAATCTTTATGTGCATTAAGTACTGTTGTCCAAATATCCCACCAGTAGATGATAATGTCCCTACCCATTCATTAAGATGAGTCGGTTAGTCTACAAGCAGTCATTGATTCTCTTAGCAAGCAGTAAATCACCTTCTTTCAAGCCTTGACTTTGTTCACTACCCTTTAATTTTATTGTTTCTGGTACTTAGTCTAAGGATACGTGGAGAATTGAGTTTAATGATGTCAAGATGGAGCTCTTGCCTAGCATCGGGGTGGAAGTATCATGATCAGAAAACGTAAGATCACGTCAAGCATTTTCTCACACTAGACTAGACCTGACATTGCCATCTCAATCAGTGTCGTGACTCAATTTACGCACTCTCAACGTCATGAGGCAGTCTATAGAATACGGAGATATTTGATGGCCACCCCCGGAAAGGTCTATTCTTTAAGAAGACTAGTGAATGAAATGTCTGTATCTTTACGTATGCAGACGGGGCAGGATCCGTCGTAGACAGAATATCGACCTCTAGATATGGTACAAATGTCAGGGGAAATCTTGGAACATGGAAAAGAAGCAAGGAGTTGTAGGAAGACGTATTACAGAAGCCAAGTTTAGCACTATGGCTCAGGGAATTTGTGAAGACGTATTACAAAGTCATCGAGGAACATAGGATAAAAATTGAGATTCTATTGAAATTAAATTCTGCCAGTAAAGCCTCCATCAGCATAACCCACAACCTAGCGCAGCAAGATAGAACCAAACATATTGAGATTGAGGTTCATTTCATAAAGGAGAAACTTGATGCTGGAGTTATATGTCTACATTTTGTGACTTCTAGTCAACAAACTGCTGATATCTTAACAAAGAGCTTGGCAAGACCTGTCTTTGAGCATTTGATAGATATGTTGGGCATGATAGACATCTATGCACCAACTTGAGGAGGGGTGTCGGAATCTGTGTTATCTAGAAGAATCCACATGATTCTTTTAGTCAATGCATATCTCCATTCTCCCTATAAATTGTCTATTTATGTTTCCTAAAATTCTCATTTAGAATTTATTGATCTCTCTAATAGGAAGACATTTGACTTAGGAATAAAAATATAACAGTATTGGCATTATAATTTCGACAACTATTATCATCAAAAGATAACATTCAGCAAATTTCTATTCAGATCGGATGCTAGTCTTCTTCAATTCATGGGTTTTTCCTTCGTAATTCTTTTGTCTAGTCCCAAGAAAGCAGCTTGTATATTCCTTGTTATAAAAAATCAACACTCCCAAAGGTATACATTATATAAGTCACAAAGCTCATTAATAGTCTTATCTCTAACAAGCCCAATTTTGGGCTTAAAACAGAGTGCAAAAGTCAATTCTACTCAGAAATATAATAAACATGACGCTGAGTCAGTAGTATGTCACCATAGTTCAATCATATACCTCAAGGATGGGCCCACGATCAGCTCCCAACAAGTGAATTTCATCCAATATGATAAGTCCAACCTATTGATCAGTGGCAGCAAGATTTGTATATGAAATTGATAGCTTAAATAGATAAATGATTGATATATAAAATACTACAGTCCTGCAAACACTCAAACAAGTATGAACTCACCTTTGTGACATAGCTACGACTATGCCAATTACGACTTATACCATCCCACTTTTCAGGAGTAGATATGATGATATTGGCTGACAAGAGAGCCATCAAATCAGGAGTATAGTCTCCGGTCATTTCAACCTAATTAAATGCATATATAATTAGCACCAGTACAATAGGTAGTGCATGTATACTTTTTTAAATATTCAAAGATAAGTACCATTTTTTTCCCCAGTTGAGACACAAGACGCTTTTTCCAGTCACTCATTCTTTCCCTAACAATAGCCTTCAAAGGTGCTATGTAAATAACCTGCATAGTCATATGCAGAGTAGCTTAAGCTTACACAGTTCATAAGATGATGTACTGTAGGTAACAGAAAAGTCATTTCTCTAAGCAATAATGAATGCATGACAAAAAATATTACAGTGTAAACAAGGTTTCTTTATTTATTTACAGAAATGGATATATTAAATTTTCTATGCAATTTGATCTTTCACCAAGTGGAGAGAGTAAATCAATATCATTAAGCATCTTAGCAAACCAGCCTGCAGAGAGAAAGCAGCATAACTTCCTTCATATAAAATGTATACTCTATCATATCTCATAATTTTGTTATTAAGGACTCTTGCTCTTTCACAAACTGCTCTAATAAATTTAAGAACAAACCTTCATATCAGGCTGGGTGTTGAAAAGCCGGAGCATAGCAAGTTCAGCAGATATAGTTTTTCCACTTCCAGTTGGAGCTCCTAATAGAACATTATTGTCCGTGTGATACAAGACATGAAAAGTCTGCCCAAGTAAAAATCAAACAATATCCATATATTTGTCAAGTCTGTAAAACAACAGTGTATAATTTAACAAAAAAAATTCTGGAGAGAAGATGAACCAAAAACCTGTGTTTGTATTGGGTTAAAATGTGAAAATTTATACAGCCCTTCATGATCAATGTTTCCAAGAGAAGACACTGGAAGAGGCTTTAAATCAAGGAGTTCAGTATGAGAAGTACGGACCTGGAAAAGGTATATCCAAGTGTCAAACATAAACTGGGAAGGAGCCAGTTCCATGCAATAGCTCTAGAAACCAAAAGAAAATTAAATGGACATGTATTACCTCTGGCAATAGTAAATTATGAAAGGTAATAGTGTAGAATGCCTCTGCATGAAGCCATGAATCAGAAATGGCATGAATGTAATATTGCGGTGGATGTGGTTCAAATATAGGCACGGTGAAGGAGAGTTTGTAAGGTTCCCCCTTAGCCATCCGCTTTGTAAGGGTCAAAAGTTCCGAGTGGTAAATATGATCATTCTCAGAGTCCTGTTCGAAATAGTTGACCATGCATTTAATTTGGCGTTAGGAATTATGAAGTCATACATAACTACAAATTAGTTGTGGCAATATCACACTGGCAGCACATTTTCAGACACATTGGACATTCTATAGGCAAAACAAATACCTACACTATAAATCTAGAAAATATCAAACAGAAAATGAGACACAGGCAACTCAAAGTTTTAAAGTAAAAGAATACTAGGTAAGAGCTTCTACATAGATCAATCGGTGCTACTGTTGAGTCTCGAAAGGAACATGTTAGGCCCACAATTGATGATAGGCCCCTATTACTAATGTGAAGTAGAAGAAATAGCATAATCCCTTAAAAAATGGGGAGTAACGGAAACGGGTGGACATGATGAGTGTGAAATGGGAATTAGTGGAGCTAAGTATTGGATGAAAAGATGTTCCATTATTCTTTTGAAAAGTTATTCCATTGTTTGTCTTTTGCATGGAGATTCATCTCCATCCATTGTTCATTAATTCATTTACGGTTCCATTTTTTGCTATTAATATAATTTTCATTAGTTTCAGTTCATCCTTCTATTGGGTTCTGTAAGAACAACATTTGGACATGGCCTAACCATGCTGCCAACTTGTAAAGTATCTTTGTCTCTGAGCAAATTTGTGATGTTAGCTTATTGCCTTGACTACGCCAGTTTTCCCTATGGTTTCTCCTTGTTTACTTTTGCCAATTGTGATGTTAGCTTATTGCCTTGACTACGCCAGTTTTCCCTATGGTTTCTCCTTGTTTACTTTTGCCAATTTTTCATTATGAAAATCTCTAATTAACAAGTTCCTTGTAATTGTATTCTTTTCACCCTTATAATACCAGCTTTTACATATTTAGTGATTTATTCTAACCTGATACAAGAATCAGTGGAATCCAGACAAAAACTTTAGCTATAAAATAGTTAGCAGAATTGACATCATTACATCAGAGTTGTTACATATTTGGACTTAAATACCCCTTTTATTTAATGTGGCCTTAAATATTAGAATGGTAAAAAAAATTAATTTTACGCTTTTGCTCCATTAAAATTCCTTCCCTGCCCTCGTCGAACCAGACACAAGATTTTAAGATCCATCCCATCACCTCCTCTTAGTTGAACCAACCAAACCCCAAGGGTATTCCGTATTTACAGTTTCCAGTGAAAGTTGTGTGAGCCCTAGGTCCCTGAACCAATTCTTGATGATTAGTTTTCATTGTTTAGGTTGAAGTAAAGAGGCCAACTTTTTGTATTAATCTGTTGTAATAAGCTAAAATTTGGTGCAGTTGGTTGAAGCGCAACTCTAGTATATTGGAAAAAGATAAGGTGTCAATGTATATTTTTTCTATGGAGCATTGTTTTTTCAATGGGGTTTCACAAACATATGTGTTGAGGAATTGGCAGGATTCCTTATCTAAGATTCCCTTGTGTGTGTGTGTGCGTGTGTGTGTAAGCAGATAACAAAAACTAAACAATTATAATGCTTGACAATTGTTAGAAATCTATTCACCTCTACCAAAATCCACCAGCGTTGAGCAGTACCATGAAAACGATCTTTCCAAATAAAAGCAGGTGCTATGACCAGATCAATCTGAAAATAATGATTGATTATGTAGAAATTGATATCAAGGCTTATATCCTGTGATGAAATCAATGAAAAAATTGGAATCTCAGTCTGAAAAGGATTCTTCAATGTGAACTTACCTTCAAGACAGTTCTGGTTATTGGACTCACAGTTGCTGATAACTGAAGTGACGGAAAATACCCAAGGTATTGCTTGACCAACTAAGATGAACAGGGATAGAAAAATAATAATCAAGATTACTTGAATATCTAAAGTGACCACCAAAGGAAACTTTTTACCACTTCCTACTAAAAGTTACATACCCTTCCTCCAGGTGCATAACGAATTAATGCCCCAATGTCTTTTTCCTCCATCTCCATCAGGTGATCCAGGTCAGCCCCTCGCTCTTCAAGCTTCCGCAATATCTACAAACAAAAAAGAACTATCACACCCAAGTATAAAATGTAGATAGTAAATATAGTGAATAGAACAGTGAAGGGCATACTTCTGCAGAAAGGTCCCGGTCAAATTGTCTAAGTGGATGTTGGTGCGGCCAAACTTGGCGATCTACAGCTTTGCAATATTCCAACATGAACAAAGACATCTCACACCAGCCTCTTCGTAAACAAATCTCAAATAAAGCGCGCATTATACGAGCCAAGCTTGCACTTATGTATGAAGCGTCAGAAATCAAAGAGAAAGAATCTATAGAGCCTCGAGATATGTACAACTGCAAACAACAGGTTATATATTATTCATGCAATTATTCTAAATTCCTAAAGGGTAAACAAAATCAACAGCTTGAGAACAATACCTGAATCAGAATAGAAATCTTTCCATGTTTGTTGGAAGGACCACCCTTAATTTCTAATGGACATGATGTGCGTGCCAACGTCTCTAGCTCATTCTGTTCTTCTTCTCGAACAGCAATATTCTCAAATTCAGATGAATGTGCAACCATGTTAATCACCTAAAGCATCGGAAAAGGTAAAAAGAACATGTAAAGGAAAATCATAATTATATAAGAAAGAATGTTTTCAGACTGTATACAGCAGGTTTTTACACAGGCTAACAAAGAACTGAACTACGACACATTAGATAACCAATTGTGCAGTATTTGCAATTTCACAGATAAACCAGGTATATCATCAGTGGCGGATCTCGTTGGTGGCGGGCGGGGGCCACGGCAACCCCCAGTATTTCCTTATATAGTATATTACACGTATAATATCAATAAAATTTCGTGGCTTCAGCGGAAAGAGGGTGCCATAAGTTGCCGAAGGTTGCGGGTTCAACACTCCCTACTCTTCTTTTTACACATTTATTTTCTATTTTCAGATCTTGATTTTCTATTTTCAGATACTGTATTAAAAAAGAATGTGTTTGAGGGGATTCGAACCCATGTTCCCTTGCTGTTTCCAGGCAATTTGTACCACCAGGCCAGTTGTTAATAATTTTTACATTTTGAAACCATATATTCCACAAAAGTTTGGCACCCCCAATATTTTAACTCAAGATCCGCCACTGTATATCATGGTATATAAATATTCATCAGTTGAGATTTGGAGCCTGACTTATCTATCCGATGTGGGACTTGGGTTTTTCGCAATACAACCCCCCTCACGCCCAGCACTCTTTTTGGGCTTGGTGCGTGGATAGGTAGGTGGCCCTTGAATTCGACAAGCTCTGATACCATGTTGATATTTGGGGCCTAATCATCCTTACAAAACCGGTTCATAAGGTGAGGAGTGCCTCCTCTTTATAAACTTTAATCAAGAGTCTTATCTATCCGATGTGGGACTTGGGTTTTTCCCAATACATCATTTTTATAGTATAATAGCATCATTTTAGATAAATAAAAAATATAAAAGAAAAAAAATTAAAATAAAGGAGGCAGAAGGCTGCAAAAATTGTCTACATTGGAGACGGCGTCTCCTATTTTTCTTTTGGTACTAGATAGCGTCTCCTTTGAAACAACCTAGGTTATAATAGTTAAAGAAAGTCCATTTCAGGCTATTGTTTATTCTTGTGCGAGAACTTTGTTGTGTGGAGGAGTAATAAGAAAAGTCTAGTGGCTCGATCAAATGTTGAGGTTGAATTTAGAGTAATGGCACAAAGAATCTGTGAGCTATTCTGAATGAAGATTGTACTAGATGACTTGAAGATACTGTATGAAGTTGTTTTGTGACAATAAATCGCCTATTAGTATTGCTTAAAATCTTGTTCAGCATGACAAGACAAAACACATCGAAATAGACCGGCTAGCTTTCTTGCAAGCTAGGAACAATATTTATTGACCAGTTTAACATAGTGTTTTAAATGTATGGCTGTATCGGTAGTTATTACGTATAGTTTAGTCTACATAGCATATTAGTATATATATGCTTTACAAAATCGAAATATTATTTAGAAATATTTTCTAAATCAAGTAAAACCAAGTTGGCGACAAATCAAAATTACCTCACTATCATTCATGTGACGCCTCAACATTTCATTGTATGTTTCAACACTGGAATATTGAATGTAAAAGTGGCTTGCAATGCGACCAAGCTCCGTGCAGTAAAAATTGCCACTTTTCTCATCAAACCTCATCATTTTTGCTTTATCAAGTGAACGTGCAGCATCAATAACAAGAGATCTTTGCTTAGAACTCAAAGCAGGATCTGCCATCACCTAAAACATAGAAGATTATCAGTAGAAAACCTTTTGATAAATAAAAACAACTAGCAAAAACAAGTTTCAGAATGATGTGAAAGGATCTCGCATTTGAAGATCTATGAAATGCAACAAATTATCAACCATCAATTTTAAATTATTAGTATTCATACATTGTTTCCATGCAAAAGTTAATTATCAACCTTTTTCAGGAGTCTTGTGGCTCTCTACATCTTCGTTTCAATGCAAAACAAAAAAAAAAACTCACTTTCTTAAATCAGCCTCCAATTTTTGTCCATTTACTTTGCATTCTGTTAGCTGTCAGTTATACAGTTGTTGATAACAGAATTAGGTGCTGGTATGCAGCATTTGGTCGTAAGTTTTTTAACATACACCTTTTTTAGAGGTTCACAAACATATATGAACCTATGCTACAAGATCCAAAATATTATAGAACTAGTTTAATAAAGAAAAAATTTGTAGGTAGGTACCTCATCCCAACCAATACCATATGCCAAAGGATTCATCCTCATCCTTATGAAAAGATAAGTATATCCTAGCCATGCACAGGCTTCCTTAACATTAGTTACGGTGCCCAATGCAACTTCTGCATTCAAATTATCTTTCAACGAGCTAATAAACTGCAAAGTATTGAACAAAGATAGTCAACAGAATACCAAATATATGAAGAAAATGTTATGCATGATCCAATGCACAGACAAAGATTCAGAGTACACACATGAACAGAACAGCCTCAGCAGTTACCCAATCATTACCTGGCTTTCTATAGGGAGTTGACTTGTCAGTAGTCGCAAATAATATGCTAGTTTGTCGTGAGATGTAATTATGATACCTTCACCACTTTTATCAAACTGTGGTCTCCCAGCTCGACCAAATATCTGTGTTAATATAACAGAAACAGCACTTTAGCTAATGTAGAAAATTAAGCACTTCATATGACCTAATACAGGAAACCCAGTGTCTTACCTGCATCACATCAAGCATACCCAGGTCTCGCCACCCACCAGCTTTAGGATCATATATTTGAGTTCCCTGGAAACAACAGCATTCAGATCAATTTCCAAATTACAAGACAAAAGCAAATCAATAATCATAAGAACCTAGTGCACATAGTGACTTGATAGAGAATCCCTTGGTAAACCAAAAATCTTAAACTAAGCAGCTGGGAAGTAAGAGAATATGATCAGTAGCTACCTACACAAAAATTTTACGTGTTAGAGCTAAAAGACCACTACAGCACTGTGTGTCAGCACTGCTGTAGGATTTTGATTCAAAATCAAGTTCCTAATCTTAAAAATTATGAAAAAGTGGTCCCCGGAGCAAGGGACTGTTATAAACTCATTTCAAAAGCTACTGAATACTGGAAAACACCAAAAGTATCTCTGGTAGACCAATTCTCTTGAATCTTATTTGCTATTGACCAAAAGTATCTCTCGTGTGTTGAAATGGTTTTAACTCTAACAGAAACGTTTTGTGCAAAGGGTGGATGAAGAACAAGTACATCATAATAAGTGTCACCATTTACGGAAAATGAGAGCAGCAGTAAGAATAAAAAAGTTAACCGCCTGCACAAAGAGGCTATATTAATGTTAAGATAAAAGTCTCCCAAGACCTGAAGGTGTTATGTGCAGCCCAAAAACCTGTTTTATTATCTCTACAACTTGTATGATAAAACTAAACAATAACCAACAGTTACTAAGTTAGTTGAAGTCACATTAGTAACTACAGTTATCCAAGCGTCACTGGTTTAGTTAACAGTGAAGCCAACGTTTATATAAGTGTCACTTATTTAGGTTCTAAAATTCGTGCACTATAGTTTGAAGTCCAAAATGATTCATGACTAATGTCATAATAACATATCCCAGAATATCTCAAGTTAACTGCATTTTCTTGTAATCTGTCTCAATTACTTTTCCCTTTTTCAATTCCTAAAAGGAAGTCATACATACATATATAAAAACCAATATGATACAGAGTAATATGTAATACAAACCTTAATTACAACTGTGTGAGCAGGTAGATTGACACCCCATGCCAGAGTTGCTGTACAGACAAGTACCTAAAAACACCATAAGGCATACTTAATGAAGCAAGAAGCAAATTCTGAAAATCTAGATTGAAAATTAGTGAGATAAGCCCTACCTTCAAAAGTCCTTCAGAAAAAAGCCTCTCTGTCAGTCCTCTATCTGAACGTAACATCCCAGCATGATGAATACCCATGCCAAGTTCAAAAAGTTGAACAAGATCTTTGTTTCTTGATTTAACGACTTCTTTCTAGAATGCATAAAACAGAAAATTTATGAACTCAAAAGAATAACAGATATCACAATAAAAATTCGAATAAAAATTTACACCAACAACCTTCATTAAGTAATAATGTGGATGTGTGTCATTATTATTGAAGAGTTCAAGGTCATCATTCGCTCGTGCAAGTTCAGTCTGTTAAACAATACATAAAAATGGTGATACTGAAAGCAAAGCATGAGGCAGAAAATAGTATAATCTGTTCATATAGACTGAAGTATATAATAAAGTATAATGGTTTCAGCAAACCAGGAAGTCAAGGATAAAAAATTTCAGATCAAATAACATGGCCACATAAAATTTCATAAATGACAAACCAGTTTCTGAGCAGTCTTTGCAGTGTCTTTTCGTGAATGAACAAATACCATTGCCTGATGACCTTGCCTAATAGAATCAACAACCTAAATCAAACAAAAGAACCAAAGATAGAAAATTAGCCAACAGTGGAAGATAAATAACGATTTGGAAAGAACTTAGATGGAACAAGACCTTTCTATAGCATATAACATTCAACAATTCATTACGAGCTGCAAAGTTTGGCTCACTAATTCCAATATACTGTTGTGCAAGAGGCACTGGGCGATAACTTGAATCAAAGAAGAAAAGACCTGTGTCTGGATTTACTCTTAGAAACTGTGCAACCTGGAAAATGAATGGTTAGAATTTGTAGGTTAGGTACAGTAGATACTTCAGCATACAATACTTCAGTCAGAAAAGTAGAAAAACAAGTATAGATGATTTGGACCGAACACCTCTAGGTAATTGGGGAGTGTGGCAGAAAGGCCCACAATGCGTATCATTGACTGGCTTGACTCCACCTGATATTAACAACAAGGAACTCCTTAATTAGAAGCCAATTATCCCATGGAGAAATAAATGGCTGTAGTGGCACTGTGGCACCACAACATAAACGGTAAAGCAACATCACACAGATCAGCATATCATATAAAATACAGGAAAACCATGGGCATAATATATCAGAAGTTATCAGCATAAAAACATTTACTTACAAGAATGCACTATTAGTATACAAAATGTTGTAGAGTCAATGCAGTCGTGGTATAAAAAAATAAATAAAGGTTGGTTGAAAATAATCAGGTTTCTTTCATTATTTGCCTCTTCTGCTTGCATACAAAACTATAATTCAAGCTAATAACCACCAGAAAGAAGTGCTGATGTAATCAAAATTCTCGATTTCATTTAAATTCGGGGAAAAAGAAACCGAAATAACATCATCGTAGAAAGACCGGTCTGGATTTCTCTTTGTAAACTCAACTCAGTAAATATAAAAATATCGCATGCGTGCTTTTCACCAAAAATCACGTAAAAGTTGAAACACACTTGACCACATGGCTTACCTGCCGCAGTGTCCTAGCAACTAAAGCTTCTATAACAGGACCTCTATCGTCATTGAGTAGATGCACTTCATCAATAATTAAGAGCTTCACCAGCATTGAGAGTGACATGTCACTACTCTTGCGAGTTATGACATCCCATTTCTCAGGAGTTGTCACTATCATCTGATTTAAACCATGGAAGAAAAAATAAAAAATGGAACTTAATTTGCATGCTGGCAAAGAAATCCAAAACCACAAATTTTCATCACAGACCTGAGTTTCTTCTAGTTCATTTTTAGAAAGCTGCATATCTCCAGTAAGCTCTCTGACACTCATATTCAACGGAGATAAACGTTGGCTGAATGTTGATGTGACTTCTGCAGCCAAAGCCTAGAATGGACCAGAATGCAAAATTAGAAATGAAACACAGATGCAGGGAACAAAAGGCAAAGCATGGAATGGAATCTATATTTAGATATGATATGAAACATAAATGCATGGTAGAAAAAAGGAAAGATTGAATAGACAAATAGAAATAAGAGAAAAATATGCATCAAGATACCTTCATTGGAGCAACATAAACTATCTTAAATTTATCTTTATGCAAGTAACCATCCTTGAAGTGTTGTCCAATCTGCATACAATAAATCATCGAGGAAAGAAGTTATCCTTTATGAAAATCATTCTCTCATTGAAAAAAGCACGCAGTGCAGGACAATAAATCCTCTATCCTCTTCAAATAGCATAAAAATGAAAAGGCACAAACAAGTTGAACAATTAAGAAGCAACAGGAATACAATAAAGGCATACAATCAAACTCCTGGAGAGGTTTAAAAATAGGTAAGGTGCACCTCACATGCTGCCTCTTATATGAAAAGTGAGTTGAGAGTTTATCATTCTCACTGGAAATGGAGGACGACATATTGAAAGGAAATGGAGGCAAAGCACAACATACATATTGAGAGGTTTACATATTAGAGTGATCATAGGAGCAATAAAACTGACTCTTCAGTATTAGAGAATATAATCTAAACTGTTATAGCATTCTAGTTAGTTGCAAGTATAAGCTTAGTTAGCAAGTAATGATGAGTTGAATACAGCTGGCAGGTCTGTGTGCGCCAGCTGTCTCACTCTTAAGTCCAAAGCCTATAAATACTTGTAACCCTTTGTAATAGTTTATAATGTGAAATACAAGTTAGTTACAGATTCTGTTACAATCTTCCTTCTCTCTCTCTCTCTTCTCTCTCCTCTTTCAAGCTTTTCTCAGCATTCATCAATGGTGGAATTCTATCATTCAGTATACATGTCTCTTCAGTTTTATTATTAAAAAACTGTCAAGTCTCACAGTAGATGAGTTGTGGCCTGACAATGTGTTTATAGGTGGCAGGCAATCCTCACCTTACAAGCCAATTTTGTAGGGGTTGAGTGAGTCCAACCTGAATTTATAAAGAGTGACCCCTCTCACCTTACAAGTTGGTATTGTGAGGATGAATTAGGCTCAAATATAAAAATCAAAGATGGTATCATTGCCTATCCAAAGATCTGTTGGGCCACCTGCTATCGGGCCAATTAAGTCACGCTCAAAATGCCCAGTCCTGGGCATGAGGGAGGTGTGTTGAGAAATACCACATTGAATGAGATATGGTCTGACACTGTTTCTAAGTGGTAGATTATTCTCACCTTACAAGCCGGTTTTCTGCAGGTTGAGTTAGGCCCAACCCAAATTCGGGAAAAAAAAAAAAAAAAGGAAAAAAAAAAAACACTAAACTCTCTTTTCTCTGTTACTGCTGCTACAATCCCTATGGGTGAAACTAGAATAGCGGTCACTATCACCCTAATGTGTATTATTCCTAGTTTTTAACATTCCCTTAATGTTCCACTTATTTCTTCCTTGAAACACCATCACCCTCTTCTTTTTCTTGATGCATACTTTTAGCAACTGGAAGAGGTTTAACACGATCCAACAATCTAGATTTCTTGTCAATCTTTCAAATCACAAAGACACGGAAACTAAACTGCAAAAAATGCATACTTTTAGCAACTGGAAGAGGTTTAACACAATCCAACAATCTAGATTTCTTGTCAATCTTTCAAATCAGAAAGATACGGAAACTAAACTGCAAATGAAGAGTGAGGATAAAATCGATAGAAAAGGGCATAACTAGGCCACAAGGCTTTTCACAGAACTCCACATTCACCTGCAGGACTGTGACACGTATAATCAAAACTGTCACATGTAATTTGCACCAAAACAACATGGTGATGAATATAACAAAAATGAATTAAAAATTAAATTATAAGGCAGATGTAAGTTCAAGGAATACAGTAACAAATAAACAAAGCAAATTGCTCGTACATCTACATTTTTCCGTCTTGTGATATTGTTAAGGAGAGAAAAAAAGTAAAACATTATTTCAAATGATAGAAATAAACCATACTTTCAGGGAAGGCTAAATATAAAGTGGGTATTCACCTCATGAAGAATTGAAATCATAGCTATGTTAGTTTTGCCAGCTCCTGTGGGGGCACACACCTACAAGCATAAGAATAGCACTTTTTAACGAGAAAGCAAACTGTTTTTTCTCTTTGTTAAATAAAATGCATCTTTGATCATTATTTTTTGTTTTAAACTAGACCACAGATCACTCACTAGTATATTTTCGTTGGTTCCATACACAGTTTGATATATCCTGCTCTGAATACGGTTTAGCGATTTGTAACCACGGAAAGCAGCTTGAGCAAAGTCATCTAACTCCCGGATCTCAATCTGAAAGTGCATAATTGTAGTAGATATGCATCAATAGCACCACTTCATAACAAACAAGTACTAAAATGACCCATTTTAGGGGACTGGAGGAAGCAGTTGCATGCAATTTGTCAATATTTAGTAAGAGATAGATAAAATGCAAAATGTGATTTTTAATTTTTTATTGTAGCATGATAACATGGTATCATCTTGTAATAACCACTTATGTCAATGTTAGAATGTCAAAAAATACCTTGGGAGTTAAGCTAAGAAACTCTAAGATTTCAAATTGACCCTACATGATAAACTAAGATACTCTAACAAAATATTAAGATATTATAACATATTTTCTAATATGGTAACAAGAAACTAATCTTCTTAGGAGATAATCTAAGATACTCTTAAGAATACAAACTAATCCTACGAGATAAATCAAGATGCACTAACATAATATAAAGATATTATAAGATGTTTTCTAATAATTCTAACAGTCAGGGCAACAGCAATCCATATATCAAACTCATTGTGCTTATTTCATATGTTAATGAGGGAAATATCTCTACCATAAAGGAATCACAATCTCCAATTAATTAGTTGAAAGCATCTCACAAATCATAGTAAAGAGATATACCAGCTTTTCCCCAGGTTTCATTGGCGCAGTTGGTTTTGGGGGAATAATAACCTCTTCATACCCCTCACGATACTTTCTGATAGTTCCTTCTGGAAGAGCATTAACAGCAATTGACCTATCTCCAGAACCAATCATCACATCAACCAAATTTTTCCTCTCACTTGCTTGAAGTAAAGATGAGAAATCCAGTGTAGACAAGTCGCCATCCCCAGCATGTTCTATTCCTCGTCTGTTTCTCTTTTCCTCCTTGCGTCGAAGCTTGTCAATTTGTTTTTCTGATTCTGTGTGCACAGTCACCTAAGAAAAGTAGTTACTTATGGAAGGCAATATTTTAAAATAATACAACATATGTCTGCATTTCATTGTATTCAAGAGAAGAAGAACAGATTGATGATAAAGAACAAGGTCAACACCTGTGTCCCAAAACTAGGCATGCGAGACTGAGCATTTGAAGCATTTTTATCAGACTTGAATACAGATAAGCCGTATTGAATAGAATCAACAATCTCCTTCCGGTGCTACAATTGGTCACAAAACATCAATTATGATTCAAACAAATACATAAGTAACTCAAGTATCTTTCACTGTCAGACATTTGACAACCATGTTGTTTTGAAGTGAAAGTCATCGACCAATAGAAGATGTTATTCAAACAAAGGAAAAACTTGAAAATTTTCATAAGCAAAATTTGACACTTTTATGAAGCAATCATTATTTGGAGATGGGTGGAGGAGAGTGAAGTTCACAAAAAATCACTGATGACTTTTCTAAGAAATAAGAAAGGGAGCTAGCATATCCTCACCAATAGAAGATTTTGCACAGTTTCAAATGCACTATCCCCGACAAGGTCCAACAAATCTCCGGCAATCTTCAAAGAGAAGGAAACAGTGTAAGTTTCATGTTTGCAAACCTTAGTTATGTATACTTGTAAAGAATATTGACATCAAGCAATACCTCTTCGCCGGGCTTTTCTGAATAAAGAACCCTACAAATGGCCATTGCTAGTTCATCTCGAGATAACTGTGAATTACAATTCCTAACAATTTTATCACATGCATCTCTTAACCAAGTCAAATTGAACTTTTGTACTTCGACAACAAAATGGTCGGTTGGGTCAGTATGGCTATACTCTTCTTTCTGAAATCCTAATGAAACTGTGTTTTTGAAATCCATTATGTCTCCGTCATCTAAAGATACATCAACCAAGAAACGAGCTGGGGCTTGAAAAACCAAATCATTTCCAAATTCCATACCCTCCTCAACATCATGATCTCTTTCCAAAGACACGGCAGAATTTGTATTGCTGGGCTGCAAATTTAAGAGTTTCTGTGCTATAGCTGCAACTTCCCTCAACTTGGCATCAGCAATTGCATGACCGACAAGGTTTTGCAATTCTAACCTGCACACCAATGTCACAAACTGAAAGTTTAGTCTTTGAACAAATGCTATAGTCTCTCCAACATTCAAGACTAAGATAACAACCAATCAAATATGTAATCTTATTATAGCATCCGCTTTGTAATATGCACCTGACAACACAAATTTAGAGAATTTCCATAACATTGTATTCAAGTCCTCTAGATGACATTTAAAAAGGCTCATCATATTCCATATATTCCAAAACCTATATGTAGTTGAACAATAACTCTATGCCTTCATATAACTATTTAATCACTTCATACTGGTAACTACTGCCAAATCAAAACTTATAAAGCCAATACTTACTTTTTATCATAAATAATTCTATCGATAGAATCCTCCTCGTCAATTGGCCTGCTGAAAAGACGGTACACGGTCAGTGCCACCTCATGGAAATCCTCAGAGCGCATTTCTCCATCAACCAAGCCCACTACTGCTCCTATAAACTGCCTGTAGGCTTGCCGAATTTCCGCTGAAGCTGCTTAACCAATTTATCAAATGCAGACATGCAATCACTAACTATATTTTTCTTTTTGTATCAATTGAAAAAAAAAATGTAGCTCATTGATCTTAAAACTTTAACTATACCTTCTTCCCAACCATATACAATTTTCCGCGCGAGTTCAGATTCATCAAGCGAGCTTGCAACACTAAATGCCACAGTTCAAAATCAAAGCAAAAATATATCATCAATAAATTGCACAAAGAAACTCGATGCATCCTAATCACAGAAAGATATCAAAAAGAGATATCCAGTAGCATCTCAAAATCTAAAAACAAAACTCTAAATGCTGCTAGATAAAATCCAAAATAATATCAATAAATTGCACATAGAAACTTGAAGCATTTTAATCACACTCACAGACAACAAAACTATAAAACAAAAAGTAGTAAGCATCTCAAAAATCCAAACACTAATAAACTCGACCAATGCACACGGTACAAAATTCAAAAAGAAATCAATAAATTACACAAAGAAACTCGATACATCCTAATTACTGAAAACAAAAGCCAAAACCAGGGGCATCTCAATATCTAAAACATAGAGACCCGATAATGGCCACAATACAAAATCCAAACAAAAATAAAACAATAAATTGTACTCCTTCCGTTTCAAAATGAGTGTAGTTTTAACCAAAAAAAAATTGTTTCAAAATGAATGTCACTTTCAGTTTCCAATGCAATAATAACTTTTTCTTTTCATTGTACCCTTCAATTAATACTATATACACTACTTCCAAAGTATTATTTTTTCTTTAATGAAAAACAAACCAATGGTTGATTAGGATAATTTGGTAAAATAACATCTCTCTTTTAATTAATGCATTTCTTAATATGTGTGTAAAAACCTTAAGAGACATTCATTTTGAAACAGAGGGAGTACATAGAAACTCAAAGCACTCTAATCACATAAACCAAAACTAAAAAGCAAGCAATAACCAGTAGCATCTCAGACTCTTAAAATTACTGTATGTTTGGTCTGTTGTGAGAAAAAATTACTTTGAATTGATTTGGCTAACACAGAGTTGAAGTTAAAGTAATTTCTGTTTGGATACATTCATGTAGAAGTGAGTTGAACAATAAATTTGAGTGTAAAAATCTATTCGAGAATCAGAAGCTACAATTTCTAGCTTCAAGTAGAATCTATTCAGGAGGCAAAATCAATTCTACTCTGGAGTAACCAAACATGTCAAAATCAATTCTGGAGGCAAAATGAATTCTACGCTGGAGGAACCAAACGTGTCAAAATCAATTCTAAACCTCTACAATCAATTTTAGCTCACGCAAAAATGGAACCAAACAGAAACTTAATAAATGCCACAGTGCAGTACGAAATCCAAAAACAAAATCAATAAATTGCACAAAGAAACTAAAACCATTCAAATACAGAAAACAAAATAAAATCCACTAGCATCGCAAATTCCATATCCAAAAACTCGAGAATTTCAGCGACGAAACTTCTAAATCCTCTTTCACTTCACATTTCCTTTGCGCCGAGAATCTTCTCGAAGCATTAAAGAATCAAATTCAAGTAGCATCTCATCTCAAATTCCATATCCAATCCCAGAAAACTAGAATTTTAGCAACGAAACTTATTCTCTTTCACTTTTCACTTTCTTTGCGCCGATAATATTTTTGAATCATTCAAAAACAAAATCATTCGGTAAATTGAACGAAGAAAAAAAATCAAAATCCAATAACATCTCAGATTCCATTTCCAGTTCCCAAAAAACCTCGACAATATCAGCGATGAAACTGCTAAATTCTCTTTTACTTTGCATTTTCACAGAACCGAGAATCTTCTCGAAGAATTGAAAACAAGAGAAATCGCAATTGAGAAAGATAGTAAATGCGACAGTACAGTACAAAATAAAAATAAAAAAATCAACAAATAGAACAAAGAAACTCAAAGCATTCAAATTACAAATAACAAAATCAAAATCCAGTAACATCTCAAAATCCATATCAAGTTCCCAAAAGACTCAACAATTTCAGCAACGAAACTTCTAAATTATCTTCGCACCAATAATTTTCTCCAATCATTCAAAAACAAAAGCATCCAATAAATTGCTCAAAGGAACTCAAAGCATTCAAATCACAAAAACCAAAATTAAAATCCAGTATCATCTCAAATTCCATATCCAGTTGCACAAAAACTCGAAAATTTCAGTAACAAATCTGAGAATTTTCTAGAATTATTCAATAAATTTCACAGAGAAACTTAAAGCATTCAAATCAAAATCCAGTAAACAAAATCAAAATCCACTAACATCTCAAATTCGTTATCCATTTCCAATAAACTCTCGGATTTCAGCAACGAAACTTCTAAATTCTCTTCTACTTTCCACTTTCGCGCCTAAAATTTTCTCGAATCATTCAATAAATTTCACAAACAAACTAAAAGCATTCAAATCACAGAAAACAAAATCGAAATCCACTAACATCTCAAATTCCATATCCATTCTCCAAAAATAATCAACAATTACAGCAACGAAACTTCTAAATTCTCTTCTACTTTTCACTTTCGTGCCATGTATTTTCTCGAATCATTCAATAAATTGCAGAAAGAAACTTAAAGCATTCAAATCACAGAAAACAAAATCAAAATCCAGTAACATCTCAAATTCCATACACATTCTCCAAAAAAAAAATCAACAATTACAGCAACGAAACTTACAAATTCTCTTTCACTATTAATTTCATTGAAAAACAATCGAAAACGAAATTGAAAAAGATAGGTTAAGATTTCATTACTTGCGAGTGTTTCGATTTTGAAGAACGATTTTGCGATGGAGATAAGCTTGGTCGATATCGAAGGGGTCTCTGAGAGAATTCGTAAGGCGAGGAATCTGAATCAACATTGTGAATGTTGAATAAGTGATTATGATTGATGAATCACGTTGAAGTTAAACGCGATTATTCGGTTTTGTTAAGTTGAGAACGCGAATTGAGTTGAGAATGAGAAGTGAACTTTCACTGAATAAATACAGGTTTGGTGTCTGGGTTTATGCTTGCTCTCCACGTACCAAGACCCCACATAGGAAAAAAAAAAAACTTTTAATTAAAACAAACGATCAATTTGGTCCCTGAACTAGTACAATCAATGAAAAGATCCATTAATCATGATAAATACATCAAAATAGTCTCTAAACTATACTCCTTCTGTTTCAAAATACATGTCAAAGTCAACCACTTCACACATGCCAATGCACAATTTTGACTGTTAATATCTTTAATTATCTAAAGTAAAAAATTATAAAAATTTAATATTTTGAAAATATTTGTCGAGACAAATCAAACAACATCTTACATGCTAATATTTATATTTATAGATTAGTTAAAAAATATGGTCAAAGTAAGTCAAATGAATAGTGCACATTGCAAAAATTGGACATGTATTTTGAAACGGATGGAGTATTATCATCCATCAATTTGGTCAAGATCCATTAATCATGATAAATACATCAAAATAGTCTCTAAACTATATTATCATCATCAATTTGGTCTTTACATCAGTCAACATAAAAACCAAATTGACGTATTTCTCATAGTTTAGGACCTTTTAGTTGATTTTAAAAGGTTAGGGACAAGATTGACGAGATTGTGATTGTTTAGGGATCAAATTGAATATTTATTTGAAAACCTTTTCAGTGTCCAGCTTAACACAATAACTAGTCTTATCGAATGTTAATGTCAAATTAAATGATAATATCGAAATTATCTTTGTACACAAGAATTTAAACAATGTATATGTAATTTAAGTTTACATGTCTCAAGATTCAAAAAAGAATTATGTAAATCAAATTTATGTGATCTAAGATTAGGATTGGGCAAATGCACATTTACTCAACGGACCAGGTCATCTCAATTTGCTAGTGCTCACATGACCATGATAAAGACTTGCCCCTAAATCTACCAAATCAAGGTTGTGTAAGCCAATTTGGACCGTCCATAACGGATCCAAGACTAACTTATCCTAACAAGTGTCCTCCCACGACAGTTGCCAGAATAAATGTTAGAGGACTAAAAAAAACCTAATCTCTCACTATAGAGGCTAACCCATGGCCAACATCTAGATACGCATTTTTCTAACCAAAAATCTCATATTTGGTACATTTCGACTTGATTTTCAAAGTTTTTAAAGCTACACCACCCGCTGCGGAGAAGAAAGAAGTTGTTGATCGAAGATCAACAACCCTGTGTCTTCTCGATCGCCACAAGACCAAAGATCTTTGGTCTTGAAAGATCATTTGGCGGCTTCACTATGGATTGAACCCAGAAAAACTACCTTAAATTAATGGGATCCAATAGTCAATACTCGATTTCGATCGGTAGTCAGCATTATCGCCAGCGACGATTGACCTCACCAAATGGATGGAAAAGTAACTTCATCATCTCATCTAAACAAAAAAATATAATCAATCTCGTGATGGAAGCATGGTAATACTACCTCTTGCGTGTCCGGTCCCAAAAATTGTAGCCTAAAACATGGAGTTCCAAAAAATTCTACCCTTCAACAGAGGTCTAAATACAAACAATTTCCTCTAAGATCCCCTAATTGTAGCTCAACATCAATTGGAGATCATCACGGCCCAAGATGAGCACCTGACCCACATGGAAAAAGGGGAAATCCAAGTTCCCCGTCCAGAGGGATAGTTGATGGATTCTGACATCTAATAGAATAAGGTATTCCAACCTGATGAATTAAGATCGTTATCCACACCTCTGAGATCTGATTCCAAAACCATTATTGTTGTCAAAGTGAAGGTCCTAGCTGAAACCATGAACTAGTCGTTCACCAATTAGATCTGAGGGAAGAAAAGGAAACATATGTCATTGTGGGTCCCATTTTCCTGCAAGGAACCATATAGGTCACAGTTTTTGTGCCAACTCCCCACCACGATGTTGTTGTCACAAATCTTTGTCCTCGTAGCGCATCTGGTACGAAGATGAGATGCCTTACAAGAACACATTCATCGCTAGAATCAATTATTACCTTGTGTGCCACATCTTGTACGCTGATTCAAATCCCTCGGATTCTTAAAGAAATATATGTTGCCTTTTATGAGTATGACATTCAAGGATTCATCAGGGCTTCCCCATGGCCTTTCGGGATACGTGGAGCTCTTCGTCACATATGGACATCAAGAATCCATGAATTAAATCAAAATTCAGTTCTTGGTGGTTGACTTCCAGTCAATGTGCAATTGTATCGTTGGTTGACTTGACCCTGTTAGAGCAATCCCAATTGGATTTGATTTTGTATCATGAGTTTGATACACACACATATGTGTGTGTATTAATGCATATAAACATATAAAACATTTATTTTCCTGGAATAAAATGTAAGACGTTTCTTTATTACATTTGATTCAAAATAATAGCTTCGCTAGAAAAAATAGTTTGTTTATTGAAACATTAAATATGTCTAAACCGTGAGACCCTCATTAATATATATATATATATATATATATATATATATATATATATATATATATATATATATCTGTGTGTGTGTGTGTGTGTGTGTGAGTGTGTGTGTGTGCGCGCGCGCGCGCGACATGTCTAGTGAGAATGGCTTTCTTATGTGAGAATAATTATAATAAATATGGACCCTTAGATTAAAAATATATGGTTAAGATTAAAAGCCCTCTTTTAAACAACATATGTTCTTTCTACAGTGTATCATGTTTCTACGAACTGTTCAACTCATCTTCAATCCAAACAACACCATTCCAGTACTGCTTTCATCTATGCCACCAGCCGGTGACACGACAGCTTCGGCAATTTTCCGATTGACGGAGGAACAATTTCGGAAAGGTTGTTGTAACTTAGATTGATTGTTATGAGATTGCAAAGTTGACCAATCCCTGCTGGAATCTCGTCGGAGATGAAGTTCCAGCTAACGCCAAGAAACGTACCGAGGTGAAACAGTTAGATCGACGAGAGTAGATAGCTTACCGACGACAGTGTCTATTTTTCGGTGAGGCCAAGATAACCAGATCTAGATTCGCCGAGATTTAAATCAACGACTTAATCAACTGCAAATTAAACTCCGACGAGGTTGCAGGGATGGTCGATGATGGCCACAAAGTCACATCACCCAAAGACAATGAAGGAACCAAAACCTTTAAGAAAATTGGGACTGAGGGTTCGGGAAAGAAGAACATATAGAGAAAAAGGAATGTAGGTAATAAGAATGATGATGAATTGATGATGATGTAGCGCAACCAATCAAGGGTATGCGAAGCAAATGAAGAAAAATTTGCAGAAGAGAAAGAAGACCAAAACTGCACCAGAATGGATACACTGTAGAAAGATCATGTGTTGTTTAATTAAAAAAGGGGAGATTAGTCACTTTAGCCCCTGAATAGGAAAGAAGTCGTCACTTTAGTCTCTGAATGCAGATAAATTGCGAAATAGTCTCTGAATGTAGACTCTGTTAGTCAATTTAGTCACTGAATGCAGACTCCGTTAGCCAATTGAGTCCTTGAATGTAGACTCCGTTAGTCACTTTCGTCCCCGAAATTGACCAGCAGACTCTACATTCAGAGACTGTTTAGCAATTTCTCTGCATTCAGGGACAAAAGTGACTACTCTATGCCCATTCAGGAACTAAAGTGACTAATTCCCCTTAAATAAGGACATTTAATCTTAACCATCTATTTTTAATTTAAGGGTCCGTGTGTATTCTCATTATTATCACATAAGAAAGTGTGTGTGTGTGTGTGTGTGTGTGTGTGTGTGTGTGTGTGTGTGTGTGTATATATATATATATATATATGGGGCCTGCTAACTTACTCCCACATGAAAACATGAAAGAGTAAGTTAGCAAGCCTACTCTCACTTACATTTTACCAAAAAGCCACACTTCTTTTCACAAAACTTCCTAAATATATGGACATATAGGCTCAGGCTACGGTACATGACCTCAATGGGTCTCCTACCATAGGTGACTGCATTTTTTTTTTTTTTTGGTTTGTAAATTGCTTGTGAACCATTGGATTTGGAAAGAACATTTTCAATGGCTCAAATATATAGGCATGTTGACCCACTAGCAATGTATATTATAATGTTTAATGTTTGTCTTTAATAAAGCAATTGAATTAGCAATCAATTTATGTAAAAGGTATTTATGTCATAGTTGGAAAAATATGAAAATGCCCAGTAAACTATTGGCGTGCATTATATATGTTCCCAGCAAAGTTTTATAGTTCATCAATAAATCTACAAACTCAAAGAAAAATAAATATTCAACAAAAATATAATATCTTTTTTTTTTTGCATATTGAAGTATTAGTTGGGGATGTTTATTAAATGGTCATTTAATTTGACGAAAGAAGGCATGATTTTGTATTATAATAGAAATTTTAACGTTAAAGACAATAATAGAAAACTTGGTAATACATGGATTAAATAGGATTACGGATAAAAACGTAATAATATGCATTTAACAAAACCTACATACACCCTCCGATCACTATTATAAGCAAAATTTTGCATTTTAGATTCATTCAATTAATGATGGATATAGTCTTTATTATAGAACACATACATCATTTAATGAATGAATTTAAAATGAAATTTTTTGCTTATAAATGTGACCGGATAGTGTACAACAAAGTTCCATCACTTAACAACATAAATGCAAGTGTATTGAATGCCACATCATGACACAAAAATTACAAAAAAAAAATGTAGATAAGACATCAAAGTACAAAGCCAAGAACATAACACAAAGTTAATTTGAAAAAATGATGTATCTATCCAAAAGGTCGGTTGATCTCATTTGAATGAATTACAGGGTTGCCGAATTACGGTGGCGTTTACTATACACAAGGAAAAGAGTTGTGTATCATACACAAGTTGTGTAAAGTTTTGTTGAAAATTGATTTGGACCGTTGATATAATATTATTATATATCAACGGTTGAGATCTGTTACCTGCAACCTTTTGTGACTTGCTGCTGAGATATAATGAACAGTAAACGTGACTCCACTCAATGATTAAATATCAATATTTTATTCAGTTTTTTGTAACCATAGTATTGGGTCTGGGCTTTTGTTTTAGCAGCAAATAACATTGGGCTCAACTCTAAATTGTAGGAATTCAAATTGCAGTGTCTCAAATTCAACACCCTAAAACACAAATCCTACAATCTGGAGAAATTGATGTTGTCATTGCAAACTTCCACATGAAAGTGGTGAAGTCACTCACGGTTCCAAATAGTAAACGCCTCCATGGCTGCACATTTAATTAAACCACTAACAACTCACTAGGATTAATGGAAGATACAACATTCATCCTCATCTCTATGACTTTCTTGTTTTTTTTATGACAGCAAAAAATTTATTATCACACCAACAGCAGCACAAGGCGTACTGCGCCTCCAGCAACAAAACAGGGCTCCACAAAAAAACCAAAACTACAAAAAGGCAATCCATGACTTTCTTGTGTGAATTTGAATGCAAAAAGCTAACAAAAGTTGGACAAGATACTTGAAGGGTCTTTTGCTCTTCTTAAAGCTAAAAGTTTTTGATGAGTACGTTGAAGGTTTGAAGGTTTATTGGTAAGAATTTTCAACATAACATTACTCAACACTGTGTTTGAAGGTTCGTGTTGTTTTAGTCACGGTTTCCAGAATTTGTTTAAGCTCTTTGGTGCTGAGATAAATTCCAGAAAAGGAGCAAATCAAATTGATGAACTAGTTTTTTGTCCAAAACTGATGTGAATCTCTTTTCATGCATGCCTCCCAAAAATCAATATTCAAAACAAAAGGATTGAAATGTTTGTATGGACACCGAATCTGGGCAGGTTGGGTTGTGTTCTTATTTTTTTTAGATCTTGAATGTTTTGCGTCAGCTGAAGCCGATGCTTTGCCCATCGATGCTGAAAAGCCCAGAAATGTTCATTGCGGATCGTTAGATTGATCCAACGGACATGATGGGAGAAAAGTTGAGAGATGAAAGATTGGAGATCTAACGGTTTGGATTTGAAGAAAGTGTTGAGCCAATTAAAATTCGAAAACTGTCCCTGGCATGACAGCAAATCTGGAAAAAAAAAATTGTAAAGTTGTTTGTCTTTTAGTGTTTGGATTCTTTGACTTTAGCAAAAAGCTTAAAAAAGTGTTTGGATTCTTTGACTTTAGCAAAAAGCTTAAAAAATGTTGTAGTTTTTGTAACTCTCTTTTAATTATTAAAACAAGAACAAAATCTCTTTTCACATTATTCCATTATTTTTAACGTTAAAATAAAATTAAACTACAGAATAAAATCTATTTTGTCTTTCTGTTAAAGAAGGTATTTTTTCCCCTTAAAATAGTATTTTTCTAAAAGAAATATTATATGGTTGATTCTCCTATCTAAAAAACAAAAAAGAAGGCTACTTTATATTTTAATTAAGCTACATAGTTCAAATTTCATAAGAAAAAAGTACCAGAACATATTTTAAATAGATAGAATAGTTTTTTTTTTTGTGAAGTACTTAAAATGAGTACTTATTTATATTGGTGAAAGTTTAAATAAGAAAAGTAATATGGTCAATTTTCCGTAAAATGAGTATTTATATTGTAGCAAAATAATAACTAACGTTGTTTCGTGATAAAAAAAATTCTACCAGAATTAAGCAACGGTCAGGTATAACAAACATCAAGTAACCATCACAATTTTGTTATAACATTGTACTTGTGTTTTTATTTTTTGAATAACCACAACTCAAAAATTTAAATTGATAAGACTAAGAAAATAGTTAAATGATATTAATAAGAAAATGTTAACCGATGCCCCCGGACACCGATTAAGGAAGCAAATATATTAGTTTTTGTCTTTGGTCCCTCCAAAATTTTTCATTCATGGAATTAGTTCCTACTCCCTCCGGTTACATTTATAAGCAAAAAACAACTTTCTAAGTACATTGAATAATTAATGTATCTAACCTATAAATGTGACTGGATACATTGATTATTCAATGTACTTGAAAAATCATTTTTTGCTTATAAATGTGACCGGAGGGAGTACGTTTTAGTCATTTCATGTCTAACCTTCATTTGATAAGTTATCATTTTACTATCTTCCACAATCATATTCATCCGATTAATTTTTGTATAAGATCCTTTCCTTTAGGGTATGAATTGTGAGTTTGATTACTCAATCCAAACATCTTGATTAGTCAATTAACAGTCTTACAAGTAGTTTAGGTCCAAGATTCTTGCTGTTAGGGTGAGAGTTGTAAGCTTGGTTAGTCGGTCAACACTCTTATTACTCATTGAACATTCATCCAAGTACTTTATGTATAAGATTCTTTCCATTAAGGTATGAGTTGTGAGTTTGATTAATCAATCCAAACCTCTTGATTAGTCAATTAACAGTCTTACAAGTAGTTTAGGTCCAAGATTCTTGTTGTTAGGGTGAGAGTTGTAAGCTTGGTTAGTCGGTCTACACTCTTATTACTCATTGAACATTCATCCAAGTACTTTATGTATAAGATTCTTTCCATTAAGGTATGAGTTGTGAGTTTGATTAATCAATCCAAACCTCTTGATTAGTCAATTAACAGTCTTACAAGTAGTTTAGGTCCAAGATTCTTGTTGTTAGGGTGAGAGTTGTAAGCTTGGTTAGTCGGTCAACACTCTTATTACTCATTGAACATTCCACTACAAGAAATGTTGCATTTTGCTAGGGAACTATGCCAGGAGCAAGAACTCCTGGCAAATTTACCAGGAGCAATGCCAGGGAGGCCCCTGGCAAATTGACTTTAGAAAAGGTGGGACCTGATTCTTATAAAACAGGGTTTCTTTTATCGCTTGTTCTCTCTCCAAGAACATAACCAAGTCCAAACACACACCACGCGTACCATCCTTCCTTCTTCCTTCACACAACCACACCACCGACCACCATTTTTGGTTCCATTTTGAGCGTCTTTTTCACCGATCAAACAAAGTGAGACCGTTTTCTTCATCCCCTCAACGAGGGCTTTCTATTGGTCCCTTCAGTTTCACCAAAGGAGGAGCTTTTTGCTGACCCATTTTTCTCCCGCCGCCGTGTAGTCATCCTTCGCCACTTCCGGATTTCTCCTTCAACTTCATCGTAGCTTCCTTCACTTTCGCAATCGAGGTATTAGTCTTTCAAATTCGAATCTCTTTCCTCTGATTCCTTTTTGTGTTCTTTCTTTCCAGATTATTTTTTTGTAAAATTGATTTTTGATATGGTTTTGTGGTTTAATTTTTACTATTATTGTTGATTAGATTCATTAGAGTTTTTAATTATTTATTTATTTTGGTGGTTTTTTGTTAGGGTTTGGATTGAGATCTGTTTGTTGGGGGTTTGAATTTTTTGAATTGGGTTTCAAGGTGTGATTTAAGATTGCGTAGAATATTGATTTTAACTACCTGTGTGTTAGTTTGCTAGCATGATAGTTTGTGATTTGGTAGCCTATTTAATAGCAGGTGGTTCTGTTCTTGTTTTGATTTTGGGGTATGAGCTTTAGTTTTGTATCTTTAGGAGGGATACTTATAAACCGATGCTGCTTTATTCTATCAAGCTTGCTAAAGTATCATTCCTGCTTATCCATCTATTACCTAGTGATGAATGAGGTGATAATCCACATCCACTTGATAGGAGGCAAAAGAACTTCTGATGAGCACTTGAATTTTAAACAAATCTAAACACCTATGCTTATGATTTGCTTGAATTTTACTGTCATCCTTTTATTTATTTTTTTCAATTTACTTGAAAAACCAATTTCATGGTATTATTAGTCTTTTTCTCTAGAAGTGCTTGCAAATCCAAATTATTTTAGGTGGTTGATGAAGAATGACAAAACACATTAATATTGGACTGATTTGGTTATGAATTAGTGTTTGTCATTCTTCATGAGCTGATATTGGAGTTTTTTTGTGTTGCCACTTGCTTCATTAATTGCCTAAACTTTTTACTTTAAAAATATTGTTTTAAGATTCCGTGTTTCATCTTTGATCTTGATGTGAATATCTTGAAATGTAAGTTTGCTAGGAGTTTTCTTTTGGGAAGGGTGACAGGTTAACAACTTTGATTTTGAAAAGGTTGCAGACTCATTAGGACAAGGAGCATATAATAAAGACACATGGGTGATGTGGTCCGAATATCAATGAAAGTGGAGAATATTAGGATGGAGGCAAGATCATTTCAAAGTATCAAAAGGTCCTGATGCGGGTGTTGCTTGTGCAGCTCTTAATATGTGTGAATTGGTGTTTTAAAGGCCTACTGCAGTATAGTATATTGAAGGTTGTGTATTGGTATCTATTTTTTGTTTCTTCTATACTGTTATATAGTTCATTTAATTGAAATTCAAATGATTGCTAAGTTCTCACCATGCATTTTTTGTATGTAGATCAAAGTATTTTATGTTGACCCGTTTTAATTTGCATGTAGATTGTTGATCCATGTCCTACATGTGTAGTGAAAACCAGTGTTCCACATTAAATTGATTAAAAACAAGGTGAGATTCACTATCCTAAAATTTTCTCTTTGTATTGTAGATACTTTTTGATGTTAATTTATTATATCTTGTATGATTAGTACTCTTGATTGCGAACAAATAGTAGTCATGGTACATGTTTAAAATATTACCACTCTTAGATTGTTTGCTTAAATGCTTATTGTATTCTAAATGCAATTTTTCCATGCTTCTTTACCGTAGATTTATAGAGGACTTGGTTAGCACCACACACTATGTCTCATGGTCTATATACACAATAAGATAAGTTTTGACATTTAAAGTTTTAAATGACCTGGTAACTGCTCCTTTCCTCTTCCTCTCTTATTGTTAATAATTTGTCATTATTGCTCTTTCTTTTGGATACTTTCTTATTATATCTATTTGGGCCATGGGTTGCTGATGGAATTTTCTAAATTCAATGTCTTTGAGATTAATGGACGGGTGACATTTTTTGACAATACAATTACATATACATGACTTTCATATGTTTGCTGATTTTGGGGAATGGAATTCATTTCTCAGACTTTGATATTAAGCTACATCATTAACTTTTTATCATTTTACTATTGTTTATGTTCCAAAAGCGAACATAACAATTTTAGAACTTTTGTTTATGCAAAGGACAACTCCCTTTCACTTTGTCGACACATATATGTTAAACATGCCAAAAGGGTAATTTTGTTAAACCTTGCTGCTTCCTTTTTTCCTTGAATCACTATGAGCGTTAATTCACTATTATTTGATACAAATTGGCTTGGTGTTACTGATATGAAATGGATTGATGGAAGGTTAAGTCTTGACCTTAATTGTATTTGTGGTTTGGGGAGGTTTGTTTGGGCTAGAGAGGCTTTCGTGAGCATGAGTTTATGTCATTGTTGATCTTGTCCGTCATTGGATTTCATTTGAAGTTTGAGCCTAATATGTAGTACCATCTATATCTAAACTATGTTTTCTTGGTTACTTATTTTCATGTTAGATTACTTTCTCTTCGTAACAATGAGCGAGCATTCTCATTTATTTAATCTGGATCATAAGGTTATGAATGTAGAAAATCATTTTTTTTGTTTGTTGATTTTGTTAGGCGAGTCAGCAAGATTTGGATGACACATTCCAACCTCCATTTTAGAGTTGTGTGATTGATGGGAACGTTGCTAGTGTCATGTGTTCCTACAATAAAGTTAATGGAAAACCAACTTCTGCAGGTAAATTGTCATGTATTTTGAATTTTAGTTAATCTTAATCTTAGTGTACTATGCTTTGTTGTTTATATTCAATGTAATCGCTCAATGAGTTAATTGAATTGAATCACTTTCCTTTTTAGTATGTTTGGTTTTCTTTTGACATTTTAAATTCTAACCTTGTTTTTATTTATAAATTGTCTTATACTTGCATTGTCTGTATGCTTTATTGCAGGCCTGATACAGTTTGGCTCTGTTGTAACATCATCAGACAACAGGTTGTGCAGCCTGCCATCTGCTGCGTTTAGCCAGGGTAAATGAGCAGTGTCAGGAGTGTTTGTGGCCTATGAGCTGCTGCGGCTAGAGTTGCTGTCCAGAATTCTGAGTTGTGTTAATTTGGTTAGTGATTCTTGTTTCTTGATGCTGGTGTATCACTGAACTTTTTTAATTTTCCGTTGTTTCTGCCATGATATAAACTTGACTAAAACATGTGAGAATTATATCGTGTTTACGCAATGAGATCTTAACTTTGATTGAAATGGAGTCATTTTGTTATTCCTATGTGTCATTTATCTAGGTATACATGTCATTGTGCAAAGTTTATAAGAAAGATTGAGATGTGCTTGCTGGCTTTCTATGTTGATTGTACCACTGATGGAATTCTCAACTGTGGTCTTACTCACGTGATTGTTATTCCCCTTATTATTTGTAGGAAGAAGTTATCTTGGTATGCATAGTTTGATTGACGTTGTTGATGGTCTATTTACTCAACTCAGGATCCTTGGACTTTGTCTTTCAATTGATGAATAATAAGACAATTTTGTGGTCTCAGGACAAAAATAAATGTTATATAGAATGATATATGTTGGATGTTATTTAGATGATATTTCAAATTATTTATGGAATACTGTATATGCTTGTTGAATATTCAAATTATTATGGAATATATACATTTTAAAATGTTTTATAAAATTATTTTAATTATTAAATTTTAATATTTTGATTTTTTAAACAATTAAAAAATGTTTTTTTTTTAAAAAATTTCGTACGCATTTTGCCAGGGGTTAACCCCTCACAAATCCCCTGGCAGCGTTTGATTTGATCTCTGGAAAGTGGGTCAGGACGCGTCAGAAAAGTTGCCAGGGGTTGTACCAGGGAATGGGCCCCACGAAATTTGCCAGGAGCTAAAGCCCTGGCAGGGTCATTTGCGATGAGCATATTTGCTGGGTATTCTGCTCCTGGCAAAACTCCTGGCAAACATCCATTTGCCAAGGATTTCTGCATTTTGCCAGGGCTTCTGCCCCTGGCAAAATGCAACATTTCTTGTAGTGTTCATCCAAGTACTTTATGTATAAGATTCTTTCCATTAAGGTATGAGTTGTGAGTTTGATTAATCAATCCAAACCTCTTGATTAGTCAATTAACAGTCTTACAAGTAGTTTAGGTCCAAGATTCTTGTTGTTAGGGTGAGAGTTGTAAGCTTGGTTAGTCGGTCTACACTCTTATTACTCATTGAACATTCATCCAAGTACTTTATGTATAAGATTCTTTCCATTAAGGTATGAGTTGTGAGTTTGATTAATCAATCCAAACCTCTTGATTAGTCAATTAACAGTCTTACAAGTAGTTTAGGTCCAAGATTCTTGTTGTTAGGGTGAGAGTTGTAAGCTTGGTTAGTCCGTTAACACTCTTATTACTCATTGAACATTCATCCAAGTACTTTATTTATAAGATCCTTTCCGTTAAGGTATGAGTTTTGAGTTTGATTAATCAATCCAAACCTCTTGATTAGTTAATTAACAGTCCTACAAGTAGTTTAGGTCCAAGATTCTTGTTGTTAGGGTGAGAGGTTTAAGCTTAGTTAGTCGGTCAACACTCTTATTACTCATTGAACATTCATCCAAGTACTTTATGTATAAGATCCTTTCCGTTAAGGTATGAGTTGTGAATTTGATTAATCAATCCAAACCTCTTGATTAGTCAATTAACAGTCTTACAAGTAGTTTAGGTCCAAGATTCTTGTTGTTAGGGTGAGAGTTGTAAGCTTGGTTAGTCGGTCAACATTCTTATTACTCATTGAACATTCATCCAAGTACTTTATGTATAAGATTCTTTCCGTTAAGGTATGAGTTGTGAGTTTGATTAATCAATCGAAACCTCTTGATTAGTCAATTAACAGTCTTACAAGTAGTTTAGGTCCAAAATTCTTGTTGTTAGGGTGAGAGTTGTAAGCTTGGTTAGTCGGTCAACACTCTTATTACTCATTATATAAATATTTTTATTTAAAATATCTATTTACTTTTATCCACTTTCTATTGAACCAAACAATTTTTATAAACAAACATACCATATATACATTTTTTCCATCTAAATTTAAGTTGCACCAAACAAAGATTTTATGATATTGTCTCACTATTTTACTTAATTTTCTCTCCATTGGTTTCATTCAGTTTATAAATTTCCAATCCAAACGGATGACAAGGGTTAGGGTTAGGGTATGTATGGTTATTACTCGTTGATCTCCATCCTTTCATTTAGGTTTGCAAATTGAGTTTTTCTATCTTCTTCTTCAACTTACCCTTATAACGTCTGTCCTTCTTCAACTCACCTAGACCGCATCTGTCCTTCTTCAACTCACCCCAAACCGGATTTGTCCTTCTTCAACTCACCTAGATCACGACTCATCTTCATCTACTCACCCAGACCACGAGTCATCTTCTAGAACGCAAGCTTCAGCATCTTTTCGTCTTCGTCCACAGTCTCCACAATCGTAAGTTAACTTACCCAATTTTCCTTTTTTCGTCTTCGTCATTCTTCTCATAACCGTAATTAAAAATTGAAGGGAAAACAATTTGATTTTGAAACTTTGTTGAATGAATGGGGAAAAGGGAAATCGATTTACTGACTTTTTCTAGTTCCTGATTCAATTTCCCTTATCTTCCATTCAATTTCTGAACACTGTGTTGTTTGTTAAGGCTAATTGGTTTTTTAATTGGTTTCAATTTTAATTATCCATTAACCATAATCAAAATTGAAGGGAAACAATTTGATTTTGAAACTGTGTTGAATGAATGGGGGAAAGGGGAAATCGATTTACTGACCTTTTCTAGCTCTTGCTTCAATTTCCCTTATTTTCCATTCAATTTCTGAACACTGTGTTGTTTGTTAATGATTATGGTTTTCTAACCTCTCCATTCAACCGCTTCCCAGATCCAACCTTGTTCAATTTCCCGTTGGTTTCAATTGTATACTTGTTTTGAAAATGGTTTTCTACCTTCTTCTTCAATTTTGTTTTGGTTTCACTTTTGAATTAGGTTTGTGAATTAGTTTCAATTTTAATTTTCCCAGAACCATAATCAAAATAAAAATAAAAGGAAAAAAATTGAAAATTGAAAAGGGCAATCGATTTGTTATTTTGTTCCATCTCCTGTTTCAATTTATAATGTTGTTTGGTGACCTGTTGCATGCTGGAAATTTTGATTTAAATTCTTTTTTAGAAAGTTAAATACATATGTCTTATTAAATTAATACGGAGGTGCAGACTTGGAAGTGTTGATGAATAACTATTCGACTTGCCGATTTAAGTTACTCTTGTTTTTTTTGGCACTGGTTTCTTTAATTATAGTGAACATTATGCCAGTGTTTGTAATGTACACATGATTTAAATTTATAGTCTTAGCTTCTTGACAATTAATTATTGGATGTGGTAGTTAGTCATGTGAATCTAAAGCTGTACAGTCATGTTTATGGTTTAAATTAAAATGAAATGCAATGTGGATTTATACAAATCTAGGCTTTCTTCAAGTTCATCCATAAGAAGTGCAGATTCCTTGCCTGAATTATAGGTGTTTTACGAATTATTTTTAATTGATTTTGAAATAACATGAATGTTATTCGTTTGTAACAGGCAAAACTTGAGTGTTTCAATGGCCTCATCAAGCAACACCAGAGATAGAGTGAGTTGGATTAGATATGCCAACAAGATATGCTACTGTCACAATGTAGCAGCAATTAAAGTGTCAATGACTCCGAAAAATCCAAACCGGTTGTTTTATCGTAGCAAGCACAAGCCAAACATAAGATGTGGTTTTTTCCGGTGGTGTGAACCAATTGGATGCGAAACCGAAAGTAAACAAACAGTTGAAAGTAACATAATGGATTATGGTTATAACAGAGCAATTGTTGAAGATGAATTGGAGGTTGTACTACTTGAACAAGCAATGAAGTTTGATGCTCTGAAGAAAGAATTTGAAGGTAAATTGGTGGAGATGAAAAATGTAATGGAGAAAGAGATCCAAGTTCTGAAGAAGGAATCTGAGATGGAGATATCAATCATGAACAAGTTGTTAGAAGCTCAAGTGCAGGTGGTCCAGTCGAAAAACAAAGAACTGATGCTTGAAGTGAAAATGAATATGAAAAAAGATATTGATGATTTAAAGAAGATATCCATAGAGGAGACGGTTGCTGTGAAAAGAAGTAACTTTGATGAAGTATCTTTGATGAGAGAAGAGCTCGGAAGGACAAAGAATGCATTTTGGAAGCTGAAATTCATTGTGCTTATCATGATGTTCATGCTGGGTTGGTTTTGCTGGGATAGAACCTGAGTGGGAACTGAATCCAACAATGCTGGCAGTGTCTTTGCACACGGCCGTGCAAGTATCACGCACGACCGTGCGCATTCCTAGCAGGTAAACACAATGTAAAAACCAATGTAATCACGCACGACCGTGCCTAGCTCACGCACAGCCGTACTCATGTCCAGTGCTGAAATTTTAGTAATACTTGATCTAGTAGTTGATTAAGGTTGTTAGTTAATCAAGTATTTCATTAAGTCTGATCTAGTCTAAGCAATGAATATCGAATTTCATTATATCTAATCTAGTCTAAGGTTGTTAGTACTTAAGGTTGTTTTAGGTAATTAATTTATGATGTATTAATTTGGTTAACTATATTATTATATATTCATAAGCCTATGAAAAATTTGAGCATTTCAAAATTTGAGTAAAAATGATAGCGGGAATGATGAAAGTGTGAAATGCTTAATAACAATTGAATAATATGAGTAATTGTTATTACCTGCTGGATTAAAAATGAATGAGACAAAGACAACTGTTAGTTTTCAGAACATAGTACTGTGACGAGACAAAGGCAGCTGACAAATGTACCTCTGGCTTAGTTTTTGGTCAAAGAAAATGAAAAGTTGTTTCCCAAGTACAAAAAAAATTGCAACTTGACAAAATGCTTTTCTTATAGCTGTACCTTTGGATGGGATTTTAGCTAACAACTCACCTTAGTTAATATTTTTCAGTTTTTTTTTTATCATTTAATTTATACACCAATAATATGTAATAACACTATATATATCAGCAAAATCTCACGAACAAAAAATGTGATGATGATAAATTGAATTATATTCACAAGAATTTCATGCCATTGAAATCATGCATTCAAAATCGAAATTTTTTGTTGTTGTTATGCTGAATTGGGTACAATTTTATGCTGAAGCTATTGATTATGAAGAACAAAAGGAAGCATTGCATTGTTATAATAGGAGTTGGACATCAACATTGAGGTCAAAGATATCAATGGAGGATACATCTGAACCAAATTCTTCACTACCTTAGTTGAAAAAATGGTATGTGATTCATTATTTAAACTAGATCTCCCACCCGTGCTGCCGCACGGGTCATATATAGTTCACAATATCACTTGCAATAGATTAAAAATAGTGGTTGTTATGTATTATGAAGATTGTGTAAAAAACTCTTCAGATATGTCTTTATATTAATCTGTTTTATTAAATAACCTTTTCCCTGTCCGTGTGTTTTCTCAAAATGAGCGTATCTAAATCTGTATTTTTATTGCAATTTGAAACATAAAGAATATTGTATATTTCCGAAATGGATATCTATTGAAATGTAAGCGGAATGACATCAGATACAAAATGTTGATGTTCATTAGGAATTATATACAGCAACAAATTAAGCATGAAAATATGGCAGCAGGAATCACAGTCATAGTACCAAGAATTCTGGCAAAATTGTTCTTGATTAATAAGCTGCCAATTAATGTTAAACGTACCCACATACACAGACACAAACTTGTATTCTAGCTGCATTTCAGCTACTATATATTTCTGCAATCGTATGTCAACAAAACAGAAGTCCTTTCACGCACTATTTACATAGTAGAAAACACAAAACAGATTCAATTATAAAAGCATACCATAGCTGCAATGCGATATTCAATGTTTAATAAACTGCAAACAACCAAGGTTCAATACACACAAATATATGCTTATAAACCTTTCACCCAATTGAATAGTAAATACATTTCATTTCAGATATATTACAGGCATAAAATGGTAATAAAAGCTAACAATGACATGGGTTGATGGCCATCTCTAAAATCTACCAAAAATTGTGGTGATTTGACAAACTCTTCAAAATACTTAATTTTCCTTTATTGTTGGCAAGCTCTTGGTTTCTATTCCATTGTCTTCTAAATAAATTTTACCTGAAACAAAAACATAATTTTCTATAAAATTTGCATCTCCAAAGGACCACCTCGAAATATTAATTAAGATATGGACATCATCATCACATATAGTATATTGATTTGATATCCCATGGAGGCACTTCTTTCAGATGGGATCAAATCGGCAAACAATGTTCTCTAAATGCAATTTTGCAGTCAAAGAAAACCATCTTAAAACTCAATCTATATTACTTGCAACTTGAAATCATATGAAAATGGGAGACATAATACATGTAGAACAGACTCTAATAGATAGTGCTTTTTCTTCCTCATTTTCCTCTGTCGTAGGAACTGGAAGCGACAATCTAAGCCTAGTGGCCTTTATGTTCTGCATGTTCTAAGATGCCACTTTGCCTTCATAAAATAGTTCAAAATAATAATGAGCAAACAACTACATAGAAATGAGGAAATACTTGTGTCTTGGTAGAAGTCAATAGAGCTTAACATAGAGAAGTAAATTCTTTCTTACATCATTATTCACAAAAAAAAAAAAATTAAATACACACTAACTGATAATCTATTCTAGAATTTGTTAAGAAAACTTTATCCAATAGACTATAAAAGTAGAATAGTAGGTCCAAAAGCCTTATTGACAAAGAAGAACAGTAAAAAACAAAATATCCAGACGAAGGGTACTTGATCCAAGGCAGCAAGTAAAGTAAAACATTAACAAATGAGACTGTTTAGATGTGGGTGCTAAGTGCAGCAAGGCATAAACACGGAAGCTATATGTTCCTCACAAAAATACCACGTGCTTTTTACTGCATGACATCATCATTATGTCCTGGTTTTGATTTTTAACCATATAAAACAACAAAAAAAACTATTCCGCTGAGTAGGATCGGCTACATGAATGAAATATGTTTAGTTTTTTAACCATATAAATGGGAAAAAGAAGACGAAAAAAATTCAGTGTAAAAGGAGTCAAAACTGATCTACCATAACCATAAATTGATTCTAAAAATTACTTAAGGAAACTTGTTCTGGTTTTGATTTCCTACAAAAGTTCAGAAGCAATGTAACATTTCAATAAGTAAAGAATAAGAGCATGTCCATTCTTACCTGTAGAAGGGAGCACCTCAGAATTCGCAGCCTGAACGTATAATGACGTAAATTATACGTAATTAATTGCACCATGGCGGTGGCACGTGTCTAACCCCATTTGCTCCATTTTGTAAATCATATGCCAAAGTAAATTATAGGGAGTTATATTTGCATCATATCAAAGGCCTTCGAAAACCTTCTCCATGCATAAGCGCTTATATGAAACATCCATGATCAATAGATGAAAAATAAAATGCAGCAAACCAACTATCAACCATCTACATGATTAGAGGCGAACAAAAATATTCACCGATTTCTTATAGTAGGCCTAAATACATTAACATACCATCATTTCTTCTTCTCTTGCCTTAAATCATTGAGGAACTTCTCTAAAATAATGAAATTAAAGCGAATCCTGAATCAGTAATTCAACCATGACTTAATCAAGAGAAATTTTAGATAATAATGAATTAATTAAGAGAAAAATAAGTATTTGTTCAATGTTCATAATGAAGTCCCAGCATAATAAAAAAGGCTGTCATCATAACGATGCATTTAGAGTTGTCAACATTCAGAATAGGATCAAGAACAATGGTTAAATACAAATTCACTTCCAAACATGTAGTCCACTCCACATGTTTCTGCTTCAAGTGTGTTAATATCACCACAAAAACGTGTTAAAATCAGCGTGACATCTAGCCTAAAAGTGTTGATTCAATCAAAAAAAGTCAGCGCTTCTCTATAATCAGTGCTTTAAAAATCAATGCTTCTCTATAAATTACTATCAAAAAATCAGACGCAAACTTTAAAGGAACCTTAATCAACTTCTAACTAATAAAAGGAGCATTCAATTTTAGAAAAGCAATTTTTAGCCTGAAAAGAGAGTTACCATGAAGTTGTTTTAAAGAGCCAATCAAAGAGACAAACTTTTTAGTAAAAGTAAAATAGTGATAATCACTATCAATCATCAGATATGGTTTATCATATAGTTCTTTTCGCATTTTTTACATGGAAATAAGATTTGCTTAGTTGCTGCAAATAATTTGCATAGAAAACATTGAAAATGACAGCAAATGAGAATATCAAGTGAAAATCCAGAACCACATCAGAGATAGAATAAAAAGCATTGGTTTTAGGGTAAAGATCCCAAACCCATCAATATTGGTTTCGAAGGATTCATCATCATAGTAGCTGGAACTGAAACAATGAAAAGAAATTGAGAAGCTCAGCATAGTTTCAGGGTAAAGATCCCAAACCTATCAATATTGGTTTGGCATGTCCAGCCACCTAGCATTTTGGTTTGTGTGAGCTCAGTAAAACATCTGATTGGCATGTCCAGCCACCTGGCATTTTGGTTTGTGTGTGCTCAGTAAAACATTTGATTGCATACGCTTCTATTAGGACGACAAAGCCGAAAAACAACTAACAGGGGCAGTCATTATTTAGTTATTCAGGACCTCTTATACAAAACAGTCTACAATTCAGCAAGCTTTATCGAAAACTATTAGGAACATAACAATGAAATACTGAGTTTAATTAAGTGACTACATACCTCCTTAGGACTATCAAAACTTTATGTCATGTAGTACATTGTCAAATAAAAAATAAACAAAAATGAAAGACACCAAAAAACATATTGATCCGTATGACAATATGCACATATATCTTGATATCCAATATGACATTATACTCACACCAATAAATAGTAAACAAAAATGAAAGAAGTATTGATGTTTTTAATCTAAGTTCCAAGGACTAATCACTACTGTATGATTGCCACTGTCATGGTGTTTGGATGAACATGTCAAATATAACTATTAATATAATTTTTCAATTCGAAGCAAAAACTATTTTTATCACTTATAATAAAATTGAAGTTTAGAAACAAAATCAATTTTAAGTCTTATTATGAGTTAACTAATTTCAATAACAGATAGTAACAAAAATAATATAGCTATCAAACCCTTATGTTGTTTCATGAACCAATTAGTGTTAGTGAACAAACACTAAGAAAAAAGCATACAGAAGTCAAATCTTAAAAAACTTGTTACTATACAAATTTCCCCAAACAATTCTTGCGCTGTTCCACTTCAGATTTAAAGATCAGATATATAGTCTAAATATCAGATTGAAAATGACACAAATGCTATTCAGCAAAAGAGAAAAACCTTTAAATTAAGGAAGGTAGCTGCAGCATCTTTTCATGGTTGAACGCCATAACAATTGATAAAAGCTTCATAATTTCCTATATTTGCTTCTGTTGGTATTGGGATTCATGAATCACATTTATTGCAGCAGCCTGTAAAGCAGTCAAGTCCTGGACTCGATCAACAAAAATGAAATAGAGCATTATTTAGTCTGTGGCTCAAGGTTATAATGTTTTAAAACATAAATATACACCAAAAAAGTTTTTAGACACATTTAACAATGAGTATGGAAAGTATGGTTGAAAGAAAAAATACCAATTTTACAACTACAGTAGCAATACCAAATTCTACAACTACATAAACCTCCCCTATCCCCTTTTAATAAAGAATTGAAGGAAAAAAAACCTGATGTTATGAGCGGAAGACTAAAACACCATCCGCTGTAGGTGGAAATAAATTAAAGAAAAGGAATATACCCTTATGTGCCTTGAAAATTGACCAAAACGATCTCGTCGACTTGCTTTCGTTAATCGCTGAAGAATCTCTATCAGGTTCCAATTCTTTATCTCTGCCGGCGCCAGAGAATCTCCATCGCCAAATTTGAGATCACTTCTACCAGACACTTACAAAAGCAACCTCAAACGAATAACAATACCATAAAAAAATCTAACTTAACACCTCAAACAAATACGACAAATTAAAACACAGATTAAACTTATTCTGGATCATAGCAGTTAAGTACCTTATCAACAAATATGACAAATTGAATCTCAAATTAAACATATTTTGGACCATAAAACCCATATACCTTCTCATTAACCATGACTATTTCAATGGGAATTGCTTTGTTCGGCTTAAGGAATGGTCTGTTAGGCTTAAGGAATGGTCTGTTCAATGGTTTGTTCGGCTTAACTATGACAATAACAACATTACCAAGACATTAGAGGCAGCGAAGATGAAACTCAGGAAATCTCTGATGGCAAAAATGAAACTCTCCAAAATCTACCACCACCGCCACTACCACCACCTAGCTCTCAGATCAGAACACCGTTAACATCGTCTATCACCATCTCATCTCACTGTCACCACCACCATCCTCACCCTCTCTCGCCTCTGTATTTGTTCTCTCTGCCTCAGACTCTTCTCCAAAACACAACATTGACAACCTTTTCAAACAAAAACCCTAGACAACAATATTTTCACAGATGTCAGAATGACGCGGCGATGAAAACAGATAGGCGGTGAGGGAGAGAAGGCGGAGAGGAAAAAAGAGCGCATCAATGAGATAAGTAAAATAAAGGAGGAATATAAGAGTACTTACTGCCAGCTGAAGAAATTTCTGGAGATTGACTGGAGAAGGTTTGGAAACGATGGCGTTTTGGGGAAGAAGAGTGAAATTGGGTTCAGAAAGAGTAGATGGGAAGGAAAGGTGAATTGGGAAATTGAGAAGCGAAAAAAATGACGGTAGAGAAGGATGAAGAATTTTTTTTTTTGAAGAAGAAGGGAAGGTGCAGTTCACGGTTTTTTTTAGTGGGAAATTGTATGTATGTTACCACTTACCAATGCTTTCTTTTTCCAATGTTTGAAGACACTGGAATGCTTCATTGGGAATACGGCCAATTTGAATTTTGAATGGCACGCCACTTTTTTTTCCAATTAAGCATCATAGATTAATCTAATGGCTGAAACGATTTGGAGCCAAAAAATTAGGATTAGGGTTTTGGAAATAGGGTTTCCATGTTAGCTAGGATTAGATATAAAGGATAGTTATTTTTTTTAAATACATGTTTAAATAGTTCTTGTGTCTTATGTTTTAAACTTTGTGTTTAAATACCTATTTTTAATGGTTTGAATAGAGTACCATGATTTATGTAAATATAGTTCACAAAATATAACTTAATTTTGTTAAACACGTGAAGATGAAATTAACATAAAATAACATAATATATCGATTACATGAAGTAGATATTACAAAAGCTAAAATTCATAAAAAAAACAAAACATAAAGATAGATAACAAGAATCAATAGAAACTGCTGCTACTCGGATATCTCACTTGTAACAAATAAGTACAACGGGTCTCCCGTGTTTGTCCTCCATCGAAACATGTCTTGAACATTAGAGTCGGTTTTAAGACTCTCAAAGTCATAGCTTGATTTCCAGTCGTTATGGATAGTTTCCAACGAGTAGTATGGCGTTATAACGGAAATTTTCTTCACCTTATGCGTAGGTTCTTGATATCTACTGAAATACTCGTTGAAATAGCCAATTAGTTCCGATAGCGTATCGATCGGAACTAAGTACCAAGAGTCAAACGCTTCAGCAAAATGCTCAAAGTAGACGGTGCAACGTATTGCAATAGGCGGAGGCGGACTCATGGTGAATACAAGAAAGAAATAATTTTAATTGTATTACAGATATGAGAAGGAAAAATGTAATGTTGCGAGAAATTGAGTGTATGTATTTATAGTGTAAGAAAATCTAATATTGTAGGTAAAATTATTAAAAAGAAAAGTATCACGTAGGGCTTACACGTGACTCCTCCCCCAATTAGTCCAAAATGACACTTCCTTTTGAAAATTAGACCTATCATAGAGTGACACACATGATTAAGGTACAATTATAACTATTTTCCATTGTAGTTGCAAGAGAAGGAAGTCAGGATGAAGAGGGCGGCTAATTTGTTGATGGGGGAGCATAACGGCTTACGTTTTGAAGTAACTAGAAACACCGAGACATGGATCAAAAGTTTGCGGGATTCTCGTCCCATTGACATTTCTGATGATTAGTTCATTATCTTGATAAATAATCAAACCTTTTTTGGATAACATGTGGTATTTTGGGGGATGATTATGGTTTGGAATTCATATAATTGATGCCCCATTTATTTTTCTAGACAATGGCATGCATGCCATGTGTTCTCTAAGTGTGTAAGATGATGTTTAACATACATTTTGTTATGTAGTTAGTAACTTTATCTTTTGAAACAATTATTTTAATGATTATCAAGTGTTATTTTACTAATGAGTAATTAAATTTTTAGTATCAATTCTCACAAAATATAGCAGTTTGAGTCTTCCTAAGAACTAAGATTCTTATACACCCTCCGGTCACTATTATAAGCAAAAATAAACATTTTAGGTTCATTCATTAAATGATGTATGTAGTCTTTATATAACACCCATGATGTGGCTTTCGATATCCCGCCAGTTGGATACGAAAGGTTCCCGCCAGTTGGAACGGGCACTATCCGCAAGGATGACCCCACGTTAATAAGAGGAACCGAATCACATCGGAATGAGAGGGATCCGGAGGCCGTGTAGGTATGGAACTACATGGTTGAAGGAAGGCTTATAAGAATTGTTAGGTACTACTCATATCAACAAGATGCATCTTCTTTTCGGTAGCCCATTCCATAAGAACTCCACAGTTAAACGTGCTTGGCTTGGAGTAGTACTAGGATGGGTGACCTACCGGGAAGTTTCCCGGTAAGCATGTGAGTGAGGACAAAGCATGCTGAAAAGACTCGTGTTGGTTTGTGGGGTTAGTCGGCAATCCTGAAAGCAGTCTGGATGTTACAAAATGGTATCAGAGCAGACCTCTCCCAGTACGGTGTGGTTCGGGGACGAACTAGGCGGAAGCTGGTGGGCATATAACACCCACGACGTGGCTTTCGATATCCCGCCAGTTGGATACGAAAGGTTCCCGTCAGTTGGAACGGGCACTATCCGCAAGGATGACCCCACGTTAATAAGAGGAACCGAATCACATCGGAATGAGAGGGATCCAGAGGCCGTGTAGGTATGACTACATGGTTGAAGGAAGACTTATAAGAATTGTTAGGTACTACCCATATCAACAAGATGCATCTTCTTTTCGGTAGCCCATTTCATAAGAACTCCACAGTTAAGCGTGCTTGGCTTGGAGTAGTACTAGGATGGGTGACCTACCGGGAAGTTTCCCGGTAAGCATGTGAGTGAGGACAAAGCATGCTGAAAAGACTCGTGTTGGTTTGTGGGGTTAGTCGGCAATCCTGAAAGCAGTCTGGATGTTACACTTTATTATAGACTACATACATCATTTAATGAATGAACCTAGAATGTTGATTTTTGTTTATAATAGTGACCGGAGGGTGTATATGATAATCTAATAGTGACCGGAGGGTGTATATGATAATCTTACCGAGACTAACTTCCGTTCTGTGAGAATCTTTTGAATAACTTAGATTCTTAACTTAGATTTTTACATTTATGGCCGTTAAAAATTAATATTTAATTAATATTTTGTTAAAAATTTCTATTTTTTTTTGGGGAGAGATGTTTATAATATTCTACATATTTATGCACAATTTCATTAAAAAACACAAAAATGGAATATGAGTTGACTTAAAAGTATGGACCAAAAGTGGTAATTAAAAATTTTATACAAACTAAAAGTCAAAGAAAAATTTTAGAGAGCAAAAATTTATAGATAACAAAGATATATTTATAGTGGGCAAAAATACATTTAACCCAAGACTAAATTAGATTGTAGCCATAAAAAACAAAATTTTGGTTAACGAGTGTAACCAGATTAAGTTTATCCTAGTGTAAAAATTTAATTACAACTAAATGGACTACAATTTGATTATGCCAAGAGATTGTCCAATGTCCAGCGTGAACTATCGAAAATAACACCCATGAACAGTAGTTAACACTCCATTAGATGGGACTTGTTGGATTGATATCCTGTTGCTCTATCTGTAAAGCTAACACATCATTACAAATTTAAAATAAACAATGTAAGTTTTTTTTTCCTAGATTATCCTCCGTAATATGTAATTTACCCCTTCATGATATCAACAAATCAAAATGTAATATACATAGCAATATTAAATGTTAAATAAAAAACTCAATTTTTTCTGGAAAAAAGTCAATTTTAATCATAAGGTAACTTTTAATACTTTTATTTTTTATTTAAGGGTTAATAATGTGTTTGGTCCCTTTAAATGTACCAATTTGTTGTTTTAGTCCCTCTAAAATATTCCTTCAACTTTAGTCTCTCTAAAAAATTTCTTCAACTTTTACTCCTCCAATTTTTTTTAATATTATAAGACTCTCTCAAAAAATAATTAGAATTTTTTACCAAAAACATGAATTAAATATGAATTTTAATATTTTTGGTGGTAAAGAATTCAGATTTAATTTATGTTTTGCTAAAATATTCTCGTTTTTTTTGGAGTGATTTTTATAATATTATATACATTTCTACACAATTTTATTAAAAAAATACAAAAAGTTACTTAAAAATAGTGACCAAAAGTGTTGGTTGAAAATTTTATAGGGACTAAAAGTTGAAGAAATTTTTAGAGGGATTAAAACGAAAAAATTGGTATATTTATAGGGATCAAAAACCTATTTAACTCAAAAATAAAAGTATTAAAAGTTACCTTAGTATTAAAATTGACTTTTTTTTTATAGAAAAAATTGGCTCATTTACTTGACATTTAATGTTGTCTATGTATATTACATTTTGATTAGTTGATATCATGAGGGGTAAATTACCCCATAATCAAGAGGTGATAATGTCTCTTCGTCGACATTTATACCCAAATTTTATTTTATCTGATTCATTGAACACTGATATATCTACATTATTCGTTCAATGAATCTGTAAAAACAAAATTTTGGTTGATGAGTGTAACTAGATTAAGTTTATCCTAGTATAGAAATTTAATTACAACTAAAAGCACTGAAATTTGATTATGCCAAGAGACTATCCAACGTGAACTATCGAAAATAACACCCATGAACAATAGTTAACACTCCATTAGTGTCTTACCTTCATTAAATGCTATGGGACTTGTTGGATTGTTATCATGTTGCTCTATCGGTAAAGCTAAAACATCATCATTACAAATATAAACAATGTACTACATGTCTCCCATGCCATTATAAGTTATTATTATTATTATTATTATTATTATTATTATTATTATTATTATTATTATTATTATTATTATTATTATTATTATTATTATTAACTAATTTTTTTAAAATAGGTTTATTCAATCACCCGGCCCCTTAAATTTATTGATTGTCTCAATTTTGTCCTCTAACTATAATTTGTACCAATTTGGTCCCTTATGTTTTGCTTTGTTACTAGTTTTAGTCCTTTCTGTTAGTTTCTCTCAAAAAAACGTTAACAGAAAGAACTAAAACTAGTAACTGAGCAAAACATAGAGGACCAAATTGGTACATAAGTTAACGTTTTTTTGAGAGAACACTAACATAAAGGACTAAAACTAGTAACAGAGCAAAACATAGGGGACCAAATTGATACAAATTACAGTTAGAGGACCAAATTGAGACAATCAATTAATTTAAGGGACCGGGTGATTGAATAAACCTATTTTAAAACAATTAGTTAATAAAATCAAACTTTTCAGTCCTTCTTACATTTTCCTTTAACATTTTAGGGACCAAAAGTGTTGATAGAAATATTTATCGTGACTAAAAATTTTGATGAAACATTTGACAATGACTACAAATAAATTTATGAATATTTATAGAACCATTTAATTAATTAACCATAAAAAATCTTGAACATTAAAAATTGCTAAACTGAGATATAAAGTTGAACCAATATAAAATGGGAATTAGTCACTTTAATCCCTGAATAGGAAAGGAATCGTCACTTTAGTCCCTGAATGCAGATAAATTGCAAAATAGTCCCTGAATGTAGACTCTGTTAGTCAATTTAATCCCTGAATGCAGACTCCGTTGGTCAATTTAGTCCTAGAATGTAGACTCCGTTAGTCACTTTAGTCTCTGAAATTAAACATAGACTTGCTATTAGATGGGTGGCAAAGAAAAACTAAACAAGGACTACAAAATAAAATATAAAGTAATTATTTCAAAAATAAACCTTATTGACCGTAGCCTTTTTCCAATTCTCATATTTTACACATATAACCCACTCCACTTACTTCCATTCTACTCACTTCCATATTTTGCACCACTTGCTCACTCAAGAAATGGATCTCAACCATTATGTTGTTGTACCTGAAATTGCACAAGACACCAATATGTGAGTGTTGATCTTAAGTATATGATATGAAATTAAGAGATTACACACAAACCTGTTCAAAACTAACTTAGAATATTCGTTCTTTGTTTGTTGTTATGTAGGAATGATAACAGAACTCCAGTTATGGGTGATAACTTACATTTTTCTTCAAACAAAACCGACCAGATCAATGTAATCACAACATCTTCCTATCTAGTCATCAAATTTTCAAATGTTTGCTCTTGTATTTTGAAATATTAGTGATTCAAATGGGTTTATTTCTGTTTTTTCGATGCAGGTGAACTATGGACGGACAACTTCATTCCATGAATCACAAATGCCTGATGCTACTTCAAAGGAAATCACTCTAAACGATGTTATGGATGCTGTTCAGGTTGGTTTGTTTAATAAAAACCTAACTTTTGTGACATTGAATGTTTTGCTGCTAAATGATATTCATGTTCATATTCTATTTTCTATCTTACAAGGTTCCTAATTTATTATTATGATACATCATGTTACTGTTAATAACAAAACATGTTCACCTATGTTCAAATGCTCACTATTCGAATCGGTAGTCCTGAGCTTGTTCAGAAACAGATGAGTGATGCTTATATTCAAAGCCTTCATAATGTTAAACTTGAAACACCTGCATCAAGAAATGTCATGAACACATCAGGTTATTCCCTTGATGTTCAGGACAATGGTGGAAAAAGGAACAACCCTTCAGTTGTGGCTAAAGAGGTGGAAAAATTGAAAAACTTCGGGACCATTAACATCTCAGACAACACTGAGGAAGAACGTTCCAACTTCAACAAGAGAACCACACCCAGTACTAACTTTGTGCGCAGCGGCAGTCAATGTAAGAGACAGAACACGGCTAAAGAAGCAGTTAAGGGACATGAACACGGTGCTGATACTACAAACGTACCATTTAGTAGCGACTATAGAAGGCGGTTTAACCCTGAGGTGAATTTTTTTCGAAATACTGTAATATTTTTGGTGAATGATGTATTCTATGTAGAAACTAAATTTAATACTTTTATATGGTTTAAGACTAACACTTAATTTTCAACTCAAAGAAATGATCACAACTTCATCTATAATGCCTAGAAAGTTGACTTTCACACCTTCACATGGAGAAGGAGGATCAAAAGGTAAGGGCTGTCTTGGTGTTTGTTCACATGGAAATATGAAAGCCAGCCCGAAATCCGTCGGCGTCAAGCGACATTCACCTGCTAAGAGAACCAAAACTAATGCTGCGGTGGGTAGGTCTGCTTCATTCAGGAACACTATCGGCCAGGTTGTACCTAAGGTAATGAACCACACCATTACATTATAACGATAACCACTTAATAATGTTAACTATTTTCTAAATAACGACAACTATATTAACGCTTATCTTTAATTTTATCAGCATTTTAGGTGTGCCGTAAAGACCACACCAGACATGAAGCTAGACCAAACTGAAGTTCGCATCTGTGCATATGTGTTCTAGGAACAATTTGACCCAAGGCTAGAATTCTTGGCCATGATAAAGCATTCACATTATATTATCAATTGTTGGGACAACACATAACAAAACTTATATGTTTGTATTGTAGAGATATCATTTTCAAGGTTGGCAACAATGAATATTCTAGAGCTGATTTCGAGTGCATGTGCCCTGGAATGTTAGTTTCAAGTGAGGTAATTTTAACAACTACAAATAATAAGAAATCTATCTTATATGTCTCATGGTTTTTCTTAGTAGCATATATCAGGTATGAGTGTGTTGATGCAAATATTATATTTTTACTAGGTACTACTAATGATGGCTCTTAAAGTCACTACGACACAAAAGACCGCTTTGAGTCAGACTTTGTGGTGTATGCTACCGCAGTTCGCGGTAAAAAGCCTCAAACATTCGTAACATGTTTATTGTTCTATAAATTTTATAAATATTTACAAATAAATGACTTTATGTATACATTTATGCAAAAATAGGAGGATGTACTTAAGGGAACTTCCGTCGAGGACTTACACATTTATTATGGAGCCGATTGGATGGGCCGTTTTGATCGCTTAAAACTGGTAATATTCAAGTGTAAATGTCATTAATTAATTTTTGAACTATTTTACATCTTTCAAATATTACATAACTTAGCAACATATTTTTTTTCCATAATGTGTAGATATATGTACCAATAGAAGACTAGTATGACCATTGGTTTCTCATGGCCGTTTCACTAGACAAGCATGAGATATTTAATTGACTCTCACTTGAAGGACGGGGCTATACCTAAAAGGAGGAGCATGATTAGCAAAATTGTAAGTATGCCATGGGTTTATATTAAGAAGTGTTGAAATGTTTATGATGTTGCAATTTTTTGTACATAATATACTTGACTCATTAATTTAATCATTAGGGAGCTACCTTGTCTAAGTTGATTGAGGTGGTGTATGATGGAAACTACTCATTTTGCTTGTTGATGGACTTCCAGTTTTGGGAAATTACTGATGCTAAGGGAATACCCAATTATGGGACTAGGTATAATATTTAACTTAGCATGTCTCGCCATATATGAAAATAAATTGAATTCTTTGTGTGGATTTTAAATGCAAATTGAATAATAACAATATTAATGTACACCAAAGTTAATGTAAATTCATTTCATATGGCAGTGACAACTCGGCTTTGCGGGTGGCCGAGTGGCTCAACATGCAGAACAATTTCGCTACCGTTTTGGTTGGAGTGGTATGAAAATTACAGTTTTGTTTAGTTTATAGTGACTTATGCTTTCAATGAACTGATTTATTATGTTTAACATTTTCAAATAGCCGATCGAGAATGTCGTAAGGATGATGGTGACCATGAGATTGTTGATGGGTAGCCACAATGAAGTGAACAATGAGCTCATCAAGAACTCTAGGAACTAATGGCAGATTATGACTACTCCAAATGATCAAGATGCTTGAATCTGGCCTATATGATCATCACCTATTTTGGAACATAGTCTCCCATTTTGGACACAACTTTGGTGGTTATTTGTAATGTATTATTATGCACGATGTTGTCTGTAATGCTTCAATGCATGTCATTGCTCTGTAGCCATAATGGCCTTTTTTGGTGTTGATGCGTTATGCATGTCATTGGGCCAATATTTTGGGTACTGCCTCTGTATGGCCAATGAACCAATTAGACATGCTTGGATTTCTTGTTTAATGCAAAACAATCTAAATACGTATGATTCTATATTTAAATACAAATGTGTATTAATTTCACTGTGGTTAGAAAATATAGTCATATTTCTTTGTTCATGTCTAAAAACCTGGAATAGAATTATATTACAAACCTCATTAATCAACCTTCAGTAACGATACACTTTGACTAAACCACACAGATAAATACTCCTGCTTTTAGAATGATTTACATGACCAATGCTACTAAGCACATATGGTTAAAAGGATTGAACATACTTCAACATCTAGTTCCATCTAAATTAACAGCAAGCCATTACGAAAGTTCAATGGCTCCATACACACAACACAGATAAATCCTGTATTTTTTTGTAAGCATTACATGACCAAAATACTAAGCACAATTTTTTCAAAAAGGATTCAACTTAATTCAACATATATAGTTCCAACCAAATTTAAGTATGCCATTAGGATAATGCAATGGCTAACCACACGGATAAATCCTCGTGTTTTAAGTATGCATTACATGACAAAGCTACTAAGCATAAATAGTAAAAGGGATTCAACGTAGATCAACATATCTAGCTCCAACGTAGATTAACAGTAAAACATTATAATAATACCAGTGCGCAATCCAATCTAGTCACCTAGTACAACTAAAATTCAAGAAATGAAAACTAAAGATCAAATCAATGCAGACACACCAACTTCAAAAAATCAATCAACCCTGTAATGTAGATCCAAATTAGACACCATATACGCTTTCTTGAACACATATGGTCAGCCAAAAAGCCAACCCTTAAGAATAAATTCCATCCTACAGATTCACATTCAATTGTAATATGAGTATATATTTGTAGTAAAAATATAAATATAAATATAAATATAAACCTGATTATCATAAAAATAACAAGTACCTGTAACTGTAGCTTGTGCCGTACATATTCACTGATTAAACGTCATCACTTAAGCGTACTGACCCTGTTTGAAGGGAATTTTCTGGAACATATTCACCATCTACATCAAGTGTAGGACAAGATCGACTGTTGTGTCCAGATGCACCGCAAATCCCACATGTTTGTGTTCTACGTCGGTGACCCATTGCATTCCTGGCGCTAGCTCCACATGTAACACCTCGTTTTCCCAACATAAAAATTTCATTTAAAATCAGAGTATTTAATTCATAACGGAATGCCACACACTACTTTAACATCTCAAAACAGATAAAAATAATTATCCTTCAAAATCAACATCATGAAAAATCTTAAACTGTTGCAGCGGAAAATAGTTCAACATTTGAAAGTCTTGGCTCGCAGGCCTTATTGGAAATTCTCATAAATTAGTTCATAAAAGAAACACGTAAGGAATAGAAGTAAAAGCAAGCCCCCATCCCGTTACGTATCAGAGAACCTAGACACCAACTGAGAGTCCACTCATGAACGCCTCTAATCTTTATTACCTGCACATTACCCACGGTCGAGGCAACATATACGCAGAAGGGGTGAGATTTCATAATCAATACATTAAGAATATAATCCAATAAAATGCATTTAACAACTTAAACATTAATAACATATCAACAATTAGCATATTTTTCATTTCATAACAAATACAATCATCAAATACCATTACTAATTTTCATCACAAATCATAGTCAACTTAACACTTAACTTGACGACACAACTCATCTTTGACCATGCAACTCTATCAACTCAACAACAACTTAACAACACAACTCTTCTTTGACCATGCAACTCTATCAACTCAACAACAACTTGACAACTTAAACATCATGAACTTCTTGATATGCAAATGCATGTGGTACCAATCAACAACAAAGTGAGCATAATAGGCTCTTCAACGTGTGAGCACAAAGGCTGTCGGGCCTAAAGCCCCCAACTTTAATGAGCACAAAGGCTGCCGGGCCTAAAGCCCCCAACTTTAAAGAGTATGCAATGAACTCCACTTCCAACAACTTAGACAACAACATAAACAACTCATACGACTCATAATCATGGACCACTCCTTGAATTCTACAACATAGACCGACTCATGCAACTTCAAGACACTAACAGTCAAAAGCAGGGAACAGCAGCAAGATACAACATTTAATAACATTTGAATGCGTTAACATCATCTAAGGTATGAATTACATCAACATAAATACCATAAAGCATCATTATAACATTCATGCAACCACACTTCTAATCTCAGTCACCTGAACAGACTGCAGGGTCTATAAAAACATCCTAAACAGCTCTCTTACTTAATTCTAAGGCCAACTCAAGACTACACGTGCGAAGGGATCGCATCGGGACAATTTTGGGCAACTAACAGCCTAACTCGCAGTGGCGAGTAACTCTGCTCGCAATGGCGAGCAAAGCGTGCATTCTGGGTTCCTAAGTCCTTACTCGCAGTGGCGAGTTATTCTGCTCGCAGTTGCGAGCTTACAGGTCACTCGCAGTTGCGAGTTGCATTGCTCGCAGATGCGAGCTCTGGGTTCTAGCTCGCCGTTGCGAGTGTTCTTGCTCGCAGATGCGAGCGATGAATGTCAGTACGGCCAGAAACCTAAAAATCACAACTTTTCACCTATATTCATGATTCCTTCATCCAAATAGCATCTAATTATCATCTTAAGTCATATCTAAGGTCTGTACACTAATTTTGCATCAATCTAACATCTGTTCTTGATTCATTCATCAAAATTGATCCTAAACCTAATTCTTAATTCTCCCCAAAACGTAACCTAATCATGCTAAATTCATCCTATAGAATTATACCCTTAATAATATTGAAAATTAGTCTCACCCTTACCTGATAATAGCAGAATCGCAGCCCTCCTTTGGTTCTTCTCTCTTTCTGACTTTTCTCCAAAAACGTGTACTACTTTTCCTAACTTATGTCCGTCTATTTATCTCTCCTTTTTACTCTTCTCACTACTAATTGCTCATCTCACCACGCAGCCCAATCTTTAATATTTTTATTTTATTTCTCATATCTTATTTTATTTAATAATAAAATAAGTCACACCAACATAACAACTTCACAACATCAATATACTTCACGTCATTCTAGAAAATCACATAATTTATATATAAATCATGCAAACTATTTAAATTCTTTAATCATATAAATATATATATAAATAAATATATAAATCCTCATTAAATTAAGTAAATAATTAAGACTGGCGTTACAACTCTCCCCAACTTATAGAATTTTCGTCCTCGAAAATTTACCTCAAGCAAACAACTCTGGGTAAGACTCCATCATCTTACTCTCCAGCTCCCACGTCAAGCTTTCACCAGTAGTGCCGCTCCAAACAACTCTCACTAGAGGTATTTCTTTGCCTCTCAACGTCTTCATTTTGCGATCATCAATCCTCAAAGGTAAAGTCTCCACCGTAAGGTTGTCTCTAACTTGCACGTCATCACTCTGAATCGCATGGGACGGGTCTGGAACATACTTCCTCAGCTGCGACACATGAAACACATCGTGCAAATTCGATAAATGCGGTGGTAAGCCAACTCTATAAGCCACCGTGCCAATTCTCTCAGATATCTGATAAGGACCAATAAACTTTGGAGTCAACTTCTTTGACTTCAATGCACGACCAACACCGGTCGTTGGGGTAACTCTCAAGAACACATGGTCTCCCTCTTGAAACTCAAGGTCTTTCTTACGCTTATCATGGTAACTCTTCTGTCGACTCTGCGACGCTTTCATCTTCTCTTGAATCATTTTCACCTTCTCAGTAGTCTGTTGAACAATTTCTGGTCCTAGAACCACACTTTCACCGGTCTCAAACCAACACAACGGAGTCCTACACCTCCGACCATACAAAGCCTCGAAAGGTGCCATCCCAATACTTGAATGATAGCTGTTATTATAAGTGAACTCTATCAACGGAAGATGACTATCCCAAGTTCCACCTTGCTCAAGTACACAAACTCTCAACAAGTCTTCGAGTGACTGAATTGTTCTTTCCGACTGACCATCTGTCTGAGGATGATAAGCCGAACTCAATCTCAACTTAGAGCCTAAAGCCTCTTGCAAACTCTTCCAAAATCTAGAAGTAAATCGTGGGTCTCTATCTGACACAATGCTCGAAGGAACACCATGCAGCTTCACAATGTCTCGAATATAAATATCTGCCAACTGAGCCACAGGAAAACTAATATTAATCGGAAGGAAATGTGCCGACTTCGTCAATCTGTCAACAATCACCCAAATTGCGTCATTCCCTTTAGGAGTATTTGGCAAACTCGTCACAAAATCCATGGATATACTATCCCATTTCCATTCTGGTACATCTAACGGTGTCATCAACCCAGCAGGTTTCTGATGCTCTACCTTCGACTTCTGACAAATCAAACAAGAGTACACAAATTGTGCCACATCACGTTTCAATCCTGACCACCAAAACAGCTTCTTTAAATCATGATACATCTTTGTAGCTCCCGGATGAATGCTCAAGCTACTCCTATGACTCTCTTCCAGAATCATCCTTTTTATCTCATCATTGTCTGGAATACAAATCCTACCTCGGAACCTCAACACACCTTGATCATCGACTTTAAAGTCACCATCTTCAGTTTGATTACTAGCAACCAACAAGTCCACAAACTTAACATTAACCTTCTGTGCATCTCTAATACTTTTCAAGAAATCGTTATCAATTTTCAGCATTCCTAACTTAACGCTCCGAGACGACATTTCACAAACTAAGCTCATATCTCTAAACTGTTCAAGTAATTCAAATTCCTTCACCATCATAGCAGACATATGTAAACTCTTCCTACTTAAGGCATCCGCAACAACATTAGCCTTACCCGGATGGTAATTCAAACTAAAGTCATAATCCTTCAACAATTCGAGCCACCGTCGCTGTCGCATATTCAATTCTTTCTGATCAAACAAATACTTCAAGCTCTTGTGATCACTAAACACCTCGAATCTCGAACCATACAAGTAGTGTCTCCAAATCTTAAGGACAAATACGACTGCAGCTAATTCAAGGTCATGAGTAGGATAGTTTCGTTCATGAGTTCTCAACTGTCTTGATGCATAAGCAACAACTTTACCATCTTGCATAAGCACACCGCCTAAACCCGATTTGGACGCATCACAATACACCGCAAAAGGTTCATCAGGTTTTGGCAAAATCAAAACTGGAGCCGTCGTCAAACGCTTCTTCAATTCATTAAAACTGTTCTCACAATGAACATCCCACACAAAGGTTTTACTTTTACACGTCAACTGAGTTAACGGAAGTGCCAACTTAGAAAATCCTTCTATAAATCTTCGATAGTATCCTGCCAAACCCAAAAAGCTTCTAATTTCTGTAACTGACTTAGGAGTCTCTCATTGTGATACTGCTTCAACTTTAGATGGATCGACTGCAATACCACTACCAGAAATAACATGGCCCAGAATACTTACCTCGTTCAACCAGAATTCACACTTAGACAATTTAGCATACAACTTCTTCTCTTTCAGCACTTGCAAAACGATTTTCAAATGTTCTGCATGTTCTTCTTCTGTCTTAGAGTAAATCAAAATATCATCGATGAACACAACCACAAAGCGATCCAAAAATGCATGGAAAATGCGATTCATATACTCCATAAACACGCCAGGCGCATTACTCACACCAAAAGGCATCACCTTATATTCATAATTGTAACGCCCCATTTTTATTCTATTATTTTTAGTGGATGTTTGAGTGTTTTATATAATTTTATATGATTTATTTGGTATTTGATGTGTTGTATATTATTTAAATGAATATGGCTTTATTATTTGTGGAAATATTAGGAGAAATAAAAATAGGAGTAAAATATTAATATTTTGGTTAATGGGAGTTAATTAGTAATTATGAGAGTTTAGTGGGAGTTAAATGAAAAGAAAGAAGTTATATTTTTGGGAGAAAAAGAAAGAGAAGCAGAGATAAACAGTTTCACGTACAAACAATAGAAAAACTGGTTTTTGGAGAGAAAAAGGAGAAGAACCAAGAGAAAGCTAGGAGAAGAGCTAGGAAGAGAGAATCCAATCGTTTTTGCAGTAGAATTTGCTGAGATAAGGTAAGGGTGGGATTCCTTTCAATAATCATGGTATATAATTTGAAAATTGATGAATTTGTTGTTCTTGGTTTTTAGGGTTTGAGAAGTTATGTTAGATGTTGAATTATGATGAAACTTGTTGTTGAATTGCATGTTTCTATGTTGTTTTGGTTGCTAGGTTGTATATGGAACCTATAAACATTGTTCTAATTCATTTTGGGTGATTAGGGGATCAAAAATTGGGTTTTGGAGTGAAAACTGGTCTGTTCTCGTAAATCTGTTCATGTCCCATCGTAGTACGATGCTGGGAAATCGTACTACGATTTTTCCAGCAGCAAACAAGAATTTTTCAGTGTATCCCATCGTAGTACGATGCATTCCATCGTAGTACGATGTAATAGTGACAGCATTCCCCTGTTTCGTGTTCTTGCATCTTTTTCACCCGTTTCTGCTTTGAACTGGCCTTAGGTGTAAACATGAAAGTTGTAGATTTTGAGTTATGATAAAAATAGTCCAAGTGGATCTTCAGAAAACTTTAAGAAAACTTAGCATAACTAATCCCAAGTTAGTCCAAAAACATATGGTTGGTTTCCCAACTTCAAACTTAAGTGTTAGGGACTTAGTTGAGGTGTTTTATGGGTATTTGGCTTATGTTCTATTGATCAAAACTTAATTGCTTTTGGGGGATGTTTTAGATTCTGAGATGAATGTAATTGATTTATATATATATATATATATATATATGCTATGTTGTTGATTTCCGTTGTTGATGTCGTTGTATCATCTGATGTCGAAGTTGGGGAGTGTGTCATAATTGTTGTAGGCACATATGTTGTTGTTGTAGTCGTTGTTGAAGTTGTATGTTGATATACACAAGTCGAGTCCATATGCATACTCATGTTCTGTTGGGGGCTTATGCCCTGGAATGTTTATCATTCAAATTGTTGGGGGCTTATGCCCTGGAATGTTTATCATTCATCTGTTGGGGGCTTATGCCCTGGGATGCTTTAACCATCCAATTTGTTGGGGGCTTATGCCCTGGAATGCTTAGCATTCAACGCGCGTAGATTGGTACCACCTGCATGATGCATTAGTTGTTGTTGTCGTAGCATTGTTGGGTTGTTGTTGTCGTTGTAGCATTGTCGAGTTGTTGTCGTTGTCGCATTGTCGAGTTGTCGGTGTCGTTGTGGATAACGTTGTTGTTGTTGTTGTTGCTGTACCTTGTTGCTGAAAATAATTATGTCGTTGCCTATGTGTTTATTTAAATACATTATTAATGATGCCTGTTGTGATATGCTTTGTTGTTTTCATTAATTTGATGAATTATATATTATTATTATTGGATAAGTTTTTCACCCCTTCTGCGTATATGTTGCCTCGACCGTGGGTAATGTGCAGGTACTGATGACTTGTAGGTTTGGTCGGCTCAAGTGTCTAGGGCTCTGATACATACTAGGATGGGGAAATCGTTGCGAATGTCTTCTCATTTCTTTTATGTATCACATATTTTGGAAAAGACTTGCTATTAGAGTTTATCGTTGTTGAAAATAAAGTTGATTTATGTTGGGGCCTATGTGCCAAGATTTTCATTGATGTTGAATTTTGGTTGAAACTATATTTTTAAAGAATTATTCCGCTGCGGTTTATTAAGATTCTTTATGTTGGTCTTAAATAAATAGATATTTTCTATTTATGAATTTTTGAAAAGTAGTGTGACACTCCGTTGTGTGATTACTCTGATTATAATAATTAATATTACGTTGTTGGGAGAACGGGGTGTTACAATTGGTATCAGAGCAGGTCGGTCCGTCCGGCCAATTAGTAGAGTCGTGTCGAGCCTAGTAGTGTTGTGTGACAATTTTGTATTGTCCTAGTTGTCCTGTTTGTTGTTTGTTGTGTAACCCTTCGTATGAACTGGTTGGAGTACAACCATGTTCATATTAATTGTTATAGTAAGTCGGTGTATTTTTCTTCTGTTGAAGAAGAAAGTGGAGCTGAGTTCTTGACTACTAAGCAGTTAACGTGTGATGGAATTCCGATGTTTTCTTGATGGCGTATTTGTCTGTGGAGAATCAGGCTGTGATTGATAGATTGCCCGTTGTGAATGAATTTCCTGAAGTTTTTCCTGACGAGATTCCAGATGTACCACCAGAGAGGGAGGTTGAATTTTCGATCGATCTTGTGCCGGGTACGAAGCCTGTGTCGATGGCTCCTTACCGTATGTCAGCCTCCGAGTTGGCAGAATTGAAGAAGCAGTTGGAAGAATTGCTTGATAAGAAGTTTGTAAGACCGAGTGTCTCACCTTGGGGAGCGCCGGTATTGTTGGTAAAGAAGAAGGATGGTAGCATGAGATTGTGCATAGATTACCGTCAGCTTAATAAAGTGACGATAAAGAATAGGTATCCACTTTCGAGAATTGACGATTTGATGGATCAGCTAGTGGGTGCACGTGTGTTTAGTAAAATTGATTTGAGGTCAGGTTACCATCAGATTAAGGTGAAGGATGAAGATATGCAAAAGACGGCCTTTAGGACACGGTATGGACACTATGAATATAGAGTGATGCCTTTCGGTGTTACTAACGCGCCTGGTGTGTTCATGGAGTATATGAACAGAATTTTTCATGCTTTTCTGGATAAGTTTGTTGTTGTATTTATTGATGATATCTTGATTTATTCTAAGACTGAAGAAGAGCATGCAGAACATTTGAAGATTGTGTTGCAGGTGCTGAAAGAAAAGAAGTTGTATGCAAAGTTGTCAAAGTGCGAGTTCTGGTTAAGGGAAGTAAGTTTCCTTGGCCATATTATTTCTGGTAGTGGTATTGCAGTGGACCCATCAAAGGTTGAAGCGGTATCACAGTGGGAGACTGCTAAGTCAGTTACGGAGATTAGAAGTTTTCTTGGTTTGGCTGGTTATTACCGTAGATTTATCAAAGGATTTTCGAGGTTGGCACTTCCATTGACTCAGTTGACTTGTAAAGGTAAAGCTTTTGTGTGGGATGCTCAGTGTGAGAATAATTTCAATGAGTTGAAGCGGAGATTGACAACGGCTCCAATTTTGATTTTGCCAGAGCCAGATAAACCTTTTGTTGTATATTGTGATGCGTCCAAGTTGGGCTTAGGTAGTGTGCTTATGCAAGATGGCAAGGTAGTGGCTTATGCTTCGAGACAATTGAGAATACATGAGAAGAACTACCCTACACATGATTTAGAGTTGGCTGCTGTGGTTTTTGTGTTGAAAATTTGGAGACACTATTTGTACGGTTCCAGATTTGAAGTGTTTAGTGATCATAAAAGTCTGAAATATTTATTTGATCAAAAGGAGTTAAATATGAGGCAGAGAAGGTGGCTAGAGTTGTTGAAAGATTATGATTTTGGCTTAAATTACCATCCGGGTAAAGCTAATGTGGTTGCAGATGCCTTGAGTAGGAAAACGTTGCACATGTCGGCTATGATGGTGAAAGAATTTGAATTACTGGAACAGTTTAGAGACTTAAGTCTTGTTTGTGAATTGGCACCTCAGAGTGTGCAGTTGGGTATGTTGAAAATTAATAATGATTTCTTGAAGAGTATCAAAGAAGCCCAGGAGGTTGATGTGAAATTTGTAGACTTGATGGGTGCTAGTAATCAGAATGCAGATGGTGATTTTCAGGTTGATGATCAAGGAGTGTTGAGATTCCAAGGTAGGATTTGTATTCCTGATAATAATGAATTGAAAAAGTTGATTTTAGAAGAAAGTCACAGAAGCAACTTGAGTATCCATCCGGGAGCTACAAAGATGTACCACGACTTGAAGAAACTGTTTTGGTGGTCTGGGTTGAAGCGAGATGTCGCGCAATTTGTATATGCTTGTTTGACTTGTCAGAAATCGAAAGTTGAACATCAGAAGCCTGCTGGTTTGTTGACGCCTTTAGATGTGCCTGAATGGAAATGGGATAGCATCTCCATGGATTTTGTGACTAGTTTACCGAATACTCAAAGGGGGCATGATGCCATTTGGGTTGTTGTCGATAGATTGACGAAGTCGGCACATTTTATTCCGATCAATATCACTTATTCAGTAGCTCAGTTGGCGGAGATTTATATTCATAATATTGTGAAGTTGCATGGTGTCCCGTCGAGTATTGTGTCGGATAGAGATCCGAGGTTCACTTCGAGATTTTGGAAGAGCTTGCAAGAAGCTTTGGGCTCTCAGCTGAAGTTGAGTTCAGCTTATCATCCGCAAACAGATGGTCAGTCGGAAAGGACGATTCAATCATTAGAAGATTTGTTGAGGGTGTGTGTACTTGAGCAAGGTGGAGCTTGGGACAGTCACCTACCATTGATAGAGTTCACGTACAACAATAGTTACCATTCGAGTATTGGTATGGCACCTTTCGAAGCTTTATATGGTCGAAGGTGTAGAACTCCTTTATGTTGGTTTGAGTCGGGTGAAAGTGTTGTGTTGGGACCTGAAATAGTTCAGCAGACCACGGAGAAGGTCAAGATGATAAGAGAGCATATGAAAGCATCGCAGAGTCGACAGAAGAGTTATCATGACAAGCGTAGGAAGGACCTTGAATTTCAAGAGGGTGACCATGTGTTCTTGAGAGTCACCCCTATGACCGGTGTGGGTCGTGCATTGAAGTCCAAGAAGTTGACTCCAAAGTTTATTGGTCCTTATCAGATATCTGAGAGAATTGGCACGATGGCTTATAGAGTTGGTTTGCCACCACATCTTTCGAACTTGCATGATGTGTTTCATGTGTCGCAACTTCGGAAGTATGTAGCGGATCCTTCACATGTTATTCCTAGAGATGATGTGCAAGTTAGAGACAACCTTACGGTGGAGACTTTACCTTTGAGGATTGATGATCGCAAGGTGAAGACGTTGAGAGGCAAGGAGATACCTCTAGTGAGGGTTGTTTGGGGAGGAGCAACTGGTGAAAATCTTACTTGGGAGTTGGAAAGTAAGATGCAGGAGTCATATCCTGAGTTGTTTGCTTGAGGTAATATTTCGAGGACGAAATTCTATAAGTTGGGGAGAGTTGTAACGCCCCATTTTTATTCTATTATTTTTAGTGGATGTTTGAGTGTTTTATATAATTTTATATGATTTATTTGGTATTTGATGTGTTGTATATTATTTAAATGAATATGGCTTTATTATTTGTGGAAATATTAGGAGAAATAAAAATAGGAGTAAAATATTAATATTTTGGTTAATGGGAGTTAATTAGTAATTATGAGAGTTTAGTGGGAGTTAAATGAAAAGAAAGAAGTTATATTTTTGGGAGAAAAAGAAAGAGAAGCAGAGATAAACAGTTTCACGTACAAACAATAGAAAAACTGGTTTTTGGAGAGAAAAAGGAGAAGAACCAAGAGAAAGCTAGGAGAAGAGCTAGGAAGAGAGAATCCAATCGTTTTTGCAGTAGAATTTGCTGAGATAAGGTAAGGGTGGGATTCCTTTCAATAATCATGGTATATAATTTGAAAATTGATGAATTTGTTGTTCTTGGTTTTTAGGGTTTGAGAAGTTATGTTAGATGTTGAATTATGATGAAACTTGTTGTTGAATTGCATGTTTCTATGTTGTTTTGGTTGCTAGGTTGTATATGGAACCTATAAACATTGTTCTAATTCATTTTGGGTGATTAGGGGATCAAAAATTGGGTTTTGGAGTGAAAACTGGTCTGTTCTCGTAAATCTGTTCATGTCCCATCGTAGTACGATGCTGGGAAATCGTACTACGATTTTTCCAGCAGCAAACAAGAATTTTTCAGTGTATCCCATCGTAGTACGATGCATTCCATCGTAGTACGATGTAATAGTGACAGCATTCCCCTGTTTCGTGTTCTTGCATCTTTTTCACCCGTTTCTGCTTTGAACTGGCCTTAGGTGTAAACATGAAAGTTGTAGATTTTGAGTTATGATAAGAATAGTCCAAGTGGATCTTCAGAAAACTTTAAGAAAACTTAGCATAACTAATCCCAAGTTAGTCCAAAAACATATGGTTGGTTTCCCAACTTCAAACTTAAGTGTTAGGGACTTAGTTGAGGTGTTTTATGGGTATTTGGCTTATGTTCTATTGATCAAAACTTAATTGCTTTTGGGGGATGTTTTAGATTCTGAGATGAATGTAATTGATTTATATATATATATATATATGCTATGTTGTTGATTTCCGTTGTTGATGTCGTTGTATCATCTGATGTCGAAGTTGGGGAGTGTGTCATAATTGTTGTAGGCACATATGTTGTTGTTGTAGTCGTTGTTGAAGTTGTATGTTGATATACACAAGTCGAGTCCATATGCATACTCATGTTCTGTTGGGGGCTTATGCCCTGGAATGTTTATCATTCAAATTGTTGGGGGCTTATGCCCTGGAATGTTTATCATTCATCTGTTGGGGGCTTATGCCCTGGGATGCTTTAACCATCCAATTTGTTGGGGGCTTATGCCCTGGAATGCTTAGCATTCAACGCGCGTAGATTGGTACCACCTGCATGATGCATTAGTTGTTGTTGTCGTAGCATTGTTGGGTTGTTGTTGTCGTTGTAGCATTGTCGAGTTGTTGTCGTTGTCGCATTGTCGAGTTGTCGGTGTCGTTGTGGATAACGTTGTTGTTGTTGTTGTTGCTGTACCTTGTTGCTGAAAATAATTATGTCGTTGCCTATGTGTTTATTTAAATACATTATTAATGATGCCTGTTGTGATATGCTTTGTTGTTTTCATTAATTTGATGAATTATATATTATTATTATTGGATAAGTTTTTCACCCCTTCTGCGTATATGTTGCCTCGACCGTGGGTAATGTGCAGGTACTGATGACTTGTAGGTTTGGTCGGCTCAAGTGTCTAGGGCTCTGATACATACTAGGATGGGGAAATCGTTGCGAATGTCTTCTCATTTCTTTTATGTATCACATATTTTGGAAAAGACTTGCTATTAGAGTTTATCGTTGTTGAAAATAAAGTTGATTTATGTTGGGGCCTATGTGCCAAGATTTTCATTGATGTTGAATTTTGGTTGAAACTATATTTTTAAAGAATTATTCCGCTGCGGTTTATTAAGATTCTTTATGTTGGTCTTAAATAAATAGATATTTTCTATTTATGAATTTTTGAAAAGTAGTGTGACACTCCGTTGTGTGATTACTCTGATTATAATAATTAATATTACGTTGTTGGGAGAACGGGGTGTTACAATAATGACCATATCGCATCCTAAAGGCCGTCTTCTGCATGTCTTCATCTTTTACTTTAATCTGATGATAACCCGACCTTAAATCAATCTTGCTGAACACACGTGCACCCACCAGCTGGCCCATCAAATCATCAATTCTAGGAAGTGGATATCTATTCTTTATAGTTACTTTATTCAGTTGTCGATAATCAATGCACAACCTCATACTTCCATCTTTCTTCTTAACCAACAATACCGGCGCTCCCCAAGGTGAAACACTCGGTCTAATGAACTTCTTATCTAGCAATTCCTCCAACTGTTTCTTCAACTCAGCCAACTCAAAAGCTGACATACGATAAGGTGTCATAGACGCAGGCTTCGTTCCCGGAACAAGGTCAATAGAAAATTCAACTTCTCTCTCCGGTGGTACATCAGGGATTTCATCAGGGAAAACTTCAGGAAAATCACACACCACCTGCAACTTATCAATCACTGCTTGATTCTCCAAAGATAAGGATGCCATCAAGGGAAACATCAAGATCCCATCGCGTTCTAATTGCTTCAGCTGCTTATTAGACAAAAATTCTGCTCCACTTTCCTCTTCAGCAGAAGAGAAACGCACCGACTTACTAAAACAATTAATGAGAACATGGTTGTACTCTAACCAGTTCATACCAAGAATTACATCCATTCCACTCAGAGGCAGAAAAACTAAATCAATCTCAAAATCACGATCAAACATAGACAAAGGACATCGTAAACAAACAAGAGAAGTAGTCACCGAACTCTTAGCTGGAGTTTCGACGACCATTTCTCCACTCATATCAGACACAGCAAGACCCAACTTAGAAGCACAATCAAAAGCAACAAAACAATGTGTAGCACCAGTATCAATAATAGCAACTAAAGGAGTATTGTTAATATAACAAGTACCTCTGATCAAACGATCCTCATTTTCAGTCTGAGTACCAGTCAAAGCAAACACTTTCCCTCTAGTCTGAGTCTTCTTCGGATTCGTACACTGAGACCCAATATGACCCTCTTCTTTGCAGTTAAAACACACAATGTCCGCATGCTTACACTCTGCAAGTGTATGTCCTTTACTGCCACAACGAAAGCACCGTTTAATATCCTTAGTACAAGCATTACTCTTATGGCCTTTCTCGCCACAAGTGTAACAAACAACCTCAGCACCAACATCCTTCTTATTTGACCTCCTCTCATCATTAGCTCTTCCTTTTCCTTTGTCAGCAGGAGCATTGTAAGGCTTTGGGCGACTTTGTTGGCCCTTACCCCTCTTCTCACTCATAATCTTATAATGAGCTTTGCTGTCATCTTCATAGATTCTGCATCTGCTCACCAAAGCAGAAAAGTCACGGATCTGTTGGTAACCAATGGCTCGCTTAATATCAGCACGCAAACCATTCTCGAACTTGATACACTTAGAGAACTCAGCATTGTCCCCAGTGTAGTGTGGATAGAACTGAGCCAGCTCCACAAACTTTGCTGCATACTCTGTCACCGACATGTTTCCTTGCTTCAGCTCAAGGAACTCGATCTCTTTTCTTCCGCGAACATCCTCAGGAAAATATCTGTTTAGGAACTCTCTCTTAAACACAACCCAAGTAATAACTGCATCATCCTGCTCTAGGGTAGGTTGGAGGCTCACCCACCAGTCATCAGCTTCCTCAGCCAGCATATGCGTTCCAAAACGCACCTTCTGATCATCAGTACATTGCATAACTCTGAAAATTCTCTCAACCTCCTTGAGCCACGTCTGTGCTCCATCAGGGTCGTACCTTCCTTTGAAGGTAGGAGGATGATTTCTCAGAAAGGTCTCCAACATTCTCACATCAGCATTCGCACCAACACCAGCATTTGGATGTTGTCCCACAGCTTGGGCTACAGCTTCCAAAGCAGCAGCAATCGCAGCATCATTTCTTCCAGCCATTCTAGTCCTCTTATAGCAAATAAGATTCGCAGCCTCCAGGTCTCTTCTCTGCACAACACACAACATTTAGAATATCATAATAGTGGTATTCCAACTCCTAAAGACACAACTCGACTCACTACTTGGCCGGAGGGACCGACCTGCTCTGATACCAATTGTAACACCCCGTTTTCCCAACATAAAAATTTCATTTAAAATCAGAGTATTTAATTCATAACGAAATGTCACACACTACTTTAACATCTCAAAACAGATAAAAATAATTATCCTTCAAAATCAACATCATGAAAAATCTTAAACTGTTGCAGCGGAAAATAGTTCAACATTTAAAAGTCTTGGCACGCAGGCCTTATTGGAAATTCTCATAAATTAGCTCATAAAAGAAACACGTAAGGAATATAAGTAAAAGCAAGCCCCCATCCCGTTACGTATCAGAGCACCTAGACACCAACTGAGAGTCCACTCATGAACGCCTCTAATCTTTATTACCTGCACATTACCCACGGTCGAGGCAACATATACGCAGAAGGGGTGAGATTTCATAATCAATACATTAAGAATATAATCCAATAAAATGCATTTAACAACTTAAACATTAATAACATATCAACAATTAGCATATTTTTCATTTCATAACAAATACAATCATCAAATACCATTACTAATTTTCATCACAAATCATAGTCAACTTAACACTTAACTTGACGACACAACTCATCTTTGACCATGCAACTCTATCAACTCAACAACAACTTAACAACACAACTCTTCTTTGACCATGCAACTCTATCAACTCAACAACAACTTGACAACTTAAACATCATGAACTTCTTGATATGCAAATGCATGTGGTACCAATCAACAACAAAATGAGCATAATAGGCTCTTCAACGTGTGAGCACAAAGGCTGCCGGGCCTAAAGCCCCCAACTTTAATGAGCACAAAGGCTGCCGGGGCTTTAGGCTGCCGGGCCTAAAGCCCCCAACTTTAATGAGCACAAAGGCTGCCGGGTCTAAAGCCCCCAACTTTAATGAGTATGCAATGAACTCCACTTCCAACAACTTAGACAACAACATAAACAACTCATACGACTCATAATCATGGACCACTCCTTGAATTCTACAACATAGACCGACTCATGCAACTTCAAGACACTAACAGTCAAAAGCAGGGAACAGCAGCAAGATACAACATTTAATAACATTTGAATGCGTTAACATCATCTAAGGTATGAATTACATCAACATAAATACCATAAAGCATCATTATAACATTCATGCAACCACACTTCTAATCTCAGTCACCTGAACAGACTGCAGGGTCTATAAAAACATCCTAAACAGCTCTCTTACTTAATTCTAAGGTCAACTCAAGACTATACGTGCGAAGGGATCGCATCGAGACAATTTTGGGCAACTAACAGCCTAACTCGCAGTGGCGAGTAACTCTGCTCGCAATGGCGAGCAAAGCGTGCATTCTGGGTTCCTAAGTCCTTACTCGCAGCGGCGAGTTATTCTGCTCGCAGTTGCGAGCTTACAGGTCACTCGCAGTTGAGAGTTGCATTGCTCGCAGATGCGAGCTCTGGGTTCTAGCTCGCCGTTGCGAGTGTTCTTGCTCGCAGATGCGAGCGATGAATGTCAGTACGGCCAGAAACCTAAAAATCACAACTTTTCACCTATATTCATGATTCCTTCATCCAAATAGCATCTAATTATCATCTTAAGTCATATCTAAGGTCTGTACACTAATTTTGCATCAATCTAACATCTGTTCTTGATTCATTCATCAAAATTGATCCTAAACCTAATTCTCAATTCTCACCAAAACGTAACCTAATCATGCTAAATTCATCCTATAGAATTATACCCTTAATAATATTGAAAATTAGTCTCACCCTTACCTGATAATAGCAGAATCGCAGCCCTCCTTTGGTTCTTCTCTCTTTCTGACTTTTCTCCAAAAACGTGCGTACTACTTTTCCTAACTTATGTCTGTCTATTTATCTCTCCTTTTTACTCTTCTCACTACTAATTGCTCATCTCACCACGCAGCCCAATCTTTAATATTTTTATTTTATTTAATAATAAAATAAGTCACACCAACATAACAACTTCACAACATCAATATACTTCACGTCATTCTAGAAAATCACATAATTTATATATAAATCATGCAAACTATTTAAATTCTTAAATCATATAAATATATATATAAATAAATATATAAATCCTCATTAAATTAAGTAAATAATTAAGACGGGCGTTACACCACACCCTTTGCTTCTTGAACAGGAAGAGTTCAGTATGCTATCCACCTCAACTGGAACATGTAAATTATCTGGTTCACCTTCTTCACCATACTTTGACTTTAGCCTACCAAGTTCATCCGTTAGATATTCTAGATATTTTTTATAATCATCGACATCCTTATATGATAGGTCGCAAACCTCCTTACTAAGATACACCAGATTTGCATGCCTAGCAACCAAATGAGAATCCCAGTAATGCGAACCATCATCGAAATTACCTCTAATTGACTCCTTGGCAAATATTGACCAACGATTCAGCACTAAAGACTTAGGAATTTCATCAAAATCAAGATATACTAGCACATCGATGATATGCTCACAACGAATTCCAATAGGTTCCATTCTAAGACAAGAACATGCAAATTCATCTTTCGATGGACTATGAGAAACACACCAAACATAACCTTCTTGTCTATATTTTGACATTAAATAAATTGTAAAACAAGACATATTTTGAGTATCTAATATAGAAATTAGTGCTACCTTGTTTATGACTTTTGGTACCATCTCAAATATTTCTTTAGTGAATTGATTTGAAGCAGACCTCTCAAACGACCTCAAATTAGTCTGTAACACCGCACTCCCATATTGAGAATTAAAATCAGCTTGGACTTCCTTGAAGCGGAAATATGAAACACACCTATGGAAGTGCTTAACAAAATCTGTCATATTCATCTTCGAGTGTATAAACAGACCCATATGGCTATGAAACACCTCACAACGAGATGTTGTTCTAATTCTTGCAAAGAAATTTCCCCGAATATGACTCGCTGCCCACATTTTCCTTTTCTCATATAGTTCATTTATCCATCTGTTCTCTTGAAGACCAAACTTTTCAACCATTTCATTCCAGAGATTTTCAAATTTCCAAACTTCATGATCACCTAGCATACGTCTTTTAAAAAATGGGATGAAATCAAGATTACCAATGTTGGTCATTGCATTTCGTAGGAGATGCCATGCACATAACCTATGATAACTCTTGGGAAAAATTTTCTTGATCGCATTCACCATCTGTTATTATGGATACGGGAGTCTTACCCTTCATTGCAACCAATAACTGCTCAAGCAACCACACATATGTCCTTTCAACCTCATTTGAAACAATAGCGGTAGCAAAAATAATTTTCTGGTTGTGGTGGTTAACACCAGAGAACACAACAAATGGACAACTGTACTTATTTTTCTTATAAGTTGCATCGAAAGCAAGTACATCACCAAAGACTATCACTCCAGAATAAGTTTTGCAGCCTACCATCTGCACCAACCGTATGTGCAACAAACATCAATGGATCTTTACGGCACAGATCTTTAAGATACGTAACGGCACCTTTAGCATCCGAAAACATCACTTTTCTTTGTCTTAGAATTTGATTGTGTAAATCCTTTTTCAGAAATCCTACCTTATCATACCCGCCAGCGGCATTTGCAAACGCACCAATCATTTGCGTAACTTTGATTCCGGCATTGCCAAAGTTGGTAACTTGAATCTTATCAGACTTAGTCAGCTTCATATGAGCAGCCAGCAATGCACAATGTTTCTCACTCAACATATCATGATTGTGATCAAAGGTGAAAATTGTGATGTACCAACGTTGAGTAATTATATCAATATGCACACGAAATTTGGCTTCACAACCACAGTTGGTTTCATGTTTCGAACCACGCTTGCGTTCCTCTACTGTTAACCCCCTGTCTCTCCTGAAACCTTCTAGATTGCACACAAATGTTTGTTGAAGAACATCTCCATTCTTATTTTTTATTACTTGACCTTTCCTCACAGCAAAACCGTTCATCTTTGCAAACCAACAGTAAAAATTGTAAGCAACCTCAAGACTCCTAAATAGCAGCTTCGAAACATCTTCATTTTGCAAATTATACATATCCATCTTGACAATATCGTCAACACTCTCTATTACAATTGATTCATCTTCACTTCGAACTGAAAATATTGACTCATCCACATCGTCAGAATTTCCGTCCAAATCCTCATCATCTGCATGTGAAATTTCCTTGCGATCAACGAAATAATCAACTTCATCGTATTCAGAACCTAAGAAAGCTTCATCACTTTCGTTTTCTTCTGCTGATAACTGACCTTCATCGTCACCACTATCTCCTTCACCGTCACCATCATTTCCTTCGCCGTCACCAGTATCATCTGCTTCACCGTCACCATAATCATCCCCTTCCGCATCAGCTTCATTCTCATGTCTAATCTCATCCATTGCTTGCTAAAAACATGGTATATAAAACTAGGTCAGATAATCCGACAAACAAATGGGTCACAACCACATCTTGTATATTTGTAAATGTACACTTACATAATAAGCTTCCATTACTTCATTTCCAGGTGAATCTACAACAACATTTGCATTTGATTCTATATGGGTGCTTTAACCTTCAAATATATACAATTTCTATCAAAAAATAAAATTCAAATTGATTATTTTCAAAACTGAGTAAAGGTTAAAGTTATACAAACTTACCACTTATTATCATTCAAGAAAGTGAAGTGATGCCAAAATTTGGATCAATTGAAACGGTTCCAAGCAAAAAATCGATTTTGAAATCTAATTCCCTGATCGATTATGTGTAGTTATGAAGAAATTGTGAAGGAAACTGTTGTTCTCGTTTCAGTGTAAAGGCAAGGAAAAGAGGAAAGGTATTAATTTTGAACTACCCAAAATGACCTTACCATTCAATTTGTATATGTGATTAATGTAATATTGATTACCTACATCAACAAGTAACTAATACTGTGTTGACCTACACATGCAAGTAAACAGAACAGCATAAAAAAAAACTTGTCAAAGCAGATCGCGCACCATGCAAGACCCACAAGCGTCGCGTACCTTAAACGGCGCCTGGACATATATATCATTTACACTTTTAAATAAAGAATATATATATATATATATATATATATATATATATATATATATATATTTTTTTTTTACGGAAAATTAGAGAATTGTTTTTTTTTTTTTACGCAATTTTGCTAACCGTTTTAGAAACTGATGCCATCGTTAATCGTTCACATTAACATTGAAATCACTACTTAACATTCTCCCCCCAACTAATTTTCAATTATCAATTATTAACTGGAAAACAATTCAATTATCAACTTTTTCAAACTCTAGGTAGACTTTCGACATGGAAGAAACTGAAAAAGAGAAGAATCATGAATCAATTCAATTGGAACATCACTTTTGGATCCAAGTATTTTTAAGAATCTATTAAATTGGAAGCATCACTCACTTCTCAATGGTATGAATTTTGAAGCTATACATAGGTTAGGATTTATGTTACTGTACTATGAAGGGAGAAGAAAGTTGGACGACGGTGTGAGTACAGAGCATATGATTTCATGAGTTTATTTTATTATTATTATTAATTGATAGAAGATATGTAAATTACACTAATACCCTTATATTTAATTGGTTGTTTAAAAGAAAGACTTGGGTTTTTAGTAAATTATAAGTGGGAGTAGGCTTGTTAACTTACTCCTTCATGTTTTTGGGTGGGAGTAAGTTAGCAACCTCATATATATATAGGGAAATGTTAACTTGTGCCCTTAAGGCACAAGTTTAGAAGCTAAATGTAGAAAGGGTTGTGTTAACTTGTGCCCTAAGGACACATGTTAAGAAATTCAAAAAAAGAAATGTTCCCTTAAACTTTGTGCATTCAATTCATTAAAACATTAAAGATTAAATTTAATGCACGCATTTCAATACATTATTTCTACATTTATCTTCTAAACTTGTGCCTTAAGGGCACAAGTTAACATTTCTCTTTCTTAACATGTGCGCTTAGGGCACAAGTTAACACAACTCAAAAAAAAAGGTAACAATACTTGCATAATATGACAATATGTTTTTGAGCTTGTCAAAGATATTGAAATAATATCTCAAATTAAATCGAAATGTGCGATAAATAACAAAAGTAGTCACGTTGTGGCTTTAATGCTTGGAAACAAATATATAATTATTTTTCAACTCTATTGTTATGCCTATTGTTATGCTTACGTGCAATAACATTTGTTGTTAATGCATCGCGAAATCAAAAAGTCAACACATACGTTTGGACAATCGTAGACATTAATGCAATGAACAGGAACACCAGAGACAGTAATGTAGGGTAAAACACCTGTCATGCCAACAATAAATAAAAGAATGTTACAAAAATATGATAAAAAATTGTGTAGATATTTTTTGGGTTACTTGTTGTTGTTAGATCATAAAAAATTGTGTAGATGATAAAGAAGAAAAATTGGAAAGGGTGTGAAAAATGACTTACCCTCGCTTGTAACAACAAAAATTATGAAAAACAAGATGATCAAAGCATAAATAAATTTGAGAATTATAACCATTTTTTTCTTTTCATGTAACAAACATAAAATAGTTTGATCATTTTATAAATAAAAAATCCCATAATTCATTAAGTTCAATTTAACACTTTTTAGCACTAACGAAGTTGTAAGAAACCATTAATAAATTTATTATTATTACTAAATGTCTCTTAAATATATTAATGTGCTAGTTTACCTCTTGTTGCCAACCAAATCATGAAGGGAAAATGGCAAATGGTGAAACAAAGATAAAATGAAAAGATTTAGAGAAATTCGAAGTCGATGCCAAATTTATTAAATTGGGAAAATTTAGAAAAATGTCTAATACTAATACTTAAGAAGAAATAAAATGTGAAAATCATACAAGGTTTGAGAGTCAATTAAGAATAAAAAATGGCAAAAACTTTATTTCAGTATACCTCTAATACATTTGTCTTACGACTATTGCCTTTTTTTGACACAAACAAAACTTATGGCATTTCATTAATAATAATAGTAGCAATACATCTTGGAATTACATCAAAAATATTGCGTGAAGCATGTGATAAAGCTGCCCTTGCAAGAGCATGAGCGCTTCCGTTTGCTTGACGCCTAGTAAACACAATTTCATGGTTGTTAAAATTTTGGAGTAAATTTCTGCAACTTTTAACTATTAACCCATACTCCGAATGATTCACCTTATTGGAATGCACATCATCAACTAACATCTTGCAGTCTGATTCAAAGATAACCCTATGACCCAATGTTGTGATTCACTTGAGACCTTGATGCATCCCCCAAGCTTCACTCTCCGCCGGAGACATAGAAGCTTTTACGACTATTGCCTTAAATGTGATTTTTTCAATTAAGCTAAAAAGAATGCTTACTTTATCCTTAATAAATGAATAAAAATAAAGATGAATATACCCATGAAACAAAATTAAATTTGACTTTACGGGTGTGGATATCCGCTCCTAAGTATCCTCAGGAGCAATAATGAACTCAAAAGTCATGTAGTTTTTCAAAATAAAAAAAATAAAAAATACTTGTGGGTTGATTCGTTTATAATGAAAAGAAAATGAGCGTCAAGATTGTTGTTCTTTTTAGAAAATGAAAAGGAGAATAGGATTGTTGACACCAAACATGACTACTTACATACAATTTATTCTTATTTCTTTTTAATTCAATCCTAATTTTATAGATAAGTATTTCATCGACAACAATATAAATCAAGTAATTCATACATTTTTTTTAAACTAAGACCAAATAATACCCCTATTAACCATAATTTTGAGATGGTGAATTTTGACCTACCAGCTTGACAATAACTGTCCTAATAAGCACTTACTAACTGAGTTTGATGGTAAAAAAACGACGATGCGTATATTTTATAACTTAAAAAGGACTAGAAATTTAATAAGCCCTCAAAGCCCAGTGGAATACTGCTGAGAATATGTTCAAAGCTTAAGGTACTACTTAGAAATTGGAAGGCTTGATTTTAACTACAAAAATAAAGAAGGAATTACAGCCATGGTGGACATGAAAGTCCACATCGAAGTGTTGATCAATATTTTCAAAAAGTTTCAAGTCATTAGAAATTGGCTACGGAATGGATCATACATTAATGCAACCACTTTTATCCCAGGATTATTCAACTACTCATATGTGTAGTTTTGTAATGAAGAAACAAATTTCATTTGTGATTGTGGCTCATTCCGTTTGCATAGTTGAAATGGTGGCAACCAGTGTTGTATCTTTTAGCAAAGTAATTGTTGAACTAAACATTGCTTGGTGTTGTAAAACTAAACATGCATTCTGATCACAAACTATGATTGATTTGAAAGTTTGTTGTACTTGTAGCATCTTCTTTACAACACTTTAATTTCTTATTGTTTGAATTAAGTTGAGATGGTTCAAAGGGTAGTGTAATCAATATGATCGGTTTGACTTCGTTAGATAACATCCTGAATTTTATTTGTTATGCTTAAATTTGCAATCATTTTAGACGAAGATGGTGATCTTCTTAACTTGTTATGGCATTTCTTTTAGGCACTGTACAAAATCTTTCATGGCAACTCTTTTGGCTAACATAATGTTAGAGTATTCTTATAAGATTCAAGGTACCTTCCATTGCTGGAGTCGTTCCCAAGAAAGGTTTTGGAATACAGCATTTCACAATCCAAACTTCAGATGCATTCGAGGTCAGGTTTCATCCTCTACCTTACATAGTTGATCCAGTTGGTTCAACTATTTCGTAGACATATGCATTCGGATCATAATTGTAATGATAGGATGGGAGCACTCCAGCTGCATTGACTTACTATTAGTGAAAATTGCTAGTTAGATCACTTTAGTTGCTAAGGGCACAACGCAGATGCATTCTGCAGGTTGTGATTCATGCTGAACCGCATAGAGAGGAGCAGGGCAAAGGGCTAATTCATATGTGGTATGTTCTCAAAAGAGTTCCTTGGTCGAAAATGGTGTATAAACTTCGCTAAATATTTAGTGATTGCAAATAACCCTCTTTCCTGAGACGACTCACAACCCCGACTCATGATGCATCAGTTTCAAATCAAGAGGTTTAGAGAAATCTGAAAGCACTAAGGGTCTGTTTGTTTTGGATTTTTTTTTGGATAAAATCTATTTTTTTGAGTAAAAAATCACTTTTTTAGTTTTTGTTGTGTTTGTTTGAGATTTTTAAAAAATCTATTTTGCTAAAAAAATCATTTTTAGCCTCAAAATGAAAATCTATTTCAAGTAGCTTTTCCAAAATCTATTTTTTTCTTAATGCAAGGAACTCAAGTGTAAGTGTTTCAAATCTCAAAAAAATGATTTTTATGATATTAGACAAACAGAAATAGCTTTAGATTTTTTTAAAAATCTCTAGATTCTTTTAACTCAAAATCTATTTTTTTTAAAGCTGAAACAAACACACCCTAAAACTAGGGCAGTGGTCATGGCTGATTTCAACTAGTTAAAGGCTGCTTCAGCTTCTTCATTTCACAAGAATGTTATTTTATTCTTTAGTACGCCAAGGATGCTTTATTTAAACTTATCAAATATCATTAATGAAGGATAATTTTCATATGCTTAATAAATGAAAATTGAGTATGAACTGTATGCAAAATCTATTCCAAATTAATAGTAAAAAAATTCACACCTATAAGTATATGGAATAACCACATCAGCCTCAATCAAAGCATCGATACTGTTTTGATGCAAATTGAGAAGTACTAAGTTCAACTTTCATAGATTTTTGAGTCTTTTGTTTGAGTTTGGTACAATGTATGCAAAATTAGGGGAATATTTTTCATGTAAAATTCATTTCACGACACTTTTATTCCACCACCGTTTTGCTTTGATACCTACTTTACTACCACACACGTACTCCTATGTTCCACAACTTTTATCTACAAAATCTAAGTTCATTCATATATGAAACTAAGGTCTAATAATACTTAAGAAGAAATAAAATGTGAAAATCATACAAGGTTTGAGAGTCAATTAAGAATAAAAAATGGCAAAAACTTTATTTCAGTATACCTCTAATACATTTGTCTTACGACTATTGCCTTTTTTTGACACAAACAAAACTTATGGCATTTCATTAATAATAATAGTAGCAATACATCTTGGAATTACATCAAAAATATTGCGTGAAGCATGTGATAAAGCTGCCCTTGCAAGAGCATGAGCGCTTCCGTTTGCTTGACGCCTAGTAAACACAATTTCATGGTTGTTAAAATTTTGGAGTAAATTTCTGCAACTTTTAACTATTAACCCATACTCCGAATGATTCACCTTATTGGAATGCACATCATCAACTAACATCTTGCAGTCTGATTCAAAGATAACCCTATGACCCAATGTTGTGATTCACTTGAGACCTTGATGCATCTCCCAAGCTTCACTCTCCGCCGGAGACATAGAAGCTTTTACGACTATTGCCTTAAATGTGATTTTTTCAATTAAGCTAAAAAGAATGCTTACTTTATCCTTAATAAATGAATAAAAATAAAGATGAATATACCCATGAAACAAAATTAAATTTGACTTTACGGGTGTGGATATCCGCTCCTAAGTATCCTCAGGAGCAATAATGAACTCAAAAGTCATGTAGTTTTTCAAAATAAAAAAATAAAAAATACTTGTGGGTTGATTCGTTTATAATGAAAAGAAAATGAGCGTCAAGATTGTTGTTCTTTTTTAGAAAATGAAAAGGAGAATAGGATTGTTGACACCAAACATGACTACTTACATACAATTTATTCTTATTTCTTTTTAATTCAATCCTAATTTTATAGATAAGTATTTCATCGACAACAATATAAATCAAGTAATTCATACATTTTTTTTTAAACTAAGACCAAATAATACCCCTATGAACCATAATTTTGAGAGTGCGAATTTTGACCTACCAGCTTCACAATAAATGTCCTAATAAGCACTTACTAACTGAGTTTGATGGTAAAAAGACCCCGATGCGTATATTTTATAACTTAAAAAGGACTAGAAATTTAATAAGCCCTCAAAGCCCAGTGGAATATTGCTGAGAATATGTTCAAAGCTTAAGGTACTACTTAGAAATTGGAAGGCTTGATTTTAACTAAAAAAATAAAGAAGGAATTACAGCCATGGTGGACATGATAGTCCACATCGAAGTGTTGATCAATATTTTCAAAAAGTTTCAAGTCATTAGAAATGGGCTACGGAATGGATCATACATTAATGCAACCACGGAATGGATCATATGTGTAGTTTTGTAATGAAGAAACAAATTTCATTTGTGATTGTGGCTCATTCCGTTTGCATAGTTGAAATGGTGGCAACCAGTGTTGTATCTTTTAGCAAAGTAATTGTTGAACTAAACATTGCTTGGTGTTGCAGAACTAAACATGCATTTTGATCACAAACTATGATTGATTTGAAAGTTTGTTGTACTTGTAGCATCTTCTGTACAACACTTCAATTTCTTATTGTTTGAATTAAGTTGAGATGGTTCAAAGGGTAGTGTAATCAATATGACCGGTTTGACTTCATTAGATAACATCCTGAATTTTATTCGTTATGCTTAAATTTGCAATCATTATAAACGAAGATGGTGATCTTCTTAACTTGTTATGGCATTTCTTTTAGGCACTGTACAAAATCTTTCATGGCAACTCTTTTGGCTAACATAATGTTAGAGTATTCTTATAAGATTCAAGGTACCTTCCATTGCTGGAGTCGTTCCCAAGAAAGGTTTTGGAATACAGCATTTCACAATCCAAACTTCAGATGCATTCGAGGTCAGGTTTCATCCTCTACCATACATAGTTGATCCAGTTGGTTCAACTATTTCGTAGACAGATGCATTCGGATCATAATTGTAATGATAGGATGGGAGCACTCCAGCTGCATTGACTTGCTATTAGTGAAAATTGCTAGTTAGATCACTTTAGTTGCTAAGAGCACAACGCAGATGCATTCTGCAGGTTGTGATTCATGCTGAACCGCATAGAGAGGAGCAGGGCAAAGGGCTAATTCATATGTGGTATGTTCTCAAAAGAGTTCCTTGGTCGAAAATGGTGTATAAACTTCGCTAAATATTTAGTGATTGCAAATAACCCTCTTTCCTGAGACGACTCACAACCCCGACTCATGATGCATCAGTTTCAAATCAAGAGGTTTAGAGAAATCTGAAAGCACTAAGGGTCTGTTTGTTTTGGATTTTTTTTTGGATAAAATCTATTTTTTTGAGTAAAAAATCACTTTTTTAGTTTTTGTTGTGTTTGTTTGAGATTTTTAAAAAATCTATTTTGCTAAAAAAATCATTTTTAGCCTCAAAATGAAAATCTATTTCAAGTAGCTTTTCCAAAATCTATTTTTTTCTTAATGCAAGGAACTCAAGTGTAAGTGTTTCAAATCTCAAAAAAATGATTTTTATGATATTAGACAAACAGAAATAGCTTTAGATTTTTTTAAAAATCTCTAGATTCTTTTAACTCAAAATCTATTTTTTTTAAAGCTGAAACAAACACACCCTAAAACTAGGGCAGTGGTCATGGCTGATTTCAACTAGTTAAAGGCTGCTTCAGCTTCTTCATTTCACAAGAATGTTATTTTATTCTTTAGTACGCCAAGGATGCTTTATTTAAACTTATCAAATATCATTAATGAAGGATAATTTTCATATGCTTAATAAATGAAAATTGAGTATGAACTGTATGCAAAATCTATTCCAAATTAATAGTAAAAAAATTCACACCTATAAGTATATGGAATAACCACATCAGCCTCAATCAAAGCATCGATACTGTTTTGATGCAAATTGAGAAGTAGTAAGTTCAACTTTCATAGATTTTTGAGTCTTTTGTTTGAGTTTGGTACAATGTATGCAAAATTAGGGAAATATTTTTCATGTAAAATTGGTACTTATCAATATGATTTCTTATAAGAATATTGTTGCTAACTTCATTTTTGTAATACACTATTACCATTATATAGTTGGCTAAGTAAAACGTATGTAATTAATTTGGCCAGAGTTATATCCCAATATCTAAGATATCTGATATCATTAATATTTTTGTATTTTCACAAGTTACAATTATTGTAACTAATTAACAAGAACCCAATTTAAAGTAATATTCACTACTTGGTGCAATCAGTCGGCTTAAAAGAAACAACGTTCTTGAGTATATCAAAGCCAACTAAAAAATTTTGTTGTGCTATGTTCCCAAAGACAGCAAGAGGAAATTTTCCATTTGGGACAAAAGCAAAGCAAACAACATCGTGATCAATTTGAATGAAAGTGTTACGAGCATTCAACTGGATATCAGCACCACTAAAATGCGCAGTTATCACCGGAGCTTTCAAAATCTCTAATGTTGATTTGTAGCAAAGGCTTAACTGTTGAGCAGGATCTTTAGCACGTTTTAAATTAACTACATCAGCCACTGCGTCTTCCAGCTTAGAATATACTTGACGCGGCAAATGAGTAAATGTTGCTCCTGAATCAATAAAGGTATTTCCCTTTATATCGGATTGAAACGCAAAGGGATCCAATTTTATAACGACGTTTCCCACACTAAATGCTTCCAAAGTTGTGACATGACCACTATTAATAATGCCTAGGACTAAGGGAGTTGAAACGCAAAGGGATCCACTATTAACATTTGTTGTTTTTTGAAGGAGGATGTATCTTCAAATAACTACATGCATGTAAGCAGCCTATAGTCTAACAACACAACAAACGGCATATCATTCAAAGCTGGAAGAGAGAGGACAACATTAATAGCATGCATGAAAATTGCAACTGGCGTGAGTTAACTCATGCGGCGTGACTTAAGTAACGCATGTGTAAAAAACTAAGTCACGTTTTTTTACACTTGCGTTAGTTAACTAATGCAGGGGTATTTTCGTCACGGCTGAAGGGCACGAGCGAAAAGTGCAGGATGAAGAGCAGAATTCCAAACATAATGCTTTGTATCTCTAAAATTCTAACCAAACATGAATCCTAGGTTTTCCATCTCTATTGCAACATATTCTCTTACCAACCATTTCCGTTTCTTATTCAACATTGATGCTAATAAAACTGTAAGGTAACCACTCCCCTTCCATTGTATAATTATATCATTATTACAATTAAACCCTCTTTCTCTTTTTTTTTCTTCCCTTCAAATAAGATATGTATTGTTATGAACAATGGATGTTTTCTTTTCCAACAAGATTGAGCAACAATTCCTGTCAGTAGAAACTTTAGGGACTTCATATTTCCCAACATGATGATTCAGATGCATACACAACTTCAAGGTAATTTATACAACCTTAAGCTTCTCTTCCTCCTTCCAAATTCAATTTTGGATACACAAAATAATGATGAAATGCTTAAATTTGTTTATGTATTTGTTGGCATTGGGGTTTTACACGAACAACTTGCAATCAGAAATTGAAGTTTTCAGTGTCGACTGCTCCCGACTAAAAGAAAGAGATGTCAAGTTGCTTCCTGTTTTTTTTTCTTTTTTTCTTTCTGATATTGTTCACAAATTGTATTCTTCACCTTGAATGAATAACATGTGTAATATTGTATATGACATTAAGTGTGTACTGTGAATTTTCCTCTCGAGCATTCGTGAACCGTGAAAAACCAGATTAAAAAATTTCTTCAAAGATGAATCACTAAGTTCTATCCAACACATGAACTAATGTGTGTATTTCTTTGCACAAAATCATTATACAAGAACATCTCTCTTTTTTTTTGTTACTTACAAGAGTATCTATGAACTATGATAAGATTGAAGTAATTTTTTTCAAATATAAAAAAGTATCTGCATCATTATTTATAACTATATATGGTAACTTTACATTCCACTAATTTGATTATCCAAACTCTGTTTGTGAGTAAGTGTATAATATTGTTTTTCTCCAAATTTTAGAGGAAGAGAAATTTCAATGTTTTCAATATTAAGAACCGTTATGAAACTACTAGATGATTACATAAATATGCAAGGTATATTGTAGTTTGAGTAGTAATCACTTTTGTTTTGTGACAAAAGATAGCAATGCAAGTATGTGTAGTGGCACACCAACTAGAGTAACAAATACCTTTGTATTGGAAGTAACAATAGTGCAGTTTTTTTCCTAACATCTTGTCCCTATAACTTGTATATTGATTTCAAATTTCAATGGTGAAGATAAAAGTAGATAACAGAAGCAGGGCCAAAACTGAATTTTCATGTTTTTTTGTGGGTCAGCATAAAAGTAGATGAATGACTTACATATAGAAGACAACAATCATACTATATGTCCCACAATAACCTTCATTAATGAAATATGATGAGATATTATTGTATTCAAGTGTGCTGATTCAACCCCTCAAAAGAAAGTATATTGATTCATAATCATGAATTTGTAATTGATTCTTGATATGAAAAAACTTTTTCTTAGTTAAAAGCTAAATTTAAAATACAAATTATGTAAAAAAATACTAATATTCCCATAAGAAAACTATCTCCACCTTTAAGATATTATGAACATCACACATTCATCTGAACATTTACCATTTTACAATTCTACACCCGCGCAATGCGCGGGCCTCAATCTAGCTATATTCTAATTCTTGACTTTTCACCATTGAATGGAATTTCACAATGACTATTTTGTACCATGAGGTTGAAAGCCTGGTGGAACATCAAGTATGTCGTGCATTTTACGATACTTCTTGGCTGGGCTCTCAGATGATGGGTCAGAAGAATGATGCTCAACTTTGATCTTCTTTCTAAGGTCAGATGAAATTGATATGTTTCTACCATTCAAATTGCTTGAAGAGGTTGAGGTCTTTTCTTCTACCTTCTTAGAAGTGCTGCTCTGAAGAGGTGTTCTTTCCAAAGGCAACTGAGAGGAACTCTTGAGATTGTGATGAAGAACATTATCAATTCTTCCCACATCATTTCCTCCCATCATATCAATATCCATATCATCATCATCAACGGGATCCATGTCAGGAGGTAATCTTTTGTTAGCAGTATCAGATTTCTTTGCGCGAAAAACACCCCACAGGAAATATCCTCCATGCACAGCAGCAATAGTACCTGAAGGGAGATTGATTCGTGTTATCTTCATGAAGACACAGAAAGCAATTATAAATGCTGATATAATCGTGCAGGCAATAAGACAAACAAATTCATCTAAGTAAAATTCCCCAGATCAGAAGAATCAATGATCTTTTCAACCTGTTCTCCTGAAATTTTATTTTTAATACTCATTACTAATGAATCAATCTCGGGTTCTCCCGAACAATTTGTCGTTTGATGGAGCTCATTAACCATTGAGCCCAACCACTTGATTCCATTCAATTCAATCTTCATATAGAGCATTTGTAGCTTAAGGGTGTACAAAGTTGTCGGCAAATAACTTGCAATGAAATGATATTCCACACTAAGGAAGAATAAAAATGTAAATAAAATAATTTAAATGAAGGATAAAATTAGAAGAAAAACAAACTCCACCAAAACTTTGTATGCAGGTATAGATGTTTATAAAAAAAATTATAAGATTATAAATAAAATAGTTTAAAAGAAGAAAATTTTTGGCATCCCTTTTATATATAGGTATAGATTACAGTAAACTAGTTTCTCATAAATTACAATATTGAGATATAGAAACCAGTGTAATGAATGTTTGGACATATAGTAAATATACGTACCCCTTGAATCCTCACTGAGCTTATGTGAGGTGAATAGAAATAACTCCACCCCATTAATTAAACTTCTCAACATTAAGTTTTCATCATTCATAAACTTCAAGAGGCTATTTAGGCTCTTTCTGGACCTATAATCAATTGAAAACATTGTTTATAAGCCAGCTTAAATAACAAATAATAGCTTGTCACAAACAAAAGAAAGAGTATCAATGAAGGAATCAAAAGCTGACCTCACATTGTTATCTGATGGAAAGAAATATAATGCTATATCTTGAAGACTGGGAGAATAATTCTGGAAGTCATCAGTCAAGACATTCAAAGCAGGAAGTGATTCCAGTTGAAGGACTGAGGGAATTTTGCTTGAAAGATTGTATGCCTTCCTATTAACAGTGCATGGAGGTTGGGCCTCAAACCCATCATAAATTCCACCAGATGCAGCTTCTTGAAGAATTTGGAATTGGCCACTAGAAAATGGTTTTCATCATACGAAATTTCACATTAACAAAATTGAAAATGTCATGGAATGGACTTGGATCCTCTCCTAACTCTATCTCTCTCTTAATCTTACTCTCTTGATTATATTTATATTTTGTAATGAAGAGAGAGAGTGGGAGTAAGAGAGAGATAGAGAGCTTGGAGAGGGAAAGGGAGAAATAGGGAAGATCCCAGAAAATGCAAAGATTGAATCCATGAAAACAAGAATCAACAAGAGTTGCTTTTATTTTGAAAATAGAAAAATAAATAAGGTCTTGTCCATGGTCTCTTGACTGGAGCTGTGATTGTGCAGCCAAAAAGAGTGAATTACCATTTTGGTCCTTGGAATTTCAAGAATCCGATAATTACTCCCTCAAAATTATGAAATAACAATTTAGATTTTAGACTCTTAAAATGAAGAACATCAGTCAATTTAGTCCTCCCCCCATTCGAAATATATCTTTTGAAAATATCCATCGAATCAATGAATGACTCGCATATTGCTTTGAATCCTCTCAAGCATCCTTCAATTCAAACATAAAACCTTTCAAATTGGGGTGCTAAAGTCGGAAAAAATACTAACTTGAATGGGGTGCTAAAGAACTATGAGAAACTTTCAAACTGGTACTTTTTGAAAAATTAGAGAAACTATAAGCACCTGTAGAGTAACTTAACCTAAGCCCTCACCCCTTTATTTATTAACAAAAAGCACCCATGTTTTGAATTTGTGGTAATTTGTTCATGGGGACTTGATATTTATCACCAAAAAGTGAACGGTCAGTTTTTTTTTCCAAACAACAATCAAATATCGCAGAAAAGATGGTTCAAAATTTCATGCATGTAAAAATAAAAGGTTTACACGAAGCCCTGTAGGCTTTACATGTCCTTTTTATGAGATGACTTGAGTAATGCCATTTCAAACAGTGATAGATAAAACTTCAAGGAAATTTGAGAGTTTCATCCCACTAGTCACTACTCACTACAGATTTCCAACTAAGGCAATTTAAGAAAGAAGTTATTTATGGCAAAGGAAAAAAAGTACACACCTCCAAGCACGAATTGAAGAGGGCAAATGTTTTTGATAACGCTGGAAGTTTTCAACAAAACTTTGAATCTTGCTTTTTTCCATATTAAGTACATTATATTCAGCAACATCTAAAAAAAACGGAGAACAAATGGAAAATAAGATTAGAGATGATTGGTTCAAATCTGACAGGCTCAAATGACAATATCACAATTCATACCAAGATGCTTTGCCACATATATATTGAGATGTTACGAGAAAAAAAAAAGAGACAATTCGAAAAGTCCATTATAACTAGAAAAGTATCCTACCTGAAACAGCAACAGGTACAGATTTAGTAGCAGATAAATCATTACAGGGTGACTCTCTTATAGGCTTTTCTATATGAAGATCGGCATATTGAACTCTTCTGTTAGGTATTGGTGGACCCGCTCGTCGTTCAGATACAAGTCTATGCTCCTTTAATGGTCCTACAATAAGAACAATCTCAAAAAGAAATCCCAAGCAAACATCATGGAAAATGTGTGAGTAACGGCTTTAAACATTTCTTCATACTATTATCCCATAGTCATATTGGTTCAACTCACTGACAGTGTAATTCTCCTACACTGTCAGTTTCAAATTCAGTGGATGAAAATTTAATCCAGCTCACTAAATGTAAAAACTCTTCAAAGCAATGCAGTCATGCTACTAATCTTCAAACCTATTTCGGTAGAACTATATCATAAAGTATCACAACAGTGACAAGAACAAATTTTTCAGCAACCACAATTTAATTCCATCAAATCAGCTCAAAGTCCAGAGAAATTCAGACTAGGAGTTACACATTTTGATAATGTGAAACAAATATGATTGCAGTAAAACACAATCTCAGAATATTTGTTTCACATTATCAAACCTTTGACAGTATCACATAATATTACTTTAAAGATAATAGGGATTGCAGCAAAACACAATCTCAGATTATTTTGTTTCTCACCTAATGATGATGAAGCATGTTGATCGGATATTCGATTTTTCTGACCTCCATTTCTTGGAAACATCCCATGTGCCATAGGTGATATGCTAGGATTTGGTTTCGGAGTCAAGGATGGAATCCTTGTAAAAAGACTTTTTGATGCCACACGACCCCTTCTGGTCATCGACAAAGCAGGTCTTCCTGGATTAGCCTTCCTAGTCATCAGCAAAGTGGAGCTCGATGGAGGAGTAGGTTTGATGGAAACATTACAACTAGAAAGTTTTATAACTTCATCCTCTTGAAGGTACTTCACTTTCCCTCTTGGGCCTGTTCTAGCAGATTGTTGCCTTTTGGAAGCCTGCAAGCCAGAATCCTGCTTCGCTATACATTGTGAAGTTGAACCATTGTTGGATTGGCATGGTTCACAAAGCCAGTAATCTGGAACTTCCATGAGATTAATCTTCATGCAGTAACTGAAATGAGACAGAAATAAGATAGACTTAGAACAAAATTGTATGCAGCACTAGTACAGTAAAAAGGGATATACAAAACCATTGTTCCAAAACCAAAGTCAATCATTTGTAAGAGCAGAAGCAAATATGTAAAACTATTAGTCCAAGTTAGATTCCAAACTTGTATTTTGGTTTTATCCTTCTTTAACCCACTCACTAATACATCATTACCTCTACATTGACTTATTTGTGGGAAAGCCAAGTTATGTCACTGACTAAACACATAAAAGTTGATTACCACTTTGTCAAAGAAAATATCCTTTCAAGCATCATCAAGACATCTTTTCTGAATTTCAAGGATCGGCAAGCAGACATGTAGACAAGGTACTCCAAATGCTCTAGTTTGAGGAAAAGTACCTTCTTAAAGACATTTAACAATACTCTCTACTTTTGACATTAGGAGTAAATGCATCTAACATGTATATGCTCTAGTTTGAAGAAAAGTAATGATTTTAATGGTAGTTATTGCTGATTTATTCCTTTTAATCTTTGATATCAGTCCACAGTTTAAAGAGACAGTCCTAGGATGTCCATTGATTCCAATTCTAAAGGTTTAGGAATTTAGACACTATGCCTTTGTATATATGTATTTGTACAGTTGTTTGTGAGATATATAAGACAAATTCAGATTCAATGCAATAAATTGGAAAAAAAAAAATTTATCAAGAAAAAACAAAGTCAGAAAAAGAAAGAATATGAAAAAAGTCAGAATAAGAAAAAATATAAGAGGAAATTATCAGTGTTCATCAAAAAAAGGTAAGAGGAAAAGAGAGATCATTACACATGTTCACGATTCACTTTGCATTTAGAGCAAGTAACAATTACTTCACCAAAGCCAGCATTACCACATATGTCACAAGGTTCAACCTGCAAAGTAATAATAAACACATAAACGTCAACTAACTCAACTATAGTTCACAAAATGCTCTAGCCTAGAACAGTTCAGAAAATGTTATTTGCTAGTGGATAATTTTCACCAAAAATTATAACATTCTGAAGCATTTATTCACAAATTGATCTATAGCACACTTCATGTCAGTTTCATTAGCTATGGCAGTTAGAAATCAGAATCCATTTCGGATAAAATCTAAATGAAAAGCAGGGAAAATCACATAATCCAAATAAGCTCAATACAGAACAATGCAGTAATGAAACAGAATCTTGCACAAAAGTTTTCTGAATCACACAAACAGAGTGAAAACTTCTGCTGTTAAAACCTAAGACACAATCTCCAACAGACAATATCAATAAGCCTAACAAGAACAAGCAAACAGACCACAAATCGAAATCTGGTAGTATACTTTCTCCACAAAAAGTTAAGCCATTTTGGCATAAGAGTGTGTTAGCTTTTATCATCCTTGTTAAAAACCAATTTCTACCCAATGTTGAACATCTTAGATTCCCACAAAAACAAATCAAAACTTTACAAGGTAACAGAACCCAAAAAAAACAAAAACTTCAAAATTCCGACTTAAGTAATTTCAAGAAAACTTCAACCATTTTGGTGTATGACCTAAAACCTATCAATGAAAAACAGAGCATAGAAAAACTAACATAAACAATAAAGAAGTGTCGGTGTCGTGTTGGTGTAACACCAAAAACGCCTTCTATTAGAAGTGTCGGTGCCACAATAAAATCATCTGTAATCAATTGTCAGCATAATCACCAACATTTGAAGCTTATCACTGCAATTATTACCCCCATTTTTGAATTCAATCATTAACAAAATTTAAAGCACACAACATTTTTCACTTCAAAATCAATCTAGTAACAATAAAACAAAAAAAAAAAAAAATACACAAACATACCCTACAAGATTAAAGTTCATTTCTATGAAGCACGAACACTCCTTGGATAAGGCGTGTCCCCGTGTCAGACACGTGTCGTGTCTGACACGGACACACCACTGACACCTATAATTACACTAAATTATGTGATTTTCTAAAAAAATTAACTGCGTCGGCGTGTCCGTGTTCGTGCTTCATAGGTTCATTTCAACACAAATATCCAAATAAAATTAAAAAGAAATCGTGCATACCCCCATACCCCACCATCTCAAAAAAAAAAAAAAAACACTTAAAAAACACAAGAAAATCAGAAAGAAAGAAAATCTCTTTCCCCATCATGACCAAAAAGCACAAAAAAAATCAGTAACAGTAGCAAAATCCAACTAAAAACCACGAATTCCATATAAAAAATTGTGCTTTTTCAAAAAAGGTGAAAGGAGAAAAATCATCAATCATCATTTCTGAAGTGAACAAACCAAACATCAACAACAAAAATAGCTTAATAATCCAAAAATAGCTTAAAAATGAAGCACAGAAAAACGTTACTGAAAACAGAAACAAGAAAATGCAAGAACTTTCTTCATCAACAGAAAACAGAAACAAACATGAACAATAAACAGAGAAAAATGGTATCAAAATATGAAACAGAGAATTTTTTTGCTATAAACGGAAAAAAAATTCATTACCCCATGAACATTGATTCTTCTTCGCTGCATTGTTGCTGAGAGAGAGAGAGAGAGAGAGAGAGAGAGAAACCCTAAAAAGAGGGTTTTTTATTTTCGGTTTTGATTTTTAGTTGAAGAAGAAATGAAATAGTAGTAGCAATGTGAGTGAGAAATGAGAAATGTGTGAGAGTGAGTGTGAGTTTTCTGTTTTTATTATGTGAGAGAACCTTAGTAAACAAGTTAGGACAAAAAGACAAAATAGAAAGAGAGAGAGAATGTGGACTAGTACTTTGAATTGAATTCACCATGAGACCAACTTTGTTATTTTATTTATAAAAAAGTAATAGACCCGTCGATTCACACCCGTCGTATTCAACGGTCCACGTGTTATTACGATAATTGGAATCAACATATAAGAAAATAAATTTACTTTCGTCAAAAAAGAAAATAAATTTTCTAGACCAGTCCATTCACATCGGTCTTGTTCACACGGTTCGCGTGTTATTACGATAATTGGAGTCAACATATAAGAGAATAAATTTACTAGACCTGTCTATTCGCACCGGTCGTATTCAACGGTTCGTGTGTTATTACGATAATTGGAATCAACGTATAAGAGAATAAATTTACTAGACCCGTCCATTCACACTGGTCATATTCAACGGCTTGCGTGTTATTACGATAATTGGAATCAACATTTAAGAGAATAAATTTACTAGGCTTGTGCGTTCGCACGAGTCGTATGTTATTACGATAATTATTGTCGGATTCAACATATAAGAAAATAAATTGATTATTTTGATGATAATACTTTGTTTGGTTTGGCGGATATTTGGAAACTGGCTCTGAGGATGGGAGCGATTCGATAAAATCAATTTTTTAAGGTTATCCACATTGTTATTTTTACTTGATAGTTAGGTAGTATTATATAGATATTTTTTATTTTTAATTCGTTTTGATTAATTTTGTTGAAAATGTGTTTTTAAAGCGTTTTGATTATGAATGAATCTTTTGAAAAGGATCATGCAAGAAGAAATACGATGGAATAATTACGCAATTTTATTGATTTAGTCGAATAATAAAAATGACACATCTTTATGAATTCGTTCAAAACACCAATAATCTTTAAAGCGAGTTTGGGTTGAAGAGAGAGAAAAGGGAGGAGAGAAAGAGAAGAGAGACTAATAGCTTCTCAAAAAAGTTATAAGCTAATGTAAAAAGATTTTTACCAAACATGTTGCATCTTATCAAAACAAACTTATAAACTAATACAATAAGTTGTAAGCTATAAGCTAGTTTACTCAGCCTATGAATTACTCTTGTTTGGAAAAGGGGTATAGAGTAGAGATAGGTTCAAAAGTAGTAACATGAAAGGTGTTTTTTTTTGTTAAAGTTTTGTCCTTGCTAGTCTAAAAAAATGGAGAAGGTACAGCTAGCGCCTAACATAGCATGTAATAGCAAACTCATATATGACCGATAAATGAAGTGAATTTTTGGTTAATAATTGATTCTCTTTTGGTTAAGAATTGATTCTCTAAATTTGATTATGGGTAAAAGTAAATTGAATACTTCCACTGTCTCACAATATTAGTCGTTTAAGTTTTGTGCACGATATTAAGGAAATGAATAATTGTGTTGATTTCAATGGTAAAATTAATATCATTTACTAAAATACTTTCATTAATTGTAGTTAGTGGAGTAGCTAAGTTGGATAAAATTTAATAAATAAAGGTATAATAGTGAGAAAAAAATGCAGCATTGGTATTGTAAAATGACAATTATTTTGAGAAAAAATACTAAAGAGACAATAAGTGTGAGACGAAGAGAATATAAAGTAAGTTATGTTTGGTTGTATTTATGTAAGAAAAATGCTAACCTGTGCTTTTAAGGCATATATTAAAGAATTTAAAATGAAAATTTTGTCTAGAAATTTAAAATGAAAATTTTATCTAGGAAATTGTGCAAATCTTTTTTTTGAAGAAGCTAAATAAATGAAAATTTTGTCTAGGAATTTAAAATGAAAATTTTATCTAGGAAAAGAAAAAAATACTAAAGAGAAAATAAGTGTGAGACGAAGAGAATATAAAGTAAGTTATGTTTGGTTGTATTTATGTAAGGAAAATGCTAACTTGTGCTTTTAAGGCATATATTAAAGAATTTAAAATGAAAATTTTGTCTAGGAATTTAAAATGAAAATTTTATCTAGGAAATTGTGCAAATCTTTTTTTTTTGAAGAAGCTAAATTAACCCACCTCAATTGACACCGGTGAGAATTTGTATTTATGTAAGGAAAATGTTAACTTGTGCTTTTAAGGCATATATTAAAGAATTTAAAATGAAAATTTTGTCTAGGAATTTAAAATGAAAATTTTATCTAGGAAATTGTGCAAATCTTTTTTTTTGAAGAAGCTAAATTAACCCACCTCAATTGACACCGGTGAGAATAGAACCTGAGACCTCGATGAGGAGCACACTCCCAGATCCCAAACCAATACCACTAGGCCAATTGTGCAAATCTATTCTTTTAGTGATTGAAAATTAATGTTTTCTAATAAATACTCCCTCCGTCCCATATTATAAGAAAAAAAAATCACACTTATTAATAAAACCAAAACATACTCCCTTTGGTCACATTTATAAGCAAAAATGTACTTTTTAAGTTCATTGAATACATAATGTATTTGGTCTATATATTGACCAAATACATTAAGTATTGAATGAATCTAAAAAGTGTTTTTTTGCTTATAAATGTGACATGAGGGAGTAGTAGTTTGAAACATAGTTTATTGTGTTATCCTTGGAATAAGTTTCATAGAAAGATGAAAAAACAATTTTTATTGGTTATTAGTTATAGAGAAAATGAAAGAGAAAGCATAATGAAGGCAAATTGCATTTAATTTCTCCTTGGAAAAGATGATTTTTTGAAAAAACATAATTAAATATGATAAAAGTTGATCTTTTTTGCTTATAATTTGGGACAAAGAAAATGAGTTTTTTATACTTATAATGTAGGACGGAGGGAGTATTTATCATTTATATAATCCTCAACATGTGTCCTAAAGAAATAAGTTAGCATGACTATGTAAAAATGAAGTTAACAATTAATTTGATCTTAAAATTAATTGTCGAAGTCAAAAGCTGTAAATTTTAGCTTAAAATAGAATTAATTATATAGACAAAATCAATTCATTTTTAAATCATCCAAACATGAAAATCAGCTAACAACCTACAAAATCACTTTTGATCTTTCAAAATTAAAACCAAACATATAAGAAAGACTTATTTTAACCCAATAAAGTTTGTCTTGCATATAAGAAAAAGTTGTGAGGACGATGATGGTGACTATGGTTGGTGTGAGGATACGTCCATGGTGATTATCATTTTAAATTTTTTAACAAATATCCTTAAAGTATTTGTTAGTAATTTCTTTGTTATTACTCCCTCCATTCCTTTTCTTTTGATGTTTTAGAGTTTCAATTATATTCCAAAACTTTTGATGTTTTAGTGAATTTATTATTGTTTTCTCAAGTTTACCCTTGTTGGAAAACACCATAAACTATTAAAGTAGTTGTGACCTTTGGTTGACTACATGTGAATTTAATGATAAATAAGGACATTTTAGTCAAAAACACATAAATATTTATATACTTTAATTACTCCTTAAAACTTGTGTCAATAGCTAAAACATCAAAAGAAAAGGAATTGAGTGAGTAATACAAAAATGCTCGTAATATCTAATCTTGAAAATTGTGTATTCAATTTTTATAGGAAATTGTGTATTTGATTATGGCTCAAATTAACATATCAACATTTTTTTTTTGTGGTGTCCAGAGTTCGAACCCCAAACTTTGATATGTTAATTTTTTTTTGTGGTGTCCGGAGCTTGGGGTTTAAACTCCGGACACCACAAAAAAAATGTTGATATATTAATTTTTTAAATATTAATTTACATGTAAAAAAAACTATATTTAATATTAATTTATACTAAAAATAAGATGATTTTTTAGTAGTATGTGAATTCTTATAAATTTAAAGTGCAAATTTTATAAATATCTTAAGGAGTATTAATATAATAATTTTTACATATTTCACATATTAGTGTAACTATTTACATTTTATATATTAATTTTTGACTAGAACTTTTAATAATAACTCATTTTATATTTTAGAGTCCTTTACCACATAATACTTATAAGAGTGAGTCTGTATAATCTCTAGCTATCCATTTAATGTTTAAGCTATAATTTATGACATTTATAAAAAAAAATAGCTTATATATCTAACATATATCGTAATTTACAATGTCAAAATCTATGCTTGAAAAACCCTATCTTGTTTCATTTGTGAAAAACATTATATGTCTTACTATGTTTTTTTTTTGAAGGAATATGTCTTACTATGTTGTTCTCAAACATTTGTTTGTCCGTAGATTCAACAAGTATAAAATGTTTTAATTTTTCTATTGTGTTAATGTATTTTCTATTGAGAAATTTAAATTTAAAGTAGAAAAACATTTATTTTAAATCAATGTAAGTACTTTGCTCAAATTATCAAAATATATGTTTCATATTAAACTTATAAATGTTCCATACTATTTTCAAGGAGTTTTATTTAAGTTGCCCTTTAATTAAAAATTCATATATATACTTTACTCAACCAACTTATGTTTAAAAGTGTGGTATACAATACAGTAACAGTGTGTTTGGAAGAGGAGAAATAGAAGCAAGAGAGAAGGGAACGAGAGAAATAGCGAAGAAACACGAAACTTCTTTCGTTTGGTTCAGCGCAGAAAATAAAGAGAGTGATTAAAAACACGTGGGACCCACTCAAATTTGAGTCTCCCCATTTATGCGAAGAAAGTGGAAGAGAAAGCACTACTTTTTTGCTATTCCAACTTTGTCCCTGTCTTCAACAAGTGTATTGCTCTGTTTGAGAACTTTGCTCTACCAAAACACAGATCTCAGGAAGAAATAATAGAGAAGGAAGTGACCCTGGTGAATGATCATGCGGTGGTGGCGGTTACTTTGTGAAAAGACAATCGACTCCCAATATTTTTTGAGTGAAATTTATATGATTAAAAACAATACAAATTAAAAAACCATGCGGTGGTGTTGGATAAATGAAGGGAAGGTCTTCGTGGTAGGGAGGGTGGAATGAGATGTAGTGGGTGGGTTGGGTATCTTGATGATGGAGGCTTTTGATTTTTTTTTTCTTCTTCCTTTTTTCTTAACTAATAAGTTGTTGCGTTGGTCTAATAAATTAAAGTGTTTGATTTATCAAATTAATTAATTAATAAATGAAATAATTAAATTAACGATTAATTAATCTAATATTAGTTAAATTAATCTAATTATTTAAACTGCTCAATAATTAAATCAAGTATTCTTCAAAAAAAAGAAAAATTAAATCAAGTAATTAAATTAATTAAATCATGTTTATGTAAAAGATTTCTTAGCTCAAGGGTATTTTTGTACTTTTCAATATAATCAACATTTCTCTCTTTTCTATTTCTCTTCTCTTTCTCTTATAGCAAACAATCCATCAAATCTACTCTATTTCTCACATATTTCTCTCTTTTCATACTCTCTCTCTCTCACTAATTTCTCTCTTTCCAACTTCTCTTCTCAACCAAACACATCCTAAGGGTATGAAGATAATCTATTTGTACAACCTCTAAATCAAGGTACATCAAAATTCTTCCCATATTACAATTATGTGAATCACATCACATGAGTGACATTTTTAAAATCTCTTTCCCGATTTTTGTTTTTGTTTTTCATTAGATCACACACATCATGTTGACAACATATATAGTACTAGATCGTCTACCCGTGCTGCCGCACGGGCCATATATAGTCAATAACAAATTTTGCTGTTTATGATATGTTGTGTAATGAAAGTTGTGAAACGTACATGACACCGACGCGACGTAATAATTTAACGTTGATAACAAACATAATATGGTACATGTTACATAACTTCAGAATGGTGTAAAACTAACATACAAACGGAACCACTCAAGGTTAAAAGTTGCCTTTGATGTTCTAATAAGGGAACTGTTAATTAGAGAATAGCCTTGGAAATCTACATAACTTGTCAATTATTCTATGCCATTGGTATAAACCATAATGCACTTCTCCATAAAAGTAACATTGGAAGATATCCATGAAGTAAATCGCAGCAGACAATGCTTTTAATCATTTGTCCCCCACTAAAAAATTCTCAATGCATAAGCCATTAAATGCCAATACGGAACCCCAATGATCATAAGTGGATGTGCTTCTAAATCGTTCCAAAATCGGCCACAATGGGAATTTTTCAATGTTTATCCACAAAGTATAAAAAAGTTTATTTACAAAAAATTAATCTGATAATTTAATGGAAACAATTGGAGACAGTACACATGTAAACATCTTAACTAAAATGTGGGAGAAGAAAAACTGTTTTTTTAAGAAAGGTTTTTTCAAAAATTCCATAAATAATTAGAGACAGGACCATATGCCATAGAAGAACATTTGTATAATTTTCTTATAATTATTTGTGATGGCAGTCACAACAAACTTCAATTAAAAACTTAATTTGACATATTATTGACTAATTAGGAGGATGTGACCGAAGTTTGGCCACTACACATAAGTGTCAAATATATTTTTATAATGCATGAAGCAAGGACAACCATTGCAAAACATTTGCAATATCATTGCTTCCCAAATATACATATTTATGGTACCCCAAATATACTCCTCAGATATACGGTCATATGCAGGGATTGTTACCTCAAAATTGAATGGATATATATTGAGTTATATAAATTATTAGTTTATTCCCTCATTGCAATGAACTCAAATAGTTATAGTTTAATAAGTAGTCAATAAGGGAAATGCATAATTTTTCATTTGATACCTGTTCATAGGAATGAATATATGAGTATTACTTAGTTTAAAATATAGTGTAAGCTTGAATATTAAGGTGCAATAGATTGAAGACCATCAATAGTTAAACCAAACAGTAACAAAGTAGAAATACTGCCATTAAAGTAGCTGAAGACCAAAGGTCATATTACAGATGGGATACCAAAATTCCAGCCATGGATCGCTCTGAATTTGAAAGACTAACAACAAAGGAAATTTAACATACGGAAACGACAACTTAATCAAAGACATAACATGAAAAACGGAAACAAATCAAAAAACAGCAGCTGCATCCCTTCTTCAATTTCAGTAACGGGGTTGGGAATCAATGGCGCTGCACAATCATAGAATATCAAATCAACATTTGTGAAATGGAAATATAAATACGGTTAAGTTGAACTTGTTAATCTTACCAGTCAGAGAATGGTATGATATGAAGGTTTCCAGGTCTATGTTAGCCATAACTTGATTGATAATAACAAAAGGCAGAGCAAGCTGTAATGACCCTTTTGCATTATAGCACGCGTATATATAGCAGCATGGCACACATCAGCTGTTGAGTTTTCTTTTGCATAGGAAACAGAATAAAATTAAATGTCCTAGTAAGCTGGATAGTTATATTAAACCAACAACATATAATTAAATGCATTGGGAGGGTAATTCGAATTCAAAAAATTTCAAATGTGGAGCCAAAATTGTAGAATTAGGGTTTTGCAATTAGGTTAGCATTGTTTGCTAGGATTAGATATAAAGGATTTAAAAATAAGATACATATTTATACGAAGATAATATATTTAGACAATTAATAAGAATAATAATTGAATAATTAAATTTAAATCACACACACATATATATATTCCATAAATTTTAATTTAATTTATGTAATATTAGGGTTAAAAATACATACTTACATGAGCTAGCATTTCACAGGCTTACTGAGCAGCAAAGATGCAACATATGCAAAAATAGAAGCCTATTTTAATCGTATGCACCTCATTCACATCAAAAAATGTCATATCCACATTAATCAATAAAAGGTAATAAGAAAGAAATCCAGAAAATAAGACTAAGAAATGTTATATAAATAGAAAAAGGAGGGTTTAAATATCCAACCATCTATATATATAATAGAGTAACTTGAGTTTCTATCATGTCACAAAAATCAATAAATAGTTAAAAAAACAAGGGAAGAGTTTGGAAGAAAACAAAAACTACCATATATAATTGAAGAGTACCATCCAAGAGTAGTTTGGAGATAGTGATGTTGATCCAAACCAAATTTATAAAAAATTTCAAATAATCATAAACAAAATAAAAAGTCCTAAGAGTATAACTTTCATAAACACTACAGAAATTGTTCTAATTGATCAAATATTAAAATCATGTTTTCTATTAATTTAAGCTTATATAATCATTTCTATGGTTCAAGGCAAGTACAACTTCATTCTCACAAAAGAAAGTATCCTAGAATTGGTTCTATAGTTTAAGACATATACTAATGATCATATAGTTAAGTGTGATTTTTGATGGCATAATCATATGAATAGGTGAAGAAAATGATAATTAAAACGAAAGAAAGTATCAATTACTTACTTGGTTCTTGATGAACAATGCAAGTTTCTTTTTTTCTCTCATTGTTTTTAAGTTCAAAGAATGAAAAGTAGTGCTGAATGAGAGGGGAGAGGGTCTCATCCAAGTATCACTAATGAGATAGGTTACACTTTGATTTCCTCTTTCAATTTTTGGAATTAAATGGTCGGTGGGTGATCAAAATTGTGATTATGGTCTTAACTTTCCATTGTCTTTTGTTGACAACAACTATCCATGGGTAAAAACAAGCAAATTGTCACTTTAGTCCATGACTTTGCATCTCGCTGTCACATAGGTCCCTGACTCAGGATTAAATACAAAGAAGTCTCTGACTGTGCATTTCCGTTATCACTTTAGTCCCTGACGTTAAATAATTCTGTTAAATGATGATGTGACACATATTTTACAATGACATGACATATGGTGTGTCACAGAGGCTAAAGTGAAAGTAGAAAATGATCACTTTAGTCCATGAACCAAAAATCACTAATGAGATAGGTTACACTTTGATTTCCTCTTTCAATTCTTGGAATTAAATAGTTGGTGGATGATCAATTGTGATTATGGACTTAACTTTCCATTGTCTTTTGTTTACAACAACTATCCATGGGTAAAAAAAGTGACAACAAGAGAGGTAATTAGAACTTAAATTTTCTAACGATCATTTTTTTAGAAGACTAATTTTAATTTTGGTTAATTTAATTATTTGATTATAAGAATCACAGTTAATATCTTAACATATGGTTACAGGAAAGTTCTTGTTGTACCGCTATAGCTGAAAAGTTTGTAACGTATTCACCAGAAATTTTGACTAGCAAACCCATCAGTAAACTTCTGGTACTTCTTCAACTTCTTACTAGCTCTCACTTTGGTCACCAACTACATTTTCATGGTTACGAACACTGTTGGAAAATTAGGTCTTAATAAAAAACAGATTTCACAAAACATGTTCAACGATTATGAATCAATAGCGGAAGCAAACAAAACATTGAACATGATTATGCTCGGATCTACGACATGTTTGATTTATCAAGGATATCAAGAATTAGGGTACTAGAAATACCTGGATAAAGCTTTCATGGCAGCTCTTTCAACAGCAACCAACAACAACGGTAAACAAAGAGAGAGGTGATCTAAAACAAACAAGAATGTTAGCGGCGGCTGATTTGGTTCTTCCTCAACCGGTACCTTTATGCCTCAAGTTCTCTTCAGATGGGGAGAAGAGAGAGTTTGCCGTGTACGGTGTATTGGGGACCGTAGCTTCTTTTATATTGGATGGCCATTAGGGTTTCCCATTATTCCGTTAATGGGCCATCCGGACATCCATTCATTGAGTCCATATCAACTAATTAAATATTTAATTAATTATCCAATTAGAAATCTAATAACCTTATTACTTAAATTGATCACTAATCAACTAAGGCTCACAATTGATAAATAGCTAATATAATTATTGTTACGATATTTGCCCACATAATGATATTGGAATATAATAAATAATAAAATATTCCAACAATCTCCCACTTGGGCTACATATCTTAATAATTATATCAGAATTCTTTAGGCGCGCAACTAAATGCTATTTATCTTTAGATTTCAACTTTACAATCTGGTCCACCTCATACATTAATAATGGGACCACCGCGGCTGTCGTCACTGACGTATAACGTGACGGAACCCCGACGACCACCATATCAATGCACTTGATGACATAGATCGATATGGATGAGTGGCATGGAAATTTCATGCAATGTGATCTCTAATCATGTCTATTTCCAACTGATCCAATTGAAAACTTTAGTGAGATCAAAACTGAAGTTTGCAAATTCAATATTTGCAAAAAATGATACAGAAATGGTTATAACAAATATAACCTCATGAACTTTATTTCTGCAGAAAATCATAACATAAAGTCTGTATCAATACCAAAACAAAAGTATAGAACATAAAGTAAAAGAGACTCCCACTAATCCAAGACATCCTTAATGACAACAACCATATGAAAGACCTTATGTGTCATGTCTTTGAATAACGGATCAGCTAGCATAAAGTTTGTCTCTACTTGTTCTATCATTCAACAACAATAATCTATAAGGTAATGAACCTTATAAACTTTGTTATCAAATAACTATACGACTGAATTATGTCACTATATAACTTGAGTGGTCTTTCAATGCCTTTAACGATATGCAACCAAGTGACATAAATACTTACAGTCATTTCTTGAGTTAGGATGTATGTCATATACTGACATCCAAAAGTCAGAGTCTGACACAAAAATGATCTCCAAATTGTCAGATCTCTGATGTGAGCATAAGCTCTCTTGTTCTCTTTAATAATCCTTAAGGTTGCTTTTCAACAATTCGAACTTTGAATTGCTCAAGTATCTGCCAAACAATCTGATTATATATGCTATTTCCAAATACATATAAATAAGATCATACATAAAAATCCTATAGACAAAGCGTAGGAAAATCCTTAATTTTCTGAATTTATAAATTTTCTAATGGGCAATATTTGAGACTGAAAGTCTCTCTCAGTGATTGTCACCTATAATTTATTATGTCAATTTATTTTCAGCTTTATTGATATAAACCTTTTGTGACATTTGAAGGATACTTTGAGAGTAATCTCTAAGTATCTAAAACTTAATACAAAAGAAGTGTCCCCAAGATCTTTCATGCTAAACTTTCATTAGAGATATTCTTGGTTTCACATAACTAATATATCAATGTTGACTAAAAAAAAATATAATTGACACATTAAACTTGAACTATAAATTTACTCCCACTGAGCTTAATAAAACCACAATTCTCCATAATGTTATCTCAAAACCAAATGAGACAATTACTTTATGAGAATTTGTGGTAACACTAAAGAGACAAATTTCTTAACTTATAAGTGGATTTCATGACTTTGCAAACCATCTATTTTGTATCAATTGACACAAAAGTTTGATTCAGTTGCATCATTAATGTCACCATTAAGAAACACTATATTGAAATCCATCTTGTGCAGCTCCAAAATTATAGTAAGCAAACTAGTATCACGATTGTCCTAATAGAGTCATTCAATTAAACTAAATAGAATTTCTCTTTTCAGTCAATTCTTAATAACACTAGAATCCCTAGTTCTTGAGGGTTTTGAGTTTGATCTATATGAAATAGTTTCTTAACTTGATTGAGAGGAAGAACAATAATGTCCTCATGAGGATCCAAATATACTATAATAATAATATTAACTATATGAATTAATTTAGAACTAATTCTTCCTCATTTAATTTTGTTCTATTACCATACATCTCCCCCAAACTCAATATCCTCAAGAAAACTTAACAATTTATGTCTCAAAATTTTCTTAATTTGTGGGACGAAAACTTAAAGTATTTAAAACCTTAAACAATATAGAATGTCACAAGTCATAACTGAATTGCCTCTAATAATTGAACTTAAAAGACACATTGAATCATCATAAAATAAAAAAATAAAAATATATTGATTCATTCAAAGAGAAATTAAGACAAAAAATCAATCCAAGTAATGATTCACAAAATTGTCTTTTAAATACAAAAAATAATCCATTAATGACAATCCAAAAATATTTCAAAATATGAATAAAGCAATCTTTATCGACTTTGTCCATTCTAAACTGATATATCTTTCAACATCATTGGACATAAGTTAGTCAAGACTACTTTCCTTTATTTGCCCTTGTCTTTTGAGGTATTTTCCGATTGAGCACTATTTTATTTTCTCTTGCTTCAATTTTTTCTTATTTGCACACTTTATGAATTGATCATTTAAATGATCATTTCTAACTGGAACAGTTATAAACTTAATTGTGCAAAGAGAATACTAAATACTGAATTTTCGAACAAGTCATATGATAGTCGAAATTACTGAATTTTCGAACAAGTCATATGATAGTCGAAATTATAGTGTCTTAGCAAGATTAAATGGTTACATAATGTGCTCCTAACATTTTATTTGCCTAATAACCTTAGTGAAATACCCACTCTCCAATGAGAGCTTGTCTTTCTCTATATTGCTTTAAAAGCACTTTAAGCAAAGAAAATACGACAACAAATTTGTCATCTTAAATAACACCTCTAATAAATATGATATTTTAGCTTTATGATCTCACGTGACCTATGAGATTTGGTGTATACGCACTTGTCAAACTTAATTCTCACATTAGTTGCTGAATTTGTGAGAGAATGTGAGTTTCACCAACCTTATTTAAGGTCTAGATCCTAGAACAATGTTAATGTTCTTCTTTAAATCCTATATCAGAATTTAACTTAAATTATCAGATACATAAACTATATTAGTTTAAAGAGAACAAGAGTAGCAAAATGTACTCATCAAAATACCTAGTGCATCATCAATATCAAGTCTTTAAACGATAATATCAATTGCTAGCGGTATTTTACAGCATTGATCAAACAATGACAATTTACTTTAACAAAGAATAAATTCTTATAATTGTCATATGTTTATCATAATATATGTGAATGTAAACTCTTAAATTTTTAAATAAGTTTACACTAACACAACATCATCACACATGTCATCAAAATATTAAAGAAATGTGCTTCTTTGTTTGTAAATAAAAGACCTTAACAAGATACCAAGCGCACCATTAAAACACAATCTTTGGATTGCTAAGAATTAACTGCAAGCGGTACTCTCAATGTAATGATCAAACATTGGTGATAAGTCCTGTCAAATAATAGTCACCTTTGGGCGTCCTATTATCCACATGGGTAATTACGTTATAATCACCACATATTTACCATCACAGGTATGTAACTATCCGGCCAAGTTGTGCCTTCCTTGGGGCCGACGTCAACTCGCATGAATAATTACACACCACATCTTTTGTAAGCTTAATTAAAATCAATTTACACAACAGAGGTTACTTGGGCAACATTATTGTTTCAACTGACTCAACTAATTTTACTAGACAATTTTAATATATATTAAACGGGGTGATAAATCCTGTCAAATAATAGTCACCTTCGGGTATCATATTATTCACATGGAAAATTACTTTATAATCACCACACATTTACTATCATATGTATGCAACTATCCGGTCAAGTTATGCCTTCCTTGGGGCCGACGACAACTCACATGGATAATTTCATACTACGTCTTTTGTAAGTTCAGTTGAATCAAATCTACGCAACAGAGGTTACTTTGGCAACATGTTGTTTCAACCAAAACAACCGCAATTACTAGACATTTCACAGTAAATTAAATGGGAATGGTCTTAAATTTACAAGGCACTACTGACATAATGTAGGCCGAATTAGTTCTTTATGTCGTTGTGTAACTATTAGGCCACTCAACAACCCTTAAGTGTGAAAACAAATTCACAAGAATTCTAAAGAAGATGCAAGTCAAAATCCACACCAATGTGTGTATGACAATACATTTATAGATATCGTATAAAAGCAACAACAAGAACCATAGCATGAAATATATCCAAAATGCATGATTAAAAAAAATATTATTGTAGAAAACTTGATAACAATAAACTCAAATATGATAATCATGCTATAACCAAATATTCAATTTAAAGCCAAATAAAATTCGAAACTTCGCATGATCAAAAAATATTATTGTAGAAAACTTAGTAGCAATAAACTCAAATATGGTAATCATGCTGTAAACCAAATATTTAATTTCAAATCAAAAGAAAATTGAATGTACCAAAATATATTCATGCCACAGTTGATTCACATATACACTTGATGATTCTTTAAATGAAGTAACAAATAATTCTAGAACCAATTATTTTCAAACTTAAAGAAAACAAATCTCTATATGCTTAAAAATTAAACAAACAACTCTAGACTCCATATTTCCCAAAGTTAGAAGAATCAAATCTTTAAATCATGCACTGCAAAATTCTTTCATGATATTTTGAGATGTGTTGTTAAACACTAGACATCAAATTTCTATAAATAATATACGATAACAAAATATATATTAATTCTTTAACTGTCTATTTGTCAAAATGATATTGAAGTACAAAATTTGTGAATTAATTTCAATTTCAAAACAAATCAAAAAACTGAATACTTATTTGTTAGCCACACATTTGTATTTGTTGTTACTAAAGAAGTATAACAATACAACAACCTGTATAAATAAGTTAAACCTATATATTTGATTTGAAAGGCACTCGAATGAAATTTAAATTCAATCCATATCTAAATCTTTATGCAGTGTTTTCAGTTTAATCAAAACTAAAGATTTCAACAAAATGAAAATTATCGGTGCCAAGATTATCACATGTACACAAGCACAAAACCGAGAAGCACCTGGATTAGAAAACTGAAATATTGTCGCCTTTGAATTTTCTGTCACTCAATTGTTGTTAAATTTCAACAAAACAATAAATACATGTCAAAAGATACACACCAACACAAAACCGTATCGTGAAATTACCCGATCCCAAATTAATGCTCATATCATTATTTTCAAATATTCTTCTCAAGAAGGCAAAGCAATAAAGAATTTATCATGCTTTCAAGTGAGCTATATAAGGAACACCAAATTCAATTTGTACAAAGATTTCCAAAAGAGAAACATGTTGTATATTCGAAATAGTTTAGGCACAAATCGAAACCATCTGAACGAAAATTACTCGATGGAGCATAAAGTGATTTAAACTGATATAACATGAAAATCGAGCTTGCACCCATAATGCGGATTCAAAATAAAAAAAAATAAAGAATCAATAAAATAGTAGATTTCACCGGCAAGAAGAAATCAAAACCCAAACCTTGTATCAAACTTTAATGGTCATATATACACGCAACATAATTTTACCGGAGACAAGAATTATCAAATTATGCATGGTAAGGAAAATAATAAATCCTCACGTGCAATAGATTGCACAATATCATCATATATGTGCAGCGAACAGATTAAAAGAAAATACTCCTAAATTATATAATTCAGGGTTCATACGATAGAAACAAATTGAGGAACTTAACAAATCCCAATTAAATCAAACATGAAGACCGCTCAGATACCACTTGTTGGAAAATTAGGTCTTAATAAAAAACAGATTTCACAAAACATGTTCAACGATTATGAATCAATAGCGGAAGCAAACAAAACATTGAACATGATTATGCTCGGATCTACGACATGTTTGATTTATCAAGGATATCAAGAATTAGGGTACTAGAAATACCTGGATAAAGCTTTCATGGCAGCTCTTTCAACAGCAACCAACAACATCGGTAAACAAAGAGAGAGGTGATCTAAAACAAACAAGAATGTTAGCGGCGGCTGATTTGGTTCTTCCTCAACCGGTACCTTTATGCCTCAAGTTCTCTTCAGATGGGGAGAAGAAAGAGTTTGCCGTGTACGTTGTATTGGGGACCATAACCTCTTTTATATTGGATGGCCATTAGGTTTCCCATTATTCCGTTAATGGGTCATCCGGACATCCACTCATTGAGTCCATATCAACTAATTAAATATTTAATTAATTATCCAATTAGAAATCTAATAGCCTTATTACTTAAATTGATCACTAATCAACTAAGGCTCACAATTGATAAATAGCTAATATAATTATTGTTACGATATTTGCCCACATAATGATATTGGAATATAATAAATAATAAAATATTCGAACAAACACTACTTATTAATTAATATGAAATGCTAACATGTGTCTATAGGACACATATTAATGTACTAAATATAGAAATTTTGCATTAAAAATTGTGTTAATTTATATCTCAAAAAATTAAATCCTTCATGTGAATTAATTCTCTCAATAAATAATTTATTTTTATAATATTTAACATGTGCTCTAAGAGCACAAGTTAGTAAAATCCTTAATTAAAATAAAATAAAGCAATGCAAGCTTGACCAAAAAATAAATAAAGCAATGTAAGCTTGACAGAAAAGTAAATAAAGCAATGTAAATAATATTTGAAGAGTTAGTGGTGACTATTAATTGAAGGAATAAAAAAAATATAGTTTTTTTAAAAGAAGGAAGAATATATAGTTGAAATTCATAGAGGTGGAGTGGAGGTTATATTACTCACAAATTTTAAAGAAAATGTGAGAAGGTTTTAAAGAGGTGTCACATAGGCACAATCCAAGCCTAAGATTAGCTCAAGCTTAGTTTACAATATAGATAGATAGATATAGATAGATAGATAGAAGTAGGGCCGGTCCAAGGGCCAAGCTACTCAAGCAAGGGCTTTACATATCAAGATTTTGGGTTAAAAAAAAGGACTCAAAATAAGTCAATTTAGCGATAAATATATAATATGACATACTAATAATCAATATTTATCTAGCTTAGTTGGTCAATTTTAAGGCCTCAAATCCTTTTGGTCCTAAGTTCAAATCTTAGATTCAACAAAACTTGATTTATTATGGCTTTAATAAGATTTGATAAGATTTGTGTTTTTTTTTTATTTTTTTAATTTCAAAATGCTTCATTATAAAATTTTGGCTTAATTACACCACAGGTCCTTTAAGTTTGACGTTTGTAACATATAGGTCCTTTAAGTTCATTTTGTAACAGATATGTCCTTTAAGTTTGATGTTTGTAACATATAGGTCCTTTAAGTTTGTTTTGTAACAGATAGGTCCTTTAACTCTGTAACAGTGTGCAACTAAGTCCTTCTGTTAACTCACCGTAAGAAAACGCTGACGTGACTGTGAAGTCTGTCAATTTCATCTCCTTTACTACACCCAGTTTTTTTTGAAGAATCAGGAGAAGATAACCGAAGGAAAGAAGACAACAGTTCTACCACACGAAATCTAATTGTTGGACTTTATAAGTTCTTGTCCAAGATTACCAAGTACATTGCAAAGGCAATAACTGAGATGATGAAACCGATGATAAATATACTCAACTCTCTATATAAGAAATTGTTATCATCTATCCTGCGTTCTTCCCCTGCAATAATGCTGGTATTACACTTGGAAGCCATTGATTTGACGAATTCAAGCTTTGGTATGAATAAAAATGGAATCAGGGTTTGAGAATTGGGGAAATGTAAGGGTAAAGGAGACGAAATTGACAGACTTCACAGCCACGTCAGTGTTTTTTTTACGGTGAGTTAACAGAATGACTTAGTTGCACACTGTTACAAAGTTAAAGGACCTATCTGTTACAAAACAAACTTAAAGGACCTGTATGTTACAAACGTCAAACTTAAAGGACCTATCTGTTACAAAACAAACTTAAAGGACCTATATGTTACAAACGTCAAACTTAAAGGACCTGTGGTGTAATTAAGCCTAAAATTTTCTTTAGTCCTCTTGACATGTTGGATCGGTCTTGGATAGAAGATAGATAGATAGGAACTAGATGTATAGATAGATAGTTAGAAGATAGATAGATAATAGAATAATCAAAATAAAATATTATCAAAATATATTATAAAAAATGAAAATAAATAATATAGTAAAGATAAATGTTAGGGACACTCTCTCTAATACCCACTCTCTTATTGGAGAAAATTAATGTATGTTCCACTATTTTATTTTAAGTGAAACCCATTTCTAAAGTGTGAGACTCATCTTGATTTAAACCAATAAAAATATGAATGTTTGAGAGGATGTTGAAAAAAGAGTGTCGTTAACACCACTCTATAGTAGATATCCAATTAGAAATATTCTATATTGTCTTTTGAAAAAAGAAATATTATATATTATAAAAATATATTATGGTAAATGTTAACTAATGCCCTAGAGACACTAGTTAAAATCTTGAAGTCTAAAACCCTTGCTTAACCGGTGTGCTAGAGGCACTGGTAAACAAATTCTTCTATTTTTCTTCTAAAGTGATGAATCCAAAGATTCAACTCAAAGGAACTAATTTGGTTCCATTTTTTTCGATGTTCATATAACAACCAAACAAAATCAATCAAATTTGACTCTTGTCACTTCACGTATCAATTGTATGGAATTCAAAACCGATCACTCGAAATTCAAACCAAATCATTATATTTAATTATTAATTCGTTTATTTTACAATATATTAGTACTTTTTTTTACAATATTTTACAATATATTGTATTTTTTTATACAAAGTGTAAAAGTAGCACATGAAACTCATACACATAAATGGAAGGTCCATGCACGAATCCGGGACATTATAAATATTTGAACTAACTATTTCAACTATTTGGACGAACTACAAATAGTCAGTCTCAACATGTCAAATTCATGTGATTTTTTTTCCTTTAAAAAATTATTTATTTTTTAAATACACATATTAAAATACTACCATAATAAATCATTTAATCCTTAACCAGTACTTTCTTTAAAAAATTATAAATAAATTATATGTACGTGTGAATCTATTTAAAAATTATTTTAAATTTACTATCACTATAGATGCTATGACTAAAACATATGCAAATGACCTTATTTTTTTAGAGGAATAATATTTAAACAACCAATTTGTGACTACTTTTATAACAACTTTATCTTTTATACTCATACTGTTTTTAATTTTTCTCTTTATTGCTTTAGTTTTTGAGTCAATATCTATATTTCTGTGTATATTTTGGTTGACTTATAAATTGTGAGAAAAAATAATTGTTCAAATAACATTGTTTTTTTTTTATTTCTACCCTTCAAAATATGAAATTAGAAGCAGCGATGTCTGTTTATATGTGAGTGTAGGTGAGAAATGAGCATGGAGAGGCCTTGTAAGGATTCCAAAAGAAGTGAAAAAGTAATACATTTACATCTTTAATTTATTGTGTACGTAGGACTGTGTTTGTGTGAAACCAACTCAACAACAAAAAGTTTAAGGTTTTGGCAGAAAAAGACAAAAAAAGGAGAAAAATTAATGCAAAGAAAATGACAGAAAAAGAGCATAAGACGTCGCTTTCATCTGAAGAAAAAGAGCTCAGCAGGAATGCAGGAGATGATACAGCTATATTTTTTGCCATTTTGGGAAACTTTGTATTTGGATCTGTACCTTTTTTTAATGGAGATATGTGTGTAGTGGGTACCCTTTCTGAAAAAATGGATATCACCTTTTAGAATAAATAAATATGATAGAATAATCTAAATAAAATATTATCAAAATATATTATAAAAAATGAAAATAAACAACATTAGTAGGTATTTGATTAGAAATATTTGTTTGTGCTAACCACGAAAAATGGTTTTCGCTAACTAATTGTTTCACGAGCTCAGATATTTCAGAATAATTTATCTTTGATAAAAGTCATTAACTATTTGAATTCAATTAATTAATTATAAAAATATATTCTTAAATAGAATAGACAAATAAATTGTTAGAAATTTTATTTCTAAGTGTTGGTCTTCTATTGATTTATTAAACATTGTTGAATAATATTTTGACGGGTCTTGGAATATTCATCTTGTGATCAATGAATATTGGACATCATATCATGAATGTGCTTAAATAGTGTAGCCTATAGTTGAATGGATTCATGATGGGTAAACCATTCAACTCTTCATGAAAGGGTATGGTTTAATACCTTATGATTATCCATAAAAGAATTGATAGAACCATTGCAACCCTACATGAAAGGGTAAGTCTTCTCTCCACTTTCTGTATAAATATATGTCTTGGGACATATAAAGTATGACTTGGATGACTTGATTAGAGTGACTTTATGACATGTCTCTAATGAGAGGTTTGATGTCATTGTATGCCTACCCATTGAAGCCTGGGTACGAAGGAGAGGAAGATCCTATCCTATAATCATTCAAGATTCAAGAGAGACACGCAAAAATATCAAATCAACATTAAAAAAGATGTCTACAAGAGATAAGTTTTCTTACCTCTTCTCATCTTTATATATGATGTCCTAAATTCCTGCAACTAGATTCAAGGCTAATTGATCATGACATGATATAGATATATGAATTTCCGCTATCCTCATGATGTGCAATTTATTCCAATATGTTATATTAGTGTATTTTCGATTATTTCTTACATAATTTCCCTTCAAAAACACATTTGTTTTTTAATCCAAAGAGTCCAAACTGTTTTCTTAAATCAGGTATAAATGAGGTACCATTTTTTAATCCAAAAAACTGTTTTCTTAATCCAAAGGGACCAAAGCTTGCATTACAGGTATAAATGAGTTGGAACTGCAAACTTGTGCAGTAGAAATATGATATCAATAATTATAAAGAAAGCTAGTGTTCAGACTGCATGTTAGGACAAAAAAACTTATTTACTGACACCGTAATAAAATGTTCATGTTGAAAAGTTGCTTTCATATTTCTATATTAACACCAGAGAAGCCACTTAGCTTTTGGTATGGTACAAACTCATTGATGCCAAATTATTTTATTTTATTCATAACAATTTAAAATTATTGATTGATTAATTTGTTAACTTAGTAAACTCAATAAAGACTATGCTTGGCTCTATTTCTAGAGAACTCATAATTAATTCGGAAGGTATTACAATGGAAAGTCAACTTCCACTGTATATGAACTTATGAAGCAACATACAAACAGTAAATTGAAAAGAGACTTTATTCATAGTGATAAATTGAGTCTCAACTATGGAAAGTCAACTTCCACTGTATATGAACTATGTTTGTTTGTCCCTTTTTGTTGAGTGTTGACTGAACATTTTTTGGTGTTGTGCGAAGATTCGTTCATTTTGGTGAATTGCATAATATCTCCGATTGAAGAAGACATTTTTAGGTGACTGAGTGAGTGTATTTAAGTATAAATTAGTTTATGTTAAAATCATTTTATGAGCACCGAAGAACAAACAAATTGGAGTTATTTACATTAGGAAAAAGGAACTCTGATAGTTTGGAATTCGACCATGATGTAATAATAGTCTGATAAAAAAAAATTCATTTATAAATCAAACTCGGTTATCCCGAACAATTTATCCTAGCTGAAATTTATTAATCACTTGAGCTCAGTTGTTTGATTACATTTTATATATTTTTTATTGCAAAGAGGGTTAAAGACCCAAACATTTTTTATATTTGTTTTAGAGAAAATAAACATGTAAAATTACCAATGCACAAACCTCGTGAGAAACCATTTTAAAAAGTATCAATAAACCTTCCTTCAAAAAAAAAAAAGTATCAATAAACCTTTTAAAAAAAAGAAGGCATATTGGTACCATACAATGTTTGAGATAAAATCTTGCAAGCCTAACATAATTTGAAAAAAGTATCAATAAACCATTTTAAACCTATTACAAAATATATAAATGACTCAACTATGTTTAACGTATAAATATTTGGTATGTTGAGGCTCGAATTTTTTTTTTTTTTTTTTTTTTTTTGAGGGAGGGCTCGAATTGAAACTCGCAATTTCCAATTTCTTCGCATCTAATGTATGCCCATTTTACCGCTAAATTATATATATATATATATATATATATATATATATATATATATATATATATATATATATATTTGCTAGAACACACCCACTAGTGTTTTAGCAAGCTACACCTTAAGGTGTATTTAACTACTTTTTAGTTATAACTTGCTAAAACACACCTTCTAAAAAAATAAGTGGGTGTATCCTAGCAATTGCCTATAGGAGTTGCTAATATACACCCACTTATTTTTTAGAAGGTGTGTTTTAGCAACATTCACCTTAAGGTGTATTTAACAACTTTTTAGTTATATCTTTGCTAAAACACACCTTAATAAAAACTAGTGGGTGTATCCTAGCAAACCCCATATATATATATATATATATATATATATATATATAACAAAAACCCAACAATCATATGAATATCCCGTCGCAAACCATTTATAAACATGAAGATCTAAATTTAGGAGAATGCTCTTTGTAACTATCGACAATTAAACTTAGATGTGGGGTATTTTGTAAGACTACTCATTTTTACTCCTTCTTTTTCCATGCAATTGATTTCTCGCGCGCTCTATGCAGTTCGGATTATAGAATTCGAACGACATAAACATCCCATAAAAATATCCAAAACACGTTAAAACATTTCAGATTAAAATCCGAATAGGACGCACAAGAAACTCATAGGGTGAAAAACGTAATAGCCATTCTTTTTTGGTTTGAGAGTTATGTACTGTCCTTGCCTTGATGACTTGGGCTTTAGACCAACCCATTGCATTGTGTGACTTACTTTCGGAAGTTGCTCTTTAGGCACCTAGTAATTGCTCAGAAGAGTCTCAAACTACCGAAAATACTCCAAATGAAAGTGAATTAATGTTCGTTGTAAATGTGAGTTAAGAAAAGAAACAAAAACTTTGATGTCTTGTTCAACCACATATCCTAGAGAATTGCAAAGTTACACATAACAAATATAAATATTAAATACATCGTCAAGGTCACAATTATACATAGCATATCCAATATTCAACCTCACTAGAGCATTATCATTATCATCATCACCAAACTCAAAAAAAGGGTTATTGAAATGTGAAAGAACAAGTTGCTAGTATCTGTTAATTGCAAGATAATAAATTCTTGACACTTGATGATGTATATTGATGTTGATAAGTCGTATCAATTGAAGAGTATAGAATTAAGGAGCATGTGCATGTGGTTAGTTTGGTTAGGCGTAAAGATTATTCTAGCTGCTCAAGGACTTGGAAATATATATGTACATATATTTGATTATTATGAAGTTACTCGGTGACTGTCAATGACCAAGTTCAAGGCATGCATAAGGGCTAAATGTTAATTTTTTTTTCCTTAGACCTTAAGTTGCAAATAACAGTAAAATGGTGCATGTATCTAACAACAATCCCCCGTCGTATTCGAGTTGGCGTCTCTTAGATTTCATGCGTGATCAAGCATTTCATGAAACTAGAGCCAGAAGAGTATAAAATTGGGATACAAATTGCATACATATTCTCAATGTACCTATTATCATCTTATTCTATAGTATATAATTCCTTCTCCTCATTCAAAATTGCGAGGACTACAGCGCACACGAGAGAATAATGGTGAAAATAACAGAAGGGTTCATAACTTGATATCGAAGCAACTGGTTTTAACTTGATCCAAATAGACCAATCAAGGTAATCTGCATGAGAATGATTCAAAGGAAATTGTAGTGACGAATGTATAGTAAGTTTTTTAATACACATTTTGAATATGTAAAAGCGCTAAGTTTATGATCAAACTGCACAACCATGGTGAAAAGAAACAAAACAGATTCTCATATTTTGCTATTCCTTGAACAGCAGTAACATGTATGGAAATACCAATGAAACATCCTTTTTAATGGGTCATGTTCAGTAATAATGTGCAATACAGATGAACCTGAGCTTCTACTTCAGTACTAGATGATCGAATGTGTATCTGGTATACGACACGTGTTGGTGTTCAATAACTACACATGTGGTTGTAATCAATACTTCCAATTTCCAAATCATTACTGGTGGTATCTATGTGTCGGCGTTAATGTTGTGTCCGTCTCAGTGAGGTGTTTTACAGCTTGAGGGTAATAATAGAAAGTAGCAAATCTTAACAATCAAGAGAAATCGTGATTTTCTGATGAACGGTCATTTAGTATCATATTCAGAGAAGGAAAGCACAAATGCTCAAGATATGTATTCATAGATAATTTACAAAAGAAATTTACATTAAAGTACTCAAATGTTAAAACATAAAACAGAACAAGTGCATAGGAGAAAAACTTCATGCTTTTAAGCCACTATAAATCTTTACGAACTAAATCTGCATCACCATTTCCTTTTTTCCTCATGATGATCAAGGAAACAAGAATTTGGCGTACTTTATCAAGCCAAGAATGAATAGACCACCTTGAGAAAAAGGACAAAATGATCGCACTGCTAAAAATATTATTTCCAAGAAAAAGTTCAACTCCTCAATAGAGATACATATACTTAGTGATGCACATAGATAAATCCATTCACAAACTGTGAAATCAAAGATTACTAGCAATGAGCAGCTGTATTGAATCCAATCAAAGATTACCAGTCATCTTCGAGCGTATGAACTAGAGAAGAACATACAAACAGTAAACTGAAAAGAGACTGGAATTATAATGAAACACATTGCTTACCTCTCTCTCTATCTCTCTCTCTAACACATATATTTCTTCTGCTTGGAGTATGATAACTTTGTCCTGCTGCTCGTAGTTTCCTTGATTCCCACAATCAGTAACAAACTTCTGATCAATTTCTACCGACCAAACATTGCTAAGGCATATTCCATCATTTGGTTTTAAAGGTTCAAATTAGGAATAGCTTCTTAGAAAACTCCCTCTTGTCTTCTAAAGTATAGCATCAGATGTCCCCATATTTTTCCATTTGAAGTTACTTAAACCATTTGAGAGAGACACAAAAATCATCCCAAAATGAAGTTACTTATACCATTTGGGAGAGACACATAAATCTTCATCTTCTCTTCCTGAGCTACTCCTATCTTAGTCATAAAATCCGCGCAACAATTGTAAGAATCATTGTAAGATTGTGATCCAAACACCATGGAAACTTCCATCCACCTTTTGAACAGTAATTTTTTGTCCGCCAAAATTCCCTTTGACAACAAAGTGGCATGTCATTAATAAAGTAAAGAATAAGTCAGGAGTTATATCTCCTAATCTCAATTGTGCATTAAAGAAAGCATCAGTTTCAGTAAAATTGATTTATAAACAACTATACTTAAATGAAATCATATTTCTTAAAAAATATAAACAAATATAGAAGTTTCATATGCTCTGAAAATTTGTTGCAGACAACTTTGTAGAATAGTTTCGAAAGACATTTACAATCGTGATGCTGACAAAATGAATGAAACAGTTATAAGTAAACCATATTCGACAAAATTGTGTAGAAATTGTTGATGATTTCCAAAATAATGGAATCACTTTAAATCAAAAGTTGTAACTCTTCATGGGAATCATTCATATACATTGGAACTTTTCGCAAAGAGATGCTTAATGAACATTTGCATTGATTCAAATGTATATGATTATAACCTTTGGCAAAAGGGTGCTTAATGAACCTTTGCATTGATTCAAGTGTATATGATTATAACCTTTGACAAAGGGATGTTTAATGAACCATAACATTGTTTCAAATCAAAGGGGTGTTTTCTCTCATATGAACGGTCATATAATGCACTATAAATGCTTGGCATTTGGGCATTAGTTGGACACACAAAAAAAGAACAATAACATAATTCTCCATCATTCTCTTACTCTAAATCATCCATCAATTCTCTAATGCATGAGTGAATTGCTGGAACCATAAATCTGTAAAATACTGTTAGGAGATACGCTTGGTGTGGTTGTGCAATACACGTCAAGGAACTCATAGTATCCTGAAGGGGATTCGCCGGTCATTCCTTATTGCATCCAATATACAGTTATTGGTGGGGGCGAATCGAACCTAAAGGTAGTATGGCAACCCCATACGCTTTGAGTTTGCATGCATAACCATTAATCTTTTCAGGTTTTAAGTACAACAGCATCTTCCCAACAATCAAGATATACAATAAATCTTTGGAATTTATGTGCACACTTCATCATAGTCATCTTCATCATCTTCTTGGTCAAGTTATTGCAGCAGACCCCCAACACAATTTCCAACAATCTTTAGGTTCGATTTATGATTTACTTGTGATTAATGGTTGCAATTTTTGGAAGAGATGAAAGCTTATATTTTCACCCATAACTACGGTGAACGGTAAACAAATTCCTTTTATGAATATATGTTATGAAAATTTATGGATAAATATTTCATATATGATGTGTTTGTGATAAATTTACATGTGGTTGTAGATAATATATGCATGATAAATTTTGATATGTATAAAATTTATCGTTTGAAATCTGTTTAATGTTAATTTGAACATGAGATAATGTGCATATAAGTGATTACATTACCTATTATGAAATATTTGGCGTTCTAAATGCATGTATATAGTATCTAAGTAAATATAAATATGTTAGATTTAACATGTGGTGACATATATATACATGATTTAGAAATTGTTCAAGTATATGAATTTTGATGAGTATTGTAATACGTTATGAATGTTTAAACACTATTTTATTTATGAAAGTAGTGTAGATAAATTGCCAAAATATCAAGTGGTTGCTTTAATGATATTATTTACTTTGTGTAAGAGATTATTATTATTAGTATTGTGTTGATATTATATGTACATGATAATATGAAAAGTAATGGTTAATTTCTTGTTTATCATGATATTAAAATAATTTGGGTATGTTTTGAATTATTGTAAGTTGATATATGTTCATGGAAGAAAGTCATAGAAAATATTAATGATTTTGGTTCATTGTTTATTCTTCTATGTCATTGTTTATTGAAATTTAGTATTGAACATATTTAAACATAAACTTGAATTTAACACAATGAATTTATGATATATGTATTAGTTATATGATAACTAAGATCAAAATGATTGTGTTATATTTAATTTTATGTGGAGTATATGACTTACATGTTTAATCCCATCTTATGAAGTTTGGTTATGACATTCTTTTATGATCAATTTTTATTTTGCTATGTATGTTTAATGCATTCAATGTATGATATATCTTGGCTAGATATAAAAGAAAAGTTGAAGTTCAAATTGAAATGCATGTTAAATATTGTTATAGCAAATGTGTAATGACATAAAAGTTTGTGCATTATTACAATATACTCAATTGACAAAAGTGTGTCATGGTTTGATGATAGTTGGTGAATACTATCAAGAGTATATAAGTTGATCCATAGACATAGTTATATGAATACAAAATCTATGTGAAGAATTGAATATTCAAAGTTTATAAAAGTTAAAAGAAAATCTTGCAATTATTTGACGAAATGATTGACAAGGAATGATGTCTTTGGAAAATGATGTTGAATGCATTGAAGACATTATTAGGGATGTGGTACAAACCCAAATCTAATTGATTACCAATGGTGGAAACTCAACCCACACTTGAGTAGCATCAAGTCTTGGGTTCAATGGTGAAAGTACACTATTAGAGTAATTGAAGTACTTGACAATAGATACATCCATGGTAGACAGAATCGCGATCCAACTCGTAGGATCGTACGAGTTTGCGATCTCGCAACCCCCCACCGTGCCGGAACGCCGCCGGAATCGTAATCTGATGGGAGCGGCCGGAATCGCCGCGAAAATGCGTGGAAGCGGTGGAATCGAGTGTTTCGGCCGATTCTGTGCGGCTGTGCGCTTCTTCAAAATTCCGGGTTCGCGGGTCGGGTTCGCGACCCGGTTACTTAAAAAACAAAAAAAAAAAACGTTTTCTTTAATATTTGTATTGCTGACTTTTTGTAACGTTTTTGCTCAATAATTATTTTAATTAATTGCCGAAAACTTTCCCAATACACCCACTAATCTCATTAATTGTCAAGTTTTTTTTTTTTATTAAATTAATTGCCATTTTATTAATATGTCGTTTTGCTTCTTTTTTCTTGGTTGTTTTGGGTTTGCTTTTTCTATACTTCAAAGTTCTATGTCGTTTTGATTTCTACTCTTGTACAAGTTATTTTTTTTCGCTAATTAATAATTGTTCATGTGATTTAAAAAATTAATAAGTATATAATAATAATTTTTTGACAATACAATTTATTTGTTTATTGATTAAGTAATTGTGGTATTGTTTAAAAAAAAAGTAATTGTGGTATTTTGAAGTGTTTTTCCACTTATATAATTTATTTTTAATTTTTATGTGTCATGAATTTGTGAATCTATATTATTTTGATTGTGATTTGAGTTTTTTTACACTTAATTATGTTGTTTTTATATGCATATATATACAAATATACATGAAGTTGTAAGATTGGTAGGATCTTACGATCCGTGTTACGATCCTCCGATTCACGATCTTGTAACCCTTCCCCGATCCTGCATAGGATCTCGATTTTGTCTACCTTGGATACATCCCAAGGGGAAAAAGTACTTGGACCATAAGAAGAAAAAGGGTAGGATGAGGTTTTCCTCTTAATGGACATATAGCATATATTTGCTGGAATGCATACTTATGGGGCATTTCCGATATAGTCTACCTATGTGAGAATGAAGTTTGGCCGCTTCACGGAGTTCAAGGGTTTGCTCTTAAATTCTCATGAAAAGGGATATATGACACAAGGCCTTCTTAATGTGTCATCTTACAAGTCTCTTTATCAATAGTACCGAGATTCTATGTGTAAGTTATGCACACTTGTTCTAATGAATAGTTGGTTCAAAGCTTGCCTACCATACTATTTGGGAATGAGCGAAAACTTAACTTACTAAGTAATGGTTCAAATCGCGAGATACCATTATCTGAAGGCATGGAATTTCCGGATTTATGTGATTTAGTATTTTGAAAATGGTGGGGGATTGTTGATGATTTCCAAAATAATGGAATCACTTTAAATCAAAAGTTGTAACTCTTCATGGGAATCATTCATATACATTGGAACTTTTCGCAAAGAGATGCTTAATGAACATTTGCATTGATTCAAATGTATATGATTATAACCTTTGGCAAAAGGGTGCTTAATGAACCTTTGCATTGATTCAAGTGTATATGATTATAACCTTTGACAAAGGGATGTTTAATGAACCATAACATTGTTTCAAATCAAAGGGGTGTTTTCTCTCATATGAACGGTCATATAATGCACTATAAATGCTTGGCATTTGGGCATTAGTTGGACACACAAAAAAAGAACAATAACATAATTCTCCATCATTCTCTTACTCTAAATCATCCATCAATTCTCTAATGCATGAGTGAATTGCTGGAACCATAAATCTGTAAAATACTGTTAGGAGATACGCTTGGTGTGGTTGTGCAATACACGTCAAGGAACTCATAGTATCCTGAAGGGGATTCACCGGTCATTCCTTATTGCATCCAATATACAGTTATTGGTGGGGGCGAATCGAACCTAAAGGTAGTATGGCAACCCCATACGCTTTGAGTTTGCATGCATAACCATTAATCTTTTCAGGTTTTAAGTACAACAGCATCTTCCCAACAATCAAGATATACAATAAATCTTTGGAATTTATGTGCACACTTCATCATAGTCATCTTCATCATCTTCTTGGTCAAGTTATTGCAGCAGACCCCCAACACAAGTTCCAACAGAAATTTTCTAGCCTACTAAATTGGTTGAAACTTACCTCATTAACTCACTCTATCCAATAAGCCTTCTAATTGAGTGACGAGTGTGCTAAATGTGTTCCGTCTGGAAGAGTAAAAAAATGCAGATATAGGACTCGAATACACAAAATTCTCTGACCAAGGCAAATGTTTCATCCCCTGGTGTATAAAAAGCTCTCAATTCCTCGAAAACATCGTTGTCTTCAGATGACATTCTTGTTCAATAATCCTTCTCTAAACTGTGTCCATTTTTGTGGTTTTCATACCTGATAACAAATCAAGCAATTGTTGAATCCATGGAATTTGAAAAGGTGGTTCACATTGTTGATGGCCATTGTTACGAGCTAGCTCAATAGACAAATCTTAGAAAAACCTTAAAAAATGTCAGGGCGGCCCGCCCCATCTGAAAATTACAGGCATTCATGAAAAGAAAGAGGTATTGGAGAAAATGAGCTTTCATTTTGACAACTGAAGCAGGAGATGTTGATCCAATAGGTAGCAAACTTGAAGATGTCGATTTCGAAAACTTGCCTGTCAAGACAGCATGACCAGCATATATCAATCTGCAGAGAGCGGTTCACACGGGTTAGAGGACTTTGGCAGAGTGGCTCAAGAGAGATATGATCAATGCATATATCTTGAGTCCCGACTCGGCATTATCACCTCTCTTTTTAGGTGTTTTACCTAAGATGGGAATCTTTCTTAACTCTATGTGTAAACTACAACCAAAACTTTAAGGGATTGCTGAACAGGAATCAAATCTAAATGGATGTAAGTTAATGAAGAGAATCAATCGAGCATTGTACTTTTACAGTTCTTTTTTTGACTGCTTGGACTCTACTGTTACGATAACATCAGTGGAGAGACAAACTCAAGAGCATGCTTCTTGAAGAGATAATAAAGAACATCATTACTTGATAGGGAGTCGATAGAAAGGAAAGGCTTGAAATGACTGGATTTGTGAAGGTACCTTTGAGTTACAATGGGGGGATAGAAGAAACTAATCTATTGCAGCGATATAGTCATAAATTTAGGAGAAAATGATTGTTTGCTTGTCTGCTGGAGTGATAGACTACTGTTTTCTGTATTGGCCTGGAAATTTAGGAGATGATTCTTGATATACATGCTGGAATATGAAAGTCACAATTAGAAGAATTTATGTTTTTGTTTTCTGGATTTTCGAAGTGTTTAAAAGAAGTGAAAGAACATATCCTTCTTAGTTTCATAAATATATTGCATGCTAGTTGAAGAAGACGCCGTGTTTGGAATTGGTTAATTAAAAGGTGCATACAAGGAGTACTCATACTTGCTATTTATATCGAATATATTGTCCATACTGTTTTCAGTTAAAAAAAATCTATCTAATTTCTGTCAAGACATTGCTGTCTACAAAATCATATCAGATGTAACAGCATGCTGTTAATGTTCAAACTTGCTAGACATAGAGTGTTCTGTTAGCTCTATGACACTGTTAGTACTCTCTGGTTTCTTTAAACAATTATGTTACTTGTTACTATTTCTGTTGCCTATTTATGGTCCTACTTTTATACATAAAGCTATCAGTTTCTAAAAAATATCATTGTTTTCAGAAAACATCCTCGTTCAGATATACTTCTATTAATTGCTTCTCTTTTGAAGGAAACTAATTCACTTATGAACAATGACAAATCTGAATGTCCATGTAAGAGAAAAAATCTCAACAATTAAAACACTTCTATATCAATAGGTGGAATAAGTAAAAATTGAAAATGAAGTTGTACGCTATGCAAAACTTATGATGACGATGATGATGATGTGATCTATTTGGCATATAAGATGCATACATCGAAGAAAAATGAGAAAATTCTTGTAGGCAGCCACTGTTTCTATTTGATGCTATGTCAATAGAGAGCCAGTATAGTTTATTTTTAATATGCCTGTGCAGAATAATAACAGCCACAAGGAATTTGATTAAATCATGGTCCAACTATGATTAGAAAACACCAAATTTCACTGATAACAAAGTGGCATGAGATTCAATTCTTTTCTTTTTTATAATAATTTCGATCATTTCTTTCTAACAATAAAAAAGTAAAACGAAAATCACAGTTAAAGGCCATATCCTCACCTTATAATTGGTAGACACAAGTTATTCTCCCGTCTCTTTTGTCGAGTCTCATGTTTTCTGGGCACTGGGCTAGCACAAATTGAAAACACACAACTAATGTGGGGCCTACAGTTGGACCAGGCATGAGCTTTGTGGAAGTGGAATAAACAGCCATATGCTGCTAGTTGTGCGTGAGAGCAGTGGTCGTGCTCGTGCCATTCATCTACTCACAAATGAGAATGGATGGCAACAAAAGAGCATGGTTTCTGGTCACATGTAAGCGGTCAGAAAAACCATTGCAACAAATACCGTGCACTGTTCAACATGAAACATAGTATCTTATGCATTAATTATACTATTTGACAAGTATAAACAGATTAGTGAATGTGGTGCACCTCGCTACAATAACATCCCATCTCATCTCAGCCGCCAATCAGGAAATTGTCACATCGGGAATGTGACTAATTGTATGCCAACGCTCTCCTTCCTCCTTTTGGTACTGCTGCTTAAGTAATGGACAATCATGAATGGACAAAGTAGAAAGGGAGCTGGGTAGACCCTCCTGTGGCAAACTGTCAAGACAAGGGCAGTCTTCAATATATAGAGATTCAAGTTGATTTTTCTTATGTTGGAACAATTTGTTAACTCAAGAGATTTAATAGTTGATGGCAGCAGACTCTCCTCCGGAAAGGACTCCAAGATTTCAAAATCATCACTAATGCTGAATTGTTTCAGAGAATTGAGTTGGAACAAACCCCACTCTTCTCTTGAAGCCATCAATTTAGGACATCTTTCTATTCGGATGCTGCATAGATCGGAAGGCAACTGTGTCCCGAAAAACGATTCTAGCCATGGACTATCGTACAACATTAGAGAATGAAGATTGGTGAACACGTGCAGTGCAAAAGGCAAGGAGGAAGAGTGCCAACCTGTTATAGTTAGAGTGCGAAGAGAATTACAGCTACACATCACATATCCGAAGAGGACCATTGTAGATTTGGACCAAAGAAGTCTTCAACTTCCAACTTTTCAAGAAAGACACTGTTAAATAGAATTTTCTCTAGGGTGGATTCAATGACCCGAGATCCACAAAGGATGACCCTTTTCAAGCTAGAAGGAAATTCATTTATTAAAATGCGATCACATCTCTTTAGTTCTAGGTCACGGATATTATCAGCCTTTGGAATTGAAGCCTGCAACTCCTGGCAATCAATAATTTCCAATTTTTGCAAAGAACAAAGGTGTTGAGGCAGGGAACTTTTCAACTTCGGACAATGTGTTTAAATCGCAAAGTTTCAAGGGATCTAAATGGAACAGTTGATGAATTATAGCCAGAAATCATTGTACCAATAATCTCTACTCCATCGCAGCCTGAAATGGAAAGCTTCTTGAGAGAGTGGAACTGCCCAAGTGGTGGTAACTGGGAACAAAGTTTACATCCTAACAATTCTAGAGATACTAAATTACAATCCCCAAGCCAATTTGGAAAGCTCCTGCCTCGGTATTCTTTGATGGTTAGCCTCACGAGGTTTCTATTTGGTTGAAGAGCCTCTAAGACAGAGAGATGTGCTTCAGTTACTGATCCATTCATTTGTCTCCATTCATCATATGACATGCTTAATTCTTCTAAATGTTCTTTTTCTTCCAAATTTGCTGCCACAGCATCAGCGGGATCAATTACATTATTCAACCCTGAAATTTGAAGCCTTCCTTGAAGATGATTGAGTTCCGCCAACTGTTTAATGTCAAATCCACGCTGCTTTCCCACAACAAAATCAGTCAGCATCTCAAGATTTTTTAACCTACTTATATTCGGTGGCATCTTCTTAATATGAGTGCCTTTCAGATTAAGATGAAGTAAATTGATGAGTTTGCAAAAATCTGAAGGGAGATCAGCCAATTTGAAACATTGTTCCAATAAGAGTGTTTGCAAATTATACAGCATACAAATGGAATTGGGTAAGCTTGCAATCTCAGTGTGAGAAAGGTCTAGATAGCGCAGAAGCTTTAAATTTCTTATCTCGTCGTCTAGCTCTACGAGATTGCAACCAGAGAGGGACAACACCTGCAAATATTTTAGTCTTGAAAACAAATTTTTCTGTACACTTGGGCTTATCTTAAAGCGTTGGTCACCACAGCCCTGCGCTTCTACCATCAGACTGTGTAGTCCCTTAATTTTAAGAATATGATCTAGTTTTCTATCACCATCTTCCAAATCAAGGCAGCACCAAATGCGACGCGTCCGTTTAGGGATTTCTTGCACATTACCACCCTCTATTCGTAAGAGGAACTCTCCTGACACTGATTTTGCTAAATCATCGACAAGATCATTCATGATGAAGTAGTACTTACCATCCCATAATGGCATAGTTACTGATTGTTGGAAAAACGATATTGACACTAGATAATTGAAGAATTCATTACCCAACTCTTCTTCACTTTTGTCTCTTCCCCGATACTTTAGCAAGCCTTCAGCCATCCAAAGCTTGATTAACTCACTCTTCTCAAACTCATAGCCCTTCGGAAACATAGAACAAAAAGCAAAACAACGCTTCAGATTAGAAGGGAAGTTAAGATAACTCAATCTAAGTACGGGGTTAATGTTGTCCCCGTCTGATAAACGCCACATATCAGTCTCCAATATTTTAATCCATTCAGTTTCACAGAATTTGTTTTGCAAGAATTGGCCCAATGTTTCTAGAGCTAAAGGTAACCCCCCACACTTTTCTACAATTTTCTTGCCGATCAACTCAAGATTTGGATATTCAAATATATTCTTGCCCACAAAAGCATGATGCACAAATAAACTCCAAGAGTCACTCTCTTCCAATTGATTTAAACGAAGTAGCTGAGTGGATCCTATGATTGATGCTACTTCCTTGTCATGCGTTGTCACAATAATCTTACTTCCAGAAGATCCATGGCTAAACGGAAGTAGTAGCTTCTTCCAACATTCCGCATTCCCGTTCCAGATATCGTCTAAAACAAGCAAGTACTTCTTGCCAGCTAGTCTATGTTGCAATTGACGTTGGAGTATTTCCAAGTCTTCACCATACGCTTCTGAAGAATGAAATTCCCTGAGAATTGCTCGGGTGAGATGAACAAGATCAAAAGATTTTGAAACATAGACCCAAGCTTTAAGTTCAAATTGCTCATGTATCTTGTGGTCATTGTAAACAAGCCGAGCAAGGGTTGTCTTACCCATCCCAATAACACCAATTATACTGATTATGCGTACAAGGTTGTCACCATGACTGTCTGAACGTAAAAATTCAATTATTTTCTCCTTTTCGCTCCCTCTACCATATATCGCAGATTCATCCACCAAAGGTGCAGTTGGTAGTATCCGGGGGGTGACTCTACCTTCATTACTAACAAATATGACATTACAACTTTTCGATACAGCTCTAAATTCTCTTAACAATTTCAAGACTCCAATTTCACAATCACCACTAGTTAATTTGTTAAGTCCCAATCTATCCTTCTGATCAGCAAGAAACTCTAGGTTCTGTATCAATGCTTCAATCCTATCCTCAAATCCTCGCTTAATAAAAGGCGAAAGAAAGCGTCGCATCTTGCCCTTTGGTCGTGCATCAGTAGCAATCACATCGAATAGTTGCTCTAATTCGTATACATCATGTTTGAGATCATCAAGCCAATTCTTCAAGTTACGTTGTTGGTATTCCTTTATATCTGCATCATCCAGTACTTCATTGATAGAATCCAGTGTGGTTTCAAGTTTTTTCACCAGCCTTTCGTGGAAGTAGTCTCTGAAATCTTGAGAAGCCAACCTCTCACGAATCATTTGAAAGACAGACGAAAGAAATGCCCCACCAACAACTCCTGCCATGATCTCAAATCTGAGCGTCGTTCACAATTCTCGAAGGCTATCTGCAATAATAGATGGTTAACTGTTAAAAGTGTATAATCGTGGTTGAACTCAAGTGGTTAATGAGTTTAAAGACGAATCGTTCAAGTTTAGGAATCCGAGAAGTTGAATTATAAATTTTTTTACTAAGAATCTCTCCTCCAAGTTTCCCCTTCGCAACACTGAAAGTCAATTCACAATTCACAATTATAAATATTTAAAAATACTCTCTAAAATTTGTGTTCTTCTATTTAGACACATACTAATAATAACTAATATATAAATAACATACTAACTTCTCTAACAACTCATAATTTAATACAATCCTTAATCAAATGCCTCTTGATAGGCAAAGATTATATAAGAAGGTTACTCAGACAACATCATTATTAATCCCTCTGATCCTTATTATAACAAACAATTCACTCTTTATGTTTATCTAATTACTAAGTAATTGATATATTTACTTTATATATATATATATATATATATATATATATATATATATATATATATATTATTCAATGAATTTAAAAAAAAAATCTTATAATAAGGATTAGAGACTGATATACCACATGGGAGAGAGAAATACCTGAGTTTGTTTTTGAACTGATTGAGACTGATATCGATCACTAAAAAGAGAGAATATAGAATGAATGAAGGAAGAAGGAGCTTGTAGAAGATAAGCAAGCATAAAAATGAAATATTAATCTTCTACCACACGTATCCAGACTATGACATAAATCCAATAATTACCATGACGTTTCTTTATTGTCAATGTTATACCACATGTATCAAGACTAGGACATTTTAACACATTTTTTCTAACTCTATTTTTATATTGAAACACATAAATCTCACCATTTTAAAAAGGCTTAGTTGCAGTTTTGACACCCTAAGTATCACTATCTTATGATTTTGCCCCCTTATAAAAAACAATAACAAATCAGCCCCCTAAATTTACTCCTTTTTGCATGCCCCAAAACCAATTTTGACTAAATCAATGCATACGTGGCACTCACATCACTTAAAGTGAGGTGCCACGTGTGACTTTTTATTTTCCTAGGGGTCAAAACTATAATTATGCCTAATAAATACTCCCTCCATCCCATTTTAAATGACCTAATTTAAAAAACTGTACTGTTCATATATCATGCTATGACCTTATTTTTCTACTAATATATAAATGCAAAATATAGCATGTAAGAAGTTATTGGATTCGTCTCAACGAATATTTTCAAAATAACAAATTTTCATAACTTTTTCTAATAGACTATTAAAGATATTTAAATTCAAAATTGTGCATTGGCATATGTGACAGAGTCAACTAAGTCACATAATATGGGATGGATGGAGTGAAGTGATGTGGGTGACATATATGCATTGACTTGGTCAAAATTGATTTAAGAAGCCAAAAGTGCAAAAAGGGTAAACTTAGGGGTTGATTTGATACTCCCTATGTACTGTTCATTGTGTTGCCCACTAATAACATGACAAATAGATTACAAAGTCCACGTCATTACTCTTTTAATTAATTGCGTTTCATAACTTCATGCTTTTGCTCAAAAAAAAAAATTTCATGCTCATCAAACAACAAGGACTGGAATGATATTCCTCCCTTTTTGGTTCAGACCCTTCCGATTAATCAACCTTCCTATTTTTGTTTCGATGACCATTAGTGTTGAAAGAGAGATTGAGTTTCCCTCAAAGCAAATCAAAGATTGATGTTGAAAATTAAGGATTATAGGGTTGCAATTTTACTGATCATCAAACAAAAAAAATGATGAAGAATTTGTATAAAAACTGAGATTGATCTTGAAAATTAAGGGTTATATTATTGACAGTGGCGGCGCCAGACAAAAAAGTTTGGGGTGGCGGGCATCCCGCCATCAAAATAAACCAAAATATATAAATCATATTGCATACAATACATTTAAGTAGTAATAAACCAAAAACCGATCGTTCAAAATTTAAACTACATAATATATAAACTAACATACCTATAGATGCACTTTACGCTTTCCGAATGAAATTAACAAAAGAAATTAACAAAATATTATCACAGGTTCTACTGTCACAGTATCCTAACACATCTAATTACATCAAATATTATGTAAATTATGCAAAGAAAAAAAGTACTACAGTTTCATTGTTCTATTGTCACAGGTTCATTATAAAAAATTATGTAAAATATTATCACAGGTTCTACTGTCACAGTAGCCTAACACATCTTTGTTTCATTGTTTTAAAACTACTACAGTTTCCATTGCTTTCTGCTTATTATTCTCTTTTAGGAAAAAAGTTTTCCATCAGATAGCATGAAAAACAAATTGAAACAATAAAATAGTCTTCAGTTGTTAACAGATTTAGTGTTGGTGATTTCCAAAATAATGAAATCACTTTAGAACCAAAAGTTGTAACTCTTCATGGGAATCATTCATATACATTGGAACTTTTCGCAAAGAGGAGCTTAATGAACATTTGCATTGATTCAAGTGTATATGATTATGACCTTTGGCAAAGTGGTGCTTAATGAACCTTAGCATTGATTCAAGTGTGTATGATCATAACCTTTCACAAAAGGGTGCTTAATGAACCATAACATTGATTCAAGTCAAAAGGGTGCTTTCTCTCATGTGAAGGGTCATATAATGCACTATAAATGCTTGGCATTTGGGCATTAGTTTGACACAGAAAGAACAACAACACACAATTTTGGACAGAATTTTGTTGCATTAACAACATAATTCTCCCTCATTCTCTTACTCTAAATCGTCCATCAATTCTCTAATGCCAAAATTCCCTTTGACAACAAAGTGGCATGTCATTAATAAAGTAAAAAATAGGCTTATTTGATCCATTAGTCCCTTAAATAATTTCAAGTTTTCATTTTAGTCCCACAATTAATAAAACGTACGTTTTAGTCCCTCACTTTTTGCTCCGTTTGCCAAATAAATCCCATCCGTCAAAACAATTGGTTTTCCGTTAGTATGAGTCCACGTGGCAAAAAAAAACCCAGAAAATTGGCTTCTTCCCTTGTGTTCTTGTGTTCTTCATCATCTTCACATGATTCATAAAGAAAAACCCAGAAAAATCAAAATTCATCAAAAAAACAATATTCCTCCGTCACGGCCATCAACTCAACAAACAACAAACACAAACAACATTCATTCTACTCAACAAACACACTGCCATGGATCCATCTCTAAATTTCTTATTCTTTCATTCATTCATTCTCACAAAGAAGAATTTTTATTTCCTTTCTTTCATTCATTTATTCATCAACAAATGCATAAGCTTGAAAGAAAAAAACTTGGCATCGCAAACTTGAAAACAAAAATTAAACAAACTGGAATTGCAAACTTGAATACAAAAATTAAACCAACAAATCCATAATCTGGAAAATGGGTATCAAAAACTTGAAAACAAAATCGTTTATGAACAAAAGCAAATGTTCATAAACTGGAATTAAAACTTGAAGTTGCATAAATTGAAACATTCAAACCTATTTCGTATGAAAAATGGGTATGAATCCACTTCCTTTGGATTTCTTTGAGATTTAACACTCTCTGGGTCAATCGAAAGGAGAATAAGGGAGGAAGTAAAAGGTTTTTATGTTTTAATTAGAACTCAATTAGGAACAAACCAAGAATAAGAAAAAACATAAAAAGAAGGGGGGAAAAAAGATGGAAACGAAGAAGAAAGAAGAAGAATGGAAAGCATAGGGAAGGAGATAAACTCAATTGGGTTTTGTGTTGCTGTGTTGTTGTGGTGAGGAATGAAGAAATAGATCCAATTTTTTTTTTTAGTTTTAATTTATTTTTCTGGATTGGAATGAAGTTTTTTATGAATTTATGAACATGATTGATTAAGAAGATGAAGTTTTTGCCACGTGGACTCATAGTAACGGAAAACCAATTGTTTTGACGGATGAGATTTATTTGGCAAACGGAGTAAAAAGTGAGGGACTAAAACATACGTTTTATTAAATGTGGGACCAAAATGAAATCTTGAAATTATTTAAGAGACCAATAGATCAAATAAGCCTAAAAAATAAGTCAGGAGTTATATCTCCTAATCTCAATTGTACATTAAAGAAAGCAACAGTTTCAGTAAAAGTGATTTATAAACAACTATACTTAAATGAAGTCATATTTCTTAAAAAATATAAACAAATATAGAAGTTTCATATTCTCTATGAAAACTTGTTACAAACAACTTTGTAAAATAGTTTCGATAGACATTTACAATCAGGACGCTGACAAAATGAATGAAACAACTATAAGTGAACCATATTCGATAAAAGTGTGCAGAAATTTTCTAGCCTGCTAAATTGGTTGAAACTTACCTCATTAACTGACTCAAATCCAATAAGTCTTCTAATCGAGTGGCGAGTGCGCTAATTGTGTTCCGCCTGGAAGAATAAAATGCAGATATAGGACTCGAATACACAAAATTCTTTGACCAAGGCAAACGTTTCACCCCCTGGTGTATAAAAAGTTCTCAATTCCTCGAAAACATTGTTGTCTTCAAATGAGATTCTTGTTCAGAAACACTTCTCTGAACTGTGTCCATTTTTGAGGTTTTCATACCTGGTAACAAATCAAAAAATTGTTGAATCCATGGAATTTGAAAAGGTGGTTCACATTATTGATGTCCATTGTTCCGAGCCAGCTTAATGGAGAAATCTTAGAAAAACCTTAAAAAACGTCAGAGCGGACCTCCCCATCTGAAAATTACAGGCATTCATGAAAATACAGAGGAATTGGAGCAAATGAGCTTTCATTTTACAACTGAAGCAGGAGATGTCGATCCAATAGGCAGAAAACTCGAAGACGTCGATTTCAAAAATTTGCCTGTCAAGACAGCATGACCAGCATATATCAATCTGCAGAGAGCGGTTCACACGGGTTAGAGGACTTTGGCAGAGTGGCTCAAGAGAGATATGATCAATGCATATATCTTGAGTCCCGACTCGGCATTATCACCTCTCTTTTTAGGTGTTTTACCTAAGATGGGAATCTTTCTTAACTCTATGTGTAAACTACAACCAAAACTTTAAGGGATTGCTGAACAGGAATCAAATCTAAATGGATGTAAGTTAATGAAGAGAATCAATCGAGCATTGTACTTTTACAGTTCTTTTTTTGACTGCTTGGACTGTACTGTTACGATAACATCAGTGGAGAGACAAACTCAAGAGCATGCTTCTTGAAGAGATAATAAAGAACATCATTACTTGATAGGGAGTCGATAGAAAGGAAAGGCTTGAAATGACTGGATTTGTGAAGGTACCTTTGAGTTACAATGGGGGGATAGAAGAAACTAATCTATTGCAGCGATATAGTCATAAATTTAGGAGAAAATGATTGTTTGCTTGTCTGCTGGAGTGATAGACTACTGTTTTCTGTATTGGCCTGGAAATTTAGGAGATGATTCTTGATATACATGCTGGAATATGAAAGTCACAATTAGAAGAATTTATGTTTTTGTTTTCTGGATTTTCGAAGTGTTTAAAAGAAGTGAAAGAACATATCCTTCTTAGTTTCATAAATATATTGCATGCTAGTTGAAGAAGACGCCGTGTTTGGAATTGGTTAATTAAAAGGTGCATACAAGGAGTACTCATACTTGCTATTTATATCGAATATATTGTCCATACTGTTTTCAGTTAAAAAAAATCTATCTAATTTCTGTCAAGACATTGCTGTCTACAAAATCATATCAGATGTAACAGCATGCTGTTAATGTTCAAACTTGCTAGACATAGAGTGTTCTGTTAGCTCTATGACACTGTTAGTACTCTCTGGTTTCTTTAAACAATTATGTTACTTGTTACTATTTCTGTTGCCTATTTATGGTCCTACTTTTATACATAAAGCTATCAGTTTCTAAAAAATATCATTGTTTTCAGAAAACATCCTCGTTCAGATATACTTCTATTAATTGCTTCTCTTTTGAAGGAAACTAATTCACTTATGAACAATGACAAATCTGAATGTCCATGCAAGAGAAAAAATCTCAACAATTAAAACACTTTTATATCAATAGGTGGAATAAGTAAAAATTGAAAATGAAGTTGTATGCTATGCAAAACTTATGATGACAATGATGATGATGTGATCTATTTGGCATATAAGATGCATGCATCGAAGAAAAATGAGAAAATTCTTGTAGGCAGCCACTGTTTCTATTTGATGCTATGTCTATAGAGAGCCAAAATGAGAAGTATAGTTTATTTTTAATATGCCGGTGCAGAATATTAACAGCGACAAGGAATTTGATTTTATCATGGTCCAACTATGATTAGAAAACACAAAATTTCACTGATAACAAAGTGGCATGAGATTCAATTCTTTTCTTTCTTATAATAATTTCGACCATTTCTTTCTAACAATGAAAAAGTAAAACGAAAAATCACAGTTAAAGGCCATATCCTCACCTTATAATTGGTAGACACAAGTTATTCTCCCGCCTCTTTTCTCCAGTCTCATGTTTTCTGGGCATTGGGCTAGCACATATTGAAAACAGACAATAATGTGGGGCCTAAAGTTGGACCAGGCATGAGCTTTGTGGAAGTGGAATAAACAGCCACATACTGCTGGTTGTGTGTGAGAGCAGTGGTCGTGCCATTCATCTGGTCACAAATGAGAATGGATGGCAACAAAAGAGCATGGTTTCTGGTCACATGTAAGCGGTCAGAAAAACCATTGCAACAAATACCGTGCACTGTTCAACATGAAACATAGTATCTTATGCATTAATTATACTATTTGACAAGTATAAACAGATTAGTGAATGTGGTGCACCTCGCTACAATAACATCCCATCTCATCTCAGCCGCCAATCAGGAAATTGTCACATCGGGAATGTGACTAATTGTATGCCAACGCTCTCCTTCCTCCTTTTGGTACTGCTGCTTAATTAATGGACAATCATGAATGGACAAAGTAGAAAGGGAGCTGGGTAGGCCCTCTTCTGGCAAGCTGTCGAGACAAGGGCAGTCTTCAATATATAGAGATTCAAGTGAAGTGAGGTGGAGAAGACCCTTGTAGTTTATTATTCTTAGGTTGGAACAATTTGTTAACTCAAGAGATTTAATAGTTGATGGCAGCAGACTCTCCTCCGGAAAAGACTCCAAGATTTCAAAATCATCACAAACGCTGAATTGTTTCAGATAATTGAGTTGGAACAAACCCCATTCCTCTCTCGAAGCGATCAATTTAGGACATCTTTCTATTCGGAGGTTGCATAGATTGGAAGGCCACTGCCTCCCGGAAAAAGATTCTAGCCATGGACTATCGTACAACATGAGAGAATGAAGATTGGTGAACACGTGCAGTGCAAAAGGCAAGGAGGAAGAGTGCCAACCTGTTATAGTTAGAGTGCGAAGAGAATTACAGCTACACATATCCGAAGAGGACCATTGTAGATTTGGACCAAAGAAGTCTTCAACTTCCAACTTTTCAAGAAAGACACTGTTAAATAGAATTTTCTCTAGGGTGGATTCAATGACCCGAGATCCACAAAGGATGACCCTTTTCAAGCTAGATGGCAATTCATTTATTAAAATGCCATCACATCTCTTTAGTTCTAGGTCACTGATATTATCAGCCTTGGGAATTGAAGCCTGCAATTCTTGGCAATCAATAATTTCCAATTTTTGCAAAGAAGGAAGGTGTTGAGGCAGGGAACTTTTCAACTTCGGACAATGTTTTATACAAAGCTCTTGAAGCAAAGGGAAACATTCAAGACATAACCATTCCTTCCATTCTGACATGTGCTCAAATCGCAAAGTTTCAAGGGATCTAAATGGAACATTTGATGAATTATAGCCAGAAATCATTGTACCTATAATCTCTATTCCATCGCAGCCTGAAATGGAAAGCTTCTTGAGAGAGTGGAACTGCCCAAGTGGTGGTAACTGGGAACAAAGTTTACATCCTAACAATTCTAGAGATACTAAATTACAATCCCCAAGCCAATTTGGAAAGCTCCTGCCTCGGTAGTCTTTGATGGTTAGCCTCACGAGGTTTCTATTTGGTTGAAGAGCCTCTAAGACAGAGAGATGTGTTTCAGTTACTGATCCATCCATTTCTCTCCATTCATCATATGACATGCTTAATTCTTCTAAATGTTCTTTTTCTTCCAAATTTGCTGCCGCAGCATCAGCGGGATCAATAACATTATCCAACCCTGAAATTTGAAGCCTTCCTTGAAGATGATTGAGTTCCGCCAACTGTTTAATGTCAAATCCACGCTGCTTTCCCACAACAAAATCAGTCAGCATCTCAAGATTTTTTAACCTACTTATATTCGGTGGCATCTTCTTAATATGAGTGCCTTTCAGATTAAGATGACGTAAATTGATGAGTTTGCAAAAATCTGAAGGGAGCTCAGCCAATTTGAAACATTGTTCCAATAAGAGTGTTTGCAAATTATACAGCATACAAATGGAATTGGGTAAGCTTGCAATCTCAGTGTGAGAAAGGTCTAGATAGCGCAGAAGCTTTAAATTTCTTATCTCGTCGTCTAGCTCTACGAGATTGCAACCAGAGAGGGACAACACCTGCAAATATTTTAGTCTTGAAAACAAATTTTTCTGTACACTTGGGCTTATCTTAAAGCGTTGGTCACCACAGCCCTGCGCTTCTACCATCAGACTGTGTAGTCCCTTAATTTTAAGAATATGATCTAGTTTTCTATCACCATCTTCCAAATCAAGGCAGCACCAAATGCGACGCATCCGTTTAGGGATTTCTTGCACATTACCACCCTCTATTCGTAAGCGGAACTCTCCTGACACTGATTTTGCTAAATCATTGACAAGATCATTCATGATGAAGTAGTACTTACCAATCCCATAATGGCATAGTTACTGATTGTTGGAAAAACGATATTGACACTAGATAATTGAAGAATTCATTACCCAACTCTTCTTCACTTTTGTCTCTTCCCCGATACTTTAGCAAGCCTTCAGCCATCCAAAGCTTGATTAACTCACTCTTCTCAAACTCATAGCCCTTCGGAAACATAGAACAAAAAGCAAAACAACGCTTCAGATTAGAAGGGAAGTTAAGGTAACTCAATCTAAGTACGGGGTTAATGTTGTCCCCGTCTGATAAACGCCACATATCAGTCTCCAATATTTTAATCCATTCAGTTTCACAGAATTTGTTTTGCAAGAATTGGCCCAATGTTTCTAGAGCTAAAGGTAACCCCCCACACTTTTCTACAATTTTCTTGCCGATCAACTCAAGATTTGGATATTCAAATATATTCTTGCCCACAAAAGCATGATGCACAAATAAACTCCAAGAGTCACTCTCTTCCAATTGATTTAAACGAAGTAGCTGAGTGGATCCTATGATTGATGCTACTTCCTTGTCATGCGTTGTCACAATAATCTTACTTCCAGAAGATCCATGGCTAAACGGAAGTAGTAGCTTCTTCCAACATTCCACATTCCCGTTACAGATATCGTCTAAAACAAGCAAGTACTTCTTTCCAGCTAGTCTCTGTTGCAATTGTCGTTGGAGTATTTCCAAGTCTTCACTATACGCTTCTGAAAATGAAATTCCCTGAGAATTGCTCGGGTGAGATGAACAAGATCAAAAGATTTTGAAACATAGACCCAAGCTTTAAGTTCAAATTGCTCATGTATCTTGTGGTCATTGTAAACAAGCCGGGCAAGGGTTGTCTTACCCATCCCAATCACACCTATTATACTGATTATGCGTACAAGGTTGTCACCATGACTGTCTGAACGTAAAAATTCAATTATTTTCTCCTTTTCGTTCTCTCTACCATATATCGCAGATTCATCCACCAAAGGTGCAGTTGGTAGTATCCGCGGGGTGACTCTACCTTCATTACTAACAAATATGACATTACAACTTTTCGATGCAGCTCTAAATTCTCTTAACAATTTCAAGACTCCAATTTCACAATCACCACTAGTGAATTTGTTAAGTCCCAATCTTTCCTTTTGATCAGCAAGAAACTCTAGGTTCTGTATCAATGCTTCAATCCTATCTTCAAATATTCGCTTAATAAAAAGCGAAAGAAAGCGTCGCATCTTGCCCTTTGGTCGTGCATCAGTAGCAATCACATCGAATAGTTGCTCTAATTCGTATACATCATGTTTGAGATCATCAAGCCAATTCTTCACGTTTCGATGTTGGTACTCCTTTATATCTGCATCATCCAGTACTTCATTGATAGAATCCATTGTCATTTCAAGTTTTTTCACCAGCCTTTCATGGAAGTAGTCTCTGAAAGCTTGAGAAGCCAACCTCTCTCGAATCACTTGAAAGACAGACGAAAGAAATGCACCACCAACAACCCCTGCCATGATCTCAATTCTGAGCGTGGTTCACAACTCCGGGAGGCTATCTGCAAGAATAGATGGTTATGTATTATCCTAGTTAACTCTTAAGCGCATATAATCGTGTTTGAACTCAAGTGGTTAACGAATTTAAAGACGAATTGTTCAATCCTTTGATGCAATGAATTTACTTTCCTAGATTGTTTTTGATGAGTTGCTTTTATAGTGGCATAAAAAATATGTAATTAGAGTTATCGTATCCACAACTTGTACGATACTAAAGCATGTTGAAAATTCTTGTTTAATGCATTCCATGTTATAAAATTCTAATTTTTTTAAGTTAACTTTTTATATTATTCTGAATATGATTGAAAAATTCCATGCAAAGCTTTAAGAGCTTAAGGATAATTAAGCAGAATTAAATATATAAAGGACTAAAACTCAGTGTCGGGAAATTTTTATAAGATGCAAATATGCTACTTTTTGTTACGAGGACGAAAAATCAATGTTCATAGTCTTTGAGTTGTTAGGTATAGATGTATTGTATTGTATATGATTTGGTGTGTTGCTGCAACTATTTGTTGACAAACATGCTCTATTTATTTTGGTCTATAATAGAGTGACAAATATCATCTTAAACTCACACTCACACAATGAATATACATTTATTTATTTTTCCTCAATATAAAATATGTGGCCTATATTGACATCACATCTATCAAATAATCATTTACACCACACATTATTATTAGTAAAATAAAAGGAAAGGAAAAATCTAAAAATAATGAAATGACCAAATCAAAACCCAATTAAAGTGAAAAAAAAAATACAATTTATGATATTTAATACGAGCAAAAAAAATGAAAAATACTAAATATTATTTTCTTTATACAAATTTTTTTGGTGAGTAGGTCTACTGGGATTCACCTAAGGGTTGAACTCATAATCTTGAGGTTAAGTAAACTCCTTATAAACTGGGCTCATTCATTTTGGTTAATTTTTTTTTTTTTTAATATATTACTTTGCACATGATAATTTTTAGGCTTAAATACAGTTCTTCTTCCCTTCAAGTTTCAAAATTGTTTGATTTTGGCCCCACAATTTTTAACTGCTCGATTGTAGCCTCTCAAGTTTACCCACTTTTACGTTTATTCTTAATATTGTTTTTCTATTTTTCAAAACATATATTTTTCTTTGTTAAAAAAAAAAAAAACATATATTTTTATACATAAAATAAATAACTCAAAAAACAAAATTTATTACTTTGATCCTATCAACTAATTATTTCATTTAGTTTTTTTAATTAATTTCTCATTTTTTTTCCATAAATATATAATTATTTTTTCAATTTCTCAATTTCCTTCTTTCTACTTTGCATAAGTATCTCTTCAAATTACATATTTAATTTGATCATATCCCCTTAATATTAAATTTAAATTTTTAATAATTTCTAATTGTTTAATTCTTAATTAATTTTTTTTATTTTTGATAATGACACTAATGTATAATTAATTGATGTATAAATTAATTTTAATATAACTGTTTCTATAAATTAAATATACCTTTTTAAAAATATTCCCCTAAAAAATATATTATTTTTTGACTAAATAATTAAAAATATAAAATAAAAAAGTTAGTCGTCAGACAATTTGCCTATATAAAGATTTGGTTGGAGAACATGTGTGTTATTATAACTAAGATGAAGACTGCAAGACATTCTGCTCTCAAGGTCACATTATTGGTATTAATCATTGCATCAGGTTTGAGCAAATTTTTTATACATGTCATGTTGTTATTTTTTTTACTACATCCATCAAATTTCCCATCAAATCTAAATTTTACATGTCACACAAAATATTGTTCTTACGTTCATGTATTGTTTGTGTGTAGTTATGTGCATGGAATATGTAGAAGGACGAAGAAATGGTAAGATTGTACCACAATGTGACGTGAATTGTCCAACCTCATGCGACAGTGAGGCAGCATGTATGAATTGTTGTGATTGTATTCTAGGGGGTGCTAGTCCTACTTGTGATGAAAATCAATGCACATGCATCATATATCCACCCACAATTGCAAGTTGAGTTTGAGTATTGTAACGCGAGTTATATACATGAGAACAATATACCTAAATAATAAAGGATTTGCATCTTTAATCTCAAGAATGATTGTAGCTTTGATGTACTCACAAATCAAATCAAATTTATGGGTAATGATATTTGTAAAATCATTTTCTAATAACTTTGGTAATAATTTTTTTTCTTTTTTCTTATTAGACAAAAACAATAGAGTATGAGAGATATAATTATCACAAAATTAATTATCTCAAATGATTGAACAAATATCGTTTCTCCAAATTTATTTAAGTGTGCTTTATCATTTCTAACACACATCATGGACAACTTTGTATATGGTCACCTATCCATAATAAAATTTAATATAAGAAAATCAATCTCGAGCAAAATTTCATAAATAACTTCGGTTACACTCATAATCTTCAAAAGTTTATGGGTCTAATGGTCATTTAACAAATAAAAAAAAACAATTTGTTATGACATAAGTATATGAAAACAATTTATTCTACTGTGAGAAATGAGGACTATTAATCATAACCATCAAATTGAATTTAACGGCAAAGATTTAAAGCTATAATATGTATTTGCATCCACCCCATAACTCGTCCCTCACTTTCCCAATTCATTCGTTGACATTCCTTTTGGATTTTTATTAAATTAAATTAAATTGCCTCATAATTTCTGGTAACAAACATATCAAAGCAGCCATGTTTTACTCGACATCCTTGCCTTGACGAAGAGAAAGTACGGGGAGGATGGTACGGATGAATTTGCAATTCAAGGTTTTTATGCCACATGTTAAGTCCATGTTTATTCTCAATACTTTTATTAATTTTTATATTTGACATAAATATTTTATTCATAATTATTCCCAATATTTTTTTTGACATAAATATTTCAACTTACTTCATATTTTTTTTTTTTACAAATTAACAAACTTCATATATTAGTTTAATCTTATCCACTCAACATTTTATTTACTTTCAAATTTTTTGCAGCACAAATATCTCAACAAACTATCTATTATATTCTAAAATTTTCTAATCTTATTTGAACATATTTTTTTAATAAATTTAAATATTTAATAATAACTCAATTTAAATAATATCATATATTTATTTTGGTTTTATGTATGTGTGTCACTCCCATGTAAATTTTATTTTGACTTTTTATATTTATCAAAATTTATTTTATATTTAGAATAAATAGCTCATCAAAATACATATATTAATTAATATTATCCGCTAAATGTTTCATTTGATGTTTTAAGTAGCATAAACATTTAAACAAAATACACATCAATTTTCATTATATTGTTCTAATGCGTATAAATTACGAACAATAGTTTATATAAAATTTTGATTAAATTATAGGTATAGAAAATGGATGTTTTGCACTTTCATATTGTAACAAATTATACTAATTTTTTTCATTGATGCCAACAATAAAGCAAATATAATATCTTTCAAAAAATACAACAAATAAAATATAAATTCTTATCTTTTTGAATGACACCATGAAAATAAAATTCTTATAGTCAATTTGCTTAAGGGTACAATTGGAAGGAGAAAAACCTCCCCTATAAATACCCGCCAATTAATCATTCACAAATCCTCATTCTATCATCTCACATCTCTCCTTTGATTTTCTTCTACAATGTGCTTCCACTGTTGGTGTTTCATACAAAAAAGTTACTCAAGTAATTTAGGGGTTGTATGAAATGCTAACGAACATGGTGCCACTCTGCAAATTTGCATGATTTGTTTGGGTTCAAGGTTGATCTGTCTATGTGTAAGGTTGACCAATAAAGTCTTTCGCACTAGAGAGGAAATTACAAACCTTACCCCAACCTGCTTCCCCTTTCACCGTCCTCTCATTCCCCATCTATCTTCTTGTACCACTTGTTTAACATTAGGTTTTTAATAATTTTGTGTAATAAGCTTTAATGTTAATGTAAATGTACTACGAAAGATATGATCTATTAATAAAATGAGAGTTTTATTCATTTTTATCTCTTTACATTTTTGTTTCAATTTTTGCTCATTTTTAATTATGTTTCTTAATATTATATGTCAATGCTCTTATGTAAATCAATGTTTTTCTGTAAATCTGGGAAATGAAAGCGTTCAGATTATAAGCCGAAATCCTGTTCGGGTTATAAAATCATTTCAACATATAATCTGAATAAAGGGTATATTGAGAAAAAATAGAGCGTGTGAGAAACTCATAGGGTGGGAAAAATAATAGTCAATATATAAAGAGAAGTAATCCCTAATTGAAGAGGGTGAGACCAAAAAGAGAGAAGATTTCGGGTTTAGTGACAAAAGTGTGTTCAACAAACGATACCCGTTTCGACAAACCAAACAATCTTTATTACAAAAAAAGTTGTTTAAGTGTATAATTAGGATAATGAAAAAGTAAGTATAAATATAATCATCAAGTTACACTTTTTAAATGATAAAGGAAAAAAAATAAACATGTATATACACATATCATGTTTGTTACACTTATTTCAATATTTGAATTTACTCTTATATATTCGTTAAATGTGTTGTTATTTGTATTAAAAGTTGCGGGTAATTTTGAAAACAAAAAAAACCAGCCCAAAAGAGCTAAAACATGTTATTTTATTTGTATAGATAATATAATGATTGTTTCTAGTTACACCCCAACTATTTTTAGTTACACCCCAAATTGACAAAAGTACCCCTAACCAGTTTTGAATTAAAATAAAATAAAATATTATCAGTAGTCTTCTCTTATCTCCACAAGCGCCATGGAAATAGATCTGTAACTTGGTAACCCTTTGCGTCGTTTAGGTCTCTATCGCATCCTGTGATCATCATGATAAGTAGGGGTGTTTTTAATTTGACGAATTCAATGACATAACATTTGTAGAATTTGGGAGAAGTTATGAAAGAAAGAAATTGTGTGCAAATTAGAGGATTACGATGTCTAAACAAAATCATCTAGTACACATTTTTGCTTCGTTTCCTACCCAATATAATTTTCACAATCATCCAGTACACATTTTTCCGATGCATATAGATGAACATAAACTCAATTTAGGTGATGTTTTCTTAAAAGAAATTGTTAATTGCAGATTTTGATTTCACGTTAATTCAATTTACATATTCACACGTTAATTCAATTTACATATTCACACGTCAATTGATTTCACGTATACATACACTAACTAAGGTTACAATTCACACGCATGAGGCTAAGGGCTATTTCGGTATAATAATAAAATATTAATGGAATTTGGGTGTAACCGGATGATTTAGGGGTGTAACTAAAACAAATCTAATATAATAACATATTTAAATATGTCAAAAATTAATAAAAGTTAATATGTTTACGTAAATGAAAATGTTTAAAAGTGTGTTTGATATATGCTAAAAAAGGAAGGATATACTCCCTCCGTCCCGGAATAACCGACCTATTTTCTAAAAAAAAGTGTCCCAAAATAACTGACTCATTTCAATTTTCAATACAACTTTCATCATTCTCAATACAATATAACACTAAATAATACTACTTTTATCATTCCCAATACAATATATTCCACTTTCCCCTTTATTTATACACTTTTCTTAATTTGTGTGAAAAACCAAAGTAGGTCAATTAAACCGGGACGGAGGGAGTAATAACTTTAGTAATATTTCAATGACAGGACAAACTTGGTCTAAAAACTGAAATTCTTGTCCTCCTTAAATCACAACACAATTTTTTGTCTAAGTACAAATTGTTAAAATATCAAAATAAACTTTTATCTACCAAAAATCGTATTTAGACAAAAAATTGTTCAATACCATAGAATTTTGTCCTAGGTTATATTGTCTTGTGCATTTCTGTTCCATACTGACTTTTTAGTAGAGAAATTAAAAATGCACAAAATATTGTTATATCCACCCGCTAGGTCGCGCGAATTCAGGTTGTTTTGTCTTTTTTTTTTTTTTTGTCACCGTTAGAACCAAACCCTAAAACCAATAACCTAAACGCAGCTATAAATTTGGAACGTGTTCCAAACAATCGTTACTCATTCCTTTCTACTGCTTCCATTACATTCTTGCTTGTTCTTTGCTTCCCATAATAAGGTTGTTGAATTGTTCTTTGTCTTCTTCGTTCACATCTTTCTTTCAGTTCTGATTCATCGGAGTCACTTTTTGATTCATCGGAGTCACATCTTTTAGGGTTTGTACTTTTTTGGTAAGATTGCCTATTTTCTTCTTCACATGCCTTTTAATTCATTCATTCTATTTCTCTATTATCATTTTCAGTGCAACAAAACAATGCAGCCGCAACAAGGAAGATTAATACCTTTGGAAGTCAGACTTGTACCTTGGAATCGTATTCATTACGATGGTGGTGTCAATGAAATAATTCTTGATGCTCTTGATATAATGGATGCTTTTGGTTTCACTCCCATCTTTTTCAGCAATCAAAATCCTTCAAGAATGTTCGAAACAAATTGCATGCAACCTAGAGTAACTACTCATGATGGCTTGTCTGTTTATGCTCATGATGACCACCATATTTTTGACACCGACCCACTTAATGAAGGCCTAATGGTACATGTTGAGGGAACCAATACGAATGACGAAGAAAACCTAACTATAGGCAAACAACTATCCAAGAAAGGAGAAGAAATATCAACTCTAGGCAAGTGTCGATCCAAGAAACGTAAAGAGAGACCAACTCTAGGCAAGCGTCCATCCAAGAAACGAAAACAAAGAACAACTTTAGGCAAGCGTCCATCCAAGAAACCAGCATGGATGGATGATTATGTGTGTTATCTTAAGAAATATTCTAGATAACTATAGCCACTGCTTGTTATTTTTTATGTTACTGCAATTCCTATTTTTACGCAACTCTATTATGTCTCTTAGCTTTATATGTTGTACTGTGAGAACCATTTGAAGTGTGTTGAATGATAAGAAGGCTCTATTTCTGTCCTCTTTCTGTATTTGTCATAGTATTAGGTTTTAGACATTTGTGATTTACACTTTTCCTTTTAAGAACATTAAGACAGATTCGATCGTTAATTCTTGAGAGTGCAGGGACTTATTTAAATGACATAATTGCCTAACGTGCTTCGTAGGCAAACACAGATGCTGCACACAGCGCTGCCATAAAAGATGTCACCTGCGTAACACTAAACACTTTCAAACCATATGCCCAAAAACGAATTCTGATTTATGCAGAGAACCCTGTACTAACTCATAATTTAACAAAATCCGCGCTAGCTGCACAAAAGATGTTATCTGCAGAATACGAAATCAGCAATGATCATTGCTAGCTCCTATAGAAAAAGAAAATTGTGGTGCTTAATTACTCTTAGAAAAGCATGTGCAAGAAATTATAAAGAGATTGTCACAGTTGTCAAAACTTACTGGATTTATTGGCAGCATCGTCTGATATTGCTTCTCTATTGCATTCTTCAGTTCTGTTATGACCTAGAGAAAGTAAAAAGCATTTAATGGCATAATTAAAGTAAAACACCATACCAACTGACTTATGAAGGGAAAGAGGGAAATAACTCTCAAAACAATTTCTGATCTGTCAAAACTTTTACTCTTGTGGATCCTAGTCACTCTAAATAGATACTCAGTCCATTAACTAGTTGAGTTGCGAACACAATCAAATGAGAAAAGATTTACTTGTAAATAAAATGAATTGATTTCGGTAGCTGATAGACTGATAAGAATGTGAAATCGTTCAACAAACTCATGTATTAAACCATGAAATAAGTTCTCTACTTGAATTCAGCCTGCCAAAAATAATAATTCTCAATGATGTACAGATCCAACTTGAATCCCTAGATGATTTAGAACATGAAATTTATAGTTCCTAATAATGCGTAGCCATAGTCACATAATTTTCTACAAAGGGAGAGAACCGCTAACCAATTCACGATACATTTGTGTATTGGCCAGCACAAATTCTAGTGCAATTCGGATAACTGGAATGCCAGATCACCCAACAGAACTGGAATTCAAGATCGCAGAAAAAAAACCGGTAATAGCCAGTAAATAACAGTACTAACCAGTATGCAGTGGATGAGAACGCTGCTTGTCTTTCTCCATCATACGTTGCTATTATTGACCACTTTCTTCTCCATTTTCACAAACCTATCGAAATGGTACCATGTACCCGAACCCGTACAACGTTCAAAAGAGAACTGCATATTAGGTTACTATGAGCTTAGCAAATACTTAACTTAACACTTCCTATTATATTTCTTTGCATAAACTGTCTTATTGAAGGTATCCCTATCATTAAGTATTTTCGATTGATCCAACAAACCAACTCCAGTCTTTTTAGTGTGTTTTGGCCTCACTCGCACGCTTTATGGAAAACTTTTCAGAAGGCCATGCCTTGTGCACGTCGCAATCACTCCCTGGCCCTCGTCGTCCTTGGTCGTTACAACCACCGTATATTTTCAAATTAATATCTAATAAAATGCTATAAACATGTTCCTTAAAAAAATAAAACTAATTTCGAGCTCATTTTCTATGGAGGAACTTTTTAGTTTTTACAATGTTTTTAACATGATTGAAAAAATATAATACAAAAATACATATGGACTTAACAAGACTAAATTTGTTCTTTAAAAAAAAAACAAGACTAACTTTGCAATCAAGAAAATTTTGTAGTGATGAAAACATGTCACATTTTTCATGGGATCAAATAACAAAATTAGTAATTTTTTAAGTACGAAAAACTTATTTATTCCTTAATTATTTTATCATAAAAAATTATAAAAAGGGGAACAAAATATTATATTAACAAATGAATATAAAATATTATGACCTAGTAAATGTTTTAATAATTAGCGATCGGACGGACCCTCCGTATCCGTCTGTCTACTCTTTTTATTACACTAATACATATAAATTACAAATATTAATTTTTGTAAAATTTAGATTTTCATTAAAATTATTTTAATTTTCAATAAAGTATGTGTATAGACATTTCACACTTTTATATTCTAACAAACTATACTCATCTTTTTTAATGACACAAAAAATAAAATAAATATAAATTAAATTCTCATCTTTTTGAATGACACTAACAACATAGCATTCTTATAGAAAAATTTGTCTAAGGGTATAATTGGTAGTGAAAAAGTAATCTCAAAACAATGCATTCACTTTATATATAGTATAGATAGATAAATATTTTGTATTTTTATATTTTAAGACACTAATTTTATTATTGAAATCAACACAATTAATCTTTTTCTTAACAAACGTACACGTACCTTAAACGACTATTGTTTTGAGACGGAGGGAGTACCTAATAATATTTATTTAGGACACATGTTAAGACATCAAAGATGAAAATAATGTATTTTTTAAAATTGTCTCAATTGATTTCTCAAACTTCTAATAATTACTTTTTTTCAATAAATACACACTATTTATAAAAACCTTAATATTTATCCCTAAAATTAATAAATCATAAAGATAATAAATGCAAAATATTACTTACCGTTGGATAAAATTCACCAACTCATGTTTTACCGTTAGAGCAATAACCTAGAAGCAACATCAAAACCTAGCTATAAATTAGGTTAATCTGTTACACTCTCTCTGTCTTACATTCTTACTTATTCTTCGATAACTCAAAGGTTCTTGCGCCACCCTTGTTCTCTTTCTCTCTATTGCACTAAACAAAAAAAGCAACCTCAAAATCTATCTATGAATTAGATTGTCCTGTTCCTTTGCTATCTACGTATCTCTCTCTCTCTCTCTCTCTCTCTCTCTCTCTCTCTCTCATATTCTTGCTTCTTTATTAAGGTTTGTTCGATAATTAGGTTTTCCGATAAATTCACTCAAATAACACTTTAAGGTTGCCTTATTGCTTCTTGCACTGAGGTAGTGAGGTTCTTGCGCCACCCTTGTTCTGTTTCTTTCTTGTGCCCTAAACCTAAACTTCACAAGGTTTCTACTTTTTCTTATCATAAATCAATAAATTTCATTACTTGTTCTTCTTATCTTATTTTCTATTTCTTTATTATATTTTCAGTGAAAAATAGAAATTCTAAGTGGAGTAATGGAGCAACAACCACGTAATATAAGAAGTGCTATAAATGTAGAAAGTGATTATGTAATGATTCTCGATGCTGTTGATCTAAATCTTGCTCGTCGTCGTCATACTCATGGTACAAATCGATCGACAAGGTTCACTCTCTCGCGTCCTTCTGTTGTTCGCCACCATAACCTTATCAACGAGATTCAAGCTACTACAAGAAATACTGAAACTATCCAACGAAATTCTGATCGGTATCTTTCAAAAATTAGAGTTGAAGAAGGAAAGGAGTCTGAAGCTATGATGTGTTCCATTTGTTTGGCGGAGCTTTTGGTTGGAACGCAAGCAACTCGGTTGCCGTGTTCGCATTTGTACCACGAAGAATGTATCATGAAATGGTTTGGTAGATCAAACACTTGCCCTTTGTGTCGTCAAATTGTTCCTAATATGTGACTTAGTTTATGTAGTTTCTTTACATGTTTCAATTTTTGTTTCATGTATTTGTTGGTGAATATAAAAATTCTATTTCTTTAATATCTTTCTATTTTGTCCATTATATGTTCCTATATGCAATGTATTGCATTTAAAACACTTCTCCAAATTGTCCCATAATATTTAGGCATTATTTTGATCAGTTAAGCCGCAACATTTCAATATATATCATATATGTTCAAATTAATTGGATCACCTTATATTATTAACACGTTAATGTTAAATATGGTAGAAAAAACTATCAACTAGATTTCATTTTAACCAAATCAATCGACTAGAAGTTATACATTAATTGATAGAAAATCGTCAAGAGTGTAGTTCTTTGTTGGAGCTACAAATGGTGATTATGTAAAACCACGCCAAAATCTCCTTGAACAAGCTTCACACAGAAGTTATGAGGTAAAAACTTCAATATCTTTATACCGATTACATATTGTCGTACCAGTTAAATTTTACTAGAAATTCTCCCCTCGGAGATTCTGGTAACTTCTTATTAATGTAGTATCCAACCCCAACAAAGAGCAGAACCGAATTCACAAGCAATGTTAGCATGGCAATAACCAATACCTACAATGTGCTTATTAATGCTTCCATTTCCTCGTTTTTCCATCATTTCAGACCTTAAATGTAAATGACATAACCAGAATCAGCATCATAAGATTTCTGAAAACTTACGACACTGTCAACAGGAAATAGTTCCTTAAACATCAAAGGAAGAACATTGCAAGACGAGCAATTTACACATCAATATCTTTAAAAACTAGAAACTTTGATTTTCGAAAAAAGGGCTAAAGAAAATCAAGTCCATCATCACCTTTCTGATATATCATTTCACGGAGAAGCAGCAACATATGGACAGTTTCAAATGTGGTTGTTCATACATATGTCGTAGGGATCACAAGGTCTTGGTGTACAAAGGTAAAGCCCAGCAACCATGGAATACGTGAAGTCATTTTCTATCTCCTTTAATCCTTAAACCATCTTCTTCTTCCTTCTTTTCATAGCCACACAATATATAGGTTAAGAAAAAGATATTAATGACATAAGATAAAGAGATTAAAAGAGAGAGTCTAGGTACCAGTCTTGATAAGATGATGGAAAAAACATGAAATTAGACATCTTTTAAAGGCCGGATAATCAACGTTTGCACTCACCTCATGCAGGGAGATCACCATTGGTCCATTCCCGTTGTGGATCTAACATTGGATGTTACCAGTTAAAAAAAATAAAAAAATAGATATTGAGAGATTAGGCGCACAATTGCAGCAGTGCACTTAGATCAGGAGATAGAAACTTTAGTCATGGAATGCTCTTTCTTGAGCCTTGGATCTGGCTGCATAGCAGAAATCTAGTGGCGCGGTGCTCTACTTCAGTACAGATTCAAGTTGATGGATGGAGTTCAGACAATTTCCTACAACTGAGAATTGCTCGATTCTTAAACAACCAATTGAACCTGCTCATATGTTCAAACATTAAATACTGAGAGACTCATTTAAAATCTGGAAGCATCAGTGCAAAGACATGATTTACACCTACCTAGGACAGACTTAATACTAGGAGTAGAAGCCACTTGGGAACTCATGTGGCTGATAATGAAGCATTACAGCTTAAATTCTTTCAGCAAGGAAGATTTGTCATTGTCCGAGGAGAGAAATCCAAGTTATCAGAACAAGCACAATTCCATCTCTGCAATGTTTTGGTTACAGTTGGTTGAAGCTGAAAACCCACAAAACAATTAGTTGGAGCTGTCGAACTCTATCGAACAAGAGTTAGGGCGGGAAGAATGGTTATTCACGTCACAAGAAATTAAATCACAATGCACAATGTCAAATAAGCTAAATTCTTCATAGTGTACCTGTCATGATACAACGACAAATGAATATAGACGAACCAACAAATACAAAGATGAAGTGCTTTTAAGCAAAAATCAAACTTATTTTCAAACCAAAACAAATAATACTCAAATGTAAATTAGGTCGATATTGATATAGCTATAAAACCCCTAATCTTTAATTTATGCAATCAAGAATTATAATTAAAATGTATAAAATCAAATGATATATGAATATTGCTTTATTGTTCTCCGACTCCATGATTCATGTCCTGATGTGATTCACACAAATAATGTTCATCATAAATATATATATTTTTTTTTTTGCAAGAAAAACTCTCACCTTTCTATTAAAAATGTCATAAGATATTCTCACAATAATAATGGTGTATACCACTCTTCGACTTGAAACCATTATGATCCCTAGATGTGGATTCAAGTGTTTTATTGCAATTCAAACATTGTCTGTAACAGGATAACCATAACTTCGTTAATGGGCATTTAAGCAATCATGCTGAGGGACATGAGTGTCCTAGATGAGATTTGTCCCTCCTTCATAACAGGAGATAAATCTTGAGGTCTCTTGACAAAATATGACTGTAAAATTGCATGACCATGCCGAATTAAGTCAATATGAGATATTGAGTTGATTCGTTATTCAGTATATTTCGGGATCAAGAAATATAAATATTGATCTATACAAGGGTGACAAAATCTATGTCTGTGATCAATATAGATATAAGGACAAATGACTAATTTTACACAAGAATATTATCATGGAAAAGGTTTCGCCAGATCACTTGACATTCTTGTCACTTGGGTAGCAATGATGTGTTGCTAGATTCCGCTCATTGTTTATAATATTAAATATTATATTTAATATTATTGATAACGTAACTAGAACCTATAGGGTCACACGCAAAAGAATGGTCAAAAGAGAAATATAAGTAAAACTTATATGATGGGTGTGTTTACCAAATAACGCTAATTAGTTAGAAGAAAGTTAAACGAGCTAATGGGCTTACGAAAGCCCAATAGTGAATTCTGACTTGCAAAACACACTTGCAGTTCTTTAAATAGAACCCTTGTGCTGAAGTCAGAGGTTACACGTTTTGAAAACCCTAATTCTCTGAATCTCTGATTGCTTGGCTAACACTGGGAACCAGAGGAGCACCGTTCATGTGGATGAGTAGAGGCTTTGCTTTTTGCTTTTCTATGATCGAGATTCCTTTCTGCACTTCGAGAGGTAACATTCTAATCACTGATCATGTCAAATTCATAATGATGCAAGGAAAAGAAATAGAAATTTTTATTCCGCTGCCTGTTTTTGGTAATCGATTTTCCTTTAGAGATCACATCTTAGAAATTGTGGTTGGGCCTAACACAGCCCTACAAAACCGACTTGTGAGGTGAAGATTTCTAGTGAGAGAAACACAAAGCAAGGGTGTTAGGAGTAGATTCTTCCCAAGATTTGTTGAGACATCGTGAATCTTAGCATGAAATTTTCATCTTTCTTCCATCTTTTGCAAATCTTTCATAGACATATGTAGCTATATCTATCCTTGTGGGTTTTGAGGTATTCAAACAAGCTATTATGTTATCTTTGATCATTTAATATAAGGTTCTAGCTTATTTATTCAATAATGTTATTAATCTTGTGTTTAATGCTTATTTAAGATTTGAAATGTTAATGAAAAATACTTTTGGAGCTAGGGTTAGAATAATAACCTATCAAAGTTTTTATTCTAGACATTGGGTTTAAGTTTTGATAATCACTTTGTAATTAAGAACTTAATACTATTGGATTGTTTAATAGATTGAGAAATCGTCGATTAAACTATATGATTGAACTCATGAAGATATTTAGACATAAATAATGATTGAAATCATGACATTATTTAGACATGAATAATGTTGTTGAGTGATTGTTGTCGCGTCATTTTTCGGAGGTCAAGCTATTTGATTAGCATAGACTAACTATTTTTATTCACGACTGAACTTTTTATTTTTTAAAGAAAGTGGAAAAAAGTTCTAATTACCACATTTTTGAAAATTAGGGTTCGGGGGTTAGAAGGTATTAGCACCTTTATGTTCGTAGTACTCTACGAGAACCTCTTGATTTTATTTAACCTTTTGTGTTTAAACTTACTTGATTTTGAAAATGGAGTTTAAAGAAAGAGTAGTGATTAAGAGAAGAAGAGGATTGTTTTTGTTTACATTTTTTATTGATTTGGAAGGATATGGTCATTTGCCTACGTACCCGTGAGGGATCAAAACCTCGTAGTTCGGGGTAGAAATTACCGTTTGATTGGTTTTGTGTTTTTTTATTAGTTTTGAAAAAGTTTTAAAATAAAAAGCCAAGTGGCAAAGTAAGAATTTGTTTGTGTTTTTAATATTGAAAGAAAAAGGACTCAAAGTAGAATTTAAATTGATTTGAAATTTGATTAAGAAAGAAAATAAAAAGAACGATCACTTGATTGAAAATCAAGGTTTATTGTGAAAATATTTTTTTTTATGATTTTTGATTATTAATTAAAACATAAGGATAAATTAACGTGACAATGAAGAGAAATAAGTACTGTGAATTATTTATTAAGTCATTCATTTATGATATTGATTGGAGAAATATCAAAGAAGAAAATTCATGATCATATGCATGAAGATTCTATCATAAAACACTTAGGATGGTCGAAGAATCTTCCATCACCATTCAACATATGATTTGGAAGAATATAATCATCAATCAAAGGAATTTTTACTTCGAGAAAAGTTTCTCATGTTCCTACGAAGATTATTCTGGTCATACAAAGTGAAGAGAACATCCTCGTTTGATGTTCTAAAGATAACATACATATTATGATTATTATCTTGTTATCTACTAACGTTTTTTGTGAGAATGTTTCAGTGAGAATGTTCTTGAGAACGTTCTGACCTTGCAAAGTTAACATAAACATCTTCATCAAAACAATGAACAAAGAAAAGGATAAATATGGACTTTTGAGCAATGCTAAAGATCTCCATAATTAAGATCAAGAATAAATTTTATTCTCTTATGTCTCACCAAAAGAAGATACCTTTGATACATGACATAAATAGAAGGAATATCATATGATTACATAAGGTAAGGCTTTGCATTTAAAGAAAAAATGAAGAAGCACATGTCTTAAAGAAAGAAAAAAAATTGTTTTACAAAGAAAAAATGTTCTTGATAACATTCTAGTGAAACTACAAAGAGATAAGAATGACATCATAATGTCCCATCCATTTACAACCATATTACAGCTGGATTACAACATCACGTGTTGTTGTCTCAAAAGGCTTGGAAAGAAAAGAATGTTATTCAGAACATTCTTCACTTGAAATAACTCACAATTTGAAGCTTCCTTGCGTACCAAGCAACAAAACACACACACATGCTTCAAATAAAAGATGCTATACAACTGTATTCTTCTGTGAGCTTCAAGACATCAGCCATCTATAAATAGAGGAACATCTCTATGTTATTTGCAAGAGCTTTTAATACAAAGAATTAAATCTCTCTCTCAAAGTGAATATTTTTCACAACATTCAAAAGCTCTTCAACAACAACAAAGCAAACTCAATAATCTCTCACTATATTTATTTGTCTCTTATTCTCTTGAGTTTGTTTTTGTAATATCTCTTTTGTTTGAGATACCATTTAAAATCTCTTTTGGTTGAGATTCCATTTTCTACCAACACCAACCACCATACAAAAGTGTAACTAGGCCTCAAGTCTATTGGGCTTAATATGTTGGAACAAAATGTGTTTAACAATGAACCTTAGAAAGTTTTGATGATAACAAGGTATTAAAAATTGTAAATTGGACTAGCTAATATTTGTTCAAGTGTACAGGACCACAGTTAAAAAAGTTACATCATTAATTGGTTCTGAATGAGCAAATAAAGAGCAAAAGAAAATGAAGCTTAGATGATTCTGAAGGCAAAGCGCTCCTGAAGTCAAGCTGCTCCTGAAGAAATAGCGCTCCTGAAGAAAAGCTGCTCCTGAAGAATAGTGCTTCTGCAGAAAAGAGGTCCAGAAGCCACATCATCAGAAGCTGAAGAAAATGCACCATCAGAAGCTGCAGAAGCTGCATCATCAGAAGCTGCCTCATCAGAAGCCATTTCACCAGAAGCTGAAGATCAACTGGATTTGCAAAACATTCAAAGATTGAAGAATCTACATTGCAAAAGCTGTCTATTGGTTTCGAAAACACAGCAGAAAAACAGTGGAACATTGCAACGGTCATTTCAAAGGTGTTTGAAGGCATGTGCTTGCAATTTGGACGAAAGCGTTGACATTGTACTTTGTACGAATTGTACAACCACGTTCTCCACTACTCTGTTTTGTGTCCACGCTACAAGACAAGAAAACATCTCCAGAATACGGTCTCGCCTGCATATATGTTCCTTTGGATAAGGAATGGATTTCAAATTGGTTCTTCATAGGACAACAACCAAATCAGGCAAAAGATCATTGGTGAAAGATCAAGCTTCAACAACGACTCTTTGGTGTGCTGGCAATTTCACAACGTCTCTTTCACACCTCTATATAAAGGAGTGAAGACTTAGAGTTTTGGTAATGCAAGAACGCTGAACGAAAGACTCATAACATTTTTACAAGTGCCAAACCTCTGCTGAAATTGTTCTGCATTCACTTAGAATTTCTGTGTCTCAAAGTCATATCTTAGAAATTCTTAAGTCCATTGAGTCTGTATCTGATTTGTATTGTGAGCACCTCTGATTGTATATCAAGTGTTCAACCTTAAACAATTTTCTGTGTAATTTTGTTTAGTTAGGAAGTCTCTTGCAGTTGTGCTTGAGCAGGAAGTCTCTTGATTGTGTTCTTGAGCAAAGGAAGTCTCTAGCTTGTGTGCTTGAGCAAAGGAAGTCTCTTGCTTGTGTGCTTGAGCAATTGTAATCAGATATTACTCTTAGTGAAATCTCCTTGGAAGTGCAAGGGGGACTGGACTACTTCCGGATTGTGGAAGGAACCAGTATAATTGCTTTGTGTCGTTCTTCTTCTCTTTCTCTGTTTTATTCCGCTGCATTTAGATTCTGATCATCACTTCAGAAGCTGTCTCACTTAGCTTCTGATCAGTGTGTTCAATTTTTAGGAGAAACGAAGAATTTTTCAAAACACAATTCAACCCCCCTTCTTGTGTTTTTCTCACCTTCAATTGGTATCTAGAGCCTGGGTCTGTTGTGTAACACTTAACCGTGCAACAGTCAAAGATATGAGAAAAACATGTCTACTCCTCCTCCTACTGGTTCTGGTGATACTAGCTATAAACATGTCTCACATGATTATAGTGATAGTAAGAAATCCAGTGTTGGAAAGATTCCAAAATTCAATGGAGATGCTGAAGAGTTCTCTTGGTGGAAGACCAACTTTTACAGTTACATCATGAGCCTAGATGAAGAATTATGGGATATTCTGGAAGATGGTGTTGGTGATTTAGTCCTTGATGAAGAAGGAGCTGCTGTGGATAGAAAGAAACATACTCCAGAACTGAGGAAACTCTACAAGAAGCATCATATTATCAGAGGAGCCCTTGTCACTGCCATACCCAAAGCAGAATACATGAAGATGAGTGACAAATCCACTGCTAAAGCTATGTTTGCTTCTCTCTGTTCAAATTATGAAGGGAGCAAGAAGGTCAAAGAAGCAAAGGCTCTCCTGCTTGTACATGAGTATGAGTTATTCAAGATGAAGGATGATGAAACTATTGAGGAGATGTACTCAAGGTTTCAAACCTTAGTTTCTGGGCTACAGATTCTAAAGAAGAGCTATGTTGCTTCTGATCATGTAAGCAAGATACTCAGAAGCTTACCTGCCAGATGGAGACCAAAAGTGACTGCCATTGAGGAAGCTAAAGATTTAAACACTTTAAGTGTAGAAGATCTTGTTAGTTCTCTCAAAGTTCATGAGTTAAGTCTTAATGAACATGAGTCTACTAAGAAGAGTAAATCAATAGCTCTTCCATTCAAAGGCAAGTCATCAAAAGCTCTCAAAGTGGTTGAATCTGAAGAGGAAGAACAGTCAAGTTCAGATTCTGAACCAGATGCTGCTGAAATGGCCATGCTCTCAAACAGACTTCAATATCTGGCCAAGAAGAACAGAAAGTTTCTCTCCAGAAGGGGTAACTCCAGAAGCTCAAAGAAAGAAGATCAGAAGGGATGCTTCAACTGTAAGAAGTCGGGACACTTCATTGCTGAATGCCCTGATCTTCAAAGAGAAAAGTCAAAGGACAAGTCAAAGAGGTCTACATTCAAACCAAGCAAATTCAAGAAGCAGATTAAGCAGAGTTTAATGGCAACCTGGGATGATTTGGGTAGTGAATCTGGATCTGATAAAGAGGAAGCTGATGAAGATGCAAAGGTAGCTGTTGGGTTAGTAGCAACAGCAACTTCAGAAGCTGGATCAGATTCAAACTCAGAAGATGAAAATGAGGTATATTCCAAAATTCCCAGAGATGAACTTGTTGAGTCACTTAAAGAACTTCTTACACATTTTGAAGTAAGAACCAATGAGTTGAAGGATTTAAAAGAAAAATATGCTGAGTTGGTACAACAGCAAAAATCAACTCTATTGGATCTGAAAGCTTCTGAACAAGGACTTAGGGGCTTTGACTTCATGTGTAAAACATATGAAGATCAGCTCAGGTTCTTATGTCAGAAGCTACAAGAAAAGTGTAATGAAAAACCTTTAAGTAACCATGAAATTACTCTTGAAGATTTTATTATATCTGGCATTGACAGAAGCAGAGTAGCTTCTATGATTTATAGCATTTACAAGAACAATGGCAGAGGAATTGGTTTTCCAGAAGTGAAACTTGAGAAAACCAATCTAAAATCTTGTTGTGAATGCATCAAGGAAGGTCTGAAAACCTTCTTTGTACCAGAAGGGGCTGAGTTGGAAACCGTTGTTCAATCAGAACCTGAAGCTTCTAGTTCTAAGGCTAAGATCACTTCAAAGCCAAAGAACTCTAAGTCAAAGGCTATGACCAAATCTGATTCCAAGACTTCAAAGGTTAGGATCCTGAAAAGATCAGAACCTATTCCTCAGAGTCTGGTGAAACCAAAATCTGGGGTTCTGAAGTCTAAGTTTCAGAAGAAGACAGTTACTGCTTCTGAAGTACCAAAACCTAAGGTGATGGTTAATCAGAAGCAACCCAACTTACAGCACAAGGTACAAGAAGTGAAGAGTAAAGCCTTAAGTACTAACCTTCCAGGACCCATAGAACAATGGGTACCTAAATCTAAAAATGTCAATGATGCAGGTATGTCTAAGAGCAGTGCCAAAGCAAAGATCATAGTACCTAGACAGCGGTTGCTCAAGACACATGACAGGAGACAAGTCCATGTTCCTCAGCCTAACAATGAAAGAGGGAGGAAATGTGAAATTTGGAGGCAACCAGTCAGGCAAGATCATAGGTACATGAACTATTGGTAATTCCTCTACCTCAATTAATAATGTATGGTTGGTAGATGGTCTTGAACATAACCTTTTGAGCATTAGTCAATTTTGTGATAATGGTTATGATGTGCTTTTTGAAAAACCCAACTGTACAGTAATCAACAAGGAAGACAAATCCATTGTGTTCAGAGGAAAGAGAGTTGACAATGTCTATAAAATCAATTTTTCTGAACTGGCTGATCAGAAGGTGATTTGCCTACTATCAGTGAATGATAAGAAATGGATGTGGCACAGAAGGTTGGGACATGCTAACTGGAGGTTAATCTCTTAGCTTAGTAAATTACAACTTGTGAAAGGGCTACCAGACATTGACTATCATTCAGATGCACTCTGTGGTGCATGTCAGAGAGGGAAAATTGTGAAATCATCTTTTAAAACCAAAGACATTGTTTCAACCTCAAGACCTTTAGAATTACTCCATATTGATTTATTTGGACCAGTGAGTACTGCATCCTTATATGGAAGTAAATATGGATTAGTCATTGTTGATGATTACAGCAGATGGACTTGGGTAAAATTCATAAAGAGTAAAGATGTTGCGTGTGATGTATTCAGTAGCTTCTGCACTCAAATTCAATCTGAAAAAGAATCAAAAATTTTGAAAGTCAGAAGTGATCATGGTGGAGAATTTGAAAATGAGCCATTTGAAGCTTTTTGTGAAAAACATGGAATTTTCCATGAATTCTCTTCTCCTAGAACACCGCAACAAAATGGGGTTGTAGAGAGAAAGAATAGAAATTTACAAGAAATGGCCAGAACCATGATTCATGAAAACAATTTACCAAAACATTTTTGGGCAGAAGCGGTGAATACGGCATGCTATGTTCAAAACAGGATCTTTATCAGACCTATTTTGGAGAAAACAGCATATGAACTCTTTAAAGGAAGAAAACCCAATATCTCTTACTTTCATCAATTTGGATGTACATGTTACATTCTGATCAACAAGCTCTACCTAAAGAAATTTGATGCCAAGGCCCAAAGAGGAATCTTCTTAGGTTACTCTGAAAGGTCAAAGGCATACAGAGTGTATAATTCAGAAACACTCTGTGTTGAAGAATCTATGCACGTTAAATTTGATGACAAGGAGCTTGAAGATAAAACTTCAAAGCAAGATGAAAGTTTTGCAGAGATACAGGTTCCTGAAGTTACTCCAGAACCTGATCAGATAGCTGAATCTGAAGATAGTCCAGAAGTTGAACCCACATCAGAAGCACAAGATGAAACTGCTTCTGATGAAGCACAAGATGGCTCACATCAAGAAGATCCTCCCAGAAACACATTCAAACACAAGTCTTCACATCCTAAGGAGCTAATCATTGGAAACAAAGATAGTCCAAGAAGAACAAGATCACATTTCAGACAAGTAGAGTCAATGATTGGACTAATCTCAATGATTGAACCTACAACAGTTGATGAAGCACTTTCAGATGATGGATGGATCCTAGCTATGCAAGAAGAGTTGAATCAATTTCAAAGAAATGATGTGTGGGATCTGGTACCCAAACCTCAGCACAAGAACATTATTGGAACAAAATGGGTATTCAGAAACAAGCTGAATGAGCAAGGTGAAGTAACAAGAAACAAAGCCAGGCTTGTTGCACAAGGGTATAGTCAACAAGAAGGCATTGATTACACTGAAACGTTTGCTCCAGTTGCTAGATTGGAAGCAATCAGGTTACTTCTTTCCTATGCAGTTAATCATGGCATAATATTATATCAAATGGATGTCAAGAGTGCATTTCTAAATGGTGTCATAGAAGAAGAAGTGTATGTCAAGCAACCTCCTGGATTTGAGGATATTAAATATCCTGACCATGTTTTTAAACTGAAGAAATCACTATATGGCTTGAAACAAGCTCCCAGAGCTTGGTATGATAGACTAAGTAATTTCTTAATCAAGAATGATTTTAAAAGAGGACAGGTTGATACTACACTCTTCAGAAGGACCCTTGGGAAAGATATTCTTGTTGTGCAAATATATGTTGATGATATAATATTTGGTTCTACTAATGCATCTCTTTGCAAGGAATTTTCTGAGTTAATGCAGGATGAATTTGAAATGAGCATGATGGGAGAGCTGAAGTTCTTCCTTGGCATTCAAATCAATCAATGCAAAGATGGAGTCTATGTTCATCAATCAAAGTACACAAATGAGCTTCTGAAGAAGTTCAAACTTGAAGATTGTAAAGTGATGAACACTCCAATGCACCCTACGTGCACCTTGAGCAAAGAAGATGAAGGAGCTAAAGTAGATCAGAAGCTGTATAGAGGTATGATTGGTTCTTTGTTATACCTTACTGCATCTAGACCAGATATTTTATTCAGTGTATGCTTGTGTGCAAGATTCCAATCAGATCCTAGAGAATCTCATATGACTGCTGTCAAGAGAATCTTCAGGTATTTGAAAGGAACAACTAATCTTGGACTCCTTTATAGGAAATCCTTAGATTATAAGCTAATTGGATTCTGTGATGCTGATTATGCTGGTGATAGGATTGAAAGAAAGTCAACCAGTGGCAATTGTCAATTTCTGGGTGATAATCTTATATCCTGGGCTAGCAAAAGACAAACAACTATTGCTATGTCTACAGCAGAAGCAGAATACATTTCAGCTGCAAGTTGTTGTACACAACTACTTTGGATGAAACATCAGTTGGAAGATTATCAGATAACTGCTAACAGTATTCCCATTTATTGTGATAATACTGCTGCTATTTGTTTGTCTAAAAATCCAATTTTGCATTCAAGAGCTAAGCACATTGAAATCAAACACCATTTTATCAGAGATTATGTTCAAAAAGGAATTTTAGATATACAATTCATTGATACTGAAAATCAATGGGCTGATATATTTACTAAGCCTTTAACTGTTGAACGATTTGATTTTATAAAGAAAAATTTGAACATGCACTACGTGTCTGATTAGATGTTTGCTTGCTCCTGAATAGGATTTTAGGTTCTGAAGTTAGTTCAGAAGCAGTAGTTCATCAGAAGCTCTTTATTGAGGTTCTGAGGAAAACTCGCTTCTGATGATGACGTCAGCATCTGAAGTCCAGAAGCTGGATTTATTGCTTCTGAATAGTTGAATTAGTGGAAACGTTGGGAGTTACTTTTTAAAAGTAACCTCTGGCCCACTAACTTGGTAGTTACTCTGTGAACTTCTTACGTGGCCTGTATGTGTTGGTGTATAACTAAAAGGGCAATGATGATTTAATAGCTTTGAAAGTACTTTTCACGCGCCCCCAATTTTGTCATTAATGTTATGTTTGTTTGTCTCTTTTGAATTGCAATCGTTTTACTTTTAACACTTTGTCAATTCACACACTACTCACTCACAACAAACACATTTTGCTCTCAAACCTCTTGCGAAGTAAGCGCAAAAACCTTAGAACCCTAAATTCTCTAAATCTTCTTCAATCATCATCAAATGGCATCATCAAGCTCGCAACGAGAAGTTTCAGTGTCTACTTCACGGATGGTCCCTGAATATGACTACAAAGGAAGAAGCATGAAATTGAAAGAATGGGAACTACAGGTTCAAATAGAAAATCCGGTGGATTTTGAATCACTCGCCTTCCATGAGTGTTGGATCAGAAGCTACTATGTAAAGCAGGAACTTATGCATTATTTCAAGATGTTGAATGGACCAACATACGAAGCATTGGTAAGACACTTCTGGGTGAGGGCTAAGGTTTATGACAAAGCTGCGTCTATAACTGAAGAAAGTCAAATGGTGTTGATTTATCCCGAACTGGAAGGGAAGACCAGAGAAGAAATGGGACTTGAGCCATTTGCAGGTATTGAAATCAGGTCAAGTATTTGTGGTATTCCAGTAAGAATTGCGGAATGGCAGATAGAAGCTGTACTCTGTAGAGAGGCCTCTGGAAAATACTCTGGAATTGATCTCTCAAGTACAGCTGAAGAACGCTTCTGGAAAGAGAAAGTAAACTTGGCCCTGTATAACTCAACGCAAGCAGGAAAGTATGCTGATCTAAGCATGGATAAGAAGCTGCTTCTGAAGATTCAGAATGAGGACTTACTTCCATGTGGTGGAAGTGAGAAACCCAATTTGGCACAGAAGGTCTTTCTTCAGCACTTCATTAAGAAGGAGAAAGTGAACGTGCCAAAATATATGTTCAAATACTTGATAGAGTGTCTGAAACAGAGTCAGCTGCAGAATAGAACCTGGGTACCTTATGGAAGACTCTTGTCAGAAATATTCTATCAAGGAGGAGTCTTGGACAAGCTAAGCAGTGCTGAAGCCTTCACAGATGAGCTGCTTGATACTAAAACTGGAAAGTTCATTAATGCACAAACCCTCAAGAATATGAAGTTGATCCCTGCTGTCACCAAGCTTCATACATATTTGAGTGAATCACTTGTTAAGTCTGATCTTATGAAGGACTTTCCACCCATCTGCAAGAAGGATCCCCTTGAAGTGCAGATGTACTATATCAAGGAACATTTTGAGGCAACCAATGAGAGAATCAGATTGGAAGATATTCCAGAAGAAATGTATGGTGGTGCTCTGCCACGAGCCAGAGGCAGAAAGTCAAAAAGGAAGATGACTGCAGAGCAATACCTAGAGGTTGAAAAATCTGCTAAGAAGGCAAAAGTTGCTGCTGACAAGCTCAAGATTGGTGGTTCATCAGTACCTTCAATTGAAGAAGCTATTGAAGACATGGATTCTAGATTGATCATGGATGTTGGCATTACTCTTGATCAACCTACAGTACCAAAGAAGAAGAGGAAGCCAACATTAAGGAGGACCAAGGACTTTCCTCATGTTTCTAAGAAGAGTGAAGCTCCTACTATTGTTTCAGAAGCTATTGGAAAAGCTATGGAGATTGCTTCTGAACTTCAAGAGAGGGTAATGACAGAAGCATCACAACTTCTTAAAATTCCTGACACTGCTGAAGATGATCAAATGAAGACAGCTGATTGTTCAGAACCTTCTACTACAGGTAATATTTTCACACACTCAGAACCCATAGTACATGAGATATCCAGTGACTCTCCTTCACCTTCTTCAAAATCCTCATCATCATCTTCAGATTCTGATGATGATATACCCATAGCTCAACTTGTTAGAAAACCAGTAAAACGCCAGTCAACATCAACCAATACTAACACAAAGCCATCTCAGTCAAACACTTATGAACCAGTTGGTCATATAATCAATGAGAAGTTGACTGAATTGGCTGTGCAGAGAGATAGAGTCATCAATAATATCTTTCGCCTTAACCCTCAACCTCTTAACATTCAACCCCTCAACATGATTGTACCAGAAAATGTTGAGACAACCTCAGAGAAAGCCTCTGAGACAACTCCAGAAGCAGCTGCTTCTGATAAAGTTGTTTCAGAAGACCCCCCACAACAAAAACCTTCACCAGAAAAAGCCTCTTCACCCCCTACAACTTCATCACCCCCAATTGTTCCTGAACTATCTGTTCCTGAACAAGTCTCTCCTCAAAAGACCATTCCTGAACATTCTGTTCCTGAACAACCAGTTACTAAACCCATTTCTGAACCTGAACCTGAAACTACCGCTCCTGAACACATTGTTCCTGAGCTAACCTCTGCTTCCATATCTTCTTCACCAGTTCAAGTCATCAAGATCATCCACCATACTGGTGTATGTGATATGGACACAGACTCTGAGGATGATCAATATGATCATGCCTCTGATATGGTAGTTGACCCCACTCCTGACTAACCATCAACCAGCCAATCATCAACTACAAATGACCAATCATCATCAAACCTACCAATTGTTCCCCTAGCCCCTCCAAAACCCTCTAAACAACCTTCACCTCCCACCATTTACCTGGATTCTCAAGTACTAAAAGATGTGTGGGAAGATATTGCTTCTGAAGTTCTCAGACTGATAGCAAGTAGAAATGATCTGGGTCATACAATAAGCTATCAGAAGCAATGGAGAATGATCAAGGAAAGGGTCATCAACCTGATTTCAGCTCTGCATGATTCCTGTATTGAGGCTCAAGAGCAAGCCAAGCAGAAGCTGGAAGATTGGTTGAATGGCATTGAAGAGAATGCTGGAGATGTAGAAGTTCTTGGTACTTGGGTGAAGAATCCACTCAGTATCAGAGGCAGAGAACCTGATGAATTCCTGCCTAAGGAGCTGAATCTGATCATTCCTTCTGAGATCCTAGAGAAGATTGATGCACCAAACCTGGCTCTAGCTCAGGAGAACAAGGTGCTCAAAGAAGAAAATGACATGCTTGAAACAGAGCTAATAGAGCAGAAGCTGAAGATATCACAGTTGGAAGCTGACATGCAAGAAGCCAAGATCAGAGAAGACAACTACAGAAAAGTTATGGACAAGAAGTATGCTGATGTTCAAGAGCTTCTGAAGAAGATTCTAGAGAAATAAGCCAAACCCATAGTTGCACACTTTTAGCTTATTTTTCTGTCTTTTTAGGCTTTTGATATTCTTTGTTCATTTCTGCTTCTGAATTAGTTCTTTTTGCTTCTGATATTATATGCTTCTGAATTCTTCCTGCTTCTGAAAATCTTTAACTGTTCATACCTTCTGATATTATAATGCTTGCTATGCCTGTTTATTTAATCTTTGAAGATGGTTAAATGCTTTTAAATTTATTTGAATTATGCTCTGAACCTTTAATCTTATGTTTTTCTCATCTCTTCTTTTTGTTTATGTCTTTTTGCTAATGACAAAAGGGGGAGTATATGTGATAGTATTTAAAGGCTCTGAGCCCCATTAATTGAAGTTTGAAAATTTTGAAAATTTCTATCCTTTTTATCGGTGTATCAAAAAGGGGGAGTATCAAATTTCAAATAACAATTAATTGAACCGTTCTTCTTATCTATAAGTCAATTCTTTCAATTTTTTATAGCTCTGATATTATTGTGCGAAAAATGAATTTAATTAACCTGGATAGAACTTAGGGGGAGCTTACAAACCTCACCTTGAAGACTATCAGACTCAGGGGGAGTTAGAGCTTACAAACCTCAGACTCTGAGCTTACAAACCTCAGAACCCCAAGGTCAACTTGTTAATTAGATTAACAACAATTGATCAATTTTTAAATACTATTGTTTGTCATCATCAAAAAGGGGGAGATTGTTGGAACAAAATGTGTTTAACAATGAACCTTAGAAAGTTTTGATCATAACAAGGTATTAAAAATTGTAAATTGGACTAGCTAATATTTGTTCAAGTGTACAGGACCACAGTTAAAAAAGTTACATCATTAATTGGTTCTGAATGAACAAATAAAGAGCAAAAGAAAATGAAGCTTAGATGATTCTGAAGGCAAAGCGCTCCTGAAGTCAAGCTGCTCCTGAAGAAATAGCGCTCCTGAAGAAAAGCTGCTCCTGAAGAATAGTGTTTCTGAAGACAAGAGGTCCAGAAGCCACATCATCAGAAGCTGAAGAAGCTGCACCATCAGAAGCTGCAGAAGCTGCATCATCAGAAGCTGCCTCATCAGAAGCCATTTCACCAGAAGCTGAAGATCAACTGGATTTGCAAAACATTCAAAGATTGAAGAATCTACATTGCAAAAGCTGTCTATTGGTTTCGAAAACACAGCAAAAAAACAGTGGAACATTGCAACGGTCATTTCAAAGGTGTTTGAAGGCATGTGCTTGCAATTTGGACGAAAGCGTTGACATTGTAATTTGTACGAATTGTACAACCACGTTCTCCACTACTCTGTTTTGTGTCCACGCTACAAGACAAGAAAACAGCTCCAGAATAAGGTCTCGCCTGCATATATGTTCCTTTGGATAAGGAATGGATTTCAAATTGGTTCTTCATAGGACAACAACCAAATCAGGCAAAAGATCATTGGTGAAAGATCAAGCTTCAACAACGACTCTTTGGTGTGCTGGCAATTTCACAACGTCTCTTTCACACCTCTATATAAAGGAGTGAAGACTTAGAGTTTTGGTAATGCAAGAACGCTGAACGAAAGACTCATAACATTTTTACAAGTGCCAAACCTCTGCTGAAATTGTTCTGCATTCACTTAGAATTTCTGTGTCTCAAAGTCATATCTTAGAAATTCTTAAGTCCATTGAGTCTGTATCTGATTTGTATTGTGAGCACCTCTGATTGTATATCAAGTGTTCAACCTTAAACAATTTTCTGTGTAATTTTGTTTAGTTAGGAAGTCTCTTGCAGTTGTGCTTGAGCAGGAAGTCTCTTGATTGTGTTCTTGAGCAAAGGAAGTCTCTAGCTTGTGTGCTTGAGCAAAGGAAGTCTCTTGCTTGTGTGCTTGAGCAATTGTAATCAGATATTACTCTTAGTGAAATCTCCTTGGAAGTGCAAGGGGGACTGGACTACTTCCGGATTGTGGAAGGAACCAGTATAATTGCTTTGTGTCGTTCTTCTTCTCTCTCTCTGTTTTATTCCGCTGCATTTAGATTCTGATCATCACTTCAGAAGCTGTCTCACTTAGCTTCTGATCAGTGTGTTCAGTTTTTAGGAGAAACGAAGAATTTTTCAAAACACAATTCAACCCCCCTTCTTGTGTTTTTCTCACCTTCATAATAGTTTGAGATAGAGTTGTTCCAACCTTTCTTGTGTGATCAAGAATTGTAGAAGCCTGCTGAGGTTGACGATACAGAGTGTAATCAGACTGATTTGGTGTGATCAACAACTTATAGTGCTATTCAGAAGTTTCTAATAGCTGGATACTATATTGGATAATCTCACACGAAGTGTGGGGACTGAAAGTAGCCGGTTTTGGTGAATTAGGATAAATATCTTGTGTGATCTTTCTTCTCTCATCTCTTAATTTTTGTTTAACACATTTCACACACTATCACTTCTAACTAACCATATTAATTTTCTAGAGTTCTCTGGTCCCTTAACTAAAATTAATATTTAGCTACTAATTAATACTTATCCACAACTTTCTGGTCCCATTTATTTATCACTACTTTATTCTTAAGATCTCCAGAGTTCTCTGGTCACATTATCGCTTTATTTATTTCAGCTATATATCCAGAACTTTCTGGTCCATTTATCGCTTTATTTACTTCAGCTATAAATCCAGAGTATTCTGGTCCTGTTAATACTTTATTTATTTTAGTCATATATTCCAGAATTCTCTGGTCTTTTTATTTACTTTATTTTAAATATACAATCCAGATTTCTCTGGTCCTTTTATTTATTAATTAACAACATAAATATTTTATTTGTTTAACTCTTACCAAGAACTTTCTTGAGTATATAAACTTATTTAAGTTTCAGGAATAATTTTTAAAAGGTCACAATTCAAACCCCCTATTCTTATGACTATTTCTTTCACTTCACCTTCCATGCAGGGGCGGACCTGAACAGGTCCTGGTGTGGCAAGTGCCACACCAAACCAAGCTGATTTTTTCAGTCACAAGCAAGCTGATTGGGGTTTTTGCTGCTGCTAGCAGAATTCTGTCTGCATCTGCTGGATAGTCAGGTCCTTTTTTCTGCTTTTTTGCCCGGTTTTAGCTACTGAGGGAGGGATGGGATTCATGTTTGTGTGGAGAGGTTTCTAGCTGGTGCTGCATGTTGTTTTGTTCTGGTTTAGTAACAGGATTTGGGGATCAGCAGCTATAGGTGCCGTTTTGATCCGTTGATCAGCTGGTTTTTTGGGCTGGCAGTTTTGTGTTTGGTGCGGCTTGGGGATCAGGATTTGGGCTTCCACCAACCAAGACCAACCGCTGTCAGTCTCCTCTCTCAGATCAGCACCACCACCATCTCTGTTTAACGTTAGTTTTCGTCCCCTGCTCTCATCTCTCTTTTCCCTTTTTAATTGAAATCGTGTGTGAGCTTCTCTTCTTCATTTTGCTTATTATGATTAGTTGTCTGTGCTGAAATTTCCAATTGAAATAATGGCTTAATTTTGGTTACTATACTGAAATTGAAATTGATTTTAGCTTTTATACAATATCATTAGGTTTTGGCTACTGAAATTGAAATTGAGTTGAATGATATATTGCTTTGTGAGTTGAATGAAATTTAGTTATTTGACCACAAAATTGTGCCCCAGTGGTATCGTGAGGCCAGGTCCGCCCCTGCTTCCATGTGCAGTCTTTGCTTGAATCATGCAGAGACTTCTTTTCATTTATTTTTTGACCTACCCTATGCAAGAAAGCTTTGGTACTGGTTTACTAATACAATTAACAAAGCCTTTAAGTTCACTCAAATTGATGATATATGGAAAATTTGGGGTTAAGATCCTCTCCATTTGTAATTTGTTCCATTTGTTGCAATTTGGAGAGAGATAGACACAAAAAAAATAAGTGGTGGGTCCTAACTAAGTGGATCCCACCATCATTAATTTTTTTGTGTCTATCTCTCTCCAAATTGCAACAAATGGAACAAATTACAAATGGAGATGATCTTTACCCGAAAATTTGTGATTTACATTGGTCCCCTCAATGTAAAGTGATGATTAAGTCTGATATGATCAACCTAATCAACACCATATGGTTTGTGCGAAATCAATCCAGGTATCATGATATGGTGATCCCTTGGAAGTCTGTTATCTCAATAATAATAGCTAATGCCTCCATGTCAGGTAATCACACTGCCTTGCTCTCCTACAACTCTGTCACTGATTTCTCTATTCTGAGATCTTATAGAGTTAAAATCAATTACCCCAAAGCTCCAGATATCAAAGAAATATTCTAGAAACCTCCCATGATCAACTGGACAAAATGCAACATTGATGGGGCATAAAATGGAATCCCATGTATGGCTTCTTGTGGAGGGGTTTTTAGAAATCATGAAGCTGATTTCTTAGCCTGCTTTGCAGAACCTCTGGACTTTGCAACTTCTTATTATGCTGAACTCTGTGGAGCCATAAGAGTTGTTGAGATTGCCTATGATTTGAATTGGAAATAGTTATGGTTAGAAACTGATTCAATCATGGTGGTCAAAGCTATTACAAATTCTTCTCAGATTCCTTGGAGACTAAGGAACAGATGGGCCAACATTTAAGGTTTTACTCAGAGGGACGAACTTCTTTGTCACTCAAATCTATAGAGAAGGGAATCAAGTTGTAGATACTCTAGCTAATGTAGGTCTTGGCTTAGATTCTCTTATATCGTTGGGGTCTGATATTCCTCCTATGATTAGAGAAAATATAGTTAAAAACAAATTGGGTTGACATAATTTTAGATTTTCCAATATGCAATGGAGTTTTGGTTTGGACCCCTCCATTTTTGTTTTTGTTTTCCTTATTAATGCCTTCTCTGGTTGGTGAGCACCTTTAGCTCCCACCTTTTTGGTTAAAAAAAAAAAAAGGAGTTACAAACCGTCATGTACAAGAGTGTAGGCATGGCAACAAAACCCATACCCGCGGTTACCCGCCTGAACCAAACCCAATTTGACGGGTTTTCCCCGTTTTGACTGGGTTTGGGTATGGGTATGAGTTTTCCCCGATTTCAAAACACGGGTCTGGGACGGGTAACGGGTATATAGGTACCCACCCCGAACCCATACCCAAACCCGTCCCAAATGTAAAAAATTACTTTATGATGATATGTCATGTTATTTTATTTGATAATTGTCATTTTAATAAAAACTACCAATGATATTTAAAGGATCAACTGAATTAATCTGTCTAACAAATGTTAAAGTGAGTGTATTGTTGGATAATGTATTACAACGTTGCGTTTGGAGATGAAAAAAAACTTCTATTTTTTATTAAAAAAAATATTCAATGCGGGGACGGGGATGAGGCGGGTAAGTATGGGTATGGGTAGGGTAACAGGTATGGGTAGGGTAACGGGTAAGTATATTCAAATCGGGTATGGGGACGGGGAAGGTAAAACCCGTCCCCACCCCGCCCCATTGCCATGCCTACAAGAGTGTTCCCCTTATTTTTTATCCTAGATTTAAAATATAGTCAATTATATTATATTATATTCCTCTATAATGCATTAAGTAATAAAAAACAAAAAAAGCATATTAATATTACTTCCTTAAAAAAATATTCTTTTTTAACTAAATAATTTAAAATATAAAATAAAAAGTCGGTGGTCGGCAATTTGCCTATATAAAGATTTGGTAGGAGAACATGTGTCTTATAACTAAGATGGAGACTGCAAGAGATTCTTCTCTCAAGCTCACATTATCGGTTGCCGTGTTTATCATCGCATCAGGTTTGAACAGATTTTCTATACATCTTGTTGTGGTTTTTTTACCACATCCTTCAAATTTCCCATCAAATATAAATTTTACATGTTCTTACGTTCATGTATTGTTTGTGTGTAGTTATGTGCATGGAATATGTAGAAGGACTAAGAAATGGTAAGATTATACCAAAATGTCACGTGAATTGTCCAACCTCATGCGACAGTGAGGCAGCCTGTATGCATTGTTGTGATTGTATTATATGGGGTGGTGCTGATCCTAAGTGTGATAAAGGTCATTGCACATGCATTTTATATCCACCGATAATTGCAAATTGAGTTTGAGTATTGCAACGCAATGGTCATGTATACATGAGAATAATATACCTAAATTATAAAGGATTTTGCATCTTTAATCTCAAGAATGATTGTAGCTTTGATGTACCCCTATGAAGTTCGGATATTTGATACAATACGGCACCGATATGTCGATACAGGAAAATTTCAAAATTCAAGATACGATACGACCGGGATAATATAATATAAAATTAAATTTAAATTACATATTAAAATTCAAAATACAAACTATATATTAAAACTCAAAAGAAAACAAAACTGTCACAAAACTATGCATTAAATCTCAAGAATAATTGTAGGTTTGATGTACCCACAAGCCAAATCAAATTTACGGGTAATGATATTTGTACAACTATATTGTAACAACTACATTATCATAAAATTATCCCAAATGATTGAACAAATATCGTTTTTCCAAATTTATTCAAGTGTGCTTTATCATTTCTAACACACATCATGAACAACTTTGTATATAGTCACCTATCCATAATAAAAAAAAAAACCATAATCTTCTAAAGTTTCATAAATAACCTTCATTCTAGTCTCTATTGCCACACACACATAAGAAAGTCATTATGAGCTTAACTCAATTGGTATGGACAATTCATAATATATACAAACGTCCAAGGTTTGAACCTCAACAACCAACAAAAAAACACACACATATAAGAAAACAATTTAATCTCATCTCTTCTAATCTCGTTAATTTATATATAGGGGCTAAACATAGGAGGCTCGATTGTTATTATTATTTTTAGGGGGCTAAAATCGCAACTTTCTGATACTTAAGAGGCCAAAACTGTAATTAAGTCTAAAATAAAATATAAAATATTGGAGAAAAACACAACATTAAAGTTGATATTTTAAAAATAATTACATGTTTTCAAAATATTATCATATTGACCTCTCGTAATCTTCTGTTCTCGTGACCTAATGACACTGAGTACAAATATCAATATTTAACTTTCAATTAAGATAATGACGGTAAAGGTGATACAAAATACGATACGCCATAAGTTAGTTCAAACACTACTTTGAGTAGCATTTCAAAAAATGTAATAATCTCTTAACAAATTACTATCGAATTATAAGAGAAATACCAAACAACTCTACTGAAATTATCTCTTAAAAAAAAAACTCTAATCATACGAGTTTTAAAAAAAATTCTTGAAGCTTTTTTTCTTGAAAAGTAGCATTTTCCATTAATTAATTAAATAAGCTAAAAATAAGGCACTGCCAATCCAGACTCTAAATATGTAACGAATAAGCAATTAGGGTATTCTAAATAAATAAGTTCAAATAAAAAAAATATCCATGGTATCATCCAAAAGTGAAAATTGAGTTTTCATTTATGTTTGGTTTGGCTTTTTAGAATTGATTCTATCCTCCAAAAGCAACCAAAAGCAATTCTGAATGAAGCTACAATTCCTAGCTTTTGAGTTAACTAGAATCAATTCTTCATTAAATTTTATATTTAGATTATTACAACCCATTATTTTCCTTTATTGTCCTTTATCAATTTTCCGTTTTTTTTTTGTTTGTATTTAATTTGAGGAATCAAATTTATCAAAATAAATAGCGAACCAAATTAACCCAATAAAATATTTATGAACATGAGTTACCAAATTTTGGATTTTTCTTTACAGTTTTTCCGTTTAGATTTGTTGTATTTTTTTTCTTTTACGCTACATTTTATCATTTTTGCCAACCATCTCTATTATTATTTTCTTTCAATAAAAATCTCTATTATTATTTAACTTAATATATTTTATCAAAAAATATAAAATACATCGAACAAATATTTGGTCAAAAAAATTCGTTTAATGATCGTATTTATTTTTTTTAAATTAATATATAGAAAAAATTATTTATTTACATTAAATAATAAATCTACATTTAGTATTTATCTTTTTTTGGTAGTGACATTTAGTATTGATCTGCACATACATTTAACTATGTTTTTTTTTATTTAGCCATGTCTATTTTAGTAATTATACATTCAAAAGTAATTTTGATCAAAACTATCCGAACAACATTCATTCTGTTTAATCAATTCTATGTTATTGTATCCAAATATAAATCAATTCTCTCAAAATATATTCAGACAAAATCAATTCTATCCAAAGTTGAACCAAACACACACTAATAAAGCACAAAAAACATGTTCATTGCAACAAACCAATTTTATTGTATAAGTTTTGATAGATGGACCTGGAGTAGTCTTCGTTGAATCCTTGAAGACATCAAATGATTTTCATATTGAAATAATATCCTGTAACAAATATTGAATAATAAACCGTAATATTATAAAAATAAATATGACATATTTCTATATAATATTTATTAATTTCTAAAAACACTATTCCCGTTGTTTCAAGCATCAGAGGGTGATATGCATAGTTATGGTACAGTGGGTATTGGTTTTATAATTGTTGCTGGAAGAAAGAGGCTTGTGTGATTAACCTAAAGCTTTCTCAACCAACAAACATGTATCCACGTTGAGAAACAGTTGTGCAATTTTTAAAAAGAAAATCATGTAATTTAACAAAACTATCCTTTAATTTCAAATGACTTTAAATAGTGAAAATCGGCTTTTGTCGAAATCAAACACGTGTAAGTTGCTAATTTATAACTTAATTTTTTTAGACAAGTGTATTTAACAAATTTTTATTTATCACTTGCTAACTTACTCTTTAAAATTGAGTGGAGTATTCTAACAAATGTCTACGGAAACGGTTGACTTAAGTCACTTATTTGTTAAAAGGGGTATTTTAACAACATGCAAATTAAGGTACATTTAACTGTTTTTAGTTGTAACTCTCATCAAATTTAGTGGGTGTACATTAACCGTTGACTCATGAATGTAGTTTTATCAATTTCACTTGATATTAAATTGCGTTGATGGCCAGAGAGTTAATGTCTAGAGCAATATGGGAGGGTGGAAGTTCTATTACCATCCGACAACATCATACTAACAAATATTAACATACCAACATTTCTCGTTTAGAAAAAGTATATAAATTCAAGTAAGAAAAGAAAGTGTGTAAACTTCATACCCAATCTCTGACGGAAGATTTGTTTGATCCCTCGAGTAAGCTTCTTTCTACTGGTTTGTTTCAATTTGGAGTGAAATCTTTACCTTCTTCAAATTACTTGAGCGATTTATAATATATGGTGTAAAGTCCAATTCAGTTTGCACGTTTTGAATTCTTGTAAATTCAAATGTAATGAGATTGTTTAAAAGACACGTCGGAGTTTCGGATGGCCCCACCCAGTCTATGTTTTCAACCTCTTTGGTTTCAAATTTTTTCTGCATGTAAATGATACCAAATATTATGGTTAGAACTTCTCAACTGATATACGACACATGATTGCTTCTTGTATTGTCTACATGGGCAAAAAAAAAAAAAACGCTAACAAAAACATGGATATTATTGAATGCATCTTATCATAAATAACTGATAATAACTGAACCATTTACTATAACATTTCATTAGAACTAGCATGCATGCAAACATCTATTCACTTTAAGATCATAGATAGTCTATATGACGGCTAAATTAATTTTAATTACTGCTACAAGTATAGGTTAAATATAGGTTTATTTGTTTATCGGTTTTATTTGCAAATTCCAAATATCTTTTGCTCAATCTTTGCACGTCTTGTGATAGATTTTAAGCTTATTAATATATTTTACCATTTTTTTAAAAATTGTGCAAATGTAGTTAAGAATATTCATACACACCTCGATGGCAATATCCCTAAGTTTTGGAGCATTCTGTAGTATGCTAACGAGAACATTCCAACAACAATTTTCAGATATTTCAACCCATAAAGTTGATAAATTGTGAAAAGTAAGAAGATGTAGATTGTCAAGATTATCCTCCATGCTTAGAAACTGCATAACAAAAAAAAATATTGCATATGAGTAACTAAATATGGAACTTATCATTAAAAAAAGGAAAAAAAAAATTATGAAACTTACATGAATAATTTCAGAACTGATAGTCTATGATTTAACATTATAAAGTCCTCTCAAGAGTGCATATCATATTCAAGATGAAGAAGAGGTGATAATGCCCCGTCACTTGAAGTTCTTCATATTGTTGATGCTTCATTTTCTCCAAGAAAATATGAATTTACAAACTTGTCAAATCTTGATCTAGCCACTCTTCGCATTTCTAAGCATCTGGAATTACAAGGTTGTGTATCACTCTTGAGAGGACCAATAATTTCTCGATGGACCTACAATCCAATTCAAGTTCCTCAACCTTGAGGTCTAATGCTTTTGAAACCCACAAGTGCATATCATATGGGGTGCAACCATTGTCACTATAGAGACTTAGTTTTCTTAAGTTTTTGGTGCGTCTTAGGAGAGCTGCATATACATATTGGATTGCTTTGGACGAAATAGGGTCTGTAATCTTTGATAATTCAAAGTCAAGGTTCGGGATCTTGGTGCAGATTGACTCCCATCTTGTAGATAGAACACTTGTTTGGTAAGACTCTTTTGTTTTTAGGAAAGACAGAATATGAATAATCAATTCGTCTGTGAGATTGCTTAATCGGTCCTGCTCTTCATCTGATTCGGAGCACGCCATTGTTTTGGTTTCTTGTTGTCTTCCTCCATATCCTAATTCTTGTGTCTCAACGGAGCAGATGGAGCAATCAAAGTTTGCTTCGAAAGAAAGAAAAAAACACAAACTATATAACTCAAAAACAAAACTTAAGTTTGTTTGGATACACAACTTATTTTCAGCTTAAAGCACAAGGACTTATGTTTAAGCTTACATAAGCTATTACTATAGCAAAGAAAAAAAAATAAAGTTAAATTATATTTTTGTATATGCTATAAGGTTTATTTATAAGCCATATAAGGGAACATATGAAAATAAGCTTAAAAAAGCTTTTGAAAATTGTCATAAGCTGTTTTCATAAATTCTCCCAAGTATATATGCTCAAATAAGCCAGTTCAAACAAGCACTTAATCATATTAAAAACAACCTACATTACTCAAAAAGAAAACTACATTAAATGTATCAAGTATGAAAATACAAAACCCTTAATGAAAAGATTGATGCATTCATAGCAAACAAAGAAAAAAAAATAAACAAACAAACAAAAAAACAATTGTGACACAATCAGCTGTTTTGAGAATTGCGATTAAACATGCAAAAAGGTCTAGCCAAATATTAAGATCGAAAAGCAAAATGATATAATAATCTTATGTAATCACAAATATAAATCTAAACTACAATATGAATAAAATGTGAATGAATAATAAGAATGGCAGAAGAAGTGTTAGTTACCATGTGAATGAAGGGTTCCTTAAATGTTGTTAGTCTGGTACATGAAAGGTTGGCCTAATTTTAGATTTTCCAATATGTAATGGAGTTTTGGTCCCCTCCATTTTTGATTTTTTCCTTATTAATGCATTCTCCAGTTGGTGAGAACCTTTAGCTCCCACCTTTTTGGTTAAAAAAAAAAAGGTGTTACAAACCTTCATGTACCAGACTGTTCACCTTATTTTTATCCTAGATTTAAAATATAGTTTAGATTTCTTAATCAATAATAAGAATGGCAGAATGAAGTGTTAGTTACCATGTGAATGAGAAAGCTAATTAATTACATTTCTTAATACGTGTAAAATGACCAAAATGTTATTTAATTTGGGACGGAGGGAGTAGTAGGCAAAGCTCGAAGCATAACTTCTATGAAGATTAGTCTATTTAAATATTTAAATTTTAACGTATTTAATATCAGTAACTTATTTTCAATTCAACATATAAAATTTAGAGAATATAACTATATATGTCAGCCTATTTATGTTATATTTTATAATATTATAAAATATTTAAATATGTCAAAAAATAATAAAAGTTAATATGTTTACGTTAATGAAAATATTTTTTCGTAAAAAATAAAAATGTGATAAGAGTGTGTTTGATATATAAAAAATGAATGACATAACAACTTAAGTTGTATAATGTTTGGTGCTTGGTGTCATGGTATGGCAAAAACTGAAATTCATTTACCACACTAAATCATACCTTGCACAAGATTAGCTGAATCAAACTAATGAAGGAACGATTGGAAATTCAGTTGGATTCTCAATCTTATCACAACAAACATAATCTAAAATTATGGAAAGTGATATCATGAATAAATAATAATAATAATAATTATTTTCATCATTATCAGGTATTTAAAATTAAATACCACTATTTAAACACTACTAATGTGTGTTCTATTTTTTGTGGGACCTCACACTCTATTTTTTCAATTCACACAACACTAGATCAAAGTTTAATTACTTGTGTTTAATCTTCCAACCTTCCAATTTCTTTCCATCTTCACACCAATGTTCCAACAATTTGTGATTTACATAATTTGCCTTTTAAGAACGACATATAATTGCCTGAAGTGCTTCGTAGGCAAACAGATGCTGCACACAGCTGCCACAGATGTCACCTGTAGAATACAGACACTTTCAGATCATAGCATGCGCAAGAAATTATAAAGAAATTGTCACAGATGTCAAAACTTACTGGATTTATTGGCAGCATCTTCTGATATTGCTTCTCTATTACATTCTTCAGTTCTATTACGACTTATGGAAAGTAAAAAGCATTTAATGGCATGAATTTGCAAATAAAATCGACTTTTAATAACATAATTAAAGTAAAACACCATACCAACTGACTTATGAAGGGAAAGAGGGAAATAACTCTCAAAACAATTTCTGATCTGTCAAAACTTTTACTCTTGTGGATCCTAGTCACTCTAAATAGATACTCAGTCCATTAACTAGTTGAGTTGCGAACACAATCAAATGAGAAAAGTTTTACTTGTAAACAAAATGAATTGATTTCGGTAGCTGATAGACCGACAAGACTGTGAAATCGTTCAACAAACTCATGTATTAAACCATGAAATAAGTTCTCTACTTGAATTCAGCCTGCCAAAAATAATAATTCTCAATGATGTACAGATCCAACTTGAATACCTAGATGATTTAGAACATGAAACCTATAGTTCCTAATAATGCATGCGTAGCCACTAGCCATAGTCCCATAATTCTCTACAAAGGGAGAGAACCGCAAACCAATTCACGGTAGATTTGTTTATTGGTACGCACAAAACTGGAATTCAAGACTGCGTAAAAAAAGAACAGTGATAGTCACTAAATAACAGTACTAACCAGCATTGTTGTCAAAATCCCTACTTAAATCCTAAAATTCAGGATTTTGAGATTTTCTTCACTTTCAACGACCTAAATCCATAGTAGAATCCTAAAATAGGCAAAATCCATCGATTTTGGTTGCGATTTTACGATTTCTTATAAACTAAGTCATTTATGACTATATATCATTTATAACATATATTTAGTATTATTATTTTTTGGTAAAGTCCATCGATTTTGATTGCGATTTTACGATTCCCGATTTTGCTATTCCCTTTCGACCTGAAGTAAAGTTCCGATTTTGACAACCTTGCTAACCAGTATGCAGTGGATGAGGACGCTGCTTGTCTTTCTTCGTCATACGTTGCTCTTATTGACGACTGTCCTCTCCATTTTCACAAACCTATCGAAGTGGTACCGTGTACCCGAACCCATACCACGTTCAAAAGAGAACTGTGTGCAAGGTTACTACGAGCTTAGAAAATACGTTAACACTTCCTATTATACTTCTTTGCATAAACTGTCTTATTGAAGGCCTATCATTAAGTATTGCCGATTGATCCAACAAACCAACACAAGTCTTTTTAGTGTGTTTTGGCCTCACTCGCACGCTTTCTGGAAAACTTTTCAGAAGGTCATGCCTTGTGCATGTCGCGATCACTCCGTAGCACTCGTCGTCCTAGGGCGTTACAACCACCATATATTTTCAAATTACTATCTAATAAAATGCTATAAACATGTTCCTTAAAATATAAAACTAATTTCGAGCTCATTTTCTATCAGAGGAACTTTTTAGTTTTTACAATGTTTTTAACATGATTGAAAAAAAATAATACAAAAATACATATGGACTTAACAAGACTAAATTTGTTTTTTTTAAAAAAAAAACAAGACTAACTTTGCGATCAAGAAAATCTTGTAGTGACGAAAACATGTCACATTTTTCATGGGATCAAATAACAAAATTAGTAATTATTTAAGTGCGAAAAACTTATTTAATCCTTAATTATTTTATCATAAAAAAATTATAAAAAGGGGAACAAAATATTATAGTAACAAATGAATATAAAAGATTATGACCTAGTAAATGTTATATTAATTAGCGTTCAGACGGGCACTCCGTATCCGTCTGTCTACTCTTTTTATTACATTAATACATATAAATTACAAATATTAATTTTTGTAAAATTTATATTTTGATTAAAATTATTTTAATTTTCAATAAAGTATGTGTATAGACATTTCACTCTTTCATATTCTAACAAACTATACTCATCTTTTTTAATGACACGGAAAATAAAATAAATATAAATTTATAAATTCTCATCTTTATGAATGACACTAACAATATAGAATTCTTATAGGCAAATTTGTCTAAGGGTATAATTGATAGTGAAAAAGTTATCCCAAAACAAGGTATTCACTTTATATATAGTATAGATAGATAAATATTTTGTACTTTTATATTTTAAGAAATTATACTTATCTTTGAATGACACTAATTTTATCATTGAAATCAACACAATTAATCTTTTTCTTTTTGTCTAAGGGTATAATTGATAGTGAAAAAGTTATCCCAAAACAAGGTATTCACTTTACATATAGTATAGATAGATAAATATTTTGTACTTTTATATTTTAAGAAATTATACTTATCTTTGAATGACACTAATTTTATCATTGAAATCAACACAATTAATCTTTTTCTTTACAAACGTGCACCCTTAAACGACTATTTTTTTGAGACTATTTTTTTGAGATAGAGGGAGTACCTAATAATATATTGAAAAAGTTATCCCAAAACAAGGTATTCACTTTATATATAGTATAGATAGATAAATATTTTGTACTTTTATATTTTAAGAAATTATACTTATCTTTGAATGACACTAATTTTATCATTGAAATCACCACCCTAATAATATATAATATATAGTATAGATAGATAAATATTTTGTACTTTTATATTCTTTGAATGACACTAATTTTATCATTGAAATCACCACCCTAATAATATATAATATATAGTATAGATATATACTATATATTATAATTCTTTGGACCTTGCATATTTTATATGCATTGTCCATGCCAACTGAGCTAAGCTCACGATGACTAATATTATTTATTTAGGACACATGTTAAGACATCAAAGATGAAAATAATGTATATTTTAAAATTGTGTCAATTGATTTCTCAAACTTCTAATAATTACTTTTTTTCAATAAATACAAACTATTTATAAAAACCTTAATATTTATCCTAAAATTAATAAATCATAAAAATAATAAAGGCAAAATATTATTATTATCGTTGGGATGAAGCACACCGACTCATGTTTTACCGTTAGAGCAATAACCTAGAAGCAACCTCATAACCTAGCTATAAATTAGGTCGTTCTGTCACGCTCTCTGTCTTACTTTCTTGCTTATTTTTCAATAACTCTAAGGCTCTCTCTCTCTCTCTCTCTCTCTCTCTCTCTCTCTCTCTCTCAAGGTTTGTTCGATAATTAGGTTGTCCGATAAATTCACTCAAATAACACTCTAAGGTTGCCGTGTTGCTTCTTGCACTTAGGTTCTTGCGCCACCCTTGTTCTGTTTCTTTCTTGTGCCCTAAACCTAAACTTCACAAGGTTTCTACTTTTTCTTATCATAAATCAATAAATTTCATTACTTGTTCTTCTTATCTTATTTTCTATTTCTTTATTATATTTTCAGTGAAAAAAAAAATTCTAAGAGGAGTTATGGAGCAACAGCCACGTAATATAAGAAGTCCTATAAATATAGAAAGTGATTATGTAATGATCATTCTCGATGCTGTTGATCTAAATCTCGCTCGACGTCGTCATACTCATGGTAAAAATCGACCAACAAGGTTCACTCTCTTGCGTCCTTCTGTTGTTCGCCACCAGAACCTCATCAACGAGGTTCAAGCTACTACAAGAAATACTGAAACTATTCAACGACATTCTTATCGAAATCTTTCAAAAATTAGAGTTGAAGAAGGAAAAGATTCTGAAGGTATGATGTGTTCCATTTGTTTGGCGGAGGTTTTGGTTGGATCGCAAGCAACTCGGTTGCCGTGTTCGCATTTGTATCACGAAGGATGTATTATTAAATGGCTAGGTCGATCAAACACTTGCCCTTTGTGTCGTCAGATTGTTCCTAATATGTGACTTAGTTTATGTAGTTTCTTTACATGTTTTAATTTTTGTTTCTTGTATTTGTTGGTGAATTTAAAAATTATCTTTCTATTTTGTCTATTATGTTCCTATAAGCAATGCGTTGTGTTTAAAACACTTCTCCAAATTGTTCCATAAAATATAATTATTTTGATCAGTTAAGCCACAACACTTCAATATATAAAAAGATCCCCTTAACCAAGCTTCAAACAGAAGTTATTAGTTAAAAACTTCTGAGATTGATGTAACTAAGTGAGGTTAACCAATGCTTTATCTTAGCAATATTGCAGTAATGTATACTAGCTAGAAATTAGAAAAAGACAAAAATAAAATAAAATAAACTACATCAAAATCAGTTACAACATTTACATATCTATCTACCTAAATTTATTAAAATGTTACTTGTAATATCATCAGTGGCAATGATTCTTGTCAAAAAAAAGAAAAATCAGTGGCAATGATTTTGCACCAACTTTCCAAATCAATGGGACTGATTATCAACATATTAGGTGTTGTAATAAAATGTTTCACTGTGTTATGTTATACATCTTTCTCATTTAATTTCGGCTCTTGATATGGAAACCTCCAAATTTTTTATTTTTATTTTTGAAAAAAAAATAAAACGATATTCATCAAATTGATTGAGTACATCTGATATAAATATTGCTAAAAATGTAAAGGGTGAATCTGCGATCAAACTCACAACAACTAAGTTAATATGATAAAATCTATGTCATAGAAATACCCATGCTCCCGAATATCCAACGTTGACGCCTAAATCTTTGATTGAATTTGTAACTGACTGAAGTCAATCTTTCTATAGGAACTAAACGAACACCGTGACAAGATGCAAAATCAAACGCCACAGAGACGACGAACAACACAACGCCACACTTAGACGACAAAATCACAAAAAACACAAAAGGAAAAGCTTGATATATGTGAAAAACACTTATTTAGATTGAAAGAAAGAGGGAAAAAAGATGTAGAGGGTGATTCTAAGTCAAAAAATGACCTAAAACTACCTCTCCTCGATGAATGAAGGTGAAAGAAAACTTCGAGAGAAGGTGAAGTTTCTCTCACTGGAAAACTAAGGCCGGTAAAGAGTCATCTATTCCAATTTATTTATTTGAATTGCCTTCAATGTCACGTTTTCATTGTCCTGTTTTTGTGGCTAAGCCTTTTCCTCCATATCTAATGTTGCATTATGTGATATGCTACATCCAAAAAATGAGGTGAACTATTTTTATTTTTTTTACAAAGAAAACTGAGGTGAACTTGTTAAAAAACATGTGAGCAATCAAATACATTTATGGTTTTTAAGTTAGATGTTTATAATATATATTTTTTTTTGATAAAGCTAAAAATTCAATAAATGTCAGGTGATGCCTGAACCTCATACAAAACAGTCCAACAAAGAAAATTACATCATACCAAACAAGAAAGAACAGCCAGTAGAACAAATAAACCCCTCCCTAAACCCACAAGGAGGGAGGAAAAAATCAATTCAACATAATCCTAGTGGAAGGAAGACCCATCCTATCTCTTAAAAGAAAAGACAAAATGAATGGAGGTGGGGAGAGCCACCACTGAGTCGAGTACATTGAGAGACCTTGTCCATGCTTAGCCAAGGCATCAGCAACCAAGTTTCCCTCCCTAAGGATGTGACACAGGAACAGGAAATACTTTGGCAATAACCCATGCAATTCTGCCATCTTGCCCTCATCTGCCAAGGAACTCCAATACCTTTATGAAAAGCATTGACAACCATAGTGGAGTCAATTTCTAAACAAATGCAGCTCAAGTTTAGTTCCTGAGCTCTTTCCAAACAAACATTCCTGCACAAAATTCAGATTCTAGAGGTGTAGCAATTCCAATGTTGCCCGAAATTGCCCCAAGAAAGTTGGAATTGGAATCTCTGATAACAATAACAATGGATCCACAAGGTTGGCCTCCAATAGAGGATCCATCACAGTTAAATTTCACTATACCATCTGAAGGAGGGCTCCAGACAACATCTTTAACATGGGTGATTCTCTTGACTTTGAATAGAATGTTGAAGAGTTTTGCTATTTTATAATCCAGCATAGCTGATTCACCTTTAACCAAACAATAATTATAGCTTAATTTAACCTCAGCAAGTATGTGATTGAAAAGAGAAGACATAGCTTGCTGTTTGTTGTGAAAATATCTTTGGTTCCTCTCAATCCATATGGCCCAAATGGTATGGATGATAACAGAAGTTAAAATGTGCTGAACCATCTTGCTTCCCACACCCACCCTGCATAGCAGCAACTGTGAACAACTAGTAAAGTCCAACACCTGCTCAGTGCCCTTCCCCAGCCAGAGTTTGTCCTTAACAAGTTAGTCATTTTAGTATGTAAAATTGTTACTAACTTAGGAGTTGAGCTTGTTACAAACATATAACTTAAAAGGATCACATGGTGTGTTTTGTAACGCCCTAAACCCCGCATATAATATTTAAATAAATCTATACATAGTTCATCATGTAAATAACACGTGGCATCGGAAAATAGATCTCAACAACATAAAGTCAGATATCTTATCTAAAGATACACCATCAAATATGTTCATATACAAAGGTTCCAATAAATATTCCAACAAGAGTACAAAACCCCAAAAATTGTCATAATCAGAGCAATATTATACTAGACTCCAAAGGAAATGCGGTAATGAATGGGTAGGTTCCAGAGCCATCATCGGAAAACTCACAGTACCTATAAGTGTCCTCAACCTGCAACTTTACCCACAACAGGTGTAGGTGGCAACCACAATTAATAGAGTAAGAATATAATCAACATATAGGAAATATAAACGCATGAAATAGCTTCAAGGTAAAGAATACATCATGCATATTTATATTTATGCCATCAAAGAAAATAAGTCTCAATCAACACTTATAAGCATATAGCAACGATGATTAAAACGTTCAAGTTAACATACATCAAAAAGCATATCATTAGTTCATCATTAAATATCACACTTTCACAACGTCAAATTACATAACGTCAAATATTCACATCTTCACTTGGGTGGTGTATACTTACACTTAGTCTTTTAATCTTAAAATACTTCTAGTGTTTTGGGAGACACCAACAAGCAGTACATTTATGGAGAAACAATATGAACACCTTCTGGTCTAAAATGACATCCTTGAGAACGGTGGTCCTAATGATCCTCGTACTACAAATCAAGTTCTGCAGAGGCAGCATCACATTGTGGTAGAAGAACATCTCACCTTGAGAGAATACATCAATGAACTTGAAAACAATATCAAGGCTTTGGAAAAAGCATCTGAGGACAATGTCATCAAAGCTCTTACTAAGCATGAACTAGCCCTTCAAGAGTTTCTAGCCAGTACATTGGAAGAAGCAAGTTAGCTTATATGATTTATGGTGTAAGTTGGAATCATGGAGAAGGAATTGGATTTTCAAAAGCACCTTGTAAGATGATGTTGACTTTAGAAAAATCAATGAATCCTTCTTGTTTTGACTACAAGATGAAAGGTCTGTACACTCAGTTTGTGCCAGAAGGCTCAGAACTAGCCCTTCAAGAGTTTCTAGCCAGTTACATTGGAAGAAGCGTGTTAGCTTCTATGATTTACGGTGTAAGCTGAAATCATGGAGAAGGAATTGGTTTTTCATAAGCACCTTGTAAGATGATGTTGACTTTAGAAAAATCAATGAATATCCTTCTTGTTCTGACTACAAGATGAAAGGTCTGTACTCTCAGTTTGTGCCAGAAGACTCAGAAGCTCAGAGTCTGAGTAACTCAGAGCCTAGAGTCTCTGATACTAGGATATGAACAAGTTTGAGTCTGAGACTGAAAAATCAAAGACTCATAAGGCTAAAGTTGTGAATAACTCAAGACCAGCTGCGAGGAACAATTCAAGACCAAAAACTTTCAAATCTAAAGTCTTGAATAGTTCTTAGCAGTCAAGCTGAAAACCTATGGCACAAAGAAAGTAAAACCTGGACTAACAAGAAAGGTCCCATAAAGCTATGGGTACATAGAAATGAAATTGTTTATATTTCAGGTAAGGTCCACATAAAGATGCTAGATTGAATTCTAAATCCTAGACAATCCTAGACAATGGCTGCTCACGTTTTAATATGGAAGTAATTTATGTGTTCCAAGTTTTGACTCCTAAAGAGGAAGATACCGTGGATACTGGAGAAAACCAAAAAGGAGTGACTCCTGGTATGGTGATTACTGGTAATTTCTTCTCCTTACTTGTATTTTTGTTCGTTAGATAGATCAGAACATAATACACTTTTGGAAAAATGTCAAAACATAAACACAGGTACCTAAACATATATATCCATGGGTTGGGACTGTAACAACCCGATTGTTCGCTAGATTTATTTTATTATTTATTTATGTGTGTTATATGTGCTCGTATGTGATTAATTGCCTCTGTGTGTATTTTTGGGCAGGAATTGTAGAATTCAGTGTTAGAAGGGTATTTTGGTCATTTTGAGAGTAGGGGTAATTTCGTTATTTTGTTGAGGAATATTTTTAGTGCCTAGTGAGAGTTGTATTTTACTAAGTGCTAGGGAGTTGTAGTAATTTATTTTAATTACCGGTAGTTGACCGTTAGTGTTACATTTTATCGTTAAGTTAAGTGAGTAGTAACATTTTTGGTTAGAATAGAAATGGGTTAGGCCCATTTAGATGTTGTGAGTTGAGCCCAATTAAATAGGACCTATATAAACTCTTGTTAGTAGAGGAAATAGGTTTCCACCAACATTTTCATTTGAGAAGAGATAGAGATAGAGAGAAGATAAGGGTTGAAGAGGAAGAACAAGAGAAAGGGGTTGGAGGCTAGAGCTAGAAGAGGAATTCATCATCTAGAAGCTAAATTGAGGCTTGGGTTAGAGATTCTTGGTGCTAGAGGTAAGAGGGCTAGAATTCAACCATAATTCATAACTTTTTCTTTTTACTCATTTTGTGAAATTGATGAATTGAACCTAATTGTTGTAAATTCGTGCATGATTGTTGTTGTTATGTTTGAGAACATGATTTGTATGATAATTGTATGTTAGTACGGGAATTAACATGTTGAAATGCATAATTGTTGGTACTTTGTGTTCTTGAGCAAATTTGATGAAAAATGAAGTTGTGGTGTTGAATTATGCATGAATTTGTGTTCATTAGTTATTGTTGATGATTGCTAAACTGTTGAAATTGAATTGGTGTAACTGGAATCGTTGTTTATGGATTGGTGAGGAGATCTGTGGTTGTGTTGGTGTTTTGAGAAAAACTTATGATTTTGACGAAATGAGTTATTTTGTTGTTTCTAATGCATGGTTCATGTTTGTTTAGATGCATTATAACTATTAGGACCAATAAACACTTTCTGGAACACGTTTTGGGACTTGGGGTAATCAAAATAGGGATTTTTGGATGAAAATGGGTTGAACCCAAAAGTTTAATTTCTGAACTGAAGCAAGCTCGTTCAAAAGCAAGTCTGTTCAGAAGCTCCTGTTCAAAAGCGAGCCGGTTCAGAAGCAAGCCTGTTCAGACAGCACACTCTGTTTTGCGTTCTTGCGTCTTTTTCTCACATTTCTGTTTTGATTTGGCTTTTGACATAAACACGAAAGTTCTAGATAATTGAATTAGCTTTCCAATGACTTTGGATTAACTTGAAAATGTTTTATGGATTTTAAGTTATGACTTAAATACTCCAAGTGGGTTTTGAGGAAATTTTAAGAAAACTTAGTATAACTTATTCCAAGTTAGTCCAAAACCTATGGTTGGTTTCTAAACTTCAAAACTTAAGTATTAGAGGTTAAATTGAGGTGTTTTATGAGTATTTAACTTATGTCTTGTTTAATCAAATTTGATCTTCCCTTTGAAAAATGTTTTGGTTTTGCAAAATGATAATGTGAGACGAACTTGTGCAAACTTGCTTTAAAGTTCCTTTGATTGATGAACCCTTTGGTAAATGGATTTCTATGATTAATTGTAGACTTGTGAGTGGATGTTGGATGATGATGATATTGTTGATTGTGAATATGTCAAGTTGTGGTGAATTGTTGCCTAGGGCATATATACTAAATGTTGGTGATGGTGTGGTGATTTGTTGTGTGAACATATGCATTTGTAGTCGAGTCATATGTTCATGCATACATGAATGATGGTGGTGGATTTTATATCCAATTGAGGCGATTACGATATTTTTGTTGCATCAGAGGTGACGGCCTTGGAGGAGACTTGGTACCACAAGCATCTAGATGAGTCTAGAGACATTGCATACATTGTTGGTGAATTGAAAAGTATTTGAGTCATGTGTGATGATTGAATTTGTTAATTGGGAATTGACATGATTGAAATTGTGATACGTGTATGATACACTCGTTGATGTGAACTTGGAATGATGATATTGAATGCCTTTGGAATGATATGAATGTTGTGAATACTTGTGAGTACATGTATGATTTGTTATTCATCGTTCTTGAATATATATTTCATTTCCAATGTTCTTGTTAATTCTAATATGGATTATGATGATGTAATGCTAACCCTCAGTGGTTTACCACCTACCTTTCCGTATGGACGGGTAGATGGAGTGCAGGATGCTTATATTATATGCTTAATGTGCCGAGGAGTGGAGTTCCTCTTTTATGTGCAAGTGTCTAGATTAGGGCTCTGATCTAGGGTAGTACTTGCATGCTGGATTCTGTTTTGATTATGTAATTTTGGAGTTGAGATATGGATTGTATCTAAGAGATGTATTTATTATCATGAGATTTGGAGATGTTATTCATATGTTATATATATATATATATATATATATATATATATATATATATATATATATATATGTGTGTGTGTGTGTGTGTGTGTTCCGCTGCTATGTTTATGAAACTTGATAATTTATACATGTATGTCGTTTCGTTTTGATGACGTAGCATCTATTTCTAGAATATATTTGTATATTCGCGCGTTTTATCGCTTATTAGAAGTAGGATGTTACAGGGACAATTTTTTTCAATGCTCAGGTAAATATATATATATATATATATATTAATATGCAGAAAATACATGGGTTACCTAAATGGTTACAGAAATGATCAACACCTCAGAGAAAATACAAATAAACAAACCCTAAAATAAGGAAACACTGACAAAGAGGCATAAGAGATACGCACAACAAGAAAACACACACTACAAGGCAAAACTCTTCTAAAGTAATTTTGATATAAATAATCAAGAGATTATCTTGTAGGGATTTTTTATGAAAAGAAAAATAATTTAGAATTTTAAAAATAGATTTTGTATTTCTTCCTCATAAATTAAAAGTGATTTTTTTTTTTCAAACACTAATCTAAATAAATCAAAATAATTTTTCATTTTCAACATAAAAATTATTTTTTAATAAAGAAACTTACATACATGCATAATTAAAACATAAAGAATGATGTTTTTAATAATTATATACAAGCGGGTCATTAGTATCGTGTTTACCCTTTAAATGTCATGATTTTCATTAGTATCATAACAAAAAGGAGGAAGCTCAAAAGAATACGAGATCGGTCCGATCTTGATGTTTTTAGTCTTTTCCCCTCTTTTCTCTTCCTCCACCTGTATAAGTTATACCATCACATACCCTCAAATTATAATATGTGATAGTATAACTTATACAGGTGGAGGAAAAGAAAAGAGGAATAAAGATTAAAAACATCAGGATCAGACCGATCTCATGTTCTTTTGAGCTTCCTCCTTTTTGTTATGATACTCATGAAATTCATGACATTGAAATGGTACTTCTCCTTAATATATTTTCTGCCATGATCTTTTTCAAAAGTTTAAAATTTATTTATGACATTGAAAGGGTACTTCTCCTTAATCTATTTTATGGCAAAACTCTTCTAAAGTGATTTTGATATAAATAATCAAGAGATTATCCTGTAAGGATTTTTTATGAAAAGAAAAATAATTTAAAATTTTAAAAAGAGATTTTGAATTTCTTCATCATAAATTAAAAGTGATTTTTTTTTCAAACACTAATCTAAATAAATCTAAATAATTTTTCATTTTCAACATATTTTTTTTTTAAAAGGAAACTTACATACATGCATAATTAAAACATAAGGAATGATTGTTTTTAATATTTATACACAAGCGGGTTATTATTATCATGCTTACCCTTTAAATGTCATGAATCATAATAAAAAGGAGGAAGCTCAAAATAACATAAGATCGGTCCGATCTTGATGTTTTTAGTCTTTCTTCCTCTTTTCTTTTCCTCCACTTGTATAACTTATACCATCACATAACCTCAAATTATAATATGTGATAGTATAACGTGGAGGAAAAGAAAAGAGGAAGAAAGACTAAAAACATCAGGATCATACCGATCTCATGTTCTTTTGAGCTTCCACCTTTTTTTATGATACTAATGAAATTCATGACATTGAAATGGTACTTCTCCTTAATATATTTTCTGGCATGCTCTTTTTCAAAAGTTTAATTTTTTTTTTATGACATTGAAAGGGTACTTCTCCTTAATCTATTTTGTGGTAAAACTCTTCTAAAGTGATTTTGATATAAATAATCAAGAGATTATCTTGTAGGGTTTTTTTATGAAAAGAAAAATAATTTAAAATTTTTAAAAGAGATTTTGTATTTCTTCGTCATAAATTAAAAGTGATTTTTTTTTCAAACAGTAATCTAAATAAATCTAAATAATTTTTCATTTTCAACATAAAATTATTTTTTTATAAAGAAACTTACATACATGCATAATTAAAACATAAAAAAAAAAATTAAAACATAAAGAATGATTTTTTTTAATAATTATATACAAGCGGGTCATTAGTATCATGCTTATACCCTTTAAATGTCATGAATTTCATTAGTATCATAACAAAAAGGAGGAAGCTCAAAAGAACATGAGATCGGTCCGATCTTGATGCTTTTAGTCTTTCTTCCTCTTTTCTTTTCCTCCACCTGTATAAGTTATTCCATCACATACCATCAAATTATAATATGTGATAGTATAACTTATACACGTGGAGGAAAAGAAAAGAGGAAGAAAGACAAAAAACATCAGGATCAGACCAATCTCATGTTCCTTTGAGCTTCCTCCTTTTTGTTATGATACTATTGAAATTCATGACATTGAAAGGGTACTTCTCCTTAATATATTTTCTGGCATGCTCTTTTTCAAAAGTTTTTTTTTCCTTCCAAATGTGTGGGTACAGGAAACTAATACTGATAAAAAATGTAAAGCCTCAAACATGATAGAGTAACTACAAAAAGATATTGTTTGACAAGAATTATAATCCTAGAGGGGCATTTATATATGATTACTATGACTCGAAGATATCATATATTTCTTTATAGAATTGTGATTGGTTGAATGTAAAATATTTATTTTAATATTTAATCAATTTATTCTCTTATTTACTATCTTCATTCTAATTTAAGTGCAATTTAAAGTTTTTTTTCCTTCACATTTGTTAAGAAAATGAATGAAACAATCCAAATAAGTATAATTTAAAAAACGTCCCCTTTATAGCTATCGAATTTTTACAATGGCCACAAATTCATTGTGAGATTAAATGGAAAGTAATACACACAATATTAATTGGGTGAAAATTGAAATAAAGGGTTAATAGGTCTTTACCCCCTGTAATATAGGTCATTTCCGGTTTTCCCCTCGTAATTTTTTTATTTACCCCCCTGTAAAAAAAATTTGTTTTGATTTACCCCCGAATAGGCCAAACAAAAACGAAAATTTCTTGAAAAAAAAGGGTTAATAGGTCTTTACCCCCTTATAATATATGTCATTTTCGGTTTTCCCCCAGTAATTTTTTTTTTTGATTTACCCCTTGTAAAAAAAATTTGTTTTGATTTACCCCCCTAATAGGCCAAACAAAAACGAAAATTTCTTTAAAAAAAATAAAATTGGTTTTTGTTTGGCCTATTAGGGGGGTAAATCAAAACAAAAATTTTGCAGGGGAAAACCTGAAATGACTATATTACAAGAGGGTAAAGACCTATTAACCCAAAAAAAATTGGTTTTTGGTTTTTGTCTAAATTATATATGTATGCCCAACTTTTATACTAGTTTGAATTGAGAAATAACAGGAGAAGTAATAGCAATACTTGAATTATGGAATTGAAGGTTTACTAGTAGAAGTAAAAAAAATTATACTTAGACTATTTCTATAGTGACATAATGATATAATAGTAACTAAGATTTAATTAATTAGTCTTACCTTGTAAACTTTAGCAGGAAACCATAAGCATCCAGTCTTAAAACAAATATCCAAAGCCATTCTTGAATTATTTTTTTTGTCAAATTAGTTGAGAATATATAGTTTTCAAATAAAAAGATTGAATGTGTTGAATTGGAGAGTCACCGCTGATAGTTCCACATGATCGATGCACTCAAATTCAGGAGTAACCAAGTCTTCTTACCTGTTAGTACATGAGTGTATGCTTTTAGCTTGCAACTAGATATATCTTGGAGCTCTAAAAAAAAAAAAAATTACTACAAATTTTCCCAATTTTTTTTGAACAACAACTATTACTCATTTGGGGTATAAACATGGCTTTAATTAGAAATTCCTATTAAAAAATTAGAAGAGTCTCCCTACCTTTTTGGGGGTAAATTTTTATCTTTATCACCACTTAGATCTCAGTATGACCAGATAACCTGCAACATGGATGATACCTTAGAAAAATCTTAATATATTTAGTCTACATAGGAAAAGACACAATATAACCATACATGTGAATAAAATGAAACTTACTTATCGCTTTTTCACACTTGAGAAGGTTGTGATATGATTCCAAAAATTAGTCTTACTTTTATTATATATGGATAAATATCCTGACTAAATCAAAATGAAGCAAACTCAAGAGATGATTTAAATGTTTGTATGCTACAAGATTAAGTGAAATAAAAAGATTGAGTAAGAGGAAAAAAGGCACGGAAAGTTCGGGAAAAGAGAAAGGGAGAAGATGGTAAAAGAATATGAAGAATTTTTTTTGTAGAAGTTTATATTGTTTTTTTTTTTTTTTTTTTTGGTGCAAGAAGTTTATATTGTTAATTGTAAAGTTATCTATCATTCAATTTCATTAATTAAAAAGTGTGTTACTATATACTACATGATTACGACGAAAGATGGTCGACTGAAAAATTATAATCGTTTAAGACATATGTAGTTGTCACCATTATTTATTTGTTAGGGACCTTACCATTATTTATTCGTTTAAGACATATGTAGTTGTCACCATAATTAAAAGTTAGAAAATTTAATTATAGGATTTGGTCAAGAGTTAAAGATAAATTATTTTAATTCAAAATTCATCACAAATTAATTTGTTAAGTATAAAATGTAATACTATTTACTTAGCGAAATCTTTGAATTAAAAATAACCATATACATTTTCTCAATGAATTATGAAAACTTGATAAGAAGCTCCAATTACCTGTAATTCACTAATTGATCATATAGACCATGTACATTGTTACTCCACTGAAAAGCAACCAAGGCTTGGACTATTATAAACATCGAAGAATGACCTTGAGAGTTGGGTTTGCATTGTTCCAAATAAAAACCACAAATCAATACAAAACATATAAACAGGGCTTAAGTGGTAGACTTTAAAGATCAATGAAAAACATAATAAACGATTTGCAGAACAATAAACGATTGTATGGTTTCTAATTACTGTGCACATATCATGTTCTCATTATTCTTTTTTTTATTTTAAATAAAAAACGATTTGCAGAACAATAAACGATAGTATGGTTTCTAATTAATATGCACATATCATGTTTCTCATTATACCAAATACATTTTATCAAAATAAAAAAAGAATAATGAGAAACATGATATATGCACAGTAATTAACTCCAAATTTTCTACTTATCGTTATTTTCATCCCGAAAATTTATTAAATTAAAAAATTACAATCAAAGATTAATAAAACTTTATTTTGTCTCTCAAATATCAAAAGTTATTTTGAAAATATGATCAATATCCAATTGTATAATCAAATAATTAGAATAAGGAATATACTTGTGTTTCCCAAGAAGTTTGATCCAACAAAGCAGCAAGTTTCCTCTTTCTTGTAGTATCATCACAAGTAGTACTAACTTCATTAATAGATCTAGCGGCAACAATGAAATCATCATATGTATAAAATTGATGAGTATCCCACCTTCCATCATTTCTGTATTTAAGTATCTGATCAAAAAATAAGAAGTAACATTAAATGAGAAGAGGGAAAATATTGCAACCAAAAGGAGGGAAAACACTAAAATCAGATCTACAAATTAATCACAAATGAAGAGTAATGAAGAACAAAGATAAGAAAAGGGAATAAAGAAACCAAAAAAAAAAATGACATGTAGAACCATCTGCAAAGAGAAAAGGGAAAACAATTTGGATTTCCATTTTTGCTCAGTTTTGTGCAAACTTTACATGTATTTTGTAGATGCAAATGAAAGTATGAAGGATACGATTCTTGATTGATGAAACAAGGCCAAAGCTTCACGATAAACTTCACAAAAAGGGACTACCTATTTTTCAGTACACTCGCTTAGTGTTTTTGTTCGGATAGAAAGGAATAGACAATTGATGAAATTAAGTAAACAAGTTTTTTTTTCTTCCTCCAAACGAGGCTTATCTCGATGATGGTGGTTGAAGGTAAGTTGGCGGCGTCGATTGAGGGAGAGAAGGAATAGAAATGTGTTTTTTAGGGTTTCCGAATGATATAAATGAGGGTGAGAGGATAGATGTCATGGGTTACTGAAGGAGATTGGGCTTGGCCAAAATTTGATTGGTGTAGGGGGTGCCCGCATAAAACAATGGTGTCAATAGAAATACAACCAAAATTGTAAACTCTGAATGATTAATATGTTGTGTTAGCAAAAGAAGGTCCCCTATGAAGCTAGTGATTTTTTGGTGTCATCCAAGGAGCCTATTAATGACAAGGCAAAGAGCGTTTATAAGAAAGAGTATGAGAGGTATATGGGTGAACTTCAGTTGTCGCCAATGGCTCTAGCTCAGCACCCTTAACTAATAAAGGAGGAGCATCCACTTCCATAGGCTCCCAATCATCACTGTGTATATTTGAGGACTTTATATATGGGATGGCAACTAGACCATATAATGCTTCATCACAACTTTATATTGATCCCCCATACTTCTCTCAACAATTGATGGAAGTCGCCAATCAGTCCTGTCATAGACCATATAAGGGTAATGCTTTTGAAAGGTTCAGAACAATGGAGAATATAACAACTTACATTCATGATATAGGAGCATAACAACCGCAAGGGAGCAACAATTGGAGGTGGACTTCTTCAGGGGATTTGAGGACCAGGAGGAATTTATGCACAATTTAGTGAATGCCCCGCCTACAAATTAAGACGATCTCTTGTGATCTAGGCACTTTGTCTTTCCGAGTAGTTCATATTGTAGAAACTCAGGAAGATATGAGAAATATTTTAGAAACTTTGAAGTGATCGACAATCAATTTCAATATGTTTGGTTTTCTCGTGGAAAACATCATTGTGGGCAATTTGAATAGCACTTCGATTGTCACATTATAGATCAGTTGGTGAAGATTGTGATGTCTCTAAATCAGCCAGAAGCCATCAAAACCATAATATCTCAGAAGTAGTATCAGCAAGAGCATGATATTCAACTTTAGTGCTAGAGCTAGCTGCCAAGGTTTATTTCTTGCTACGCCAAGATATAAGAGAATCTCCAAGAAACATACAAAAACTAGTGGTAAAAAGATGATCACTAGGATCACTAGCCAAATCGGTATCAAAGTAGGATCTAAGAATCAATGAAGATGTAGCTGAGTAATGAATACCATAAAATAAAGAACCCTTGATATGCTGAATAATCCGAAGGACAACAACATAATGTGTGGTACGAGGAAAAGCCATGAATTGGCTAACAAGATGAACAACCTATGAAATATCTGGCCGAGTAATAGTGAGGTATATCAGACTACCTACGAGCTGCCAATAAAGAGTAGCATCATTATGTAAAATACTATCTTGAGGAGTAAATCGAACGTTTGGTTCAAGAGGAGTGTGTTTGATTTTACTATCACTGAGACCTGCTCGAGAGACAAGATCTGAAGCATACTTAGATTGTAAGAAAACAAGCTATTACTGGAAGGTAATACTTCAAGACCTATGAAGTAACTTAATGGTCCAAGATCGTTCATGTCAAAATGTTGACACAAGAATTTTTTGAGCTCTTCAATTCCAACATAGTCATCTCCAGTGATAATCATGTCATCGACATAAAGAAGCAAGACAACAATACCATTATTAGTTTTTCGAGTAAAGAGAGCAGAATAATAACCACTAGAAGAGAAATTCAATTGGGTGATAGTCTTGTGAAATTTAGCAAACCAAGCTCTACGTCCTATTTTTAGACCATAAAGACCCTTACGAAGGTGACATACTTTATTTTCCTGACAAGTATATCCTCAAATAGGACGTATGTAAACTTCTTATTTTATCGAGGAAGGCATTTTTAACACCCATTTGAGTGAGTCTCCATTTGCGAGTGGCGACAATGGCAAGAAGTGTTCGAACAGAGGTAATGCATGCAATAGTGGCAAATGCTTCTTCATTATCAATATCATGCTCTTTAGTGAAACCTTTTGCCACAAGACGAGATTTGTAAATCTCACTTGGTCCATCAAAGAGAGTCTTTATTTTATAAACTCACATGAATCCTATAAGAGTCGTATTAGAAGGAGGATCAACAAGGTCCCAGGTGTCAGTTTTCTCTAATGCCTGTAATTCTTCCTGCATAGATTGCTTCCAATGAGGATCTGTTGAAGCTTCCTTATAAGATGGTGGTTCATGATAGTGAAGCATAGAGGAATAACAATGGTTATCACGAAGGTAAGGTGATGGATTTTCTACCCGTTCAGGAAGCCCAATAGTGGGTGATGTAGGATCAACAGTTGAAACAACAACATCAGGAGTGGATTGAACATCAGAAGAGGTTGGAAGCTCACTTGAAGAACCTGCATATGTCTTATAAACTGCATATGTATCACTAGGAAAATAGTCAACATTAGGGTTAGTAAAGAAAGGAATGGAAGTTGACAGAATTAACTTAAACTTTGACAAGGAAGAGAACATTATATGTTCCCAAAAGACAACATGTCTAGAGACACGAATGCATTGAGATATCGGGTCCAAACATCAATAACCTTTGTGTTCAATGCTATAGCCAAGAAAACAACATAGGCGAGCACGAGGCTCAAATTTTGTATATTCATTGGGCTGGAGGAGGACAAAACACGAACATCCAAACACCTTAACTATGTTATAATTTGGTGTATTGAGGTATAGACGCTCAAAAGGTGAGACATTACCAAGGACAGAGGAAGGAAGATAATTGATTATATGTACAATGGTAAGAGAAGCTTCACCCAAAGCGTGTTCTGGACAAGAGGCTGAGTTAAGTGTGGCATGAACTTAGTCAAGAATATGTTCGTGGTTTCTCTCAGCCCGGCCATTTTGTTGAGATGTGTATGAACATGAAAATTCGGCCAAGGTACCCTGCTCACTAAGAAATGAAAAGAGTTTAGAATCACAATATTCCATGGCATTTACTCGCTGAAAGACTTTAATTACTTTAGAAAATTGTGTTTGATTCATTTTGGCAAAATTGATGTAAATTTGAGGATACACATGTTTATTTTTCATCATATATATATATATCTATGTAAATCGATAATAATCATTATTAAATAGAACAAAATCCTGAGAACCTCCCATAGTAGGTGTGGGAGCAGGACCCGAAATATCTGAATGCACAAGATCAAACGGTGAAGCTGAAATGGAAGTATTTTTATTGAAAGATAAGGCTGGTTGTTTAGCAGTTTGACAAGTAGTACAATCAAAAGACTCATTGGTAACAGATCCTAAATAACCTTGAGACACAAGAGGACGCAACTTACCAATTGAATTATGGGCTTGACGATGATGTCAAAGTTGAATAGATGAATGTGTGGAAGCGGCACAAATATTTGACTCATGAGGAATATGCAATTCAGTGAGCTCATATAACCTTTCAATCTTACGCCCGATCCCTATGAGTTGTCCAGTCCAAGGATCCTGCACACGACATCTAGAGGAAGAGAAAGCAATTTCATAACCAAGTTCACATAATTAACCAACTGAGATAATATTAAAATTTAGTTTAGGGATGTGTTTTATCTTGGTTTTTCGGGTGTCAAACATTGATTACGTTTGAACCTTTTAAACCGGTGATATCTTATTTTTTCTTGGGAAGGGAAAAAGTAAGCAAAACCCTTGAGAATCGAGGTCCGGGAGTTGTTTTCGCTACGGGAAGGTGTTAGGCACCCATGACGACTATAGTATCCTATAGGAACCGTCTTTAATTTCTACGCGCGCGCTTTATTTTTAAATGCTATTTTGAAGAGTATTTATTAAACCTAAAAGTTTCTAAGTGAAGAATTGGAGGGAGAAGAATGTGTTTGAATTTTTATTTTAGTTGAATTGAAGGAATTTTGCTCCTTGCCTACGTACCCGTTTAAGGGATCAAATCCACCGTAGTTCTCTTCCAAAAATGTTTTTGTTTTTGTTGGTTGATTTTAAGTTTGAAAATGGAATTTGAAGAATAAAAGAGAGGCCTTAAAGGCATGAGAATTTATGAAAAGAGTGAGGTTTGATTAGTCATTTTGCAAAAGAAGTCCAAGTTTGATTATTTTCATTGAAATTTGATTAAGAAAATGAAAAAGAAAATACAATGGGATTTTGGATCCCAAGGTTTATTTAGAAAATATTTTGGGTGACGTTGTTCACATTTTTTGGAAAATTGATTTTTCTAAGTATAAAGCCTAAACATTCATCTAAACATACAATCCTAGACATACATCTAAACATGCATATTCTAGCTATATCTAAAGTGATGTGTGTGCATGTGTCGGTGCTTGTGTCGGTGTACATTATTAGAGTCCATTGTCCTTATTACATCACACCCTAGATACATTCTATGGCCTCTTTGCCAAGAAATTAAAAGTGCATAAAGGAAAATATTACAAAACTCCTAAGTGTTTACATTCTAACTTTGGTACATATTAAATTGCAAGAAGATAAAGGTGAATATGAAATGAGATGGGAATGCTTATGAAATGATGAACAAAAGAGTTAGTGATAATAGGCATAGTATGGTAGGAAAAATTGACAAGGAAATAAAGCATGGTAACATGATAAAATGGCAAAGAAAGATGACAAAATATACCTCACAAAATACCAAGATCCCAAGCAAACAAAAGACCAATAACCCTCACATTATAACATTTTTAAAGAGTTTTGGGGTCAGCCCTAATATGAGAGTTACAAGAAAATTATAGGCCAAGGAATCATGATATGAAATTAGGCCTATTTTTGCACCAATTCACATATTAAAATGACAAATAACTTGCTAACTAAGCAACCAATTATCACCCATTCAAAACAGCACTAAACACTACATATTATGCAACAAATAACACTCTAAGATCATCCATCAAGTACCAATTATCATGAGCCAAGATATTGGAATTAAAACGTGCAAAAAAGCTTCACAAAATATGATGAAAAACAACACAAATCACTCACAATTTCACATGCACTTTTTCTAACAATTTTTAACATGCAAGAGGTCGCAAGAAACAAGTCTTAATCACTCAAAACGAACGTAAGAAATCACAATGTTTTTACAAGTTTTTTGACAAAGATTTTCAACAAAAAATTAAAGGAAAAAACAATAAACCAAAGTAAAAAATAATTCTCCAGTATTTCTTGATCAATCTTGACATGTAATATGTCAAAATTAATCAAAAAGTACAAAGAAAATTATAGGAATCTTTTTTAGGAATTTTTTTGAGGATTTTTAGGAAAACAGTGGTGCAGAAAGTAATACTGGGGGGTGAATGTAACAAATCTGTAGAGAAAAGGAAGAATCAAAATAGAGTGATGGACCTAGTGCAGAGATGGGGCGGGTTTGGCCCAAGGAAAATGGACATGGATTATTGAAAATGGACAGTGGCATGGTTTTGATAAAAGACAAGTTGTTGTTGTTGAGAAAGAGAATACACGTGAATCTTTTTCTTCTCCATAACATTGCTCTTCTCTCTCTCAACAAACAGAGGCGCCACCCCCTTTCTTTCTTCTCAGGTGAGTTCATGTTTTCCGGCGTGGTGGCCGGTGGTGGCGCCACCGCGTCGGAATCCAAAACTCCGCCATTTTAAAAACGAACACCACCTTCAAACATCCTTTTTCTCATAGAGTTTAAATCCGTGCTTACAATTTCGAAAGAAAGCCACGACAGTTCTAGATCTAACAATAACAGAGATGAAAAGAAAGAAGAACAACAAGAAATAGAAGATGGAGACGTTACCTTTTCTGATCGGTCTAACTTGTTTGCACTGATGGCTTGAGAGTCTCCGTTTTATGCTTGAATCTTCACGGTTTGATTACGTAGGCCGAACTCTCCTTCTTCTCCTTTCCCTTCCGATCCCAAGACCGAGCTTGAGAGTTGTTGTTGTGAAGTGTGAGGTTGATGCGTCGCGGTGGTGTTGCGGTGAATTCAGCAATGGAGGAAGACGAAGATTGCAAACGCCATGAATTTGTATCGGTTTCGTTTCGGAGAAACGCAAATTCTTTTGAAGGTGAATGAGTGATTTCAGCTACTGTAATAGAGTAAAACGGATTTCGAAATTGGCATGTATGTTAGAGATTGTTGATGAATATTGATGAATTTGGTGGAGATTGAAGGTTTTGAAAATTGGTGGTGGAATGCGAAAAAAGGAAACTGTTGTGGTGGTTATAGGTTGCGAAAATTGGTTAGGGTAGTTAGAGGTGGTGGTTGTAGGTTGTTAGGGAGGAAGAAGGTGGTGGAGGAAAGTTTGTTAGGGTGGTGATGGAGGTGTTGAAAGTTTGTTAGGGTGGTGATGGTGAAGAGAGTCACGTGAGAGAAGAGAGGAGGGAAAAGAAATAGGAGAAAAAGTTTATGATTTTTGTGGAATTTTGTAAAAAATGATTGGTTGTGAAATTTTGACTAAGGGTTTGACTTATATAGGTGATGAAAGGGATGCTTGGACCAATGAGGAAATGCCACATGGACTAAGTAGTAACAAACTCTTAAGGACCAATAGCATTTGGACACATGGCACTTGGACTCTAACAAACTTAAAAGGGATTAAAATGTAAATAACAAAAGTACGCGGACTAAAATGAAAATTAAACTAAAATTGAATTGAAAAAGTAAATTGAAAATTAACGTAAAGCGAGACGATTAAAAACAACAAAGCAGATTAAAATGAATCAGCAATATTATGTGAAATGACCAAAACGCCCCTAGGGACTAAAATGACTCGAAACGACTCAAATGCAATTTTAAAATGATTTTTTTTAACAAGGGATTAAAGCAAGAGTTTATACAAGCGAATTAAAAGACTCAGAGACAATTTTTAGAATTTAAACAGGGTTTTGACACTTGAAAAGACTAAAATGCCCCTAGGGGCAAAACTGACTCAAAATGACTTCAAATGCAATTTTAAAATGGACCTTGACATAGAATTGAAATGAAGACTTATTCAAACTATTTGAAAAGACTCAAACAAATTTTTAAAGATTGAAAGAGATTTTATCACGGGAAATGACTAAAATGCCCCTAGGGGCTAAACTGACTAGAAAATGACTCAACCGATATTTTTTGAAATGAATTTTGACATGAGATTGAAACGAGGACTTATACAAACCAATTTAAAAGACTTAAACAATTTTCAAGGATTAAAATGAGTTGAATGCAGGAAATGACTAAAATACCCTTTTTCATGAATTTTGCAAATAACATTGAAATAAAATGCAGAGAAAGATGCAATTGATCAGAGACATATCAAATGACTTGAAATGCAAGAAAGGAAGAATTGATTAGTATTTTTAGGTCCAAAATTAGGGTATAACAGCTGCCCCTATTTAAGTTTCTTTGTCCGGAGGGTCAAGAGACGAAGTCTTAGAATTGACGGGACGAAGATACTTAAATATTAACATTTGCACTGCTTTTGGACATAAAAATACGTTTTCAGATTTTCAAAAACATGAATGCCATGCAACATTTCATTTATGAATGCAAGACAATCGAACCGGAATCTACGGGCTGTGTCACACCACCAAGGGATTTATAGACATCAAGGTAGAAAGAACGGGCAACAAATAGACAGGTACAAGCTGTTCTTTGGATCGAACTTGCCACTTGACCGAGAGATACAAACAGGAGATGGGTACAAGCTGTTCTTTGGATCGAACTTGCCACTTGACCGAGAGAATACAAACAAAAGATAGGTACAAGCTGTTCTTTGGATCGAACTTGCCACTTGACCAAGGAAATACAAACAGGAAATGAATACAAGCTGTTCTTTGGATCGAACTTGCCACTTGATCGGAGATACAAACAAAGGGTAGATACAAGCTGTTCTGATCGAACCTGCCACTTGATCAATACCACAACATGTAAGTAGGTGCAAACTGTTCTTTGGATCGAACTTGCCGTTTGACCGAAAACAAAACATAAGCAGAGGGTACAAACTGTTCTTTGGATCGAACTTGCCGTTTGACCGGAAACATAGACATATAAGCAGGTACAAGTGGTTCTTTTTGGATTGAACCTTGCACTTGACCAGTAACAAGATACAAATTGAAAGTCTGGTTTAACAAGATACCAATTAAGGGTAAATTGTCATTGACTTGATTTGAAAATAGACATGACCATTTTTGTTGGCCCAAAAGTAAATTGACGTTGATTTGAATTGAATTGAAAGTTGAATTTGACATTGACATTGACATTAGCTTGGAAATTGAAATTGACATTGACATTGACATTGGATTGGCATTGACATTGACATTGACATTGACATCGACATTGGATATTGACATTGACATTGACATTGACATCGACATTGACATTTGGCATTGACATTGGATATTGACATTGATATTGACATTGACATCGGCATTTGACATTAACATTGACATTGACATTAACATTGACATTGGATATTGACATTGACATTGAAATTGACATTGACATTGGCATTGACATTGACATTAACATTGACATTGACATTGGATATTGACATTTGACATCGGCATTTGACATTAACATTGACATTGACATTGACATTGACATTGGCATTTGACATTAACATTGACATTGACATTGACATTGATATTGAAATTGACATTGACATTGGCATTTGACATTAACATTGACATTGACATTGACATTGACATTGACATTGAAATTGACATTGACATTGAATATTGACATTGACATTTGACAGCTGACAGTTGGATATGCAACATGTATGCATGGTATAGCAAGATTATTGGATGTATGAGCACATAAAATGCATGATTATGCATGTATGAATGCTTCAAATGCATGATTGGTTGGCAATTTGGCAGAGAAGTTTCACAAAGGCAGACAAGACATTGGAAGATTGGGCACGTAGTGGCTCGTGCTGCAACATATTCACAGGGGAAAACCTCTTTGGAGAGACCGTCGTTGAGAGACGTATCGAAACCATGGCTGAGGGCAATAAAACTTGTAAAGGAGGGATCCTTGGAAAATTCTTGGATACAGGTCGCCGGTGCTAGGCGTGTCAGTGCTGGGTAATCATTGGATGTTCGCATCTGTGGTCAATACTTTTTCAACATTCCTTTCATTTTTCATTTTCAAACCCCACTCTTGCCCGAACCGCCCTTTCGGGTTTTCGATTCACCGGGGAATAAGATTCTTTTCATTGCCCCATTTTTTGCCTGATTTGCCTTCACAGGTTGTCAATCAGCGGGGTGCTCATTTTTGCCTAAGCCGCCCTTTCGGGTTTTCAACTTAGCGAGCTTTTTATTTTCATTTTTTCATTTTCATTCTGTTTTTTTCATTCTTGCCATTGACCACAGATCATCCTGGGGAGTAACCTGCTTGTAACATGTATTGAAATAGACATTGACATTCATTTATTCATGCATGTTTCATTGAAATGTACCCTGTTGCTCAGGTTCGTTTTCAAAATAGACAGAAAAAGATTTTTCAATTTTCAAAAATGTTTGTTTCAGACATTAACATTATCAAATAGAAAGAAAATGTTTTGTGTATAGCTTTGAAAGTGGAAAGAAAAATAGAGTTTCAAAAAATAGCACAGGCTCAAATTGATGTAGAAGAGTGAGAGTTAGCCAAAGGCATGACTTCACGGATTTACAAAGCTTGGAAAATGGTAATTTTATTGGTTGGTGATACATTGAACACGATGACCGCTACATTTCATAGAAATTTTGAATTCACAAGTACAGAAGCCTCTGATGAAGACGATCATTGACAGTTGCAAATGCCCCAAGGGGTGATGGTAATTTGCCAGATATAGTTACTTGTCTTTTATTGTCAACCTCATTTTTGCATGAACCGCCCTTTCGGGTTTTCGGCTCATCGAGGCGCTCATTCCTGCCTGAGTTGCGTACAATCTCAGCGAGCTTTTCATATTCATTTTTTTTTGTCCCTAACTTTTGCCTGGATCGCCCTTTCGGGTTTTCGATCCACCGGGAAGCGCATTTTTGCCTAGGCCGCCCTTTTGGGTTTTCGACCTACCACGCTGTTCTTTTCTTTTTTAGACAAAGTATTTCTTGACTATATCGGCATTAACAGGATTTGGAAGCTCAACACCATCCATGTGTGTAAGAATCAAAGCACCACCAGAGAAAGCCTTCTTGACAACATAAGGACCTTCATAGTTAGGTGTCCACTTGCCCCTTGGGTCGGGTTGTTGACTTATCCTTCTTTTCAATACAAGTTCGCCTTCCTTGAATTCTCGAGGTCGGACTTTCTTGTCAAAAGCATTCTTCATTCGCACTTGATACAACTGTCCATGAGTCATGGCATCCATACGTTTCTCTTCAATCAGATTCAATTGATCATACCGACTTTGACACCATTCAGCCTCAGTTAATTTTGCTTCCATGATCACTCGAAGAGATGGAATCTCCACTTCCAGAGGGAGAACCGCTTCCATGCCATATACAAGGGAGAAAGGAGTTGCCCCGGTTGAACTGCGCACCGTAGTACGGTAACCATGCAAGGCAAATGGTAGCATCTCGTGCCAGTCTTTGTAAGTAGTGACCATCTTCTGAACAATCTTCTTGATGTTCTTGTTAGCGGCCTCAACTGCACCATTCATCTGAGGTCTATAAGGAGAAGAGTTGTGATGTTCAATCTTGAATTCTTCACATAAAGCTTGCATCATGCTATTGTTCAGATTGGAACCATTGTCAGTGATGATCTTGTTGGGAACACCATATCGACAGATGATGTTATTCTTGATAAACTTGACAACCACTTGCTTGGTCACATTGGCATAGGAGGCAGCTTCGACCCACTTGGTGAAATAGTCAATTGCCACTAGAATGAAACGATGTCCGTTGGAAGCTTTTGGTTCAATTCTTCCGATCATGTTGATGCCCCACATAGAGAAAGGCCATGGGGAAGATATAACATTGAGAGCCTGTGGAGGCACATGAATCTTGTCAGCATAAATTTGACACTTGTGGCATCTCTTGGCATGTTTGTGGCAATCACGCTCCATGGTTATCCAGTAATAGCCGGCTCTTAACAGTTTCCTTGACATGGCATGGCCCGAAGCATGGGTCCCAAAAGTACCATCATGTACATCATGCATCAACTTCTCAGCTTCTTGCTTGTCAACACATCTCAGCAAGACCATGTCATAGTTCCTTTTGTATAGGATTTCTCCGTCCAGAAAGAATTTGCTAGCCCATCGTCTCAAGGTCTTTTTATCCCTGTTGGAAGCACCAGGTGGATATTCACGATTCCGCAAGAATTGTTTGATGTTGTAATACCAAGGCTTTTTATCATTCACATATTCACCAGCCTGATCTGGCACATTTTCAATAGTAAACACATGAACGGGTCTATCGAGACGCTGTACTTTGATTACAGGCACGTCATTCCAATGGTTGACACGAAACATGGAGGACAAGGTAGCGAGAGCGTCAGCCATTTGATTTTCTTCCCGAGGGATGTGGTGCAGCTCAACCTTGGTAAAGTACGTCAACAGACGTCTTGCATAGTCACGGTAAGGAATCAGCTTCTCATGATGAGTCTCCCATTCACCTTTTATCTGATTAATAACAAGTGCAGAATCTCCATAGATGTCAAGGTGCTTAATTCTCAGATCAAGGGCTTCTTCAATGCCCAAGATGCATGCTTCATACTCAGCTATGTTGTTTGTGCATTCAAAAGTTATTCGAGCAGTGAAAGGAATGTGGTGCCCCTGCGGAGTTACAATGATGGCCCCAATTCCTTTACCATAAGCATTAACAGCACCATCAAACACCAATCCCCACTTGCTATTGGGATCCGGCCCTTCATTGATCAGTGGTTCTTCACAGTCTTTCGCTTTCAAATACATAATCTCTTCATCAGGGAAATCGAACTTAATCGGCTGGTAATCATCAAGAGGTTGACAAGCAAGATGCTCTGCAAGGACACTTCCTTTGATTGCTTTCTGAGCCTTGTACACAATATCATATTCAGACAACAACATTTGCCAACGCGCAATCTTTCCCGTAACAGCAGGCTTTTCAAAGATGTACTTGATCGGATCCATTCGGGATATCAACCAAGTTGTATGATTCACCATATAATGACGCAGGCGTTTGGCAGCCCAGGCTAAAGCACAACAGGTCTTTTCAAGCATTGTATACTGAGTCTCACAGTCGGTGAACTTCTTGCTCAGATAGTAGATAGCATGCTCTTTCTTACCAGTCTCATCTTGCTGACCGAGAACACAGCCCACTGAATCATCTAATACTGACAGATACATAATCAAAGGCCTTCCTTCCACTGGTGGGACGAGGATAGGTGGTTCCAACATGTATTCTTTAATGCTATCAAAAGCTTCCTGACATTCATCATTCCATACAACAGGCTGATTCTTTCTAAGCAATTTGAAAATTGGACCACAAGTAGTAGTCATATGAGATATGAACCTTGAAATATAATTCAGACGTCCGAGGAAACCTCTGACTTGCTTCTCAGTTTGAGGGGCCGGCATCTCTCTGATGGCTCGGACTTTGTCAGGATCAACTTCAATGCCTCTTTGACTGACAATGAAGCCTAGCAACTTTCCAGATCTTACACCAAATGTGCACTTGTTAGGATTCAAACGCAGCTTGTACTTTCTCAATCTTTCAAACATCTTTTTCAAATACACAACATGCTGCTCTTCATCGCTTGACTTCACAATCATATCATCAACATATACTTCAATCTCTTTGTGAATCATGTCATGGAATAGAGTTGTCATACCTCTTTGATAGGTAGCACCAGCATTTATCAAGCCGAATGGCATCACTTTATAACAGAACGTTCCCCATGGAGTGATGAAGGACGTCTTTTCTCTATCTTCAGGTGACATCCGTATTTGGTTATAGCCAGAGAAACCATCCATAAAGGAGAACACTTTGGATTGGGCAGTACTGTCAACAAGCACATCAATATGAGGCAATGGGAAGTTATCTTTCGGACTGGCTTTATTCAAATCTCTGTAATCAACACACATTCGAACTTTCCCATCTTTCTTTGGTACTGGTACGATGTTGGCAATCCACTCAGGATATTCAGCTGTTATGAGGAAACCCGCATCAATCTGCTTTTGTACTTCAGCTTTGATCTTAAGAGCCATGTCTGGACGAGACCTTCTCAATTTCTGCTTGATAGGAGGACATTCAGGCCTTGTCGGTATCCGATGTTCCACAATCTTAGGATCTAGACCCGGCATATCTTCATAGGACCATGCAAAGACATCTGGATAATCATGGAGAAGCTGAATGATCTTCCTCTTCACTTCTGGCTCAAGTGCAGCACCAATCTTGATCTCTTGCTTGTTCTCTTCAGTACCCAGGTTGATAAGCTCAATCTCTTCCTAGTGAGGCTGAATGGCTCTTCTTTCTTGCTCAAGCAGTCGAGTGATCTCATACGGTATCTCTTCATCATCATCCTCATCTTCAGCTTCATATACCGGGAATTCAAAATTTGGAGGAACCATAGGGTCAATGTGTTCAACGGGTTTATTATGGTTCAATCTGCATAATATGATTGGGATGATTTTAGAAAAAATGTTTTTTTTTCATGCAGATTTTTTAAAATTAATAAGAAAATACAGATGTTTTGGTTTTTTCTGGCATTACCATTATTTCCAAGAAAAAGGCACTAAAAAGTAAAAAAACAAGGAGTCGTGAGAAAAACGACAACTTTTATTGATAACGGCAATGCCGAAACAAACACGCCCTTACAATGATATCACTTTCGCCTTGGGCAGAGCGAAAGGATTGTTATTTTGAAAACGAAGAAAACATGAGCAACAAGACACATTACATGGAAGCATGCATGACTAAAGGAACATCAATGGCTTCCCAATTTCTCACAGTGCCTCATGGTATAACAAATGTGGGCACGTAACTACTCTCAGCAGCATCTTCAGCAATAGCGTTGATAAACCCAGCATTGTAGAAAGTTCTTGTTGAAACACCCGATGTTGGGGAGAATCCAAGGCCTTCTTTGCGCTTGTTTTCCAAAATCTGAATTACTTTGCCCCAGCCAGTAGCTTGCCCTGCTTGAACAGCCTTCTGGGCATCCTTCAATGAAGCCATAGCAGCACTAGCTCTTCGGGGTTCTACACCCTCAACAGTCAAGCCTTGAAATGACGTCCCTTCAGCAGACCCTGCTTCAACACAAGAGAAAGATGACACTTGGCTAACCAGATATGCTTCTTCACCATGCACAGTGACAATCTTACCGTTCTTCACAAATTTGAGCTTTTGATGCAACGTAGAAGTTACTGCCCCAGCGTCGTGAATCCACAGTCTTCCGAGGAGACAACTGTAAGAAGCATTGATGTCCATGATTTGGAAAGTAATCTGAAATGTCTCAGGAGCAATGGTAATTGGCAAGTCTACTTCCCCACGAACATCCTTGCGAGATCCATCGAAAGCCTTAACCAGATAGCTACTTCCCCTCAGAGAAATTCCATGATGACTCAACTGTCTCAGTGTAGATTCCGGCATTACATTTAAGGATGATCCAGTGTCCACCAACACATTGGATATCATGTCAGACTTGCATTGTACTGAGATGTGCAGAGCCAAGTTGTGGTGTTTCCCTGCTTCGGGGAGCTCATCGTCATCAAACCCCAAGTTATTGCAAGCAGTAATGTTACCCACTATTCCATTGAACTGATCCACAGAGACTTCATGATCAACATAGGCCTGTTCCAGTACCTTCATTAACACTTTCCTGTGAGCTTCTGAGCTCAAGAGCAGAGACAAGATGGACATTTTTGACGGAGTTTGCAGCAGCTGATCAACAATCTTATAGTCACTCTTTTTAATAAGCCTCAGAATTTCATCCAGATTAGACTCGTCAATGGGCTGGCCCGAGGGGCTGGCATTCTCTTCCTCAAGGTTAGCCATGTTTCTTCTCTTGTACAATCTTGTTTGATGAATTCTAGCCGGTTGGTAAACCTTGCGAGCATGAGCCACTTTTCAGACTGCGGCGGAAAAACCAGGTAGACAATGAGCACGGGAAGCCATTTCTGACCGATGAATGATGCATATGATGCATGATATGCAAATGCGAAAAGACTCTTTTTTTGTCAAAAGACTTGTCAAAGTGGTTGTGAACATCACGGAGAAACACGGTTTTATTTGAAAATCTTGAGCAAAACTAGAAGTTTAGTTGAGATGGTATCACTTGGTGTTCAAATCCGTGATGTTCAAAAGATGACTCGTCTAAGTCCTCCGATAAATGCATGGAAAAAAGTTTATGCATGTATGCATGAATGCATGATTATGTTCAGGTTCGGAGAAAACATGGTGGGTTGAAGTTCAAAGTCAAGGAGTCATGGGTGGACACGGCGTCCGGTGAATCTAGGGCTTTAGGAGATAGTAACCGGGTTCTAAAAAGGTTCCCAAGTTGCAACCTCTCCGACGTATATCGTGGTGTCACGAGACAACACTCGCTCCATGATTATACATGGAAGGTCTAACTTGAGTGTAGTATCGCGTGACGAATAAAACTCGAGACAACACTCGGTTTAGCCTCCGCACTACATCCTAGAAAATGGCCATGGATGGGTTTGGTTATCTACGGTTCATAGCGTCATAGAACAATTATAAGTAAAGTGCCTAAACGCGACAACACGCGCCGACAACATCACCCCCAAAATGCCTCAGCTATGTGGGATTGATTGCATAATCCAAAACACGAGGCAACCCCCGGAATGAATTGTCGATTATATCCCTCCTAAATCCTAAGTTCACTCAGCCCGGGTGCAGGACTTTTGATATTCTCACCCCACACGTTTGCAAGAAATTAAACATTTATTCACATAGGAAAGCAAGTAAAAGAAGCAAGTAAAAAAAGAGCGCAAGCGTGGAAATGAAGACTAGGCGTAACTCTCGTATCTCCCCAGTGAAGTCGCCAGCTGTTTTATCTTGGTTTTTCGGGTGTCAAACATTGATTACGTTTGAACCTTTTAAACCGGTGATATCTTATTTTTTCTTGGGAAGGGAAAAAGTAAGCAAAACCCTTGAGAATCGAGGTCCGGGAGTTGTTTTCGCTACGGGAAGGTGTTAGACACCCATAACGACTATAGTATCCTATAGGAACCGTCTTTAATTTCTACGCGCGCGCTTTATTTTTAAATGCTATTTTGAAGAGTATTTATTAAACCTAAAAGTTTCTAAGTGAAGAATTGGAGGGAGAAGAATGTGTTTGAATTTTTATTTTAGTTGAATTGAAGGAATTTTGCTCCTTGCCTACGTACCCGTTTAAGGGATCAAATCCACCGTAGTTCTCTTCCAAAAATGTTTTTGTTTTTGTTGGTTGATTTTAAGTTTGAAAATGGAATTTGAAGAATAAAAGAGAGGCCTTAAAGGCATGAGAATTTATGAAAAGAGTGAGGTTTGATTAGTCATTTTGCAAAAGAAGTCCAAGTTTGATTATTTTCATTGAAATTTGATTAAGAAAATGAAAAAGAAAATACAATGGGATTTTGGATCCCAAGGTTTATTTAGAAAATATTTTGGGTGACGTTGTTCACATTTTTTGGAAAATTGATTTTTCTAAGTATAAAGCCTAAACATTCATCTAAACATACAATCCTAGACATACATCTAAACATGCATATTTTAGCTATATCTAAAGTGATGTGTGTGCATGTGTCGGTGCTTGTGTCGGTGTACATTATTAGAGTCCATTGTCCTTATTACATCACACCCTAGATACATTCTATGGCCTCTTTGCCAAGAAATTAAAAGTGCATAAAGGAAAATATTACAAAACTCCTAAGTGTTTACATTCTAACTTTGGTACATATTAAATTGCAAGAAGATAAAGGTGAATATGAAATGAGATGGGAATGCTTATGAAATGATGAACAAAAGAGTTAGTGATAATAGGCATAGTATGGTAGGAAAAATTGACAAGGAAATAAAGCATGGTAACATGATAAAATGGCAAAGAAAGATGACAAAATATACCTCACAAAATACCAAGATCCCAAGCAAACAAAAGACCTATAACCCTCACATTATAACATTTTTAAAGAGTTTTGGGGTCAGCCCTAATATGAGAGTTACAAGAAAATTATAGGCCAAGGAATCATGATATGAAATTAGGCCTATTTTTGCACCAATTCACATATTAAAATGACAAATAACTTGCTAACTAAGCAACCAATTATCACCCATTCAAAACAGCACTAAACACTACATATTATGCAACAAATAACACTCTAAGATCATCCATCAAGTACCAATTATCATGAGCCAAGATATTGGAATTAAAACGTGCAAAAAAGCTTCACAAAATATGATGAAAAACAACACAAATCACTCACAATTTCACATGCACTTTTTCTAACAATTTTTAACATGCAAGAGGTCGCAAGAAACAAGTCTTAATCACTCAAAACGAACGTAAGAAATCACAATGTTTTTACAAGTTTTTTGACAAAGATTTTCAACAAAAAATTAAAGGAAAAAACAATAAACCAAAGTAAAAAATAATTCTCCAGTATTTCTTGATCAATCTTGACATGTAATATGTCAAAATTAATCAAAAAGTACAAAGAAAATTATAGGAATCTTTTTTAGGAATTTTTTTGAGGATTTTTAGGAAAACAGTGGTGCAGAAAGTAATACTGGGGGGTGAATGTAACAAATCTGTAGAGAAAAGGAAGAATCAAAATAGAGTGATGGACCTAGTGCAGAGATGGGGCGGGTTTGGCCCAAGGAAAATGGACATGGATTATTGAAAATGGACAGTGGCATGGTTTTGATAAAAGACAAGTTGTTGTTGTTGAGAAAGAGAATACACGTGAATCTTTTTCTTCTCCATAACATTGCTCTTCTCTCTCTCAACAAACAGAGGCGCCACCCCCTTTCTTTCTTCTCAGGTGAGTTCATGTTTTCCGGCGTGGTGGCCGGTGGTGGCGCCACCACGTCGGAATCCAAAACTCCGCCATTTTAAAAACGAACACCACCTTCAAACATCCTTTTTCTCATAGAGTTTAAATCCGTGCTTACAATTTCGAAAGAAAGCCACGACAGTTCTAGATCTAACAATAACAGAGATGAAAAGAAAGAAGAACAACAAGAAATAGAAGATGGAGACGTTACCTTTTCTGATCGGTCTAACTTGTTTGCACTGATGGCTTGAGAGTCTCCGTTTTATGCTTGAATCTTCACGGTTTGATTACGTAGGCCGAACTCTCCTTCTTCTCCTTTCCCTTCCGATCCCAAGACCGAGCTTGAGAGTTGTTGTTGTGAAGTGTGAGGTTGATGCGTCGCGGTGGTGTTGCGGTGAATTCAGCAATGGAGGAAGACGAAGATTGCAAACGCCATGAATTTGTATCGGTTTCGTTTCGGAGAAACGCAAATTCTTTTGAAGGTGAATGAGTGATTTCAGCTACTGTAATAGAGTAAAACGGATTTCGAAATTGGCATGTATGTTAGAGATTGTTGATGAATATTGATGAATTTGGTGGAGATTGAAGGTTTTGAAAATTGGTGGTGGAATGCGAAAAAAGGAAACTGTTGTGGTGGTTATAGGTTGCGAAAATTGGTTAGGGTAGTTAGAGGTGGTGGTTGTAGGTTGTTAGGGAGGAAGAAGGTGGTGGAGGAAAGTTTGTTAGGGTGGTGATGGAGGTGTTGAAAGTTTGTTAGGGTGGTGATGGAGAAGAGAGTCACGTGAGAGAAGAGAGGAGGGAAAAAAAAATAGGAGAAAAAGTTTATGATTTTTGTGGAATTTTGTAAAAAATGATTGGTTGTGAAATTTTGACTAAGGGTTTGACTTATATAGGTGATGAAAGGGATGCTTGGACCAATGAGGAAATGCCACATGGACTAAGTAGTAACAAACTCTTAAGGACCAATAGCATTTGGACACATGGCACTTGGACTCTAACAAACTTAAAAGGGATTAAAATGTAAATAACAAAAGTACGAGGACTAAAATGAAAATTAAACTAAAATTGAATTGAAAAAGTAAATTGAAAATTAACGTAAAGCGAGACGATTAAAAACAACAAAGCAGATTAAAATGAATCAGCAATATTATGTGAAATGACCAAAACGCCCCTAGGGACTAAAATGACTCGAAACGACTCAAATGCAATTTTAAAATGATTTTTTTTTAACAAGGGATTAAAGCAAGAGTTTATACAAGCGAATTAAAAGACTCAGAGACAATTTTTAGAATTTAAACAGGGTTTTGACACTTGAAAAGACTAAAATGCCCCTAGGGGCAAAACTGACTCAAAATGACTTCAAATGCAATTTTAAAATGGACCTTGACATAGAATTGAAATGAAGACTTATTCAAACTATTTGAAAAGACTCAAACAAATTTTTAAAGATTGAAAGAGATTTTATCACGGGAAATGACTAAAATGCCCCTAGGGGCTAAACTGACTAGAAAATGACTCAACCGATATTTTTTGAAATGAATTTTGACATGAGATTGAAACGAGGACTTATACAAACCAATTTAAAAGACTTAAACAATTTTCAAGGATTAAAATGAGTTGAATGCAGGAAATGACTAAAATACCCTTTTTCATGAATTTTGCAAATAACATTGAAATAAAATGCAGAGAAAGATGCAATTGATCAGAGACATATCAAATGACTTGAAATGCAAGAAAGGAAGAATTGATTAGTATTTTTAGGTCCAAAATTAGGGTATAACAGGATGAAATATGTATTAGGTGTTGGAATTTTATTTGATAATTTATTTTAAAGTTAATTATTATATTTATTATTTATTATACATTAATTATTTTACTTTGAATGGGTCTTGCACGTTTTTTTCCAATTCCTATTTTAATGGTACGAACCGTTTCATGCTTGACTAAATAGCCTTTACACTACATTATTTCCATTACTTTCGGTTTCAATTTGCAATTAAGAAGGAGCTCTCTTTTATGTGTATATAAGATATGGGTTTGAGAACAAAAGGAACAGAGTGTATAGAACATGCATATTAGCTTCCACTTTTCATTTTTTGTTCTCTAATAATAAATATAAATTAAGTTCCCTCGAGCATCCAAAAGTGGTTCATGAGACCTTGCTAATTCACGTGCGGTGCTAGCAAGATGTGACTGTTGTATCCTGGAGAGTATTAGCTATGAGACCTACTGCATCGGGTAACCTATCCGGGGTGGCGAAATACTCTTAAGCCCAGTACTTCGTGCACGCCTCAGTCAATAATCGATAAGTTTACTTATTCTATATTCTATTGTATTTAGTGTACTATTATTTTGATGCTAATATTTCTTGTTGTTTATTACCTTATAATAATTCTATGTCTAATTTTCCCAACAATCTTAAGAGTATTTATTTGATATAGAATTGTTAATTTTGTTTTGAATTTGTCAATTGAATTAATTTTATGAAAATGAATTTTTGAGAAATGAAAGTGCCCTTACGTAATTGAAGTATTTTATTCTTCTTCATATATAATTGATCAAGGCTAGTAATTGTTGTACACATTTGTTTGATGTCCTGTTAATTGTTTAATATCGAACCCCGTGTAAAACTAAAGGTAGCTTGATATAATGATCTGTTTATATTTTTTTGAATGAGAGTATTGACACTGACTTGTTTTGTTTATTTTAACTACTACCATTCTTCTATAATAGAAGTCATGTTATTATGTACTCTCAATATCTAATCATGTTTATTTGTAAAATTGGGGGATGCTCGTTGACGCTGGAAATTTTGGTAGTGGTGGTGATCCTTTGATTTAAAAAGAATGGTGAATAAGTTGCAGATAATTATACTGTGGATATATGTCACACAAAAATTGGAAGCGAGCAGTGACAAAGCCAAAAGGTGGGTGAGACTTTATTTTAGGGAGAAGGCAAATACATCAAAAATTGTGGAATTCATCGATTCAATCTACAATAGGATGATGTGATCAACTTCTTTGTAAGTTTTAAACTTTTCTCCCCTTAAAATCATCCATAAGGGGTCAGGTACACATTCAAATCTCATATCTCAAAAATTTTGTGTGTTGACTTTGTGAGAGCATGTTGAATATGTTTGTAAAAATAATGATTCTATGAGCTTCCAAATCCATGGTTTTGTAGCTCTCATCTATGCCACTACGTCTGTTGTTGAGTTCTGTTTTAATAATGACTTGTTTGAGGCTAACTTTGGATGTCTTTTTAGCTTACATGCTAATTTTGAATATGTTGAAATCCATCATGAATTTTGGTTCTTTTCAAATGCCACTATTACTGATATGTTAAAAATTCAATTCCATCCTATAGTTAATTCTGAAGTATATATCATATTCATTTTAAAAATACTTTGTTGAAGTGTTTTAGGGTGATACAAATTGATCCGACTATTTTCTTAATCTATTATATCAATAAATTGGTGTATGTCATATTTGATGGTTGTGTATTATATATTATGATCATTTTGTCTATACGTATTCCTTTAACATAATTAATATTGTTTTCTCCTTATAATTGCGCAAAAACATGAAAGGTTATGTGACATTAATCAACAAATGAGTTTAGAAAATGTGTGTGAAACCCATGGTTGATAATGCATGCTGAATTTATATAGAATGTCTATATTAATGTGGAGTATTTAGTTTGCGACAATGTTAACATGTATTTATTTTCAAAACTTTTCAAAACTAGTTTTGTTAGTATAAATTTTTGTGATATATACTTCAATTTGTGTGAAATTTTCTTAACTATATTTATTGTGGGCGCATATAATATATTTATGTACAGAAGTAGTGGACAAAGGACCCCAAATGTCAAAGTGTAAAAGTTCAAATTTGCTAGAAGCAACAGACAACCTAGATGCAAAGGGTAATTTCTTTTGTTTTGAAAAATGACATATATCACAAGTGGCATTTTGATCAAAAGTGAGACTTGGATAAAGCTGAGACATATGAGACAATCTTTGATGAGATACATGACCTAATATGAAGTGCCATAAAGCAGAAGAAGAAATGGTAAAGTTTGTGTTGGTGGAAGTGTTATTGACAGAAATATTATTGCATAAAGGAAGAGTAAAAGAGTCTAAAGCTAATCTATAAAGACCTTCAAATCGATCACCCAAACCAATCATTTTCTGGGAGTGAAGATCCTGTAAGAAATATTTATTATTATGAAAAATGGCATGACAATTCAGGGACTCACAAAGTTTAGAAATAGAAATCAAGTTCAAATTGAACAAAGGAGAATACAAGACATTATCAAGATAAAATTGAGATAAAAATTGAATATTGTCAGCATATTGAACAAGGATAGAAGTTCCATTAAGTAAATTCACAGGTTTAGGAAAAATCTTATGATAAGAAGTGAACCAATGTGTGGAAGAAACTATGTGCTCATTAGCTCCTGAGTCTAAAAGACAAATATCAGACTTAGAAGATATAGAGCAAGAGAAGATAGATGATATACCTGACAGAGATTGTGAAATGACATGATTGGCACTTCTGGAAGGAGCTGATGATGAAGGAAGAACACTTGTTGAAGCAAACTATCAAGTTGGTCATACTTCTCTTGTGAAATACTGGAACTTGATGAAGATGCATCAATGCTACTTCCTGGTAGTCCTTCATTTGTTTAGGTACTACTTGAAGCATTAACAGAAGGTGCCTGCTTATGAAAGTTAGGGTGTCCATGCTTAGCATAACAATAATCAACTGTGTGATTACTTCTCCCACAAAAACTACAATGCCTTGGGGGTTTTGGTCCATTAGAGAACCCTCTACATCTCCCTTGAGGCTTATTGCATGAGTCAGAAGCATTCACCAATGAAACAGGCTCATCAATGGAAGAAACTACTGAATGATTATTGCTTTCTTCCTGAATCACTAAAGAGTAAACCTTATTAATTGTTGGAAGGGGATCCATCATCAAAACTTGAGTCTTAATAACTGCAAATTGTTCATTCAATCCTATGAGAAATTGAATGACCTGGTCTTTAAGTCTAAAATTTTGAGCTTCTCTCTTGGCAGCGCAACTGCAAGGTTGGGGACAAGTGCAGTGAGGCATAAGTCTATGAGAATTTAACTCTTCCCGATGTGTATGCATTTCAGTGAAGTAATCTAAAACAGATTTAGAACCTTGTTTCAAGTTGTTGATTTTGGATCGAAGTGTAGCAATGCATATTCGATCATCTTTAGATAAGCGCTCTTTGAGATCTAACCAAGCATCAATGGTGGATTCATGAAAAACTAAGGTTTGAGCAATTTGTGGTGAAACTAAATTGATAATCCATGACTGAATGAGATGATTGCATCATTCCCAAGCACTACGATTCATATCATCTTCATCAGGAATCTCCATTGAACCATCGACAAATTTCAATTTATTTTTCTCGCCAAAAGCACGAATTATGGAACAACTCCATGTGAAGTAATTCGATCCATCCAAGAAAGGAGTAACAAGAACTGAATTCGGTCCTTCACTTGGATGAACGAAAAAACTCTGATTCTGTGTCAGGTTGTGGTTGGTGAGGCATGTTGTGTTTTATCTTGGTTTTCGGGTGTCAAACATTGATTAAGTTTGAACCTTTTTAACCGGTGATATCTTATTTTTTCTTGGGAAGGGAAAAAGTAAGCAAAACCCTTGAGAATCGAGGTCTGGGAGTTGTTTTCGCTGCGGGAAGGTGTTAGGCACCCATAACGACTATCGTATCCTAAAGGAACCATCTTTACTTTCTACGCGCGCACTTTATTTTTAAATGCTATTTTGAAAGATGATATTAAGCCTAGGAGTATTCTAAGTGAAGAATTGGAGGGAGGAGAATGCGTTTGAATTTTTATTTTATTTGAATTGAAGGAATTTTGATTCCTTGCCTACGTACCCGTTTAAGGGATCAAATCCACCGTAGTTCTCTTCCAAAAAATGTTTTTGTTTTTGTTGGTTGATTTTAAGTTTGAAAATTGGAATTTTGAAGAATGGAGATTGAGAGGCCTTAAAGGCATGAGATTGTGAAATTGTGAGGTTGAATTAGTTATTTTGCAAAAAGGGTCAAGTATGATTAAAATTCATTGAAATTTGATTAAGAAAATAAAAGAGAATACAATGGGATTTTGGATATTTGAGTGATGTTGTTCAAGTTGTTTTTGAAAATGATTTTTCTAAGTGTAAATCCTAAGCATCCATCTAAACATACAATCCTAAACATACATCTAAACATGCATATCCTAGCCATATACCTAAAGTGTGTGTGTGCATGTGTCGGTGCTTGTGTCGGTGTACATCATTAAAGTCCATTGTCCGTATTACATTATACCCTAGATACATGCTATGGTCTTGCAAGAAATTAAAGTCGCATAAAAGTAAAATACAAAAAATCCTAAGTATTACACTCTAATTCTTGCATGAATTTTAAAGTGTGAGAAAGATAGAGACTGAGAGTATAAGATGGAGAATAAAATGCCTTATGGAATGCATGAAACATGGAATGGAGGAGTTAGTAGCACATGATAATATCAAGAAAATAAAAGCAAGTAAAAATTATTATAACAAAGGCAAAGAAATTACCACAAAAATATAGCAAAAATGATGCAAAATATGGCTAAAATTATACCATAAAATGCAAGGTCCACATGACTTATAATCCCCACATTTCAACACATTTTAAAAACATGAACCCAGGTCTTTAAAATAGGGATCAAAGGGATGTGATAGACCATGCATTTTAAGAGTGAATTTGAGCACATTTTACATTATTTATTCACAAACAAATCTTGCAAAGCAAGCAACTAGGCACAATACACACACATACAACAAAAACACATTCAAACAGCAGAAAAACCTTCACAAAATCATATGTCATGGATCCAAAGCATCCATCAAGAGTTGGAATTGAAATCATACAACTTTCACAAGTTTTTTAATATAAAATTCAAGAAATAAAGCAAGAAAATATATCAATATTTTTTAGTCAATCTTTTAGCACAAAAAATATCACAAAAAGGTAAAAAACATCAAGAAACATACCAAAATTTTTTTTATAGAATTTTATGGAAGGTTTTAGGCATGGCGTAGGTGTAAAAAGCAACCAACAGTGTGAAAGATAGCAAGAAAACAAGCAAAATGCAGGAAAACACCAAAAAACAGCCCAGGCCCAAAGCTAAATATGGATTCGGATCTCAGGAAAGCTCTAGAGCCCTCAGATCAAACCGAATCCAAGCTTAACCTAGATCTAACAGACCAGAACACGTAGCACACCATAACACATATCAGGCACACACAAACACTAGATCTACGTCATACACGTGGCTAAGAGGTGGATCCAACGGCCAAAAACGAAGGAGAGGCCGGTTTGGGAGCGAACCAGCCTGGTTCAGGTGAACCGGTCCGGTTCACTCCCTATAAAGTCTTGTGAGCCGGTTTCCCCTTCATTTCTAACCGGTCTTTCTCTTTCTTCTTCTCATATCTCTCTCGTTCTCTCTTCTTCTCACCCTAACCCTAACGGCGCCGTTCGAATAAGAGGACAGTGATGGACACCTTGTAAACCTTGTAGGACAACGGAACCGTCGTCTTCTCCGATGAGAACGACAGGTTCCGTTCATCCTTTCTTTGTATCTTCTTGAAATTTATGGTTCAACTGGTGTTCTTACCGTTCGTCATTTCAAACCCTAATCTATCTTATTTTGCATGCTGATGACGAATTTGCACTTGATTTCACAAAATAAACGGTGAATCATTACAGATCTATGTCCTAGGGTTTTGGTTTTTTGAATCTTTTCGATCTTTCTCGAATTTTTCGAAAGAGCAAGTTTCAAAACTTGCTGATCTATCTTGTTTCACCGTTTATTTGTTGATTACGAACCTTCAATGATGATTTCGAACAAAAATGAGAAGAGTTCGCGTGTTTACCTCGTTTTGGCTTGGAGATTCGAACGAAAAGGATCTTGAGATTGCTTCAGATCCTCCTGGTGAGTTTGAACCGAAAATAAATCGGTGTTCTATCTTCTTCCTCTTCTCTGGTTCGAAATTTGCTTTGATTCCTCTTCTTTTCTCTCAGAATTCTCTTTTGTGATCTCGTTGAGTTTGTCGCAATTGTTGACGAACTTACGATTGAATTGCAAGGAGAACTGGTTCGATGATGATGATTTTCGAAGAAAATCTCTGAGACCAATACAAATCCAATCGAATTTTTTGAAAACCTAATGAATTGGCATGATTTTTGTTTCGTTTTGGATGATTTGTGTTGATTTTCGTGGAATTGAATGGAGTTTTGGTGTTATGGTTATTCTGTGATGTTTAATTTTTGGTGAATTTTCTAGAAATTTGTGGTATTTTCAGAGGTTGAAGATGAAGGTTGTTGAAGTTCTTTGATGAACTTCTTCAAGCTTCTGAGCTTCAATTCGGTTAGAAGAGAGAGAATGTGATTTCTGTTTGTGGTGATGTGTCTCTCAATGATTGATTCTGTTGGACTTTGACTGATGACTGGGCTTTTATAGTTGAGGTGTATGATGACTGGACCAATGGGGTAATGACACGTGGACTTGGACTGGTGACTTGGACTAAAATGAATTATGGACTGATCTGCAATCTGCAATTTTGACAATTTGGACTAATATGCAATTTTAAGACCTAAGAGGACTAAAATGTAAATTGAAAGAGACTTTTTTAAAAGAAAAAATAAAATAAAAAGAAGGACCTAAGTGTAATTTTCGAAACTTGGAGGACTTGAAATGCAATTTTGGGAATTTTAGGACTAAAAATGAAAAAGTTAAAATAAAATTGAATTAAAATTTGGTAAATGGAAAACAACGTAAAGTGAAACCAATAAAAGACACAAAACGGACTAAAATGAACCAACTACTTATATGAGGTACTTTAAAGTAACCTCTCTCTGTCGAAATTTCTTGTGAAATGACCAAAATGCCCCTGGGGACTAAAACGACTCAAAAATGACTCAGATGCAGTTTAAAAATGATTTTTAACAGGGAATTAAAGCAAGAGTTTATTTAAACCAATTTGAAAGACTCAGAGACAATTTTTGGAATTTAAACAGAGTTTTAACACATGAAAAGACTAAAATGCCCCTAGGGGCTAAACTGGCTCAAAATGACTTCAAATACAATTTTTGAAATGGATTTTGACATAGAATGGAAACAAAGACTCACTCAAACTATTTAAAAGGACTCAAACAATTTTTAAAAGATTGAAAGAAATTTTAACATAGGAAATGACTAAAATGCCCTTTTATGTGATTTTTGCAAGTAATATTGAAATAGGAAGCAGAGAAAGATGCCATTGATCAGAGACATATCAAATGACTTGAAATGCAAGAAAAGAAGAATTGAACAAGTATTTTTAGGTCCAAAATTAGGGTATAACATGTTGAAAAACAAAGCAAAAAACCAAAGGTAGAAGATGAATAACACGAGAAAATACAACAAAGTACAAGAAAATCAATGGAGATTCGAGGATAAACCATGAAATCTGTAGAAAATCGAAGAAGAAACAAGAAGATTCACGAAGAATTAATGGTGAAAAGTTGAAGACGATGAAGAAAGTTGTAACTAACTTTTGTAACTAACTTTCTTCATGAACATGAGAGAGAGAGAGAGAGCGCGCGAGAGAGAGAGAGAGAGCGCGAGAGGGGCTCTAGATACCATGTTATGAAATTTGCAAAATGAATAAACTCTCATTTCTCGTAGATGAATAAGCAAGTACAAGGAGTATGTATAGAGATACAAAGCTCCTGATTACATGCTAATCATTGTTATTCACTAAGCTATGTGTGATTACTTGCAAGTCAAGTAATCTCACTAAGTGTGTTATTATTCTTTCCTTCATTCTCTAATAGATTCCAAGACACAAACAATGTTCTCATCATAAATATAGTTTTTTTGAAGAAAAAAACCCCACATCTTTCTATTGGAAATATAGATTAGTTTCATATTAGTCTCAGTGGATTGTAGTATAAAAATGAGAGCACTATTTAAATGAGGGTTTGTCAAATGAGAGCACTATTTAAATGAGAGATGAGAGGGATAAATCTATATTGTGCTACTTCATTTAAAAAATGAAGCGTATAATCTTTTTAATTTCCCTTTTGTGTGCTTCTTCTCTCGTCGTTTCGTCTCCCTGTTGGCTGTTGATATTACGGTTTCTTTTCCAGATCTTGGGCAAAGCAATTTCATTGCATAAAATCTAACTTTTAATTAATAAACGAATTGCACTATTGGAATCACACCAAAAAGAAGTTGGAATAACTTGATTTTTTTTCATTCTGTTCATCTTCTAGCTGTAAATTAATTAAATATGAATTATCAAATCCAACTTGGAACATGGGTTCTCATGAAAGAAAAACATAGACAAGAGTGGTGGTGATGATTATGTAAGATTTATCCATAGATATGCGCTGCTTGCTTTGATTTTCTTCAAAATTTTAGATTCCAATCTACCCAAAAATTATAAAAAAGGAAAAAAAACAGAAACGAGACAAGATGGAGAGGTGGGAGAGTTCAGGAGTTCAATTGAAAATCAATATGGAGAGGTGCTTGATCTCACTTTAATTTTGTGAATCGGCCTTTACAAATGGATTTTGTGAATCAGCCTTTACAATTTTGTGTTGCCCAATGGTAAAATCAATATCATGAAAAGAAGAAGAAGACACAGAGACCGTTGAAATTGAGAGAGAGATAGATAGATAGAGAGAGAGAGAGAGAGAGAGAGAGAGAGAGAGAGAGAGAGAGAGAGCTAGGAAGTGTTGATACAGTACTTGACCTTTTTTAAAGAGCAAGGTGGGGACTACTTCATTTCCAGGACTCAAATTTTTGTTGAATGAAGGTGTTTATGCAAAATATTGAAGCTTGTGACGCCTATTATGCTTAAATGTTGGGTATGTACATGAAATCCAAATAGCAAGATAGTGTTTTACAAATCTCATAGGAGTGACTCTAAGCTTCTTGTTGATATTGGAAGCTTCCAAATATAATAGAAACACTCCTACTCTGGTTGGTTGTATCCCTAATCTTTCCAACTTACAATGGCACATTATTTTAAAGCACGTCTGGCGCAAAGGAAACGGATGCACTAGTTGGTTAGCTAATTTTAGTCTTAATCAAAATTCATATATCTACGTATTCTAGAATCTCCCCCTAAGGAGTTTCAGAATATCCTATTTGCTGATATTACTGGGGGCTTCGTTGATATTGGAAGCTTCCAAGTATAATAGAAACACTCCTACTCTGGTTGGTTGTATCCCTAATCTTTCCAACTTACAATGGCACATTATTTTTAAGCACGTCTGGCGCGAAGGCAACGGATGCACTAGTTGGTTAGCTAATTTAGTCTTAATCAAAATTCATATATCTACGTATTCTAGAATCTCCCCCTAAGGAGTTTCAGAATATCCTATTTGATGATATTACTAAGGCTTGCATGCCTAAGATTGTTAGAGTAGCTTCGTAGTTTTTTTTTTTTTTGGGCTTCCACCCTCTTTAATCACAAAAGGTAAAATAATAAAGTACACAGTTGATAAAAATTAAGAAAACGAGGAATTATTGCAATTCATTTATTTGTTATATTTAGAAGAAACTAACATATATTTGTCAAAATATATTTAAGTACCAAAAATTAGTTTGAAATTGACTATCCGTGTGATGTTCTTTCCACATGTGGATATATTTAAGTACCAAAAATTAGTTTGAAATTGACTATCCGTGTGATGTTCTTTCCACATGTGGACAACCGTCGATAAACTCTCCATCAACTGTCCCTATCATCTCTCTTCACCATCCTAAATATTTACCAAATTTTCACAATTCCCAAATTTTCCCTTCCTTTCACAAAATCACACCAAAACCCAATTTCCTCTCAATGAAAAATCCCAAATCACAAACCCTAATTTATTTCTTATTACAAAATTCAATCAATCACCATGGCACATGCTAGGAAAACAACTCACAAATCCATCTGAGGCAAAGAACCAGTCAAAAACCTAGCCACGAAAACCGCTCAGAAATGAGCTCAGGCAATTAGAGGAAAGAAGAAGCCACACCGTTTCCACCTTGGAACCGTTGCACTTCATGAGATCTGCGGATACTAGAGACACACAAGATCACAATGTTATTGAATTTATTACTCATCCATATAATAGATATGTGTAAAAAAACACAAGATCTTGACAGACTCAATTTTTCATAGCCTTTCACTCTCAATCCGAGAATGATTCCCCATTCACTATCAATTTCCCTTTCGCCAAAATCTGCAATAAGAGTGTTTGTGAAGGACTTTGAAACTAGCTGACATCACACCTTCCACAAGCTTAAATATATCTACTCTTTTTCCCACCCATGAAGATGTAGTGTCTTCAAGAATAAGTTTCTTGACTATTTCCGGCTCATCGTTCATCATAAAGGCTAGAGCACTTGGGACAAAATCTCAAAAAAGAACCTAAAAAGAAAAAATTTAGGCTTAATTACATATTTGGCCCCTTAATTAATTTTCAGGTTTCGTTGTGGTCCTTTAATTAATAAAAGTTTCGTTTTGGTCCCTTAAATGTGCTTCTGTTACTCAATCTAGTCTCTCTTGTTAATTTTAAAAAGATGATCGTTGGATCATGCAAGTCTGTAGTATCTTAAAGTGAACCATCAACACTAAATATTTTTTCCTTTTTTTCTTCTTCTTCTTCCTCCTCTCTTCTTCATCATCGGAGTTTTCAAGTGACCAATGGGATAGTGAACGAAAATGAAAATGAAAATGTGTCGGAATGGATTTTTTGAAGAGTATATTGATGTGTATCGATGGAAACTATGACTATGCTCACTTGAAAGCTCCGATGATGAAGAAGAGAGGAGGAAGAAGAAGAATAGGAAAATAGATTAAGTGTTGATGGTTCACTTTAAGTGAGTACAATAATAGAATCTAGGGTTTAGACTGTTAATTGTAACAACCCGATTTTTCGCTATATTTATTTTATTATTGATTTAATTGCTTTTGTGTGTGCTTGTATGTGCTTGTATGTGATTGTTTGCCTGTGTGTATTTTTGGTTGGGAATTGTAGAATTCGGTGTCAGAAGGGTATTTTAGTCATTTTGAACTCAGGGGTATTTTGGTCATTTTATGAGTAGGGGTAATTTATTAATTTTGCTGAGGATTGTTTTTAGTGTTTAATGAGGGTTGTTATTTTTACTAAGTTACCGGAGAGTAGTGATTTATTTTGTTACCGGTAAATGACCGTTAGTATTACATTCTACCGTTAAGAGAGTAGTAACATTTTTGGGTTAGAATAGAAATGGGTTATGCCCATTAAGGTGTTGTGAGTTGAGCCCAATTAGATAGAACCTATATAAACTCTAGTGTTAGAGGAAAATAGGGTTTACCATCATTTTTCATTATTAAGAGAAGAGGTAAAGAGAGAAAGAGTAAGAGAAGAGAAGGGTTGAAGAGGAAGCTAGAGAGAGAGCTAGAGGAAGGTCAAGCTTCAAGGATTGGAGCTAGGATTGGAGCTAAACTGAAGCCCTAGTGTTGATTTTGAAGAATTGAGGTAAGGGGGTTAGACTTTAATCATAATTAATAGTTGTAGATTCTACCCTAATTCTTTCATTAAGTGGTTAATTTGAATTTAGTTGTAGAAATTCGTGCTTAATTGTGATGATATGATTATACGCATGAATTGAATGATAATTATGTTGTTGTTGTTGAATTTGAATGTTAAAAATGGGTATATATGAACATGATGAGTTTTTGTATGAAGTTGATGATGAATGAAGTTGTGGTTGTTGAATTGTTGATGAAATCATGTTCAAATGTTGTTGTTGTTGTTTCAACATGAGTTGTTGATGAATTGATGCATTGGGTATCATGATTGATGAATTGGTGATGAGAATTGTTGTTGTTGTGGAAAGTTGTAAAGGGTTTGGTGAATTGATGAATTTTGATGAATTGATGTTGTGATTGTAAATTGTATACATGTTTATGTGTTTTGATGTATACATGACCTTTAAACATCTTTGGGATTAAGTTTTGGGGTTTGGGATGATCAAAATTGGGATTTTTGGGTGAAAAGGGATTGGAACCCGAAACTTTTTGGCAGGAATTATGAAGGCTCGCTTGAGCGAGCTAGAAGCGAGCTCTAAGCGAGCCAACCCAGAACTTTCTGGACGAAGTTTGCTTAAGAGAGCTCCAAGCGAGCAAGTCCAGGACTTACTGGAGCTTGGTCGCTTAAGCGAGCAGACCCTCGCTTAAGCGAGATACACCTTTTCCAGCCACTTTTGATTTTTCGTTTCGTGCACTTGGGGATCAATCCGGGCTTTCTAAAATGTTTCTTTGGACTTGTTTCACCTCTGTTTATACAATTAATCCTACTAGAACTTCATTTGAATTGAATTGAACTTGGTTTGTGAATTGAACTTAAAACTTTTGAAAATGGACCAAGAACACCGATTTTCCGAAAACTCGTTTTCTCCGGAAATTGAAGTAGGATTAATGTTGTATAATGTTTATATGATTTCTAAAAATGGTTGTGATTGGTTTCATCAAGTTTTAACATGTTTTTTTTTTGAAAATGGGATTCTTTTGTAAAAAGGATAAAGAGAGACGAACTTTGAGTTTTTCATGATTTCGTCTCATTTGGCCAGTGAAAAGCCAAGGTATCCTCTACTGCACCTACATGTGGCTTAGAGGTATACTTAGTTGAGGCATTGAGTCTTGTTTAGTTGGTTTGGTTCAATAACTTCAATTATTTTGAATATGAGATACCGATAGACGAGAATTTTTTTTTTTGGGTGCCCTATAATGAAAAAAAAAATCTAAATCTGCCCTACATGAAAAAGAAAGTCCAAAACTACCCTACTTTTTCTCTTTCTCATTATTCCCCGCAAAACAAGTTTGGGGGGTGTCCTTCCCAGCAATTTCATTTTGGGGGGACGGCCCTGTTTTTTTGTCTTATTATGGGGGAAGAACATAATAAGACAAAAAAACATGGCCTTCCCCCCAAAATGAAATTGCTGGGAAGGACACCCCCCAAACCTGTTTTGCGAGGAAGAACATAATAAGACAAAAAAACAGGGCCTTCACCCCAAAATGAAATTGCTGGGAAGGACACCCCTCAAACCTGTTTTGCGGGGAATAAAGAGGAAGTGAAAAAGTAGGGTAGTTTTGGACTTTCTTTTTCATGTAGGGCAGATTTAGAATTTTTTTTTCATTATAGGGCAGACAAAAAAAAAATTCGATAGACGAACTTTGTTGAAAACGGTTCCTTTGAACCAATTACCTTGTAAATCTTTTGTGAATGACTTTATATGATTAATTGAGGATATATGAATGGTTGTTGAAGGATGAATATGATTTTTATCATAAATGTTGTATTATTCCACCTTGCTTGGTTTATGAGAAGTATGTGGGATTGTTGTGAGATATTGTGTAGTTGATGATGATTTATGTGATGATGATTCATATGTGAATTGTTGAATGTGTGTGGACATGAATACTTGATAATGCAATGTTGTTGAGCTAGTCAATGTAATTGGAGGTGTACATTTACATTGTCGTTGGTAGTTGTATGTTGAAGTTGTGCATTATCGGGTCATTGTTGTATGTCCATGCATCATATCATATGAAGTTAGTTGTGAAATGTAAAAGGAGGTGTACTTTTACATAGTAAGAGGAGGTGTACTCTTACTTAGATGTGCGGTTGGCATCTAATGTTGTTGTATGGTACCACATGCATGTATGTGTCGAGTATAGGCACATTGCATATTGAAATGAAATCTTGATGTGATATGTGAATGTTGTTTGTTGGTGATAAGTGAATGTTTGCTTGTATTATTGGATTGGTTGAATGGATGTATACTTGGAAGTTAATTGTTTATGCAAGCTATTTGAAACCTGAATTGTCTTATTCATTTCAATTATTATTTATTGATTATGATTAATGTAATGGATGCAAGCTATTTGGAAGTTCATTGTTTATGCAAGCTATTTTGACCGCCTACCTGTCTGTATGGATGGGTAGACGCTGTGCAGGAGTAGTCCGCTTGCGGTGAGTGCTTGGATAGCTGGAGTTAGCCTCCGCTATCCAAAAGAGTTGAAAGCGATTGTTTTCTTTGTATATAGTATAAATTTATCTATAATTTGCAGCACTCTAAAATTATTATTAATAATTAAAAGGAAAATGATAATTACAAATATTGGGAGGACTAGACCAAAACCCAATAAAAATTAACCAATGAATTTCAACATGTCCCTTGAGTAGCGGAAAAAAGTATAGAGCAACTAAACAACACAAATATAACATAAACATAGATTTTTTTTTGAGAAGGCATAAACATATACTACCTCCGTCCCTAATTATAAGACCTTTTTGAAAAGAAAAAAAATTCCCTTTTTATAAGACCCCTTTGCTATTTCCAACTACATTAATTATTTCTTTACATACATGTCCCTATTTATTATACATATTTTTCTTCCAAAAGCAATAAATAACATGTTGAAAACATAAACCAACCCTCTCTCTTAAAGGATAAAATTGTAAAAACAATAGTAATTACAAACATATTTAATACAAATTCCCGTTATTTTTTCAAAAGGGCCCTATAATTAGGGACGGAGGTAGTATTAAAGTGCATTACATTAATCATAATTATTACACAATTGACTAGTTAAGCATAATAAAGATCTCAAATAAATTTTTTGATCCCGAACAAACATTATATTTTTTATTTTTTAGCCTTTCATAATAGAGAAGGGACAAAATACCTAAAAAGAAATAATAGTGATGAATAGGGCTAACAATGAACTGAACCAACTCAACAATAGTTCGAAACTCGATTCGACAATTAACTCGTTGAACTTGGTTCATGAACCAAATGAGCTGAATTTGAGCTGAAAATTAAGTTTCTTTGAATAAATGAGCTAGACTTGAGTTGTATATAGTTCGACTCGGTTAGTTCATGAGCTGGCTCGATAATATATATATACATTTTTTTGAAAGAATATATATATATATATATATATATATATATATATATATATATATATATATATATATATATATATATGGGATAGGATCAAATGATACCATGATGTCAAATTAAATTTGACACCAAATCATAATCATTAATCCAATTTTAATCTGACGTCTCTCATCAATTCATTAAATGCTCACATGCTTGATCAAATTATCTAAATCTTAATTTTAGAAACAATTTATTCTTCCTTTTTTTATTATTATTTACCATTTGATTTCTCCCTACAATTTTTTTAGAGATTCTATTTACTAATCTTTGTTCAATCATCTTTGTATTCTCTTTGTATTGGCTACTCTTTCATTTGTCAGATGGTAGTATTTATCAGATGTTCTAGCATTTGTGTTTTGCTTTTGTTTAGTAGCATAAGTTCTTTTTAATTTTTTTTGTGCAATCGTTCTGGTGCTCTTTATAAATCAACTTTCTTTGGGTTCTTCTAAGAAAAATCAAAATAAAAAAGGTTAATAGGAATAAAGAAATAAGGATGATGAGCCCTTAAAAAAATAATGACAGTTAATAGTGTAAAGAAACCATAATAATACCATTAGAGAATTTTTGGTAAATAATTAATCAAAAAAGAAAGAATAAATTGTTTCTAAAATTAAAATTTAAATCATTTCATCAAGCATCTGAGCATTTAATGAACTGATGAGAGACGTCGGATTAAAGTTGAATTAATGGTTATGATTTGGTGTCAAATTTAATTTGACACCATGGTGTCATTTGATCCTATCCCTAATATATATATATATATATTAGTTTAGGTAAAATGAATAAAATTATATGTATACTTAAATTATATGTACACTAATTATAAGAAAATAGATCCTTTAAAAAAGATAAGAAAAGAGAAAGAAAAAAAAGAAGCTAATAATAAACTAGTGGACACTTAGGCTTTTAACCACACTTATTGTATACTATAATTTGTCCCACATCGGTAAGTTTACACACATCAGCGTGAACGAGTGATTATAAATATAGGCACATTAGTATGGAGAAAGCTACAGGAGTAACAATGGCATGCTCCTTTTTTCCTTTGTGGTCTTCAGACCAATATGGTCAATAGTTTAATATTAGTTCAATTGTGGATTTCATTCCAAAATTTTTGAAAAAAAAGCCGGGTTAAGTCCGTCAGGGCCAGGGGACTTATCTGGATGCATGCTAAAAATTGCGTCTTTGAATTCAGCTTCAGAGAAAGGTCGGGTGAGTAGAGCATTATCATCTTCTGTTACCCTAGAGTGTACCGAGGAGATGATTTGTTGATGGTCACCATGCTGCGAAGAGAGGATGGAGGTGAAATAATCACGCACAAGGGCACAAAGGCCCTCTTGGGATGTAATCCAGCTACCAGAACAATCACGTAGCTGTTTTATAGTATTTTTTTCTTTTTCTGGCCGAGGCAGCAACATGGAAGAATTTACTATTAGTGTCGCTGTAACATCCCGCGTATTAGGACTTAACGTAATATCTGAAAACGATACAATACGCACGTTTAAGGAAAAAGGGCATAATAGTCATTTGATCTTAAGGACTATATAAAGGATTTAGGCCCAAAATATTCATTTTTCATTCAAGCTTCTCTCTCTAGGTTACCAACAAATCTTCTTGCTCTCTTCCATCTCTAGAAATCGGTCCCCCTCCCTTCTTGAATCCATCTTCTTCTTTGATCTTTCTCTTTCAAGCAAGCAATTAAGTAAGGTATGAAGCTTTTGGTGGAAGAAACATAGGAACTTGAAACAACTTCACCAACTAGTTTTCTTGTTAGGGTTTTTGTTGTGTGGAGGCTTGGAAACAACTTCAAACTCTCTTGAGGTGAGTTCTTTAGATAGATCCTTCTACCTATGGGTTGTGTGTGTTATAATAGATGATGAAAATGTTAAGTTAGAAATCATGAACTTAGGGTTTAGTACCCCTTTTGCTATAATTCATTGAAATTATGTTGTTTGTTGCCATGTAACCATTCTAAGCTGTTTTCTATATGTTTTGGGTGTTTTGTATGCTTTGGAAACTTGATTTTGACGATTTGAGGTCAAAAATACAAAATTTTGCAGGTCTGATGTACTAAAATCGTAGCCCGATTTAAAGGAATCGTACTACGATATTTTACGAGAAAATGCCACAAAATGCCACTAAAATCGTAGCCCGATTTCAAGAAATCGTAGCCCGATTTCAAGAAATCCTAGCCCGATTTACTGAAATCGTAGTCTGATTTTCACAGCACAACACCTTTTCATAAAACTTTCTGTGATGCAGTTATTTCGACGAGGCTTTTGCTTGCAGTTGATTATAACTATAGAAAACCCCTCAATATCAAGTAGTGATTGCACATTATATCTCAAGATATTAAGAATGAAATGCATGAACAACATTAACAACTTCAATGCTGAATGATATACGAGATGTTATGATAAGATCTTTGATGAGGGTAGGAATAACTCTAAGAATGGGAGAAAACATAGAGCCTCGACATAGAAAGTCGAGAACTAGTATGATAAACCATGTATGAATAACACAAGCATGTAAGTACTTTACCGGTAATTGGGTAGGTCACGGACCCGTGGTAAGCAAGCAAGTTTATATGTAACCTTTCATGTATGCATAAGAACAAAACTATTATAAGATGTAGGTGCTCGTGTCTCTTGTTATCCACGTTAGGGGGATACGGGAGGTTCCCGATCTAAGGGGAATGATTCAAGCCGTAAGGGACCCGCACGACACTGAGGGAGTCCGCTGTACGTACATCGGTCATGTATGGGATAGTTCTCGGGGTTACTCCACCCGGGGCTTTCCGTAAAACGAACCAAGATAATCTTTGTTTGATTCACGCTAACATAATGATTTAATGAATATGACCATGCATGATTATGATTATGTTAGACATGAGTAAGTAGTGGAATAGAACATGAAATGGATGTTATGCCGAAGACGAACTTAGGTTTCCCTATTCGTCCGGTATAGGTTTGTGTCATGAATTCTAAGAGTAGGCTTCGGTGCGTTTAATGTATCTTAGCAAAGCGGTACTAGGATCCCTTGACCGCCATGACCCATATGATATTAGTAAAGCCTATAGCATGTTATGAAGAATCTAAGACGGATTCTAGTGTGCCCTTCCGTCTAGACAAGAATGTCCACACACGTATAATCAACCGGCAGGTTGTATTTTAGACACGTGGTAACCATAGGAATTTCCCCAAGGTTATCACTAGCCTAGGGCTAGGAAGAACTCACTGAGGCATTATGTCTCATCCAACTCCTTATTTGTTCAGGTTCACAGGTTTCACGAGGTAAAGGTAAAGAAAAGGTCTTAGAGTGATCGTGTCTTATTGGAGCTCTCATGGTGTGGATTAAGGATGCATATGTTACATTATGAGTCTTGTTGTCATATATTTTGTATTTGAACTTTGTTATGACAAAAGTTTGGTGTAAATATGTAACATAAGAACTTTGGAATGTTGGTGTATTTAGACTCAAGACTTATCGACCTTCCATTATTGTATAAATTAATGTATCCAATATCACTTTTGGCACTCTTTTGAATATTCTAGATATTTTCAAATATGGGTGTTACAGTCGCCATCTGCTAACCAATAGATTTTAGATCGTTGACGCCAATAAGATTCCTCCTGAAGAATTAAAGAGGCAAGAGATTTTTGCATACCTTCCAACTGGGGGTCGCTACCATCAGGCATGACCCTGCGAAGCTCGTCGATCTTGTCACATTGTTTCTTAATTAAATGTCTCTAATTTGGTGCGGCTTCTCGGCTCCAAGTGAAAATATCTTCCACACAATAATTTATTTTTGAAATAATATTAGAGGAAGGATAGAAGCCCCAATTTTGTTGAACAAGATGGATGAGGTCCGGTTCGAGAAGCCATGAATTGTTGAAGCGGAAGGAACAATGAGGCCTACGCCAGGGGACAAGATCAAGTTGAAGCAAGAGCGGGGTATGATCCGAGATTGGAGCCACAAGGGTTTGGAGTGTCGCATTCAGATAGAGGTCTTGCCAAGATGAGGTAACAAGAGCTCGATCTAGACGAGCTTCTTTGGAGGAAGTGGTGCCGATACTTTTGAACCATGTGAATTGGTAGCCAAGAAGAGGTAAATCATACAAATTACAATCAGTGACCGCTTGTTGGAATCCTCTAATGAGCCAGGCAGGGCGCTCTGGACCACCACGTTTATCATTAGGTGAAAGATGATCATTAAAATCTCCGATGATGCACCAAGGTTCGTTGGACATGCTGTTTATATTTCTCAATAGGTCCCATGATTCTCTTCTTCTACCAGAGTTGGAGTATCCGTAGAAAGCTGTGAGTCTCCAATTTCCTACAAGAGAGTCCTCGATCGAAAGTGTAACAAATTAGATGAGTATATTTATACTTACTTTTTCATTATCCCAAATATACACTTAAACTATTTTTTCTGTAATAAAGATCAAAGGTTAAATATAGTGCCACATTTTTATTTATTGTGCATCCTTTCTTTCAACCACACACTATTATTGTTTTAAATGATTACAAAACTCAAATTGGAAAGATGATCGTATCTTGATTCTCCTTATTCTTTTGTCTGCAAAATAACTGAATAATTGCATATGAATGTAAAAAATGGTTAATTTTATTTCGTGAGTAACCTGCCTTTATTGTTGTAAATATTGTCTCATCCCCTTATGGTTAGTTCCTCACATGGCCATGAAGAAAATTTACGCTAGATCTATGAAAACAATAGCAATTGGAGAGGAAAGAAAGTAGTAAATCTAAGATTCCAGAAAAGTATTTTTGATGAGTTTCATTTTATTTGTGAAATTTTAGGTTTGACAATTGTGTTTCTGAAATAAGCCAGTTTGTTTGTTCAATTATAATTTTGAAATAGATAATTGAGTCTAATAAATCACAATTCTCCCTTAGTATTTGAACCAGTAAAATAAATTGAAATGATGAAGCTGTAATTTTGTAACACCCATACTAGACGTATCTAGAAAGTCTAGCATGTGTATTAGTTTAGTACTGGATACATTAAAGATTTTCAACATTAAAAATTCCGAATGAATAACTTATACAACAAATGCGTTCGTACAATAAGATTACAACTTAACTTTTCTAAAATATAATAAAAGCATCCTTGACTATCCACATCTTCCGGCAGCGGGTACGAACCAACACTTGTCGCAGCATCCATCCAGCTACTAACTTGCAGACCATCCTGATATCTGAAACAAATAAGGATTGGGATGAGACATAATGTCTCAGTGAGTTCCACCTAACCCTAGGCTATAGGCAACCACGGGGGAAACCTACGGTCACCACGTGTCTACAATACAACCTGCCGGTTGATTATACGTGTGTGGGGACTTGCTTTCTTAGACGGCGGTGCTTGCTAGGGCAGTCTTAATACTCTTAACTCGTTACAGGCCTCTCTTCCTATACGTGTCATGGAGGTCAAGGGAATCCTAACACCGCAATGCCAAGAATACACTCTATGCATCAAGGCTCTCATATATCTCTATCATGACATGATTCTAAACCGGACGATTAGGAGAAACCTAAGATCGTCGTCGGCATATCTTTCTTTATTTGCTTCTACTTGCTTAATATGTTGTATCTACAACATATCATCTCTTATCACATAAGTGATTCTTGCTAACTTACTACTTCTTGACGAACTACGCCAAGTCTCTACTTGTTCTTGACAATCTTCGTCAAGGCTCTACTGTTTTATCTTGGTTTTCGGGTGTCAAACATTGATTACGTTTGAACCTTTTTAACCGGTGATATCTTATTTTTTCTTGGGAAGGGAAAAGGTAAGCAAAACCCTTGAGAATCGAGGTCCGGGAGTTGTTTTCGCTACGGGAAGGTGTTAGGCACCCATAACGACTATAGTATCCTATAGGAACCGTCTTTGATTTCTACGCGCGCGCTTTATTTTTAAATGCTATTTTGAAAGTGTTTATTTAAACCTAAGAGTTTCTAAGTGAAGAATTGGAGGGAGAAGAATGTTTTTGGATTTTTATTTTAGTTGAATTGAAGGAATTTTGTTCCTTGCCTACGTACCCGTTTAAGGGATCAAATCCACCGTAGTTCTCTTCCAAAAAATGTTTTTTGTTTTTGTTGGTTGATTTTAAGTTTGAAAATGGAGTTTGAAGAATAGAAAGAGGCCTCCAGGGCATGAGATTTAGAAAAGAGTGGGGTTTGATTAGTTATTTGCAAAAACAAGTCAAAGTATGATTAAAATTTGTTGAAATTTGATTAAGAAAATAAAAGGAAAATTCAATGGGGTTTTGACCCCAAGGTTTATTATGAAAAATGCTTGAGTGAAGTTGTTTCACATTTGTTTGGAAAATTGGTTTTTTCTAAGTATAAGTCCTAGGCATTCACCTAAACATACAATCCTAAACATACATCTAAACATGCATATTCTAGCTATATTATAGTGATGTGTGTGCATGTGTCGGTGTTTGTGTCGGTGTACATTATTAGAGTCCATTGTCCTTATTACATCATACCCTAGATACATTCTATGGCCTCTTTGCCAAGAAATTAAAATTGCATGAAAGTAAAATACAAGAATTTCCTAAGTATTACATTCTAATTTTTGCATGGAATTTAAAGTGCAAGAAATAAAGAGGAAATGGAGGATAGGATGCTTAAGAAACATGAAACAAAAGGGTTAGTGGCACATGACAATATCAAGAAGTAAAAGCAAGTAAAGATTACTATAACAAAAGCAAGAAAAATACTACAAAACATGGCGAAAAAATGCAAAATAGAGCTAAAATCCTACTACAAAATGCAAGGTTCACATGACTTATAATCCTCATATTTTAACACGTTTTAAAGACATGAACTCAGATTGTAAAGTGGGAATCAAAGGGATGTGATAGACCATGCATTTTAATAGTGAATTTAAGCATATTTTACATTATTTATTCACGAACAAATCTTGCAAAGCAAGCAACTAGGCACAAGACACACATTCAACAAAAAACATACCCACAGTAAAAACCCTCACAACATCACATATCACGAATTACCAACATCTATCAAGAAATGGAATCGAAACTAGGCAAGAAAACCACAAGTTTTTAACATAAAATCTTACAATTAAAGCAAAAAAAATCCATACTATTTTCTATCAATTTTCAACACAACACATATCATAAAAGACTACAAAAAAAAAATAGAAGAAAAAACGTATGAATTAATTCGGAATTTTTCGGCAACAAAACACAGGCTTGGGGTGTGAACAGCATTAAGCTGTGTAGGAATAGCAAGAAACGCAATTGACACAAGAAACTGCAAACAAAAAAGGGCCCAAGCCCCAGGCCTGGACAAAAAACGGGTTAGCAATAAAAGATGGGTCAAAGCAGCATGGGGCGGGTTAACCCATGGGCATGGTAATAAAATGGGTCGAATGAGATGAATAAAGGGTAAAGCAATACACGTTTTCTGAAGGAACACGCACAAAAGAAAACTCCTTCTTCTTCTTCTCTGAACCAATCGCTCCCTCTCATCTCTCCCTAAGCCTCATCTTCTTCTCTATCCTCTTTTCCAAAATCATTCTTATAGTAACCAAAATCCTTAACGGAACTATGTTTGTAATTGTAAGAATCCCTCTTCCCAATCAACAAAATTCACGCACTCACAATCAACAATCGGACAAAAAACTGAAACTGAAATTGAAATGAATTAAGAGCTTGTTGCTTTTTTGATTTTCAATACAATCAATGAAGAATAGTTTCAATTTAGGGACAACATGGGGAAAATTAATCGATGAGGAAGAAAACCTGGACGGCGGCTCCGTCGTGAAAAGTATCAGAGGTTACGAATTGCCTTACCGGTGATGAAGAAATCGAAGGAGAGTGAAGGAGAGAGAGACGCCTTGAAAAGTTTTCTTCAACGTTCTTGATTTCAGCTTCCGTCCTAATCGCACACAGCAGCGTCTCCTTTTTCTTTGCGATTCTGGTTATCGAATTTGGCGTTGATGCTGGATTCGACCTTTCCTTGCTGCGCCATTCTTTCTCCTACTTTCCTTGCTGCGATTTGATTGCTGAAAAGAAACAAAACGAATCTGCTATTTGGCTTCGGATCAGCGCCTTTGAGTGTTGAAGATTCGAAGCGTTGAGTATTGTTGTGAATTTGGAGGATGGTGACAGTTTCGGTGTTGATTTACGATTGCGTTGTTGATCGGAGACGGACCTGGAGGCGATGAAACTGGAGGAGAACTCGCCGGGGGATGATTCGGAGTGGAGAGTGAATGAGATGGAATGTTAGCCAGCGCCGGTGATGGAGACGGTGGTGAACCAGTGGTGACATGGAGTAAAAAAGTGAGTAGAAAGAGCGAAAAAAAAGAACGATTTTGCATTTGCCATTGGTTAAAAAAACAGAGAAAAAGTGGAAGAAAAAGAGAAAGATGAAGTAAAATTTAGAAAGAGAATGTTATGGTTAGTGGTGGTTATGGAGGTTAGAGGTGGTGGTTTGTGGTGGTTAGGGTTGTTGAAGGTGGTGGTGGAAGTTGGTTATGGTGGTTAGAGTGGTGGAGAAAGTTTGTTAGGGTGGTGGAAAGTTGGTTAGAAAAGAGGGAAAAAATTGAGAGGAAATAATTAAAATGATTTTGTGATTTTTTGGAGTTTTTGTGAAAAATGATTGAATGAATGAATGAATTGACCCTTTGACCAATTTATAGGCTAAGTCTTTGACCTTGGACCAATAGGATAGAGACATGTGGCACTAGACTTGTAACAAACTCTTAAGGACCAATAGCATTTGGACACATGGCACTTGGACTCTAACAAACTTAAAAGGGATTAAAATGTAAATAACAAAAGTGCGAGGACTAAAATGAAAATTAAAACTAAAATTGAATTGAAAAAGTAAAAATGAAAATTAACGTAAATCGAGACGATTAAAAACAACAAAGCAGATTAAAATGAATCAGCAATTTTATGTGAAATGACCAAAATGCCCCTGGAGGCTTAAAACGACTAAAAATGACTCAGATGAACTTTTAAAGTGGATTTTTAACAGGAAATTAAAGCAAGAACTTATACAAGACTCGGAGACAATTTTTTAGAATTTAAACAGGGTCTTAACACATGAAAAGACTAAAATGCCCCTAGGGGCAAAATTGACTCGAAATGACTTTAAATGCAATTTTTGAAATGGATTCTGACATAGAATTGAAATGAAGACTTATTCACACTATTTGAAAAGACTCAAACAAATTTTTAAAGATTGAAGGAGATTTTATCATGGGAAATGACTAAAATGCCCCTAGGGGCTAAACTGACTAAAAAAATGACTCAACTGATATTTTTTGAAATGAATTTTGACATGAGATTGAAACAAGGACTTATACAAACCAATTTAAAAGACTTAAACAATTTTCAAGGATTAAAATGAGTTGAATGTAGGAAATGACTAAAATGCCCTTTTACATGAATTTTGCAAATAATATTGAAATAAAATGCAGAGAAAGATGCAATTGATCAGAGACATATCAAATGACTTGAAATGCAAGAAAAAAAAGAATTGATTGGTATTTTTAGGTCCAAAATTAGGGTATAACATCTACGACTTAACAGAAACATGTATAATATATATGCATAGTTAGCTTCATTGATTATGTTAGCGTGTATCAACCAACTTATCTGAGTTCATTTTATGGATTAGTCCCGAGTGGAGTAACCCCGGAAGCTAATCCCTTACTACCGGTAGAATGCCTAGCAAGGGCGTATCGGACTCCCTTAGTGAACGTGCGGGTCCCTTACGGCTTACCCCATTCCCCTCGGAGAACCTTTTGTACCCAACCTTGGAAGGTATACAAAAGACACGACACCTTAACTTAGTGAAATGCGGTTCCCTTTCGGCTTAACCATTCCCCTTGGGGAACCCCTTGAATCCAACCTTGGAAGGAATTCAAAAGACATAACACTCTTCTTAAAACTTAGTCTTATGCATGAATGAAGGTTATACCTAATCATACTACTCTTTTACCTCGGATCCCTAGGCGATCCCACTAGAGGTAACTATATGCTTGCTTAACTTACCTTGTGAATGGATATGAAATCGTTCCACGTCTTGCCATACTCGTATGGCACTTGCTTCTATGCGAAGATAATACTCACATTACCTCGCGTCTTAACAAGCATAACACTAATGCATAGCATTCTAATTCTTTCTAACTATTCTAGTTCTCGATAGCTATACCGAGGCACTAGTTCTTTCCCTTTCTTAAAGATTAACTTGCTACCCGATTCATAAAGCCATTACTTCGCTCATATGTCATGCTTTACTACACAAAGAAAATACTTGCTTTACCTTCAAGAAAACCTTTTTACAACCTATGCCTTGGAATCATGATTGAGGGATTATAGTTTTAAAAGATTGCTTGGAAAGAACCGCTCGCGAAACGCCCGAACCACCCGGAAGCGAACAAACAATGAGCTGCCCCATTGTTTGCTCGCCATGGCGAGTGATTGTGTGTGGGAGGCGAGCACCTGCTCGCCATTGCGAGTAGGAGGCGAGTGGACACCCCCATTCGGCCTTCAAGCTCGCCTCGTGAGCCATTTGCTCGCCGTGGCGAGCTGTGACAATCCAGAACTGTCAAAAATGGTATTTTTCAATCAAAAACCTCAATTCCAAGCATTCCAAGGCATATCATGGCACTAAAGATCATATACAACTTGTAAAACAGTCATTGAGCAAGTATTCACATGTGTAAAGTTACATGACATGAAAGGGGTAACTTTTCTATGTGTAAACCCTAGAAAAATATATAGTTATCTTACAAGAGAAAAACACATAAACCAAGGGTGGTAATTTAACTAAGGAACTCACCTAAACAAAGCTGCATAAGTTTTCCCTAAGCTCCAAGCATCACTTCCACTTACACTTCCATCTTTCAAAACCCTAGTTTGCTTCAACTAATCTCCCAAGCTTTAGCTCATCAATCCAACTTCAAATTATCTTTCTATTTGTCTCTTGACCATGAAGAAACCACAACTTGATTTATCCTTCAACTTACCATGAACCAACCCCAAACTCTTGATTTCAAGATGACCTCAAACTCAAAGATGTTCCTTGCTTAACTCTCCAATTCCATGAAATATAATCAACATAAACTCCCAATCAACAACCAAAAGCCCAAGCTTCTTATTCAAATCCAAACCCTAGGTTTTTGAATCACTTCTTGGGAGATGGAAAAGAGGAATCAAACCTTAACTAAACTTCTACAAGTTGAAGAGATCAAGAGGAAACAAGATTTATCCATTTGCCAAAGAAGGAAGATGATTTTTGGAAGATTTGGTGGAGAGGACGAGAGAAGGACGATGGAGAGAGTAGAGAGAAGGAGGAGGAAAGTCTTTACCAAGCTTAGAGAGAGAAAGTGAAAAGATTGTGAAGATATTTTGACCCCAAATCAAATAAATATCCCTCAATCGTGAAATTACTAAAATGCCCTTGCCACTTGCGTCCTTAAGACGACTCTGGTACTTTCCCCGTATTAAACTGGCATCTCATAAATATTAACCTTTAACTTACTTTCCTTGAATTAATTCCTCTGGCTCAATTAACGGGTAATATACCGATACTGACAGGCGGGATATTACAAATTTTCATTTGGAATAAGAAACCAATGGTTGAGACGGGGAAATATAAGCAATCATCACAATAACGATTAGAAAAACCAGAGAGATAACAAAGATGAGGGAAAATGCGAAAAGTAATGATCATGTGAGATTTCAATTAAATAAATATGAACCTTTTGATTAAATGAAATAAACGATTGAGATTTGGTGTCATCGAATCTGTTGACACCTGGTGTCAACGGATCCTATCAGGTGTCAACGAATCCTATCTCTTATTTCTATAACACCAACAATATAAAAAATCGAGAAACATCATAATAAAGAGCATTTTAAGTGGATATTGAATTGTATAATTGAGATATTATTTCTTGATTTTTTCTGCCTTAGGACATCATAATTAATTGTGGTCAAAAAAGCGTTTACAAAAGTTGAACCTTGAACCTAGCTCATCTTCAACTAATTTTTTATTTTTTGTGGTCAACAACTAATTTTATTTTTATTCTACATTTGTAATAGTCAATTATATTATATTCACTCTTATATATATTTTTTTTTTCAATGGATTAATAAATTAAAAAAGTTAGTCGACAAGGTGTTCTTATCATGACTAAATAAAATAAAATAAAGTGTTCTTATCATTTGCCTATATAAACATTTGCCAGGAGAACATATGTGTCATAGCAAAGATGAAAACTACCACGACAGATTCAGCTCTTAAGTTAGCATTGTTGGTTGCTTTATTAATCATTACATCAGGTTTGTTTTGATTTATTTTTCATCACATGATCCATCAAATATAAATTTCACATGTTACATAAAACATTGTTCTATCTAAATTTCATGTATTGTTTATGTGTGCAGATATGTGCATGGATTATGTAGAAGGACGAATCAATGGTGAAATTGTATCTTCTCTGATTCATACAAATGATAATGGCAATTGTCCATCCTGCAAAAGTGATAGTGATTGTATTAATTGTATCCTCCCTGATTGTAATAGAGCTCCGGGAGGTGTTACTACTTGTTTTCAACATGAGTGCGTATGTCAAGTGTTTCCACCATTACTGACAATTGAAAATTGAGTTTTAGAGTATTGTAATGCAAGTCGTGTATGGATGATAATAATATACCAAAAAAATAAATAATAAAGGATTTTGTATCTTTATTGCTCAAGTTTGTGATCTGTAGGTTTGATGAGCGTGTCCATAATAAGCCAACAGAATTTATTTTTTTTTATCAGTTTTCTTTCTCGTCACTAGCGAAAAGACGGACATGTGAGTGTCTGTCTTTTCACTATTTTTATTACGCTAACGTTTGAAAATTATGAACGACGTTTTTTTATGAAATTTTGATTTTGATTAAAATTAAAATTATAAATGTTTTTTTTGCTTTTAAATTATAACAAATCAAGCTAACCAATGATTATATATTTCAATGACACCAGAAATATAACAAAAATCGTTCAAAAAAGAAAAACAATATAACAAAAAAATATAATCTAAATAATTATTTTTGATGACACCAAGAACAATTTTATTATAGAAAAAGTTGTTTAAAATATAATTGGGATAAAGAAAAAGTAAGTGTGGATATACTCTTATAGTTTGTTTCACTTTTTAAAGGATAGAGAAAAAAAAAACTGGACATATATATAATCGTATCATGCTTGTTACCCTTATCTATTTATCATATGTGTTATTTGTATTGAAAGTTGCGTGTAATTTCGAAAAGAGAAAAAGCTAACCCAAAAGTGGCAAAACATACTATTTTCTTCATATATTGTATTAGATATACAACTTTGTATACAGTCATTTATCTATATCTATAACAATAGATAAAAACAAACTTACTTTAATCCTATTTGCCAAAAATATTATTTTATCTTTCTATATACAATTCTTTCAAAAAAAAAAAATCTTTCTACATACAATTAAGTAAAAAATAAATAGACAAACACGTTCGTAATAAAACTTTTTTTTTTTGACAAAAGCAAAACGATATTCATTCATTTAAATTGCTAGAATATATCAGATACAATAACATAATCAACATCACTAAATACGTAAAGGATGAATCTTCAAATAAACTCACAACACCTAAGTCAATAGATACAATGTCAAAATGCCTACAAAGAATATGATAAAATTTAAATCACTGGAATATTCATGTTTTCGTTTCTGGAACGTTGAGGACCAAATTATCGATTGAATTTGTGATTAACTAAAGTTGATCGTTTAGTAGGAACCAAACAAACACCACAATAACATGTGAAAACAAACAACGCCGCACAAGACGACGAACAACACAAACGCCGCATGACGACCAAATCTTCATATGTTTTGCTTTACCGATATGCATGATTTCTTCGTGAATTACAACAAAACACCCTAAAATTTCTATGTTTTGGGATGAATATAATTAGAGACTCAAATATAAAAAATATTACAAATATCCCGAAATCATAATTAATTGCTCTAATACTCCTCTATTCTCGAGGTAAAACCTACTGAAAATGACTAAAAAACATGCTAAGAATAACGTAAGATGACCTGTCATCACAGGTTGTGATGTGCATTTGCAAAGGTCGAAGTGCAATATTGATGCATCCATTTCGCATTCTATGAATGTTGGAACACAAGTTAAATTTGAGTGGAAGTTAGAAGAGTAAACACAAGTCCCATTGGATAAAACTAGTGTTGGTGTGTATTGAAAAAAAATGTCCCACATAGGAGAGGACACACCCACTAGTAGTGTTAATATAAGTGGTTGATCACCTCCAAGGATGTGCACTTGGGGTACCCTTTTGCAAACGTTAAATTAATTTTTTTAATTTAATCATTATCGGAAAGCGCTTTCCATGCGAATAAGTTTCGTTATAAATCCGATCAATAGAATATCCGAAACTTTTTGGGTATATCCACTCGCTGAACCGCGGTTACTTAATCTTTTAAGTTTGCTTAATTCGTAAGTTAGCTTAATCAATAAGTTTCTTATTGATTAAGTCACTCAGATTTTATTACGAACTCTCCCTTTAAAAGGAAAGCTTGCCTCACTCATTCAGTGCACCGAAAAATATTTTAAAATTTCAAGTATTTTTCTTCTCTCTCCCTTTATGACTTGTGTTAACGAGTCTTTCTTCTTTTCTTTTACTCCTTTTGTTCATTTTATTTCGAATGGTATTCGTACCCTTTCAAGGTGGTTTTATACCATATTGAGGGTGTTAATTCTCGAACAGTTATCTACGACGTAAAAGGTAATCGCACAGTTTGAACTAAGTTGTTTTATCCTGGAGGCGGCACAATTGATAATCTACTTATAATTTTGGGTAGTGTCGTGAAACGTCTTAAAGGGAACGACTTGGTCGCGACTCAACCCGATAATCTCATCAGTGGTAAATTTTCTTTTTAAAAATGTACGTTTTCTAAATCAAATAACAACAATGAATCATATATATTGGTATATGTGTGCAAAATGATGAAGCTTTTTGCTCTAGCCAAAACCATGAGTTTCACTCCTTTATGTGTGTTCTTTTTGGTGAACGTTTAGATTCGTTTAATGTTATAAAATGGTTAAGTGACATGCATATGATCATTGTCAACTTTGTGATGGATTATAAAACAACCAATGACGCTTTTCACTCCAATAGACCTGATGTTTCAGAATTTGGTCATGTTATATCAAGGTGCCAGAGATTCTTTCTTTCACAGTTCATAAACTCGGGTGGAGTTCAACAGGTGACAAACAAATGCGGTAGCACTCATACTTTAGTTGGAGAAGCCGTGTTACAAGCTAATCCCACTATTTATTTTCATATCCCTCATTGTATTACTGATATTATTATTAATGAAATTCTATAATCATCCTTATAATTGCAATTAGAAATATCAAAACCAAATTTTCGATTTTAACAAAATAAAAAAACTACATTTAAGCCTAAAAAAAAATATATGTGATGAAATTGGGATAGAGAGTAATAAATATTATATTTTGATAAAAAGAGAGTAATAAATTAAACAGAAAAGATTATTACCAAGATTTACCCTATAATAAAATAATTGACCTAAGACAAATAATAAATGCACAAAATATTACCGTTGAAACGAAACTCACTCGTTCGTCATACCCGCTAGGTCGCGCGTATTAGAAACCAAACCCTAAAAAAAATAACCTCAATATACAGCTATAAATTAGGGTCTTGTTCCTGAGAATACTCATTCACTAGATCCTTGCTTGTTGTTTGACACAAGTATTAAGGGTTTGTTGAGTTGAGACAAAACAAAACAACGTTGTTTCTCTTCTTCACACCTTTCTTTCTGTTCTTCCCTTTCTCTTCTGCCGCTGCCGCGCCATCGACTCGCCGTTCACGATACCAAGTCACAGCTTTTAGTACCCAAAGAAAGGTTCATACTTTTTTCATCTATTTTCTTTTCTTTTAATATCTATATTCTTCTACTTTGTTTTTCACACAGGCTTTTTGATTCTTTCTTTTCATCACGTTATTTTCTCTTTTCTGTACCCAGAAAGAAGATGCAAAAACTTAACAAAGAAATGAATGAACAAAACTATCATACAAGAGGATTAATACCTTTGGGAGTCACACTTGTACCGTGGAATCATGTTCATGACAATGATGGTGGTATCAATGAAATAGTTTTGGATGCTCTTGATTTAATGGATGCTTTTGATTTCACTCCCGTTTCTCTCAATGACACTCCGTCAAGAATGTTTGGTACAAATTATGTGCAACCTATAATGACTACTCCTGTTGTCTTGCCTGTTTTTGCTCATGATGGCCTCCAAATTTTTGTTGAAAACGTCAATCAAATTGATACCGACCCAGTTAATGACGGCCCAATTGTACATGCCGAGGGAACTAATACAAAGCAACCAAATACAGATGACAAAGAAAACTTGATTCCAGGCAAGACTAAATCGAAGAAACGAGAAGAAAGTTCAACCCTAGGCAACCGCCCATCTAAGAAACGAGAAGGAAGCCAAACTTCAGGCAAGCGTTCATCGAAGAAGCCAGCATGGATGGATGATTATCTGTGTTACTTGAAGGATGGGAAATATTCTAGATAACTATAGCTGCTGCTTGTTATTTTTTATGTTATTGCAATTCCTATTAAGAGGAAGGGAAATTTCTATTGGCTTTACTTGCTGTATTGTTAACCATTTGAAGTATGTTGAATGATATGAAGGACCCATTTCCCTCTCCAATTTTTTCCTTCTTTCTTACAATTTTGATATGGAGTTTACACTCACTGTGCCATAAATATGCTTTGACATGAACACCAATGACATAATGAACACCCTTCAATTCAAAATTGATGCTCAAGGAAATTTGATTTCAGAAAAATGTCATTTAGTGACCGATTTATAGACCAGAAATAATTGGTCATTTTGGAGACCGATTTAAAGAACAAATCGTTGTAGTTATTAACCAAATGATTGTAGTTACATTGTGCTATAACTTTTTTTATGAGGGAAGGGTCTTATTTAAATGTTTAGGTGGCTGAATTGGACTAAAATGACAATTGTATAAAGTGATAAGTAGTGGGCAAAGGTCGAAGCATAACTTCTACGAAATTTCAAATCGAGAATATTCTGAATTGCACTTTTATTTGAAATAGGTACATGTATTTTCTTCTCAATAAACCAAGACATTGTCCTGTGAAATTTGTGTCTCTATTCGTAAATATTTATAAATCTTACGACAAAATATTGATCCAATATCAGAGTAAAATCTTATGACATTCTATCAAACATTATTTAAAGAAATGCTTCTTCATGAATGGTCCGCGCATCCAAAATTAGAGCAAGCACAACATATTTCTCATACAAGTCCTCATTAGCTCCGGTTCATTATTCTAAGTTTCTGCTGCGACACGACAGATGCTATATGCATCTGCCACAAATGATATGACCTGCAGAGAACCCTGCACTAACAAATAATTTGATCAAATCCGCACTAGCTGACACTAAAGATGTTTCCTGCATTCAAGTTGTTGCCTGCTCTGCTTGCTGACATGTAGACACTGATACTACAAATCGCATTACCCCTCCTCTCCACAATTTGTATGCATGAGTTTGCGAAAAGAAAAAATATGAATGAAACGGTTCAATACAAACCGCATTTAATCAGATAGGAACATATCAAGATTTTTTCATGAAACTATTCAATCCATATTAAACCACGTGTCATTTTAATATTCAAATCAGATGAATTTTTTGTTGCAAAATCGATTCAAATCAATCTGTAATCACTGGTTTTCACCAATAAGGGGCAACGACAAAATCAAACTACTAATCGGAAATAATGAAGGAGTTTATATTGGTATGCACAAATTGGTGTGGAATTCGGATAAACTAGAATACTAGATCGCCCAACAAAACTCGCATTTTAACCAGCATATGAACTAGTAAAAAATAAATGTACCAGACTGTAAAAATCTAGTTTAACGTATGCAATAGATGAGGAAAGTGCTGTAATTAATTTACACTAAAGCATCCTATGATACATGCTTCTTGTGTTTCCCCATCATACATTGCTTTTATTGACCACATATCCATTTTCACAAATCATCCGACGTGGTACCGTGTACCCGGACCCGTACAACGTACAAAAGAGAATTGCGTACTAGGTTACTACGTGCTTAGAAAATACTTTACATTTCCTTTTACACTTCTTTGCATAAACTGTCTTTGCAACAGTTAACCAAATACTTAACTACTTTAGATTAAAATATTATAAGGTTTACCAAGTAGAAGCCACTTATATAACTAACAGAAGTGCACACACCTTAAGAAAAGGATTAAGACATGTTTTTTGACATACAAACATGAAATGTAACCAGCTATTGTGTATATCCTCCACGGTGAAAACAAATTCAATTGGTTTGTGATGCTGCTACCTGCTAGTATTGTCTTTATTGATATCAAAACTTGAATGAAATTATATTTTTCATGCACATAGTAAATATTCGGAAAAAAGGCCATAGTACGTAGCACAGATTTCCTAGCATATGATCAACCACAAATGCTTCAACTCCTTTAAATTTATGTACATTTAAACGGGTTTGATTCAAATGGCTCCAATAAGTAAAAAAAAAAAAAAACAAGAAGAAGTAAGCTTTTCAATACTTAGATTTGTTATGTTTCATACTCATTGTTCATGATGCATAAGTTCATATATTTTGCTTAATTTACTTAGCTACTGTGACAATCCACCCTTGACTATTACCATCAAGAGCAAAACCAAATTTGAGCCATCTTTCCCTCAAATCCGAAATAAAAAATAAAAAATACTGTTTTATTTCCTTGGTTAGTGTGACAATCAAAATGCAAAGGCAAAATTATCTCTTAACTTAATTTTCATAACGATTTGGTCATTTATCTCTTATCTTAATTTCCTTGGCTCTCTTTGTTGTGCTAAGTGGCCGTAGGGGAAGCATTCGAACTCTATCATGCGATATCGCGGGTATTAATTAGATCTTGAACTAGATAACATGACTCCTCTTAAGAAAATACTAGATAACATAAATTTTTGGTCAAATGCATCTAAAGGTCTTTTAAGTTTTTCGTTTTTCCCAAAGTGATCCTTTAAGTTTCAAAAGTCCCAAACAAGTCCTTTTAGTTTTTGAATCGTTTCAAACAAGTCGTTTTATAGGATGATGGTGATGATTCAGATGATAGCAACAAAGAGCATTATCCACCATTTGCCATACCTAAAAAGATGACTAATTTTAAGTGGGTGTTAGAAGCCAGATTTGGTACCAAAGATGAGTTCAAGGAAGCAATTACCAACTATGCTATCTACAATAGGACTTTTTGAAACGATTCAAAAACTAAAAGGACTTGTTTAGGACTTTTGAAACTTAAAAGACCACTTTGGGAAAAACGAAAAACTTAAAGGACCTTTAGATGCATTTGACCTAAATTTTTTTCTTGACTCAAAGAAAGTGGTGGATTATTTTCAAAACTCTCCTATCGAGTTTAGTTGGAGGAAGGTCAATGAGGTCGCTCTCGCCTTAGCAAAGGTAGCCCTCGCCATTAGCTAGATCCCACATGTTTCTTTACTTACCACCATGTATTTGCGAATTAATATCTAATGAAATGTTATAAGCATGTTCCTTTTAAAATAAAATCAAAAATATTTAAGATCTTTTTGTTTGGAGGAACTTTTTTCTTTTTACACCGTTTTAACATGTTTGCAAGAAAATCATTAAAAAATACATTTTCACTTTCGTTAACCTCCAGAGATTCCAATTTCTATTTACTCTTTAGCTCCACTGCCATTCCCGTTTGATTAGAAACCGGATGTAGTGAACTCATTCATGCCATGAATATCTTCACAACTTTAACTAATTTTCTCAACATAGTCAACTTTTCTTTGTGTTTTTGGATGGCTTCTCGCTGGATTTTCCGAACTGTTTTCCCTTGAACAAGGGTGTTTAGGGGGTTTCGAATTATATAATCCAAAAGCAAGGCCGGAACACGCTTTTTTTTTTTGGCGTGTTTGGATTATATAATCCGAATTGGTGAAAAACTCATTTTTCCACCCCAAAACATAGATAAAACTCAATTCGGATTATAAAATCCAAAAACCACATTGGCATTTTTCGTAAAAAAAAAATAGGGCGTGCGAAAAACTGATATCTATACCTATAAATAAAGGCAATACATTGATTTGGTGTAGCCTATTTTTCTACCTATTTTACCCTTCAAGTTAAGAAACAACAATTGCAAATAAAATTTGAAAAGTGAGAATTGGGTGGTTTATTTATTTAAAACGGTAAGTTATAAAAAGAATGAGATGGTTAGACAGCATTCACGACATCACAGAGAATAAGACAATAACTGATTCATGGTAGTTTCATTATCCACAAACTTGCTTTCATACAATAGACATCACTCATAATCATTATTTCTACAATTTCTCAAGGATATCTACTTTCTTGCATAGACTTAACGTTTGGCATTTACATCCCCTTGGTTATCTTCTTATAATTTGTTTTTGGTGAACCCTTCTGCTTATAATTTCTACAATTGATTATTGATTACTATTTTGCAGTTCCAATTCATAGACACACCAGTGTATCCAAATGTGAAAGCACAAGGGCTCAAAAGTGAAAAGGCTTGCTTAAAAAGAATGGTGGGGATCAATGTGAGTAGATATAAAAAATCAAAATCTTTTTCATTGATGAAACATGAGTAACTGCATGAGTAACATCTAAATCTGAGATGAAAGGGTTCATCAATCAAGTTTAAATCATATGAACAAATGATGATCGCCTCACAGCATTTATCGGCTGCAAATTGGTAATTTTATTTATCAAATCGTCAATTTTTTTAAATGATCTTCATTTCTTAGTTTTTTTCTTCTACATGATAGTTATAACCACCCCCTCATTATAGGCCTAACTTTGTTTTCATTAACAAAAATTATTACAAATTATATATTATATAGGAGTACAATTTATATAATTTACACTAATTGAACCCACACACATCTTTTAACTTCAACTTACATTATTTCTACTTTCAAAATGGAACGCTTATCCTTCATAACTGGAAAAAATGGTTACCCTTCATACTCACTCACTCGATTCATAAAACTATAATATGCAGAAATAGGGAATAACGATGGAGCATGGCAACAACCTTAATATGTAAAAAATGAGATTAGTATATGTGGTACATGCGGCAGGGCTGCTATAGCTGCACAGATTCGGTGTTGGAATGTTGGGTTTTCACCTTCAAGATAGAGAGGTGAGAAAAAGGGGAAAGGTAGTGGTGTCCTTTACCACTGGTGCATTGGCCACGGAGAAGTCATTGTGAGCACAACGAGTTATCACATAGGTGACGGTGCCACCATGACGACGGTAGGGATTTCTTAAATTTTTTTCCTTTCTTCTATCCTTCTTATTCACTTTTTTATATGCTCATTTCTCCCGTTATTTGTTGATTTTTGTTACAGCCTGTTATTCTTCATCAAAAAGAAATCCTCTCATACCAATTTTGTTTGTCACTTATTTCTTCTAAGTCAGTTTCTTATTTCTATAATTCTTATGATTATTGTTCTCATGTTTATCTTTTCACAATTTATGAAATAAGATTAAAGAATCATGTTTCCAGATTCTTAAGCAAGAAGAAAGTACTCAAAAGTTTTTATCAATTTCCTACAAGGATTTAACAAAATATTCAATACCTTCAACTTTTTGTTTTTTATTTTAACTTTGCGGTTGCTTTGTTTATTGTGCACTGAAATGGGAACTCGAGAATATTGCTTTGAGTAGATACCATGAAACACAAGGAGGAAGAGAAATCTGAAAAGGTAAGCATACATGTTTTGTTTCCTAACTCATTTTATTCTTTCCCTTTGTTCTGTGATCATTGATGTCTTATAACTACTGTCATATTAATTATTCTCCTATTGTGTTCTTCTTGCTTGGATGTAATTAAGGTTTTTAATTTCATTAACTCAAAAATTGTAGTTTTCTTGAATAAGGGCAAACTTTAGAAAGGAGACATTAGATAGTTGAAATTTTAAGAGAAGGTGCAAATAATAGGAAAAAAGACCCGGCCTAGAAATGATGAGATGAAGATGTGAACGATCAAGTATTATGACACAATTTGGTACGGTGCCAAAAGTATGATTAACATTACTACAACATATTGAAAGTGCAGTATTGCTATTTTTCCCGACTCATTTTGTCCCGAGAACCTCCCGAAAACCATTTCAGCCAATTAAAAAGGGCTTTGCACGGAAAACAAGGAGGGTGAGGTGTGTGATGTGGGTCACACCTTTTATAGCATTGCCATCGGGATTTCTTCGGGAAGCTAGATATCGGGATAATAAGCATTATCCTTGAAAGTGTTATTAATCCAAATATGGGTTTTTCTTTGATTTTTTTTTTTTTGACGAGCACAATTATTTTTAATGTTGATTGATCAAAACTCAGTAGTGTATTTGTATGGACATATATCAAGATCGATTTTTTATATCAAGTACATGTATTATCTTTTTATTAATCTATAACTATTAATAAAGTGGACATAATTTTTTTCTTTCCATTTTCCTAATTTTCAAAATTATTAAATGATGTCCATTTCTTCTTACTCTAGATTGGACATTTGGACAATCGACTATTTGTACGGATTGTGAAATCATTTGTGAATCTTATATATTTAATCTGTTTAACCATTTTAAATTTGAATGTCCAACTTAAGTTTCAGTTATGGATTGTGGGCTAATACCATCAGGGCAGTGAGACACAATAACTAAACTTCTCTGTTAAGTTTCCTTTCAAACTTTCAGATCATACAAAGAAAACACTATATATGTATGAGTATGAACACCGATGGTGGAGAACATTCTTCAATCGTACTTTTTTTTGTGTGCTTCTCTTTCCAATGTAAGTAATGATTTATTAACTGTATCATTCAATGATTCGTTTGCCATATCCATTATTATATTCACAACAATAGACACTAATTTCAAATTAACAAATTATTGGCTAACTTTTTTTTAAGGGTGTTATTGGCTAACCTTATTCACTAAAATTATATTTATACCTCTCTATCAATACGTTAGCGCAGTAGAAAAAGCGGACAGACGGGCACGGGAGTGCCCGTCTGGACGCTAGTGGTGGGTAAAGCAATAGTCATAGGTTAATGTGATTTCTATTTGAAATTTAAACATGATAATTAGAGATGTTTAGAGAGTATAACATTATATGTCAACGCAATTATATTATACTTTATAATAATACATTTAAATTTATCAAAATATATCCAAAAAATTAATGTAAATTAATAAGCTTATGTTAATGAAAATATTTTTTCTAAAAAAAGTAAAATAAAAATATCTAACGAAATTATAAAATGTAATACAATAAAAATAACTATAAAAAGTTATCTAGATCTACTTAAGTAGACCGTTCTGAAAGACCTAAAAGGATTTCTTATGACTCTATTTATCTAAATAAGCTTTCTAAAAGGCCTTAGTCAAGTCTACATAAAAAAACGTTTGGTCTAACCTGAGGTTGAAGTAGACTCGATAGTATAGCCCTAATATAAATAACAAACAAAAAAAAAATTATTATTACCGTTAAAAGGAAAGTATCACATTCACCACTCTTTTCTTTCATTGTCTATTTTCTTCAACTTTGTTTTTTTACATAGACCTTTTAATTCATTCTTTCTATTATTATTTTCAGTTCAACATAATAATGGAGCGGCACCAAGGAAGATTAATACATATTGGAGTCACACTTGTACCTTGGAATCTTTGGTTGTGTCAATGATATAATTCTTGACGCTCTTGATATAATGGATGCTTTTGGTTTCACTCCCATCTCTCTCAACAATCAAACTCCTTCAAGAGTGTTTGGAACAAATTGCATGCAACCTATAGTTACTACTCCTGATGGCTTGCCTGTTTAACTCAAGATGACCACCATAATTTTGACAAAAATATAATCAATCAAATTGATACCGACCTAGTTAATGAAGGCCTAATAGTACATGCTGAGGGTGCCAATATGGATGACGAAAAAAAAAACACAAGCTGAATCTCTTACGTGGTGCTGATGTGGATTTTTTTTTTCATTTTTCATTTTTTTTTCATTGCCACATGTATAATTCATTTAACACATCAGATTTAACTATAAAAAAAAAACACAATAAAAAATAATTTAAAAAATATGAAAATTAATTTTCGGAAAATAAAATATTCTGTAAAATAAAATAAATTTCGAAAATTAATTCTCGGATTTTTTTAATTATTTTTTATTTTTTGTGTATTTTTATTTTTTTAATTAAATATGATGTGTTAAATGAATTATACATGTGGCAATGAAAAAAAAAATATCCACATCAACGCTACGTAAGAGATTTTCTTGAGTCATAGGGGTCAGAGAGGTTTTCTGAAGAATCTTTATTTTACAAGGATGGAATCTACAAAAAATATTTACAGGGAGGAAAACCAAAAATAGTCCTTATTATAGAGGGGTAAAGCACTATTAACCCTAAAAAATATATGGTCACTAAAATTTTTTTTTTGGTCAGGTAGCCTAGTGGCTAGAATGGTCACTATAAATTTTTATCCAACTCCCAGTTGAATGCAAGTTAGCATGAATAAATAATACTAGTTATGTGACTAAACGAAAAAAGATACTGTCAAGTTTACATGATACATGTATTGAGCATATATTAACAAACATATGTTTTATCTTGGTTTTCGGGTGTCAAACATTGATTACGTTTGAACCTTTTTAACCGGTGATATCTTATTTTTTCTTGGGAAGGGAAAAAGTAAGCAAAACCCTTGAGAATCGAGGTCCGGGAGTTGTTTTCGCTACGTCTTTCTCCCTTCCCAAGAAAAAATAAGATATCACCGGTTAAAAAGGTTCAAACGTAATCAATGTTTGACACCCGAAAACCAAGATAAAACAGCTGGCGACTTCACTGGGGAATACAGTTCTTTTCATTGCCCCATTTTTGCCTGAATTGCCTTCATAGGTTGTCAATCAGCGGGGTGCTCATTTTTGCCTAAGCCGCCCTTTCGGGTTTTCAACTTAGCGAGCTTTTCATTTTCATTTTTTTCAATCTTTTCATTCTGTTTTTTCATTCTTGCCATTGACCACAGATCATCCTGGGGAGTAACCTGCTCATAACACGTATTGAAATAGACATTGACATTCATTTATTCATGCATGTTTCATTGAAATGTACCCTGTTGCTCAGGTTTGCTTTCAAAATAGACAGGAAAAGATGTTTCAGTTTTCAAAAGATGTTTGTTTCAGACATTGGCATTTATCAAATAGAAAGAGAATATTTTGTATATAGTATTGAAAGTAGAAAGAAAAATAGAGTTTCAAACAATAGCACAGGCTCAACTTGATGTAGAAGAGTGAAAGTCAGCCAAAGGCATGACTTCACGGATTTACAAAGCTTGGAAAATGGTAATTTTATTGGTTGGTGATACATTGAACACGATGACCGCTACATTTCATTGAAATTTTGAATTCACAAGTACAGAAGCCTCTGATGAAGACGATCATTGACAGTTGCAGATGCCCCAAGGGGTGATGGTGATTGGCCAGATATAGTTACTTGTCTTTATTGTTAACCTCATTTTTGCATGAACCGCCCTTTCGGGTTTTCGGCTCATCGAGGCCCTCATTCTTGCCTCAGTTGCGTACAATCTCAGCGAGCTTTTTCATATTCATTTTTTGTCCCTAACTTTTGCCTGGATCGCCCTTTCGGGTTTTCGATCCACCGGGAAGCGCATTTTTGCCTAGGCCGCCCTTTCGGGTTTTCGACCTACCACGCTGTTCTTTTCTTTCTAGACAAAGTATTTCTTGACTATATCGGCATTAACAGGATTTGGAAGCTCAACGCCATCCATGTGTGTAAGAATCAAAGCACCACCAGAGAAAGCCTTCTTGACAACATAAGGACCTTCATAGTTAGGTGGCCACTTGCCCCTTGGGTCGGGTTGTTGACTTATCCTTCTCTTCAATACAAGTTCGCCTTCCTTGAATTCTCGAGGTCGGACTTTCTTGTCAAAAGCATTCTTCATTCGCACTTGATACAACTGTCCATGAGCCATAGCATCCATACGTTTCTCTTCAATCAGATTCAATTGATCATACCGACTTTGACACCATTCAGCCTCAGTTAACTTCGCTTCCATGATCACTCGAAGAGATGGAATCTCCACTTCCAGAGGGAGAACTGCTTCCATGCCATACACCAAAGAGAAAGGAGTTGCCCCGGTTGAACTACGCACTGTAGTACGGTAACCATGCAAGGCGAAAGGTAGCATTTCATGCCAGTCTTTGTAAGTAGTGACCATCTTCTGAACAATCTTCTTGATGTTCTTGTTAGCGGCCTCAACTGCACCATTCATCTGAGGTCTGTAAGGAGAAGATTTGTGATGTTCAATCTTGAATTCTTCACATAAAGCTTGCATCATGCTATTGTTCAGATTGGAACCATTGTCGGTGATGATCTTGTTGGGAACACCATATCGACAGATGATGTTATTCTTGATAAACTTCACTACCACTTGCTTGGTCACATTTGCATAGGAGGCAGCCTCAACCCACTTGGTGAAGTAGTCAATTGCCACTAGAATGAAACGATGTCCGTTGGAAGCTTTTGGCTCAATTCTTCCGATCATGTCAATGCCCCACATAGAGAAAGGCCATGGGGAAGATATAACATTGAGAGCGTGTGGAGGCACATGAATCTTGTCAGCATAAATTTGACATTTGTGGCATCTCTTGGCATGTTTGTGGCAATCACGCTCCATAGTTATCCAGTAATAGCCGGCTCTTAACAGTTTTCTTGACATGGTGTGACCCGAAGCATGGGTCCCAAAAGTACCATCATGTACGTCATGCATCAATTTCTCGGCTTCTAGTTTATCAACACATCTCAACAAGACCATGTCATAGTTCCTCTTGTATAGGATTTCTCCGTCCAGAAGGAATTTGCTAGCCCATCGTCTCAAAGTCTTTTTATCCCTGTTGGAGGCACCAGGTGGATATTCACGATTCTGCAAGAATTGCTTGATGTTGTAATACCAAGGCTTTTTTATCATTCACAACCTCATCAGCTTGATCTGGCATATTTTCAATAGTAAACACATGAGCGGGTCTATCAAGACGCTGTACTTTGATCACGGGCACATCATTCCAATGGTTCACACGGAACATAGAAGACAAAGTAGCAAGAGCATCAGCCATCTGGTTTTCATCCCGAGGGATGTGGTGCAGCTCAACTTTTGTAATGTATGTCAACAGACGTCTGGCATAGTCACGGTAAGGGATCAGCTTCTCATGATGAGTCTCCCATTCACCCTTTATCTGGTTAATAACAAGTGCAGAATCTTCATAGATGTCAAGGTGCTTAATTCTCAGATCGAGGGCTTCTTCAATGCCCAAGATACATGCTTCATACTCAGCTATATTGTTCGTGCATTCAAAAGTTATTCGAGCAGGGAAAGGAATGTGGTGCCCCTGTGGAGTTACAATGATGGCCCCAATTCCTTGACCATAAGCATTAACAGCACCATCAAACACCAATCCCCACTTGCTATTGGGATCCGGCCCTTCATTGATCAGTGGTTCTTCACAGTCTTTCGCTTTCAAATACATGATCTCTTCATCAGGGAAATCAAACTTAATTGGCTGGTAATCATCAAGGGGTTGACAAGCAAGATGCTCAGCAAGGACACTTCCTTTGATTGCTTTCTGAGCTTTGTACACAATATCATATTCAGACAACAACATCTGCCAACGTGCAATCTTTCCAGTAACAGCAGGCTTTTCAAAGATGTACTTGATTGGATCCATTCGGGATATCAACCAGGTTGTATGATTCACCATATAATGACGCAGGCGTTTGGCAGCCCAAGCTAAAGCACAACAAGTCTTTTCAAGCATTGTATACCGAGTCTCACAGTCGGTGAACTTCTTGCTCAGATAGTAGATAGCATGCTCTTTCTTACAAGTCTCATCTTGCTGACCGAGAACACAACCCACTGAATCATCTAACACTGATAGATACATAATCAAAGCCCTTCCTTCCACTGGCGGGACAAGGATAGGTGGTTCCAACAGGTATTCTTTAATGCTATTAAAAGCTTCCTGACACTCATCATTCCATACAACAGGCTGATTCTATCTGAGCAATTTGAAAATTGGTCCACAAGTAATGGTCATGTGAGATATGAATCTTGAAATATAATTCAGACGTCCGAGGAAACCTCTGACTTGCTTCTCAGTTTGAGGGGCCGGCATCTCCCTGATGGCTCGGACTTTGTCGGGGTCAACTTTGTTGAAGCAGGATCCGCTGAAGGGACCTCATTTCAAGGTTTGACTGTTGAAGGTGCGGAGCCTCGAAGAGCTGGTACTGCTATGGCTTCATTGAAAGACGCCCAATTTCTCACGGTGCCTCCTGGTACAACAAATGTAGGCACGTGACTTTTTCAGCAGCATCTTCAGCAATAGCATTGATGAACCCAGCACTGTAGAAAGTTCCTGTTGAAACACCAGAGGTTGGGGAGAATCCAAGGCCCTCTTTACGTTTGTTTTCCAGAATCCGAATCACTTTGCCCCAGCCAGCAGCTTGTCCTTCTTGAACAGCCTACTGGGCGTCTTTCAATGAAGCCATAGCAGTACCAGCTCTTCGAGGCTCCGCACCTTCAACAGTCAAACCTTGAAATGAGGTCCCTTCAGCGGATCCTGCTTCAACACAAGAGAAAGATGACACTTGGCTAACCAGATATGCTTCTTCACCATGCACAGTGACAATCTTACCATTCTTCACAAACTTGAGTTTCTGATGCAAAGTAGAAGTTACTGCTCCAGCGTCGTGAATCCACGGTCTTCCGAGGAGACAACTGTAAGAAGCATTGATGTCCATGACCTGGAAAGTAATCTGAAATGTCTCGGGACCGATGGTAATTGGCAAGTCTACTTCCCCAAGAACATCTTTGCGAGATCCGTCAAAAGCTTTAACCAGATAGCTACTTCCCCTCAGAGAAATTCCATGATGACTCAACTGTCTTAGTGTAGATTCCAGCATTACATTCAAAGATGATCCAGTGTCCACCAACACATTGGATATCATGTCAGACTTGCAGTGCACCGAGATATGTAGAGCCAAGTTGTGGTGTTTCCCTGCTTCGGGGAGCTCATCGTCATCAAACCCCAAGTTATTGCAAGCAGTAATGTTACCCACTATTCCATCAAACTGATCCACAGAGACTTCATGATCAACATAAGCTTGCTCAAGTACTTTCATCAATACTTTCCTGTGAGCTTCTGAGCTCATAAGCAGAGACAAGATGGATATCTTTGACGGAGTTTGCAGCAGTTGGTCAACAATCTTATAGTCACTCTTCTTGATAAGCCTCAGAATTTCGTCCAGATTAGACTCTTCAATAGATTGGCCTGATGGGCCGGTGTTCTTGTCAACAGGAGGAGCAACTGGTGGAGTTATTGTGGCAATAGGTGTAACCACCTTCTTTTGGAACAAGGGTGGACGGACTTTCCCACTCCTCAGAGTTGTGATTTCACTAGCAACATTATCAACCGTAGCTGGGGATACTAGAGGCACCTCCACTCCATTCTCAATCATGGTTGCATTGTACTTGTAAGGAATTGCTTTTGTAGAGGCATAAGACACCGGACCAGGTAACCTAATCACCCAGGGCTCAACGTTCCTTGTATGAGATGCAGTTTCAACAGGAGAATCATGGAACACTGGCACAATCACACATACATCACTGGCAATCAAGTGTTTGTCATCCATCAGGCTCTGGATATCATCTTGCACCACACAGCAGCCCATAGGATTCTGAAGACATTCTGAACAGGAAGCATGATCATGATTGAACAAAGAAGCCTGGCAAAGTTTGACATGTAACGGTACCAAGGGAGTAACAACATTGCGGACATCCAACATGGGATCCTCTTGAGGCGCGGGGATTCTTTCGAAAGCCTCGATCATGTTAACAGCAGCATGGTTTGGAAGTGGATTGTCAAGAACATGAGGAACGCTATTCTCAAAGGTCAACCTTCCTTTTTCTATCAGATCTTTCACAACATATTTCAAAGCATAGCAACCTTCAATATCGTGGCCTTGAGCACCCTGATGGAATTCACATGTAAGATCATGCCGGAACCTGGGAGGCAATGGATTAGGCGGAGGCTTGCCCGGTCTGGTGACACAGTGTCCCTTAGCCAGTAGAGTTGGGAGCAGCTCAGCATACCGCATTGGTATTGGTGGAAAAGAAGGTTTGGGTCGGGGACCCTGTTGTTGCTGCTGTTGCTGTTGAGCAGGAGGCTGTTGTTGTACTTGCTGAGCGATGGCATTAACGGGCACTGGTGGCTGTCCCGGTGGCAGAGGATATTGCTGGTAAAATGGCGGGAAGAAAGGATGTTGAGAGTATTGCATGTATTGATAGGGCAAAGGTATTTGAGTAGCAGCTGCAGATGGGTTGCCAGATACCATCCCTACTTCAGATTCTTTCCTCTTATGGTGGCCATTACCGTACTTCTTTGGTGCACTGGCTGAAGATTCACCCTTTTCAAGGACAATAATACCTTCTCTGACAGCCTCCTCTAGACGAGTTCCCATAGTAACCATGTCGGAGAAGTTGTTTGGAGCAGAGACTATCATTCTTTCCTTGTATTCCTTCTTCAGAGTCTTCAGGAATGTCTGTGTCAATTCTTCCTCATCAAGTCGAGGAGAAACACGGGCAGCAGCCCCTCTCCATCTCTGAGCATATTCACGGAAGGTTTCATCTGACTTCTGAGACAGAGCCTTAAGAGAGTCCCTATTCGGCTTCAGACGGGTATTGAATTCATAATGACTTTCAAAAGCAGTAGCGAGTTCCTCAAAAGTATGGATGTTGTCTTTGCTCAAACTAGTGTACCAATCTGCTGCATCATCTGCCAAGCTACTCTGGAAGCAGTGGATCATTAGTGCGTCATTATCTGCGTAGTTTGCCATCTTTCGGACGTACCGGATGACATGGTTGTGTGGACAAGAAGTTCCATTGTATTTGTCAAATTCTGGCTCTTTGAATTTCTTAGGAACCTCAAATTGGGATACCAAGCATAGATCACGAGCTTTAGCAGGAACACCATTGTTTCCCCGGCTAGCTTTGACCTCACGGAGTTTTCCAGCCAACTCCCTTAACTGTCTTTTCATAGCTTCCATTGCGGGACTTGTCCACGCGGAGTATCGACATCAATCACCTGTTGCATAGTGTGGACAATAGGGTCGGTAACAACAGTAGTCTCCTGAGGCATAGCAGTGGATACGGGAATCTGTCCCTGACCGGCAACACCAGAGACACCAGCAGCAGTATTAGGAGAATAGTAAGCTGAGAGTCCATAAGGACGCCCATTAGGCATAACAAACCGAGCATCGGTAGCCACAGTAGACAGTGGGATAGATGGAATTGTTTCAGTAGCAGCTGGAATAGATGTGGCTGGCTGTTCTTGTGCAGCCATCATAGCGGACATAGTGTCATGAGCCTTAGCCAAGTCTTCTTTCATAACAGCCAATTCGGCACGGAGCTGAGCATTTTCTTCTTCAAAGTTAGCCATGATCCTTCTCTTGTGAAATATTGTTTGATGAATTCTATCTGGTTGGTAGACTTTGCGAACACGAGCCACTTTTCAGACTGCGGCGGACAAAACCAGGAGGCAATGAGCACGAGAGAAGTTTTTTGTGACCAATGAATGCATATGATGCATGAAATGTGCTAATGCATATGCAAAAAGATTCTTTTTATGTGTTATCGAAGGGTTTTTAGACAAACTAGAAACTTGTAAACATTACTAAACAACAATTAACATAAACGGGAAGCAAACAACCAACATATAGTTTTACAGGAGCCAAGGGATAGACTTTGAAATATAAAACAACATAAACAACTGGAAATAACAACAGGAAAAGGAAATCCTCAAGCATAGGAAGTGGAAGCATCATCCTCAGACTCAGACTCATAGTTGCAGTATCGTGCGTAGAAGTCACGAGCCCCCTAGCCCTCTTGGAGTCTCTCATAAGCAACCTATCTTTCTCTTCGGTCTCTCTCCTAGCCTTAGCTAACTCTTTCTTCAGTGTCAAGACCTCATGAGTCTGCTGCTCATCCTTTCCATCCAAAGTCATGATCAAGTTCTCAGCCTCATAGTATCTAGCCCTCCACTGATGCTTCTCTTGACTCTCCATAGCTAGATGCTCCTGATACATCTCCTGGGTAGGTGGGAGTAGAGGCAAAGGCATGGTAGGAATAGATGCAGACACATATCTCATAGAGGGGTAAGGCATACCAATCTCCTCAGCTTGGTTTATCACCCACTGTGTATAGGCCTCATGAGCAACACCGGATCTTGCACCCATATGCTTCACCTCTTTCTTCCGAAGTTTAGACCAAGCATCCATGAAATCCTCTCTTATTCCCGTGGGAGCATTGGAGTAGTGAAAGAAGTAAGGAGCTGTAGCGAGATTGATGGGTTTATCTTTCATCGGAAAACCAAATTGTCGCAAGGCGAGCTTCGGGTTATAGTTGATTCCACCCCGGGTACCAAGAAGAGGTACATTAAGAAACTTCCCACCACCAAAGATAATTTCCTTAACCCTAGAAGCGGGAGTGAGCCAAACCACTTCATTAGGAGTGAGAGCCATAATCCTCTGTGAAATAGACCAATTCTCCGGATTGTCATGGAAACACTCCGGAAGGTGCGAAATAAACCGCCTATAGAGGAGAGGTACACAACAAAGAATATATCCACGACCCTTGCCGGAACGATCGTGAATGGCATGGTATGTGTCAGCTAGCAGAGTAGGAACCGGATTCTTAGAGTGGAAGATCATAATAGCATTCATGTCCACGAAGTCATCAAGATTCGGAAAGAGAATAAGCCCATAGATGAGAAGTGCAAGAATAGCCTCAAGAGTGTCCTGACAAGTGGTATTGAGGTTGGCTTTCTCAAGTAGATACTCTGAAGTGAACCCTCGGATGCGTGCCTTAGTGACAAGATTCTTGGAGACGTCAGTGGTCTTGAGATAGAGATCTTTAGCAATAACCAATGGAGTAGGAGGATTTTCAGGTCCTGAGAAAGGTATCCCCTTAGCAATAGATAAACCCATCAAGTGAGAATAAGCCTCTAGAGTAGGCACCAACTGAAAGTCGGGGAAAGTAAAGCACTGATACTCCTGATCATAGAATTGCACTAGAGTGTGCACAAGCTTCTCATCCACATTAGTCTGGAGAATAGTAAGTAAAGCCCCGTAACGACGTCGGAAACCAGTCGGATCCTCAACCTTGAGTGCCAAATCTCACAAACTAGCCAAATCCACTTCCTTGAACTTGTAGGACTTAGTCTTCTTCATTCCTACAATGTTTACAAATTCAACTTGTCTAAGCCCTTCGATAACAATGCATGGAAAAAGTTTATGCATGTATGCATGTATGCATGATTATGTTCAAGTTCGGAGAAAACATGGTGGGTTGAAGTTCAAAGTGGAGGAGTCATGGGTGGACACGGTGTCCGGTGAATCTAGGGCTTTAGGATAATAGTAACCAGGTTCTAAAAAGGTTCCCAAGTTGCAACCTCTCCGACGTATATCACGGTGTCACGAGACAAACACTCGCTCCATGATTATCCGTGGAAGATCTAACTTGAGTGTAGTATCGCGTGACGACTAAAACTCAAGACAACACTCGGTTTAGCCTCCGCACTACGTCCTAGAAAATGGCCATGGATGGGTTTGGTTATCTACGGTTCATAGCGTCATAGAACAATTAGAAGTAACGTGCCTAAACACGACAACACGCGCCGACAACATCACCCCCAAAATGCCTCAGCTATGTGGGATTGATCGCATAATCCAAAATACGAGGCAACCCCCGGAATGAATTGTCGATTATATCCCTCCTAAATCCTAAGTTCACTCAGCCCGGGTGCAGGACTTTTGATATTCTCACCCCACACGTTTGCAAGAAATTAAACATTTATTCACATAGGAAAGCAATTAAAAGAAACAAGCAAAAGAGCGCAAGCGTGGAAATAAAGACTAGGCGTAACTCTCGAATGTCCCCAGTGAAGTCGCCAGCTGTTTTATCTTGGTTTTCGGGTGTCAAACATTGATTACGTCTGAACCTTCTAAACCGGTGATATCTTATTTTTTCTTGGGAAGGGAAAAAGTAAGCAAAACCCTTGAGAATCGAGGTCCGGGAGTTGTTTTCGCTACGGGAAGGTGTTAGGCACCCATAACGACTATAGTAACCTATAGGAACCGTCTTTAACTTCTACGCGCGCACTTTATTTTTAAATGCTATTTGAAAGTGTATATTAAGCCTAAAAGTATTCTAAGTGAAGAATTGGAGGGAGAAGAATGTGTTTGAATTTTTGTTTTATTTGAATTGAAGGAATTTTGTTCCTTGCCTACGTACCCGTTTAAGGGATCAAATCCACCGTAGTTCTCTTCCAAAAAATGTTTTTGTTTTTGTTGGTTGATTTTAAGTTTGAAAATTGAATTTTTAAGAATGAGGGAGAGAGGCCTCAAGGGCATGAGATTAGAAAAGAGTGAGGTGGAATTAGTCAATTGCAAAAAGGTCTAAGTATGATTAAAATTCTTTAAGATTTTTGTTTAAGAAAAGAAAAGGAAAATTCAATGGGATTTTGATCCCAAGGTTTATTAAGAAAAATATTTGAGTGAAGTTGTTCATATTTTTTTTGGGAAATTGATTTTTTTCTAAGTGTAAATCCTAAACATCCATCTAAACATACAATCCTAAACATACATCTAAACATGCATATTCTAGCCATATACCTAAAGTGATGTGTGTGCATGTGTCGGTGCTTGTGTCGGTGTACATTATTAGAGTCCATTGTCCTTTACATCATTGGCCTAGATACATTCTATGGTCTTGCAAGAAATTTAAAGGCATGAAGTAAAATATTACAAAGTTCCTAAGTTTTACATTCTAATTTTGCATGAAATTAAATTGTAAGGAAATAAAAACTAAGGAGATAAGATGGTGGATGAAATGCTTATGAATGAATGAAACATGAAACAAAATGGTTAGTGGCACAAGGAATAATAAGGATTGAAATAGATGCAAGTAAAATAGCAGGAAAGTAATGAAACTTGACAAAAAGTAACAAAATCTTAGCACACAAAAGTGGTAAAATGTGCCTAAACTTTGTCATAAAATTCACACAAACATAAGGCCTATAATTTTCATGCCATGACAATCTTCAAAGAGTTTTATTTCAGCTATGACATGAAAATTATAAGACAATATTAAACCAAGAATTATGACACATTTTAAGCACATTTCACACTTTATTTCCACAAACAATTATTTACATGGCTTGTAAAACAAGTAACTATCCACAACACATTAACATTCAGTAGGAACACATCAAATACAGATATAAACTCATCACAAATTCACATATCGCAAATCAATAGCATGTGCCAAGAATTAGGATCAAGATCATGCAAAAATCTCGCAAAAAATTAGCAAAAAGTAACACAAAATCACAAGAAAATTCCGCATATATTTTTATCAATTTTTTTAACATGCCAAAATATCATAAGAAACAAGTTTAAAGTATCAAAAATAATTGCAAGAGAGTTCACAAATTTTTGGAAGTTTTTAACAAGATTTTTCAAGAAATAGAAAAGAATTGAATTAACAAAAGAACAAATTATTTCCTCATTTTTTTGACCAACACTTAACGTATAAATACATCAAGATTCATCAAAAAATATCAAGAAAATAATTTGCACATTTTTAGAGATTTTTTGGAAAGTTTTGAATGAGACAGGGGTGTAAAAAGCACTAGGCAGTGTGGAACTAGCAAAAAACATGGAGGAAAACGAATTTCCAGCTAATCAGGCCCAAGCCCAAAGCACAAGGGACAACCTGGGCTGTTAGGGGACACATGGATCGTTAGATCGATCCAATTGGATCGGATCCAAGATCTAATGGTCCAAACATGCGAAGGAGCATGGTAAGGACATAGGCATGGGCGGATGGGATGAAATGGCATGGATGCTTTAAAACTGAGAACACGTGAACCAAAAACAAAGCTCCTTCCTCTTCTTCTTTCCTGCGATACTTCTTCTTCTTCTTACAGTTCCGGTGAGCTTGTTCCTCCGGCGTGGTGGCCGGAAACGTCACCACTACGCCGGAGTTCAAGATCTCTACAGTTTTCAAAGCCTTTCACGTTTTAGAAATCAATTTCCACGAAAATCACCGATCCGGATCCGATTCGAAGAAGAAAGAACTAGGAAAGATGATTCTAATGTTCGAAAGTATGAAAGAAGTACAGATAACGATGGACACGAAATTACCTCTCTTTCGACGGTGCCGCTCAATTTCCGCTTCGTCTTTCTCCTTGCTATTTTTCTCCGATCTGGTCCGAATTGTTGCTGTTCTTCACGGTTTTCTTCTATTGTCTCGCGAATCTGCTACTGCTTCAATTCGATTTCCATTCCTCCTTCTTTTTCATTTTGGTTCAGACTTGTTTTATGTTGGTGGTGATGAATTTGTGTTTCGGTGGATTCGCGAATGGTATAGGAATCGTTGTTGTTGATTGATTCTGAACCTTTTGTGGTTTGAGGGTTTATCGAAGGTTGTTGATGGATTTTGAGCAATAATACATTGCTGTTATGAACAAGAAGAAAGAAAAGGGAGAAAAAAAATGAAGAAAAGATGATGATTGTGGTGATTTTGTGGTGGTTATGGATGATGGAGATGGTGGTTAAAGGTTGTGGAGTGGTGGTTGAAGGTTGTGGAGTGGTGGTTGAAGGTTGTTAGGGAGGAAGAAAATGGTGGAGGAATGTTTGTTAGGGTGGTGGAAGTGGTGGAGAAAGTTAGTTACGTGGAGGAGAAAGAGGGAAAAGGAGAAAAAATGATTTTGTGACTTTTTTATGAATTTTTGTGGAAAATGATTGAATAATTGGTAAAAAAAATGATTAGTTGAATGAACCTTGACCAACTTTGACATATTTATAGGTGATGTGGGAATGCTTGGACCAATGATGTGATGCCATGTGGCACTTGACTTGTAACAAACTTTGACTTTGACCTTTAACAAACTTAAAAAGGGATTAAAATGCAAATAACAAAAGTACAAGGACCAAAATGAAAATTAAAACTAAAATTGAATTGAAAAAGTAAATTGAAAATTAACGTAAAACGAGACGATTAAAAACAACAAAGCAGATAAGAGATTTTACGTGAAATGACCAAAATGCCCCTGGGGGCTAAAACGACTAAAAATGACTCAGATGCAAATTTAAAATGGATTTTTAACAGGGAATTAAAGCAAAAGCTTATACAAGCAAGTTAAAAGACTCAGAGACAATTTTTAGAATTTAAACAGGGCTTTAACACATGAAAAGACTAAAATGCCCCTAGGGGCAAAACTGACTCAAAATGACTTCAAATGCAATTTTTGAACTGGATTTTGACACAGAATTGAAATAAGGACAATTGAAAAGACTCAAACAAATTTTTAAAGATTGAAAGGAATTTTATCATAGGAAATGACTAAAATGCCCCTAGGGGCTAAACTGGCTAAAAAATGACTCAACTGATATTTTTGAAACGAATTTTGACATGAGATTGAAACAAGGACCTATACAAACCAATTTAAAAGACTTAAACAATTTTCAAGGATTAAAATGAGTTGAATGCAGGAAATGACTAAAATACCCTTCTATGTGAATTTTGCAAATAACATTGAAATAAAATGCAGAGAAGCATGCAATTGATCAGAGACAAATCAAATGACTTGAAATGCAAGATAAGAAGAAATGAGTTAGTATTTTTAGGTCCAAAATTAGGGTATAACAACATATTCTTTCAACACAAACACACTAGATATGTTTTAACCTATCACAGATTTAAATTTTACATTCCACCAAACTATTAACAAACTCTCCATAAATCGCTCCCAGCTCACAACAATTTGACTGAATCATATTTACAAACTAGGCAATTCGCATTACTTATTTGGGAATAAGAAAATAAATAAAAACAATAAAATTAAAGATAAAGGGGGTTTTGCAATTTTAATATGTTTGTAGGAGAGCAAGAGTTTAGGAATTAATTGGTTTTTTACTACAGAATGTTAGAGGTGGATAGAATTCTTCCATTCCCCTCTATTCGTTTGTTGGAATTAATTAACAGTTAAAAATTATTCGGGTTTTAGCGTCTTCTATCTAATTGGCGAGTTTGTGGAGTACTACCTACCAGTTGTCAAGTTAAACCTTCTGATCACACATGTACGTACTTGTGGGGTCTTACTCTCTAAGAGGTTTGGGTTCATCTCCCTCCAGCTGTCAGTGGCAACATTCCACCGGAGTTTTTACGTGTTTCAGTCTTTAGGGTTGTTTGTCCTGTAGGGAGATGCACTTACACGTGTAGAGGTACGTGTAGGTTCTTAACTTCTCAGAGGTATTTGAATAAACAACGGAAATTAGGGTTCCTAAATTCTCAGTGTCCAAAATGTACCCTCGTATATTGAGTCTTAGAAGGACATCAACACACTCTCCCTCTCATTAATTCTCCAAACGAGCAGCCCTATCTCGTCTACCATACCAAGGAAAAAAGAAGAATTAAGTTACTAGGCTGATTTAGGTAATGAAGTCGTTTCCCTAATTACTGTTAATCGCTATCTTAGTTACTTCCTGATTCGGGAAGGTTTGCACCTAGATTAGGTATGTCACCTTCCTAAGTACCATTATTTCAGGGTGGTTCGCTTCAGAGGAGACAAATCTTACGCACGATAGTAAAATTAAATAGGTTCAAAAAAATAACTAAATTAAGACTTTAAATTAAAATATCCAACAAACAAAATAGAGGTTCATCTTAGAACCCTAGACTAAAAAGATTTAGTTAATCATGGTAACTAAAGACAAATTACAAAAGAAATAAAACATACCCTAGAGACTTAGAGTGAAGAGAAAGATTCCTCATTTGAAGTACCTAGTGCTTTCCTTCCTCTTGAACCACTTCGTTTTTAATGAATAATTATGAACGAGAGGAGTGCTATTTATTGGGAAAGTTTTCGCTTGAAGTTTGGCTTAAATAAAAACCGAGCTTTTTTCACTTCAAAGTTGCAAAAAGTATTTTTGCCCGCTCATCCCACACTTAGGGCGCATGGCTGGGCGCCCAAGTGTATTTTTGTCACACTTGGGGCGCCTGGCTCAGACTTGGGGTGCATGCTCCACGCTTGGGGCACATGGGTAATGCTTGAGGCGCCTTAGTGTGTTTTTTGGGGTGTTTTCTTCCCTTTTTTGTGGAGTTTACATTCATTCGAAGAGTGCTATAAATTCTTGCATCATGAGGTAGCCAGGGTGTATCAGTGGTTTTTTCATCCTTAACACCGATGAAATAATGAACGGCCGTCAATTCAAAATTGATGCTCAAGCAAATTTGATTTCAGAAAAATGTCATTTAGTCACCGATTTAGAGATAAAAAATCATGGTCACCGTATGAATTTTTATCCAACTTCCAGCTGAATGCAAGTTAGCATGAATAAATAATACTAGTTATGTGACTAAACAAAATAGAGATTGTCAAGTTTATATGATACATATATTGTGCACATAGCAACAAGCATATTCTTTCAACACAAACACACTAGATATGTTTTAACTTATCACAGATAAAAAAAAAATTACATTCCACCAAACTATTAACTCTCCATAAATCTCTTCCTGCTTGCAACGACTTGACTGAAGCATATTTACAAACTAGGCAATTCACATTACTTATTTAAAAATAAAAAAATAAATAAAAACAATATAATAAAAGATAAAAGGGGGTTTTACAATTTAATTTGTTTGTAGCAGAGCAAGAGTTTAGGAATTAATTGGTTTTTTACTGCAGAATGTTAGAGGCAGTTAGAATTCTTCGAATCCCCTCTATTCGTTTGTTGGAATTAATTAACAGTTAAACATTAATTATTCGGTTTTTAGGGTCTTCTATCTAATTGATGAGTTTGTGGGGTACTACCTACCAGTTGGCAAGTTGAACCTTCTGATCACACATGTACGTACTTAAGGGGTCTTACTCTCTAAGAGGTTTAGGTTCATCTCCCTCAAGCTATCAGTTGCAGCCTTCCACCGGAGTTTCTACATGTTTCAGTGTTTAGGGTTCTCCATCCTGTAGGGAGATGCACTTACACGCGTAAAGGTACATGTAGGTGTTCTTACTTTCTCAGAGGTATTTGAATAAACAACGAAAATTAGGGTTCCTAAATTCTCAGTGTCCAAAAGGTACCCTCGTATATTGAGTCTTAGAAGAACATCAACCCACTCTCCCTTTCATTGATTCTACAAACGGGCAACCCTATCTCGTCTACCATACCAAGGGAAAAAGAAGAATGAAGGGTCAAATACCATTTTGGTCCTTTTAGTTTGATATAATTCCCAAGTTAGTTCTTTATGTTTCGAAAGTTTCAATTAGGTCCTTTTAGTTTGAAAAAATTCCCAAGTTAGTCCTTTTAATTTCAAAAGTTTCAAATAGGTCCTTTTAGTTGATAAACAATTTCACCGTTACCCTTGCTGTTTGTATGCGTTTCACTGATGGTGATGTATCCGTTTCACTGATGGTGATGTAACCGTTAAGTTGTTGACTTAGATCAAAATGATGCCTTTTAAAAGCTCTAGGGTGTCAAAACGTTATGTTTAATGGTCACAAATGATCATTTATAGTACTAGAAAGGGAACTATTTACAACAACGAATGTCTTTCTAGCACTATTAAATGACATTTATATAGTGTTAAAATGGTATTTGTGACCATTAAACGTAGCGTTTTGACACTCTGGAGCTTTTAAAAGGAAACATTTTGATTCAAGTCAACAACTTAACGGCTACATCAGCATCAATTAATTATTAATTAACAGCAGAGGTAACGATGAAATAGTTTATCAACTAAAAGGACATATTTGAAACTTTTGAACCTTAAAGGACTAACTTGGGAATTCTGTCAAACTAAAAGGATATATTTGAAACTTAAAGGACTAACTTGGGAATTCTGTCAAACTAAAAGGACCAAACGTGGTATTTGGCCAGCATGAATTTACTAGTGATTTAAGTACTGAAGTCATTGTGTTTCCCTAATTACTGTTAATCGATATCTTAGTTACTTCCTGATTTAGGAAGGTTTGTGTGACACCCTAAATCCCAAGAATAATTATTGCTATTGTTTAATTAAAAATAGAGTTTGATTCGCAGCGGAAAGTGTTAAATAAAAACTTCTCTAATGATATAGGAATTCTTCCACAAAATTTTGGATATCACATTGACTCATAACAAACATAATTCATATTTCACTTCATTAAAAATTATAGTAATAATAACATCGAATCTTTTTCTTTTGAAAATGTTTCATTTTACATCATAGACAATGGTTTTCTTGCACAAAATTAAATAAGTAAGCATATCCCTTTTCCCGTGTCACTATCAGAGCAATGCTTTTCCCCAAAATAACCGACGACACAAGACAAGTCCTCACGAAAGGCATGCACTTGACTCCAAGACTCATAACCTATATAACTACGGTTTCGCAACCGCAGGGCCAAGCCAGCAAACACAAACAACGAAGGGGTGAGTTCCGAGAACATGTAATAGTATAAAAAAAATGAGAAGAACACGTAAGCAATTAAGTCAAAGTCGTTTCACATCACAAACATAATATTCAGAACCTTGAAGAATATATTATATCATCTCAATCTATATTAGCAGGAAATATCATTACAACTTAAGAACCAAAAAAAACTTCGCAAACACAATGTCACAATTCAATTCCAACTGGTCACAACACATGTAATCTCCAATAATCATCTTCATAAGAACATCAACAAATAATCACCTTCATCGTCTCACACAATTACATTAATAGACATCACAAGGTAATTCGTTAAAACATCACAACTTAACAACTTGACTCGACAACACGACTCAACTTGACAATGCACTCTTAACAACTTAACAACTTAAATCATCGTGAAACTTCTTGATATGCAAATGCATGTGGTACCATTCAACAACATGTATGAGCGTAATTAGGCTCTTCAACAAGTGAGCATAAAGCTGCCGGGCTTAAAGCCCCCAACGTATTTGAGCACAAGGCTGCCGGGCCTAAAGCCCCCAACTTTAATGAGCACAAGGCTGCCGGGCCTAAAGCCCCCAACTTTAATGAGTATGCAATGGACTCAACTCCTACAACTTAGACATCTTGAACTTCTTAAACAACTTATATGATTCCAATAATTTGGACAACTTCTTACGACTTCACAACTTAGACCGACACTTACAACTTTATGACATTAATGGTCAACAGCATCAAACGATAAACATCAACATCTTTAAATAGCATCATTATCAAATACACATCATTAAATAGCACTTCAGTTATACATCATCAATTAACACATCAATTTCACATCATCAAATAATTCACAAATTACACTTAGTCAAATAATACATCAACTATACTTCTTAAATATCACATCTTTACATACCATATCTTTAAATCATATACATCTTCAAATATCACATAGTCAAATAATATATTTCATTTACACATCTTAAAATAATACATTTAGCACTATGGTATCCAAGACACATCTTCAAATATCACATAGTCAAATAATATATTTCAAACACATTCAAAGATAGTAAGGATAATTTCAATTATTATCTCTATAAAATCACTTAAAAAAATAAACTATTATTTATACTAGGCATACGGCACCACTACAATTCCAACTTCTAATACATAACATCACTTCTATATCAATCATTAAATAAGTCATCAATCTAAATAGTTGCAGCAAATCAAGCATAAGCACTCACAAATTTATCCATGACTTCAAATACCACATATTCACATAATTTAAATCAAGCAACACCTTAATAATGTTTCTAATTCTTCTTTTAACCTCCCACATCTAAATTTGCACATTAATTAATTATTCTCTCAAAGGGCTACAACCGTCGCGGTGAGCCCCGAATGAACTTTAGGAAATACGGCTTTCCCGTTCATCCCAATTAATTTACACTCATGATCTCGAACTCTTCTCTCTCACCCCATACCTGATTGATGATTTCATATGACGCAATTAAGATAATTAGAATTCCAGCAACGATGGAAGATCAGCAACGTACAACGAACAACTTAATCGGTTCACCGACAGGATCTCCGAATCAACAAAACATGACGACGTAGTATAATACCAAAAAGTTTGACATAAGTGTTGACTAGAAAAAAAATCTGATCGATGCAAAGCAAAGTTGTCGATAGTTAGATCGTATATATAGCCTTCCATGTCTAAGATCACTACCATGGCATCAGCAAAATATAGTTGGACGTGGCTGTTGGAATTTGACGGGAAGAGAGATTATATCTCTTGGCTGATCGGCCTCTTAAATATAAAAGGAAGAAAATAGGTTTCCTACGGGAGATATGTGAAGATAGGAGGAATAGCATGGAAACGGAACAGAAGACTTCTACAGGTAAAAGAATTTCCTTGCGGCGGTAGGTTTGTGAATTCCATGCTTTTCTTTTGGAACTCGTAAACCCCTTTTTTTTTGTGTGATTTTACTAGTATGTATATGTATATGGAGGCTCATAGGGTTTAAGCAGCGGCCGACATCAGTAACTTCTACAATTACATACATATATTAGTGGGTTAATGGATCATATACCTATGCATCTTAATTAATAAATAAAATACATATATAGACCTATTGCCTCTAAACTGCCACCGTATCAACACTCTTTTAACATTTTTTTTTTATTCTAATTAGTTTCTCTTTCAAGAAATAAAACAAACATAATATCAACAAATAATTTAAATAAATTGTGAAGACAAGCATATTACGTAACAGGTAGAAAATTGTCACCACCACAATAAACACATACATAATAATAATTTAACACAATATCAATAGGAGGAAATTTGGGGTGTTACAATTCTACCCTCCTTAAAAGAATTTCGTCCTCGAAATTCATAGCACAATAAAAAATAGATTTAATTCTCACTTAAATACCTTATCAAGGGTTCACAAGACTCAAATCCTAATTTAATTTCATGTACACAAATATTTCTTACTAAGATTGATTCTTTAAATGTGGAGTTTCTAAAATACCAAACATAAACCATATCTCTTTTTTTTTTTTTTTCTGTTACTAAATTCATATCACAAGAAAAATAAATAAATTATGAGAACTTAAACTATCTGTGTTATTCTAACTAACTAATTTAAACATACAAGATATACACACACTTCATTCAAGATAGACAATTCATTGTCACTAATTCATTCAACCTCCATAGTTCCCACTCTTATATAAATCACCCAACACTACTAGAACTAAAAGGATCCTAAAAAGAAAAGGGAAGATCTACCAATTAAGGGTAGTCCCATGACTGCTAAATAAACCAAGGCATCCATGCTCGAAAGGATAAGGAAAGTTATGGAATCATATCTTCATTAACTTAACAAATTATTCTCATTTTTTTTTAAAAGAAAGGAAAAAAAAAGACTTAAACTAACTATTTGTCTAACAAACAAGGCATATACACAACCTATTTTACACCGAGAATACTTTATTACTAACTAGTAAAACATATAGAGATTCTACTCTCATACAAGTAAGTCAAGCAACATGTCATAAAATCTACAAAGAAAAATATTGTTTTTTTTTTGTGTTCCAACATGATCATAAAAGTTATACTTACCAAACCAATTTTTTTTGTACAACAAGCAAAATAAATTTCATATAACAAAGAGAAGAGTACCATGTCTAGAAATACTTTTAAAATCAAAGTTCTGTTTGGTATGAAACCAAATATTAAAACATGATGTTACAAAACACATAACACAAAGGCTAGGAAAAATGAAAAGTCTATATACATTTATGTGTTTTTTTTTAAATATAACTAGCTTACTTCAATTTGACTCCAAGTTTGCATCTAACTTGTTTCAAACATAATTTAATCATGTCAGCTCATAAACTCTTAATTAAACATTAAAATGGAGAAAATTCAGTCAAAGCACATTCAAATAAGCAACAATAATTATCACCTCGCTTCACAAACATTGCAAGGTACAGGCTTCAAACAATACAAAGAAAAGAACATTAAAGTTCACTTAGTGAATTAATCACGGATGAAAATACTAAAACATATAGCAACTCATCACCTTTTGGCTTAACTTATAATCCGGATTCTTGATGATCTTAGACAACTTGGTAGAACAAGATAACATCTTAAAGATTGCACACAAATAGTAAAACAACCAACAGGGCACACACCAGACACATGACAGACACATAACACACAGTCGGATTGGACCGACCTGCTCTGATACCACTATGTGACACCCTAAATCCCAAGAATAATTATTGCTATTGTTTAATTTAAAATAGAGTTTGATTCGCAGCGGAAAGTGTCAAATAAAAACTTCTCTAATGATATAGGAATTCTTCCACAAAATTTTGGATATCACATTGACTCATAACAAACATAATTCATATTTCACTTCATTAAAAATTATAGTAATAATAACATCGAATCTTTTTCTTTTGAAAATGTTTCATTTTACATCATAGACAATGGTTTTCTTGCACAAAATTAAATAAGTAAGCATATCCCTTTTCCCGTGTCACTATCAGAGCAATGCTTTTCCCCAAAATAACCGACGACACAAGACAAGTCCTCACGAAAGGCATGCACTTGACTCCAAGACTCATAACCTATATAACTACGGTTTCGCAACCGCAGGGCCAAGCCAGCAAACACAAACAACGAAGGGGTGAGTTCCGAGAACATGTAATAGTATAAAAAAAATGAGAAGAACACGTAAGCAATTAAGTCAAAGTCGTTTCACATCACAAACATAATATTCAGAACCTTGAAGAATATACTATATCATCTCAATCTATATTAGCAGGAAATATCATTACAACTTAAGAACCAAAAAAAACTTCGCAAACACAATGTCACAATTCAATTCCAACTGGTCACAACACATGTAATCTCCAATAATCATCTTCATAAGAACATCAACAAATAATCACCTTCATCGTCTCACACAATTACATTAATAGACATCACAAGGTAATTCGTTAAAACATCACAACTTAACAACTTGACTCGACAACACGACTCAACTTGACAATGCACTCTTAACAACTTAACAACTTAAATCATCGTGAAACTTCTTGATATGCAAATGCATGTGGTACCATTCAACAACATGTATGAGCGTAATTAGGCTCTTCAACAAGTGAGCATAAAGCTGCCGGGCTTAAAGCCCCCAACGTATTTGAGCACAAGGCTGCCGGGCCTAAAGCCCCCAACTTTAATGAGTATGCAATGGACTCAACTCCTACAACTTAGACATCTTGAACTTCTTAAACAACTTATATGATTCCAATAATTTGGACAACTTCTTACGACTTCACAACTTAGACCGACACTTACAACTTTATGACATTAATGGTCAACAGCATCAAACGATAAACATCAACATCTTTAAATAGCATCATTATCAAATACACATCATTAAATAGCACTTCAGTTATACATCATCAATTAACACATCAATTTCACATCATCAAATAATTCACAAATTACACTTAGTCAAATAATACATCAACTATACTTCTTAAATATCACATCTTTACATACCATATCTTTAAATCATATACATCTTCAAATATCACATAGTCAAATAATATATTTCATTTACACATCTTAAAATAATACATTTAGCACTATGGTATCCAAGACACATCTTCAAATATCACATAGTCAAATAATATATTTCAAACACATTCAAAGATAGTAAGGATAATTTCAATTATTATCTCTATAAAATCACTTAAAAAAATAAACTATTATTTATACTAGGCATACGGCACCACTACAATTCCAACTTCTAATACATAACATCACTTCTATATCAATCATTAAATAAGTCATCAATCTAAATAGTTGCAGCAAATCAAGCATAAGCACTCACAAATTTATCCATGACTTCAAATACCACATATTCACATAATTTAAATCAAGCAACACCTTAATAATGTTTCTAATTCTTCTTTTAACCTCCCACATCTAAATTTGCACATTAATTAATTATTCTCTCAAAGGGCTACAACCGTCGCGGTGAGCCCCGAATGAACTTTAGGAAATACGGCTTTCCCGTTCATCCCAATTAATTTACACTCATGATCTCGAACTCTTCTCTCTCACCCCATACCTGATTGATGATTTCATATGACGCAATTAAGATAATTAGAATTCCAGCAACGATGGAAGATCAGCAACGTACAACGAACAACTTAATCGGTTCACCGACAGGATCTCCGAATCAACAAAACATGACGACGTAGTATAATACCAAAAAGTTTGACATAAGTGTTGACTAGAAAAAAAATCTGATCGATGCAAAGCAAAGTTGTCGATAGTTAGATCGTATATATAGCCTTCCATGTCTAAGATCACTACCATGGCATCAGCAAAATATAGTTGGACGTGGCTGTTGGAATTTGACGGGAAGAGAGATTATATCTCTTGGCTGATCGGCCTCTTAAATATAAAAGGAAGAAAATAGGTTTCCTACGGGAGATATGTGAAGATAGGAGGAATAGCATGGAAACGGAACAGAAGACTTCTACAGGTAAAAGAATTTCCTTGCGGCGGTAGGTTTGTGAATTCCATGCTTTTCTTTTGGAACTCGTAAACCCCTTTTTTTTTGTGTGATTTTACTAGTATGTATATGTATATGGAGGCTCATAGGGTTTAAGCAGCGGCCGACATCAGTAACTTCTACAATTACATACATATATTAGTGGGTTAATGGATCATATACCTATGCATCTTAATTAATAAATAAAATACATATATAGACCTATTGCCTCTAAACTGCCACCGTATCAACACTCTTTTAACATTTTTTTTTATTCTAATTAGTTTCTCTTTCAAGAAATAAAACAAACATAATATCAACAAATAATTTAAATAAATTGTGAAGACAAGCATATTACGTAACAGGTAGAAAATTGTCACCACCACAATAAACACATACATAATAATAATTTAACACAATATCAATAGGAGGAAATTTGGGGTGTTACAATTCTACCCTCCTTAAAAGAATTTCGTCCTCGAAATTCATAGCACAATAAAAAATAGATTTAATTCTCACTTAAATACCTTATCAAGGGTTCACAAGACTCAAATCCTAATTTAATTTCATGTACACAAATATTTCTTACTAAGATTGATTCTTTAAATGTGGAGTTTCTAAAATACCAAACATAAACCATATCTCTTTTTTTTTTTTTTCTGTTACTAAATTCATATCACAAGAAAAATAAATAAATTATGAGAACTTAAACTATCTGTGTTATTCTAACTAACTAATTTAAACATACAAGATATACACACACTTCATTCAAGATAGACAATTCATTGTCACTAATTCATTCAACCTCCATAGTTCCCACTCTTATATAAATCACCCAACACTACTAGAACTAAAAGGATCCTAAAAAGAAAAGGGAAGATCTACCAATTAAGGGTAGTCCCATGACTGCTAAATAAACCAAGGCATCCATGCTCGAAAGGATAAGGAAAGTTATGGAATCATATCTTCATTAACTTAACAAATTATTCTCATTTTTTTTAAAAGAAAGGAAAAAAAAAGACTTAAACTAACTATTTGTCTAACAAACAAGGCATATACACAACCTATTTTACACCGAGAATACTTTATTACTAACTAGTAAAACATATAGAGATTCTACTCTCATACAAGTAAGTCAAGCAACATGTCATAAAATCTACAAAGAAAAATATTGTTTTTTTTTTGTGTTCCAACATGATCATAAAAGTTATACTTACCAAACCAATTTTTTTTGTACAACAAGCAAAATAAATTTCATATAACAAAGAGAAGAGTACCATGTCTAGAAATACTTTTAAAATCAAAGTTCTGTTTGGTATGAAACCAAATATTAAAACATGATGTTACAAAACACATAACACAAAGGCTAGGAAAAATGAAAAGTCTATATACATTTATGTGTTTTTTTTTTAAATATAACTAGCTTACTTCAATTTGACTCCAAGTTTGCATCTAACTTGTTTCAAACATAATTTAATCATGTCAGCTCATAAACTCTTAATTAAACATTAAAATGGAGAAAATTCAGTCAAAGCACATTCAAATAAGCAACAATAATTATCACCTCGCTTCACAAACATTGCAAGGTACAGGCTTCAAACAATACAAAGAAAAGAACATTAAAGTTCACTTAGTGAATTAATCACGGATGAAAATACTAAAACATATAGCAACTCATCACCTTTTGGCTTAACTTATAATCCGGATTCTTGATGATCTTAGACAACTTGGTAGAACAAGATAACATCTTAAAGATTGCACACAAATAGTAAAACAACCAACAGGGCACACACCAGACACATGACAGACACATAACACACAGTCGGATTGGACCGACCTGCTCTGATACCACTATGTGACACCCTAAATCCCAAGAATAATTATTGCTATTGTTTAATTTAAAATAGAGTTTGATTCGCAGCGGAAAGTGTCAAATAAAAACTTCTCTAATGATATAGGAATTCTTCCACAAAATTTTGGATATCACATTGACTCATAACAAACATAATTCATATTTCACTTCATTAAAAATTATAGTAATAATAACATCGAATCTTTTTCTTTTGAAAATGTTTCATTTTACATCATAGACAATGGTTTTCTTGCACAAAATTAAATAAGTAAGCATATCCCTTTTCCCGTGTCACTATCAGAGCAATGCTTTTCCCCAAAATAACCGACGACACAAGACAAGTCCTCACGAAAGGCATGCACTTGACTCCAAGACTCATAACCTATATAACTACGGTTTCGCAACCGCAGGGCCAAGCCAGCAAACACAAACAACGAAGGGGTGAGTTCCGAGAACATGTAATAGTATAAAAAAAATGAGAAGAACACGTAAGCAATTAAGTCAAAGTCGTTTCACATCACAAACATAATATTCAGAACCTTGAAGAATATACTATATCATCTCAATCTATATTAGCAGGAAATATCATTACAACTTAAGAACCAAAAAAAACTTCGCAAACACAATGTCACAATTCAATTCCAACTGGTCACAACACATGTAATCTCCAATAATCATCTTCATAAGAACATCAACAAATAATCACCTTCATCGTCTCACACAATTACATTAATAGACATCACAAGGTAATTCGTTAAAACATCACAACTTAACAACTTGACTCGACAACACGACTCAACTTGACAATGCACTCTTAACAACTTAACAACTTAAATCATCGTGAAACTTCTTGATATGCAAATGCATGTGGTACCATTCAACAACATGTATGAGCGTAATTAGGCTCTTCAACAAGTGAGCATAAAGTTGCCGGGCTTAAAGCCCCCAACGTATTTGAGCACAAGGCTGCCGGGCCTAAAGCCCCTAACTTTAATGAGCACAAGGCTGCCGGGCCTAAAGCCCCCAACTTTAATGAGCACAAAGCCTGCCGGGCCTAAAGCCCCCAACTTTAATGAGTATGCAATGGACTCAACTCCTACAACTTAGACATCTTGAACTTCTTAAACAACTTATATGATTCCAATAATTTGGACAACTTCTTACGACTTCACAACTTAGACCGAAACTTACAACTTTATGACATTAATGGTCAACAGCATCAAACGATAAACATCAACATCTTTAAATAGCATCATTATCAAATACAAATTTGGACTTTCTACTTGATTTGTCAGGAACATACACTTCACATTTTCTCATGCTTATACGGAGGCGAATGTCTGTGACAATGGTTTGGCTAATATATGACACACATCACCTTTGAACACTTTTGTTTGGTTGCATACTATTCTTAGCCCCCCTTTCATTTTTAGTACTTCTTTTTTTTTGGTCAAGTTTTGTACTTCTTTTTTATTTACAATGAATGCTCAATGATCAAACCTCGATCATTATTTTGCAACAAAAAAAAAATTATTACTATTCTTACTATTAAAATAAATAAAAAAAATATTGAGTTTGTTTTCTCAAAAAATATTTATGTTTTATGAAATATTAAATAACATTGACCACTATGGTTGACTCTTATTAAAAATGTTCATTTAAAAAAAAATTGACTTTTGTACATATTTTAAATAAAACTAATTCAAATATTATAATTTTTCTTTTTCTTTTTCAAGTTTCTTTTATAAATTTATTGATGTTTTGAAAAAAAAAAATTATTAATTTTACAAATAAAATATTTATATCGGATCCATTTATATTGTGATTTTAGTTGATCCATTGGACTCAAAAAGTAGATGAAATATATTGATTTATCCATATTATGAAATTGATGAAACATAATGAGTGGATAAATTGGACAAAGGATGAATTATTGGATAAATTATCACCCTAAAATTTGATAATAATTTTATGGGGTAGTTTTTATTGGATCACGTATAATATAGTTTACACTTGGACTTTGATTAAGGGTTAGATCATCCCTTAACTTTTTATTATTACTATCTCCGTCCCTAATTATAAGGCCCTTTTGAAAAAATAACGCATATTAAGAAAATTGATAAGTGTAATAAATTTGTTAGTAATTAGTATTGTTTTTACAATTTCATCCTTTAAAAGAGAGAGTTAGTTTATGTTTTCAACGTAATATTTAATGTTGATTGAAGAAAAAGATATAAATAAATAGGGGTATGTTGGTAAAGAATTAATTAATGTACTTGGAAATACCAAAAGGGTCTTATAAAAAGGGACAAAAAAATTTCTCAAAAGGGTCCTATAATTAGGGACTTATATATTTCATAAAATAAACTTCATCTTACCATAAAATAAAAACATTTCAATGATTAAACATAAAAATAAGTGAATTGATTGAATTCATATACATTGTCAATGTAAAGATACTTTATAATCAATAAATAATATTAAAATCATACACATGATTCCACCATTGAAGCCCGAGGTGAGTCGGTGTCCCAAAAGAAGTTAACTAGATGTGAATTACTCCCTCCCTTACTCTTTTCTCTACCACCCAAAAGAGATATTCTCTAATTGTGCTCGAACAAAAGTTTACTGCAATGCTCTTTTAATCTTAATCGTACAAAAGGTTACCATCATTTTTATTTTATCTTTATCTCTTTTGATCTAGCTGGTGGATGAGGTTGTGGAAGAAATGAATTCAGAAACCCAGGGGAATTCTCACCAAACAAGTAAAAATTGAGGTTGTGAGGTGGACGTCATGGTGTATTTTGGGGAAAACCATCATGTTTCACCTTCTTGTTCACTTAGATATGAAAAAAATATTGTCATGAGGTATGAGTTTCTCGGGAACATTTTGCTACCAATTACCTCTATCTTTCATATTGCAATAGGTTTTGGAGGTTTCTCATATCAAAATGCACATCCATCCTTAGCTCATTCCCTGGAGTAGCATTGTAGAAATGAAATAGGTTAGCATATATTGATTAATAGAGAAAGGAGAAGAAAACAAAACAAAGATTGTCGGCAACACATGTCTTCCATATTTGTACATAAAGTACTCTCATGTCAAATTATCATTGGTGGTGCAAATAAGATTTTTGAGCAATGCTATATCTCTAGAAAAATATCATCAAGATTAAAGAGCGCTAGCAGCCAATCACAATGCACTATTTGCCACAATTCAAGGAGGCGTGACTGAAAAATAGGAAGTGAAATCATGCAATTAAAACTTGCCAGCTGTGTCTTGAAAAATTCTTGATGCTATTTTTCTAGAGAAATAACATTTTCTAAGATTTTTTGTGTTAAGTCAATTGAATGACTTATGCAATCGTAAATAAGTTAACCAGAAACAACATCCATCAAATGCACATGGTCAACTAAAAAGTTTTTTTTAGTTTTATACAAATCTCCAAATGAAGTAGAAATTTTTAATTTTATATAAGAACAACAACTAAATTGAAACGTAAACTACATTAAAGCATAAGTACATATAATAAGAATTTGCCATATATTGCTCAATACCAATCAAAATAGTATAAAATTTATGCAGAAATCTAATTTACACAAATCATAAGTATCAAAATTAAATTATATGCATATGAAGTTCAAGGGAAGAAACCATTACATGACATTGTGGTAGCACTGTTTGGTATTTCGTCAATTTGATTTGAAGATTGTAAATGCAATGATTGAAAGAGATCTTTGAAAATGGTAGAGGAAAGGCGTATGATGAGTAAAATGATATTGGTATACATGGCCTCAAGCATGCATGAGAAAATGACTACATCATGAAACAAGAAGTTTTTTCTTTGAATTTGAGACACAAGAACTATAAACCCATAAAGGGTATTTATATATGGTTGGTTGAAGGTGAACGTAATTATGACGATGCGAATGTAATTATTGTAATATTTAATAATTTTTATTATCTTAAATATCAAATGTATTTCGTCTAAATTTAGACCAAACACATATGACCAAATACATTTGACATTTAAGGTTATTTTAAAAATATTAAAAAAAATCGATAAATGAATAATATGTTTAACAATTTTGGCCCAAAATAACATTGAAAAATTGGGTTTGAATCGAATCATAAAGTCTTGAATGAATTCAATAGTTCAAAATATAAAATCCGGGTTGTTATAAAGATTTGATAGATTCAGAGAATCTTTGAATCGATTCAAATAAATCAAGGTGAAGATTGAATCGTTTCAAAGAACTTTGAATCGAATCAAAACTTCCAGTAACAATTTTGAATCTATTCAAAATCTTTTGAATCGTTTCATAAAAACACTGAATCAAATCAAAACTTTCCAAGACAAATTTGAATATATTCAAATGCAGTTTTTATAAGCTAAACACCCGAGAACTTCAATGAATCGATTCAACATATACATGAATCAATTCAAAACATTAAAAAAATAGTTTTTGAACAATTTTTCATGACCCAAACACCCAAGAGCTTGAATCCAATATATGAATCGAATCAAATCACTATTGATTTTGAACACATTGAACATCTAAACTTGACTTCAAACATCCTAACCTTTCTAACAACACACTTGTGCGAAGTATGCGATCTAAACTGGGAGGGTTCATTACAAAAACTAATGACAACACTCAAAACAAATAATACTACTTAATCAAAAGTAATCAAAGGCTTAATCAAAACTCAAAAGTAATCAAAGGATAGAAAAACTTTCATTCCCCTCACTTCCTAAAAAAAACTTTTATTCTCCCTCTTTTTGATAATCTCAACTTTAGTAGTTTTTGTATAAGCATAGAGCACAGATCCTTCTGAAACTTAGCATAAGAGAAACAAAAACAAGCCACACAAATCTCCCCCTTTGACACCAACAAAAAGGGAGATACAACAATAGAGGAACTAGGCAATCTCCTTTGTTTGACAACATTTAACAACTTTCATGGAAAACATACTTGGATTATGTAAAAAAAACTAACTACAAGTATGCAATTGCAATTGAATACAAGTAATCATGCATTATAAGCGCTTTGGATTTGAGAAAGCATGCAACATGAGATATACATACACATGAAACACATACACAAAACTACAATTAAGGAATGCAAGATTCATGACTAAAAGGATTCTACACATATATAACTTTGTGATACATAATAACATAACAATGCATCTCAAGGTAAGTAAATGCACTTCTAAGAACTACAACTTATGGTGAAGTGAAACAATCAAACAAGCACATAACAACAGTCAAATTAATGATTCACATGAAGATAAAACATGGGAATGAGTAGAGAAGTAAGACGTATGCATCATTTTTAATGATGAACCAAAACATATTTAGACCAATTATAGAAATTATATACCGAATACCACGAACTTACTTCTTTCTCCCCGACGCTTCTAGGATGATGTTCAAGGAATGGTCTCTCGAGACGATAATAAGGCAATGGTGAAGTTAATTGTTTGTAATCCTCTTGTACGCCTTCAACAAACTTCCACTCATGATATCCTCATATTTCCAAGGAGCTTATTGTGGAGCATCATCCTCGACTTTACCCTTAATCAATGTTCCTATAACACAAGAGAAACAAAATAACCTTTCCCAAAATATTGGGAGTAAGTAAAAACAAAGGACCTACATAATTGATGCGTGAATTTTGAGATGTGTCCACATTCCTTTTATGCAAAATTAGGGAATCATGAATACATCACCAATTAAATCCAAAAGGAAAAGTTCATTTCATGGTTGTAAGGCATACTTGGGTGAATTTGCTTTAGGTGGCTCAATGTAGGGAATTACAATTTTCTCATTTACTAGAGATGCATGTTCGTCTTTTAAACATTCAAAATCATTTTTAAGTTATGAATGCTCGATTTCCAATTTTAGAATAATTTTCTTTTTAGCAAATTAATTTCTCAAAAGCTTTCATAGCATCACCATGCATGTTTACTAGAGCTTGTTGTAATCCCTCATAGTAAGGATTAGATCCGGATTCAGAGTCAAAATGGATTACCTCATGATGCTTGTGTCTCATTAGACATTGGTCGGCTATTTCACTGTTATTCGGATCACTTGGAATGAATGAGTTACCATTGTCCTCCCATGCAATATAGGCTTTCCTTCCTTTTCTATTTCCATTGAAGTTAAAGTTGGACTTTCTACTTTTTTTTTGAGAGAGTTGGACTTTCTACTTGATTTGTCAGGAACATACACTTCACATTTTCTCATGCTTATAGGGAGGGAAATACCTGTGTTGATGGTTTGCTAATATAGGACACACATCACCTTTGAACACTTTTTTTTGGTTGCATACTATCCCTAGTCCCCCTTTTCTTTTTTATTTAAAATGAATGCTGAATGATGCACCTTAGATCATTCTTTTGCTAAAAAAAAAAAATTATTCCTATTATTATTATTAAAATAAATAATAAATATTCAGTTTGTTTTCTCAAAAAATATTTATGTTTCATGAAATATCAAACACCATTGACCCCTATGGTTGACTCTTATTAAAAATATTCTTTTTTTAAGAAAAAGTTATTTTACTTTTAGACATATTTTTAATATTAATTTAAATAAAACTAATTTAAATATTATAATTTATCTTTATCTTTTTCAAGTTTATTTTAGAAATTTATTAATGTTTTGAAAAAATATATTAATTTATATTAATTTTACAAATAAAATATTTATATCGTATCCATTTATATTGTGATTTTAGTTGATCCATTGGACTCAAAAAAGTAGATGAAATATATTGATTTATCCATATTATGAAATTGATGGATCCAAACAATTAATGAGTGGATAAATTGGACAAATGATGAATTATTGGATAAATTATCACCCCGAAATTTGATAATAATTTTTTTTATATGTCTAACCATTTTTTAGGATAGTTTTTCTTGGCTGATGTATAGTAGTTTACACTTAGACTTTGATTAAGGGTAAGATCATCCCTTAACTTTTTATTATATATTTCCTAAAATAAATTTCTTCTTACCATTAGGTGACTCAGAGATCTATATATGTACTAAAAGAAGATGGTAAGACACATTTCAATGAATAAAAATAAAAATAAATGAATTGATTGAATTCATATACATTGTCAATGTAAATATACTTTATAATCAATAAATATTATTAAAATCATACATATGATTCCGCCATTGAAGCCTGAGGTGTGTCGGTGTCCCAAAATAAGTTAACTATGTGAATTCTCCGCATTTACTCTTTTCTTTTGTGGTTCACGTTATAGCACAAGATCACGTTATAGCATGTTTATGTTATTTTTGTTGTTGTTGTTGTGTTCTTACATATTTATATTACTATCAATACGTTTTCTTTCTAAGGAATAAGTTTTGATTTTATTATTATATTAGTAGAGCAATCTCATGAAAATTGTTACTGTAAATTTAAAAATTGTATCCATTTTTTTTAATCATGCAAACCTTTAATTTTTTTAACATCTTCGTTCATCCACTCTTGTATTTTTTAAGTTTTACTAAAATTTGATAGAGTCATTTCAAATCTTACGAATTATCACAATATACTTTCAAATCTTAAAAGTCTATGAGTTAAAATCCGTCCAAATCTTAAAAGTCTGTTATATTCCTACACAATCTTTTAAAATATTCAAGACTTTTATTTTAGATTCGAACCCCTGTACTGTAACTGAAAAAGGCAGACTTATATATTGATATTTTTATGGGTCTGCACTTTAGCGAAATCGACACGGATTATTCGCAATCCGTTCCTTATTGCTAACGGTTAAAATACTCTTTTAAAATCTCAATCCAATACACCCCCTAAGTGAATTGATTGAATTCATATACATTGTCAATGTAAATATACTTTATAATCAATAAATACTATTAAAATCATACATATGATTCCACCATTGAAGCCTGAGGTGTGTCAGTGTCCCAAAATAAGAGATATTCTCCTGCATTTACTCGTATGTGAAATACTCCTGCATTTACTCTTTTCTCTACCACCAAAAAGAGATATTCTCTAATTGTGCTTGCATATAAAAGCTTACTTCAATGCCCTTTAAATCTTATTCGTACAAAAGGTTACCATCATGTTCTTTTTTTTTTACCTTGAGGAGGAGGACACTCCCAAGTTCCAAGCCAATACCACTAGGCCAAGCCAATTATATCTAGGGAACATTTTACTACCAATTATATCTATCTTTTATTATTTACTTGGCAAAAAAAATGTCATCGGTTGTAGATTTGATTTTTCATTAATAACCTTTAGTAAACCTAATTTTTATCCCACTACCAACGTTAACCATCACTTTTACAAAAAATAAAAAATAAAAAATAATATCCTAATACAAATTCCCTTCGAATGCATATATATGAAGAATTTGTGCCAACTTAAATTAGCTTGCACATCCAACCTCCAGTCATTCTTTGGTTCAAATCAGCAACATATCCACACTCATATCAGAATGCACATCCATCCTTAGCTCATTGTCTGAAGCATCAATGGAATAGGTTAGCATATTGATTAATAGCGAAAAAAGAAGAAGAGAACAAAGCAAAGATTGTAGGCAGCACATGTAAATTATCATTGGTGGTGCAAATAAGATTTTTTTGTGTTAAGTCAATTGATTGACTTATGCAATCGTAAATAAATTGATCAAAAACAACATTCATCAAATGCACATGGTCCATTAAAATGGTTTTTATTTTTATTTTTATACAAATCTCCACATGGAGTAAAAATTGTTCATTTTATATAAGAATAACAACTAAATTGAAACATAAACTACATTAAACCACACACACATATAATAAGAATTTTCCATATACTGGTCAATATCAATCAAAATAGTATGAAATTTATGCACAAATATAATTTTGAAAAATCATAAATATCAAAATTAAATTATATGCATATGAAGTTCAAGGGAAGAAATCATTACATGACATTCTGGTAGCACTGTTTGGTATTTCGTCGATTTGATTTGAAGATTTGTAAATGCAATAATTGAAGGTGAACTTTGAAAATGGTAAAGGTGTGGGATGAGGAAAATGATATTGGTACATGGTCTCAAGCATGCTTGAGAAAGTGACTACAACATGAAACACATGAATTTTTTTGAGACACAAGAGCTATAACCCTATAAAGGGTATTTATATATGGTTGATTGAATGTGAACGTATTTATGACAATGTGAACGTAATTATTTTAATATTTAATAATTTTGATTATTTTGATTATCTTAAAAGTCAAATGTATTTAGTCTAAAATTCAAACTAAATACATTTGACTTTTTAGACTGTATTTGCTTATAATTTGTTATAAAAAAGAGAGTATAATTTTTCTAAAATAAGTAACATTTAAGGTTATTTTACAAATATTAAAAAAAAAAATCGATCAATGTCGATGCTCTATAAGGTTATTTATCCTACCCTGATCAGTGTTGATGACCAGCAAATCTCAATTCATATAAATGATGGAGGTAAGATTTTTGGTCATATAGTAGTTTATGCTTCCATTTGTTATATAAGAAGAAGAAACTTGTTTTCAGCTATCTGAAATATTTAAAGTCAATATAGCATGCCTTGGTGTTGCATTGGAGATTTTAATACAATATTAGGATCTCATGAACATCAAGGTTTTCATGTTCCTGGTAGGTTACCTATGGTTTAGTTTCAACAGTGGAGTGCTTCAAGTTGTAGGTTGCCCTATGTATATGTGGACCGTCATGCTATTCCTGAGAAGACTTAATAGCCTCCAAAAGGTCCATGCCCTTGTCATCATCACTTCGCCATGTCCCAAGACTTGTGCTTGGGGGGCTGTGGACCGTCATAATATTCCTAGAATCTTAGGGGACATCCAGAGGGACTCCAAGACCTCCCTAAAGGGTCTTAGACCTCTAAGAATGGCCTGGGCGCCCTCCAGAAAGGCCCCCCAGGCCCTGGCACGCTCAGCTGAAGGCGCCGACCTATTGGCCTTCTAGAAACCGCCTAAAACTCACATAAATACGTAAATACCCCTGTTGCTTGGAGACCAAGCAACCAAAGTCCAAAGCCCACAGCAGGCTATAAATACCATTCTTGGGAGCATTCCCAGGGAATCCAATAGTTAGTCTAAACCCTAGCATACGATTCTTAACCCTAGAATCCCTTACCGCATTTTTTGCAAGTACAGTTGGCGCCGTCTGTGGGAAAAGGTAAAACTAACCTTGACCACGTTTCTGAATCGCAAATCGTGGTTCGGGAACCCTAAAAAACTAGACCTCCGAATCATAAAACTCCCTTGCGATTTGGAAACCCAACCCTTTTCAACCAACCTAAATCGCACCTCACGTACGATTTAGAGAAAAGCCTCTCATCATGGCAACAGCCGAAGAGTTAGAGTCCATGCGAACTCAACTCGCTCAATTACAAGATCGCAACGACGCCTTACAAGCTTCGATGGAAAACATGCAACAGAAACAACTGGAGGAGAAAGAGGAATCGCACCACGGCGAGATGAACGATCCAGAACCTCAACCTCTGTCCGCCGAGATCTGGCGAGCGCCAGTTCCAGAAAACTTCAAGCCGCCCCACCTGTCCGCCTTCGACGGGAAAAGCGACCCCATGGAGCATGTCACGGCCTTCAACACACGCATGGCGGTTGTCGGGGCTCCCGATTCTCTAAAGTGCAAATTACTAGCAGGTACCTTCACCGACGCTGCCCTACGCTGGTATATGAATCTCCCACGATTCTCCATCCTCAGCTACCAAGACATGACAAGGAAACTCATCCAACAGTTCTCTGCCAGTCGCCATCGCAAGGTCCCAGCAACCAGCCTCTTCAATGTGCGACAGGAACACAATGAATCCCTCAGAGAATACCTGGCTAGGTTTAATGACACAACCATATAGGTAATCAACCCCAACCAGGAAGTGTTCGTAGGAGCTTTTCAAAACGGATTGAGAGCTGGACAACTCAACGAATCTCTAGCCCAGAAACCTGCTGATTCCATGGAAGAAATTATAGCCAGAGCGTATTGTTACATCAAAGGCGAGGAGAGCAACGCAGAAAAGAAAGCCAGGGACGCCAAAGAGCGCCCAAGCAATAACACGGAGCGGCGACCTTATCAACCAGCAGCTGGCAGAGACCGCGCCCCCTATAGAAGACCAGAAAGGCGGCCGTTCAATCCGTATCCTCAAAGAGACTTCACACCCTTGAATACGAAGCCAGAGCGTATCATGAAGGAGGTTTTCGAGGCAAGACTGATTCCAGAACCTCCGCCAGCCCGCTGCTCCGTCATGGGAAGGGATGAGGACAAATGGTGCAAATATCATAAGTTACGAGGACACGACACCGACTCATGCATTCATCTTCGCCAGGAAATCGAGCGGCTGATACAAAGCGGGAAGTTAAGAGGGTACGCCAAGGACAGAAAGGGCGAGAACAGACAGAAAGCAGATCATAAGAAGGAGGAAGTGAACGACGAAAAAAGACACGCCATAAACACTATTTCAGGCGGATTCGCCGGAGGAGGGGAGTCGAGCTCGTCGCGAAAGAAATATGTGAGGCAAGTAATGTTGTGCCAGGAGTATGAAGAGACGGATCAGAAGCATGAACCGGAGGTATCTTTCACGTCTAAAGATTATCGAGACATAGTACCCCACGACGATGACCCCATGGTCGTCACTTTGCAAATCTTCAAATGGGACGTGAAGAGGGTGTTGATAGACCCAGGAAGCTCTGCTGATATTCTTTACTATGACACATTTGATCGAATAGGACTAGACCTGGAGCAGCTACAACCTTTCAAAGGAACTCTGGCAGGATTCACGGGCGAGCAGGTTCATGTAAGAGGATACATTACCCTAAAGACAACTTTCGGAATCGGATCTCACGCCAAAACCATTCGAGTCAGGTATCTCGTCGTAAACTCGCCCAGCTCCTACAACATCATTATAGGTCGCCCCGCCTTCAACCTGTTGGGCGGATTCTTATCCACCAAGTTCCTAGTAATGAAGTACCCCCTTGACTCTGGAAAAATTGGAACCATTTGAGGCGATCAGAAACTCGCCAGGGAGTGCTATCACAACAGTTTGCGGTTGCAGTAGACCAAAAAGAAATCAAGTAGTGAGGTAACGCATGAAGTTAACATGATTGATCTGGATCCCAGAGAAGACTTCCAGCAAGAGCGCCTAGAGCCCACTGAAGAATTAAAAGAGGTGTCCATCGGACCAGAAGCCCACCACACAACGAAGATTGGCACATCGCTGTCCCTTGAAGAAGAGATCGCCATGGTTGAACTACTGCGGAAAAATCTGGATCTTTTCGCCTGGCATCCATCAGAAATGCCAGGGATGGATCCCAACATTGCTTGCCACCATTTATCCATCAAGCCTGGCGTGAAACCGGTGGTACAACGAAAAAGGAAGATGGGCGAAGAAAGAAGGAAGGCAGTGGATGACGAAGTAAAAAAGTTAGTTGAGGCCCACTTTATCAGTGAAATAAAATATCCCACATGATTAGCCAACACCGTTCTTGTTAAGAAAGCGAATGGAAAGTGGCGAATGTGCGTAGACTACACTGATTTGAACATGGCGTGCCCTAAAGACCCTTATCCTCTCCCCCAACATCGACCACCTGTTCGACAGCGCCTCAGGATACAAAACCCTGAGCTTCATGGACGCCTATTCAGGTTATAATCAGATACGGATGGACCCACTGGATGCTCTGAAAACGGCTTTTATGACCAACACAAAGAATTACCATTATGAAGTCATGTCTTTCGGTCTAAAGAACGCGCCACCTTCCAGCGATCTATGGACATCGCGTTCTCTACACAGATAGGACGGAATCTCGAAGTATATATTGTCAACCTGGTAGCAAAAACGAAAGAGGGACACAGTCACTCAGTGGATTTGGAGGAGATTTTGAGCCAGGTTCGAAGATACAGAATTCGTTTGAATCCAGCGAAGTGTTCTTTTGGAGTGCAGGCCGGAAAATTCTTGGGTTTCCTCCTGACAAGACGAGGCATCGAAGCTAACCCTGATAAGTGCCAGGCGATCATCGACATGAGAAGCCCCGCCAACATTAAGGAAGTGCAGCAGCTCACGGGAAGACTAGCCGCTCTATCTCGTTTCTTGTCCTGCGCCGGCGAAAAAGCCCTCTCTTTCTTCGCCTCCATTAAGAAGAAGGAGAAATTTGAGTGGACTCCAGAATGTGAAGAAGCTTTCCAACAAATCAAAAAGTTCTTATCTAGCCCGCCCGTCCTTCAGCGGCCAAATCAGAATGCCGTCCTTTTCTTGTATCTGGCGATATCTGAAAACGCCATGAGCACAGTTTTGGTAGAAGACTCAGAAGCAGGAGAGAAACCAATTTACTTCGTCAGCAGGGTGTTCAAGGGGGCAGAGCTGCGATATCAGAAGATAGAACCTCTTGCCGTTACTGTCGTCGTAACAGCAAGAAAGCTCTGCCCCTACTTCCAAAGTCACAAGGTTGTCGTAAAATCAGATTACCCAATCAGACAAGTACTGGGGAAACCCGACTTAGCCGGAAGAATGGTGGCCTGGTCCATAGAACTTTCAGAGTATGACGTCCAGTTCGTACCAAGAGGGAGTATCAAATCCCAAGTGTTGGCAGATTTTGTAGTAGAGCTCGCCTCCCCAGTACAAGAAAAACCCCCTTTCGTGTGGCTCTTATCCGTAGATGGTTCATCCAACCTGAAAGGCAGTGGCGCAGGCGTGATCTTGGAGGGGCCGAACGATATCCTCATTGAACAATCCCTCAGATTCGAGTTCAAGGCAAGCAACAATCAGGCCGAATATGAAACTTTAATAGCCAGCATGACCCTAGCCCAAGAGATGGGCGCAGAGAATTTAAGAGCCAAAAGCGATTCCCAGCTCATAACAAGTCAAATCACAGGCGAGTATCAAACGAAGGACACACAACTCGCCAAATACCTGACTATGGTGCAGAATCTCGCCAAGAAATTTAGCTTCTTCGAAGCAATTTATGTGCCACAGGAACAAAATTCCAGAGCAGATTTGTTGGCAAAACTCGCCAGCACCAAACGACTAGTCAACAACAGAACCGTTATCCAGGAGGTACTTGCAACGCCCAATACAAGAGTAGAAGAAGTGCTTCAGGTCGCCGAGAACACAGGGGGATGGATGGAGCCATTGCTCAGATATTTGACGGGGTCATTCAAACCGACCGAAGGCGAGGACGAACAGACAATCAGAAGGCGAGCATCCAAATTCTTTTTGGTTTCTGGCAAACTCTACAAAAAAGGCCGCACGACTCCCTTGCTACGGTGCTTAGGAGAAGACGAGACGCACTTGGTCCTTTTGGAAGTACACGAGGGCGTTTGCGGTAGTCATATCGGCGGGCGAGCTCTAGCCGCCAAACTCCCCCGCGCCGGTTACTATTGGCCCACCATGCTCCAGGATAGCTCGAATTTCGTGAAGAAATGTGATAAATGCCAAAGGTTTTCTGATAGGAAGCACGTCCCAGCTCAAGAGTTAACCTATGTGTACTCGTCGTGGCCGTTTCACAAATGGGCGATCGATATTGTTGGGCCTTTTCCTCTCGCCCCAGGGCAGCTGAAATTTCTCATAGTAGGGGTAGACTACTTCACCAAGTGGATTGAAGCGGAAGCGGTCGCTAAGATAACTGCTGAAAGAGTAAAGAAGTTCTATTGGAAGAAGATCATCTGTCGTTTCGGCCTACCTAAGTGCATAGTATCTGACAATGGAACTCAGTTCGCAAGCTCAACAATGTTAGACTTCTGCAAGCACCTAGGGATACAGACAAAATTAGTATCTATAATTCACCCGCAAGCCAACGGGCAAGCTGAATCAGCCAACAAGGTTATTCTCAACGGGATCAAGAAGAAGCTAGAGGCCGCCAAAAGTTTGTGGGCAGAACAACTCCATGAGGTAAGAATAGTTTTCAAAAGCAATTTATTCTCGTTGAAATCATTTTACAAATTTAATACTTCTTTCGACCTACTATGCTATATATAAACGATGCATCGATCAAAATAAGTACAGGTACTATGGTCCTACCACACTACCCCTCATTCTTCAACTATGGAAACACCGTTCACTATGGTCTACGGCACTGACGCTATGATACCAATCGAAATAGACACCCCCACTTGGAGGCAAGATACGTTTTCAGAAGAAGGTATCTTTATCTTATTTTTGCCAGGCGACTAATATTTTTTACGTGCAAGGAAATATCGCTATTACAAAACATAAATTTACGTGTTTTTTCTCTAAAAAAGCTAATGAAGTAGGTCTGGCGGTAAGCATGGATGTCATTGATGAAGTCAGGGAGCAAGCACATATCAAGGAATTCGCAGCCAAGCAAAGAGCAGCTCGACGATACAACTCCAGGGTAACGCCCAGGGAAATGAAAGAGGGCGACCTGGTCCTCAAGCAAGTCGTCGTCCCAACCAGGATAGGCAAACTCTTTCCAAACTGGGAAGGACCTTACAGAATTCGGGAAAAATATGCTCACGGGGCGTATAAGTTGGAAGAACTAAACGGAGATGTCGTACCTCGCACCTGGAACGTGGCCAATCTTCGTCACTATTATAGCTAAATTATTTTGTCTTTTGCATTTTAATTTTATTATGTACCAAATAAGGATGATGTAAGATCACCACTGCAACTGTTATCTTTTGACTTTATTAATAATACAGGGTTAGGGTGGCACTCTATTCCCCTGCAAGGGCAGGGGTTTTTAATGAAGCGCCCTTTCCTTTTTTATATATGACTCTCTCCGCATGTTTTCTTCTATTATGCAAACAGAATTCATCCACCAAAAGTACGAAGATAAAGGATTCACGAGCCCCACAACGCCAACCTTGATAAAGGCTCTGGCTGGGTCGACATAACAACTCGCCTAACCTTCCCTCAGAGTGGGAAGCGCCTTCCTTCAGAATAGGAAGTGAAAATTAAAGTCTTCCCTCAGAGTGGAAAGCAAAAGTCTTCCCTCAGAGTGGGAAGCGCCTTCCATCAGAGTTGGAAGTGTAAAATAAAGTCTTCCCTCAGAGCGGGAAGCAAAAGTCTTCCTTCAGAGTAGGAAGCGCCTTCCATCAGAGTTGGAAGAGTAAAATAAAGTCTTCCTTCAGAGTAGGAAGCGCCTTCCATCAGAGTTGGAAGAGTAAAATAAAGTCTTCCCTCAGAGTGGGAAGCGCCTTCCATCAGAGTTGGAAGTGTAAAATAAAGTCTTCCCTCAGAGCGGGAAGCAAAAGTCTTCCTTCAGAGTAGGAAGCGCCTTCCATCAGAGTTGGAAGTGTAAATTAATAAAGTCTTCCCTCAGAGAGGGAAGCGCCTTCCATCAGAGTTGGAAGTGTAAATTAAAGTCTTCCCTCAGAGTGGGAAGCAAAAGTCTTCCCTCAGAGTGGGAAGCGCCTTCCATCAGAGTTGGAAGTGTAAAATAAAGTCTTCCCTCAGAGCGGGAAGCAAAAGTCTTCCTTCAGAGTAGGAAGCGCCTTCCATCAGAGTTGGAAGTGTAAATTAATAAAGTCTTCCCTCAGAGTGGGAAGCGCCTTCCATCAGAGTTGGAAGTGTAAAATAAAGTCTTCCCTCAGAGTGGGAAGCGCCTTCCATCAGAGTTGGAAGTGTAAATTAATTAAAATGGACAAAACGCCATCAGGGTTTCTCTCGCCAAAAAAGAAAACAAAAAAGACGTAGTCGACGAAACGCTCACTTTTAAAGAAACAGCTTCCACATCCCATTAACAATCAACCAGAAGCACCAAACATGCAGAATGAAATCAAAGCAACGTATAAAATCATAAAATTACTTAACATTCGCGGAAAATCAAGCCACAGAAGAAAGGGATACCGCATCAAACATAGAATAAATATTCAAAGTCACAAAATGCCAGGCAAATAAAACAGTGTTTGAAGGGCGCTCTACGAAGCCGCCAATGTTAAATTACAGACCAAAAAATATAGGTGCAAATAAAAAGTGTACAAAACTATTCATCGTCTACTAACTCGCCGTCCACGATGATCTTGAAGGGATCAAGCTCTTCCACTTTGGCCTCTGGATTAAACAAAAGCACCTGCTCCTTAGCACGCCTAAAGCCGTTTTCAAAGTATAGCGCCAGAGCTCGCCGTCCCTCATCCACCGCCGCTTCTGACTTCTCCAAAGCAGACTTAGTCTCGTCCCTCTCCGCCTCTGCCTCCTCTTTTGCTGTTCTCATTTCTTCCAGAGCGTCTTCGGCGGCCTTTTTGTCCTTCAACGCCTCCTTCAGGCGGCCGTCTAGTTCGGTGGATTTGTGCTTCCACTTCTCAACGTCCTCCGCAACATCTTTATACTTTTTCTCCACCAGATCCTGTTTCACCTCTAGACAGTGACTCAGCAGCAAGGTCCTCAAGGCAGCAGTTCCAATATCGGCCACCAAGTCGCTGCACTTGGCTTTCACCCCAGCTTCAACATCAACTTTCGTAAATGGCACTTGCTCTTTCATGAACCTACAAGCCGCCAGACCGCAATAAGTCACCTCTCGCCCAAGACAAATAAAGAAAATCGACTAAAAGGCACTCAAAAATACTTACCGACGAATGTCGAACTCCGAATGCCAGAAGGATTCCATAACCTCATCATTCAGCGACGTCCCACCAACTTCCTTCCCCGGCGGGGGGTGACATCCTGCACCCTTAGCCCCTCGGACTGTTCTTGATTTTTTAGATGATGATGGAGATTCGACGGAAACGAGGGTGTGTTCCCCCCCAGCGCCCTTCAGGTCATCCACCTCAATGACCCCAGCATCGCCCTTTCCAGAAGGTTCTTTACGCTTTAGCTTCCTTAAGGAAACGCCCGCCGAGCCACTAGACACATAACCGCCAGGATTCTTGCTCTTCTCAAGCTCGGCGATATACTTTTTCATCTCCGCTCCAGTAAGGGGCAACATCTCCTCTAAAAAGAAAACCAAGTGCAACCAGTTAGTAAAAACGTATGATAATTCTTGAACGGAACTCAACATAAATAATTAAGAGAACACTCACGTAAATAAGCGTTCAGACGAACCACGTCGCCCTCCCTATTTAACAGCTCATGAATATTGGTTAAAGGGGCCTCATCCAAGAAGTCCACAAGTGCACGCATAGGGCGACATGGCGTCACGATCATAACCTTTCACAGCCAAAGGGGTGCTAGTCCACCTAAGTGGAAACTTGGGTACTCCGTTCACCAACACGGAAGATGTAGAACATTCCGGTGCACCCTGTACCCTAACAAATGTATCTCGCCATTCTTTCTTAAAGTTGCATGCATAAGTAGGAAATAGCCTTTTCCCAGAATGGGCCGAAATAGAGATCCACGTACCCTTGTTAACATCTTTGGTCCCATAGAAGTGGAAGAACACGCCAACCGCAGGCTCGAGACCCAGGGACTTGCACAGAACCTCGAAGCCGCAAATAAACGCCCAACTGTTAGGGCGTATTTGAGTAGGCGCCACATTGAGGAGCCTCAAGACGTCCATCTCGAAGGGCGTGAAAGGAATTTTCACGCCAAACTCCTCCAAAACCGCGGTATAGACGAAGTAAGATTCGTCGCCCTCGCCCATCATCTCTTGGTCGCAGGCACGTTCGTCCGGGTCACAGGACAACAATACTACATCCTCCTCTCGCCCAGTTGCCGAGATATCAAACTTACTACGAAAAGAGTCCAGAGCAGAAACATCAACGTATAAAGACTCTTCCAACCGCACTTCATCAGCGAATTGGACCATGTCTGCTAACCTAACAGAATTTTCGCCTTCAACCAAACCTACGGGAGCCTGAAATGGACGAGTCTCCTGGCACTCGTCCTCCTTACGATTCGCCCCTGAAGTGGCAGACAAGAACACACAGTCACTATCACTACCTGAATTAGCGCTAGATTCACTAGATAAATCGCTAAACAACTCCTCCCCGAATAAACCGTCATAATAAATATCCCAATTGATCATCCCATCAGGACCAGTGGCATGTTTCAGGCATTCCTTCCTCAAACGATCTTTCTCAACTGGATCAATAGGGTGAACCACTTTCCCTTTTTCATCGCACTCCCTAATCAACACCATACCTAATTTCGGACTCTCACGAAGCGTAAAAATAAAGTAAAATGTGAGAGAGGATAAGGAATCGAGAAATACCTGTGAAGGAAAATAGGAGTGTCTGCTGAAGCCGATTAAGCCGGAAGGGAGTTAGAAGAGAGAAGCTTGGCACAGCAAACGGAAACGAAGAAATGAAAATGAATGAAAAGCCAAACACTTCCTTTAAAAAGACAAGATCGCCTCGGGAATCGTGTCTCCAACGATTGAGAAGAACAACGTCATCAGATCTTGACACGTGGCGATCATCGGAGACGAGGAGAATACGAAACGTCCAGAAGGCGAGCTGACGTTATGAACAAACGCCACACGAGGAACGTCGCCAAAATTCCGAGCAAAGCGTTACGCGTAAATCAGAGAACGCCCAAAGGGCGTGCACCAACTGACAACAGGCGTCCTAACCACTTCGCCTTGTCCCAAGACTTGTGCTTGGGGGGCTGTGGACCGTCATGCTATTCCTGAGAAGACTTAATAGCCTCCAAAAGGTCCATGCCCTTGTCATCATCACTTCGCCTTGTCCGAAGACTTGTGCTTGGGGGGCTGTGGACCGTCATGCTATTCCTGAGAAAACTTAATAGCCTCCAAAAGGTCCATGCCCTTGTCATCATCACTTCGCCTTGTCCCAAGACTTGTGCTTGGGGGGCTGTGGACCGTCATAATATTCCTAGAATCTTAGGGGACATCCAGAGGGACTCCAAGACCTCCCTAAAGGGTCTAAGACCTCTAAGAATGGCCTGGGCGCCCTCCAGAAGGGCCCCCCAGGCCCTGGTGCGCTCAGCTGAAGGCGCCGACCTATTGGCCTTCTAAAAACCGCCTAAAACTCACATAAGTACGTAAATACCCCTGTTGCTTGGAGACCAAGCAACCAAAGCCCAAAGCCCACAGCAGGCTATAAATACCATTCTTGGGAGCATTCCCAGGGCATCCAATAGTTAGTCTAAACCCTAGCATATGATTCTTAACCCTAGAATCCCTTACCGTATTTTTTGCAAGTACAATATGTTAACTCAGAAGTTTAAGAAGATGAAAGAAACTCTTAAGGTGTAGAATAAAGTTACTTTTGGTGATGTGCATTCTCAAGTTGCTAATGCTTATAAAGGCCTTGATGATATTCAATTCAATATTGATACCCTTGGCAACTCTAACACTCTTTTAGATCAAGAAAAGAATGCACAAATGAATTTGGAAAATGCTTTGACCATTAAAGAAATTTTTTGGCATGAAAAATCAAAGGTGAAATGACACTATGAAGGAGATAGAAATACAACATTTTTTCTTAGAATAGCCAAGATTAGAAATGCCTCAAGCCTCATATCAACTATGAAGAATGGTGATAACATTCTAAATGAACCAGATTTGATCTCTGCTTATGTTGTTAACCACTTTGCAAATCTTTTCACAAACAATTCAAATGTTGTTCAGAACAACATGATTGAAGAAGTTATTCCAGATTTAATCAACAGATAGAGTTAACAATATGTTAACCATGTTACCCTCTCATGCGGAGATCACAAATGCAATTTTTTCTTTAAACAAAGACAACGCTCTTGGACCTGTTGGATTTAGAGCATTATTTTTTCAAAATTTTTGGGAAATAATCAAGCATGATATATTTACTTAGAGCTGTTTTGCAGTTCTTTACTTCTGGTTGGTTATTGCCAAACTTTAATGCTATTAGTATTGCTCTTATTCCAAAAACTAACCATGCAGATTCAATGGAGCATTATAGACCCACTACAATTATAAACTTCAAGTTCTAGGTAATATAAAAGATTTTGACAGACAGGCTAACCACTATCATGCCAAGAACTTCAGTGCAACAAAGAGGTTTTATCAAGGTAAGAAGTGCCAAAGATGGTATTTGTTTAACTTCTTAAGTCATTAATGTTTTGCACTAGAAAATATATGGAGGGAACCTAGCTTTGAAAGTTGATATGGCCAAGACATTTGATACTCTTAATTGGTCTTGTTTTATTAAGGTCCTTCATGCTTTTGGTTTTAGTAATATTTTTTGCAATTGGATCAAAACCATTTTGGAATCTGCAAAAATGTTAATAGCTATAATATCATATGAATTTTATTTCATGATCTTTCACGTGATGTCTTGATTTGTTAATTTACATGGTTTCTTACTACAAAACACTCAAAACACCTATGAAGTTGCTTGATTTAGGATAAAAGTGAATTACAACAACTCGAGTGAAAAAATACAATATGTTCCTTAAAACATTGACAAATCCTCTAATTATCATCTTATTTGTTTTCAAATGCAAAGAAAAGTACTAAAAACATAGCCAAAAATATCATATTATACTTCGTCATCAATACTCTAGAAGATGAAGGTAACTTTGAGTGAGTGATTTTATTGATAAATGTTCTAGGATTTAGCCATGGATCACTAGGTACAAATTATGGCATATTAGTAGTAATAAAGAAGGATGAAGAAACTGGGTACCTTTGAATTAGATTGATGAAGGATAACCGTCAGAAGGATGAGAGGGATGACTACCCTCATTCCGTTTAGCACCAGAATATTCAGAATAGTTTAACCGTCTGATGGGATGACGTTTAAATAGCTAAACGACTGAGGGCAGGGACCTCTCATTGGGCTTAGCTAAATGGTCCAACCCATCACGGTCCATTTAGAAAGAATAGCCCAATCACACATATTCATCAACTAATTAGTGCTTAACACAATAGACCATAATTTATATTATGACATTAACTTATAATAATTGATTATTGTCGATCCATAATTGATTAATTAAATAATTAATCCAACAATCTCCCACTTGGATGACAATACTCAATTATTAAAAGAATATCAAATTTCACTTGTCATAAAGAATTTTAATTTTAAAATTATATGTATGGTCAAAGCACTAATCATTCAAAAGAGAAGTAAGCTTTAATGCTGCAGAAATTGAATCCGATAGGGAAAACAAATGATAATCAAAAACTCACTTTTCTAACAAATGATGAATTTATAGTGACACTTTGAATTAAAGAGAATGTGTCATTAAAGAATGGCCCAAGCATTTTAAAAAAATGCTATAACAAACTCCCACTAACCCAAAATATTATAGACTTAATCAAATAATCATGAGTTACATTACTCATATATACAAGTCTGTGGTTAGTGGTTCTGCCAATGAGTTTTCAATTATAAAAGTCATATATCCACATAGGTAGAAGAATAGTAATTACTTATAGGGATATCTTATTAAGAGAGTGTAATTACATTTAATCAAAATCGATAAATGTTCTTTGACATTCAATTAATCCAAGTTTTAGGAAAAATGTGACTATGAAAATCCATAAAGAAATAGGAAATTCAAGAATCTCCAAAATGGATTAACATAGACACTTAGTTTAAGGAAAAATGAGATGTGGATTAATGTGGCCACTAAAATGTCAATAATGAACGAACATTTATGATTATCTCAGATTATAAGTACTACAAGAACACAATATCATACTCAATAGGAGTATTGATATTATACATTGTACTTATTATATATGACCTCATAAAATGTGGAATGTTGATAAAAGAGAAGCACAATATATATTTGCATGTTAAGAGGTTATTGTGCATATTCCAACAAAATTGACTTAAACATCCAATTATGATGCTTATTGAGATAAAAAGAATTTTTAATATATATCTCAATATATTAGAATGAGACTATGTTTAAAGTCTCTTAAGCTATGCCATATTTTATAGTGTGCACAAGAGTATATGGCAATGACGAGAATAATATTGTGTACACATTTCTCTTGATCTCACATATATAAACAAGAGTGAGATTCTCATTTGAGCACATAATATATAGTGTTGTGTACACACTCCCACTGATCCCACATATATATAAATAAGAGTAAGAGGGATTCTCATTAGTGATCACTAATATAAAAATATTATAATAATGTAATATTCAACAGTGAGATACTTAATTGCTAGTGCAAAATTATTAACATAAGTGGTTATATAATTTTAACTAACAGAGTTTCATGAACTCAACCACATATTTTGCACATGAGCATAGCAGAATTATTAACACAAGTGGTAACTCAAGGATAATATGAAACCCTCATAAATACATATTTTATCAATGGCAGATATTATCAAAAATTGGGTTTCGTAGTTAACCACATATTCTGCATTTAGAATTAAGCAGAATGTAAATTTTCATTTAAGAATTTTATAACACAAGATCTCCTTTTTCACGCTTAAAATTTCAAAGAATTTTATTTATATAGTAACCTTTATATGACTGAGTATGATGATTATATAAAAGGTTTATCATCATATGAGTGAGATAAGTCTCTAGTATTATAAAATAGGATATGAGACTCTATTCACAATTTCAGTAACTCACTCAAAACACAAATGCGACAATTATATTTACACACATTTGAGAAAAGATTAGGTTACACGCATCGGAAGTACACAAGACTTATATTTTATTATTACTGAGGATATAAGAGAAAATAGTCATAAGCTTCCATAAGTATTAAAGAATAGCAATAATATAGAATATGTCAAAATATAGTAAAATGGTAAAATAAAATATCCCAAATATACCATTTATAATTATTTAGAATACTGTATAAATATATTTTTTTCAATGGAGTTGTTAAGAATTTTTGCATTTTGACATATTGGTTTTTACTAAATAAGTTTACAATAATATAATAGGATATGGAAGTGAGTAATAATTTACGAGAAAGAATATAATTAATATCCTCAATATAAGTCTCTACAATAATTTTATATAGAGTTATAAAACAAATAAATATATTTGTTTATGAGATATAGTTAATTGATGTAACATCCCGCTCATCAGCTAAAGGAAATTTTATCGGTTAAATGTATCAGAGGACTCAGGTTCATGGAAAGTGAGTATGATGGAGAATGTTAAGTATGGAGGATAGTAAAAGTATGCAATATCAGTTAAGCAAGGACTTATATATCAGTGTCAGGTAAACACGACTGAGACGAAGGGCATTTAAGTAATCTCGCACAAGGGAGTATATAAGCATGTTTGGGCACCAAATACTCATTTTCCCATTTCATTTCTCTCTCTAGGTTTTGAGAAAACATTTCTCTCCTCCTTCTCTCTAGACTTGCGCCCTCCCTTTCTCCCTAAAGGCATCCAAACTTCCTCCAAAACATGATCAAGCATGGATTACGATAGCTTAACAAGCAAGAAACAAGTGGAGGAAAGGATTAAGCATGGTTTGGTGAAAAGGGTAAAGATCAAGAATGGATCAAAGCTAGGGTTGATGCTTGGATATTGCAAGGAACATGCTAGGTGAGTTCCATAGATAGTTTACCTACCTTTGGTTGTGTAGAATCATGTTAGAAAGGATTGATTTATATTTATGAGGGATTTAGAACCCTAATGTTCTTTTGATCAATTCTTGTTGATTCCTTGTTAATTTGCCATGAAATATGTTATTTAAAGTCAATATATGTTGTTGGATGATTATGGTGCATTGCAGGATCAAACTGAACAAGTTTTGGGTCAAAATTGGAAATTTTGTACCACAGACCCGAAGAACTACGCTATTAGCAAAATCTACGCTAATAGCGAAATTCTTCAGGATGAGTCACGCCCCAGCTGAGCTATTAGCGCAGCCCTCTGGTTTTGGCCAACATGCTTTGGCTTGTTGGTCCATCCTAGGGTCGGTGGTGCATTCCAAAGCCTTTCTTTCAACGTTTTATAACTTTATAACCCCAAAACAACATCTAGGCAATGCACATAACATCAAATGATTCTTGAAATGAAAATCATGGCAATCTTAACATAAATGACAAGAGTGAATCAAGAGTGTTTAAGCCGATTATTCGGGTAGAAAGTGTAACACCCTATTTCTATTAAGCGGTAAAACGCGTGAATACATCAGACATATTCTAGAAATAGATACTTCATCTCCGAATAAACCACAATACATACATGCATAAAGATCATGTTACACAACATAGCAGCGGACATACTTAAAAATCATAAACATCTCCAGATCTCAACAAAATACAATTGTATTCTCCAAATCTCAAATAACAAATAACATCTCAACTCCAAAATACATGGTCCAAAAATAAAAACCAACATGCAAGAACTACCATAGATCAGAGCCCTAATCTAGACGCTTGCATATAAAAGAGGAACTCCACTCCTCGGCATCATCATGCAAACAACTAAGCATCCTGCACGCCGTCTACCCGTCCATACAGAAAGATAGGCGGTCCACCATAGACGACTGAGGGTTAGCATTACATCATCATAATCCACGAAAAACATTTATCATGAACATTGGAAATGAAAGAATATATTCAAGAATAACAATCCATACATATATTCATAAGTAATCACAACACATGCATATCATCATTCCAAGTTCATCTCCACAAGTGTATCATACACGTATCACATATACATAACCCTCCCTCCTAGAATACTAGCATCACATGATTATTATTATCCCCCATCACTTACATTTCAAGCTATCACATTATTATCATAGCATAGCATGCATATTCAACCTCTAATCAAGTCATCAACAAAAGCTCATCATTTATCAACATTAATCAATGATCACATCACTTACCTCATTACTCAATTCAGCATGCTTAATTCAACAAGTACAATTCATCATTTCAAGTTACAAGCAATCAATCATCATCATCAAAGAAATCACCACATCTTATGTATATACATATACAATTCTCACCTCATCATTATCATCCAATCAATTATCATCAAATAGATTCACCAAGTGTATAAGTACAAACAAATAAGACATGCAATTAGAGCATAAATAAATTATTCACAACCATCCACAAAATCCACCAATGTACTTATACATCAATCCACATAATCACAACATTCATCAATTTCACCAACACACAATTCACCAAGTCATATATTCAATTATGACACAACTCATCAACTATTCAAATGCATGCAATGTTCTAGACTTTTCTCTAGATGCATGTGGTACCAAAACACCTCAAGGTCGTCACCTTCGATGCAACAAAAACATCGTATGTAAGAGTACACCTCCTCTTACTATGTAAAAGTACACCTCCTTTTACATTTCAACAACAACAACAACGTGGTATGATGCATGGACATATAGCAATGACTCGATAATGCACAACTCCAACATAACAACTATCAAAAACAATGTAAAAGTACACCTCCTTTTACATTTCAACAACTCAACAACATTGCATTATCAAGAATCATGCCCACACATTCAACAATCACATCTCACATAAGATTCATCAACATTCATCAACATCATCAACATAATCATCATCATATTCATCAACAACCAACAACATCATCCTCATCTTAATTATCAACATACATCAACATCGGCTCACAATTCATTTCCATTTACATCACATAAACCAAGTAAAATGGAATAACACAACAAGTTATGATAAACATCATGTTCATCCCTCCACAATCATTCAAATACACTCATTTAGTCATATGAGACCATTCACAAAAGATTCGTAAGACTTTAGTTCAAAAGAGTCATATTCTACCAATTTCGTCTCCAAAAGCCACCATTTAAAAATAATAGAAGTTATGAACCAAAACCAAGTCTACAAGCTCAATTGCCTATGCCATGTATTCTCACAAGTCACTTATAAGTGCAGTAGAGGACACATAAGCATTTCATCGGCTAAGTACGAGGAATTCACAAAAATCACAAAGTTTTTCTCCCTTTATTACTTTTCACAAAAATTTCCATTTTCAAAATCAAAACAAGTTAGATTCACCACATCATAGTTTAAATACCATTAAACACCTTAATTGAACTCATAAAACATAAGTTTCAAAGTTTGGAAACAATCCAAAGGTTTGGGTCGACTTAAGAGTAGTTATGCGGAATTTTTGTAAAATTTCACCAAGACCACCTTGGAGTATTTTCATCATAACTCAAAAACCAAAAATCATTTTCAAGTCAAACCAAAGCCTCTGGAAAGCTAACAAAATTATCTACAACTTTCATGTTTACACCGAAAGCCAATTCAAAACAGAAACGAGGGAAAAAGACGCAAGAACGCGAAACAAGGGATGCTGCCACTATGCAGCTCGCCGTGGCGAGTAAATCTACTCGCGAGGCGAGTAAGCTCACAGGAAGCACCTCCTGCTCGCCTCCAACTCGCTGTGGCGAGTTGGGACAGTTCTGTTACGAGAAAAACTCACTTTTTCACCCCAAAACCCCAATTTTGACTTCCCAAAGCTCAAATTTGATCCCAAGGTTTGTTTAAACATTTCTAAACATGAAAAGACACTCAAATCCATATGAAATTTGCACTACAACATCCTCTTAACAAAAATCATCATTTGACCCATTTTTCATCAAAACATTCAAAAACAACACAAAGTCATAGTAAACTCTCCAACTATAATTACCCAATGTTTTAATCATCAACAACAACATCTTCCAACAACAACAACAATTAAACATCATGAATTTATCAACAATTCATCACAACAACACTTCATATCATCAATTTTTGATTAAAACACAAAGCATACATATGTACATGATTTAAGCTCTCAAATTCATCATCAACAACTCAATTAACATTCAATTTACATACCCAAACATGGCATCATAACATAAACACGAATTTCACACTTAATTGCATAAATAATCAATTATTCAAATAAGCACTTATGTAAGAAGTTAGGGTAGAACCTACAACTAAGTGATTATGAGTAAAGACTAACCCCCTTACCTCTAACACCAAGAATCTCTAATTCAAGCTTCAATTGGCTCCTAGATGGTGAATCTCCCTCTTGCCTATAACCCTTGTTCTTGCTCTTCTCTCTAGCTTCTATCTCTTCTCTTCCCCAAATGAAATGAAATGTGAAATGTTGTGAAAACCTAATTTTCACCAACAACTAGAGTTTATATATGTGCTCTATTCAATTGGGCTTATTTCTCAACCTTAATGGGCCTAACCCATTTCTATTCTAACACCCCAAGATGTCACTACTCACTTAATGGTAAATTACAACACTAACGGTCACTTACCGGTAAATAAAATAATTACTACCCCCTCTCTAGTAACTTGGTAAAATAATACTCTTACTAAGCACTAAAAATAATCCTCAACCAAATTACAAAATTACCCCTAAGTCCAAAATGACTAAAATACCCTTCTACACCGAATTCTACAATTCCCAACCAAAAATACACACAGATGCAAATAATCACATAATAACACACACAACACACATAAATAAATAATAAAATAAAACTAGCGAAAATCGGGCTGTTACAAAAAGCATTAAGAAAGGGAATAAACTAGAGCCTCGACATAGTAGTAGAGAACTAGTATGTTTAACAAGAATCCTAGATTGATAAGACGCGAATGATAATCTCTTCGCACATGAACAAGATTAAGTTTTAGCAAGCATGTTAAGTTGTGGTTTGATTAGTTAATCACTCCACCATGAATAAGTATGTACAAGCATGAACAAGTAGGAATTTACCATTAATCGGATCGATCAAGGTTCCGAGGTAAACATGTATGCATGATTAGGTTTAACTTATATGCATGACAAGACTATGACTTAATAAGTGTAGGTGGCATGTCTCTTGCTATCCACATCAGGGGGATACAAGGGGTTCTCATTATGAGAATGATTCAAGCCGTAAGGGACCCGCATGTCACCGAGTAAACAAGACGTAGGTGTTCGTGTCTCTTGTTATCCACGCCAGGGGGATACGGTTCAAGCCGCAAGGGACCCACACGACACCAAGGGAGTCCGATGTACGTACATCGGTCATGTATGGGATTGATCTCGGGGTTACTCCACCCGGGACTATCCGTAAAATGAATCAAGATAATGATTGTTTGTTCAACTCTAACCCAATGAATGAACTTAGCTACGATTATGTTCCTCATGATTATGATTATGTTATGAAATGCAGGAATGATTTCCATGCATGTATAAGTTCAAGAACAAGAGCACTAGATGCTATATGATCAAGCATAAGACATGGAATAGAGCAAGTAAAGAATATGATACCGATGACGATCTTAGGTTTCCCCTTATCATCCGGTTTAGAATCGTGCCATGATTATGATATGTTTAGGCCTCGATACGTAAAGCGTATCTTTGGCAATGCGGTTTTAGGTTCCCCTCGACCGCCATGACACGTATAGGAAGTGAAGCCTATAACAAGTTAAGATAAGATTATGACGGCTCTAGTATGCACTACCGTCTAAGTATGCAAGTCCCCACACACGTATAATCAACCGTCAGGTTGTAATGTAGACATGTGGTGACCGTAGGTTTCCCCTTGAGGTTACCATAGCCTAGGATTTAAGGGAACTCACTGAGACATTATGTCTCATCCCAATCCTTATTTGTTTCAGATAAGCAGGATGTTATGCAAGCTTGAAGCCGGATGGATGTTTCAACAAGTGCGCGTTCATATCGCTTCAAGATGCCAAGGAAATCAAGGATGTAAATTCTATGTATGGATGAGATGTTTATGTTGTTGTATGTACGAACGCAATTTGTTGCATAAATATTCATTCGTATGTAATTTATGTTGTAAATTTTAATGTATCCAGTACTAATATTAACGCACGTGCTAGACTTTCTAGATACGTCTGGTATGGGTGTTACAATTGGTATCAGAGCAGGTCGATTCAGACCGTGCCTTGGGTCATTAAATTACAACTAAGGTAGTGGGACCATTGGGTTCCGGGTAGATGTTCTATTTGTTGTTGTTAGTTGAGCCTGATCAACTCAATTTAACATTCGACGATTAGAATGGATGCCTGAGAGCTGAATAGGACCCAGGAGGGACATTCGACTATTTGTTGTTTTATGTGATGAAGAAGTTTGATTGTGCCAAAAGGTGGCCGGTGAACAAAGCAAGCAGAAGTGGGAATCCTCCGGGAATGTAAGGTATGTTAAAAAGTAACGTTCCGACAATGTCGAGTAAGATGATAGCGATACTCCATGTACCGTAAGTGAAGAAGTTGGATATATGTATCTAACCATAACCGAAAGTTTCGGTAAGAGTTGTTGTTGGAACTGATTTATGATATTCTGGAATGTCAGAAGAAGGTTACAAAATAGTGAGAAGTCGACAATTGTTGACGGAGTCAGCAGGCTCTCAGGAATATCATTATATGAATGAAGTTAAGTATATGTATGTTTGGAAGTTGCATAAGTAGCAACGTAATGAATTAAGCCGTTATTAGCAGACGAAGTTAAGGTTTATGTGGAAATTTTATGTTAAGAGACATGATGAACAAGACATTAGTTTCTAATGTGCCTTGAATGGAACCGAATGATGTTAATGCTTGCCATGCAAAGGTTATAGAATTGCTTTAAGATGTTTGAAAGGAATGATATGCATTGGGATACTTGAGGAAATAAGATTTTTATGTAAAATATGATTTTCTTTTTTTGAAAACTGAGTTGAAGAAAATACGACAATAGCGAAAATTTCGCTAATAGCGAAATTACTCCAGAGGATTTCGCTAATAGCGAACCTGGAGCGAATTTTTCAGTTTTTTTCGAAAACTGTCATTTCGTCTCTAGGGTCAGTAGTAGCTATTGGGGGTTGTTTTCACAATCTTTTATATAATAAACACTCTCTATAATATCAAGTGTCGAATGCACATCACAGCCTATGATTTCTAAGGAAGAAAATGCATGGACAAGTATTAACGGAATCAATCCGGTTTAAGGTAGTTTTGGAAGCTAATGTGTCAAGAGCAAGCCAAGATCAAGAGTATAGAAGTTCCGGAATTTAAAAGGAAAGTCACCGATGTTTATGCATGAGGTATGAATTAAGGAGTTAAAACGGTGCGAAGTTATAAGAAATCACAAGGTTCTCGGATTATGTGGAATTATGGCGTATCTCTCGACCTATGTTTTGCTTAACGGACATGCTAGGGCTCGATATGATGTTGGATCATTAAGTTTAAATAATTTTAGAAAGATTTACGTGTATGGGTGATTGAAGTTGACAATTTGAAAATTCACGAGGTTTTCTAAGAACCGGTTTGCTTCGACACTCGTAGAGCCGGCTAGACTTATTAGAGTCTAGGTTTGATGGCATGTATGTGTTATCAACTCACTCTATGATTTTAGAGCAACAGCTGGGGCCTAAACTCAATATATTTATAAAGTAGAAAATCATCAACGTCAATGACCCGTGCGCTAGTTTACGAAGTTTCCTTTAAAAGAAAAATTAATAAGCAAGCATTAATATGATTAAGCAAAATATAGTCTGCGAGAACGCGAAGGTACAAGGATTATATATTCAAGAAAGTCATGTTCCAGTGTTAGATGGGTTTGTCAACGGATTTTGAGTTTACTTGAAAACAAGTTCAAACATGATATGTATGGTAAATGCAACCAGTAAGAACATAAGGTTTACCCCCGAGTCAAGTATTATGAGCATAAGATAAGTTATCATGAGTTTTGATCCTACAAGGCAGTGATAAGAACTAAGTGTAAGGTTGTGAAGTTGGGTGCAACATGGGAAATCTTGAGAACAGTTTAAGAAGTTAGTATCCAAGTGGTAATCAGGAATTTAAAGTTCACTTGCTCTAGTGGATTAGAGTAGTGGTTTAAGCCAACCGGTGGGAGTCAGAGTAGCGCCATGGGAGCTAATTGTTAAACATGAAACATGGAACTTTTTGTATGAAAGAATCTTCGTGAAGAATATTCGGTTGGTAACATAAGTTTAACAAGAATGCATCATAAGACAAACAAGGAGTTCTCGATGTGATAAGTAAGTATGGATGTTTATATAGTTAAGCATTGGCTAAGGTAAAAGTTTTAAGTATGTGTTGTCACCCAAGTAAGATGAAAAGTACAAGAGTTGCTATATATGAATTGGTCAAGAATGCATGAATGATGATATTGGAAAACATGTTAGGGTTAGAAGGTTTCCTCTTGTGATTCAAGTAATGATTGAAGCATAGAGTATGATTACCGGTATTCGAAAAAGGTTGCGATGTTCAAGTAATACTTGAAAAGAGTAATTGAAGATTCAAGTTTAGTGTTTCGAAGAAGAATAACAAGTTAATGTTAAGAAGTCCAAGGATTTCCTATGGATATGTAAGTGGTATGGCAAGTATGTATATCGGTTGAACAAGGGAAGAATTTATCTTCGAAGTTAAGCATGTTATCATAAGAGAGAAGCAACTTTCGAGTGATGTGTAAAGAGATTCATACTCATGTATGTAATACTTGTTGGGTGTAAATGATACTTGTTAAGACACGTCAAGCCATGATTTTATAACTTTTAAGCTAAGATTGGTATTACGGAACTTGGGAACGATGTTTTTATTTAAACTTATGGAATTATACATTTTCGAAACTGATAAGATACGTCGTAAGTAAACTCACTTAAGACGTACAAACTTCAGGACCAACTTGTTGTGGACAAGTTTTGGGCGAGTTGTAAAATCTTTTTTTCAAAATATAGAAACTCGTCCGGTGGTTCTGTGGTGCTTTTACAAATTCAGTTTTGGAAATGATAAAATTTTATTTTTTTTAGTTATGTATATATATATATATATTCGTTCCAAGAACCCAAATACCAAAGTTTAAGAAAAATTTCTTCAGGAAAGATTTTAGACACGTATCGTTATCATTTAACAATAGATGACACTTGGAAGTATGTACATGTTATGGAAACGACAATGTGCGTATGAAGTCAATATTATGTAGGATACATAGAAATGTGTTAAGAGTATACGATGTGTGTGCAAGTGGATGTGCTAGAAAGTTTCAAGAGCATGTGAACCGCAACGTTGGTTATTAGATTGTCAGATGAAGTGGCTAGTTGATTTCACTTTTTCATGTCAATCAATATGAGTTACCCCTTAGTACGGGTGATAAGATGCAATAAGATTGCCATGTGATCGAAAGATTTCCTAAGACTCGGAAAGAGATAAGTGATTCGTAGAATCGTCTTTATGGGTAATGAAAGTAAAAGACATGTGTCTCAGGGTATAATAAGTAAACTGATATATGAATTATATGTTTACCCGATAAGATTAAGTATGCATGAAAAGATGTTTTAAAGTTAAAAGTAAGCACTGCAGGGCAAACCTGGTTTCCGTAGGATCCCAGTTAAAAAGGCAAATCCTGAGTGTTCATGATTATGATAAGGTAACGTTATGAAATAGTTCATGATAAGCGGGTAAGATGCGAGTCCAAGACAACAAGTTTAAGTGTAGCAAGATAAGTTCTAAATCGTGATATACTAAGATAACTCTAAGTTGGAGTGAATAATAAGATCAAGAAGGCTATGTTCAGTTTCATGTGGGTTAAGAAACAAGATGAAGACATGATACGACGAACCCTTTTGATATGTTTGAATGGAAAATGTTTGGCTCAGACCATAGATGGTAAATTTTTGTCATGATGATTGGTAGTGATCTCTAAATTTCGAGGACGAAATTTTTTTTAAGGGGGGTAGAATGTAACATCCCGCTCATCAGCTAAAGGAAATTTTATCGGTTAAATGTATCAGAGGACTCAGGTTCATGGAAAGTGAGTATGATGGAGAATGTTAAGTATGGAGGATAGTAAAAGTATGCAATATCAGTTAAGCAAGGACTTATGTATCACTGTCAGGTAAACACGACTGAGACGAAGGGCATTTAAGTAATCTCGCACAAGGGAGTATATAAGCATGTTTGGGCACCAAATACTCATTTTCCCATTTCATTTCTCTCTCTAGGTTTTGAGAAAACATTTCTCTCCCCCTTCTCTTTAGACTTGCGCCCTCCCTCTCTCCTTAAAGGCCTCCAAACTTCCACCAAAACATGATCAAGCATGGATTACGATAGCTTAACAAGCAAGAAACAAGTGGAGGAAAGGATTAAGCATGGTTTGGCGAAAAGGGTAAAGATCAAGAATGGATCAAAGCTAGGGTTGATGCTTGGATATTGCAAGGAACATGCAAGGTGAGTTCCATAGATAGTTTACCTACCTTTGGTTGTGTAAAATCATGTTAGAAAGGATTGATTTATGTTTATGAAGGATTTAGAACCCTAATGTTCTGTTGATCAATTCTTGTTGATTCCTTGTTAATTTGCCATGAAATATGTTATTTAAAGTCAATATATGTTGTTGGATGATTATGGTGCATTGCAGGATCAAACTGAACAAGTTTTGGGTCAAAACTGGAAATTTTGTACCACAGACCCGAAGAACTACGCTATTAGCGAAATCTACGCTAATAGCGAAATTCTTCAGGATGAGCCATGCCCCAGCTGAGCTATTAACGCAGCCCTCTAGTTTTGTCCAACATGCTTTGGCTTGTTGGTCCATCCTAGGGTCGGTGGTGCATTCCAAAGCCTTTCTTTCAACGTTTTATAACTTTATAACCCCAAAACAACATCTAGGCAATGCACATAACATCAAATGATTCTTGAAATGAAAATCATGGCAATCTTAACATGAATGACAAGAGTGAATCAAGAGTGTTTAAGCCGATTATTCGGGTAGAAAGCATTAAGAAAGGGAATAAACTAGAGCCTCGACCTAGTAGTCGAGAACTAGTATGTTTAACAAGAATCCTAGATTGATAAGACGCGAATGATAATCTCTTCGCACATGAACAAGATTAAGTTTTAGCAAGCATGTTAAGTTGTGGTTTGATTAGTTAATCACTCCACCATGAATAAGTATGTACAAGCATGAACAAGTAGGAATTTAGCATTAATCGGATCGATCAAGGTTCCGAGGTAAACATGTATGCATGATTAGGTTTAACTTATATGCACGACAAGACTATGACTTAATCAGTGTAGGTGGCATGTCTCTTGTGTTTTATCTTGGTTTTTCGGGTGTCAAACATTGATTAAGTTTGAACCTTTTTTAACCTTTGATATCTCATTTTTTCTTGGGAAGGGAAAAATAAGAAAAAACCCTTGAGAATCGAGGTCCGGGAGTTGTTTTCGCTACGGGAAGGTGTTAGGAACCCATAACGACTATAGTATCCTATAGGAACCGTCTTTACTTTCTACGCACGCGCTTTATTTTTTAGATGCTATTTGAAAAGTGATATTTACACCTAAGGTTTACTAAGTCAAGAATTGGAGGAAGAAGAAGATGTTTGAATTTTTATTTTATTTGAATTGAAGGAATATTGGTTCCTTGCCTATGTACCCTTTTAAGGGATCAAATCCACCGTAGTTCTCTTCCAAAAATGTTTTTGTTTTTGTTGATTGATTTTAAGTTTGAAAATGGAATTTCAAAGAATAAGAGAGAGAGGCCTCAATGGCATAAGAGTTGGAAAAATGTGCAGTGGAATTAGTTATTTTGCAAAGAAGTCTAAGTATGATTAAAGTTCATTAAGGTTTTTGTTTAAGGAAATAAAGGGAAAATCAATGGGATTTTGATCCCAAAGTTTATTTAGAAAAATATTTTAGTGAAGTTATTCATATATTTTTTTGGAAACGAGAATTTTTCTAAGTATCACGATTCCTAAGCATACATCTAAAGCATACACCCCTAGCCATACATCTAAAATATCCAAGTGATGTGTGTGCATGTGTCGGTGCTTGTGTTGGTGTACGTCATTAGAGTCCATTGTCCTTTACATATGCCCTAGTTTACATTCTATGGTCTTGCAAGAAATTAAAAGCATAAGGTAAAGTACAAGAGTTAATAGGTTTTACATTCTAACTTTTGCATGAATTTTAAATGGCAAGAAGTGAAACAGAGATGGGATGCTTATGAGATGTATGAAACATGAAACAAAGGGGTTAGTAGTACCAATGATATAGAAACAAAATAACAAATGCATAGTAAAACAAATATAACTTGCAAGTAAAGTAAACTAACAATTTTAGCAAAAAGTGGCAAAGGGACTTGAAATTCAATATAATTCTAAAGCAAGCTCAAGACCTAGATTCTCACACATTAAGACATTTCAAGTGATTTATTCCAAGGAAACAAATATGAGAATCAAGGAAAGTTAACATGCCAAAAATTATAAGGTTTTCATGCTCTTTATGCACTTTTATTTCACAAAAGCATTTTGCATTATTTACAACACAAAATTCAAAAAAACTAAATCAAAACAGCAAGCATACATCACATTTAATAGGCAAATTCACTCCAAAAACTATATGTCTAAAGCCACATTTATGCACTAAAATCCAAGTTTAAGATCACACCAAAATGTCATAAAAAGAACTTAACAAAAAGTAAACAAAAACAAGAACATATCCTATGTATTTTGAAATGAACTTTCACATGTGATCTTATTCCAAAAGACAGGTCTTAACCACCAAAATTATTTACAAGAAAAAATCCACAAAATTTTCAAAGGTTTTTTCACAAGTTTTTAGCAAAATTTTAACATAGAGAAAAAAACAATGAACAAAATATTTTCGCGTACATTTTTCATGCTTTGGAAGGAAACTTCAGCATGCACAAATTCAAGAAACACACAAGGAAGAAAAACTATGCAAGAAGTGCATGATCAATTTGGAGCCCTTTTACAATACTTTAATGAAAATGAACATTATTGGATCACCAAAGAACTCAAGACATTTTCCACATTTTGAGATCCAAATTAGTCATGTACTAATGCAAAAAACAACTAGAATTAACAAAAAAACATTACAAATTTTTTTTAGAAAATTTTAGCGCAAACATTGATCAAACAGGGGGTGTAAACAACAAGATTCATCACAAACGCACAAGAAAGGGGGGGTTCATATAGCAAGAGACCTGGACGTTGGGCTCAGATGGCAAAGAGACGGGTTAGGGTTAAAAAATGGGTCGAACCGGTCCACAGGCCTATATAAAGCCTTGAACCAGTTCCCCAACCCATTTCCAACCTCTTCTTCTCTCTCTAAAGTATACGAACTTGTTCCCTCTCTCTCTAGGACTGGATTTCAGACGGAGGAGGAAGATGAACATTCATCTTCTCCGACGAGCTCAAGCAATTTTCCGGCATCGGAAAATTTTTTAGTCACCTTTTTCAAATCCTTTTTGTAGCTTCAGCTTCGTCTTCTCCCCCTCAGTCCAAATCCGATGCTAGATTTTTGGAATCAAGCTCCAGGAACGCTAGATCTACACTTCTTTACTTCGAAAAATTTGAAAAAAATAACAACGAGAAAAGGAATACCTCTGTTGATTTCGGAGAGAATCTTTCCTTTCTCTGGTTCGCTTTTTCTCGTCTTTCACTTCTATCCTCTTCTTCTTTTCCTCGAAGCTCTTCTTGTGATCGCGCTTGCGCTTGAATTGCAAGAAGATGAAAAAGGAACAGTTCGGTGATGAATATTCCTGCAGGGAATCACTGAGAATTGATACGGTTTTGATCGAACTTGGTGAGATTTTGTTGAATCGAAACAATTTCAGCTTAGATTTTCTGGAGATTTATGTGCAATTTGCGTGTTTGATGATGAATTTGGTGAATTGCTGCGAAATCAGTGATCAATTTGGGCGAATTTGACTGAGATTGTGATGATTCTGGGAAAGTTGGTGATGAATCACGGTTGAATGTTCTTGATGAACTTCAACGTGTTCATCATTTTTCTGTGTTCTTGATCTGTTTTTGGTGGAGAGAGAAATTGTGAAAGTGTTTGTGATGAGTTGTAACAGAATGAATGGGGCCTTGACCATTGACTGTGAGTTGGACTTTTATAGCTGACGCATGTGATAGTTGGACCAATCTGCAAGTGCCATGTGGACCCTGACCAATAAGAGAGCGCCACCTGTGCCTGGACTTAAGACTTGGACAAAAAAGGACTAATCTGCCATTAATTAAACTAAAGGACTAAATTGCAATTTTAGAAATTTGAGGACTAAAATGAAAATTAAAAATAAAATTGAATTAAAATTGGTAAATGGAAAAAACGTAAAGCAAAACTAATAAAAAAACACAAAATGGACTAAAATGAACCAATTACATAAATGAGGTACTTTAAAGTAACCTCTCTCTGTCAAAATTTCGTGTGAAATGACCAAAATGCCCCTAGGGACTAAAACGACTCAAAATGACTCAGATGCAATTTTAAAATGGTTTTTTAACAGGGACTTAAAGCAAGAGTTTATACAAGCAAATTAAAAGACTCAGAGACAATTTTTAGAGATTAAACAGAGTTTTAATACTAGAAATGACTAAAATGCCCCTAGGGGCTAAACCGACTCAAAGTGACTCAAATGTAATTTTTGAAATGGATTTTAACATGGAATTGAAACAAGGACTTATACAAACCAATTGAAAAGACTCAAACAATTTTCAAGGACTAACATGAAGTTGGACACATGGAATGACTAAAGTACCCCTTTGTTATGAATTTTGCAAATAATATTGAAATAAAGTGCAGAGACACATGCAACTGATCAGAGACAACTTCAAAATGACTTGATATGCAAGAAAAACATTTGGATGGTTTTAAATGTAAGAAGACATAGACCAATTCACAGTTTGAAAAGATTTTTGAAGCTAAATTGGGAGATAAAGCAGAGTAAAATATCAGTGTAAAACAATAGCAAATTGGCAACCTTTCGAGAGTAATAGACATATATCAAAGATGGGAAAATATTCTGAGCAAGTATTTTTAGGTCCAAAATTAGGGTATCACATCTTGCTATCCACATCAGGGGGATACAAGGGGTTCTCATTATGAGAATGATTCAAGCCGTAAGGGACCCGCATGTCACCGAGTAAACAAGACGTAGGTGTTCGTGTCTCTTGTTATCCACGCCAGGGGGATACGGGAGGTTTTCGACCTAAGGGGAACGGTTCAAGCCGCAAGGGACCCGCACGACAACGAGGGAGTCCGATGTACGTACATCGGTCATGTATGGGATTGATCTCGGGGTTACACCACCCTGGACTATCCGTAAAATGAATCAAGATAATGATTGTTTGTTCAACGCTAACCCAATGAATGAACTTAGCTACGATTATGTTCCTCATGATTATGATTATGTTATGAAATGCAGGAATGATTTCCATGCATGTATAAGTTCAAGAACAAGAGCACTAGATGCTATATGATCAAGCATAAGACATGGAATAGAGCAAGTAAAGAATATGATACCGATGACGATCTTAGGTTTCCCCTTATCGTCCGGTTTAGAATCGTGCCATGATTATGATATGTTTAGGCCTCGATACGTAAAGCGTATCTTTGGCAATGCGGTTTTAGGTTCCTCTCGACCGCCATGACACCTATAGGAAGTGAAGCCTATAACAAGTTAAGATAAGATTATGACGGCTCTAGTATGCACTACCGTCTAAGTATGCAAGTCCCCACACACATATAATCAACCGTCAGGTTGTAATGTAGACACGTGGTGACCGTAGGTTTCCCCTTGAGGTTACCATAGCCTAGGATTTAGGGGAACTCACTGAGACATTATGTCTCATCCCAATCCTTATTTGTTTCAGATAAGCATGATGTTATGCAAGCTTGAAGCCGGATGGATGTTTCAACAAGTGCGCGTTCGTATCGCTTCAAGATGCCAAGGAAATCAAGGATGTAAATTCTATGTATGGATGAGATGTTTATGTTTTTGTATGTATGAACGCAATTTGTTGTATAAATATTCATTCGTATGTAATTTATGTTGTAAATTTTAATGTATCCAGTACTAATATTAACGCAAGTGCTAGACTTTCTAGATACGTTTGGTATGGGTGTTACAATTGACATGTAGAATTTTTCTTGCTTGTTGAAGAATGATAGTTAAACTAAGGTATTTTTCTTACCCGCAAAAGGATGATTATGTTAAGTAATGTCATACCGATAGGGTATGTCCATCACGTTACACAATACATAGCAAGGATTCTCCCACTTGATAGAGAATAGATAATGATAGTTGAATTAAAAGGTTTGAAAGATATTTTAAAAATATTCAACTATTTCTCTATCACAAAATGATATGTTAAGTAACGTCGCACCGATAGGGTATGTCCGTCACTCACATAACAAAGGGATGATAGCAATCCAAAATATTTATATATATATATATATATATATATATATATATAATAACATTTAAGTAGAAATTTAATTCAATTTGACTAATATTGGATTGCAAAATTTATATAGTTTGCTACATGTCTTTTAATAGAGTAACTTACTTATTGTAATCTCATTTGAGGATCTTTAAGGATAATAAGTAAGAACCATCTCATCACAATGTTCAATTCTTATGTCTCAAAATTTAAACATTGATAGAGTATTCTAATTATAATTGACATAAGTATAAACATTTTAGGTACATTGAATAATAACAATTATATTAATAACAACACACCGATAGGGTATGACTGTCACCAATATAATGCTAATCTATTTGCATAATTGTACCCACGATAGGTGAGATTACAATTATACAAATCAATAATGTTTATGCTTAGGAGAATATGATAAAATAATATCATGCATAAACAATTGTGCTTAATTTACTCAACTTCGGTCATATTCAAATTCAAATAATAGAAAGACATGCTTAACAATATTTTAAATAAGCACGTCATAAATATGACTTTAGAATTTATTTATATGAAATAGTATAATAACTAGAGTTATTATTTAGAATACAAGTGTGTCAATTAGTTTTCTATTTTATCCAGAGCAGAACTCTTAGAATAATTTTTTTTCCTTCAATACTCCCACTATAAATTAGAATTAGAATATAAATACAACATGGAGTATTATAGTAATAATATATAATAATTATTGAGTTCTATTTAGAATATTCTGGAAAAAGGATTTCACTTCTATATAGGATATCATAATTGCACAACAAAAGAGAAGAATGAATAAATGTTTTCATATGTGCAATAATATACGATAAGTCACAAGAGGATAAAATAATTAAATCACGAGTTACCTCGCAGTGTGTGACATTCATCCTTATGCTTAGAGCCAATGACTTTTGATGACTTAACGAGAATATCTTATAATATAGTCATCTCAATGAATACAGAATAAGCAATTATAAATAAACGTATGTGAGACTCTAATTAAAAATCAATATGATTTATATAAGAATTCAGATGTAAGGATGATAAATACTTTAAAATTGCCTCAATTCTTAATATGTTGTTTTGATAATATTTAACGGATAAACAACAAAGAGGCGTGCAAATATAATTCATAGTTAGAATTTTAGCATAAAAATGCAACTATGCATCATTCAATATATATAAAATATTTAGTATAATATTATTGTGATCCAAGTACTTAATTGCGACAAGACATGTTAATAGTATTTGTCACAAAATTTAGAGTAGTAAATTACGGGTCTAGATTAGAGAGAATAGTAGAAAGTATAATGTATATTAAAGAGAAATATGTCAATTTTAGATTCAATTATATAAATGGCATATATAATATACAACTCACTATACTCATTTTGAAAACAGAATATTATTAGGACCCTTTAAATCAATTTGTGACAAGAATCAGGGACATGTCGCAAAAGAATGATCGATTAGAAAACTTTGAATATTTATGCTAATACAATATGAAAGAAAGAATATATTAAATTCAATATATTTGGCATAAAATTGAGCCTTCTAGAAATTCACACTAGTAACATTTTAATTTATTAGATAGTTAGTGTTACTAATATAAGAGAGAAATTTCAAAAATAGTTTAGGCTCAAATATTGAGAATATGTGATATTAAGAGAAATTATTCTCAACGATCCTTTTAAGATTTGACAAAATTTTGAAACCCACAAATCAAGAATATATATGCTATAATAGTCAAATTACTCTTGACTTAATAAATAATTGAGGGTATTAACAAATCCCAGAATATTTGATGCAAGAATATACAAGAGAGTCTAAGAATTTTCACAATCATAACACTTTAAAAGAATATTTTTCATAAGTGTTATTACTATAAAAAAATATTTTCACATAGAATATTTTAGACTCAAATATAGAGAATATATGATTTAAAAGAGTATATGATTCTCATATTAATTTACATCAAATATTTAGAGATTTCGTAAATTAATTTAAATCCCACATATTAAGGATATATAATAAATCAAATCTTCCAAATATTTTGGGCACAAGAGAAATTATATTTTTATCTCAAAAAAAAAAAATTACTAGTTAATTACGGGATAAACAATTCCTCATTAACACATCAATTTGAAGAGTGAGAGATGTCTCATGTGTCATATAAGAAAGAGTAAGGAATGTTGATAAATTTTTCACACAAAGAAATAGTGAAAATATTTTCAAATAAAATTTATCCCCAACTAACAGAGTATTTACTTATTAATTTTGGGATGAACAATTCCCCATTTGAGAGTAAGGAATGTTCATTAAAAAATGTTAACACAAAATGTGAGAATATGACATTTGGCATGTTAATGAAGAAAATGTTTGGCATAGGCAGCAGTTTAATCTATTTATTTTTTTTAATTAGATCGGGTAACGGAACAAAAAACAGGTAGTTTTGGCCTGAAATAAACCCGGTTTGATCTCTCATGTTTCTAGTCTTGAGGCGACGAATTAATTTTAAAAATCAAGAAGCCAATTTCAGATCTTAAAGTTAGGTTCGTCGCTTTTGTTTGCAGATTCAAGGAGAAAACGAGATAGAAATTCTATGACTTTCATAGAAAACCCAAGACTTGAATAATGCCCTGATTCAAGAATTATACTTATCGGGTAATTATATTTATGTTACTAGTAGAATTACAAGGAACGTAATCCAACAAAATCCAAAACAAAGATTGGCTTAAATCATATATTGGTGTTCACGTTCATGTAGATCAAACAAAATATTTAGGTAATGAACACGGTACAATTGGAATTTACACAAAGTTCATATATTCACACAATTCATTCATTCGATCGCTATTAAATAATTAAGGGTTTGTGTGAACTATGAATTAACAGCCATCATGATTGGACGTGAGTTCATGTATTCATTCATACGATTTAGCCCAAACAAGTATTTGATAATCAGAAAAAGAATAGCCATATAACCTGTATCTATTTGGCTCTGATACCAATTGATAAAAGTTTTAGGATTTAGCCATGGATCACTAGGTACAAATTATGGCATATCATCAGTAACAAGGAAGGAATAAGAAATTGTGTACCTTGTATGTTTAGGTTCATGAACGACCGTCATCAAGTTATGACCGTCATCAAGTTATGAGAGGAATAACTACCCTCATTCCATTAGCGTTAGGTTTTCAGAATGGTTTAACAAATAGCTAAACGGCTGAGGGCAGGGACCTCTCATTGGGCTTAACTAAATGGTCCAACCCATCACGGTCCATTTAGAAAGAATAGCCCAATCACACATATTCATCCACTAATTAGTGCTTAACACAATAGACCATAATTTATATTATGACATTAACGTATAATAATTGATTATTGTCGATCCATAATTGATTAATTAAACAATTAATCCAACAGTTGCATGCAGAGAAGATTCAGTTTTCACACTCATAAAAATGATATTGTAATGTTGAAAGACTCACTCATCATAACGTAAGAGATGGGGGTAGAAAATAAGTAATTCTTATTAGAATGGCAGACAAAGAGACAAGACTATTTGTCCCAAAAGAAAAAAAAAAAGAGACAAGGACTTAATACGACTCTTTCTATGATTTTGATAAAATTTAAAAATTAATGAATATATGGACCTACTAGGAAAAATAACAACCAATAGACCTTTTTAAGAATCGGCTTTTTAAGTTTTTCTATTTATTGGAATAGATTTTTCATGATACAAAAAAAATGTTCCTTCCTTCCTTCAAAAAAAAATGTTCCGCTTATGAAATTACTAAACTTCTGATTATTTTTTTAAAATATTAAAAAAATAAATAATAATGACATGTCAGTGCCACGTTAACACCGTTAAAGGTCACTTAACAGCAGAGACTAAAAGCTATAACAGAAAATTTTGTAAGGACTAAAACGTGTGATTTATTTTTATAGGGACTAAATACAAAACTGCAGATATTTATAGGGACCAAAAACTTAATTAACCCTTTTTTTGACAAGCATCTTGTTTTCACGGTTTTTGATCAAAGACTTTTATGTGAATTTGAAACAACGTATTTTTTTTCTTAATATTGTTTCCTTACATACTGAACTACAAAATAATAATCATCTAGTTTTTTTGTCAAAAAAAAAAAAATCATCTTATTTTCTCCTTTAAAATAAAATTATCTTATTTTCTATTTATTTTCTCTTCTTTTAACTTTATTTTACTATAGCTATCGTTTCTTGATCAACCAAACAAACCATAAAGAAAATAGGGATTAAGTTGCCACGATTTTTTTCTCATAAACTAAAAATAGCTTGAACTTTTTGATGGATTTAATTGAGTTTTGTGATTTTTTCAGAGACTAAAATCGGACTTCACATTATATATGTTGAGGTTGTGTTTCGAACCTTAAATTTCCCACTTATTCATTTTAGAGGTGCTTCAATAAGTGAATTTCTTGTCACTAACCTAATTGATTTAAAAATAAAAATTTGACTTTACTCACAAAAATGAATCATAAATCGTATAAAATAAGTAAAGATATGATGTGAAAGAATTTGTGAGATGAAAAATAAAACCAATCAGGTAGGAAAAATAAGAAACCATCAATGCTCCTATAATATGATAACAATGACTTACAAGTCAATGTACATGTACAACCACACCATTTTAGCAAAAGTAATGTTGAAAGATTAAAAGAGTCATTATAATATAACGGAAAAAACCCCATAAGTCAATGTGGATGAACAACCACAATTTTTAGCCAATGTAATCTTGAAAGAATTGGAAAAGTCATTATAATGTAGTTGACTTAGAAAACGACTGATGCTTATTAGAATATTTTCAAAATACATCAATATTAATTTTTTTGAGGGAGAAGTTTTCATTCATTACAGTTCTATTCAACTCGATATATTAGTCTTTGTAGTTGCATGCAGAGGAGATTCAGTTTTCACACACATAAAAATGATATTGTAATGTTGAAAGACTCTAAACAGTCATCATAACATAACATATAGGGTAGAAAATAAATAATTCTTACTCCCTCCGTTTCAAAATGAGTGTAGTTTTAGGTGTTTACACACATATTAAGAAATGCAATGATTAAAAGAAAGAGAATGGTTATTTTACCAAATTATCCTTATTAACTATTGGTTAGTTTTAAAAGTAATACTTTGGAAGTAGTGTGCAGAGTATTAATTGGAGGGTACAATTGAAAACAAAAAGTTATTATTGCATTGGAAACTGAAAGCGACACTCATTTTGAAACAATTTTTTATGGCTAAAGCGACACTCATTTTGAAACAGAGGGAGTATTAGAATGGCAGACAAAGAGACAAGACTATTTGTCCCAAAAAAAAAAAAAAGAGACAAGGACTAATTTGTTTTTTTTTTTTTTGGTTACATGGACAATGACTATATAGAGAGACTAATACGACTCTTTCTATGATTTTGATAAAATTTAAAAGTTAATGAATATATGGACCTACTAGGAAAAATCACAACCAACAGACCTTTTTAAGAATCGTCTTTTTAAGTTTTTTTGTATTGGAATAGATTTTTCATGATACAAGAAAAATGTCCCTTCCTTCCTAAAAAAAACAAAAAAAATTGTTCCTCTTATTCATAACTAGCTAAAAGACGTGCACTTGGTGCCCATCTTTCCGCTCTTTTTATTGCACTAACGTTTGAAAATTATTAACGGTATTTTTATAATGAAATTTTGATTTGGATTAAAATTATTTGACTCGGAGGATAGTGTGTTATTTTTGGGAAATTCTAATGTTTTCAGCCCCTGGCACTTGTGAAATTTCCCGAGCTTTTCCCTCGCGCTCTCTAGCATTATCCATATTGGTATTCTTTCCAGATGAGCTGCATACCTTTATATGAGTTTTGTGTCATTCCTTTGTCTAGTAAATACTCATTCCAGAGATTAATCAAGAGATATTGGGGAGACACTAAGCTTATCCAAGTGACATAGATGCATAACTCATCAATGAAAGAATTATATAAACGATTCAATTGGGTTTGTTAGTAAATAAATTCGACAAGTGTTGAAAATATGCAATAGTTCACCAAAAAGAACACCTTTTTCCCCAAGTGAAATAACTCTACCCAGATTTTCTCATTCTCATTCAATTTAAACACTTTTAAGAGGATGGTCACTTTAAAAATATGAAAGTAGTAACTCTACCCAGATTTTTTACACACTTTGATATTAGTCCTTATCAGTTTTTTGTTTTGTTTTTTGTTTTGGCTTAGGTTTAGGTCTCTACGATTTGTAAACAATTCCTTTAGGCCGCTTTGTTTTTTCTTCTTCTTTATTTGAACATCAAGGGGTACTCACTTCACAAAAATCGAACCCCCTACCGCGGACATAAAACATAGACGAGGGTTCGAAAAACCATTTGTAGTACAAACAATGACTTTCAATTTTCCTAGTGATATACCATCTCCAAAAGGTGATTTTGAACGCTTCAACAATTTCCTCCACCTCCTAAGCTTAAGCAGAAAAAACTCATCTACGCCACTCAATTTTTTTTCAATTGTTGCATGCCAAATAAGAGTAAGTCCCTTCCGATGCTTTAGGTCCCTTTGTTAGTGTGACGTTAAAAAAAATCAAAACTAACGAAATGTCACATGGCTTAATTGTTTCAGACCACGTGACACTCTGTTAATGATTGGCTTTATTTTTTAATGTCACACTAACATAGGGATCTAAAGCAATTTTTTTACAAAGTGTAAGCATTCTAAAACCAAGCAGAAAAATTTACAGAACCAATAGTGAAAATACAACCACTAATAACATATGTAAGTCTTCTTTGTATGAGACTTTGTGAGCACCACGTTATAAACCTTCACTATGCGCATCTGCATCTACCTCAAAATTATGGTTTTGCAACACTAAATTGACATCTGGATTGACCAGATTATTAAACCGACCCTGCACCACAATATCAGATCCTTATAACATAATTTAAACATAAAAAATAATCCAACAAACTTTCAAAAATACCATGGCATATGTGAGAGAAGTACTCCATTTTTTTTTTGTCTGAATAAAATATCGATTTAATATTGGCGGCCTAGTTTGACATAAAAATATGATTTAGTGGAATTTACTGTATAAGTTACAAATATAACTTTTAAACAAAATTAAAGTATTAAAAATTAAAAAGGATTAAACTCCTACAATATGGTCCACATGAGTGTAACTCAGTAGGTATATTGCATTATATATGTAGGGGCTAGAGTTTGAATCCAAACACCCCACTTATTCACCTCAAGGGTTAATTTCTAACCATTATGCTTCTTGACTAGAAAAAAAAACTCCTACATCAAGAGGGATTAAAATTCAGACTTTGATTAAGAATGATTATTCATATTTATTTTTATCATGTTTCTGAATATGATTACATCTCTTAAAAGAGACCTCGTTGTATTCTTTGATTTTTTAGTTTTTATTACAAATAAATATTGTTTATTTTTGTAAAAATAAATAAATATAAATATAAATATCGAAATGATAAATTTATAGGTGTCAGATGAGGTATATTATACCATCATTGAATTCATGATCATTCTACATTAGAAAAATGAAAAAAGCTTAAGATGACTCCACACATTATTTCTTTTTTTTTTTTTGGTTACCACCACACATATATTTCATGTGGATAGACATTTTCAGCCATAGATTTCAATAGAAATATTAACAATTATTTATGTTGCGATGTGTTGGTCCACCATGGAAAAACCATCACTGAATTTTCCAATATTGATATAAATATAGACATTGTGTCCCTTAGCATTTCATTCACATAAACCATTTGGTAACACTTTCCACAAAATCATTTATTCATCATGGCGTGGTTTTTTCTGTTTTTGCATCTTTTTCTCTTCCATTTTCTTTCTCTCTCTTCTTCGTCTTCTTCTTCTTTCAATTTTTCATGTCATCATTATGAGAGCTCTGCTTTGCTTCATTTCAAGTCATCCTTCACAATAAATTATGGATATGATGATTATGGTTGTGATCGATATCCTCTTTTGAAAACAGCAACATGGAAAAATGAGACTGATTGCTGCTCGTGGCATGGTGTCACGTGTGACACCATCACTGGTCATGTGATTGGCCTCAACCTTGGCTGTGAAGGCCTTCGAGGTATATTCAGTCCTAACAGTACCCTTTTCCATCTTGCTTATATTCAAAAACTCAACCTTTCTGACAATGATTTCTCTGGCTCTTATTTTCATTCAAAGTTTGGTGGGTTTTTGAGTCTCACACATCTTGACTTGTCTCGTAGTTTCTTTAAAGGTGAAATTCCAACTCAAATCTCACACCTTTGCAAATTACAATCACTTCATCTCTCTGGGTATTATCAACGCAATTTAGTTTGGAAAGAGACCACCTTGAAGAGACTTGTGCAAAACGCAACAAACTTGAGGGAGTTGTTTTTGGATTATACAGATTTGTCTTTACTAAGACCAAACTCCATTGCTTTGCTGTTCAACCAATCTTCCTCTTTGGTTACTCTTGATCTTCGATCAACAGGATTAAGTGGAAAAATGAAAACAAGCCTTCTTTGTTTACCAAGTATTCAAGAACTAGATATGTCATTTAATAATGAACTTCAAGGGCAACTTCCAGAATTGAGTTGCAGCACTTTTCTTAGAATCTTGGATCTTTCATATTGTCAATTCCTAGGGGAAATTCCAATGTCTTTTTCTAACCTAGCACACCTTACCTCTTTAACACTCTCAGGAAACTACCTAAATGGTTCAATCCCATTCTCACTTTTAACACTTCCACGTCTAACTTTCTTGAATCTCCGTGACAACAAACTCAGTGGTCGAATTCCAAATGCATTTCAGATGTCAAACAAATTTCAGGAATTAGATTTGAGAGGTAACAAAATTGAAGGTGAACTGCCATCCTCACTTTCAAACCTTCAACATCTCATTCAGTTTCATCTTTCATCCAATTCATTTAGCGGTAAAATCCCAGATGTGTTTGGTGGGATGACCAAACTGCAAGAACTCTACTTAGATTCTAACAATTTAGAAGGACAAATTCCATCTTCATTATTCAACTTGTCTCAGCTTGTTGAATTAGATTGTTCTGATAACAAATTAGAGGGTCCTCTGCCCAACCAAATTATAGGGTTCCAAAAGCTAACTATTTTGGAATTAAATGACAACATGCTAAATGGTACAATTCCTACCTCCTTGTTATCCTTTCCATTTTTGGTTGCATTAGATTTATCAAATAATCGACTTACAGGGCATATCAGCGCAATCTCATCATATTCCTTAGTGTTGCTATATCTAAGTAACAACAGCCTACAAGGCAATATTCCAGAATCCATTTTCAACCTTGCAAACCTAACTGATCTATATCTATCATCAAACAACTTGAGTGGTCATGTTGATTTTCATCTTTTCTCCAACCTTCCAAGACTAAGTAGTCTAGATCTATCATCAAACAACTTGAGTGGTGTTGTCAATTTCCAACACATTTCCAAACTTCAATATTTGAATTCTCTGTACCTTTCAGATAATAGCCAATTATCAATAAACTTTGAATCCAGCGTCAATTACAGTATTTCTAGTCTATCAGCATTGGGTTTGTCTTCTTTGAGTTTGACTGAGTTTCCTAACTTCTCAGAAAAACTGCCAAGGTTGGAATATCTTGATCTGTCTAATAACAAAATTAGTGGAAGTGTGCCCAATTGGTTACATGAAGTTGATTTCCTAGAACGCCTTGATCTTAGTTATAACTTACTAACCGGTGACATCTCTTTGTCAATTTGCAATGCAAGTGGCCTTATATTTCTCAGTTTGGCACACAATCAATTGACAGGCCCCATTCCACAATGTCTTGCTGATTTATCATCCCTTGTAGTTTTGGAGCTACAAATGAACAAATTTCATAGCACTTTGCCAAGTAACTTTTCAAAGGAAAGTGCACTTGAGAGTCTGAATCTCTATGGCAACCAATTAGAAGGTCAAATTCCTAAATCCTTGTCTCTCTGTAAAGGGTTGAAGTTTTTAAACCTTGGCAGCAACAAAATAGAAGACAATTTTCCTCATTGGCTTCAAACACTGCAATATTTGAAAGTGTTGCTTTTGCGAGACAATAAGCTGCATGGTATCATTGTTAATCCAAAGATCAAGCATCCATTTCCAAATTTAACTATTTTTGATATCTCAAGCAATAACTTTAGTGGTCCTCTACCAAAGGCCTATTTCAAAAAGTTTGAAGCCATGATGAATGTTACTGAGTTGGAATATATGAGGAATAGTATATGGAATACAAATCCCTTAAATCCAAAATTTGCAACCTACTATGATTCTGTGATTGTGGAGACAAAAGGGAACAAAATGACATTGGTGAAAATTCCAAACATCTTTGTAATTATTGATTTGTCAGGAAACAAATTTGAAGGAGACATTCCAAACGTTATTGGTGAGCTTCATGCAATCAAAGGGCTTAACCTTTCCCATAACAGACTTACAGGTCAAATTCCGAAATCCATAGGAAACTTGACATTCTTGGAATCTTTGGATCTTTCCTCAAATATGTTAACCGGTGTGATTCCTTTGGAATTAACCAATCTTAACAGTCTTGAAGTGTTGGATCTTTCCAATAATCGTCTTGTGGGAGAAATACCTCAGGGAAAGCAATTCAATACTTTTACAAATGATTCCTATGAAGGAAACTTGGAGTTATGTGGATTACCCTTGTCAAAGATGTGTGGACCTGAACAACATTCTGAACCTTCAGCCAACAACTTTAGCAGTGAAGAGAAATATGGATTTGGATGGAAACCAGTGGCAATTGGATACGGAAATGGATTTGTGATTGGAATAGGCATTGGATATTATATGTTTTTAATTGGAAAGCCGAGATGGCTTGTCATGATATTTGGTGGTCAGCCTAAGAGGAGAGTGAAAAGAAGGACAAGAATGAGGAGGAACCAAAGTTCAATCACGAATCAGAATCAGATGGTGCAAATGTCGTAGTTTTATTGTTGTATTTATTTTCTCTTTTGTCTGTTTGTATCATTGTCACTCTTTTGATCTAGCTAGTTTGATTTTCAGTTGTAAGTTTGTACTCTGAATGTGGTCTCAGGTCTGTTTATAAATGCATGCCACAAGTTGTGTTATATAATAAAATTCCAAGTTCACATTTATATGACCTTTTTACCTTTGTTATTCTGTTTTGGCTTATTTGGTGCATAATTGGTACAAAATTGTGTTTTACAAAAGGTACTGTTCTTTTTAAACACTTATTCTTTAGAAAGCAATAAACTAAATGTATTCTATAGAGAAGTCTCAAGAAATAATAGACATGGTAAGTGTCATATTTACATGATTAGTTAGCTAAGGAACCATCGGTAACACGATATTAGCTGAAACAATTTCTATAAGTATCAATGATTGGTATTAGAGCTTGTTTCACTTGAAATTAAGTTTTTGCTTCGTTTTTATCGGATGGATGCCGTAAAACTAAAACTTTCAAGTGTATCAGAAATGGAATTTAGCTGTGACGAAACTTTTGCTGCATAATTATGCAGAACAGATGCCAATGTGTAAGGGGACTTCAAAACCAAATTTCTATAAGTAGGTCAAATGTTTATTTGAAATCTAATAGGTCAATTTTACAACATTCAGTATATTATGTGAAGGATTTATCTATCGTATTTGTTGAACTTAGGCCCAACATAAAAGTTTAATGTTCAAATTTGATAAAACTGAATTTTTATGATACTCAAGCTCGATTTTTATCTCAATTGTTTTTCTCGAATAATGATATCTTTGTTTTTCTCAGATCAATCTGACAATCGTTTAGTGATGTCGATGATGATACAGTTTTTCTCTGATCTATCATAATTTTTTCAAGGATTAAATTAAGTTTTACGATTTTTTTGAGAGATTAAAATTGCACTTCCCTATTAAAAATATATTATAAAATGTACAACCACAATTTTTAGCCAATGTAATCATGAAAGAGTTGGAAAAGTCATTATAATGTAGATGACTTGGAAAACGAATGATGCTTATTAGAATATTCTCAAAATACATCAATACTAATTTTTTTGAGGGAGAAGTTTTCATTCATTACAGTTCTATCCGACTCGATATATTAGTCTTTGTAGTTGTATGCAGAGAAGATTCAGTTTTCACACTCATAAAAATGATATTGTAATGTTGAAAGACGCAGTCATCATAACTTAACAGATAGGGTAGAAAATAAGTAATTCTTATTAGAATGGCAGACAAAGAGACAAGACTATTTGTCCCAAAAAAAAATAAAAATAAGACAAGGACTAATTTGTTTTTTGTTTTTTTACATAGACAATGAGTCTAATACGACTCTTTCTATGATTTGGATAAAATTTAAAAATTAATGAATATATGGACCTACTAGGAAAAATAACAACCAACAGACCTTTTTAAGAATCGGCTTTTTAAGTTTTTTTATTTATTGGAATAGATTTTTCATGATACAAGAAAATTGTTCCTTCCTTCCTTCCAAAAAAAAAATTGTTCCTCTTATGAAATTACTAAACTTCTGATTATTTTTTTAAAATATTAAAAAAATAAATAATAATGACATGTCAGTGCCACGTCAGCACCGTTAAAGGTCACTTAACAACAGGGACTAAAAGCTATAACAGAAAATTTTGTAAGGACTAAAAAGTGTGATTTATTTTTTATAGGGACTAAATACAAAACTGCAGATATTTATAGAGACCAAAAACTTAATTAACCCTTTTTTTTTATAAGCATCTTGTTTTCACGGTTTTTGATCAAAGACTTTTATGTGAATTTAAAACAACTCATTTTTTTTTCTTAATATTGTTTCCTTACATATGAACTACTAAATAATAATCATCTAGTTTTTTTGTCAAAAAAAAAATCATCTTATTTTCTCCTTTCAAATAAAATTATCTTATTTTCTATTTATTTTCTCTTCTTTTAACTTTATTTTACTACAGCTATCGTTTCTTGATCAACAAAACAACTTTATTTTACTACAGCTATCGTTTCTTGATCAACAAAACAAACCGTAAAGAAAATAGGGATTAAGTTGACACGATTTTTTCTCATAAACTAAAAATAGCTTGAACTTTTTGATGGATTAAATTGAGTTTTGTGATTTTTTCAGAGACTAAAATCGGACTTCACATTATATATGTTGAGGTTGTGTTTCGAACCTTAAATTTCCCACTTATTCATTTTAGAGGTGCCTCAACAAGTGAATTTCTTGTCACTAAGCTAATTGATTTAAAAATAAAAATTTGACTTTACTCATAAAAATGAATCATAAATCGTATAAAATAAGTAAAGATATGATGTGAAAGAATTTGTGAAACCAATCAGATAGGAAAAATAAGAAACCATCAATGCTCCTATAATATGATAACAATGACTTACAAGTCAATGTACATGTACAACCACACCATTTTAGCCAAAGTAATGTTGAAAGATTAAAAGAGTCATTATAATGTAACTTTCACAATTTGCAAACCATACTTTTCTCTTATTGCAATAATCTCACTGAATTGCTCGTTCATATTGGAAAGTTGATTAGTTTACGTCACCCTGACATAAAGGAGATGCCAATGGAAATTATTGGGCTGGAAAGTTTTCAAACTCATACCTTTTTTGTAGTGGGAAAGCAGCACATCGGGTTAGGTATCCACAGGCTTAGAAAATTCCCACACCTGCATGGGAAACTTATCATCAAGAACCTACATAATTGCTTAATTTTTCAGGGATCAAATTAAGTTTTACGATTTTTTTCACAAATTAAAATTAGACTTTACTCTTAAAAAATAAATTATAAATCATAAAAATTTAAGTAACAATATGGCGGGATAGAAATTGTGAGATGAAAAATCAAACCAATCAGTTAGGAAGAAAAACTTATACCAACCAATGAGCTATAGAAAATTCATAAGTCAAAGTGTATGTACAACCACAATTTTTAGCCAATGTAATCTTGAAAGAGTTGGAAAAGTCATTATAATGTAGATGAGTTAGAAAACAAATGATGCTTATTAGAATGACCTTCAAAATGCATCAATATTAATTCTTTTGAGGGAGAGTTTTTGTAACGCTCAAACTAAACTTATCTAGAATATTTAGAATGTGCGTTAAATTTAGTAATGGATACATTAAAATTACAATAATAAAATTTCGACTGAATAAATATATACATCACTGCATGATCGTACATTTGCTTTCTGAATACACGTCTGAAACCGTAATAAATAATCTGAACTAGTACAACACGAGCATGTGAAAATATATCATTCAGCCTCCTGTATTGTCTCCTTGACACGTACAACCTGCTGATCTGAAAAAAAATAAAAGGGATTGGGTTGAGACGGGATGTCTCAGTGAGTTCCACCTATCCTAGGCTGTAGGCAATCTCAGGGAACCTAGGATCGCCATCTGTCTCTAAACTCAACCCTTTTTGGGTTTATACAGTATGTCATGCATAACTGAGCGATCGGGGGATAACTAGGATCGCTATCTGAAATACTGATTCAATCTTGATATCAATGCTGATATCATACTCATAATTATAGTCATAATGTCTGTCATATTATGTTAGAAATGTTAGCTTTGAACAAACAATATTATCTGACTTGATTTTACGAATAAACCCAGGTGGAGTAACCCCGGAATTTATTCCTCTGCTAGTGTGTGTGTTGTATATATATATATATATATATATATATCCAACTGGCGGGAACCCAACTGACGGGGATACCGGACTCCTTTGATTATTGTGGGGTCATCCTCACAGATAGTGCCCATTCCAACTGGCGGGAACCTTTCGTATCCAACTGGCGGGATAGCGAAAGTCACAGCTTAAACATGTTTTAATATTATAACTTGAACTGATTTCTGATAACTGAGTTAATCCTCAACTCCACTACTAACGGGGAGCTAGAGAGGAATAATTTATCTTAACTGATTTCCTTGTAGTAATAACATTCTGAGTCTAATAATAAAGATGTAGTAATTTCGTCTTTATTCTGAAATTATTTCTTATACTAACCTATTCAGGTTCTAGGCATATCGTTGTCATATGCCATTCCTAAAAGATTATAAATTTTTTCCCATATCCTGATAAATTAAATTCGACTAATTAAGTCGAACTTTCATACTTAGAATTCTTTTCTTTCCAATGATTGGAAATCTACTCATGAATGATTTGTTCCAATGGCTAATTTACTCTAAACATTCTTTTACACAAAAAAAAAATATACACTATGGTAGTATATGATCAGATGATATTCATAATACAATTTCGGCTACATATACATATTCGATAAAAATGAGAATTTAGAGTCTTAGCCAAACCAAACCATCATATCACCTTAAAAGTATAGTTTATATTAGCTAAGAGTCGAAATAAAGCAATAAAATCCAACAATTCTCACTTTCTGGAATGTTAGCCGAAATTGAATATTTATTCATACTCACGTAAAACTTATCATAATAATTTTCCTCTAACTCCTACAATACCATAAGCATATTTATCAACATAAAAACTATTTTAGAGTACACTAGCAAGGGTGTGAACCTTAAATCATAATGTCACTAAATTATGTTCTAATGTACCAAATTATATTCTATTATTCTAAAGGCATTATTTAACTACCCAAAGGGAAGTTTTCTAACTAAAGGAACTCACGGTGAATCATTCCTGCAAATTGCAAGCAGCTTATCCCAAAATCTGCAGCTCTGCTATCTCCAAAACTCCATAATCACTTTCCCAAAATAGCTTATGCCTTAGCTTATAGGTCAAGCCCCTTCTGAAACAATTCAAACCACTCGTGACATAGCCTTACTTCATCAACCAGCTTACACAAAAATTTTCATTTCAGTCCCTGCACCAGAAGTTCGCCGTTTGGCTATTTAAGCACTTCTAAAACAGCTTAATTATCATTTAATCACTTTTAACATTACTAAAACAGCTTATCATTTTTCCATTACTCATATGTAAATTAAACATATCTCTCATAAGCTGTTCTTCAAAAAATAATAAATGAAACAACTTAACTTTGAACTTAAGCTATTCTTCAACGGCTTAACTAGCAACTTATAACTTCTATCACATAAATTTCGACCCAACCTTTAACACAGAAGTTCCAACATGTATTATTAGCCCTATGAACCACTTATACAGTAGTTTGAACTCACAACTTAGTCATTTAAGGCATTTTGCTCAAAACAGCTTAACTGACAGCTTATGACCTCTAAACAATTCAATTTCTGCTCAAATTTTCCAGAATCAAATCAAACATGTATACACATCTCCTATCCCATTTCTACAGCAATCCTAACATGTTAACTTTAAAAAAATCAATTATGGAGCTTTTGGAACAACTTATGGCTTTTAGCTTCTAGCTTATAATCATTCTTCATACCATGTCCCTAGATACCATTACCACACATAATCATCTTCATATTACACATACAACATACACCAAAGCTTGAATTAAATCAATTTCCATGAAGAGGTGGTTATGCTCATGTAAGTAGGCGGTTTCAAGGGAAAGAAAGAGAGAATGAGATTTTGCCACACATGATGTACTCATGTAAGGCAATGGTGAGGTTAATGGTTTGTATGTTGGATTTTTATGGATAACTTTAAATACGTTGATGTATAAAATATAATATCAATTATTATATTTTGTTAATGCACTTGGTTAAATAAATATAATGAATATTTGTATTGGGCTTAAGTATGAATGACCCGTAATGGGTTGGGTCATTCTTTACGTTAGCCTGTTGAGAGGTCTACCCTCATCTGGTGGATATATATAACCTGACTATCCCATTAGGTCAGTTATCACTGAGCAGTTATTCCATCAGCAAGAGGGCAGTTACAACTTCTCTATCAATCGTTCAAGAAGAATCAATGGATCCAACAATGACAGGTACATATTTACATGCTTTATCGATAAATTTCTATTCATTCAATATGTCATGTTTTGTGTCTATAACTGTTTAAGCACTGTAATTTTCATCAATTGGTATCAAAGCCAATTAGACACATCATATGGTTATTGTTTTGAATGGAACTATTGCATTATCTTTCATTGTACGATTCTGTTTGTTATGCATGCGATTGCAATTTTGTACCATTCATGTGCATACAACTTATGTTCCTTTTGACAGTACGGTTGTTTTGTTTTGTTTGGATGTATGATTCTAAAAAGCATGCTTTTCACAAATACTAATTTATACTATGAATAAACCCTCCCTGTTTGTGATTGATTTCCAAATTCATCGATTTCATGAAATTGATTTCCAAAACGGTTCTTTTCAAATATTAATGAAAAACTGTAAAGATCGCTGTATTTGTGATTGACAAATTCATCGATTTCATAAAATTGATTTCCAAAAACGGTTCTTTTCAAATATTTGTGATTGACAATAACAAATATTAATTCATGAAAAACGGTTCTTTTCATCGATGCAAAAAATTGAATTCCAAATTTAATGAAAACCTAATTTTTATTTGTAATTTGGTTCGACGTTTTCATGAAATTGATTTTGGAAAACTGTTTGTTATTGTCTCGCCATTAAAACCCTGTAAAGATCGCTTTTTTCGATGGCTAAAACGGTAGATTACGATTACGGGTCGTTTTGACCCGTTTATGTGAATCCGGGTGAAGATGATTTTTTTTTTTTTAAAAAAAAGGGGACAATTTTATTTTTTTTTAACACGTGATTTTTTATTTTATTTTATGCTGTCCCTCTATACACATAATTTTCTATATGCCTGTCGTAGTCATTTTTTTTTTTTGGACTGTCCCATATTATATCAAATACTTATTTTGTTTTTTATTGCTTAAGCTAATATGGGACATTTAACTTCATAATTGATAATTATTCTATAGCAACTAATTTATTCATAGTAATAGTAATTACTTCCTATCGATGTATTATTGTTAATATGAATTTGGTATAACTTTAAGTTACTTGTGTAGTTGTATTCTTACCCATCGTGAGACCAACTATGTGAATTTTGTTGTTTTTGATTGTAGAATCAATTTATTAACGAAGTTAATTATTTACATTAGTAGTAATTACATCCTATCGGTGTATTATTATTGATGTAAATTTTGTTTATTAGTAATTATGATCTATATTATATTAATAATAATTACATCCTATCGATGTATTATTATTAGTGTAATTATTGTGGTACAATATCTTGTTTATTTTTTTGCTTATTATATTCAAATATCCTATCGATATTGAAATATTTTGTCCTATAAGCTTTGGTTATTATTGTACTTTGTGATATAAGATCATAATGATGTAGAGTTTTTCATTAGGATAATTTTGACTGCATATATGTGGAATCATTTTTTTGTATAATTTTTTATGATTCCTTATTGTTCAATGACAGTCTCTTTTCCTAGCTCTGTGAAAACTCTTAATGGGACTAACTATGAGGACTGGAAAGATTCTCTGAATCTTTACTTAGTTATTAATAACTTTGACTTATCTTTAAGAATTGATAAGCCTGCTGCCCTTACCAACGCATCTACTGATACCCAGAAAGCATTTTATGAAAAGTGGGAAACCTTTAATAGGGTGTGTCTTAAGGTCATAACTTATACCATGGAGAAGTCCATTAGGCAAAGCATTCCAGAAAGTGACAATGCTAAAGATTATCTGAAGTCCATTAGTGAAAAGTTCACCCGTTTTGACAAAGCCAAGAAAAGTGAGTATTTATCACTGTTTGACAAGACAAAGTATGATGGTACAAGCGGTGTGCGAGAGTATATTATGAAACTGATGCATTACTACAATAAGCTGAAGGATCTCAAGGTCGAGACTGGTGAAAGCACTTTGATCTGGAGGGTCCTTGAATCTTTGCCTTCGCAGTTTGATGTTATGAGGACCTATTATAATACCCAGAAAGCTGAATGGACTATAGATGAGATGATTGCTATAGTAGTTCAAGAGGATGATTCTCTCAAGAAGAGTAAATCTCATAGTGTTAACCTTGCTGCTTCCACCTCAGGCATAAAGGATGTCAAGAACAATTACCACAAAGGAAAGTATCATCATGATGACAAGAAAAAGGGGAAAGCAATGCATCACTTGGAGCCTAAGAATAAACCTTTTAAGTCAACCTTCTTTAAAGGAGAATGCAAGTATTGCAAGAAGTTTGGTCGTAAGATGGTTGATTGCCTTATTTTGAAAAAGAAAAATGAGAAGCAAGCGGTTCACAAGGGTGAGGAAACCAAGTGATGCTGAGGCAAAGGTCATAGTAGGAGATGGAGCTGGAGTACCCGTAGTAGAAATAGGAGTTGTTTCTTTACTTTTACCTTTTAGACACAATTTAATTTTGAAAGATGCTGTTTATGTACCTTCTATGAGAAGGAATTTAATTTCTATTTCGGCATTGGATAAATGTGGTTACACTTTTGCTTTTGGTAATGGAAAACTTGATGTTCGTTTTAATTCCAATAGTGTTGGTTATGGAATTTTATGTGATGGATTATATTTGCTAAATGTCGATGAAATGTGTGTTAATTCTGTTGTTGGGACTAAGCGTAATAGGAGGGATGAGAGTTCTTCGATGTTGTGGCATAGACGTTTAGGACACATTTCTAGGCCTCGTATTGAAAGATTAATGAAGGAAGGGATTCTCCCTAATCTTGACTTCTCTGATTTTGATACTTGTGTTGATTGCCTAAAAGGGAAATTCACCGCCAAGACTAGGAATAAGAAAGCAAATAGATGTGATGATGTGTTGCAGTTGATTCACACGGACATGTGTGGTCCCATTACACCTACTGTTATGGGTGGATACAGGTATTTTATCACTTTCATAGACGACTTCTCTAGATTTGGGTGGATAGATCTTTTGCAAGACAAGTCTAGTTCTTTGAGTGCATTCAAATCTTTCAAAGCTGCTGTCGAATTAAAAACTGGAAAAAGGGTTAAATGTGTGAAGTCTGACAGAGGAGGAAAATATAATGGTAGATATGACGAGACTGGAAGAAATCCAGGACCATTTGCTAGATTTTTAGATGAATGTGGAATTGAAGCTCAATACACTATGCCAGGCACTCCTCATCAAAATGGAGTTGCAGAGAGACGTAACCGTACACTTATGGACATGGTGAGGTGCATGCTTAGCCATTTTTCATTGCCTGCTTTTCTTTGGGGAGATGCCTTAAGGACTGCTGTCTATATTCTTAATCAAGTTCCTAGCAAGTCTGTGCTGAAAACTCCGTATGAGCTTTTGATGGGTAAGAAGCCAAGTTTAAAACATTTTCATGTGTGGGGTTGTAAAGCAGAAGTTAGACCTTATAATCCTGAACAAAAGAAACTTGATCTGAAGACTATTAGTGGTTTCTTTATTGGTTATAGTGTGGGTTCCAGAGGTTGCAGATTTTATTGTCCTTCTCATTCTACACGAGTTATTGAGTCTGATCTAGCATTTTTCTTTGAGGATAACTTGGATAGTGGGGTCTCTACGCCACGACCAGTTACTCTTGAAGAAGATCGTTCTTTTCTTCCCACACCAGTCTTTTCTCTTCCCACAGATTATATGGTTCCTGTTACTCAAGGAGATGATATACCACCACTGCAGATTGAAAATATTCCAGAGCCTATTGCTGTTGATGAACCGGGTGATTTAGCTGAAGTAGTTCCATTGAGACGATCTCAAAGAGTACGTAAGTCTCCAATATCAGATGATTTTGTTGTATATCTTCAAGAGCACGAGTTTGATCTTCATGATGATGATGATCCTACTACTTTTAATGAAGCAATCTCTTGCTCTCATGCATCTGATTGGTTAAAGGCCATGCATGATAAACTATCTTCTATGTCTTATAATGATGTTTGGGATCTAACAGAGTTACCAGTTGGTTGCAAGGTTGTTGGATGCAAATGGGTCTTCAAAACCAAATGTCATCCAGATGGTAAAATTGAAAGATACAAAGTCAGATTAGTAGCAAAAGGTTATAGTCAAAGAGAAGGGATTGATTATAAAGAGACTTTCTCACCTGTCTCCACCAAGGATGTTTTTTGAGTTGTTATGGCTTTGGTTGCACATTGTAATTTGGAACTTCATCAAATGGACGTGAAGACTGCCTTCTTAAGTGGAGACCTTGTTGAAGATGTTTACATGGTTCAACCTGAAGGTTTTGTTGAAGCGGGAAAAGAAAACTTAGTGTGTAGACTAAAGAAATCCATTTACGGATTAAAACAGGCTTCTAGGCAATGGTATTTGAAGTTTGACCAAGTTGTCACTTCTTTTGGTTTTAATGAAAACGCCTCAGATCAGTGCATTTATTTAAAGACTAGTGGGAGCAATTTTATTATACTTGTGCTATACGTCGACGATATTCTTCTTGCTAGCAGTTGCATTAACCTTTTGAATGAGACAAGATTAATGTTGAGTAGCCACTTTGATATGAAGGACCTTGGTGATGCTTCAGTTGTTTTAGGCATCCAGATTTTTCGTGATAGGTCACGTGGTATTCTTGGATTGTCTCAGAAAGGATACATTGAAAAAATCCTTAAGCGGTTTAATATGCATTCTTGCTCCCCATGCACTACGCCTGTTCAAAAAGGTGATAAGCTCTCTAAATCTCTATGTCCTCAAAATGATAAAGAAATTGTTGAAATGGAAAAAGTCCCATATGCTTCCGCTGTTGGTAGCTTGATGTATGCTCAAGTTTGTACTCGTCCCGATATTGCTTTTGCAGTTAATGCTTTAGGGAGATACTTGAGCAACCCAGGCTTGGGTCATTGGAAAGCCGTTAAGAAGGTCTTGCGATATTTGCTGGGAACCAAATATTATATGTTGACCTATAAGAAGTCTGATCAACTCGAGGTCATTGGTTATTTTGACTCTGATTTTGCAGGTTGCCCTGACGACCAAAAGTCTACTTTCGGCTTAATTTTTATGATGGCTGGAGGAGCCATTTCTTGGAAGAATGATAAACAAACTCTTACAGCTACCTCTACCATGGAGGCAGAGTATGTCACTTGCTATGAAGCTACTTGCCAAGCTATGTGGTTAAAGAATTTGATATCCCGTTTCAAAATTGTTGAAAGCATATCTAGGCCACTTGTGATATATTGCGATAATACTGCTGCTGTGCATTTCTCTCAAAACACTAAAAGCTCTTCTCGGTCAAAGCATTTTGACATTAAATATTTATTTGTGAGAGAGAAAATTCTTGAATTTCAGACTCGAATTGAACATCTTGCTACAGAAAACATGTTAGCAGATCCACTAACCAAGGGCTTAACTGTTGGAGCTTTTCAAAGGCATGTGACTCATATGGGTTTAGTTAAGTCTTTTGATATTCTGGATTAGTGGGAGTCTGATTGTTATATTTTGATATAACTTTTATGAGATATTTCTGAAACGACGTCACTTAATAAACATATCTCTTTTGTAGCATTTTTTTTAATGCTTGGACCATTAAGGATTACACATTTCTCATTGTTGTGTTAATCCATATTCATTATTGTTATGTGGAATGTAGGTATTTAGCATGTATGATTTGTTTTCCCTATCAGATTCAATTTCTGCATTGTGAAATCTTGCATTCTTAAGTTGTTTTTGTGACTAGTGCTGATATAAAATAGTTGATATACTCGTTTTATAATTTTTTATATTAATGATTAATTAAAGTCATCCAAGTGGGAGAATTGTTGGATTTTTATGGATAACTTTAAATACGTTGATGTATAAAATATAATATCAATTATTATATTTTGTTAATGCACTTGGTTAAATAAATATAATGAATATTTGTATTGGGCTTAATTATGAATGACCCGTAATGGGTTGGGCCATTCTTTACGTTAGCCTGTTGAGAGGTCTCTACCCTCATCTGGTGGATATATATAACCTGACTATCCCATTAGGTCAGTTATCACTGAGCAGTTATTCCATCAGCAAGAGGGCAGTTACAACTTCTCTATCAATCGTTCAAGAAGAATCAATGGATCCAACAATGACAGGTACATGTTTACATGCTTTATCGATAAATTTCTATTCATTCAATATGCCATGTTATGTGTCTATAACTGTTTAAGCACTGTAATTTTCATCATTGTAATCCTCTTGTACGCCTTCAACACTCTTCCACTCATGATGTACTCATATTTCAAAGGAGCTTGTTGTGGAGTATCCATATTTGCACGTTAATTCGAAAGAGTTAAACAATTAGGCATAACAGATAGGCACAAAGTTGACAATCGCTGCAATTTTAACTCGCATAAATGGTCTTACCTTATAATAGTTTGCATTTAACTCTCTAATCGATCCCTTCAACATATTTTATCTCAGCGTACTGATGATAATTTTTCTCTTTTGATTGATTATATTTATAATGACATTAATTTTATCAAGTTTGTTGCACCTTTTTTTTTTTTTTGTGCAAAAGAGGGCCTAAGCCATGTTGCACTTTTTTAAGGATAAAGGAAAAAACAATAAACATATACTGTTACATGATATATTGTGTGGTAACAGACACTACTCATGTTTGTTACATTTTTTAAATATTTTTTATTCTCATTTATTTGTTATGTGTTATTTGTATTGAAAATTGAGGGTAATTTTAAAAAGAGAAAAAATCAGCCAAAAAAAACCTGAAATGGGCTATTTTCTTTATATATAGTAAAGATTAAAATAAATAATAAATATTCAGTTTTTTCTCAAAAAAAATTATGTTTCATGAAATATTAAATACCATTTACCACCATGGTTGACTCTCATTAAAAATATTATTTCTTTAAAAAAATATATTTTACATCTATAAATATTTTTAATATTAACTTTAAATAAAACTAATTAAAATAGTATAATTATTCCTTTTCTTTTTCAAACTTTTTTATAAATTTATTAATGTTTTGCAAAAAGATTAATTTATATTAATTTTACAAATAAAATATTTATATCGTATCCATTGGATTTATATTGTTATTTTAGTTGATATATTGGACTCGAAAAAGAAAAAAGATGAAATATAGTGATATATCAATATTATGAAATTGATGGATCCAAACTATTAATTAATTAATTGGTTTTTCAATTGATAGATTAACAGGTGGATAAATTTGACAAAGGATGAATTATTGGATAAATTATCACCTTGAAATTTGATAATAATTTTTTTATATATCTAATTATTTTCTAGGGCAGTTTTTATTGGGTCACATATAGTAGATTACGCATGGACTTCGATTAAGGGTTGGAGTAACCCTTAACTTTTTATTATATATTTCAAAAAATAAACTTCATCTTTCCATTAAGTGACTCAAAGTTGTATATATGTACTATAAAGAGATAGTAAGACATAGTTCAATGATTAAAAAGAAAAAAATAAACTGATTTATTGCATATACATTGTCTATGTAAAGATACTTTATAATCAATAGATATTATTAAAATCTTACAGATGATTCCACCGTTGAAGCATGAGGTGTGTTGGTGTCCCAAAAGATGTTAACTACGTGAAATATTGTGAATTAGAGATGAAAAAAATTGTCATGAGGCAAGAGTTTATGGGGAACATTTTGCCCCCAATTACCTATATCTTTCATTTCTTACATGGGAAACAAATGTCATCAGCTGTAAGATTTAATTTTTCATTAATAACTTTCGGTAAATCCAATTTTTCTCCCACTCCCAACGTTTACCATAACTTTTACATAAATAAAAAATAAAAAAAATAGTATTCTGATGCAAACTTCCTCCGAATGCAACATTCTAAACTGGACGTCGCATGTATATGAAGAGTTTGTGCCAACTTAAATCAGCATGCACATCCACTCCCTCTTCATTCACTAGAGCAGCATGCTCTGAAGGTTGAGGATTTCTCATATCACCTTCTAGATCCATCCCTAGCTCATTGTCTGGAGTAGCAATGAAATAGGTTAGAATACATTGATTACTAGAGAAAGAAGAAGAATAAAACAAACCAAAGATTATCGTCAGAACAAGTCTTCCAAATTATTATATAAGGTACTCTCATGTCACATTATCATTGATGGAGCAAATTAGATTTTTTGTGTTAAGTCAATTAAATGACTTATGCAATCGTAAACAAGTTTATTAAAAGCAACAATAAAATGCAGTTAGTCCATTAAAAAGTTTTTTTTTTTTTTTTAGTATTAGACAAATCACCGAATGGAGTAGAAATTGTTCATTTTATATAAGAACAGCAACTCAATTGAAACGTGAACTACATTATATCACAAGTGCATATAATAAGAATTGGGCATATATTCCTCAATATCAATCAAAATAGTATAAAATTTATGCACAAATAAAATTTAGACAAATCATAAATATCAAAATTAAATTATATGCATATGAAGTTCAAGGGAAGAAACCATTACATGACATTGTGGTAGCACTTTTTGGTATTTCGTCGATTTGATTTGAAGATTTGTAAATGCAATAATTAAAAGATATGTTTGAAAATTGTAGAGGAAAGGTGGGTGATGAGGAAATGAGTACAACATGAAACACAATAACCTTTTTATTTGAATTTGAGACACAAGAACTATAATCATATAAAGAGTATTTATATATGGTTGGTTGAATGTGAACGTATTTATGACAATGTGAACGTAATTATTGTAATATTTAATAATTTTGATTATCTTAAATCTCAAATTTATTTAGTTTAAATTTAGACCAAGTACATTTGACATTTAAGGTTATTTTACAAATATAAAAAAAATCGATAAATGAATAATATCTTTAACAATTTTGGCCCAAAATAACATTGAAAAATTGGGTTTGAATCGAATCATAAAGTTTTGAATCAATTCAATAGTTCAAAATATCAAGTCTGGGTTGTGATAAAAATTTAATAGATTTAGAGAATCTATTTATCGAATCACAACTTATAGTAACAACTTTGAATCTATTCAAAATATATTGAATCGATTCAAATGAATAGATTCATAAAAACGCTGAATCAAATCAAAACTTTCAAGACATATTTGAATATGTTCAAATGTAGTTTTTTTAAGCCAAACACCCGAGAACTTTCATGAATCAATTCAGCATATACATGAATAAATCCAAAACATCAAACAATAGTTTTTGAATAAATTTTCATGAGCCAAACACCCAACAGCTTGAATGCAATATATGAATCGAATTGAACATCTACATCTGACTCCAAACATCCCAACCTTTCTAACAACACAATTGTGCTGAGTATGCGACCTAAACTGAGAGGGTTCTTTACGAAAACTAATGACATCACTCAAAACAAATTTAATACTTATTCAAAAGTAATCAATGGATAGAAACAACTTCCCTTCTCCCCACCGATAAGTGTTTTAAAGTGATATATTTCATATAGGAGTTTAGGCATTTTAGTGACTTGTTTTGCAAGATTCTCTATGGAAAACTCCAATTATTGTGTAAATATGTCATTTATGCTTTTGAGCCTTATTCTACCCTTTTTGTGCAGGAAAATACAAGCAAGGAGCAAGAAACGTCAAAGTTCAATGTCCTACGCTATTAGCGTGTCCTACGCTATTAGCGTGAGAAGAAATGGCCAAGGGCAGAGAGATACGCCATTAGCGTACCTGGGGCGTAGGTTTTGGAGAATTCTTGAAGAGTACGCTAATAGCGTATTCTGAGCTATTAGCGTACAAGCTCCAGAGAGCTACGCTATTGGCGCACCTGGAGCGTAGCTAGTCAAGAAGAACTACGCTATTGGCGTAATATACGCTATTAGCGTAAATACTCCAGAGAGCTACGCTATTGGCGTGGCTGGAGCGTAGCAGCAGGGCAAGGCCAACGTGGCACTCTCCTATTGGCCATAAAATAGGCCGCCTTACCACGCTATTAGCGTGAGTTGCGCTATTAGCGCAGGTGTAAAAAGGCAGGCCCATTTAAATAGCTTTCTTCCCTCTCTCTACTATTATTCACTATTCCATTGAAACATTTTATACATTTCTAGAGAGAGGTTAGAGCTATTTCATAGAGAGAAACACAAAGCAAGTGATTAAGGAGTAGATTCAACCCTAGATTCATTGAGACATCAAGGATCTTGGCATGGAATCTTCATCTTTCCTTCCTTCCTTGCATTAGTTTACATGTCTATATGTAACTATCACCTTCTATGTAGTATTGAGGTAACAATCAAGCTATTATGTAATCTTTTGATCTTTTAATATATAAGGTTCTAGCTTAATGATTCAATATTGTTGTTATTCTTGCTTTTAATGCTTTCAAAGAGATTCAAGATGATTTGGACACAAACCCTTGAATCTAGAACTAGAATAACAATCTATCTTATGTTATATCACTCTTGACAAGTTTGTAAACCTTTGATAATTACTTTTAATCAAGATTTTAATGCTTTCGGATACTTAATCAGGCTGGACACGGTCGATTAAGTTATCCGATCGACTTTGTTATCGTTTAAGGAATTTGGACACGAATGTTTAAACGCTAACTTGGAAATAACGATGTCGCTTTGGACACGAAGGATATTGTAGAAATGATTGTAATAATATTGGTTATAAAGCTAGAGTCTGTTAATCGATCGAGAGATTGCTGCTGTTATGCTTGCTCGTTATCTTATACCGCAAGCGAAATAGTTCGATCCCCTCTCGTTTTTACTTTAGTGTCAAATATGGATATAGTGTTACAAACAAACAAATTATATCCAAACCCTTAATGTGAACGATTGTGTAAATGCTTATGATTAAACGTAACTCCCTGTGGAAACGATCCTATATATACTCACGTGTACATAGTTATATGACGTGTAGGAAAAATCTTACATCAAAATGGCGCCGTTGCCGGGGAGTAACGGAAATTTTATTATAAGTATGGAAACAATTTTGTCATGTTAAGTCAATTTTGCACAAAATTCTTTCATGCATATACACATACACAAATATCATTCATTATTTTTTATGCTAACCACTTGGTATAGTCTTGGTGAACTTTGTTTATGCGAGGTACCGTTGCTCACGAAGACCTACAATTTGATCCAGAGATTGAGAAAACTGCTAGGTTACTTAGAAAGCAAGCAAAGGAAGCTAGGAGATTAGCCAGGCTGGCTCAGCCGGAATCTTTACTTTTTATTCCTTCTCCGTCAGGTTCGGTGCATACTATTTCACTTGGTGATTCTTCACATTCTTCACCACATTCATCTCCGAAGAGTGAACCAGAAGTAGTCATGGCTCAAGAAAATGATAATGATGCCCTACCTATGTGGATTAGTCCAAGGAGGCTAGCTAATCTTGGCAATCGTAATGCCAAATCAATTGAGCTGAAGTCGGGGTTGATAAACTTGATAACTCATAACCAGTTTACCGGTATGGATCATGAGGATCCATATAAACATCTTACCAACTTCTATGTTACCGCCGGTACACTTGGTATGAAGGAAGATGAGGAAGAGGGTGTGTTTGTGCAATTGTTTCCTCATTCTTTGATCGGGAAGGCTAAGGAGTGGTATCTTGATCAACCAACTTCTTTGATGGAAAATTGGGGTGAGCTAGAGAAAGCATTTCAAGAAAGGTTCTTTCCGGAGGATAGGCATCTTGAGGCTAAAACTTCGATTACAACTTTTGCTCAAGGCCAAAGTGAGACTCTTTGTGAAGCTTGGGAGCGCTATAAATCATTGCTAAGGAATTGTCCAAAGCATGGTTTTGATAGCCAAATGCAACTATATCTTTTTCGTCAAGGGCTACAAGACATGTCCAAGACGATGCTAGATGCAAGTGCTGGAGGTTCTATTGCTTTGAAAAACCCAGCTGAAGCTGTCAAAATCATTAATCAAATGGCTCTCAACACAAGAAAATCCTCTCACAACCGGAATCCTAATCAAAGGAAAGTCGGTATTCTGGAACTAGAAGCAAATGATGCGGTCTTAGCTCAAAATAAGCTTCTCACTCAACAAATAGAAGCTATGCAAAAGGAGATGAGAGCTATGCCTAAACAAATTCTTGAATCTCTCAAGCAAGAAGGAGGAACCGCTCAAGTCAATACTTGTGGACTTTGTACGGGGGATCATCCAACCGGCTATTGTCCCGAACCAGGTTCTTTTGAAGAGGAAGAGGTCAACTATGTGGGAAACCAACAAAGGCCTAACCAACCACAACAAGCCGGAACCTCACAACAAAATCCGGGTACTTCCAACTTCCAAGGAAGGTATCCGGCCAACCAAAACCAACAAAGACCTTGGAGAACACCGTACAACAATAACTACCAATATCCTCAATCAAATTTCTACCAACAACCTTTCCCCCAATTCCAACAACCCTTCAATAATCAATACCAATTCCCACCACCAAATAACCCCCAACAACCTAACAATTCCCAAAGCACCGAGGAGGTCTTGAAACAATTCATGCAAGTGTCCATGGCTAACCAGAAAAACACCGACGCGTCGATCAAAGGCCTTGAGACACAAGTTGGTCAGTTAGCACAACAAATGGCTCAAGGTCCTCCGCAATTGGGAGCTTTCACCGCTAACACTCAACCAAATCCTAAGGAGCACCACAAGGCATAGCAGTCAAAAGCTATAGCTACAAGGAGTGGGAGAGTAGTAGGTATAGGGGTAGGTGATGATATTGTTGTTGAAGAGAAGGATGATGAGGTTGTCAATGAGGAGGATAAAGAGAAGTTCGAGGAGGATAGTGTAGAGATAGAGGAGGAAGTGTATATAAAGAATAAAGAAGCATTAGTTGAAAAAGAAAAAAATCAAAAAAGAGATCTTGAGGTACAAGTGGAGATGGAGAGAAAGAATAAAGATGTGGGGGAAGATAAAGGGAAGAAACAAGTAGTTGAGAAGCAAGTGGTGGCTCAACGCTTACCATACCCACATGCTCCATCGAAGAAAGACAAAGAGCGGCAATACGCAAGGTTTCTTGAACTCTTCAAGAAGTTGCAAATTGATATACCATTCTCAGAAGCCTTGGAGCAAATGCCGGTCTATGCAAAGTTCATGAAAGATATCCTTTCCAAGAAAAGAAGAATCAACGATGAAGAGACGATCCAAATCGATGCCAATTGTAGTGCTATTATTCAAAGAACAATGCCAAAGAAAGAGCAAGATCCGGGAAGAGTCACTCTACCGGTAGCTATTGGCACAACACATGTGGGTAAAGCACTACTTGATCTTGGATCAAGCATCAATCTCATGCCTTTGTCCGTTGCCAAAAGAGTTGGTGACCTTTGTATAAAGCGGACTAGGATGATGTTGCAATTGGCCGACAAATCCTTTGCAAAACCATTAGGTATGGCCGAAGATGTTCTTGTAAAAGTGGACAAATTTATTTTTCCGGCTGATTTTGTGGTTATGGATGTCGAAGAAGATGAGGATGTGCCTATCTTAATGGGAAGGAATTTCATGCAAACGGCTCGGATGATGATTGATCTTGATGATAATATCATGAAGGTCAAGGTAAATGATGAAGAGGTTACCTTCAACATCCGAGAAGCTTTGAAGTACTCGAAAGACAAGGGTGCGTGTTTCAAAATGGATGCAACCGAAGAAGTCATCTTGACTACTCGGAAGCAAATGCACAATAGAACACCCCTTGAGAGTGCTTTGGTGGACGCACTCAATGTTATTGATGAAGACGAAGCAAGTGCCATTGAAGAGTGTTTGAAGGAGCTAGATTCCTTGAAGGAGGTTCTTCCTAATCAAGCCATACTTGAAGATTTAAAAGAAGAATCCAAGGAAGAAGCCAAAGTTGATGACACCAAGGTAGAATTAAATGTTTTGCCATCTAATTTGAAATATGTTTTTCTTGAGAAAGATGGTACAAAACCGGTGATCATTAGTAGCTCCTTGTCCATCAATGATGAAACCAAGTTGGTAGAGGTTCTCAAGGCCAACAAAGAAGCAATAGGGTGGAAGTTATCCGACTTGAAAGGGATAAGTCCATCTTATTGTATGCACAAGATTATGATGGAAGAAAACTTCAAGCCGGTAGCACAACCGCAACGCCGCTTAAATCCAAATATGAAAGAGGTGGTGCGAAAGGAAGTAGTGAAGTTGCTTGAAGCCGGCATGATCTATCCTATCTCGGATAGTGCTTGGGTAAGCCCGGTTCAAGTAGTTCCTAAGAAAGGAGGAATGACGGTGATCACTAATGATAAAGATGAGTTGATCCCAACTAGAACCGTCACCGGATGGAGAATGTGTATAGATTATAGAAGACTTAATCAAGCAACAAGGAAGGTTCACTTCCCCTTGCCCTTCATGGATCAAATGCTTGAAAGACTCTCCGGTCAATCCTTTTATTGCTTCCTAGATGGTTACTCTGGTTACAATCAAATCGCCATGAATCCAGATGATCACGAGAAGACGGCTTTCACTTGCCCCTTTGGTATTTTTGCTTATCGAAGAATGCCATTTGGCTTGTGTAATGCACCCGCAACTTTTCAACGGTGTGTTCAAGCAATCTTCTCCAAACTTATTGGAAAATGCATGGAGGTGTTCATGGATGATTTCTCGGTTTTCGGTTCGTCATTTGATACGTGTTTGAATAGCTTGGATACCGTTCTGAAGCGGTGTATTGAAACTAGCTTGGTGCTCAATTGGGAGAAATGTCACTTCATGGTTACCGAGGGTATTGTCCTTGGTCATAAGATTTCTGCTAAGGGTATTGAGGTAGACCAAGCAAAGGTTGATGTCATAGGAAAGCTTCCTCCACCGGTAAATGTCAAAGGTGTGCGGAGTTTTCTTGGTCATGCCGGTTTCTACCGGAGATTCATCAAAGACTTCTCAAAGATTGCAAAGCCTATGAGCAACTTGCTCAACAAAGATAAGTCTTTTGTTTTTGATAATGAATGTCTTGATGCATTTGAATCTTTAAAAGAAAAGTTGACCACCGCACCAATAATCATTGCTCCTAATTGGGATTTAAATTTTGAATTAATGTGTGATGCAAGTGATTATGCTGTTGGTGCGGTCTTGGGTCAACGTAAGGATAAAATTTTTCATGTTATTCACTATGCAAGTAAGGTTTTAAATGAGGCACAAATCAATTATGCCACAACTGAAAAAGAGTTACTTGCAATAGTTTATGCAATGGAGAAATTTCGTTCTTACTTTGTAGGTTCCAAAATTGTTGTTTACACTGACCATGCAGCTATCAAGTATCTCCTTACTAAGTCCGACTCAAAGCCAAGGCTCATCCGTTGGATGTTGTTGCTTCAAGAGTTTGACTTAGAGATCAAGGATAAGAAAGGCACGGAGAATCTTGTAGCTGATCACCTTTCAAGGTTGACAAACAATGAGGTAACCAAGAATGAACCGGAGGTTCGTGAAGAATTTCCAGATGAACGGTTGCTAGCAATCAATGTGAGACCGTGGTTTGCCGACATGGTGAACTACAAAGCAACCGGGTTCATTCCGGAAGATTTTGAATGGCAACAACGCAAGAAGTTCCTTCATGATGCTAACCACTTTGTGTGGGATGAGCCTTATTTGTTCAAAATTGGAGCGGACAATCTCTTGCGTAGGTGTGTGGATGATGAAGAGGCAAAGAAGATCCTATGGCAATGTCATAATTCGCCCTATGGAGGTCACTTCAACGGGGAGAGGACAGCCGCAAAGGTACTTCAATCCGGGTTCTATTGGCCAACTCTTTTCAAAGATGCCAATTTACATTGCAAGTATTGTGATGAATGCCAAAGAACCGGAACAATGTCAAAAAGAAATGAGATGCCTCTACAACTCATCCTTGAAGTGGAAGTGTTTGATTGTTGGGGTATAGATTTTGTTGGCCCTTTTCCTTCATCATATTCAAATGAGTACATCTTGGTAGCTGTTGATTATGTTTCAAAGTGGGTGGAAGCCGTAGCATCGCCTAAAGCCGATAGCAAGACGGTAGTGAAGTTCCTAAAAAAGAATATTTTCACCCGGTTTGGTACACCAAGAGTTCTCATTAGTGATGGAGGGTCACACTTTTGCAACACACAACTTGCCAAGGCCCTTGATCATTATGGAGTCAAGCACAAAGTAGCATCACCGTATCATCCGCAAACGAATGGACAAGCCGAAGTTTCCAACCGAGAGGTCAAACGCATACTTGAGAAGACGGTCTCTACATCTCGGAAGGATTGGTCGGCTAAACTTGATGAAGCTTTGTGGGCATATAGGACTGCATACAAGTCTCCTATAGGCCTCACTCCTTTCCAAATGGTCTATGGCAAATCTTGTCACTTACCGGTCGAGCTCGAACATAAAGCCTTTTGGGCGTTGAAGTTCCTAAACTTTGATCAAGAGAAGGCCGGTGAAAGAAGAAAAGTTCAAATGCATGAGCTTGAAGAATTGCGAAATCAAGCTTATGAATCTTCAAAGCTCTACAAAGAAAGGACCAAGAAGTATCATGACAAGAAGATCATTCTGAGACAATTCATGCCGGGACAAATGGTATTACTTTTCAATTCAAGACTGAGGTTGTTTCCGGGCAAATTGAAGTCTAAGTGGTCCGGACCTTTCATGGTTAAAGAGGTCAAACCATATGGAGCTGTTGAACTTGAGGACCCAGTCACCAAAGCCAACTGGACTGTTAATGGGCAAAGGCTTAAGCCCTACTTCGGTGGTGAAATTGATCGGTGTTTGACGACGATTTCACTAGTCGAGCCTTGATTTCTTCAAAATGCGTCAAGCTAAGGACGTAAAACAAGCTCTTGCTGGGAGGCACACCCAGTTTTGTAAGTATTTTTATGTTTTTTTTTGCATATAAGAGTAGTACATATACATTTACAAGCAGAAATGAAAGACTTTGAAAAAAACTGATCCTGAAGCCTCACGCCAATAGCGAAATTTGCGCTATTAGCGTGAGAGCTCCAGAGAGCCACGCTATTAGCGTGAGTTTGGCGTGGGAGAAAAAAATTTTTGTGGGCCCAGGGGATTAACTCCCCATAACTTCCCACAACCCCTCTTTTTCCCCTTTTACGGTTTCACTCCTTCATTTTCTCACTCTCACACAAAACAACTTCTCTCTCACATATAACCCTAATTCACAAACAAGGTTTCAATTGGTTTCAAGCATCCATTTTTGCATCTTTTCTTCTTGCATTTGTGTTACTTCTCTCTGCATTAACAAGGTTTGATCTTCTCTTCCTCTCTTTATTCTTGAATTTAAAAAAATCCATGTTTTTGACATGATTAGAGATGGTTAGGTTAGGGTTAGAGTTTTGATTTGTGAATAGAGATTGTTCTTCATTGATAATAGTTGGAAAAGGAACAATAATCATAACCCACATGCAACAAACATTCATCTTTTGATTTTGACCCATTTTGTAAATTTGAAAAATAAGGGTTTTGAATGATTTGTGTACCAATGTTGTGATTCTGATTCCTTTTCATGATTCTATTGTGTTTTAGAGACATAGGATGAAACCTAGGGTTGAAATTTGCTGGTTGGTGGTGTGAAATTGCAGGAACAAAGATTTTGAAAATTTGAAAATTGCAGGTACGAAGAACTACGCTAATAGCGTAATATACGCTAATAGCGAAACTTTTCCAGAAAAATTTCGCTAATAGCGTACCCTACGCTAATAGCGAAAGTTTCCCAGAAAAATTTCGCTATTAGCGTGGCTGGCGCTAATAGCGTAGATCTTCCTACTTGCCCAGATTTTCAAAATTTTTGATATTTTTAAATAACCAATTCTGCTTTGTGCTAATATTTTCTATGCAATATGTTGGTGTTTCCTGGTTTTGTTGCAGATGGCACCGAAAAATGTTGAAAAAACTACCGGGACTAAACGTCCAAGAGGCAAAGGTGCCTCTACCTCTGCTGCACCTGCAATCCCAAACCGTTTCCCCACCCCTGCCCACTCTGCCAGGTTTAAGAAGATGGCACAGTACAAAACCTGGCACGAGAAAACCTTTGACATTCACCCTAGTGGTGAGCATGCTGATATGCTCCACATTTTCACTGGTCGCAAATGGACCAAACTCCTTGTGCCCGCAACCGAGATTAACACCGACCTAATCAAGGAGTTCTATTGTAATGCTGTCCCTGATGCCTCACCCGCTACCTTTGCTGAGACTTTCTCTTGGACTTCTTATGTCCGAGGAAAGCAAATCCCATTTGATAGGGATGCAATCAATGATTTCCTTGAAAATGCCCTAAACCTTGAGCCATCTGAGGACCCCACAATGCCCACCTTGTGTACCTATGCTAAGAGAAACGCTCAAGGCAATTGGAAATTTCAGCAAATTGAGCGTGATATCATGAACAAGGGTAGGTGCTTTGTAAAGAATGACAAGGGAGAGATTAGGCATGCACTTACCAAGGAAATGACCGCTACTGCCCGCTTAGTTTTCCAATTCCTTGTCCACAATGCCCTTCCTAGAGCCCATACATCCGATGCCCCAAAAGCCGTTCTACCACTCATCTGGTGCATATTAAAAGAGGTGCCTGTTGATATTGCTCGCATCATAGCCAATGAGATGAAGGCTGTGGCTTTGAAAGTTGCCACGGGTGCTAAGAAGGTGGCATTGTTCTACCCGGGTTTGATTATGGGATTGCTTAAGGCTTATGGAGTGCCTATTTCTGGACCCTATGATGAAGATATTGAAGGGGCCATTACTGACACTCATATTCGCACCTGGGAGAAAACAGAGCAGAGGGCAGCCCAATACCATTTCTCTGATGATGAAGGTGGCCCATCTGAGGGTGCTGGTTCTTTTGACTTTTCAGGTTTTCAGACCTTTATGCTGGAGCAGCAGATGCATAACCAGTACGTGAGGGACCAGAACAACTTCTTAATGGATCAGAATGAGGCAATTTGGAGGAGCAACATGGGCATACACCAGGACCTTTACAATGCTCACATGCATCCGGGAAATGCTGAGTACCCGATTATGACTCCTGAGCAGTACCAGGCTTATGTTCATTGGCCTGAGGGCAGGCCAAATCCTTATGTGGGGGTGGCTGATGCTGTTGATGATGAGGCGACACCTGATGATGCTGGAGTTGTGGGTGATGATGATGTGTACCAGGATCTTGATATGGATGATGCTGGAGAGGATGATCAGTGATCTGGGTTTTTAGTGATGTTTTTTTTTCTTTCTGCTTTCTAACTCTATGTTTTTATTTCATGTTGGAACAGTTGTTTATTTGGTTGTATTTTGTACTCTTCAAGCACTGTGGTTTTAGTGCTTGATTTGTTACTTTGTTACTTTATATTTGGTTTAATAACTTAGCTTTTTGGTTTAATAATTTATGCTTTGGATGAAATTTTTGTTTACATCTTGCTTGTGTCTCTCAAAAGAAATTGCTCATGAACAATAAATTTTAAAGTGCTCCATGGAGCCATGTTTGAGCAAAAGCAGGTGAGTGATAATGATATTACTTGTGAGAAAGCGTAAGGCCAAGGTATTGGTTTCCTGTTATTCTAGGTTTTTAATAAGAATTTGAAACTTGTACTTTGCACAAAATATATATCATGTAAGTCTTTTCATAAACATAAATGTCTTTGAACCACTTAGTACTTAACCTAAATGTGAGGTAGCTTCAATCTGTTGTATATATGCTGGAGACCGATAATCATCGTCTAACTTGTTTTAGTTATGTTAAATCTGATAATTATTTTGAATTGTTTGAAAGCATGGAAAGGATCAAGGCACTTTTTGAATTGAGAGTAACCTACTTGACCACATAAAGCCTACCTGTGAGAAGAGCGAGTATCCGATACCCCAATCTGAGCCAAATGAATCAAGTCCTCAAATATGAACTGTCAATATTCATAAGCACAATGCTTGTTGAATTTGCCTGAAATTTTTCAAAAATCCAGTTCATGGTTGAATCTTATAGGACTTTGATAATTTTACTGTGTTGAACCCTTAACCTTTTTGTACTTTGTCCCTTGCCTTAGGATAGGGGAACATTCAATTAGAGTTTTGTTGTATTCAAGTTGGGGAGGAAAAGGAGGCATTATATGTTAAGTTATGGTGAAGTTGTAAAATAACCTGACAACATTGAATCAAAGAAAAAAATTGTACATTTGAAAAAGAAAAGAAAAGAAAAAGAAAGAGAAAAATCAAAAATAGAATAAGTTGTCAAGGTTATAAGTTTGATTGTTAATCACCAAAGGTTTTAATTCTTGGTAGGGAAGTATTTGGATTTCAAGTTGTGATACAAAAAAAATGTTCCTCTTTGATAGGCTTTCTGATCAATTGCCCCACATATGACATTTCTTTTGTAGCCCGGCCAAGTTATAACCCTTGCAAGACCTTTTGATCCATGCTTTTATGCATTTTGAGACGATATTTGGATGGACACCTAACTTAAATAGGATGTTAGCATGATTGTTGGATGTGTGTTCATTACCTCATTCATTGTTATCATTATATTGCATTTACTTTCAAAGAAGTGTGTTAGGTGTGGTTCATAGATAGATATGTTTATGTTTTGAAGTTTATGATGTATAGTTTGTGCTTAGGACATTTTTCGCATTCTTAGTTTGAACCTAGGGTAGCGGAGGACTTCATGCTTGTCCACGCGATCATATTTGAATCACCATTTGTTTATTTTTGTTTTGAATTGTTTGACACCATGTTGAAAACCTTGTCCAAAGCCTTGTTAGTTTCCTTTTCAATTGATTTGTTTGAGGACAAACAAAAAGCCAAGTTGGGGAGAGTTTGATAAGTGTTTTAAAGTGATATATTTCATATAGGAGTTTAGGCATTTTAGTGACTTGTTTTGCAAGATTCTCTATGGAAAACTCCAATTATTGTGTAAATATGTCATTTATGCTTTTGAGCCTTATTCTACCCTTTTTGTGCAGGAAAATACAAGCAAGGAGCAAGAAACGTCAAAGTTCAATGTCCTACGCTATTAGCGTGTCCTACGCTATTAGCGTGAGAAGAAATGGCCAAGGTCAGAGAGATACGCCATTAGCGTACCTGGGGCGTAGGTTTTGGAGAACTCTTGAAGAGTACGCTAATAGCGTATTCTGAGCTATTAGCGTACAAGCTCCAGAGAGCTACGCTATTGGCGCACCTGGAGCGTAGCTAGTCAAGAAGAACTACGCTATTGGCGTAATATACGCTATTAGCGTAAATACTCCAGAGAGCTACGCTATTGGCGTGGCTGGAGCGTAGCAGCAGGGCAAGGCCAACGTGGCACTCTCCTATTGGCCAGAAAATAGGCCGCCTTACCACGCTATTAGCGTGAGTTGCGCTATTAGCGCAGGTGTAAAAAGGCAGGCCCATTTAAATAGCTTTCTTCCCTCTCTCTACTATTATTCACTATTCCATTGAAACATTTTATACATTTCTAGAGAGAGGTTAGAGCTATTTCATAGAGAGAAACACAAAGCAAGTGATTAAGGAGTAGATTCAACCCTAGATTCATTGAGACATCAAGGATCTTGGCATGGAATCTTCATCTTTCCTTCCTTCCTTGCATTAGTTTACATGTCTATATGTAACTATCACCTTCTATGTAGTATTGAGGTAACAATCAAGCTATTATGTAATCTTTTGATCTTTTAATATATAAGGTTCTAGCTTAATGATTCAATATTGTTGTTATTCTTGCTTTTAATGCTTTCAAAGAGATTCAAGATGATTTGGACACAAACCCTTGAATCTAGAACTAGAATAACAATCTATCTTATGTTATATCACTCTTGACAAGTTTGTAAACCTTTGATAATTACTTTTAATCAAGATTTTAATGCTTTCGGATACTTAATCAGGCTGGACACGGTCGATTAAGTTATCCGATCGACTTTGTTATCGTTTAAGGAATTTGGACACGAATGTTTAAACGCTAACTTGGAAATAACGATGTCGCTTTGGACACGAAGGATATTGTAGAAATGATTGTAATAATATTGGTTATAAAGCTAGAGTCTGTTAATCGATCGAGAGATTGCTGCTGTTATGCTTGCTCGTTATCTTATACCGCAAGCGAAATAGTTCGATCCCCTCTCGTTTTTACTTTAGTGTCAAATATGGATATAGTGTTACAAACAAACAAATTATATCCAAACCCTTAATGTGAACGATTGTGTAAATGCTTATGATTAAACGTAACTCCCTGTGGAAACGATCCTATATATACTCATGTGTACATAGTTATATGACGTGTAGGAAAAATCTTACATCACCCACTTCCAAAAAAAAATTTCTTTCTCCCCTTTTAGATGATGTCAACTTGAGTAGTTTTTGTAGAAGCATAGAGCACAACTCATTCTAAAACTTATCATAAGAGAAACAAAAACAAGCTACACAATTCTCCCCCTTTGACACTAACAAAAAGGTAGATACAACAATAGAGGAACTAGGCAATCTTCCTTTTAAAAAAACATGGGTTAATTATGTTTCTAGTCCCTATAAAATAGCGACCTTGTAAGTTTAGTCCCTACTTAATTTTAATAGCATTTTTAGTCCCTATAAAAAAAAATTTACTTATAATTTTAGTCCCTGCTAAAACAAAGTTTGATTAATTATCCTTAAACTCTTAAATTTTTGAACGATTTTTTTGAGACAAGATTAGAACACTATGAAAGATTCGTTTACTAAAATTTAGAATTTTCTGACATGAAATGAATTAAATATGAATTTTTTAAAACGACAAAAGTTAAAGATAAAAAGTAATAAAATCTGGATGTAGAAATCAAATTTTGCGATAATTTTTTGCGGACGAACTTTTAGTAATGTTCTAAACATGTCTGCAAAAAATTGTTCAAAAATTTAAGAGTTTAATCATAAATTAAACAAATTTGAATTGAGTAGGGACTAATACTCAGTGCAGAAAAACAAAATTAGGGACTAAAAATGCTATTAAAATTAAGTAGGGACTAAACTTACAAGGTCGCTATTTTATAGGGACTAGAAACATAATTAACCCAAAAAACATTTAACAACTTTCATGGAAAACACATGGATTATGTCAAAAACTGACTACAAGTATGCAATTGCAGTTGAATACAAGTAAGCATGCAATATAACAACCTTTGATATGAGAAAGCATGCATTATGAAACATACATGCACACGAAACACATGCACTAAACTGCAATTAAGGATTGCAAGATTCATGACTAAAAGGATTCTACACATATAGAACTTTTCTGATGTGTAATAGCATAACAACGCATCTAAAGGTAAATAAATGCACTTCTAATAACTAGAAGTTATGGTGAATTGAAGCAATCAAACAAGCAAATAGAAACAATCAAATCAATGATTCACATGAAGATAAAACATGGGAATGAGTAGGGCAATAGGACATATACCTCATTTCTAATAATGAGATGGAACATATTTAGACCAATTATAAAACTTACATTCTGAATACCAATAACTTACTCCTTTCTCCCCGATGCTTCTAGGATGATGTTCAAGGAATAATCTCTCATGACGATCCAAACATGATAAGACAATTATAACGCCCACACTAAACGTATCTAGAAAGGTTAGTATGTGCATTATCTTTAGTACTGGATACATTGAAATTTACAACAATAAATCTTCAAATGAATATCTTATACAACAATATGTGTTCGTCAATAATAATACAACACAACTATTCTAAAACATAGTAAATGCGTCCTTGAATATCCATATCATTCTGCAGCTGGTACGAACGAACACTTGCTGAAATATCCATTCGACTACTAGCTTGCTATACCAACCTGTTTATCTGAAACAAAGAAGGATTGGGATGAGACATAATGTCTCAGTGAGTTCTACCTAATCCTAGGCTATAGGTAACCTCGGGGAAAACCTACGGTCACCACGTGTCTACAATACAACCTGACGGTTGATTATACGTGTGTGGTCATGCTTGCCTAGACGGTCGTGCATGCTAGATCTGTCGTAGGTTCTTCTTAACTTGCTATAGGTCTTGCTTACTTATACGTGTCATGGCGGTTAAGGGGATCCTAAGACCGCTGTGCCAAAATACGTTAAACGTATCGAGGCCTAAACTTAACATGATCATGACACGATCTTAAACCGGACGATTAGGCAAAACTAAGATCGTCATCGGCATAACTTCCTTTACTTGCTTCAATTTGCATAATTACGTTGTGTCAAACAACATACCATATCTTGACATACTTAGGAATTCCTGTTATCATACTAATTCTCGACGATCTACGTCAAGGCTCTATTGCATAACATATACATGCCTAGCATTATGCATAGTCATATTCATTCATTCATTAGGTTAGCGTTGAACAAACAATCATTATCTGAGTTCATTTTACAGATTAATCCCGGGTGGAGTAACCCCGGAAGTTAATCCCTTACTTGACCGATGAAAACCTAGCTAAGGTACATCGGATTCCTTCAGTGACGTGCGGCTCCCTTGCGGCTTAACCGTTCCCCTTAGAGAACCCCTTGAATCCAACCTCGGAAGGATTACAAGAGACACGACACCTACTTCTTGCTTAATGGTCTTAACCATAAATGATTCTTGTCTTAAAACTTGCTTGCTTAGTCATTTTGTGAAAGGTTAAACCTATTCATACTTTTTATTTACCTTGTATCCTTAATCGATCCGACTAGTGGTAAACAACTTACTTGCTCGTAGTGGAGAGTTTAACTTAACAATCCACGGCTTAACTTATGTACATATACATTATTGATCATGTGCGAAGAGAATATACTTCGCGTCTTAACCTACATAGGCTTCTTGCTTAACTTTCTAGTTCTCGACAAGCTATGTCGAGGCTCTATGTTCATTCCCTTTCTATGTATCATTTATCGACCACTATTGTTAATGATTAGCCATGTCTTTACCTTGTTTAGGATTGTACCTTAGTTACTTGGAATTGAGGGGTTCATAATTCACTAAAAGATTGCAAGAAACGGGGCTCGAACAGCATTTCTGGACCACTTGTAAATTTTCACTAAGTGCTGTCTGAGAGCTGCACGGTTAAGCGTGCTCTGTAGGCTTAAGCGTGCTCCCAAGCATGCTCTGTAAGCTTAAGCATGCTCCCAAGCGTGCAGAACCTGAAGTTACGACGTTTTGCACGCTTGAGCGTGCTGTGCACGCTTAAGCGTACATACACCAGTCCAGAAGTGCAGAAATCGTATTTCGACCCAAAAACCTCAATTACAAGTGTTCTAATCCTTCCTAATCATCCATAACATCATAAAAACAGTCTTTATCATAAGCATGGCAACAATTAACAATATGGGATGATAAATGATACAAAGGGGTTCTAAAACCCTAATACACATACTGGCACAATTCATGTTTTCTCACAAGAAATTGCACAACCCAAAGGTGGGATAAGCTATCTAAGAACTCACCTAGCATGATTCAACAACATCAAGCTTCAATCTTCACATTCCTCTTGCACACTAAAACCTAGTCCTTGATGTTCTTGCTTGTGATATTCCAATAAGCTACCACTCCAATACTTGTTGTTTTCTTGTCCTTAAAGCTTCCATAATCCATGCTTGGTTACCACTTGTTGATCTTGAAAGAGTTTGAGTGGATTGGGAGAGGGGAATGGGGCGGCCTCTTAGAGAGAAGGAGGAGAGAATTCTTTCTCTCAAACCTAGAGAGAGAAAGAGAAGTGGAAATGAATAATTTTGACCCCAAAGACACTTATATCGTTAATAAACACTGATACATAAATGCCCTTCGTCTTAACGCGTTTATACCGACACTGATACATAAACCATGCTTAGCTGATATCGTTAATAAACATTCTCCATTACACTTACTTTCCATGAACTTTCGTCCTCTGGCACGTTTAACTGGTAATATTCCGATACTGACAAGCGGGATATTACAACAATGGTGACGTTAATGGTTTGTAATCCTCTTGTACGCCTTCAAAACACTTCCACTGATGATGTGCTCATATTTCAAAGGAGCTTATTGTGGAGTATCCATATTTGCATGGTAATTCGAAAGAGTTAAACAATTAGGCATAACAGATAGGCACGAAGTTGACAATCGCTGCAATTTTAACTCACATAAATGGACTTACCTTATAATAGTTGTTATTAGAAATGGTCCATCCCAATGATCCTTGATTGTCCCTTAACACCCTCATTAGTTTTTCTTCTTCTAAAGGTGACAAGATGTTACTGATGATTGCTGGTTTGGAAGCGTCCTTGCTAAGAAAGACATACTTCAAGTTACTTAAAAGTTGCGCCCCCATGTTCCTTTCACCAATTAAATCTTCCTTTGTCCCATGAAGCATTGTTGAGCAATTTCATCATTTTCGGAGTCGCTTTTTGTGGTTGATACTTCATCGTCTTCCCATGCTATGTATGCCCTCCTTCCTTTTGAATTATCGGATGAACTTGCTTTTCTGTTAGACTTGATCAAATCGGGAAATTCACTTCTTAGATGACCAACCTTGCCACATCCAAAGCAACTTATGCCATTTTCCTCTTTACTATTCTCTCCTTTTGTTTGTGATATTCTAGATGTTTAATCGCAACGTCTTAATCCATGCTTTTTAATGTAACGATTAAAACGTTTCACAAAAAGTACCATGTCTTCTTCATTTGGTGATTCTCCTCTGGAGTTACCCTCACTAATGATAGATGAACTTGCCTTGGACGAAGAGGTTTTAAACACAGCTGGTTTCCTGTCTTTCAACTTGCCCTATTCCTCACTAGATTTGAACCGAGTGATCTCATGCTCATGTTACTTTAGCTTTCCAAAGAGTGTGTTCGTGCTAAGAGCATTGAGATTTTCCGATTCCTTGATAGCGGTAACCTTGGGCTGTCATTCCTTTGTCATACATCTCAAAATTTTATTAGTGCAATCTTGGTTTGTAATTGTTTTACCAAGGTTTTGCAACTTCTTTACAATATGAGTAAATCTCATTTGCATGGTGACACGGCGATTTTTGGATATCAAGCTATTCGTTAGCGTTGACTCGCAATTTTAAGTTCACAACCGAGCTTTTATTTTTTCCAAGGAAAAGGGGAAAAGTTCGAATAAACCCTAATTTTTAGAGATTAAAGGTTTGGGGGTTGGTTACGTGAAGGGAAGGTTTTAGCACCCTAAACGTCTATAGTACTCTATAGGAACCTCTTGCTTTTATTTATCTTGTGCTAAATTGATTGCTTGCTTGTAAAAAAACGTTAAGTGTAAGTAAAGAAAGAAAGAAAATGTTTTTGTATATTTGTTGATTTGGAAAGACAAAGCCTTTTGCCTACGTACAGGAGCGGGATCAAAATCACGTAGTTCGGGGTAAAAAGCCGATTGATTTGTTTGATTGATTTTAAAGTTTGAAAATGTTTTTGAAGATAAGAGGCCGAAATGGCATAAAAATAAAGTGTGATTGATTGATTTTAATTGAAGAAAATAAAAGTCTAAATATGATTAAAATTGATTGAAGTTTGATTTAAAAAAGATGAGGAATCACTTGGTTTCAAATCCAAGGTTTGTTAAGAAAAAGATATTTGTTAAGAAAATGAAAATGGGAAAGTCACTTGATTGAAAATCAAGGTTTGTTTAGAAAAAGATTTTTGTGAGTTTTTTGATATTTGAATGTTTTTTGAGATTTTTGGTAAGCGTGATGGAATAAACTAAAGCGAGGGATTTTCCATAATGGCGTTGGATCAAAATGGAAGTCCCCTTTTCCTTGGATTTTTCGATTTTTTTTGTTTTGACATAAAGCGGAATAAATAGATATGCATGCAATGCAATATTCTCATTTATATTTACATTTGTCCCTGAAATACATTTTAAAGCATAAAAGCGGAATAAATAAATATGTATGCAATGCAACGTTCTCATTTACATTTTACATTTGTCCCTAAGACACATCCTAAGGCATAAAAATAAATAATATAAAATGACAAAGAAATAATAAAAATTACAAATGCATTGGAATAAATAAATATGCTAAAATAAAGAAAAATAAAAGAAATAAAAAAATGCATGAGATGATATGAGGCATTAAATAAATATGCTAAATAAAGAAAAATAAAAGAATAAAAAATGCATGATATGTTTTGGTCCTAAATAAACTAAGAAAGTAAATAAATATAGACACTAAATAAACTATAAATAAAACCTAAATAAATAAAAAAGCACTAAATAAAGTAAAAAATGCATTGAAGTACACTAAACTATAAAAGAAAATAAAAGCACCTAATAAACTAAAAATAAAATAAGCAAATAAAATAAACTAAAAATGATAAAAAGCAATAAAAAAAACTAAAAAAAAATCCTAGGTAATGTTGCACATAGGTATATGTGCTTAAAAGGAAATAAAATAAAATAAAATGACAATAGAAATAAACAAACAAAAAAGAAAACAATAAAATGCAAGAAATAGAAAATAAAACAAGAGGGGGTGTAAAGAGGAGAAATGAGGGTGTGTATAAGCAGAAGAAGAGAGAAATCAGAAAAACAAGGGAAGTTGCGCTTCAAAAATATACTAGTGCAATGGGGGGAGAGTATAAAACCACTTTCTGCCAAAATCCTCTCATTTTTCTCTACCGCTACTCTCTCTAAAATTCTACCTATCCTACTTCTCTCTAAAAGCCTTTGGTGGCTTATTGGCGGGACAAGACATTCCAGCACGGTGGCCAGCCAGTTTCCGGCGGCGGAGCCACCGTGTCGGAGTTAAAAAAACTCTTCTTTTCCAAAAAATTATATCAAAAAGAATACCCTCTTCTCCCTCTTTCTTAAGGTTTTTCAAAAAGATCCACCAAAACCCTATATCTAAACCTTTTCTTTTTTTTTTTTTTAAAAAAAAAAAAACAGTACCTTCTTTGTTATTTTCAGACTGGTTTTGGTTAAGACTTTGTTAGTTGGTTTTGTTGATGGACTTTTGTAGGGATATGTTTCGACTTATGTTTGTGACGCCGGTTGTGTGGTTGATGTATTGTTGTTCTCGATGAAAAAATGTGATTCTGGAAATGGTTTTGCTGGGTTTGGAGCTTTATTGGTTGATATGTGATATGGTTTTGTGAATTTGTGTTGTTGGTGATTGTTTGGGAGAAATTCGAAAATGTTGTTAATGTTGTGATGGATGAAATTCGAAAATGTTGTTGTTGTGATGGAAGGAATTCGAAAATCTTGTTGTTGTTGTTGATATTGATGATATTTTGATGCTGTGATTTGTAGTGAGTTTTAGGGTTTGGAATTTGTTGTGAATTCTGCCTCTGCCTTTTCTTGGGATATGAGCAGCCCCTTTCATATGAATTTTAACTATTGTTATATAGGATGGAATTTAGGGTTAGAGTTGATAACTGTTTGGACAAAAATACCCTTGAATGGGTATCCTAAGCAATTTGGACAAGATTGGACAAAAATGCCCCTGTACAGATTTTGGACAAATAACTTAAGGCAAATAAAAACAAAAAAGTAAATAAATAAATAAATAAATAAATAAATAAAAAGGAAAAATAATAAAAAATGAACTTAAATAAAATAAAATAAAAACAATAAAAAAACTGAATAAAAAAAATAATAATAATAAACTTAAAAAACTATCTCCTTCGAAACCAAAATGAGGTATTTTAAAACACCTCTGCCGAAATTTCATCTGAAACGACGAAAAAATTCCGATTTAAAATCCGAATAAAAAGAGAAATAAATAGGTGAAAAATGAGGTATGACACATGGAGGAGATGGTTTCACCATCTTCCATATGAAAAAGCTCATATTGTTACACAAGGGTATTAATTTTTTATTGTTTAACATCATCGGTTCCTTCGTGAAGGATTTCCAATGCATCCCACATATCTTTAGCGGTCTTACAATGAGAGACGGAATGATACTCATTAACCCCAAGAGAGGTGATGAGAATATTTCGTGCCTTCAAATCGTATTGGACCTTCTTTTTGTCATCATCACTCCAATTGGCTTTTGGCTTATCTTGTGCTACGCCGTTGGCAACAACTTGCGGTTGAAACTGCCCGTTGACCACGGAGTCCCACACATCCATGTCCACCGATTAGATATGAACTCTCATGCATTCTTTCCAATAGTCGTAATTTTCTCCGTCGAAAATAGGTGCTCTATTATATGCACCCTTGGGCTCCTTATTAGCCATATGGATCAACTCTTCCGGTAGTTAGCCGTAAGAAGAGACCACACTCTATGATACCACCTGTTGGTCTATATGGCTAATTAGTTTCCAAGCTAGATAGGGGTGAATAGCTTGTTGAAAAACTATTCGAAGTTAATGAAAATTAAGTTTATCGAAATTATTGGATTCGTGCGCGAACAATCACCACATATAACAAAAAGATAAATCTATGTGAAGTAATATTTTATCTTGAATTGAGAGATTCACAATACAAATCTTATATGCATTCAAATATTAATAAATCCTTGAATTATATACAAAACTTTTCACAATTCCGAACCAAACCTAAAATAACAAAGATACTAAGCTATCAATTGAAAAGACAATGCAAGTGAAATTGAAGAATTGAGTAGAAGTTGCAATCAATTGATCTAAGTAAATTGGTTAAAACCTAATTCAATGAATTAGATTATCTTTTTGGTGAAAAACAACTTAGATCAACTTTTTCAATTGACCTATATTCAATTAATCACATGCAATAGCAAAAAGTAAAGAGGATAAGAAAGAGAGATAAAACCAATATTTTTATAGTAGTTCCCTCTTTCTCGTCCTCGCTAGAGCTACGTCTACTCTTCTTGATGAATTACGCCTTCACCAAGGTCATCCACTAAGTAACAAATGTTGATTACAATGTGTTTACAAGAGTTCCTTGAAATTAAACCTAATTCTTCAACCCCTATGCAAACACTCCCCCAAACTTCAAGTGACCCTTGAATTTGGTGCTCATTGAATCTTCGGATCCTTGATTACCCGTGCACCCCTTCGAACTCTTCACTCAATCCTTCGATGCTACATCCGGTAAAGGAATCCCTTTCGACTTCAAGAACGGTTAGAAAGACCCCCAAGACCTTTGGAGGTGGAATGAGATTATTTACTTCACTTTGAAGCCTTGATTAAGCCCAATCAATCTTCTTGAGAGAACCAACTTACAATCCCTACTAGCACCCTAGCAAATCAATGTGACTCAATGTACAAAGTGATTCAAGGAAAAAGTGTTTAATCTTGAAAAATTTATGAACAATGAGTTTTTGAGACGTAGAGAGAATATTGCAATTGATTCAATGAATTGTGAGTTATGAGGAGGAGACTATATATTGTGAGGGGTGATAAGAGCAAAATTTTGCACAAAAACAACATGGTGAATCGATTCACTAAATGAGTGAATCGATTCAAATAACAAAAGGTAAATAAAAAATGCACGAAGGATGAAACGATTCAATGCAAGAATGAATTGATTCAAGTTAGCGCAGAATGAATAATGATACGATTCAACATTTAGATGAATCAATTCATTGCAAGTCAGAGAGTTTTGTGAGACAATTCAGACTGAAATGAGTCGATTCAAGTGTGATACGATTCAAGAAGTTGTGAATCGATTCATCCATAGTCAGAGACTTAGACGAATCGATTTAGAGAGTGATGAGTCGATTCAGTAGCTACAAAAAGAACAATGACACATTTTCACAAGTGAATCCTAGGCCAAGACACATAGATGCTGGGTGCTTTTACATGCTAATCATAAGGCAACTATTAAAACAATAAACTAAGCTAAAGACCATCATCAAAAACATATAAAGTAACTGTGGAGGCTTCATCAGATTGCCAGGCAGCGCAGGGGGCATATGCAGCAGGGTTGATCATTAGGCTTTTTTTATGTACATTTTGACTTTGATGATGGTGATGTATTATTATGACATGATTCGTACCTTGTGATATTTCTATGACATTTTCGTACATTTTATATTATTTCTTGCGTTTTATTTTTATCATGTTAAAATTATTTTTACTTTTTATATGTTTTAGAATTGATGAATTTGAAATTGGATGAAAATGAGTGAAAAAATGTGTTCAAAATATTATGTATAAACATGATCAAATGTGGGGAAAAAAGGGAAGGAGAAAGCTGTTGGAATTTGAATCAGGAACGCTGCAGTAGTTAACTACCGCTGGCTGTAGCGGTATTTAACTACCGCTGGCCCCAGCGGTAGTTTACTATTGCCGGATTAACCAACGGTAGTTAACTACCTCTGGAAGCAAATTAGTATTTTCCAAGTGTTATTAGGAAGTTTTTTATGTCAGAAAAGAAATTTTTAAAATTTTGTCAATACACGTTCGTGTTTTTTTCGAAAGGCTCAACATACGTTCATGTATTTCCCTAAATTAAGTGGCCACCTCTTTATATTATTATTTCATGTATTTCCCTTAAATTAATTGACCACATCTTTATATTATTATTTTTTTGGTTAATATATATTTAACCTCGACATTTGGCTGATTTTTGGTTTATCCTCTAAAATAAAAAGTTTTAGATTCCCCTTTTATTTTTTAATGGGTTAATGTATATTTATCCGCTTTCATTTGGGTGATTTTTAGTTTATCCCCTGTAAAATAAAAATTGTAGATCCTCCCTTTTCATTTGATGATTCTTTAATTTTAGACTTTGATGCACCTTATTGTGCAAAAATGATGATATGGCAAGTTGATTTGGATTTGACTATGTATAATTGATGACATGATATGTTGACTTGGCTATTTTTAATTCCTTTTCAAATATTTTTAATCCTTTTCTTATTGATTTTCTTGAGTCCTAAATTTTCCTATAAACTATCATATTAAGCTCTACTACTGGTGGTGTTAGTCCTATCATTTATATCATGTCTAAACTATCATATTAAGCCCTACTACTAGTCGTGTTTATGTCCATGCATTGATTTTATACACTTCTGTTTGGAAAAACTGTCATGCCTAAGATAAGTCCACTTTACAAACAAAGTAGTCAAAAGGTACAAATATCACCAATTTGAGTATCATAGGCTATGTTATGTGCACCCTAATACTTCATTTAAGAGGGTTTTTTGGTGGAAATTAGGAAGCCTTTTCAATAAGCTCTCCTCTGCTATATGGAAAATCTGAAAAGTGTAAATTACTATGACTATAGTTTCTCCATTAGGAACTGTGAAGGTGAGAAAAACACAAGAAGGGGGGTTGAATTGTGTTTTGAAAAATTCTTCGTTTCTCCTTAAAACTGAACACACTGATCAGAAGCTAAGTGAGACAGCTTCTGAAGTGATAATCAGAATCTAAATGCAGTGGAATAAAACAGAGAGAGAGAAGAAGAACGACACAAAGCAATTATACTGGTTCCTTCCACAATCCGGAAGTAGTCCAATCCCCCTTGCACTTCCAAGGAGATTTCACTATGAGTAATATCTGATTACAAATGCTCAAGCACACAAGCAAGAGACTTCCTTTGCTCAAGAACACAATCAAGAGACTTCCTGCTCAAGCACAACTGCAAGAGACTTCCTAACTAAACAAAATTACACAGAAAATTGTTTAAGGTTGAACACTTGATATACAATCAGAGGTGCTCACAATACAAATCAGATACAGACTCAATGGACTTAAGAATTTCTAAGATATGACTTTGAGACACAGAAATTCTAAGTGAATGCAGAACAATTTCAGCAGAGGTTTGGTACTTGTGAAACTCTTGTGAGTCTTTCGTTCAGCGTTCTTGCATTACCAAATCTCTAGGTCTTCACTCCTTTATATAGAGGTGTGAAAGAGACGTTGTGAAATTGCCAGCACACCAAAGAGTCGTTGTTGAAGCTTGATCTTTCACCAATGATCTTTTGCCTGATTTGGTTGTTGTCCTATGAAGAACAAATTTGAAATCCATTCCTTATCCAAAGGAACATCTATGCAGGCGTAACCGTATTCTGGAGCTGTTTTCTTGTCTTGTAGCGTGGACACAAAACAGAGTAGTGGAGAACGTGGTTGTACAATTCGTACAAAGTACAATGTCAACGCTTTCGTCCAAATTGCAAGCACAAGCCTTCAAACACCTTTGAAATGACCGTTGCAAAACTCCACTAATCCTTTGTTGGTGTTTTCGAATCCAATAGACAGCTTTTGCATTGATAATTCTTCAATTCTTGAATCTTTTGCAAATCCAGTTGAGATTCAGCTTCAGGTGAAATAGCTTCTGATGAGGCAGCTTCTGATGATGCAGCTTCTGATGATATGACTTCTGCAGCTTCTGATGATGCAGCTTCTGATGATATGACTTCTGGACTTCTTGTCTTCAGGAGCACTATTCTTACTTCAGAAGCGACTTAACTTCAGGAGCACTATCCTTACTTCAGAAGCGACTTAACTTCAGGAGCGCTATCCTTACTTCAGAAGCGACTTAACTTCAGGAGCGCTTTTTCTCTTCAGTAACAAGTTGCCTTCAGGAGCGTCCAAGCTTCAAATTTTTGTTGTTTCCTTTGCTCTTTATTTGCTCATTCAGAACCAATGATGATGTAACTTTATAATTATGGTCCTGTACACTTGAACAAATATTAGCTAGTCCAATTTACAATTTTTAATACCTTGTTATCATCAAAACTCTTTAAGGTTCATTGTTAAACACATTTTGTTCCAACAATCTCCCCCTTTTTGATGATGACAAACAAAAGTATTTAAAATTGATCAATTGTTGTTAATCTAATTAACAAGTTAACTTTGGGGTTCTGAGGTTTGTAAGCTCAAACTCCCCCTGAGTCTGATAGTCTTTAAGGTGAGGTTTGTAAGCTCCCCCTAAGTTCTATCCAGGTTAATTAAATTCATTTTTCGCACAATAAAAATATCAGAGCTTTAAAAAATTGAATCATTGAAAGAATTAACTTATAGATAAGAAGAATGGTTCAATTAATTTTACTTGAATTTTGATACTCCTTCTTTCGTTCATAACTTATACCAATAAGGTAAAAAAAATGATAGCAGTTTTTCAAAAATTTCAAATGCCATTAATGTTAATGGGGCTCAGAGCCTTTAAATACTTGTCACATATACTCCCCCTTTTGTCATTATCAAAAAAAATGAGATAAAAATAAGCATAAAAGACAAAAAGATTTGAGAAAAACTCAAACATGAGAGAGTATACTTAAGAAATTAACTAAATAAATCAGACCAAAGTATATGAACATGAATATCCAATTATCAGAAGCAGGTAAGCAGTCAGAATCATTTAAGCATTCAGAAGCATAGAAAAATAAAACAAGATGGTTTCAGAAACAAGGACTAAGACATTAAAACAAACAACAAACAAAAGATAACAGTAAGGTGTGCAACTAAGGGTTGGTTTGTTGTTGTTTCTTCATCTTCTCCATTTCTTCAGTTTTTGCCTTCAACAATTCTTCAAGGTATTGTTGCCTCTGGAGAAGAGCCTGTTCCCTTTCCTTAGCCTCTTGCTGCTGATGTGCCATCTGTTTCTTCAGAAGCTTACACAACCTTGCTTCTCTGGTCAAGTAGTCCTTTTCTGAGAAGAAAGGCTGGTTTGCCAGAAGCAGTGTAGAACTTCTTACTCTGAGATTCTGCTTCAGATGCTCCATTAACTTTCTGACAGAAGCTTCCTTGCTTCTGATGCACTTAGCCCTTATGCTTTCAATTAGCTCAGTTGCCCGGTTCTGAAGTGATGCCCAGGAGTCTTCATATGCGTTGGTAAGATCAATTGTCATCCTTTAATCCACCAGATTATGCATTTGACTAAGGATTGTGAGAAGCTCAGCATTAATATATCCAGATTCCAGGATGTTTGTGGGTGGTTGTTCAAGGGTTTCAAGATCAGAATCACTGATTTCCAGATCTTGAACAGGGTTAGGAACTGGAATGGTAAGGTGTGTTTGTGTGTTTGAAGATGAGGGCTGGTCAGAAGCAATGTGTGCGGTTAGGTCTTGGACATTGACTTGAGAGTTGTCAATATCCATGGGAGTTGGTTGTGGGGAGTGTTCAATTTCAGTTGGTGGTTGTTGTGGTGAAGTTGATGTTTGAGTGTTGAGGTTGGGGTCAATGGTAGCTATTGGTGATTGTGGGGGTGTTGTGGGTTTAAGTGGTTCAGGTGTTTGTTGATGGGGGTTTTCTGAAACAACATTTGCAGAAGCAGCTGCTTCTGGAGTTGTTTCAGAGGCTTTTTCTGAGGTAGACTCAACATTTTCTGGAGGAATCATGTTGAGAGGTTGAATGTTAAGGGGTTGAGGGTTACGGCGAAAGATAGTATCAATGACTCTTTCTCTCTGCTCAGCCATTTCAGCCAACTTCTCATTAATTATGTGACCAACTGGTTCATAAGTAGTTGACTGAGAGGGCTTTTTGTTGGTTTTGGTTGATGTTGACTGGCTTTTTACTGGTTTTTGAAAAAGTTGAGCTAAGGGTATATCATCATCAGAATCATCAGAATCTGATAATGATGAGGATGCGGAATCTGATGATATATTAATTACCTTCTCTGGTTCAGGATCAGAATCCTCTTTAACAGACTCACTGGTCATCAACATCAGTTGCTTGGCTTCTGAAACTACAGACTCTTGTAGCTCAGCAGCAATTTTCAAGACTTTTTCAGCTGCTGCCTTCTTCCCTTGTAAGTCCTTTATCCCCAAATCAGAAGCATCTTGAGCTGTCAAGGTGATATGAGGAAAATCCTTGGTCCTCCTCAAGGCTGGCTTCCTCTTCCTCTTTGGTATAGCTGGTTGTACAGGAGCAATACCAGAACTTAGGACTACACAAGAGTTGTTGTCTTCAGCTACCTCTTCAATTGATGGCATTGCAGAACCTCCAATCTTAAGCTTGACAGAAGCAGGTCTTGCCTTCTTAGCAGATTCTTCAACCTTCAGATACTCTTCTTTGGTTATTTTCCTCTTAACACTTCTGCTTTTTGCCAGAGGCACAGTACCACCATACATTTCCTCAGGTACCTCATCCAACCTGATGACCTCTTTGGTTGCCACATAGTGTTCCTTGATGTACCTCATCTGTACTTCAATAGGATCCTGCTTGCAGATGGGTGGAAAATCCCTCATAAGATCAGACACGACATGAGATTCACTTAGATCAGTTCTAAGTTTGGTGACCTTGCTGATCAGCTTCATGTTCTTGAGAGTTTGAGCATTTATGAATGCTCCAGTTTTTGTATCCAGCATCTGATCTGTGTAGCCTTGAGCTCTGCTTAAACTGTCCAAGACACCTCCTTGATAGAATATTTCTGATAAGAGTCTTCCATAAGGAACCCAGGGCCTTGGTTTATCTTGCAGCTGACTCTGTTTCAGACACTCTACCAAGTACTTGAACATGTATTTGGGCACATTCACCTTTTCCTTCTTGATGAGGTGCTGGAGAAAGACCTTCTGAGCCAAATTTGGTTTCTCATTGTCACCACATGGAAGCAAATCCTCATTCTGAATCTTCAGAAGCATCTTGGTTTCCATGTTTAATTCAGCATATTTCTTCTCCTTTTCAGAATTGAATATAACCAAGTTAGCTCTTTCCTTCCAAATGCGTTGTTCAGCGGCACTTGAAAGATCAATTCCAGAGTAATATCCAGATGCTTCAACCTTAAGAACAGCTTCTATCTGCCATTGAGTAATTCTTACTGGAATACCGCAGATACTTGATCTGATTTCATCCTCAACAAACGGTGCAAGACCCATTTCTTCTCTTGTTTTCCCTTCTAATTCAGGATACATTAACACCATTTGACTTTCCTCAGCAAGGGATGCCGCTCTGTTGTAAAATTTTGCTCTTACCCAGAAGTGTCTAACCAGAGCTTCGTATGTTGGTCCATTCAACATTTTGAAGTAATGCATGAGTCCTTGCTCTTCAAAGTAGCTTCTGATCCAACACTTATGAAAACCCAGAGAATCAAAATCCACTGGATTCTCTATCTGGACTTGTAAATCCCATTCTTCCAATTTCATGCTTCTTCCTCTGTAGTCATATTCAGGAATCATTCGTGAAGTAGATACTGAATCTTCTCGTTGCGAACTAGATGATGCCATTTAGATGATTGACGAAGATTTGAAGAAGATGAAGATTTTAGGGTTCTAAGGTTGAGAGAATGCGCTTACTTCGCAAGAAGTTTGAGAGCAAATGTGTTTGTTGTGAGTGAGTAGTGTGTGAATTGACAAAGTGTTAAAAGTAAAACGATTGCAATTCAAAAGAGACAAACAAACATAACATTAATGACAAAATTGGGGGCGCGTGAAAAGTACTTTCAAAGCTAAAATCATCATTGCCCTTTTTAGTTATACACCAACACATACAGGCCACGTAAGAAGTTCACAGAGTAACTACCAAGTTAGTGGGCCAGAAGTTACTTTTAAAAAGTAACTCCCAACGTTTCCACTAATTCAACTATTCAGAAGCAACAAATCCAGCTTCTGGACTTCAGATGCTGACGTCATCATCAGAAGCGAGTTTTCCTCAGAACCTCAATAAAGAGCTTCTGATGGACTACCGCTTCTGAACTAACTTCAGAACCTAAAATCCTATTCAGGAGCAAGCAAGCATTTAATCAGATACAAAGTGCATGTTCAAATTTTTCTTTATAAAATCAAATCTTTCAACAGTTAAAGGCTTAGTAAATATATCAGCCCATTGATTTTCAGTATCAATGAATTGTATATTTAAAATTCCTTTTTGAACATAATCTCTGATAAAATGGTGTTTGATTTCAATGTGCTTAGCTCTTGAATGCAAAATTGGATTTTTAGACAAACAAATAGCAGCAGTATTATCACAATAAATGGGAATACTGTTAGCAGTTATCTGATAATCTTCCAACTGATGTTTCATCCAAAGTAGTTGTGTACAACAACTTGCAGCTGAAATGTATTCTGCTTCTGCTGTAGACATAGCAATAGTTGTTTGTCTTTTGCTAGCCCAGGATATAAGATTGTCACCCAGAAATTGACAATTGCCACTGGTTGACTTTCTTTCAATCCTATCACCAGCATAATCAGCATCATAGAATCCAATTAGCCTATAATCTAAGGATTTCCTATAAAGGAGTCCAAGATTAGTTGTTCCTTTCAAATACCTGAAGATTCTCTTGACAGCAGTCATATGAGATTCTCTAGGATCTGATTGGAATCTTGCACACAAGCATACACTGAATAAAATATCTGGCCTAGATGCAGTGAGGTATAACAAATAACCAATCATACCTCTATACAGCTTCTGATCTACTTTAGCTCCTTCATCTTCTTTGCTTAAGTTGCACGTAGGGTGCATTGGAGTGTTCATCACTTTACAATCTTCAAGTTTGAACTTCTTCAGAAGCTCCTTTGTGTACTTTGATTGATGAACATAGACTCCATCTTTGCATTGATTGATTTGAATGCCAAGGAAGAACTTCAGCTCTCCCATCATGCTCATTTCAAATTCATCCTGCATTAACTCAGAAAATTCCTTGCAAAGAGATGCATTAGTAGAACCAAATATTATATCATCAACATATATTTGCACAACAAGAATATCCTTCCCAAGGGTCCTTCTGAAGAGTGTAGTATCAACCTGTCCTCTTTTAAAATCATTCTTGATTAAGAAATTACATAGTCTATCATACCAAGCTCTGGGAGCTTGTTTCAAGCCATATAGTGATTTCTTCAGTTTAAAAACATGGTCAGGATATTTAATATCCTCAAATCCAGGAGGTTGCTTGACATACACTTCTTCTTCTATGACACCATTTAGAAATGTACTCTTGACATCCATTTGATATAATATTATGCCATGATTAACTGCATAGGAAAGAAGTAACCTGATTGCTTCCATTCTTGCAACTGGAGCAAACGTTTCAGTGTAATCAATGCCTTCTTGTTGACTATACCCTTGTGCAACAAGCCTGGCTTTGTTTCTTGTTACTTCACCTTGCTCATTCAGCTTGTTTCTGAATACCCATTTTGTTCCAATAATGTTCTTGTGCTGAGGTTTGGGTATCAGATCCCACACATCATTTCTTTGAAATTGATTCAACTCTTCTTGCATAGCTAGGATCCATCCATCATCTGAAAGTGCTTCATCAACTGTTGTAGGTTCAATCATTGAGATTAGTCCAATCATTGACTCTTCTTGTCTGAAATGTGATCTTGTTCTTCTTGGACTATCTTTGTTTCCAATGATTAGCTCCTCAGGATGTGAAGACTTGTGTTTGAATGTGTTTCTGGGAGGATCTTCTTGATGTGAGCCATCTTGTGCTTCATCAGAAGCAGTTTCATCTTGCGCTTCTGATGTGGGTTCAGCTTCTAGACTATCTTCAGACTCAGCTATCTGATCAGGTTCTGGAGTAGCTTCAGGAACCTGTATCTCTGCAAAACTTTCACCTTGCTTTGAAGTTTTATCTTCAAGCTCCTTGTCATCAAATTTAACGTGCATAGATTCTTCAACACAGAGTGTTTCTGAATTATACACTCTGTATGCCTTTGACCTTTCAGAGTAACCTAAAAAGATTCCTCTTTGGGCCTTGGCATCAAATTTCTTTAGGTAGAGCTTGTTGTTCAGAATGTAACATGTACATCCAAATTGATGAAAGTAAGAGATATTGGGTTTTCTTCCTTTAAAGAGTTCATATGCTGTTTTCTCCAAAATAGGTCTGATATAGATCCTGTTTTGAACAGAGCATGCTGTATTCACTGCTTCTGCCCAAAAATGTTTTGGTAAATTGTTTTCATGAATCATGGTTCTGGCCATTTCTTGTAAAGTTCTATTCTTTCTCTCTACAACCCCATTTTGTTGTGGTGTTCTTGGAGAAGAGAATTCATGGAAAATTCCATGTTTTTCACAAAAAGCTTCAAATGGCTCATTTTCAAATTCTCCACCATGATCACTTCTGACTTTCAAAATTTTTGATTCTTTTTCAGATTGAATTTGAGTGCAGAAGCTACTGAATACATCACACGCAACATCTTTACTCTTTATGAATTTCACCCAAGTCCATCTGCTGTAATCATCAACAATGACTAATCCATATTTACTTCCATATAAGGATGCAGTACTCACTGGTCCAAATAAATCAATATGGAGTAATTCTAAAGGTCTTGAGGTTGAAACAATGTCTTTGGTTTTAAAAGATGATTTCACAATTTTCCCTCTCTGACATGCACCAAAGAGTGCATCTGAATGATAGTCAATGTTTGGTAGCCCTTTCACAAGTTGTAACTTACTAAGCTTAGAGATTAACCTCCAGTTAGCATGTCCCAACCTTCTGTGCCACATCCATTTCTTATCATTCACTGATAGTAGGCACATCACCTTCTGATCAGCCAGTTCAGAAAAATTGATTTTATAGACATTGTCAACTCTCTTTCCTTTGAACACAATGGATTTGTCTTCCTTGTTGATTACTGTACAGTTGGGTTTTTCAAAAAGCACATCATAACCATTATCACAAAATTGACTAATGCTCAAAACACTACAAGAAAATCTTCAATTTGCGACACTTCATCTGCGACCGTTATCTTATAACTGCCTCAAAATGCATTTTTGCAACGGTTGTTGCGACTGTTGTAGTCAACCGTCGCAGGTTTTTTGTTAAATTAGAAAGGCACGTTGTAAATTGCCGATTCCCGCTGGCCAAATTTCTCATCTCAATTTTTCATCTCCCGTTTTCTCATTTCACTTTCCCAAAACGCGCTCCAACCCTAAGACCCAAATTTTTCATCTCACTCTCAAATCTCCAATTTCTCAAAACCTAACCTCCAATTTCATCTCAATGCCTACTCACTTGCATTCAATCCGTGTTCCCTGAATCTTCTCACTTTCAATCGTTCACCCCCAAAACCTAACCTAGGAACTCAATCGGTCCAATTTCACTCAATCGGTGCTCAATCTCACTCCATGGGTCCAATCTAACTGGTGTTGTGCTCTGAATCGGTGCTCTGAATCTAGGAACTCAACCTCACTCAATCGGTGCCAACTCTGAATCTTTGTTCTCTCTATCCTTCTCACTAATAAAATTTGATTATTCTTATACATTTTTTTAACTAAAATTTGAAGTGTTTATGTTTTAGGTTTTGTTTATTACGTTGATTTAGGTTTAGTTTATGATGTTTGATTTGAAACAAGTTTTAGGTTTTGTGTTATTATGTTGATCTGAAACATGTTTTAGGTTTTGTTTATCATGTTGATTTTTTTTGTAACTCAAATTTTTATTGTTCAGGATATTTGTTTTTGTTTATTATGTTCAGGTTAATAAATATTGTTCCAGAGGGAATGATTATCTTCAAGCTCATACATGTTAACTTATGAATTTTGATCGTAAGTATTTTCTTTATCCCTCTTGGTTAATGAATTTTGATCACCGTCGAAGACGTAGGAACAATTGGCCAAACTCTATGATCAACTGTTGTGTTTTTGTGCGTTTATTTATATGTTTACTTTAGAACCAGGTTTGCTGGTCTAACATATTCTAGGGCTGTTATGACTTATGATTGGCAGTCTCGCATTCTGTATGAAAGTCGGAATTTTTATGTTTCCCTTACTTTTGTTAACATGACTCAACCCCACAAAAACCGACTTTTCAGGTGAGGAGAACTGCCCAAGCCTTATAAACACAACTTAGGTCGCATATCTAGTCAATATGTAGCAACAATGTTGAAATAATGTGTATGGCCAACATGTTCAGGGCCGAACATCTGAAGCGTGAAATAATGTGTATTGAATAAGAGGATCTCAACAACGATAAAACTGTAGAATAGTTTTTTGGCCATGTATAAAGTTATCACTTATCAGCATGATAGGAATAGTAATTACATGGCTAACTCTAATATTTTCCATATCAACATGTTTGTTGAATATGTACACTGACCTACATGCTCTTCTATGGTCATCCCAGCACTGAAGAAGCTACTACTGCCCTTATATTCACACTTCAGCTTTTCAGGCATAATTTTTATTATTGTTAGAGTGATACGTATCACTTCTTGTTTTTTATGTGTTCTATCTTTTAGTATTAAGAACCTTGTATATGTAGATAGAATTCTTGTGATAAAAGAAGGTTCAAGAATTGAACTGCTGTAGACCATATGGGGGCTGATACACTTTCTCATCCTAAGTCCTAACAATTGTCTTCTCCTTCTTTAACAAGAAAAGTCATGATTAAAATATAGTAATGTCATTGATTTTACAAGAAAGTAAATGAGGATAATGGAAAAGTTTTAAATTAGTGTTTTGTGCCTTTATATATAATGTGCTGTTAAAGTTTCATTGTGTGTTTGTTTGTTTTGTAAATTGTTCTGATTGGGTAATGAGCTGATTATAGGCCGTATTGTTTTTTCAAATTATGTTCTTGACAGTTCTTGTGTACTTGGTTCATAGAAGCTTGGTTATTGGACCGATAGAAGTGCATGGATCCTGTTCGTGCAGTCAGATATATCTATTGTAATGAGGCTCTTCAACTTTTCCGGCCAACAATATTTAGGAATATTACTTAATCTAATTTTTGGGAATATTGTTTTGAATGATTACCCACTAGTGTATTGGTTTTTCAATGTTTAAACTATGTACTTTATATATTGTTTTGATTGTTACTCTTGAAAGAATTATATGAATAAGATTTTGATATTTTCAGTTATATATTTCTGTATTTTAAGTATTTAATAATATATTTATTTAAATTGGCAACAAAAACTGCCCCATTCAATTTTTTTTTTTTTTTTTACAAAAACTTAACATTTGCGGCTGTTGGTGAAGGGTCGCAAGCCCCTTTTTTTTATAAAAAACTTAACATTTGCGACTGTTGGTGAAGGGTCGCAAGCCCTTTTTTTTTAAAAAAAACTTAACATTTGCGACTGTTGGTGAAGGGTCGCAAGCCCCTTCAAATCTTTTGAAAACTCTTCATTTGCGACTGTTAGCAACTGTCGCAGCACCTTTTGCGGCTGTTGGTGCGTCTGTTCCACGAAGGGTCGCAAAAGACAGTTGCGACCCCAACATCTGTGACTGTTGGGGAACAGTCGCAAATGTACATTTGCGACCCTTCTAACAGTCGCAATCAACATTTTTAAAAGTCGCAAAATGCAATTTTTCTTGTAGTGAAAGGTTATGTTCAAGACCATCTACCAACCATACATTATTAATTGAGGTAGAGGAATTACCAATAGTTCCTGTACCTATGATCTTGCCTGACTGGTTGCCTCCAAATTTCACATTTCCTCCCTCTTTCATTGTTAGGCTGAGGAACATGGACTTGTCTCCTGTCATGTGTCTTGAGCAACCACTGTCTAGGTACCATGATCTTTGCTTTGGCACTGCTCTTAGACATACCTGCATCATTGACATTTTTAGATTTAGGTACCCATTGTTCTATGGGTCCTGGAAGGTTAGTACTTAAGGCTTTACTCTTCACTTCTTGTACCTTGTGCTGTGAGTTGGGTTGCTTCTGATTAACCATCACCTTAGGTTTTGGTACTTCAGAAGCAGTAACTGTCTTCTTCTGAAACTTAGACTTCAGAACCCCAGATTTTGGTTTCACCAGACTCTGAGGAATAGGTTCTGATCTTTTCAGGATCCTGACCTTTGAAGTCTTGGAATCAGATTTGATCATAGCCTTTGACTTAGAGTTCTTTGGCTTTGAAGTAATCTTAGCCTTAGGACTAGAAGCTTCAGGTTCTGATTGAACAACAGTTTCCAACTCAGCCCCTTCTGGTACAAAGAATGTTTTCAGACCTTCCTTGATGCATTCACAACAAGATTTTAGATTGGTTTTCTCAAGTTTCACTTCTGGAAAACCAATTCCTCTGCCATTGTTCTTGTAAATGCTATAAATCATAGAAGCTACTCTGCTTCTGTCAATGCCAGATATAATAAAATCTTCAAGAGCAATTTCATGGTTACTTAAAGGTTTTTCATTACACTTTTCTTGTAGCTTCTGACATAAGAACCTGAGCTGATCTTCGTATGTTTTACACATGAAGTCAAAGCCCCTAAGTCCTTGTTCAGAAGCTTTCAGATCCAATAGAGTTGATTTTTGCTGTTGTACCAAATCAGCATATTTTTCTTTTAAATCCTTCAACTCATTGGTTCTTACTTCAAAATGTGTAAGAAGTTCTTTAAGTGACTCAACAAGTTCATCTCTGGGAATTTTGGAATATACCTCGTTTTCATCTTCTGAGTCTGAATCTGATCCAGCTTCTGAAGTTGCTGTTGCTACCAACCCAACAGCTACCTTTGCATCTTCATCAGCTTCCTCTTTATCAGATCCAGATTCACTACCCAAATCATCCCAGGTTGCCATTAAACTCTGCTTAATCTGCTTCTTGAGTTTGCTTGGTTTGAATGTAGACCTCTTTGACTTGTCCTTTGACTTTTCTCTTTGAAGATCAGGGCATTCAGCAATGAAGTGTCCAGGCTTCTTACAGTTGAAGCATCCCTTCTGATCTTCTTTCTTTGAGCTTCTGGAGTTACCCCTTCTGGAGAGAAACTTTCTGTTCTTCTTGGCCAGATATTGAAGTCTGTTTGAGAGCATGGCCATTTCAGCAGCATCTGGTTCAGAATCTGAACTTGACTGTTCTTCCTCTTCAGATTCAACTACTTTGAGAGCTTTTGATGACTTGCCTTTGGATGGAAGAGCTATTGATTTACTCTTTTTAGTAGACTCATGTTCATTAAGACTTAACTCATGAACTTTGAGAGAACTAACAAGATCTTCGACACTTAAAGTGTTTAAATCTTTAGCTTCCTCAATGGCAGTCACCTTTGGTCTCCATCTGGCAGGTAAGCTTCTGAGTATCTTGCTTACATGATCAGAAGCAACATAGCTCTTCTTTAGAATCTGTAGCCCAGAAACTAAGGTTTGAAACCTTGAGTACATCTCCTCAATAGTTTCATCATCCTTCATCTTGAATAACTCATACTGATGTACAAGCAGGAGAGCCTTTGCTTCTTTGACCTTCTTGCTCCCTTCATAATTTGAACAGAGAGAAGCAAACATAGCTTTAGCAGTGGATTTGTCACTCATCTTCATATACTCTGCTTTGGGTATGGCAGTGACAAGAGCTCCTCTGATAATATGATGCTTCTTGTAAAGTTTCCTTAGTTCTGGAGTATGTTTCTTTCTATCCACAGCAGCTCCTTCTTCATCAAGGACTAAATCACCAACACCATCTTCCAGAATATCCCATAATTCTTCATCTAGGCTCATGATGTCACTGTAAAAGTTGGTCTTCCACCAAGAGAACTCTTCAGCATCTCCATTGAACTTTGGAACTTTTCCAACACTGGTTTTCTTACTATCACTATAATCATGTGAGACATTTTTATAGCTAGTATCACTAGGACCAGTAGGAGGAGGAGTAGACATGTTTTTCTCAGATCTTTGACTGTTGCACGGTTAAGTGTTACACAACAGACCAAGGCTCTAGATACCAATTGAAGGTGAGAAAAACACAAGAAGGGGGGTTGAATTGTGTTTTGAAAAATTCTTCGTTTCTCCTTAAAACTGAACACACTGATCAGAAGCTAAGTGAGACAGCTTCTGAAGTGATAATCAGAATCTAAATGCAGCGGAATAAAACAGAGAGAGAGAAGAAGAACGACACAAAGCAATTATACTGGTTCCTTCCACAATCCGGAAGTAGTCCAGTCCCCCTTGCACTTCCAAGGAGATTTCACTATGAGTAATATCTGATTACAAATGCTCAAGCACACAAGCAAGAGACTTCCTTTGCTCCAGCACACAAGCTAGAGACTTCCTTTGCTCAAGAACACAATCAAGAGACTTCCTGCTCAAGCACAACTGCAAGAGACTTCCTAACTAAACAAAATTACACAGAAAATTGTTTAAGGTTGAACACTTGATATACAATCAGAGGTGCTCACAATACAAATCAGATACAGACTCAATGGACTTAAGAATTTCTAAGATATGACTTTGAGACACAGAAATTCTAAGTGAATGCAGAACAATTTCAGCAGAGGTTTGGTACTTGTGAAACTCTTGTGAGTCTTTCGTTCAGCGTTCTTGCATTACCAAATCTATAGGTCTTCACTCCTTTATATAGAGGTGTGAAAGAGACGTTGTGAAATTGCCAGCACACCAAAGAGTCGTTGTTGAAGCTTGATCTTTCACCAATGATCTTTTGCCTGATTTGGTTGTTGTCCTATGAAGAACAAATTTGAAATCCATTCCTTATCCAAAGGAACATCTATGCAGGCGTAACCGTATTCTGGAGCTGTTTTCTTGTCTTGTAGCGTGGACACAAAACAGAGTAGTGGAGAACGTGGTTGTACAATTCGTACAAAGTACAATGTCAACGCTTTCGTCCAAATTGCAAGCACCAACCTTCAAACACCTTTGAAATGACCGTTGCAAAACTCCACTAATCCTTTGTTTGTGTTTTCGAATCCAATAGACAGCTTTTGCATTGATAATTCTTCAATTCTTGAATCTTTTGCAAATCCAGTTGAGATTCAGCTTCAGGTGAAATAGCTTCTGATGAGGCAGCTTCTGATGATGCAGCTTCTGATGATATGACTTCTGCAGCTTCTGATGATGCAGCTTCTGATGATATGACTTCTGGACTTCTTGTAGGAGCACTATTCTTACTTCAGAAGCGACTTAACTTCAGGAGCACTATCCTTACTTCAGAAGCGACTTAACTTCAGGAGCGCTATCCTTACTTCAGAAGCGACTTAACTTCAGGAGCGCTTTTTCTCTTCAGTAACAAGTTGCCTTCAGGAGCGTCCAAGCTTCAAATTTTTGTTGTTTCCTTTGCTCTTTATTTGCTCATTCAGAACCAATGATGATGTAACTTTATAATTATGGTCCTGTACACTTGAACAAATATTAGCTAGTCCAATTTACAATTTTTAATACCTTGTTATCATCAAAACTCTTTAAGGTTCATTGTTAAACACATTTTGTTCCAACAAACTGATCATACTAATATCAGTTTGCAAATCATATGCAAAGTTAGTCATCAGGTTTTAGGCCAAGTAAAATGTAACACCCATGGCTGACGAGGGCAAGGAGTGGTCGCCGGTGCACAAGGCACGAAAATGAGTGGCTCCCGACAGCTTCTTGTGAAACCGAATCACATCGTAATGAGAGGGATCCCGAGGCCGTACAGGTATGAGACTGCATGGTTGAAGGAAGGTTTATAAAAATTGTTTGGTACAACCTATATCAACAAGATGCATCTTCTTTTTGGTAGCTCATTCAATAAGAACTCCACAGTTAAGCATTCTTGACTTGGAGTAGTCTTTAGATGGGTGACCTATTAGGAAGTTTCCCGGTAAGCGTGCGAGTGAGGACAAAACACGTTGAAAAGACTTGTTTTGATTTGTGGGGTCAGTCGGCAATGCTAATAAGCAGTTTGGGATGAATCATTGGCTCTCATAAGAAGGAATTTATAAGCCGATCTCACTGAATAAATGTTGGATGAATCATTGCTTCAGACTCAAAATTTTACACATTCAGAGAACGTCGGGATCTCTAAAGTCTAGAGATACTCCTCCAAAATCACAAGTTCAATTCCCACTCGAAAAGATCCCTCCTCCACTTAAGATCCCAGACCCAATCAGATCTCTCTCTTTCTCTCTCTCTCTCTCTCTCTCTCTCTCTCACAATCATATCAATCACTTTAGCTTCTTTTTGTATAGAAACTTGAAAAGGACTAGGGAAACAAATTCTCAAAGGAATAGCACCCAATCAGCCAATCAGGGATTTTTTTTTTTTTAAAATTTGCATATCCACCATCTATAACCATCCAGAACGATCAATAGACTCTTGCTGACATGTTCACAGTTAGGAGATCTCTTTCCACCAGTTTGAGACAAATCATAAACTCATCGCCCGTTTCCTTGCGATGATCCTATGAAGATACTTTTGCATATCTCGCTCCAATAATATATTTCCACAAAACCTCCCCTCTTGTGATAAACCTCCAACGCCACCTCCCCAAAAGAACAAGGTTAACCAATCTAGATCTCTGATACCCAATCATCTTTCACACTTAGGCTTACTATACATATCTCAGCATCCTACACATGAAATTTTCCTCGCCTCTTTTGACAATAAAAAAGTAGCGTGACAATCAAAAAGCAAATTATTTATCAAATTAAATAGTTATATCATGAAAAAAGACTAAAATATGGTTTTAGTCCCTGCAAATATGTCTCGTTTTGGTTTTAGTCCATGTAAATTTTTTTGTAGTTTTTGGTCCTGCAAATATTTTGTTTTTGAAAATAGTCTCTCCATATAAACGAGGCATATTTGCAGGGATCAAAAACTACAAAATAAAATTACACAGACTAAAACCAAAACGAGTCATATTTGCAGGGACTAAAACCATATTTTAGAAAGAAAAAAAAAATTACAGAAGCAGAGCGAACAACAAGTGATGAGAGAGAGAGTGAAAGAGAGGAAGGTAATAATTAATGCAAAGATTTCCTAATATTTAACCTAAAGTAAAATAAAATAAATAATAGATGCAAAAAATATTATTACCGTTAGGATGAAACTCACCGACTTGTACCCGCTGGGCAGCGGGAATTCCGATTCTATCCTTCTTTTTTGTTTTTACCTTGGAGAAATAACCTAGGAAGCAACCTCATAACCTAGCTATAAATAAGGTTGTTCTGTCACACTCTTCTATCATCCATCCTTCACACACTCTCTCTCTCTCTCTCTCTCTCTAAGGTTGCCTTGTCGTGCTGATAACTCTCAAGGTTTCCTTGGTTGCTACTTGCCCTGAGGTTCTTGCGCCACGTTTGTTCTGTTTCTTTCTTTTGCCCTAAACCTAATAAAGGTTTCTATTTTTCACATTTTCTTTATTCTTCTATTATTGTCAATAATATAATTTCCATTAACAGTTCTTCTTTTCTTGACAATTCCTTCTTTCTGTATTTCCTTGTTATTTTTTTAATATAATTGAGAGCCATGGAGCAACATCGTCGTTCAAGGAGAAGTGTGTCCGCTGAAGACAACGACTCGGTTATGATTTTGGATGCTATTGATCTAAATCCCCCTCCTCATTATCACACTCTTACTAGAAATTCATCAAGAAGGTTTGCAAGAAATTTTATAAGATCTTCAACGACTACTCCATATGTTGATGGCCACTATATTTTACATGTCATCAACCACATCAACGAGAATCATACTAGTAGAAGAAATAGAGTCAGACATGTTTATCACAATCTTCCAAGAGTCGAAATTGTAGAAGAAATGAAGTGTGAAGTTTTGATGTGTTCGATTTGTTTGGTGGAGCTTTCGGTTGGGTTGAAAGCAATTCGGTTGCCTTGCTCGCATATCTACCACGATGAATGTATCATGAAATGGTTAGATAGATCAAACACATGCCCTATGTGTCGTCAAAGCGTATCTCATGTTTCTTCATGACATTATTTCTTTGTACATGTTTTAAATTGTTTTCTTCAATTTCTTGGTGAAATATGTTTTAAATATATTGGGTTTTTACCTTTGTTTCTTTCCTTTCTATTTTGTCTATTATGTTAGTATATACACAATGTATCGTGTTTAAAACTATTCTTCAAATTGTGCCATAAAATATATTCATGTTTGTAAATTGTAATTACTTTCAATAATTTAGCCACAAAACTTCTATATCTCTATAACCAGTAACATACTAGCAGAACAAAAATTACAGGCAATGTTAATATGACAACAATCAAAACAACTGTAATGTTCTTATTGCTGCTTCCACTTCCTCTTGTGCTTCCATCACTTGAAGCCTTAATGTAAGAAACATAACCAAAAGAGAAACAGTTCCATGAACTTCTTTGGAAAAACATTGCAAGACAAGACCAATTTCCATGGCTAGATATTTGACAGCTACACAAATCAGTTTTCGAAAAGGGCTGAAGATAATCGAGCGTAAAGTAACCAAGTGCATAAACATCGTTCAGTTCTTCAATAGATATTTCTGATTGATCATCACAAGGAGAGCCAAAACAGAAGGACAGCAACATCTATGGCTGTCTTGTGGAAAAATTACAACGTGACCGCCCTTATCAATTGTTTTGCTGTTATCCTTCTAGAAAGTCCAATAAGTATGGAGTTTTGGAACATTACCAGATTTTATCTCAATAACATAGGTCAAATTATTTGGAATAGCTTCACTTGATGTTTCATTTGTGATGTCATTGAAGACTCTTTCTCGAGCCTTAGAACTGGATTTTGGGCCTTCTATGTATTACTACCACTTGATGACTTTACGAGTGGATAATGATGACGAGGTAGAACCTGAAAATCTGAGTCGCACTAATCCTTAAACGCTATCAAGCATTTTAGTGGTGATGTGCCCTACATTAGTAAAGATTTCGTGTCGATATAGGGAGTCAAGACACCTTCCTAAAACAGAGAATTCCTCGATTCTTAAACTACCGATTGAACATGCTTTTGTGTTCAATGTACTGTTAAGAAGTGACCAATCAATAAATGTTGAGGGACACATTCAAGATCTGTCAGTTTCAGTGCAAGGACATGTAGCTGGTTATGAAGCGTTACATCTTAAATTCTTTCAGAAGGGATCATTTGTCACTTTCCGAGGAAAGAAATCCAAGTTACTAGAACAAACACAATATTCTATCTCTGAGATGTTTTCTATACATGTCTTCAAGCACTGTCCTATCTTGTCTTGGGGCTTTCTTCTCCACTATCAAGCAGAAAACCCGCAAAACAATTGGTTAAGCCTTTCAAACACGGGAGGGAAGAATGCTTATTCATGTGACAAGAAATTAAATCACAATGCACAACAAGAAATAAACTAAAGTCAATGAATTCGCAGATGAAGTGCTTTTACAATGAGATTGGTTTCTCAAATCAAATGCTTCTCTGAAAATATCTGTAACCTACTCTTGAGATTTCAGAAAATGCAAAAATCAAACTCATTTTCAAACGTAAACAAATAATGCTCAAATCAAATGAAAATTAGGCTGATTACATATATCTCTAAAACCCCTATGCAAACAAGAGAGAAAGCTAATCTGAATTTAAATCAATAGTAAGATCAAAGAGAGATCAAATTTTTAAAAGATATTTTCCTCCGTAAATTGTCACCTGGGATCAGAAAACTGAATCCACTTTAGGATGATCCATTACCTAGCAAGTTGATAATTATATTAGAACTTAGGAAAAGATTGATCACCAGGAATCTAGCTTGATAATTACTGATATTGTTTTCCTTAGTTCCTATTTATCATTCACCAAAAACCATCATAGCAAGTCTGATCACTGCTCATTTTAGTCTTTTCATTCATATCAGTATCACTGCAATTTGTTCTTTTTTATCAGTTCAATTTAAGCCTCATATTCCAAATACACAACAAGTAAACAAAACAAAGTGAAATTATTTGGACAAAACAAAGTTTATGATTAAGCCATGCAATTCATTAAATTGCTTAATTCAATACCTATTTCATATTCTCTACACAACCAGTAGCTTGATGGTGCAGAAGAAAGCACCAAGAGAATAAATCTTAGTTAGAAAATCTAAACGAAAGCATATTCATGATTAATTATTCTAGTCAAAAAGATATTAAGCATGTAAAGAAAAATTAAAATGAAACATGATATTTTTTAGGTTGAACTTGCAAGATTATGAACTTGCATCAAGGTCGCAATAGACATCCCAACTACGTTGGCATCCCTAGAACTACAAATCCCTTCCAAGCATACTCAAAAATTTCATAGAAATACAAAGAGTTGCACGGTTGTGTCGTACCCAAGACAAAAGAAAAAAATACAAGAAGAACAAAAAAAGAGCCAAGGGACGGAATTGGGCAATTCAAGTCGATCCCTAAAAAATACATCTCTTAAAAACAAAGGAATTTTCTCATCCGTCGAATTTTCCCAAACCAAAGCATCCTCAGTCGGAAATGAAGTAATGACAATGCAACACTCCTAATGCTCCAAAAGAGAAACATCATGACTAATGTTTGATACGTTTACCCTTGTATCAGGCATTATATTTGATTCCCAATTTTGGACTTCTTTCAGTGACTCTTCGACACGTAAGGTGTGAAACTTGTATTATCAATGTTTTCTTCACCATTTCTAGAGTCAAAAACTTCCTGAATAAAAGCAATATCTTGCGTAACCAAAGTGTTACCCTAATTTTTAGTCACATCAGGAGGTTCAACATCTATCTGTCTCGACGTGAACTTCAACAGATTCCAGAATAGTTTCTACGAAAACTTCAGTCCCGGGCCTCACAATTTCATCGGTTACATTTTGCAAAGCAAGACGGAAAGCAGTACTTGATTTAAGTGAAACGGCTGCGTGTCATGGTCAGTAGCAACAATCTACTGTGTGTGCTGCGTGTTATTTTCTTGAATTTATGTGGTTTGCACCTGCTGGTCATCATTAATGTCTGATTGCAACTGCTGTTCAGTATTCATTTCAGTTTGCAACTGCTGTTCAATTTTAGTTTGCAACTGCTGATGTATCTCAGAACAATCTGTAGCGTCTATGGGAGACTAATGTTCGACGGTAGCAATGGGAACAGAATACGGTTTTTCAAATCCTTTGATGATGATCCGATAGCATCTGGGTTCTCCTTCTCTATCTCATGCCAACGCTTCATCGTGTTTCTGTTGTGTACAACCACTTGCGTTTTCTCTTTGTCATCCTTGTTAGCTTTGTCATTCGGGTGAAGCCATCTGCAGTTTGATATGTGGTGTCCAATAATTTTACAATGAGAATAGATCTTAGGAAGCCATTCATAATCAATCCAACATTAAAAGAAAATCCTTCCCATTCTACCAATATTTCAAGAAAAAGACTACCGAAAAAATCAATATCAACTAGGATACACGCGTAATCCTTCCCTTTCAACCCTTTATTACTGCCTTGTTGGCCGACTCCTCACTACCAAACCTATTTGTTTCCATACTTTCAAAACTCGAATGGCATCCCTATGAAAACCTAAGCATCAGGTGGACATAACCTTGATGGACCCTAACCGTTTCATGTTCCAATTTGTCAATTATGCTGACACGGAACGAATTGTGCAACAAGGAACTCGGCTTTTTCCCACTGATATGGATCAAGGTCTCTGATGGAAAGGATCCATATACCATGTCTCTCGACACAATTGAACTGTGGGTGCAGGTTCACAACCTTCCTTTTGGTTTTATGACGGATTCCATGAGTATTAATTGCTGGTGAATCAAGCTCGAGAAATATGACTATGAGAACAATTTCGGGCTTTCCTTCCTTGTCTCATAGTCATATTTCTCGAGCTTGCCTACATGATTCCCCAGCAATACTCTCATGGAATCTGTCATAAAACCGAAGGGAAGGTTATGAACCTGCACCCATAGTTCAATTGCGTCGAGAGGCATGGTATTTGGATCCTTTCCAACAGAGACGTTACTCCAGATCAGTGGGAAATTATCAAAAAGCCAAGGTCCTTGTTGTACAATTCGTTCCATGTTCGCATAATTGAAAAATTGGAACATGAAACGGTTAGGGTCCATCAAGGTTATGTTTACATGATGCTTAGGTTTCCATAGGGATGTCATTCGAGTTTTGAAAGTATGGAAACAAACAGGTTTGGTTGTGAGGAGTCGGCCAACAAGGCAGTAATCAAGTCAGGGTTGAAAGGTGTTCTCTAAGCATTTTTGTTTGGGACAGTGTTTTGGTGAGAGGTGGACATGATGATAAACAAAGCAAGGAAAAAACATAATTTTTGTGATGTAATGCAAGCAAGGTTGTTTTGCATTTGGTGATGAGAACAAGCTTTCACACAGCCTCTATTTATACAATTTCGCACCTGCAATATTTCCAGATATTTCTCCAACAAATTATTGCACCAATACTGATAAGGAAGTTGTTTGATGAAGAAAAAAGCCAGTAAAAACTTTTAAATGCCAATAAAGTTGTTATTGCTACTGAGGAACCTGATATAGAAACAAAGTGATTCGGTTTTCCAAGAATACATGGGCATGAATAATTGTTTACAAAAATATTGAACGCGTTCCTAAGAGTTGATAGAATGGTTTCCTCCATGTAAGCAATAAAAATCTTTTTCATAAACATTCATGATCATTTCCTTCCTTGGGGCCAAAATATGAAAGTCGGCACTCCACAATGATCTCGTAATTGAACGACGATATTTTACAATCATTTCCTCCTTGCGCTCTATTGCTAATCAGAGTGTAATATTGCCCAAAATTACGCTATCAAACAGATGTTGAGTGAATGACATCCAATAACTAAAATTTCTGATAAAAAACTTAAACAAATGACATTAAAAAACTAATAAAACAATTTATCAAAATTTTGGGACTTCTGGAGGAACCTGATAATAATATATGTTGAATAAAAAAATATTGTAAACACAAATGACATACAAACATGTTCACGTATGTAAACACAAGTTGATTACAACAGGTGAGCTGCTCAGTGAAACGTCCTAGTCGGAGTCTCAAGAGCACTCTTAAGAAGTAAATGAATAATACACTGCTTTCCTCTCTAGAATCTGTCCCATCAAACATCCACGTGTTCCCCTTTTATAGTCCTCAAAGTGTTGGTTTAATGGGTCCTTCTCTGATCATTCAAGGCTCATTGACTTGTGATCCAGAGCCTTCTATTGGTTGTCTACTTTAAGTACGGCCGCGCGTGGACTAGGAAGCGACTCATCCGTACTAGGCGCGTGGAGTTGAGACGCGATGATCGTCCGTACGTGACACGTGGAATTAAGTTAAGAGGAGATGAGCTGGCTAGCTTGACTTGAACAATCAGACCAGTGTTGACTGAAGACGTACTGAGCTGGCTGGCTTGACTTGAACAATCAAACCAGTGTTGACTGAAGATGTGCTGAGCTAGCTGACTTGACTTGAACAATCAGACCAGTGTTCACTGAAGACGTAATGAGCTGACTAGCTTGACTTGAACAATCAAACCAGTGTTGACTGAAGACGTGTTGAGCTGGCTAGCTTGACTTGAACAATCAATCCTGTGTTGACTGAAGACATGCTGAGCTAGCTGGCTTGTCTTGAACAATCAAATGGGAATGGTCTACCCATAGCAGTCCAAAACCCTAACGAAATAGTTCATCTTAATGTTGAGACGAATTAGTTATGTCATAAAAAAAATATTATAGAAGCAGAACGACCAACACGTGATGAGAGAGAGAGAGTGAAAGAGAGAAAAGTAACAAATACAAAAGATTTTCTAATATTTAATCTAAAATAAATAATGAATGCAAAAAACATTATTACCCCAACACGTGATGAGAGAGAGAGAGAGAGAAAGAGAGAAAAGTAACAAATACAAAAGATTTTCTAATATTTAATCTAAAATAAAATAAAATAAATAATGAATGCAAAAAACATTATTACCGTTGAAATTCACCGACTCATACCGCTTGGCAGCGGGGAATCTTGATCGCCAAGGTTCTCTTTTATTTTTACCGTTAGAACCAAACCCTACAAAGTAACCTCAAAACCAATCTATATATACATTTATATTAGGTTGTTCTGTTCTCGTACCAATTTGTGCCTCTTCTATTTGTTTGTTTTCATCATCACTCAATACATTCTTGCTTCTTCTTTGCTTCCGATAAATAATTCTTTAAGGTTGTTGTGTTGATTCTTGCGCCACACTTTCTCTGTTTCTTTCTTGTGCCCTAAACCTAAAGGTTTCTATTTTTCACACTTTCTTTTTTTCTTCTATTATTATCCATAGTTTAATTTCCATTACTAGTCTTCTTTTCTTTATAATTCCTTCTTTCTGTATTTCCTTCTTTTTTTTTTTATAAAATTGAGAGCAATGGGGCAACATCAACGTCGTACAAGAAGAAGTGTGTCCATCGAAGACAACGACTCGGTCATGATTTTGGATGTTATTGATCTAAATCCCCCTCCTCTTTATCACACTCTTACTAGAAATCCATCAAGAAGGTTTACAAGAAATTTTGTAAGATCTACAACGACTACTCCTTATAATGATGGCCACTATATTTTCCCTGTTATCAACCACATCAACGTGAATCATACTAGTAGAAGAAGTGGAGTTTCCAAGAGTCGAAATTGAAGAAATGACTTGTGAAGCTTTGACGTGTTCTATTTGTTTGGCGGAGCTTCCGGTTAGGTCGAAAGCAGTTTCGTTGTCATGCAAGCATATCTACCACGATGAGTGTATCATGAAATGGTTAGATAGATCGAACACATGCCCTATGTGTCGTCAGAGCGTATGTCATGTTTCTTCATGACATTATTTCTTTGTACATGTTTTAATTTTTGTTTATTCAATTTCTTGGTGAAATATGTTTTAAATATATTGGGTTAATTTTTACCTTTGTTTCTTTCCTTTCTATTATGTCTATTATACACACACACACACACACAATGTATTGTGTTTAAAACTATTCTTCAAATTGTCCCATAAAATATATTCATGTAAGTTGTAATTATTTTCAATAATTTAGCCACAAAATTTCAATAAGTTCATATATATTTAAATTAATCGGATCAACTTATATCATTAATCCACAACAATTGATATTAGAGAAAGTAATAGCATCATCCCTTCCTAAGACTATGATACAAGTTGCATTTACATCTGCATCAGCAGAGAAAATGAATTTCCAAAACAAAGACTTAGGGCCCATTTGTTTTAACTTTTTTTTAAAATAGATTTTTATAGTGTAATATCTTTTTGTTACAATTTTTTTAACAAAGAAACTTTTAAGGAAAGTTTCGAATAAAAAATCCATTTGAATAGTTTATCTTAAAATGTAATTTTAAGTATTTCATCATTTTGTTAAAAAAAATTGGATACTAAAATTTTGAAAAAATCTCTAAAAAAACATATTTCAAATAGTTTTTCATAAAAATCATTTTTGAAAGATGTCACTTTGAAAAAATATGTGATTTTTACTTTCTAAAATCTCTAACGATGAATATTTAAGTTAGTGAAGTCCAATAAGTCTTTTGTTTTGAAACTAGCTGAAAGAATAGCATTACCAGATTTGATCTCAATAATATAGTTGAAGTTATTTGGACTAGCTTCATTTGACGTTTCATTCATGATGTCATTGAAGGCTCTTTCTCGAGCCTTAGAACTGGACTTTGGGCCTTCTATGTATTACATTTACTACTAATTGATGACTTTACGAGTCGATGATGATATTGAAGGTTTAGAACCTAAAAATCTGAGTCGCACTAGTCCTTGAACGCTATCAAGCATTCGGTGGCATTTAGGGTGGGTAGGGGAAAGATTTTCCCGCTATGGGAAAGTAGTCTTTTTAGCCATTGATATATTATTATTTTAAATCAATGGTTTAGATCTATCACTGGCAACCTATATGCAACTTTTTGGCATAAAATCTATTTAAAAAAGCTGACCCCACAAAAGAATTAAAAAAAAAAATTCTTATACGATGATTGTGGGCCTTCTGCTTTTTCGTTTATTACGAAAAGAATTAAAAAGTTCAACAAAATCATAACAAATTAATAATGGATTTTAATTAAAAATTAGAAAACTCAAAATTAGAATTAAAAATAAATAGGGTTCTTGTTGTCCATTAAATTTCTGGGTTTCCTTTCCAAAACCCAACCCAGAAAATTGAGAAAATGCAAATCTATAGTTTTCACTAAAATGGGAAAGAATCGCATTTTTCCCTTTGTTTAATTCATGATTTTGTGTCTACAATTTAATAGCCATGGAGATCAGAGGCATAAAAACTCAATTTTCAGAAACCCAAAATGATAGCCAAGAAAAGGTTGAAGCTTTTGTATTTTATTAGGTTGAAGATGATGAGATTTAAGAAAATGGGTTTTCTTTTAAAAAAATGGGTTGAATTTGATTTTTGTTAGGAAAATGGCCAAGATGCATGGTGGGAACTAGGAATGGACAGTCTTCATTGCAGCCTCAAAATCTTAGTAGTTCCAGCCACTCACACGAGATCAAGCAGTAGTGGATCCAGAAGAAATTGCACAAAGTAAAAACAATTGGATGAACATTTCAGATCTGATGAGAATTAGTTTCAATAAGATATGTTGAAATAACAATCTTTATAGCAATAATTGAGATTAAAATCACATGAATGAGTATTTGACTATCATGAAGTTTATGGGTGGCATTTATAATTTTTTCAATTTTTTGGAATTGAACAACTTTGAACATGAAAATTATGCATTTTTATCTTTAATCACGATGAAATAGAAGAAGATAACATGCAATAAGGGGGTGTGGATTTTTATGTTACGAATGGGAGGTGATTTAGAAAACATGAATTTCCTAATATTTGATAATATAAAAAGTTTTTATTGATTTTTTATTTTAAATTGTAGCAGGTTATAGCTGCCAGCTGTAGGTAAAAGTTGGACTTTCCCATGGTGGGAAAATCTTTCCCCTACCCACCCTAAATGCCACCCAAGCATTCTAGTGGTGACGTGATCTGCATTAGTAAAGATTCTTGTCAATATAGGGTGATGTGGTGGTGGTTTTCCCGGGGTTGGGGGGGGGGGGGGGGTGAGGGTTTGTAGCCTCCTCCATCCGGGCCCGACTTCCTGGGTTACTCTTTGTGCTCTTTTCTCCTTGCAGGTTTTCTGTTTTGGTGCGTGGTGTTTCCCTTGGGTTGTGCTTCTTTGGTGTTATTCTTATTTCTTTGTTTTGTTTTTAGTTGTTTTTGGTGGCGCCTTTGGGGTGTTTCTCCTTCCTCACTTGTGGGGCTAGGGTCTCACCCTAGGGGTCTTTGAGCGGGGTGTCTTCGGGCGACCTCTTGGTGTATTATGTACCGTGTTCCTATTTTCTTTATATTTATATATATATTTTGCCATTCAAAAAAAAACCGTCATAGCATGTCCGATCACTGGTCATTTTAGTCTTTTCATTCATATCACTGCAATTTGTTCTTTTTTATCAATTCAATTTAAGCATCCTATTCCAAATACACAATAAGTAAACAAAACAAACTAAAATTCTTTGGACAAAACAAAGTTTATGATTAAACCATGCAATTCATTAAATTTCTTAACTCAATACTTATTTCATATCCTCTCCACAACCAGAAATAAGCACCAAGAGAATAAATCTTAGTTAGAAAATCTAAACGAAAGCATATTCATTATTAATTATTCTAGTCAAAAAGATATTAAGCATGTAAAGAAAAATTAAAATGAAAAATTATATAACTAACAAATGAAAAATTATATCACTGGAACCACAAATCCCTTACAAGCATACTCAAAAATTTAATAATAAAAGAGAAAGAAATACAAAGAGTTGCGGGGTTGTGTCGTACCCAAGACAAAAGGAAAAAAATACAAGAAGAACAAAAAAAAAACTAAGTGACTTGGGAATTGGGAAATTCAAGTCGATCCCTAAAAAATACATCTCTTAAAAACAAAGGAATTTCCTCATCTGTCGAATTTTCCCAAACTAAAACATCCTCGGTCGGAGAAAAAGTAATGACAATGCAACCAGGCACGGATGCACATATAGTAGATCGGGGAAAATTGCCTCCACTACTTTTTCTATGTTATTTGTTAAATCATTGATATTTTAGTTACTGCCCCCTCTTAAAATAATAGATTGCCTCCATTAAATGAAAATTTATACTATAAAATCAAAACTGTAAATGCATTTGAGATGAAATTTTAAATGATTTTTACCTTACTTTTTAAATATAAAGACACTTAAATAACAATTTTAGATGTTAATGGGTCTTTAATTTTTCCCATATATAAAAGTATAGTGTTTATAATGTCAAGTATTTTGCTCAATGATAATAATATTAGAGGAAAGAGGAGAAGAGAAACAAAAGGTGTACTTAGAGAATAAAGAAGCAAAGCCAATGACTTGCGCGCCAAGTTAACTCACATGCATTGCATTTGTAATTTCATTTTACATTTCATTTGCATGTAGTTAGTTACAATCTCACAGCTTCTATAAAAGCTGCACTTGTAACCGTTTTTCAAATCAATGAATCAATACAATTCTCTTTCTCTATTTTCTTCTTTGTTAAGAGCTTCAAGCTTTTCCATGGCTACTTCCATGGCGGTTTTCACTCTAAGATGGTATCAGAGCAAGTGAATCTTGCTCTGCTTCCGCACGATCTAGATAAAACCTTACTCTGTTCATTTTTTCTCCCTTTATCCTTCTTCAATTCGCATTTTGTTGCGTTTTTGATTACTCTGTTTTTCATCAGAGTTATTCTTCTGAGTTTTTCTTCGATTCTGTGATTCAACAATGGTGAGAAACAACAATAACAATCAGGATCAAGCTCTTGATCCTTACTATGTTCATCCTTCAGAGAACTCTTCAACAGTTACGGTTACGCCTCAACTAACCGGTGACAATTATCACGCTTGTTCCATGAAGATGCGAAGGGCACTTGCTATGAAAAACAAATTCAAGTTTGTTGATGGATCCATACCAATACCTGAAGTAGATGATTTGTTATACACAGCTTGGGAAAGGTGCAACAATCTAGTTCATACTTGGATAATAAATTCCATTTCACCCTCAATTGCACAAAGTGTTGTGTTTATAGAAAATGTTGTTGATATGTGGAATGATCTTAAGGATAGATTCATGAGGGGAGATAGAATTAGGGTTGCACAATTGCAAGAAGAAATTGCAAATTTGAAACAAGGAACTAAGAAAGTTACTGAGTTTTTCACTGATTTGAGAGGTTTGTGGGAAGAGTTGGATCAGTTCAGGCCTATGCCACAGTGTACCTGTCCAATTCAATGTACTTGTTTTGCTATGAGAAATAACAAAGTTTTTCGAGCAGAAGATAGAATCATCAAGTTTCTGATGGGATTGAATGATGATTATCAGAGTGTAACTACACAAGTGTTGTTAATGGATCCTTTACCTCAAATCAACAGAGTTTTCTCTATGTTTTTGCAGCACGAAAGGAAGATGCAATATAATGTTGTTGCTACTCCTATAGATGATACAGCTTCTGGTCTTGTTAATGCTATGGATGGCCAGAGACAATTTGGATGAGGTAAAGGATATTCTCCTCAAGGTAGAGGAAGAGGAAATCCTAGAGTGTGCAGTTTTTGCAATAGAACTAATCACACTGTGGAAACATGTTACAAGAAGCATGGTTATCCTGCCAATTGGGGAAGAGGGGAGGAAGTACTTTTGCCAATGCTAATTTTGCTGAAGGTGAAGAAACTGGGTCTAAAGGGAATGCTTCCACTGTGAAAAATGAAGAAGGTGGAATGATGCTGACCAAAGACCAGTATCAAAATCTGATTGCTTTGCTAGAAAGGAGCAATACTGAAGCCAAAGGCTCTGCAAATTTGATGAAGGCAAGCAGCTCAACTATGAATGCTGCAGGTAAATTCTTTACCAGTAATGCTAGTTGTAAATTTGATGACACTAGCTGGATTGTTGACACAGGAGCAACACATCACACTTGTCATGATTGGAACTGGTTTATTAGTTACTATGAAATTAACACTATTAAAGTAACTTTACCAAACAAGAGTGTTGTGGAGGCATGTTACAAAGGAAATGTGAAGTTGTCTGATACTTTACATATTCATGATGTATTATACTTACCACAGTTTGCTGTGAATCTCATATCTGTCTCAGAGTTGTGCAAAGAACAAGATTGTGTTCTGAATTTTGAGGCTAATCAGTGTATTATACAGGACAAGAAGGATATGAGGAGGATTGGTTTGGCTGAAGAAGTGGATGGACTCTATTACTTGAAGGCTAAGAAAGAAAAACAAAGAGTAGCCAAAATTTCAAGTATTTCTGTTTTGCATAATAAAGAAAGTAGTTCAGTTCCTTCTGGAGTTTTATGGCATCTTAGACTTGGGCGTCTATCTCATGATAGAATGCAATGTATGAATAAATAGTATAGTTACATTTCAACTAGTTCTCATGTAGTTTGTGATGTCTGTCAATTGTCTAGACAGAAAAAATTGCCTTATTCTATTAGTCAAAATAATGCACAGCATGTGTTTGATCTTGTGCATGTTGATATTTGGGGTCCCTTTTCAACTGAATGTATACATGGTTTCAGATATTTTTTAACCATTTTGGATGATCATAGTAGACATGTGTGGGTTGCTATTGTGAAATCTAAATCAGAAGCTTCATCAAAGATTAAGAGTTTTGTGTCTATGATAGACAATCAGTTTGAAAAGAAAGTTAAGTCCATTAGAAGTGACAATGGACCTGAGTTCTTGTTGCAAGAATACTATGCAAAGAAAGGGATATTACACCAAAGAAGTTGTGTTTACACACCTCAACAAAATGGAAGAGTGGAAAGGAGGAATCAACACATATTGAACATCAGCAGAGCTTTGATGTTTCAGTCCAAATTGCCAAAGAAGTTTTGGTCATATGCTGTCTTGCATGCAGTGTATCTCTTGAATAGAATACCAACCAAACTTTTACAAAATAGGTCATCTTATGAACTTTTGTATAAACATGCTCCTGACTTGAGTCATCTTAAAGTGTTTGGGTGTCTCAGCTATGCTTCCACACTACCTGTTAACAGACACAAGTTTGACCCCAGAGCAAAGAAATGTGCATTTCTGGGTTAGAAGTCAGGGATGAAAGGTTATATTCTAGTTGACGTTCATAACACTGAGATTCTGGTTTCTAGAAATGTGAAGTTCTTTGATTTAGAATTTCCCTTTCATTCTCTATCATTGAATCCTCTTCCACATAATCATATTTACATAGACAGCAGTTATGACTTGTCTGCTAAGGCACCTGCTGTCACCAATGAACCAGTTGAAGATACTTCATTTATTGAAGATGTTAATGATAATAATGGTGTTTCTGATGAAGTTGAGCACTTAAACAATGATGTTGAAGATGTTCAACCTTCATCTGTTAGAAGGTCACAAAGAGTCAGCAAGCCTCCATCTTACTTGCAAGACTATGTTTGTCAATCTAATAATTACCCCATGACAAACTATGTGTGTTATTCTCAACTTACACCCCATCATCAAAGTTACGTTTTCTCTATTACACATGATGTAGAACCCACTACTTATCATCAAGCATGTAAAGATTCCAAATGGTTAGTAGCTATGCAGAATGAAATAGAGGCTCTCAATGCTAATCATACTTGGAAATTTGTTGATTTACCTCCAAATGTTGTTGCTATTGGAAGTAAATGGGTATATAAGATTAAAAGACATGCAGATGGGAGTGTTGAAAGGTACAAAGCCAGGCTTGTGGCACAGGGTTATACACAAACTGAAGGTTTGGATTACTTTGAGACATTCTCTCATGTTGCCAAGATGTCAACTATCAGAGTACTTCTAGCTTTAGCATCAATTCATGGCTGGCATCCCCAATAATTGGATGTTAATAATGCTTTTCTACATGGAGATTTGAATGAGGCAGTATACATGAGAGTGCCACAAGGAGTAGATGCTCCTAAATCAGGTCAAGTTTGTAAACTCCTCAAATCATTGTATGTTCTGAAGCAAGCTAGCAGGAAATGGTTTGAGAAGCTCACTCAATTCCTTCATGCACAAGGTTTTGTTCAAGCAGCTTCTGATCATACTTTATTCATTCAAACCACTGCTTCATCTTTTACTGCACTTTTAGTGTATGTAGATGATATTATTCTTGCTGGTACATCTCTCACTGAGTTTGATACATTAAAGCTTGCTCTTCATCATACTTTTAAGATTAAAAATCTAGGGCAGCTTAAATTTTTTCTTGGGCTTGAAGTAGCACGTTCCTCCAAAGGTATTACTTTATGCCAAAGGGAGTACTGTTTGGAGCTCTTAGAGGATGCAAAGCTTACAAATTATAAACTTGCAAGCACTCCTCTTGATCCAGCTACTAGATTACACCAGGATGGAGGTTCTCTTCATCCTGATGTGTTTTCCTATAGAAGGTTAGTGGGCAGATTGTTGTATCTCACTACCACCAGACCTGATATTGCATATGCTACACAACAATTGAGTCAGTTTATGGCTTCTCCCACTGCTCTTCATTATCAAGCTGCACTTAGGGTTCTTAGATACCTCAAAAGATCCCATGGGCGTGGCTTGTTATTTTCCCAATCATCTGATCTTCAGCTGTTAGGGTTCAGTGATGCTGATTGGGAGGGTTGCCTAGATAGCAGAAAATCTATTTCTGGTTATTGCTTCTTCATTGGTAGATCTTTGGTCTCTTGGAAATCAAAGAAGCAAAACACTGTCTCATGTTCCTCTGCAAAAGCAGAATATAGAGCTTTGGCCTCTGCAACCCGTGAATTGCAATGGATGTGTTTTCTTTTGCATGATTTGCAGCAGTCACCATCTCGTCTGCCTGTACTTTACTGTGACAATCAAAGCGCTTTGCACATTTCAGCTAACCCAGTGTTTCATGAAGTACCAAACACTTGAATATTGATTGTCATCTTGTACGAGAGAAGCTGCAAGCTGGTGTTATGAGATTGCTCCCTGTTTCTTCTCAAAATCAAACTGCAGATGTTTTTACAAAGGCTTCAGGACCACGCCAGTTTTATGAATGCATCAACAAGCTAGGCATGCTTGACATTTATCAACCTCCATCTTGTGGGGGGGTATTAGAGGAAAGAGGAGAAGAGAAACAAAAGGTGTACTTATAGAATAAAGAAGCAAAGCCAATGACTTGCGCGCCAAGTTAACTCACATGCATTTCATTAGTAATTTCATTTTACATTTCATTTGCATGTAGTTAGTTACAATCTCACAGCTTCTATAAAAGCTGCACTTGTAACCGTTTTTCAAATCAATGAATCAATACAATTCTCTTTCTCTATTTTCTTCTTTGTTAAGAGCTTCAAGCTTTTCCATGGCTACTTCCATGGCGGTTTTCATTCTAAGAAATAATGTTATTATTTTATCACTTTTGCATTGCTAAAAATTTTGTATAAAATTTTTATCTTATAAATTATTGGCCCCGTAAATCAAAATTTCTGGATCCGTCACTGAATGCAACACCCCTAATGCTCCAAATGAGAAACATCATGAGTAATGTTTCTTGCTGACGGCCCTAAAAGGCTACTCACAAATAATCTAATATAATCGCTTACCAAGAACTCCCTCTACACAGTTACTTATATAGAATACTACCAAGGAGATATTTCCAGAGAATATCTTTACTAAGGAGATATTTTCTTGAATTTATGTGGATTGCACCTGTTGGTCATCATTTATTTCTGATAGCACCGGCTACTTAATATTCATTTCAATTTGCACATACCGTTCAATCTCAGATTGCAACTGCTGTTCAGTATTCATTTCTGTTTGCACCTGCTGATGTATCTCAAAAAAATTTGTAGCATCTATGGGAGATTAATGTTCGTCACTAGCTCTTGTTTGTGCTTTTTGGGAGGTTTAGGTGTTTACGGAGTTTGGAGGGTGCGTGTCACGTTGTGTTGAGCCTTTTCCTTTTGATTTGTTTGTTGTTTAAACTTTGCATGCCATGTCTTTCGTCTTACATATTGTGTGCTGGTTTTCGGTGGGCCGGTTCATTTGGCTTCGAGATCGGGAATCGGGGTCTAGCTGCAATCTTTGTTTGACTTGATTTGGTTTTTCTCTGGTGTACCGGGGCGAGGGGTGCCCTGCTAATTTGGTACTATATTCTGGTGGGCCGATCGCTTTTGATTCGAGATCGGGAGTCAGTTCTTTGACTCAAGTTGGTTTTTGGGCTTTGTGTTGTGCTCTTTCGGTGGATCGGAGGTTGCGACGTTTGTGATAGCTGAATGATCCTTAGGTTAGGTGCTCTTCGGATTGTGGCTCAGCTTGGGTGTTGGGGTCTGGGAGTTTTATTTTGAGGGTGTTCATTGTGGGTGAGTAGTGACAATGGGCGGTGTTGGATACCGTGTTTACAATGGTTGTTTTTTTTGGAGTCTGTTTTAGGTGTTGATGTGTTTTGGTGGGTTTATCTTCAGGGGTGTTTTTAGGTGGTTATGGTGTACCGTCTATATGTGGCACCATTTGTATCTTGTTTTGTCCATACCTTACGTCTTGTGGGGATGGCGTTTAATAATATTTGTCGATTCAAAAAAAATATAGTTTTCCAAAAGCCTTCGATGATCCGATACAATCCAGGTTTTCCTTCTCTACCTCATGCCAACGCTTTATCGCGTTTCTGTTGTGTTCAACCACTTGCGTTTTGTCTTTGTCATCCTTGTTAGCTTTGTCATTCGGGTGCAGCCATCTACAGTTTGATATGTGGTGTACAATAATTTTACAATGAGAATAGATCTCCAAAAGCCATTCATAATCAATCTAATCGAACATTGAAAGAAAATCCCTCCCTTTCTACCAATATTTCACGAAAAAGACTACCGAAAAAATCAATATCAACTAGGATACGTGCAATGTCCGAAAGTGCAGTTCCTAGTCGAAGCATCAATATGAGTGGCATTCCTAGGTCTCTTGCAATTTCGAATAAATTTCGATCTAACCAATATTCTTGAGGCAACTCCATAAGCCGTATCCAAAACTGGGTGTGAATCTGCCACTGCGTATGTTTGTTGAAGTCCTTCGTCCATTGAAACAACTGAAGCAACCCCGGTTTACAAGGTTCATTAGACCCATGTCCCAGGCAAGGTGCATGCTTCATTTGATGCAAAAGAGAACTCAAAAATACCTTTACCAAAGGTAATCATTTTCCATGGCGCGGCTGTTTTCTACTGCTTCATCGGTTTCGCAGTAATTTGTTTGGAAGTGTACCGTTTATCTCCCGTGCTCAAAACAAGTCTCCATATAGATTTTTCTTACATGCTTTAATTCCCTACACATAAACCTCTTATGTAATTTTTGACAACAGGCCGAGGAAGAGGATCACTGATGATGCACAGTGATGGTGAAATAACTTGAGCAAATGAACGTTGTTGATTCGCTGGTTTTAGGATAATATGATTATCTGGTTGTCGGCCACACAAGGTCATGGACATGAGAAAGCCATGCCGATCTGTGAACCCTAACCTCTAATGCATAGTCACGGTCTTCATGGTTGCATTGCATAGATGGAGCGGAATAGCGATGAGGAGCCACCACTGTGGTGATGATGGCAATCGTGAAAGAAAGGAATAGGCGGCAATGCTCTAGGTCAAGCCTAGAGGTGCTGCATCTCTCTATCAAAATTGTCTCTTAAGTCTTTTAAGCATGTAAAGACAAATTAAAATGAAACATGATAGGACTAACAAATGAAAAAGCATATGAATGACTAATAATTCATCAAATTTTCATGCATGTAAGAGTTACTGGCACAAGCAAAATGAGTAAATGACTCATGAATGATTTTTTTCTTTCTCCAATGGTCCAATTCTAAAGAACTCATGTTAGTTTCCTCCCAAAAAAAGAACCAATGTGCTACAATTTTATCTCACATATTAATATTTTATTCATACTTAATTTTATTGCAACTAAAAAAATATTAATTTTAGTTTTTTTAATTAATATTAATATGAAAAAATAATTAAAAAAATGAACTTAAATTTTTATTAAAATTACTAAAAGTATAATTTAAATACTAAAGAGATAAAATTGTGAAGATAAAATTATGAGTAAAATTAAGAGCAAAGAAATGAGATTGTGAGAGCAAAATTGAATGTAATATTTTGTAAATGGTCACAATTTATATGTAAATATACTTTCAAAGTTACAAAACAATAATAAAATAAATTGATTCCTTCAAAAAAAAAAATATATTGATATATGCTGCAATTCATTCATGATCAGGACGATAACAATTATAGTCAAGTAAAAAGTTGGCTAGAAAAAATATTGTTTTTTTAATCAACGTGACATTGAAGATTGTGAGCTTGACTAAGGTTAATTAAGAAATTTTGCATCCATCAACTTAAATTAACTTCAGTTAGACTAACAATCTTTCTATTTTTTTTCTACTAAATCACAATCTTTCTAATTGTGTGCGTTTAACAGTCAATTACAACTAATTCATTATTAATATCAACAAAAATATTGTTTTTTAATCAAAGTGGCATTGAAGTTGGGTAACAAACTACAATATTGTAAATTAACTACAAAAGATTATTGTTATTTTTTTAAAGAACTACAAAACATTATTTACTACAAGGTTTACCCTAATATTAAATAATATATTTATCCTAAACTAAGGTCGAAAATAGGCTGGACCGAGTTAGACTGTAAAAGACTTGGGTCTGGCCTCGCCAGAAAGTTCAAGGCTCAAGTATAATATGTTACTTGTCATATGCTTATTTTTCACCATGAGTCTATAAGCCTTCTAAAAAGATAATATATATTTTTTCCAAATTATTACTTTTTTCAATAAATACATACTACTTATACTTATAGAAACCTTAATATTTATCCTAAAATTAATAAATAAATCATAAAGATAATAAATGTAAAATATTATTATTACCGTTGGGAAGAAAACTCACCGACTCATACCCGCTGGGCAGAGGGAATTCCGATTCTATCCTTTTCTTTTCTTTTTTACCGAGAAATAACCTAGGAAGCAACTTCATAAACTACCTATAAATTAGGTTGTTCTGTCGCACGCTTCTATCATACGCTCTCTCTCTCTGTCTAAGGTTGTCTTTTCGTGCTGATAACTCATAAGGTTTGCTTGGTTTCTTCTTGCACTGAAGTTCATGCGCCACGCTTGTTCTGTTTCTTTCTAGTGCCCTAACCCTAATAAAGGTTTCTATTCTTCATACTTTCTTTTTCTTTCATATTATCCATCAATCAATTTCTAAGTGGAGTAATGGAGCAACAACAACGTAATATAAGAAGTCCTATAAATGTAGAAAGTGATTATGTAATGATTCTTGATGCTGTTGATCTAAATCTCGCTCATCGTCGTCATACACATGGTACAAATCGATCAACAAGGCTCACTCTCTTGCGTCCTTCTATTGTTCGCCACCATAACCTCATCAACGAGGTTCGGATTACTATAAGAAATACTGAAACTATCCAAAGGCATTCTAATCGTAATCTTCCAAAAATTAGAGTTGAAGAAGGAAAGGAGTCTGAAGCAATGATGTGTTCTATCTGTTTGGCGGAGCTTTTGGTTGGATCGCAAGCAACTCGGTTGCCGTGTTCACATTTGTATCACGAAGGATGTATTATGAAATGGCTAGGTAGATCAAATACTTGCCCTATGTGTCGTCAGACTGTTCCTAATATCTGAGTTTGTTTATGTAGTTTTTTTACATGTTTTAATTTCTGTTTCTTGTATTTGTTGATGAATATAAAAATTCACTTTCTATTCTAAGTTGTTTTTTTATTTGTCTTTCTTCTGTATCTTTCTGTGTTGTCTATTATGTTCCTATTTACAATTTATTGCATTTAAAACACTTCTTCAAATTGTCCCATAAAATTTAAATATCTTGATCAATTAAGCCGCAAAATTTCAAGCAATATCAAATTTATTGAATAAAATCGCCCAGTATCATCAGTGTCGCGCAATGTTATTTTGAGTAATCATACTGCTAAGTACCAATTTTAAGTGAAAATATTTTGAGTATCACCAGTATTCCGGCAATGCCGATGAAGAAATCATATTGCTAAGTACCAATAAGTGAAAATATTTCCCTAATTTTGCATACATTTTACCAAACTCAAACAAAAGACTCAAAACTCTTGAAACTGATGATCAATTTTGAGTAATTTGCATATGTTATTTTGTTATATTAATTATTATAGTGATTGTAGGGAATATGTGAAGTCATTTTTTATCTCCTTTAATCAGCAAACGGTCTTCTTCTTCCTTCTCTTCTTAGCAAGACAGTATCTAGGTTAATTTCCATTTTCATTTCGTTGTTGTAAGTGCCTTATAGCTTTTACATTGGAAGTTGAGCTCGCTACTTAATTTGCTTAAAAGCAATACCAATGCTTCTGAGATTATTCCATATGCTTTTGGGTGGGAAATATTTTACAATTATATAATCATGAAATTAAATCACAATGCACAATTTCAAATAAGCTAAAATCATTAGAGTATAGGTACCACTCATGATACTACGATGACTAATTGATCTTCTGATTCTGAAGTCCGGAGAATTTTGATGTGTACGATGGAAAAGACTTGAAATTGACATCTTCTGAATGCCGGATAACTAACATTGGGGCATGAATCTAAATTTCTATGAGTGAGCAGGATAGAATTGCGGGGTGGATATTCAAGGCCGGACAATTCTTTGATTGTGATCACACATATAGGATGTTACCAGTTCAAAATAAAAACATCGATCAGCTGTTGAGAGATTAGGCTCACCATTGCAGCAGTATACACTTAGATCAGGATATGATACTGTGATTTCAAATGATGAAGAGAACATAGAAACATTTTACATGGCAAGCTCTTTCTCGGTGCCTTGGAACGCGACTTTGGGCCAAAAACACATGGCTGATTATGAAGCATTGCGGCTTAAATTATTTTAGCAGGGAACATAAAAGATACGATGATTTTACAAGTGGATAATGTTGATGAGGTAGAACCTGACCATCTGAAATAGAAAACACATGGCTGCATAGCAGAAATCTAGTTGCGCGGTGCTCTACTTCAATACAGGTTCTAGTTGATGGATGTGGTTCAAAAAACTTGAAAACACATGATTTTAAGATTGTGTACAAGGTTACTAGTCAAGCAACTAGAACTTTTATTTTAGAAAATCAAAACTTTATTATATGAATCATTAATAAGATAACAAAACATAGGATCATCCACAAATACTTCAACTCCTTCTGAAAAATTTGAATATTGTTATTCATTTAACCAGCTCTTCAACTCAAATCCAAAGGGAATCATTTATTCATTTAACAAAGAGACTATCAACTTACCAACTCTTTTCCTCTCATGGAATCTATGATGAAATAATGTAAGCACACATTTTAATTTCGTCTCTTCTGTAAAATAAAATTTCTCTTAAACCTACCACACTAAGAATATTGTTCTGCAGCCAAATCTTCACGAGTCCCGCCAAGATTCAAAGCCTGCTTCGCCAAACCAGAAATCTCAACTCTCATCTGCGAACCAGAAATCTCAACTCTTCCTCTTTCGTATTCCTCATTAACTCACCAACAACTACATGCATCTCTATCATTGTTTGTTTGCCAGTGTGAGACTGCCATGACTATACTTCTATTTTAATGTAAGTCTCAATTGATGGTGTAAACAATATAAGCTCAAATTACAAGTTTTTGAATTTATAATGAAAGAATATGAAAATTAGGCACTTGTGATTATTATGATTTTTGCTAAGTGCTGGAAATATGATCACAAGCTTGCAATCGGTTTTATTTTTCTTAAGCAGTTTTTTAGCATTTCATCATAACAGTGTTCTTTTTCCATTTTCTTCACAATTTTGTCCGTTATGCAAAAAACGAGTGACTTAAGGATTAAGTAAGCTTAATCCTTAAGCTAACGCGTTTTGTTTTCTGTTGGATTTATCCGGAATTATTTTGGATATGCGTTTTGGATCGTAACGAATTTATTCGTTACACGTGTGAAGCTTTCGGATAATGATTAAATTAATTAATTAATTAATTTATCATTTTCAAGTGATAAAAAAATATATCTTTTTGACCCAAGCCCAAGCCTGACCCTTGGAAGTCATCCCACCCTTATATAAACACTTGCTAGTTGGTATGGCTCACCATTGTGGGACATTTTTAAGTCACACACACTACTTCTTACCTTGTGTTTTTCTATCCAACTTTCACTAGAATCATCTAGTAACAATTATTAAATTAAGAAACCTGAGCCACCTTCTCCCCCAAACACCTAATCCTCCTTGCTCAAAATTCCATCTAATAAGTCATTGGTTTCCTTATGCATTCCTGCATGTGTCTGAATAGAGATAGCCCATTGTGTATGCATTTGTTGAATTTACATACCAAACTGTAGCTGATAACACCTAGAGAACATAGGCCAGAGACATTAAACATAGTTGACATTTTGCTGGTGCATCTGCTTGTAACCATGGACACAGACCACTAAGAAGAAGCATGTGTAATAATATGATTTGTAAAGCAATCACTATGTCACCCCACAGTTCTTATTTCGAGGGTGGGATGGATACATGATAACACGCAAAATACATTGTCTAAATAGTTTAATTTTTATTTATTTTAGGGTTGTTTATTGTGTTTTGCTGTATTCTGGCTAGTATTTCGTTTTGTTTCAGGTAACGAGGGCGTCAAAAGTAAAAGAATCGAGAAGGAGGTGAAAAGAGAAAATTGTCACTCCATATATAGACATCATCACTCTTATCATCATAATAGTTTAGTTATCGTCATTCTGATCATCACTAATATATAAACATTATCGTTCTCATCTTCATCATAATTTAACCATCTTCACTTTCATCATTATTATAATATAAACATCATCATTTCTTATCGTATCTATTTATTTACATATATATTCAATATTGATCATCATCACTCTTTGTTACAGTTATATGATTTGTCATCATTACTCTCTATCAACCGTTTATACCATCACCATATCTCTTCATTAATCCAACCCTTACGCGTGACACATTTTTATGTCAACATCCCTCTGTTTTATTTTATTATTTATCTTACGGACATACTCTATTCTCGCATCTATTCCATCATTACTCTCTATCAACCGTTTATACCATCACCATATCTCTTCATTAATCCAACCCTTACGCGTGACACATTTTTATGTCAACATCCCTCTGTTTTATTTTATTATTTATCTTACGGACATACTCTATTCTCGCATCTATTCTAGGCTCGCTGTATACTTTATTTCTAATATCATACCCATAGTTTTAAAAACTGGACCGGACCGGCCGGCCGAACCGGTCCGACCGTGAACCGGTGGGGTGGCCGGTTCGAGTTGTCAGTTAGATCGGCCATGCACTTAAACCGGCGCCCAGTGTGACTCGGACAAATCGGGCAAAAACCGGTGACTCGGCAGTTTCGTCGAACCGGTCCGGGTCTGTGTTTGATTATGAAAATTTAAAAAGAAAAAAGTCAAAACCAATGGGGAAGAAGAGATGAAAGGAATTGTTCAAGGTTTTTGAAACTATTCGCAGCAACATTGTTCTTCGTTCGATCTAATTTAGAAGCACTCAAACTACTACAAATTGATTGTGTGCAACTTGGAGAAGAGATGAAAAACACTGTTTTTAATTGAATCTGTGCGGCGGCTTGAGGAAAGACCAGGAAAGAGATAACTTCTATAGATGAGAGAGATTAGGGTTGAAATTGTAGAAAAATTGGGCCTTTTACAATGGGCTGGGTTAATGGATATAAAATACTTGGTATGGATATATGAAGAGTTTTGTTTTTACGTTTTTATATTGGTAGCATACTAAATTGCTATTAACGTTTTCCTAAAAAAATATTGTTATTAATTTTTAAATTAAAAAATTATAATTGGAATTTTAAAAGGGCAATGAATCAGGGGAAAAATTGATGAAACATAATTGGAATTTTAAAAGGGAAATGAATTAGGGAAAAAATTGATGAAACAAAGTGGTAAACATCATGGATATTTTTCTTGTACAAGAGGAGTCAGACAGGGTGACCCTTTGTCCCCTCTTTTATTCTGCCTTGCTGAAGAAGTTATTAGCAGAAGCATCACTAAGTTGGTCAGGGAAGGTTCTTTAAGTCTCATTCAAGGATCTAGAAACAATCCAGCTCCATCCCATATACTATATGCAGATGATATAATGATATTCTGCAAAGGCACTGCATCTAATATTCAAGTTCTCACTGATCTGTTCTTCACTTATTCTCAGATCTCAGGTCAATTTGTGAATCCCCAAAAATCCTTCATCTTTGCAGGTTCAATTTCCCCTCACAGACTCCTCAATCTATCTCACAAGATAGGGTTCAATATTGGTACACTCCCTTTCACATATCTTGGTGTTCCAATTTTTAAAGGCAAGGCAAAAACAATTCACTTTCAACCAATTGCAGACAAAATTAAGCTCAAACTTTCAGCTTGGAAAGCATCCCTTTTATCTCTTGCAGGTAGAGTTCAATTAGTCAGAAGTGTTATCCAAAGTATGCTCCTGCATTGCATTTCTATCTATTCTTGGCCTGTGAATTTAATCAAAATGTTGGAAAGATGGATTAGAAACTTCATCTGGAGTGGCGATATCAATAAAAGAAAATTAGTTATGGTGGCTTGGCATAAAGTCTGTTCACCCTTGAAAGAAGGTGGATTGGGTTTAAGATCTTTATCTAAGATTAATGAAGGGGCAAATCTTAAACTTTGCTGGGAATTGGTTCAATCAAATTTGCAATGGGCTCTTTTTCTTAGGAATAGAGTTCTGACCAAAAAATGTCCTATTTCTTATCACATATCTTCTTCAATATGGAGCAGTATCAAACATCATTACTCAGAGGTGACTTCAAACTCTACCTGGCTTCTTGGAGATGGTGCAGACATCAACTTCTGGACTGACTCTTGGTGCGGTGCTCCCCTGATTTCAACTTTACACATTCACCCTTCTATTCATCACAATCTGAAAGCTTCTGTCAATCTTTTCATCCATAATGGCAGTTGGAGCATTCCAACAACTCTAATTCAAATTTTTCCCAATTTGCAAGGTATTATTGATAAAGTTACCATTTCTACTTTTGCAAAAGATGACAAGCTAGTCTGGATTCATTCTCAAAATGGTGACCTTTCATTTAAGGAAGCTTATCTGCATCATTGTCCTGTTGGCCAGCATATTGCTTGGGCCAAATCTATCTGGCACAACTCCATTCCCCCTTCAAAATCCACCCTGATTTGGAGAAGCTTGCATAATAAGTTACCTACAGATGACAATTTAGCTGCTAGAGGTTGTCAATTACCTTCAATATGCAGCTTATGTCATTCAAATTTTGAAACAACTCATCATATCTTCTTTGAATGTGCATTTGCGGCTAATATTTGGCAATGGCTAAGCAACATCTTGAAAATGCGGTGCATGTTTAATTCCATTTCTGATGCTATTGATTTGTGTAATAGAGGCTGGTCACCTCTCTGCAAGACTGTGGTTCTTTCGGTTATCATCAATTGTTTCAATACAATTTGGTACTGCAGGAATCAAAGTAGATTTGAAGATAGAAAGGTTAACATTAAAACTGCTATCAATTTCATCATTTCTGCCACTTCTTTAACAGGTAACTGCACCAACCTTGCTGCTAGATCCAACATTCATGATTTCGTCCTGCTCAAGACTTTCTCTGTTAGGTTAAGATTGGGTAATGCTCCAAAGATCAAGGAGGTTTTATGGCAGCCCCCTATCCTTAACTGGGTAAAATGTAATATAGATGGCGCCTCAAAAGGTAATCCTGGTCTCTCATCTTGTGGTGGAGTTTTTAGAGACTCTAATGCAGCTTTCTTGGGTGCATTCTCTTTCAATCTTGGCATAGGTAACTCCCTCATTGCTGAGCTCAGTGGAGCTATGATAGCAATTGAGATGGCTTCTCAAAAAGGTTGGAATCACTTATGGATGGAAACAGATTCAATGCTAGTTACATTAGCTTTTAAGTCTAAAAACATTGTTCCTTGGAACCTAAGGAACAGATGGGATAATTGTTTAAACTTAGTTTCATCTATGTCTTTCATTGTTTCCCACATCTATAGAGAGGGGAATCACTGTGCTGATAAGCTTGCTGGCATTGGCCTGGATCTCAATTCTCATTTTTGGTGGGATTCCCTTCCTCCTCAGATTCGTTATGATTTCACTAGAAACAGGTTGGGTCTCCCTTATTATAGGTTTTGCTCTTAAGTGTTGAGGGTTTTGGTTTTTGTCCCCCCTCTTTTTGTATCTATTTTCCTTTTTATATATATCTTTCTATTTTAGGGGCTTGCTTCTTTGGCAAGTTTCCTTTGGGTTAAAAAAATAAAAAATAAAGGCTATATAAAAAAAAAAGAGTGGGAAAAATAAATTGAAAATTTGTAAGGAAATTTGGAATATTAGCCGCCGAGTCATCCGGTTTAATCCCTTTTAATACCTATAAGATTTAATATAGAGACCGAGTTATCTAACCGAGTCATCCGGTTTAATCCGGTTCTATCATGCGGTTCGACCAATGACTCAATGGTTCGACCAACAACCCAGTGACCCAGTACCCTTACCGAGTCGATAACCGAGCCGGTTTTTAAAACTATGATCATACCCCATTTCTCATTCTTATTCTCAAGATGTTCTCTTATTCGTTTTCAATACCTATAGCGTCACCTCTCTATACAACTAGGTTCTTCCTCACCATCGTCATTAACTCTTTCCTACTTATTCTTCCCATCAAAGCGACCTTAAATCTTATTACTTCGTTCTCACATTCGTCGTCATCTATACACCGACCATTCTCCTAATCTTAAATTGATTCTAATTTAAAGTTATTATCTCACCTTATCATTATTTTCAACTTCAGCAACTTTCCTCACTAAGAATTCATTATAATCCAAGGTTTTATTCTCTCTCAATAACGGTCGTTATTATTATCGTCAAACATTATAACTATTACCTCTTATCTGCTTTCCTATTCATCATGCTCTCTTCTAATCGATTACCATCTTATTCATCGCTATCATCATTCCTATTTTCTTACATTACTTAAATCACAACCATCTATCTTTCCTTACATCTCGTCTACGATCAACTAATTCGACTACACTATATTCTTCATTCGTTTTTACACTTTATACGTTCCTATATAAAATTTATACTATCATCATACCTCATTATATTACAACGTTAACATATTATTCATTAATTAACATCATATCTACATGTTATATATATAGTTCACGTCTTCGTTAATTCAACATCATGTTTCGAACACACATCCAACATTAATTTTATCCTCATTTCCTACATCTTTTTACCTAGTGATATGTCTTACCCCTCGCTCTCACTCTTAAGATATTTGTCACTCCATTCGTCATTCCTCATAATGTCTTCCCCCATTCTTCTAGGCTCATTAAGTTTAGGATCTTATCTTCATATACAGTTTCATCGTTACTATCTTCTATTGTCTTAAGCCACTATCACCGGTTCATATTTTAGACTCGTTATTACATGAAGGTAATCACTTCTTTTTATGCCTAAACACACTTCTTCATTTAGATATATATTTTAACGACCCTTACTTTTACTCTACAATCTAACAGCTTGCTTAAACTCACTAATGCTCTCCTAGATGTTTTAGAGTCCACTGAAAGGGTTATGTTGAAATTTTATGGAAAACGCAGCATGACCCACGTGCGGTATTTTAATCATAACTCAAGTTCTAAAAATTTAAATGTAGTCCAACAAAAAGAAAATGAAATCTAACATCCATATCTACAACTTTCATGAAGACTTTCAAACCTAATTCGGAACAAAAAGTGGTAGAAAAGTTTATTTTCCTAAGCATGGGGAAAGAGCACGACCCTGGTGACACCTATTGACTCATGTGTAGCATTTTAATCATATCTTGAGTTCTATATGCTTAAATGGAGTCCCTCCAAAGGCTAGTGAAAGCTAAGATCCATATAACTTTAGACAATCAAAAAGTTCGTCTATTTTCTAGCTAGCGTGACAATCAATAAGCAAATTATTTATAAAATTAATTAGTTATGTCATAAAAAAATATTATAGAAGCAGAACGACCAACACGTGATGAGAGAGAGAGAGAGAGAGAGTGAAAGAGAGAAAAGTAACAAATACAAAAGATTTTCTAATATTTAATCTAAAATAAAATAAATAATGAGTGCAAAAAATATTATTACCGTTAACATTCACCGACTCATACCCGCTTGGCAGCGGGGAATCTTGATCGCCAAGGTTGTCTCTTTTATTTTACCGTTAGAACCAAACCCTACAAAGTAACCTCAAAACCAATCTTCTATATATACATGTATATTAGGTTGTTCTGTTCTCATACCAATTTGTGCCTCTTCTATTTGTTGCTTTTCATCATCACTCAATACATTCTTGCTTCTTCTTTGCTACCGATAAATAATTCTCCAAGGTTGTGTTGATTCTTGCGCCAAGCTTTCTCTGTTTCTTTCAAGTGCCCTAAACCTACAGGTTTCTATTTTTCACACTTTTTTTCTTCTTCTATTATCAATAATTTAGTTTCCATTACTAGTTCTTCTTTTCTTGATAATTCCTTCTTTCTGTATTTCCTTGTTATTTTTTTATATAAAATTGAGAGCAATGGAGCAACATCAACGTCGTACAAGAAGAAGAAGTGTGTTCAACGAAGACAACGACTCAGTCATGATTTTGGATGCTATTGATCTGAATCCTCCTCGTCTTTATCACACTCTTACTAGAAATCCATCAAGAAGGTTCACAAGAAATATCGTAAGATCTACAACGACTACTCCTTATGTTGATGGCCACTATATTTTCCATGTTATCAACCACATCAACGAGAATCATACTAGTAGAAGAAATAGAGTCAGACATGTTTATCACAATCTTCCAAGAGTTGAAATTGAAGAAGGAATGAAGTGTGAAGCTTTGACGTGTTCTATTTGTTTAGCAGAGCTTCCGGTTGGGTCGAAAGCAATTCGGTTGCCGTGCTCGCATATCTACCACGATGAGTGTATCATGAAATGGTTAGATAGATCGAACACATGCCCTATGTGTCGTCAGAGCGTATCTCATGTTTCTTGATGACATTATTTCTTTGTTCATGTTTTATTTTTTGTTTCTTCAATTTCTTGGAGAAATATGCTCTAACTTTTAAATATATTGGGTTTTTACCTTTGTTTCTTTCCTTTCTATTTTGTCTATTATGTTAGTATATACACAATGTATTGTGTTTAAAACTATTCTTCAAATTGTCCCATAGAATATATTCATGTTTGTAATTATTTTCAATAATTTAGACACAAAATTTAAATAAATTTCATATATATTCAAATTAATCGGATCGACTTATATCATTAACATGCTCAATTTAAATGGTTAAAAATGGATTATATTTGGGCATAAAATGGTGATTATGTAAAACTGACCAGTATTTAATAATCTTTGTCATTGAACAGTATTTAATAATCTTTGTAATTAATAACCTTTGTCAAAGTTTCAGAGAGAAGTTGTTTGTTAAAAACTTCTATATCTCTATAACCAGTAACATACTAGCAATGAGATTTCCAAGAAATTTTCCTCTAGGAGAAGGTAACTTGCTCTTTTTCATGTAGTATCAAACCCCAACAAAGAGCAGAACAAAAATTACCATTTTACATCTGCATCAGCAGAGAAAATGAATTTTACAACATGACCGCCCTTATCAGTTGTTTTCTGTTATCCTTCTTGAAAGTCCAATAAGTCTGGAGTTTTGAAGCTAGCTGAAAGAATAACATTACCAGATTTGATCTCAATAACATAGGTCAAGTTATTTGGACTAGCTTCACTTGACGTTTCATTCGTGATGTCATTGAAGGCTCTTTCTCGAGCCTTATAACTGGACTTTGGGCCTTCTATGAATTACTACCACTTGATGACTTTACGAGTGGATAATGATGACGAGGTAGAACTTGAAAATCTGAATCGCACTAGTCCTTAAACGCTATCAAGCATTATAGTGGTGACGGGCTCTACATCAGTAAAGATTCTTGTTGGTATAGGGAGTTAACACAACCTTCCTAAAACAGAGAATTCCTCGATTTTTAAACTACCGATTTAACATGTTAGCTTCTGTGTTCCATGTACTGTTAAGAAGTGACCAATCAATAAATGTTGAGGGACACATTCAGGATCTGTCAGTTTCAGTGCAAGGACATGATTTACATGTACCTGTCTATTTGTTTCAGTTACTAGAACAAGCACAATTCTATCTCTGAGACTTTTTCCTTACATGTCTTCAGGCACAGTCCTGTCTTCTCTTGATGCTTTCTTCAACAAGCAGAAAACCCAAAAAACAATTGGCCAAACACGGGAGGGAAGAATGCTTATTCACGTGACAAGAAATTAAATCACAATGCACAACGAGAAATAAACTAAAATCAATGAATTCGCAAATGAAGTGCTTTTACAATGAGTTTAGTTTCTCAAATCAAATGCTTCTCCAAAAATATCTGTAACCTACTTCGAGATTTCAGAAAAAGCAAAAATCAAACCAAAACAAATAATGTTCGAATGAAAATTAGGCTGATTACATATATCTCTAAAACCCCTATGCAAACAAGATAGAAACCTAATCTGAATTTAAATCAATAGTAAGATCAAAGAGAGATCAAAAAACTGAATCCACTTTCGGATGATCCATTACCTACCAAAAACCATCATAGCATGTCCGAACATTGGTCATTTTAGTCTTTTCATTCATATCACTGCAATTTGTTCTTTTTATCAGTTCAATTTAAGCCTCCTATTCCAAATACACAACAAGTAAACAAAACAAAGTGAAATTCTTCGGACAAAACAAAGTTTATCATTAAGCAATGCAATTCATTAAATTGCTTAATTCAATACGTATTTCATAACCTCTCCATAACCAGTAGCTTGGTAGTGCAGAAGAAAGCACCAAGAGAATAAATCTTAGTTAGAAAAGAGAAGCATCATAAGTAATGTTTGATACGTTCACCCTTGTATCAGGCATTTATTTGATTCCCAATTTTGGACTTCTTTTAGTGATTTTTCGACACGTAATTAAGGTGTGAAACTTGTATTATCAATGTTTTCTTCGACATTTCCAAAGTCAAAAACTTCCTGAATAAAAGCAATATCTTTTTTAGCAACGCGGCTTAAAATTGGATGTGTTGGTGATACATTTTTCTCTTGTGTAACCAAACTGTTACCCTAATTCTTAGTCACATCAGCAGGTTCAACATCAATCTGTCTCGACATGAACTTCAACAAATTCCAGAATAGTTTCTTCGAGAACTTCAGTTCCGGGCCTCACAATTTCATCGGTTACATTTTGCAAAGCAAGATGGAAAGCAGTACTTGATTTAAGTGGAACGGTCTCTGTTTGCTGCACCAGCTGCATGTCATGGTCAGCAGCAACAATCTACTGTGTGTGGTGCGTGTTATTTTCTTGAATTTATGTGGATTGCACTTGCTGGATATCATTAATTTCTGATTGCACCGGCTACTGAACATTCATTTCGATTTGCACCTACTGTTCAATTTCAGTTTGCAACTGCTTACTGCTGTTTAGTATTCATTTCGGTTTGCACCTGCTGATGTATCTCAGAACAATCGGTAGTATCTATTGGAAACTAATGTTCAGAGGTAGCAATGGGAACAGAATACGGTTTTTCAAAAGCCTTCGATGATCCGATACCATCCGGCTTCTCCTTCTCTTTCTCATGCCAACGTTTCATCATGTTTCTATTGTACACAACCACTTGCCTTTTCTCTTTGTCATCCTTGTTAGCTTTGTCATTCAGGTGCAGCCATCAGCAGTTTGATATGTGGTGTCCAATAATTTTAGAATGAGAACAGATCCCCGGAAGCCATTCACAATCAACCTAACATTGAAACAAAACCCTTCCCTTTCTACCAATATTTCACGAAAATGATGACCGAAAAAATCAATATCAACTAGGATACGCGCGTAATGTCCGAAAGTGCGTTTCCTAGTCAAAGCATCAATTTTGAGTGGCGTTCCTAAGGCTCTAGTAATTTCGAATAAATTTCGATCTAACCAATATTCTTGAGGCAACTCCATAAGCTGTATCCAAATCTGGGCGTGAGTCTGCCACTGCGTATGTTTGTTGAAGTCCTTCGTCAATTGAGACAACCGAAGTAACCCCGGTTTAAAAGGTTCATTGAACCCATTTCCCAGGAAAGGTGCATGTCTTCATCAGATTCAAAGGAGAACTCAAAAATACCTTTACCAAAGGAAATCATTTTTCATGGCGCGACTGTTTTCCACTGGTTCATCAATTTCGCACTAATTTGTTTGGCAGTGTACGGTTTATCTCCCGTGCTCAAAACAAGTCTCCCATGTAGATTTCTCTTACATACTTTAATTCCCAACCTCTTATGTAATTTTGATCTATAGAGAATATCCTTTGACAACAGGCCGAGGAAGAGGATCACTGATGATGCACAGGCGAAAGAACTTGAGCAAATGAACGTGTTGGTTCGCTAGTTTTAGGAGAGTATGATTAACCTCATCTGATGCGTAGTCACAGTCTTCGTGGTTGGATCACATAGATGGAGCGGAATAGCGATGAGGAGCCACCATTGTGGTGATGATGGCAGTCGTGAAAGAAAGGAATAGGCGCGGTGATGCCCTAGGTCAACCCTAGAGGTGCTGTATCTCTCTATCAAAATTGTCTCGTAAGTCTTTTAAGCATGTAAAGACAAATTAAAATGAAACATGATATGACTAACAAATGAAAAGCATTTGAATGACTAATAATTCATCAATTTTTCATGCAAGAGTTTCTGGCACAAGCATAATGAGAAAATGACTGATGGATGATTTTTTTTCTTTCTCCAGTGGTCCAAATCTAAATTCTAAAGAACTCATGTTAGTTTCCTCCCAAAAAAAGAACTCATGTCCTACAATTTTATCTCACATATTAATATTAATATGGAAAATAATTAAAAAAAATGAACTTAATTTTTTATGACAATTACTAAAGAGATAAAATTGTGAAGATAAAATTATGAGAGTTAAATTGAGTGTAAAATTAAGAGCAAATAAATGAGATTGTGAGAGCAAAATTGAATGTAATATTTTGTAAATGGTCACAATTTATATGTAAATATATTTTCAGTGTTACAAAATAATAATCAAATAAATTGATATATGCTGCAATTCATCCATGATCACGACGATAACAATTATAGAAAAAATGTTGTTGTTTTATTTTTTTTAACAAGGATAAATGGAATATATTAACACTAACAGAGAGTCATTATAAGCACAGAGTGTGTCAACAAGGATATCAAAAGTTGACAAACAAACCAGTTGCAACCATAAGAAACCAAAAAATTAACTGATACTCAGACAAACAAAAAGGCTCGACCAACTCTTATTAAAGTGACATTGAAGATTTTGTGTTTAACCAAGGTTAATTAAGGAATTTTGCTGCCCATCAACTTAAATAAACTTCGGTTAAACTCATAATATTTCTAATATTTTTTACTAAATCACAATCTTTCTAATAGTGTGGGTTTAATAGTTAATTACAACTAATTCATTATTAATTACAACAAAAATATTGTTTTTTTTTACAACAAAAATATACCGAGCTAGACTTTGAAAGACTTAGGTTAGCCTGACCAAAAAGTACAAGGCCCAAGTATTATATGTTACTTGTCATATGCTTATTTTTCAACATGAATCCGACCTTTTTTTTTTTTTTTTGAATAAATGAGTCCCTTTCTGAAAGTATGTTATGGTCTTTTTTTTAAGGAGAAAGTATGTTTCGGTCTATAAGCCTTATTAAAGGAGAAATATATGTTTTTTCCCAAATTAATACTTTTTTCGATAAATACATACTAATTATACTTATAGAAACCTTAATATTAATCCTTAATATTTGTCCTAAAATAAATAAATCATAAAGATAATAAATGCAAAATATTATTACCGTTGGGATAAAATTCACTCACTCATACCCGCTGGGGAGCGGGAATTCCGATTCTATTCTTGTTTTTTACTGTTAGAGCAATAACCTAGAAGCAACCTTAGAACCTAGCTATAAATTAGGGTTCTGTCACACTCTCTTTGTTTTACATTCTTGCTTATTCTTCGATAACTCTAAGGTTCTTGCGCCACCCTTCGATAAATTAGATTTCCTTCTTATAGATCTCTAAGGTTGTTTTGTCGTGCTGATAACTCTTAAGGTTTCCTTGTTGCTTCTTGCACCGAGGTTCTTGCGCCATGCTAGTTCTCTTTCTTTCTTGTGCCCTAAACCTAAAGGTTTCTATTTTCCACACTTTCTTTTTTCTTCTATTATTATCCATCAATCAATTTCTATTACTTCTTTTTCTTCTGATCTTATTTCATATTTTCTATTCCTTTATTATTATTTTGAGTGAAAAATTAATATTCTAAGTGGAGTAATGGAGCAACAACCACGTTATATGAGAAGTCCAATAAATGTAGAAGGTGATTATGTAATGATTCTTGATGTTGTTGATCTATATCTCGCTCGTCGTCGTCATACTCATGGTACAAATCAGTCAACAAGGTTCACTTTCTTGCGTCCTTCTCTTGTTCGCCACCATAACCTCATCAACGAGGTTCAGACTACTACAAGAAATACTGAAACTATTCAAAGGCATTCATTTAGGAAAAACTTCTTTTTAATTAAATAGAAACTCAATTATTTAAATTTACATTATTATCCTCGTTGTTATTATTTTTCACCCACCTTTCTTAAGTTATATCCCAAATCTTTCTTTATTACCGTCTATGTGACGTGATTAACCACCAAATTGATACTTGGCAATGTAAGGCACTCTCAAGTTAATCTTTGAATGTGTAAATATTTTAAACTAGTCTCTGTATTTGACAAAAACATAAAACAATGACATATTTAAAAGACTTTTGACAAAGACAAGGACTAGTTAAAAATTATAAAAGAGGCAATGTTTAATTTGAGAGTTACTTATAAAGACAAGGACCAATTTGGTCGTTTGAAAATGTAAAAGGAAAGAGATTAAAGTAACAGTGATGTATAAGTGGCCGATGGTGCGACGAAGGTTTTTTTGGCGTTTGTGGTGAGTACGGTACGGAATTACCATTTTCTAGCGAGAGAATCGTGAGAGAAGATGTAAAAATGTGTCTTTGGGTTTTAATTTATTTGGTTTGAATGTATCTTTAGGTTTCTATTCAAACATTAGGCAATGTGTGAGAATGTGTTTTTCGTGTTATTTGGGTTGAGAAAGGCATGGTTTTTGACAAAGAATGATGGTTTGGAGATGGTTTTCACTTTAGCTGCTGGTCTTGAATTGATGGAGAAAAAAAATAAGTATGACAATTGGCAGGTGGAGAAAGGCTATTTTAGGAATAAATTTTTTTTAACCGAGGTTAATCTATAGTTAGGAAAAGTGTAAAAATAGATCAAATGTATTAAAACTCGTCTTTTGAGGGAAGTTTGTGTGTTTCAAAACAAGAGGGAAGGAGAATGTACTATAAAAAGTTTCTTAACGAAGGATGTTGTAATTTATTCAAAATTTTATTTCAAATAACTATACTAATTTCCATTTTCATTTCATTGTTGTAAGTGCCTTATATAGCTTTTACACTGGAAGTTGAGCTTGCTACTTCTTAATTTGCATAAAAGCTACCGATGCTTTGATCAATGCTTCTGTGATTATTCCATTTGCTTTTGGGTAGGAAATATTTTACTATTATATAAACATGAAATTAAATCACAATGCACAATGTCAAATAAGATAAAATCATCAGAGTAGTACCACTCATGATTCGACGAGGACTAATTAATCTTCTGAAGGCCGGATAATTAACATTGAGGCATGAATCTAACTTTCTATGATTGAGCAGGATAGAGTTGCGGGATGGATATTTAAGGTCGGACAATTCTCTGTTTGTGATCACACATCGGATGTTACCAGTTCAAAATAAAAACATCGATCAGCTGTTGAGAGATTAGACTCGCCATTAATGCAGCAGTTTACACTTAGATCAGGATATGATACTGTGATTTCAAAATATGAAGAGAACATAGAAACTTTTTACATGGCAATCTCTTTCTGGGTGCCTTAGAAAGCGACTTTGGGCCAAAAACACATGGCAGATTATGAAGCATTACAGCTTAAATTCTTTTAGCAGGAAATATAAAAGATATGATGATTTTACAAGTGGATAATGTTGACGAGGTAGAACCTGAACCATCTGAAATAGAAAACACACGGCTGCAGAAATCTAGTGGCGCGGTGCTCAACTTCAGTACAAGTTCTAGTTGATGGATGTAGTTCAAAAAACTTCCTACAACCGAGAATTGCACGATTCATGAACAAGCAATTGAACCTGCTCATGTGTTCAGTGTATTATTAGTAAATGGCCAAACATTAAATGTTGAGAGACTCATTCAGAATCTCGAAGCTTTAGTGCAAAGACATGCTTTACGCTTACCTGTCTATTTATTAATTACTAATTTATTTGGCAGACGTGATACGATTAGTAGTAGCCACTTGGGGCCTCGTGTAGCTGATTATGAAGCATTACGACTTAAACTCTTTTAGCAAGGAAGATTTGTCACTGTCCGAGGAGAAAAATCCAAGTTACCAGAAATAGCACAATTCCGTCACGTGAAAAGGCGAAGTTATATTGACAATGTGGCATACTTCCAGAACTTTATTATATGAATCATTTATAGAGAAAACATAATATAGGATCATCCACAAATACTTCAACTCCTTCTGAAAATTTGAATATTGTTATTTATTTAACCAGCTCTTCAACTCAAATCCACAGGGAACATTGTTAAGCACACTTTGAATATTGTTCTGCAGCCATATCTTCCCGAGTCCCGCCAAGATTCAAAGCCTGCTTCGCCAAACCAGAAATCTCAACTCTCATCTGCGACTGCGAACCAGAAATCTCAACTCTTCCTCTTTTGTATTGCTCATTAACTCACTAACAACTACATGCATCTCTATCATTGTTTGTTTGCCAGTGTGACTTCTATTTTAATTTATGTCTCAATTGATGGTGTAAAAAATATAGCTCAAATTACAAGTGTTTGAATTTATAATGAAAGAATATGAAAATTAAGCACTTGTGATTATTATGATTTTTGCAAAGTGCTGGAAATAAGATAACAAGCTTGCAATCGGTTTTATTTTTCGTAAGCAGTTTTTTAGCATTTCATCATAACAGTGTTCTTCTTCCATTTTCTTCACGATTTTGTCCGTTATGCAGAATAAAATAAAATATTTCAACATTTTTTACGGAACCAAATAAAATATTTTTTATAAGTTATTTTAGAATACATATTTCAACATGCAGAATTATCATTTCAAATATTTCTTAGCATATTGCTAGCCTTTATGTCTCAATGAATCACAATTTACATCAATTCTTCTTGAAGCTAAAAGAGACACGGTGTGATCACGTGCGTTTGATTTGCTAAAAAATGAAGGACAGGACAGAACAACTCTAGTTGTCCAGTGTTTGATTTGTAAAACAGTTTCAGGTACAGGACAAACTGGAGGCAAGGGACAGGACAAAAACTCATATTTTTGTCCCTCACCAAACCACAGCACAACTTTTTGTCCCACGTACAAGTTGTATAAAATACCAAAATAGCATTTTGTCCCCCAAAAATCGTATAAAACATAAAATTACTTATTGCCGTAAAAAATTTGTCCTGTGCTGTTCTGCCTTGTGTTGTGCTGTTCTGTCTTGTACTGTTATGTCCAGTACTTACTGTTTTGCAAACCAAACATAGTGAAATGGGTTGTGAAGTTCCTATACATAGATAAGTCATGGAGCCTTCTTGTTGGGTTAATATGAACAATTTGCATTTCAATAAACAACATGCACCTCAAAACGACAACAATGTGTCAATCATTTTGATGTGGTCGTCGGACTCTATATTAGTGTAGTACATTACAGAAATGATGACCTCTCATTCCATCTGATTTAACCAAAAAGAGTCTGGACAGTGTTCTAGGACCTTGGTCCCCATTTACTTGGCGCTAAGGTTCAGGAACTTTATACCTTAAAAAAACAAAAAAATGATGTATCTACCGCTTCAAGGACCCCGTTTTGTTGGTTTTTGATGTCAACCAACTTCCCTTATAGACATGAGATATAGATCTTCATACTTTCCACGTGGACTAGGCCTTCGCCTTAGGTCATAATAATCTCTAGTGTTAAAATGTAGCAAGAAGGTCCATGAGGAGATTGTTATTCTTTGGGCATCCATTAAACGACGATATTTCTTAGATCTAAATGTTTTAGGCTACAACACATAGAATCGATCGTGTTAGGGCAGGTATTGACATCGATCTTTCTTGGGGTTGCTCGTGCTTCAGGTTCAAAGCTAATGCGGAAGTTATGGTTTCGTCCATCCGATGCACTTGGGTGCAATCAACAATGGTGTTGGCTAACGATCAGAATCAAGTGTTGACCATTGGATACCATTGAGGGTCGAAGTTGGTTTTCTAGGATTAATCGTAAGTGGAGTCTCCAATTAATCTTGTAGGACCTAAGATATATGATCTTGTAGTGGTGACGTCGGCTTTGTGATTGTCCAGCTTTCATCAACAGCTTCCTTGTCTTCAAAGGGGGTAGTGAACCTGCAAACACTATGGCGGTCAAGTAAGAGTGTATGGAATATGTGAGGTTTTTAGGGTAGAAAAGTGTGTGGAGGCTATGAGCTAGCTTTTATAGTGATGAATTAGGGTATAACCTGGACAACTGTTTCCAAGGGATACCCTGTGAGCAGATTAGAGAAAGATGGCTTTGGATCCAAGATGAACATGATAGGTTGGCTTACGTTGAGTGGATTTTAGATCAAGTCCATATTATGATCCTTGTAAGTGCTAATGACTGCATGTGACCCGATTCGTTAGGAAAGTGAGCCTTGACCCAGTCCTGAACAAGTTTGTTGCACAAGTAATAATAATTACAAAAGTTTTACCCTAGAAATGCTATAAAAAAAAAAAGGGAAATAAGAAAAAGATTAAGCTGGCTCACTAATTCCATTTTAAAAAAAAAAAGTTATCATAAATATTAATCAACATAAATAGATGGTATGAGAGATCATGTTGTATGAGAGATCCACACAAATAGATTATGTGAGAGTTATAGAAATTATTCAACACATGTTCATCACTCTTCTCTAATCTCACCTACATGAAAAAAGTCTCACCTTCATGTTCTTTTTTTTTTTTTGACGATTCATGTCCTTTTTTTTGAAGAGGACATAAATGTTTCTGGAAAAATGCCAAAAAAATCTCATATCTAATTTGCTGGGATTGGAAAAAGTCTCGGTGAGAACTTGAAAAATTCTAAAACTAAAGTATGAAAACTTAAAAAAAAAAAAGAAAAAAAATGGAAATTAAGTGAAAAAAAAAAGTCCATCGTCCAGTCATGTATAATCGGGACCAAAACGTCGACCGTCCAGTCATGTATAACCGGGATCAGTTCACCGGTTTTCTCATTTTTTACCGTTTCACACCTACTTTATCGGGTTTTCACCAGTTCTACAGACTGCAAGGTTGTCCGGACCGGTGCTTGATCCGGTTTACGGTTGAACTAGACGGTCATGTCTCGTTTTAATAACATTAATATACACAGACATGTTCCACTTCGGCGATTTAGATGAGTTAGATGGAGTCTCATACAAAATATCTAAGTTCCTTTTTTTCTTATTTTCTTTCTTCACCAATAGTCTCTCAATCATAAATATTAATCACTTCATATTAATAAAAGTCATTAGGATTATTTCTCCTCATTATTTTTATTTTACCCGAAGTTTAGTCGAAAATAGACGTAGTTGACAATGATACATGAACTTAATAAAAATGTTCGGAATCATTTTCGCCAATAAGAAAACTTTTCATTTGTTTATTCTATATATGCGGTGTTTTGATAAGAAAATTTCTAACAAGGAAATTCATTTTTTCTACGTTAATGTATAGTAATAAATTTTATGAATCTATACATAAAATTTTGTGGTAATGCAGTTTTCTTAAAAATTCATATGCATACTGGGCTTCGGCCCTTTTTGTATTAAAAAAAATAAAATGTGCGTTCAAATTGTTGGTGAGGTTGAAAATTAAGTTCCATAAAAAAAATTCTGAAAATTTTACCATGAGTTATTATCGCGACAAAAATCATGTTCTGGACCGGTCAGAAGAACATTGTCTATAAAAGCTAGAGAACAAATGAAATCAGCAAAATCGAAAATACCCAGAAAATGAAATCATCCAAATTATAATCCAAAAGCAGAACAAATGGCTCAACAGAACAGGAAATCTTAACCCCCAAATTCTCAATTCGCGGTTACTGTTCATCAGGAAACGACCCTAACCCCCAAATGATACAGCAAATCGAAAATACCTGTGAAAAAAGAGGAGAGAAAAGGTTCCCAATTCTTCGATGACAGAGTGAGAGAGATGAAGGCGTAATGAGAAGGCGTACTGAGTTTAGAGTGAAGGCGTACTGAGTGAGAGGAGAGAAGGTAGTTTTTGTTTTTGTATCAAAAGGAATTTTATTTTATGGAAATTGATATAGAATTTAGATGAAAAAAAAAGAAAAAAGGAAAAATAAATAATGAAATAACAAAAAACTAGGAGCGCATGCGAAAAAAGCTCGTGGGAGAGTCAAAAAATTGGTGAAAGGCGCTTCAATTTGTGGGGGTTTTAAACCACCGCAGAATAAGAGCCATATGCAGTCTCTCATATCCCTTTTTTACTAATTTATGGGGGTTTTTTAACCTCCCTTAAAAAACTGCCGCAATTGAGCGTATTTTTTGTAGTGACACTAGCACATGGCATTGTTTAAACCAGCTTACAACCCCGCACATGAGGGAACACGACAACTAAAGTGCACTGTGCCACACAAGAGCACGCCCCCACGTAAGGATCGCCCTACATGTGTCCTCCTCTGTTCCTAATCACACGCCGCATAACCCGGAGACAATTATGGCCAACGCGCACCTATAAAAGGATGAACTTGGTTCATACTCAAGGTACACATCACTTTTTACAACACTTTCTACACACTTTTTCTCGGTTCCATTACTAACTTGAACGTCGGAGTGCTAAAGTGTCTGCATGCACCTTTCGTTCCCCAGCAAGGATTCAACTCCGTCGTACCGAAAACCGTTACCATAATACTGAAGCATGTTCTTCCACCGTTACGACTCATCCGTTCTCACTCGACAAATAAAATCCTAAAATGTTTAAGCCCCGATTAAAATTGATCTTTAAAGGTATTATAATTTTTTTTTAATGATCATAAGTACAATAAATGTGGGAACATAATACTATATTATAAGTACTTATTTATTTTTAAAATTATGGATCTTATAAAAGGGGTGTTTTAACAAACAGGAAAAAAAAAACAGCAGCACTGAGTATGGCGATCATAGTAAGAAAAGCAAGCAACGGAAGAAAAATTGTATGACCAACAATTTGTTCATTTCTAGCTGAATTTTTCCTCAACATGGTCAGCATTTGAGAATCACACATCATTTACCTTTTTCTTCAATGGTGCAATTCTAAAGAATTCGTATTAAGTGCTACAACTATACCTCACATATTAATATTTTATTCATATTTAATTATATTGTAACTAAAAATATTCTCAACTACAACAGGCAAATCACACTCAATTCACAGCTCAACTACCACATAATAGTTAAACTACAAATACGTGGCTAGCTACACGCTCTTTGTGCATGCAACCTATACCATGCAAAAAAAAACCTATACAATTTCTCCCATGTATATATAGAGCCACTAATATCAGAAAGCCACAGCTTTGAAATCCATTTAATATTTTGCTAGCTTAATTAACATGTAACAAAAGCACCATCTTAGTTTATTTGTTATTGTTTCCACATTTGCATTCATCATGGGTTAGGCTTTGTTTGTTTGGTAACTGTGTCACTTTTGGTCAAGTTGTGAACTTATGTTGCAATGAAGTTAAGAATGCTGCTGGTCTTCCATAATAGGTACTACTGATAATATCTACACATATCTATATTCACATGACACATTTGTATCTACCTTACCAAAAATATAAATCACACTTTTGGTCAAGTATATCGCTTATTTTCTCTGCATTTTCTTTTATCTATACGCTCATAAAGGTCTAATTACATTCTTGTTTACATTCGAAGAACAGCACAATCTTGCCGGTCATCTACCTCAAGGTTCTCCCGGCTTACAGATCAATGGCCACATTAGTGTTTGTTAGGTAATTTTTCTTTTATGGCTTTCTATTTTCTAGGGGTTGGTTTCATAATTCGGTGGTAATAATTAAATTATCTCTCAATTTTCTATTTCAAACTATTTTAAGAAGTTAAATTAACACTTGTGACAAAATTTTACTCACCTGAAAATTAGTGACAAAAAAGTATAAATAAATGATTTGGTCCTTTATTTTTTTTCCATGTCATTTTGTCCTTCACTCAAGAGAGGACCCCCTCTAGGGTTCGAGTGAGCCACAGTCGACCCTTCCAAAAACATTTAAAAATTTTGATAGGATAAATTACTAAAATATTTTATTGTGACCAACCCTCTTCATGTCTTACTATCACACTTTCAAGTCACTCGAATTGTGTAGATAATAAGTTTTAATTTTTAAGGTATGTAATTTAACTTTTTTATGTTTAATGCTTTTTTTTAGCAATGTTTAATGCTTATTAAAACATAAATTGTGTGTGTGTGTGTGTTATGGTTTATTTTTGTGGTCCACCCGAATATTTTTTTGGCTCCGCCACTGTCTTCACTCATGTTTGGATATGAATTTTCAAACTTCAAATTTATGGGTTTCTTTCCCTTTGAACTCTCATTCTTAAATATATGATATGCACCAAAAGAAAATTATATATTTGAAACTTGAAAAATCCATATACTAACATGGATGAAGCATCAAAATAACATGAAAAAAAGATAAAATACCAAATCGTTACGTTAAATTAAGTTAAGGGACAGCATGATTAATCTTACCTAGATAGGAAGATATAAATCTTTGATTTAGTTGTAAGTTTTTTATATCTATCATTATTGACTCGACCATGGTAGGTTATAGATTAAGTATGGTATTAATTTATGTTATCTGATTTTGTTCAGCTGGACCAGTTGGAAGTTTCATCGATGATAGTGCAGAAACATACTAATTAAGATGCAATTGTATGCAACAACAGATCCTAACAAGACATATGTAGTTACAACTTAGATCAACGCTAACAAAGAGCATGTGAAGAAGAGATAAAAGAGGTTAAATTCACGACTATGTTGACATATTTCTTCGATCATCAAAAACCTTTCGTTGTTTTAATTTCCATATTCAATGACCCTGATTCATTGTTTTATAAAAAAAGATGCAGTAAAAACATACTTTCTCAATATCACCAAACATATAGATTGATTTCAGCTAGTAGTTTTACTCCAATTAATTCAATAGGTCCATGTTACACATGACATAACAACCTTTTATAGCTTCCCTATGCAACTTAAGCATAATTGATATTTCACTCTCTAGATCATAAGATATTATATATGGCTAATTAAAAAAACACCTCTTTGTGAGACACATGCATGCCAAATTTCACGTTTCTTCAATCACCAAAAAAAAAAAATTTATTAAATGAATTAACAATTTTCGCACTGCTTTCCTTGCATCTTTCTTGCCATGTTAGCACTTCACATAACTATTTAATGCACTTTCCATTGAGTTTTCCAAACAAAACACTAAATAGTCATACGAGGAGTCACAAGAACAATCTAACATGAGATTGCTCGTTTCGTTTCTCGTGTGACTATTTGATGTTTCTTTTTGAAAACACAATGGAATGGCCACCAAATAGTTATATATACTTTGCAATGCTAACATGGTAAAATAGATGCGAGCAAAACAATGGAAATTTTATTTTCTTACTAAAGAAACATGAAATTTGACATGAATGTGTTTCATAGAGGAGTTGTTTTTTTATAAGCCATATATAAAATCGTATAATCTAGAGTGGAATATCAATTATGCTCAAGTTTCCTTGAAATGCTATAAAATTAAAGTTGCAGTCAAGTGTAACACGGACTTATTCAGTTGGGGTAGAACTCCTACCAAAAATCAACCGATGTGTTTGGTGAGATTTAGAAAGTATGTTTTTACTAAATAGTAAGAGTATGCATCAATTTCATTGAAAGTGAACCCACTTGGGTTGGCCTGGTAGTATTGGCTTGGGTCTTGGGAGTGTGCTCCTTCGCAAGGTCTCAGATTCGATTCTCTCCGGTGCCAATTTGGGTGGGCTATTTAGCTTTGAACCAATTTGGGTGGGCTATTTAGCTAGCTTCTTCAAAAAAAAATCATTGAAAGTGGTTTTGAAAGTGAAAGCATTGGAAAAGAGTTTATAGTTATGGTTTGGACAATGAAAGGTTTATAATGGTTGAAGAAATAACCTAACATGGTTGTGAATTTTGATGCATTTCTCTTTTATAATTTTTAAATACCTTATAATGATAAAAAAAAAAAAAAAAAAATTGGAAAAGAGTTTATAGTTATGGTTTGGACAATGAAAGGTTTATAATGGTTGAAGAAATAAGCTAACATGGTTGTGAATTTTGATGCATTTCTCTTTTATAATTTTTAAATATCTTATAATGATAAAAAAAATAAAAAATAATAGTATTTATTATTTTTTATTCATTCATATCACTTCCCGTAACTTTAGCTTGTGTTGGTTGTGATATGATTGAGAATGTTTCCTATCTTTCCTCCACTTTTCTGAGTTTGTTTCTTTTTTATCTTATCCACAAGAGTTGTTGAACTGATTGTTGGTGTCAACTAATTGCCCTTCTGGACAGGGGATCTAGATCTTCCTATTTTCAAAGCGGGCTCGACCTTCTTCATGGGTCACAGTAATCTCTTGTTGTTGTTGAACTAAGACAAGAAGGTCCCTGAGTAGATTGGTATTCTTTAGGCCTTTTTTAAACGACAAGATATCCTATGTCTCAATGTTTTGGGTTGCAACGATTGGAATCAACCATGTCCGGGGAGGCATCGTCATCGCTCTATCACGGGGTAGTTCCTAGTCCTGTTCTAGAGGTGATGAGGAAGATGTGGTTATAACCTTAAAAGATTGTGCATCTCAAGTAACATATTGCTTTGATTCATGTATAAATTATAACGAGACAAATCATTTACAATGTTCCTCGGCTTAAAGGGCACTTGAAGTTTAAGGTAAAACTGTTGGATTTGTAAAATTAAAATGATCCTTGTCTCTTTAGATTGTGCCACTTTCTCTTACTGATTTTGTAAAATTAGTTGTTTTGCTTTGTATTGTGTTGTTTCACTGGTGTTAAAATGAATAAACTTACCACTTAACTCTTTTGCAGGTTCTTTGTCATTTGCCTTTACATAAAGCAATTTCTGCACACATATCAGCTTATTGCAGATTGTTAATAGCTATGGTTCTACCGGACATCAGGTGTGTTTTTTCTATTCCTGGCCCATTGCCCATCAAACTTGACACCGATTATTCCTTATAATATCCCATATATTGGTGTTGCTCAGTATGGGTGTATTATGTATATTAACCTCAGATTGTACCTTAATTGCAAGTGTTAAATAGATAATGACTACAACTGATGGATGTATAATAGTAGTGTAGCATATTTTATTACGGTAGGAAGTGTTTTAACATGTCGTTAACTTGTAGCTTGTTTACCTTGGGAAACTTTCTTACATTAATATGGTTGATTCAAAGTTGCCAGTTAAGCTTGTTTCTTTGAGTTTCATATTCATATATTTCTCTGTGATGTTGGTTAGGAGAGTATTGTTTGAGATATTTTCAAAGTGGAGCAAATTGTTAATAAGGAACCAAGCCATGTCTTAAAGGCAAGCATGTCTGTGATCTCATTTCGATACAGAATTTGTTTGACCTTCTTTCTCATTTACTATATCTATTTTTTCAGTAATGGTCAACTCATCTGCCCTGAATCATGGCATTTTGATGTTTCTGTAAGTGTTCTCTTAAAGTATATGTCAGCTAGCAATGGTTTTTCGGTTTGCATGTTTCTTAGCTATCCTTTCATTCAACCAGGAAGACGTTCTTGCTCTCTCGAATGAATTTTCAGATGATTTCAGGTTTGTCTCTGTTGTGGCTGTTTGCTTTTTGTCCCTCAGTCATCTTTGCTAGAGGTGTATTTAACTGACCTTTTATGGATGACCCTATGTTAGTTTTTAAAATTTAGATTCTTGCTAAACAATCCTTACAATTTACTCCATTAAATAACTTCATTTTTTATGACATTTTTTGGTCAACTATATTTCTATGTGCATGTATCTCTGGTTTATATCTTTCACTGCTCTTGGTTTGTATGGTTATGCCCTTCCTCTTTTACACTGCATTAAATAAGGGCGTTTTTAAGGCGTTGACGAGCCTCATAGATCAGTTTTTCTTCAGGATAATATATAGTTGTTCTTTAGCAATGTTTTTAAATCTTCGCATTGCCGTTCGTTTGACATGATCATTTCCTATGATGTAGAGGCTTTTTACCCACACGATGTTGAGGCTTTTTAACAAGATCCCCTGTTCTAACAACAAGCAATTGAAGTCCACATGTCGTTTAAAAAATGACTAGTTTATTGATTTGTTATTTGGATACTTAGCATGCCTTTATATTGTACTCAATATGAGCTTTTATCATGCAGCAATAAGTGAACTCTTGCTTTCTTTTTCTGTGGGTGAATTGTTCAATTAATGACACATGAATTACATTTCTTTCATGTATGTACAGTTGAATTTGTTGCATCACATCTATATATCTAAATTCTGATATGGTTGATTGGTGCTCATAAGCCAATTAATGAGTTTAATCATACAAGAAAAAATAATAGTTTGGAGTTGATTGAAACTCTGCATATTAATTTCTTGTTTCATTTTTCTGTTTTCCAAACGCTTTGATAACATGTTAATTGACATTTAAGGCTCAAGTAGAAGCTTTGATAACATGTTCGTTGGCATTTAAAGCTCAAGTAGAAGCTTTGATCTTGAACTGAAATTAACTTATATCCGCCATGTTAGCAATGGAAGAGATACTATGTGAATTTTTATTGAAATTATTTACAAGAATAATTTCTGGTATTTGAAATAAATGAATCTGAATAATGTTATTTGCTGATTTTTGAATTTTATTGAATGCATTGCAAAGACAACAGTTTTGATGCTTAATTTATTTATTTGCTCTGTTTGATGATACTACTACTTGTTTTGGAGATTTGACTAAGAGCGATCTGAACTTTAGTTTGGTAGGTCTTTGGGAGTGTTATGTGAAGCTCAATATTTTCAAAATGTCATGGGTGTTCCAATTTTCTTCCTTGTAGGTGGCTGCAGTATTTCGCAAGTTTCTAACGCTTACTCATGAAGCGCGAAAAACAGTTTGCATCTGGAAAAATAACCAACTTGATGGCTATCGACGCTGAGTCACTTCAGGTATGATTCTGATTTTGCTAGCTGGTTGTGACCCTTTGGGGAGCTGTCTTGTTGCATAGTTTTTAAAGCAATTTAGGACTGATTTTGGGTTGTATTAGGAAAGCATTGAAATTAAGTTCAAATTTAGAATCATTGAATTGGCCTTTTATTTGAATAGTCAACTTAATCTGCAGCTTATAAAATAAGTGCGTATCATGATATAGTAATGCAAATTTCTGCAAGCAAGTACTTCCTCTGTTAACCTCAAGGTCACACCAGTCCCAAACCATTTGTCATTTGGTGACATTTATTTTTGTTTAACCATTTGATTTGTTTGATTACTTCTCGACATTTGTTTTCCATTTGCACCATATAATGCCCTTTCTAAAGAACTTGTTAGAATTGATTCTTCTCAAACATTGTTTTTGTTCCCGTATCTGAATTTTCTAAATAATGCATTGTAGAGTCACCATTTGAGTTTCGTGCGCTGGAGGTGGCCTTAGAAGCCATTTTTAGATTTCTTGCTGCATGTACAACTGAGTTGTAGATGGCTGCTTATCCTGCATTAGATGAATTTACCTCCAAGGTACACATATAATTGAATCCTGTATCTTGTTTCAGTTTCATATAAGCCGCCCTCTTCTGATATATAATAAGCTAACAAATAAGAAGCTTCGTTAAAAGCTTTCAAAATTAATTTTTCAAAGCACATATTTTCTTCTCAACCACTTTTAACGAAGATTCTTATTTGTTAGCTTATTATATATCAGAAGAGGGCGGCTTATATGAAACTGAAACAAGATACAGGATTCAATTATATGTGTACCTTGGAGTTAAATTCATCTAATGCAGGATAAGCAGCCATCTACAACTCAGTTGTACATGCAGCAAGAAATCTAAAAATGGCTTCTAAGGCCACCTCCAGCGCACAAAACTCAAATGGTGACTCTACAATGCATTATTTAGAAAATTCAGATACGGGAACAAAAACAATGTTTGAGAAGAATCAATTCTAACAAGTTCTTTAGAAAGGGCATTATATGGTGCAAATGGAAAACAAATGTCGAGAAGTAATCAAACAAATCAAATGGTTAAACAAAAATAAATGTCACCAAATGACAAATGGTTTGGGACTGGTGTGACCTTGAGGTTAACAGAGGAAGTACTTGCTTACAGAAATTTGCATTACTATATCATGATACGCACTTATTTTATAAGCTGCAGATTAAGTTGACTATTCAAATAAAAGGCCAATTCAATGATTCTAAATTTGAACTTAATTTCAATGCTTTCCTAATACAACCAAAAATCAGTCCCAAATTGCTTTAAAAACTATGCAACAAGACAGCTCCCCAAAGGGTCACAACCAGCTAGCAAAATCAGAATCATACCTGAAGTGACTCAGCGTCGATAGCCATCAAGTTGGTTATTTTTCCAGATGCAAACTGTTTTTCGCGCTTCATGAGTAAGCGTTAGAAACTTGCGAAATACTGCAGCCACCTACAAGGAAGAAAATTGGAACACCCATGACATTTTGAAAATATTGAGCTTCACATAACACTCCCAAAGACCTACCAAACTAAAGTTCAGATCGCTCTTAGTCAAATCTCCAAAACAAGTAGTAGTATCATCAAACAGAGCAAATAAATAAATTAAGCATCAAAACTGTTGTCTTTGCAATGCATTCAATAAAATTCAAAAATCAGCAAATAACATTATTCAGATTCATTTATTTCAAATACCAGAAATTTATTTCAAATACCAGAAATTATTCTTGTAAATAATTTCAATAAAAATTCACATAGTATCTCTTCCATTGCTAACATGGCGGATATAAGTTAATTTCAGTTCAAGATCAAAGCTTCTACTTGAGCTTTAAATGCCAACGAACATGTTATCAAAGCTTCTACTTGAACCTTAAATGTCAATTAACATGTTATCAAAGCGTTTGGAAAACAGAAAAATGAAACAAGAAATTAATATGCAGAGTTTCAATCAACTCCAAACTATTATTTTTTCTTGTATGATTAAACTCATTAATTGGCTTATGAGCACCAATCAACCATATCAGAATTTAGATATATAGATGTGATGCAACAAATTCAACTGTACATACATGAAAGAAATGTAATTCATGTGTCATTAATTGAACAATTCACCCACAGAAAAAGAAAACAAGAGTTCACTTATTGCTGCATGATAAAAGCTCATATTGAGTACAATATAAAGGCATGCTAAGTATCCAAATAACAAATCAATAAACTAGTCATTTTTTAAACGACATGTGGACTTCAATTGCTTGTTGTTAGAACAGGGGATCTTGTTAAAAAGCCTCAACATCGTGTGGGTAAAAAGCCTCTACATCATAGGAAATGATCATGTCAAAGGAACGGCAATGAGAAGATTTAAAAACATTGCTAAAGAACAACTATATATTATCCTGAAGAAAAACTGATCTATGAGGCTCGTCAACGCCTTAAAAACGCCCTTATTTAATGCAGTGTAAAAGCGGAAGGGCATAACCATACAAACCAAGAGCAGTGAAAGATATAAACCAGAGATACATGCACATAGAAATATAGTTGACCAAAAAATGTCATAAGAAATGAAGTTATTTAATGGAGTAAATTGTAAGGATTGTTTAGCAAGAATCTAAATTTTAAAAACTAACATAGGGTCATCCATAAAAGGTCAGTTAAATACACCTCTAGCAAAGATGACTGAGGGACAAAAAGCAAACAGCCACAACAGAGACAAACCTGAAATCATCTGAAAATTCATTCGAGAGAGATCAAGAACGTCTTCCTGGTTGAATGAAAGGATAGCTAAGAAACATGCAAACCTAAAAACCATTGCTAGCTGACATATACTTTAAGAGAACACTTACAGAAACATCAAAATGCCATGATTCAGGGTCGATGAGTTGACCATTACTGAAAAAATAGATATAGTAAATGAGAAAGAAGGTCAAACAAATTCTGTATCGAAATGAGATCAAAGACATGCTTGCCTTTAAGACATGGCTTGGTTCCTTATTAACAATTTGCTCCACTTTGAAAATATCTCAAACAATACTCTCCTAACCAACATCACAGAGAAATATATGAATATGAAACTCAAAGAAACAAGCTTAACTGGCAACTTTGAATCAGCCATATTAATGTAAGAAAGTTTCCCAAGGTAAACAAGCTACAAGTTAACGACATGTTAAAACACTTCCTACCGTAAGAAAATATGCTACACTACTATTATACATCCATCAGTTGTAGTCATTATCTATTTAACACTTGCCATTAAGGTACGATCTAAGGTTGAGCAACACCGATATAGGGGATATTATAAGGAATAATCGGTGTCAAGTTTGATGGGCAATGGGCCAGGAATAGAAAAAACACACCTGATGTCCGGTAGAACCATAGCTATTAACAATATGCAATAAGCTGATATGTGTGCAAGAATTGCTTTATGTAAAGGCAAATGACAAAGAACCTGCAAAAGAGTTAAGTGGTAAGTTTATTCATTTTAACACCAGTGAAACAGCACAATACAAAGCAAAACAACTAATTTTACAAAATCAGTAAGAGAAAGTGGCACAATCTACAGAGACAAGGATCATTTTAATTTTACAAATCCAACAGTTTTACCTTAAACTTCAAGTGCCCTTTAAGCCGAGGAACATTGTAACCGATTTGTCTCGTTATAATTTATACATGAATCAAAGCAATATGTTACTTGAGATGCACAATCTTTTAAGGTTATAACCATTAAAGTGATGAACAGAAAAAATGAAGAAAATAAAAGTGTAGCAAAGAATATCATAAATTGAGCTTAAGACTAATAAGTGATCATCTGATGTTTGAACAACTAATTCACCTTGTATGGTTGGATGCTTTTAAGCTACATCATAAGCTAATTGAGTTATCACATTGCTCCAGCTTAGTTCCCACAGCAAGTACAAGCTGAAAAATCCAAATCAAAAAATGAAAAATTAAGGGAGAACTTTAATCAATGAGCCAAACAAAGTAAGAATAGCAATTTGACTGAACAACTGAACATGGCAAGCTTCTGGCTTATCATCACCAACACTGCGTCAGATACACCGATAATAACAATTTGAGACAATATGAAGTTAAATACTAATTTAACAAGTTTCTCAATAAATTACAAATCTACATTTAAAGAAAAATTCAAGCAATGGTAAAACATAGAAAATCAGTCAAACTTTCCAAATGGTAGAATGAGGGTTGGAGAATTCAAAATCTCTTCAATCTCACTCATTTCCAAGAACAGTCAAAATACACTATGTGAATTCAAATATGATTTTAACATAGAATTCAATTCCTCTTAAAAAAAACCTAAAATTGAAAAAAATAAAAAAAAATAACAGGACAATTCAAACAGAAAATCAAAGAACATGACAATTCAAACAGAAAATTTAAAAGGATCAGTATGAAACTCACAAAATATTAAGAGAGTACTTTTATCAAACACCTTCACTGCAATTCAAAGAAAAAGTGAAAAACTACCAAATATTTGTATGATAGAAAACAAAATTTGGAGTTAATCATAGTTTTACTAATCAATATCTTAGATCGATAGAGAAGCTCAAAGAAAATGCGGCGAAGCAGCGAAAATCGGTTGAGAATCAGAGAACCGGTGAGTTAGCGATTCTGAGGAAGTTAAGGCGGTGCAAACGTGAACCACTGGGATTTTGAGTAGCGATTTTGCGATGAGGGATTTTGAGATTGAAATGATGAATGAGATACAAATTTTGCGATTGCATCGATGAAGATGAAGAATGGATTTGCGATTTTGTGAAGAAAATGAAGAATGGATTTGCAATTCTGTGAAGAAGATGAAGAACGAGACACGTTCTTTCTGTTAGAAATTTAGGACTTGTTTGGAAATATGTAATTTTTTAATAATTAATGAGTATTTTAAGCTGAAAACACGTGAGCCGATGACACTCATGACAAAAATACAAGCCTATACGTGTAGTTCTAGTAAAACAGGAGTATTTTTAATTGAGATTAACTATGAACGCCATCCGTAGTAAAATTTGGTAGCATATGCTACATTTTCTTGTAGTGAAATAAATGATTTGATCCTTTATTTTTTTTCCATTTCATTTTGTCCTTCACTCAAGAGAGGACCCCTATCAGGAAACAAGATAAAATGAACAATAGATAATTATTATTGATAGTTGAATGATTACAATAGGTATTTATACACAAACTAGGGAGCATCATATCATAATATGTGCATGTTATATCATAGTGAAACCCTAATTTCTATTACTTGCGTAGCAAGTTAATGTATATAACTAATCATTCTCATCACTCTGTGATAGCCCCCCACAAGTTGGAGGTTGATAGATGTTGATCAACCCTAACTTGGATAAAAGAACAGTAAAAGTCTTGGGAAGCAATGCCTTAGTGAAGAAATCAGCCACTTGATCTTGAGAAGATACTGGCAGAAGCTTGAGGATCCCTGATTGCAACTTTTCTCTAATTAGATGGCAATCAATTTCAAGATGTTTGGTGCGTTCATGAAAGACAGGGTTAGTTGCTGTATGAATAGCACTGTGATTATCACAATATAACACTGGCAGTTTGGAACAAGTGATATGCAAATCTTTGAGGAGATAGAGAATCCACTGAAGTTCACAAGTGGCAGATGCTAAAGCTCTATACTTAGCCTCTGAAGAAGATCTAGACACAGTGATTTGCTTCTTGGTTCTCTAAGAAATTAAGGAACTCCCTAAGAAGAAACACTGACCAGAAATAGATCTTCTGGTGTCAAGACAACCAGCCCAGTCTGTATCTGAAAAACCTTGTAAGGTAATGGAAGAGCTTCTGGGAAAGAATAAGCCTTTACCAGGACATCCTTTGAGATATTTAAGAACCCTGAGGGCTGCTGAATGATGTGCTCGTGTAGGTTTGGATAAAAATTGACTCAATTGTTGAGTGATGAATGTAATATCAGGTCTGGTATTGTTAAGATATAGTAATCTCCCAACGAATCTTTTGTAAGCAGGAACATCTTCAAATGGTGCACTGGAATCTGAATGAAGCTTTAGAGATGAATCAGATGGAGTTGAGAGAGGTTTGGATCCCAAACAATCAGTATCATCAAGTAAATCCAGGCAGTACTTTCTTTGGCATAGTGAAATATCCAATTTTGAGTGTGCTACCTCAATGCCTAAAAAATATTTCAACAAGCCTAAATCTTTAATTTTGAACAAGGAATCCAAGATAAACTTAATGTGAGAAAACTCAGTGAGAGAGTTGCCTACAAGGATGATATCATCAACATATACCAGAAGAATAGTGAAGGAAGTGGGAGTTTTCTTAACAAAGAGGGAGTATAGTGTTGATCATAAAGCACAGAAGTCAGCTTTTCATACCATTTTCTGCTTGCTTGCTTTAAACCATACAAAGATTTTGTTAGTTTGCAAACTTGATTTGGTTTAATGGATTTAATGCCAGGAGGAATCACCATATACACATCTTCCTGCAAATCTCCATGTAGAAAGGCATTATTGACATCAAGTTGATGATATGCCAATTGTGGATAGATGACAAAGCAATAACAAGTCTGACAGTAGTGAGCTTGGCCACTGGGGAGTATGTATCAAAGTAGTCTAAACCCTCAATTTGATTGTAACCTTTAGCAACCAATCTTGCCTTGTATCTTTCAACAGTTCCATCAGCATGAAATTTCACTTTGTAAATCCATCTACAACCAATAGGCTTCACATTTGGTGGGAGATCCACCAGTTTCCAAGTCCCAGTTTTCTCAAGAGCCTGGAGTTCAACTTGCATAGCCTGCTTCCAACAATCAAGCTTACTTGCCTCATCATAGGTTTTGGGCTCAGGTTGAGTATGTAAAGACATGAAAAAAGAAGAATGACTGTTAGACAAATGATGATGAGAAATGTAATTAGAAATAGGGTATGTAGAAGCAGTAATATTATTGCAAATATAATCTTGAAGGTAAGCAGGAGTATTAATGTTTCTGGATGAATGTCTATGAATAATAGGTGGTATATTAGGTGGAGAAGATGGGGAAGCTGGGGAGGAGGGAAAATTTCCAATAATGTCATCAATATTAGGTGGAGAATGCAAGACAGGAGGAACAGATGAAGGATGAAAATGAGAAAAATACTGCCAATCAGGAGAGGTGGAAGAAGGAGTGTGAGGATAGGGAATAAAGTTTTCATGAAATGTAACATGTCTAGAGATGAAAATTTCTCTAGAATTGAGGTCATAGAGTGTGAAACCCTTATAACCTGATTGATAACCAATGAAGACAGATTTTCTGGCTCTAGGGTTTAGTTTGGTTCTGTGAGAATGCAAGGTTGAAGAATAACATAAACAGCCAAAAACCTTGAACAAAGAGACATCAGGGACTTTGTGATGAAGAACAAAATATGGAGATTGGTTTTAAAGAGTAGGTGTAGGGACTCTATTAATGAGAAAAACAGCATATGTATAGCATAAGACCAATATGAAGGAGGTAACTTTGATTGATAACGCAAAGCTCTACCAACATTGAGAATGTGTTGATGTTTTCTTTCAACACGACCATTTTGTTCTGGAGTCTCAACACAGGATTTCTGATGAAGAATACCATGTGAGGAATAAAATGAAGACAACATGAATTCAGGACCATTGTCAGTTCTCAAAACTTTAGGGGTAGTATGAAAATGATTTTGAATCATAGTGACAAAATTTTTAACATGGGAAGAAACTTCAGATTTGGTTTTGAGAAGAATGATCCAAAGAAATCTACTGTGATCACCAAGAATAGTTAAAAAATATCTGTGTCCATGGACAGATGCAGTAGAAATAGGTCCCCAAATGTCAAGATGAATGAGATCAAAACATTTTGAGGCATGAGAAGTGCTTGCATTAAAAGGTAAATGTTTATGTTTAGCAAAATGACACAAATCACAAGCATCTTTATTATTTGCAATTTTGATAGAAGAATAAATTAGAGACATAGTTTGTTGTCTTTGTGAAGACAAATGCCCTAATATGAAGTGCCATAAGGCATTATTAGGAACACTGGAAGGGGATTTATTACAATGGGAAGGCAAGACAGCATTACAAGATACACTTTTATCACTAGAAAATTCTAAGTTGCAATCTTTGCTAGAAGGATAGAACTTGTATAAGCCATCCATTTGTTTAGCCAAACCAATCACCTTCAAAGATTGTTGGTCCTGTATGAGACATTTGTCAAGAGAGAAATGAAAGAAACAAGTTAAGGACTCACATAATTTGGCTACAGAAATGAGATTGAGCAAAAAAATGAAGAGAATAAAGGACATGATTAAGGTAGAATTTGGAGTTAAATTCAACAGTTCCAGCATATGAACTAAAACAATATTTCCATTGGGCAAGAAACATGGACAGGTTTAATTTTATAGAATGAAGTGAAACAAGTAGAATCACAACATATGTGCTCATTAGCACCTGAATCAACAAGCCAAAATGAAGGTTTTTGTGAAGAAGAAAAAGGAAGAGATACAGGTATACCTGCAGAAAATTCAGCAGCTAAAATACTGGTAGAAAGAATAGGACTAGCAGCAATGTGATTGGAGGTTGCTTGAGGAGTGGATGATGCAGGGACAACTAAGTTTGATTGTTGCAGCAGAGATACAAGTTGAGACAACTGTTCTTGAGAGAAACTGAGATTGGAACTTGCAGAAGCACTTGAACCATTAGAAGAAGAAGTACCAGCATCTGAATCCTCTTGAGAAGCAGCATTAACACGAGGCTGCCCCTTATTTACATTGGGATATCCATGTTTCATATAGCAAAAATCAACTGTGTGATTTGTACGATTGCAAAATGTGCAATACCTATAGGGTTTGTTTTGTGAATAACTCTTGCCACGCCCTTGAGGTCTTCTAGTATCAATAGCATTGATTTGAATAGAGGTGTCATCAGTAACACTTAAAGAGGGAATTGAAGCTTGATTACTCTCCTCTTGAACAACCAAAGAGTAAACCTTGTTCAAAGAAGGAAGAGGATCAAGAAGTAATACTTGAGTTCTAACCACAGAGAATTGGTCATTTAAGCCAGTAAGGAACTGCATGATCTGATCTTCATTCCTATGAATCATAGCAGTTCTAGAAGCTACACAACGACACTGATGAACACAAACACAATTTGGAATTGGTCTGTGTGAAGAAAGTTCTTCCCAAAGGGATTTCATTTCAGTGAAATAATCCAAAACACTTTTATCACCTTGCTTCAAAGTGTTAATAGAAGAACGCAAATTTGCTATACGAATTCGATCTATTTTGGAAAAACGTTCTTTGAAATCATGCCAAACCTCAAGAGTTGTATCACAGAAAACAACGGTTGGTGCAATTGGTTCTGAAACCGAATTGATGAGCCAAGATTGCACCAAATGATTACAACGTTCCCAAGCTGCACGGTTCAAATCATCTTCATCAGGCATAGGAATAGAACCATTGATGAAACCGAGCTTGTTCTTCGTTCCCAAAGAACGTTCAACTGTGCGACTCCATGCGATATAGTTGGAACCAGTGAGTTTGGGAGTAATAGAAAGAGAATTCGGATTCTCACTAGGATGAACAAAGTAAATTGATTCAATATCAGGAGAAGAATTACGAGGCACCATAGAAATTCAGAGAAGAATTCAGGTAACAAGAAACAGAGTATGAAAAGCTTCAATGAAGAAGATGAAGAAAAGCAAAAAAAAAAATGTGAAACAAGGAAAATCAATGGCGAAACAAGGTTAAATCAACCACAAGAAACAAGAATCACGGTGGATAAACAAGAATCAACACCGGAAAAACAAGAAACAACGATCAAAAAGTTGATCGGAGAAGAAGGTGCAACGGAGAAGAAAAACGGTTGCAAAACCGTTATGGATCATAACAACCTTTCTCTGATTGAGAAAAGGCGCGTGATACCATATCAGGAAACAAGATAAAATGAACAATAGAGAATTATTATTGATTGTTGAATGATTACAATAGGTATTTATACACAAACTAGGGAGCATCATATCATAATATGTGCATGCTATATCATAGTGAAACCCTAATTTCTATTACTTGCGTAGCAAGTTAATGTATATAACTAATCATACTCATCACTCTGTGATAACCCCCTCTAGGGTTCGAGTGAGCCACGGTCGACCCTTCCAAAAACATTTAAAAAATTTTATAGGATAACTTACTAAAATATTTTATTGTGACCAACCCTCTTCATGTCTTCTATCACACTTTCAAGTCACTCGAATTGTGTAGATAATAAGTTTGAATTTTTAAGGTATGTAATTTAACTTTTTTATGTTTAATGCTTTTTTTTCAGCAATGTTTAATGCTTATTAAAACATAAATTGTGTGTGTGTATGTATTATGGTTTATTTTTGTGGCCCACGCGAATATTTTTTTAGCTCCGTCACTGTCTTCACTCATGTTTGGATATGAATTTTCAAACTTCAAATTTATGGGTTTCTTTCCCTTTGAACTCTCATTCTTAAATATTTGATATGCACCAAAAGAAAATTATATATTTGAAACTTGAAAAATCCATATACTAACATGGATGAAGTACCAAAATAAAATGAAAAAAAGATAAAAGGCCAAATCATTACGTTAAATTAAGTTAAGGGACAACATGATTAATCTTACCTAGATAGGAAGATATAAAACTTTGATTTAGATGTAAGTTATTTATATCTATCATTATTGACTTGACCATGGTAGGTTAGAGATTGAGTATGGTATTAATTTATGTTATTTGATTTTGTTTAGTTGGACCAGTTGGAAGTTTCATCGATGATAGTGCAGAAACATACTAATTAAGATGCAATTGTATGCAAAAACAGATCCTAACAAGGCATATGTAACTTAGATCAACGCTAACAAAGAGTATGTAAAGAAGAGATAAAAGAGGTTAAACTCACGACTATGTTGACATATTTCTTCGATCATCATAAACCTTTCGTTGTTTAATGCACTACTATAAACCTTTTTTTATGTAGAAAAAATTAAAAGATCATCATTCAATAAAAATATAAATATATGAATATTGTAACAATACGATCTCTCTCCTTCAGTCAAACTGCTCTCACTTTCAAAATCTTTTTCCTGATTCTTAGTTTTATAAAAAAGATGCAGTAAAAACATACTTTCTCAATATCACCAAACATATAGATTGATTTCAGCTAGTAGTTTTACTCCAATTAATTCAATAGGTCCATGTTACACATGACATAACAACCTTTTATAGCTTCCCTATGCAACTTAAGCATAATTGATATTTCACTCTCTAGATCATAAGATATTATATATGGCTAATTAAAAAAACACCTCTTTGTGAGACACATGCATGCCAAATTTCACGTTTCTTCAATCACCAAAAAAAAAAAATTTATTAAATGAATTAACAATTTTCGCACTGCTTTCCTTGCATCTTTCTTGCCATGTTAGCACTTCACATAACTATTTAATGCACTTTCCATTGAGTTTTCCAAACAAAACACTAAATAGTCATACGAGGAGTCACAAGAACAATCTAACATGAGATTGCTCGTTTGGTTTCTCGTGTGACTATTTGATGTTTCTTTTTGAAAACACAATGTAATGGCCACCAAATAGTTATATATACTTTGCAATGCTAACATGGTAAAATAGATGTGAGCAAAACAATGGAAATTTTATTTTCTTACTAAAGAAACATGAAATTTGACATGAATGTGTTTCATAGAGGAGTTGTTTTTTTATAAGCCATATAGAAAATCGTATAATCTAGAGTGGAATATCAATTATGCTCAAGTTTCCTTGAAATGCTATAAAATTAAAGCTGCCATGTCAAGTGTAACATGGACTTATTCAGTTGGGGTAGAACTGCTACCAAAAATCAACCGATATGTTTGGTGAGATTTAGAAAGTATGTTTTTACTAAATAGTAAGAGTATGCATCAATTTCATTGAAAGTGGTTTTGAAAGTGAAAGCATTGGAAAAGAGTTTATAGTTATGGTTTGGACAATGAAAGGTTTATAATGGTTGAAGAAATAAGCTAACATGGTTGTGAATTTTGATGCATTTCTCTTTTATAATTTTTAAATACCTTATAATGATAAAAAAAAAATTAAAAAAAATAATAGTATATTTTATTTTTTATTCATTCATATCACTTCCCGTAACTTTAGTTTGTGTTGGTTGTGATATGATTGAGAATCCAACTGAGTTTCCTATCTTTCCTCCACTTTTCTGAGTTTGTTTCTTTTTTATCTTAAACACAAGAGTTGTTGAACTGATTGTTGGTGTCAACTAATTGCCCTTCTGGACAGGGGATCTAGATCTTCCTATTTTCAAAGCGGGCTTGACCTTCTTCATGGGTCACAATAATCTCTTGTTGTTGTTGAACTACAACAAGAAGGTCCCTGAGGAGATTGGTATTCTTTAGGCCTTCTATAAACGACAAGATTTCCTATGTCTCAATGTTTTGGGTTGCAACGATTGGAATCAACCATTTTAGGGGAGGTATCGTCATCGCTCTATCACGGGGTAGCTCCTAGTCCTGTTCTAGAGGTGATGAGGAAGATGTGGTTTCATCCATCTTATGGGATAAGGTAATATTAACGATGGTGCTGGCTACCAATCGAAATCAAGATTTAACCATTGGATCTCGTGTAGGGAAGGTGGTTTTCTAGGTTCCATCCCAAGTGAAGTCTCTAATTGATCCTTCGTGACATGAGATAGAAAAGTTTATGATATAATAGTTTTTATGACGATCAAGTATACTTACAAACACTCTGACGATCAACAATGTATGGAATGTGTGGGGGTTTTATGATATAAAAGTTTGTGCACGTAAGGATGCCACGAGCTAGCCTTTGTATCGGTGAATTATGGTTTGAGGTCCCTCTAATGGTTCAGTGAATTTTTGGCAATTCCATATTGTGGTTGTGTGAGAGCTAGTGGTTCGAGGTGACCCGATTTGTTAAGGAAATGAGTCTTCACTCAGTTTAGTACAAATTTATTACAAAAGTAATAATAACTACAAAAGTTTTACCTTAAAATTGCTGTCACAAATAAAATAAGAAAAAATTTATCTTATAAAAAGAAAAAAGATTTATCATAAAATTAATATTGAATAAATGAATAAAAAAAATATTTATTACCGTTGAAACTTATACCCGATGTGTAACTAAAAAAATAAAACAAGAGAAATGCTAACAACACTCTCTTTTCAACACCTTCTCTAATACCCGCTGGCTCGCGCGTATTACTTACTCAGAGACTTGATGAACAAAAAAAGATTGTGTTAGTGTTACCGTTACAAACCCTAAAAGTTTATCTATAGATTTGTGAACTTTATCATGACTTTGTTCACTCACTCATTAGTTCCTCTTCTCACTAATATTGTTTTCAATTATCAAAACCCTAAAAATCTTATCACCCACTAATTCATCTTCCACTCTTGTTTCTGTTTGTTCATCACTTTCCTCCTCAATGTTTCTGTTTTTTCTTTATTTTATTTTTTTAACAGAAACTGTTCGTTTGATCTCTTTATTAATTTTATTATTTTTTTCGGTGAAAAAAAAAAAAAATTGATCTAAAGCAATGGAGCAACAACAACTTCCTACAAGAAGTGTTGCAACCGAAGACAACAATTCAATTATGAGTCTTGATGATATTGATCTAAACCCCTATCGCATTATTTGTAGAAGATTCCACCCGTCATCAAGAAGGTTCAGAAGAAATCACATTCAAACAAGAATTGCTACCTATAATGTCTTACGTGCTTATGTAAACAACATCAACCGCATGAACGAGATTTTGGCGAGTACAAGAAATGTTGAAACAAACCAAAGACATCTTGGTCGCAATCTTTCAAAAATCAAAATTGATGAAGGAATGAATTGTTTCCGTAGGGTAGGATGAGAATTCTCCCTTTGGTTTTAAACATAGGCAAAAGGAATTTATTTTTGGACTAGAATTTATAGACCAAATATATCCAAAGAGTGTAGCATATAAGCGGATGACATGTCATTGATTTTTTTTTTTCCCCCTCAAAAAAAAATGTCATTGATTTTTTTACATGCACACAATTCAGACTACTCGAGAAATAGACTATAACATAACTAAATAATTCCTTCAAAGAAAAAACATAACCAAATAATATTCTCCAATAACTTGGCGTGAAAATATGATGTCTGAAGTTAATATGTACATAAAACAACTTATCAGCTTTAGTTGTTTCCAACCCAGACATGTTTTTAGTCACTGCCATAGAGGCTATAATGTGAAGAATATGTATTATTCACTAGTTCGATGCATGAGTTAAACTGAATGATCAAAAATGGGCCAGACCAAGTTTGACTTAGTTAAAGGTTTGACTATAATTTTCTTATTACATCATGGTTGAAACAATGAGAATCTAATAATGCTAGCATATCTAAGAATTTTGATCCCATCTTTGTAAAAATCAAGATGGGAAGTAAAGAGACTGAACCACAACTTTTAACTAGCCTCCTCCAAAGATTTCTTCTTTTCTACTGATACTCTAGCAACATTGATCGAACCACCATTGGGCACTCTTTCATTAAAATTTTCTCTGAGAAATTCCACAGCCATGAAGGTAAGCGCAGAAGCCGGAATGTACCACGCAATTCTCGGGACGCTACCCCTAAACATCCCCTTAACTCCTTCCTTAGCCCATATGTTGTAAATTGCATCCAACCAACCATTATACCTATACAATAGATAAAGCAAATTACCATCAATTTAGCTTTAGTGCATAAAAACATGACAATCCAAATGCAAAAATAGCCCTTTTCACCATTATCAATTTAAGATAAGGAAAAATGTGATACAAAGTATATTCATTATTATTCTGTACATGTCCATAATACACCAGAAAATCAATTTTGCATAATGCCAATAAAGACGCCAGACGTGTTCCAAACAACGTACATTGAAGAAAATTAAGTGGTATCCTGATGGCAAGTACACATGTATACCATAATAACATGTTAGAATTGATACCTCAAAGTTGAACCCTGAACTTGCAGCCTAGTTTTGACGACATCCAAAGGAGTGGTGAGATATGCACTGAGACCTGTTTAATTATTTGAAACAAAATTAATAATACAGACAAACTTACTGCTAGCATACTTAAGTAGATAGGACCAAAGGCAGAGAACAGGACATACCACCAGCTAGTCCTCCTAAAACGAGTCCCTCAAAGGAATTATTAACATGCCAATTTGCATTAGATATCCATCTTTGCTTCCCGTACTCTGTAGCATCTTTCAAAGCTTCATAGAACACAACCTATACCAATTGCATGAAAAAGGTATTCAAAATCAGAAGCACATTTGCACAAATATTACAAAACTGTAATAACTTACTTCTAAAAACCTATTTTTTGTCACACGAGATTTCAATACATATATACATGATTGCAGAGTTTGGATCACACTTGCCCTTTATGATTGAACATAATACATTTGAAATAAAATGATTTAGAATTTAGAAATACATTGACGGGCAGTGGGATGTAAAAATGATGAATTATCAAAGGCAATATCATACATATTTATTCAATGCTTAAACAAGTGCTAGGAGTGGCATAGGAATTAAAAAATCAGATCCAATAAGAGGAATGCGTATGTCAATAAAAGATGGTTCTGATATGGATAAGCTCATAAGATTGGTTAGCCCTATGAAGACTAAACTTTAACTTTGAGTAATGCATCCATTTCCAACCTCTATGTCTGATCAATAAAGATACTATTAACTTAAATTTTCTAATTGTCCTAACCAATTTTTAAGTTTAGCTAAGACACCTGCTGAGCACTGGCAGTGACAAATCTTAAGATGCTTCAGCTGTATCAGACTATGGACTTCCAAACAAACTTAAAGAGGGCAAAATATATATCTAAAACAAACAGACCCTAAAACACACACCCTAAAAACTTTTGTGTTACATTTTTATATGAAAGTGATTTATTCATGAAAAAAAGTTGAAACAAACAAGCTCTGAATCTAATAACTCAATGTGTTGTGTATAATACCATCAGGCCAGCAAATGGTACATCCCTTGCCAGTGTAGACATATATCTGTAGAAGCAAGCAAAATATCAAATTAGAATCATACATGAAATTGTGAAACCAAAGAAAGAAGAAAATGTTTACAATTCAATAATCGACTCAATGTGAAGCTCTAACTTATCTAAATTGGTATCCGTAGTATCACATAATTCAACTGGTTATATAAGTCAAATGGCATTTTACAAAATCCAATAGTGAACTGTTGCGGCTCTTGAGGAAATATCATGATTCATTTGAACGATATCAGACCTTCGTAAAATCATTTTATGGATCACACTTACAAAACATGAAAAATCAATTATGACAACGACAACTTATTGATGCCTAGGGTACTATTTATTGTCTAATGATGTGCTTTAAAAATTCTATTAAATTAAATGAGAAAGAGGGGTTTGAAAATTTAGTGAATTAGGTAACTCATGATTACATCATCAAAAAAGTTATTAGTGTTTCTAGTATACCCTGCATATAAACCCTTTAAACCCTGTGTTCTGCATATTGAGCTGCCTGCATGGAACATCCCTTTATAATAATCATATATTTCTGCACCAGGTTTTATTGCAATGCCATTCTTCATTGCAGTAGAACTCCAGGATGTAATTGTGCCCTGAACTTGCATGCGCTGCTTTATCACTTCGCATGGAACATATACTACAGAACCAAGCGTATCACCTGAAAATATAAAGAAAAAAATTAGGCAGAGTTGAGCCCTTTATTCACACTCAAATGGTTATAGTCTATAGATGTCAAACTCAAGAAACCTTCAAATTTGTACGAATAAAAATATGTCACACAGCAGCACCGCATTATGTAATTATGTGGAAGGTGCGATGATAATAAATCATTATTGGTCATTAATGTAATACTTAGACAGTGAACTATAAGTCCATAACTTACTGAAGAAATATTTAAACTTTTTTGCAAAAATAAATACGTAACTGTGTCAGAAGAGAAAACAGTAAATCACAAACATTACAAGTTACGAGAAAAAAGCATTGCAGCAATCAGCCGATTACACTACAACTGCTTTCACACACATGCCTGAGTGACTAAAAATGTGTAACTTCTGGAACACAAAATACAGAAAAATTATTATGAGATGCTCCAAATCTGCTTACCAACAGCTCCAGCAATGAAATGTGCCCAATGGCCCCCAAGGCTAGGATGTGAATCTTCAATCCACTTTTTAGTTGACTCTATGACACCAAAATATGTTGCGCCAGTAGCAAGAGAGCCAGTAACACCAGGTACTACACCCCTGTAAAAGCCTAAATAATATATAATCAATCACAAATATTTCAAGTTAGAAATCCAAGTCTACATAACAAGACCATTGACATAATAATTGATTTTAGATTAAAGTCATCAGTCATGTATATAAAAGCATGCTTGGTTTTTCATCATTTTACCCTCAAAATAGTTTTTCTGCCAAAAGCTCTTTCTTAAACAATTTATTTAGAAGTTCTTTTCAAAAACATGCACTAAATGTGATTTTAACATGAGGAAATGTCAGTTAAAAACAAAATACCCATATTTGGGACAAATATTAAATCATTAGAGCAGTTTACCTCTTAATCCATCAACCTTCCAGACAGACTGCACCATCTGCAATATGCCTTTTTGGTTCTAACAAAAGAGAAAAGCTTAAGAATACATGAACAGCAGCTTGAACACAACGTTTTAAAACTGAGTGTGCATAACAAGAACAAGGAATGAAATCACAGTCTAATTTATCTATGGGCTACTATTATACCTTAACACCATTTAGAATGGCTTGACTTTGTATTCGAGTTTTGATGGTATCTACCGGATGCATCATTCCTTCCCCAAAAGCACCCGCAACAGCTCCCCATACAAACTCCCTCCATACTTCAATATCATAATACATTAAAATTAGTTATAATCATAAATTTAAGAAAGAGAAAATAATGGTATACCCAGTTTGTTTTCTAGTAATAATGAGACTTAGTAAGGTTGGGAGCAGGGTTGTCAAATATTAGTGCCGATTTTGCAAAACCAATAAAGTCAATTTGTGAAGGATGGCTGCGCCACAAAGCCGTATATTGGCCGGTACGTCGAATTTTCAGCTTTCAGCCATGGTCAGCTATCCGCCATCGATAACAATGGTTGGGAGGGAGGAATGAGATCACCAAAAGGACATTGCCTGATAGGCACTGAATAATGCTAAGAAATAGTACATGTCAAAAAAATAAAAATAAAATGTCCAAATTACTTGTAAGATTGTAATATGCATCACTTCCTGAGAAAGCAATTTTTTTTTTAAACTAAAAATCGTCATCCACTGCCCCACAAAATACCCTAGTAACTAGATTGCAATATAAAAATTGAGTTTAATAGTCATACATTGTCTGTATAAATCAGTCTTACACCGACATCCAATAATAAGCCTTTAGTTTTTCATGTCATACCATCAATTTTGAAAGGCAGTCACAAAAGTGTGGTGATGTAGCAAAATGATATATTTTCAGTGGATGTTAGTGTAAAACTAATTTACAATGACGGTGTATATAAATTCACAACAGCAGACACACCTTATCCTAATGGCGTGATTCATGATTCAAACAAGCACATTTAAATTCATCTTTAAAATTCTAACTACCCGCAAGATTGGGAAAAATAAATCAAACATACAACTCGGGTTCATTAATTCATAACATAACTATATTTTACCAAGTGTGCGAAATTCTTCAAACATAAGTTAATCAGAAAGAATTCAGTTTCGAACAATAAAAAACTAACCAGCAAACAAAAAGTCTGAACAACAGCATTCATCAAACAAAAATGAATATTACAATTGATGATTCTGAAATTTAAACTACAAAGTACCAAAGGAATGTTTACCTCCCCTGCCCCAAAAAATACACTAATTATCAGATTGTAATATAAAAAGTTGAGTTTAATAGCCATACATTGTCTCTGTAAATCAGTCTTACACTGACATCAGAGGCCTTTATTTTTCCATTTCATACCACAATTTCAAAATGCAGGTACAAAAATGATTTGATGTAGCTAAATAGTAATAGACTTTCATTGAATGTCAGTGTAAATTTGGTTTACATTATCAGGGCATATCATTCAAATCCTACAAAAGATTATATGTTTCAACATAATGTTGGGCATAGCCACTCCATTTCATGTTCTTAGCAACATAAATTGGACCTCAATCAAGAAACTTTCTGGTGAACAACTTATTCTCCATCTAGACATAAAATCGCAACAACAGATAACACAGCGTATGCCACTGCTGCAACTCATGACTCAAACAAACACATTTAAACTCACCAATTAGAATTCTTAACTACTTCCGAACAAAAACCCAAATAATCAGAGTGTAACATAAAAGTTAAGTTTTATGGTCATACACCGTCAGTGTATATCAGTCTAACACTGACATCCAATAAGAAGCCTATATTTTTCCACGTGATACCATCAATTTCAAAATTCAGGTAGGAAAATTGATTGAAGTAGGGAAATAGTGGCTACTTATAGAATGTCAGTGTAAAACTGATTTATACTGTAAAAATGATTTACAGCTACGAAGCACTGACATGGACACCAGACACGATACTACTACGACACTGACACCATCACCCGTGAAAAATTTTAAAATGAAAATAATTGAAAGTAATCACATTCACATGTGTCTGTGTCGGACATCGACAAATATCAGACACACCTTCCATCAGAAGTGTTGGTGCTACAAATATTTACTCTAACAATGCATATCTTTTAAAGATTCAAGATTATGCCAATGCCGTGATTCAAGATTCAAACAAACAAATTAAAATTCATCAATTAAATTTCTTAACAACCCACAAGATTGGGAAAATCAAAACAAACATGCATACTTAATCACTGCAAATTTCACAATAATTAATCTCAGTTTACAAATTTCTTCAAACATTGGTTAACTATAAAGAAAAATTCCTTCAATTTCAAATAATAATAAACTCAACAGCTAAAAAAATCGAAGAATAGCATTCATGAACGAAAATTAAAATTAGAATTAAAAATTCGAAAAATGAAAGTAATTAATTAGTACCGAAAAAATGGTCGTGAGAAACGTTGTTCGGAGCTTGTGGTTTACTGGAAATAGAGCTTTGAACTGCCATTGATGAATGATTGATCAAGAAACAGAAAGCAAATTCTTATGGTTTAGGGTTTTTGAAGAAGCGCACATTGATTTATGAAGAAGAAGTGTGATGAAATATTTATTATTTTATATTTTTTTCACTTAAAAATACGAAGAAGTATTTTACTTTACATTTTATATGATGATATAAAAAGGTGAATAAATATTTGAGTGATGGACATTAATTAAAGGAACTTAAAAAAAGAGCAATAAAAATTATTTATGGAATAATAATCACTTCCAATAAAAAGTTTTTTGTTGTTTTAAAAATAAATATAATGTGTTAATCTTTTGAGATTTTGTAAAAAAAAAAAAAAAAATCTTTTGAGATTTGATGTTTTTTTTTTTTTTGGTGTTCCTAAGTAACGAAGCAAAAAGAAAAAGAAAAAGGAAGGAGAGTCAAAATTAAGTTTGAAGTTTATCTCTCGAATGAGAGATTTCATGTCAGGCGGAGGGCAGTTCCAACGAGCAGAGCATCTTGCATATGATCTCAAGCATACAATGCACACAATGTTGTTCCCTAAGAACATGTACCAATGTTGTATTTTTTTTCCATGTAAAACATCTCTAATATGAAAGATGTCAATAGCATAAGTGTGCAAGGTATGATAACAACCAGCAATAATCAGGTCAACTGCTTTCAAACAATCACTCTCACAAATAATATTGACATAATCTTTTGTACTACAAAAGTCAAGACCTCTTAAAATCTACAGAGTTTGATAAATTCTTGGATGGAGTGGATTTTATGAGATTTTTTAGTGGAAAATATAAATACTACTCTCATCCAACAATCACACACAAACTCTTAAAATTTTGTCATTCCCTTACAAACCCCTGTCTGCCGTCATTTGTTCATGCAATGTTTTCTTCATCTTTTTCTCAGTCAAATTCTTCAAATGTCTAATGATTTCTTGTCTTTTTTTTTCTTTTTGTATGATTCCTTGTCTTTTTTTCTTCCGAATTCTTGTCTTTAAATCGTGGGGATCTACTTCTTCTTCGATAATTTTTTTAAGTCCAATTTGTTGTTTTTTCGTGGGGATCTGTTTCTTTTCCTTTTATCAGATTTGTTTTTTTTTTTTAGTTTTTTTTTACAACCATTCATTGTTTTCTTAAGGAAATAAATAGTTCCTTATATATATTACTGATCAAACGAGGGATTCACAACAAGAAAATAACATAGGAAAGGAGAAAGACAAAGATAGTTACAAAGTTTGAATCATGGGTAAAACTATTGAGTTGTTGCACATTTTGGTGGAGCTATATAAAATAGGTTACATGATGTAAATGAGTCATTTGAAAGAGTCCGTTTGGTGCGCAGGATATGATAGAGACATGATATGATAAGAAGCTGGATAAGGATAAGATATGATAGTGACATGATAAACATTTATCCTGTCATGCGTTTGGTACACACTTGATAAAAAGATAATAGCATTATTTTATCTTATCCTGCGTTGGTGCACACTTGCTATTGACATGATAAAAGATATATTCTATTTAAATTACTAGGTTATCTTTGTGAAACAAAATCATATTTTTATACGAAGAAGATTTTTTTTTTCATATTTTTCATTGACAATAAAAAATAATGAATAATTAAATAATTTCATATAGTTGCAAAAAAAACCTGTACTACTAAAAATTAAAATATTCAATCACATTATAATAAACATATGTTTCTTAAAAAAAACATGTAATTACATAAAAGAATAAATAAATAAATAAATAAATAGCAAGTAGCTGATGCAAGACAAATGACTGGGCTTTGGAAAAACATCGAATCACAAAATGCAGGAAAAAATATTAGAAAAAAATAGTTGGAAACAATTGTAGATAGCAAGCTGCAGGAGTCGAACAAGGATGTTGGAAGAAATGAAGAGCGCGTATGATAGTTTTGTGCTATCAGGTTGCTAACCCACCAAAAACCAAGGATAAGAATAACAAAGGTTGGGTAGGATAGGATAAGAAATAAGTTTAATTTATTCTTTCCTATTGGTGCACCAAACAATAGATTTCATCGGGATATGATAATTGTATCATATCTTGTCTAGTTATCCTGCAAACGGGTCCTAAAAGTTTGAGTAAAAATTCCAATGAAATCCATTGAAATCTTAAAGGTCTGGGTTATAAATCCAATAAAATCCTCTGGATAAATTTTGAGTGTAAAAAGTCTTTTATAGTAAGTCTTTTAAAATCTCACAAAGTCAATAAAATCCTACAAAATCTTTTAAAATCTTACAGATTTTTTCTTTTATGAAAATTGTCTTTTAAAATCCAAATCCAATACACCTCCTGGTATCTTTTTTAGGGAAGCATACTAAGCATTTTGGCAATATTAATGGAATAATGAGTAGTGTACAGTATGTATGTGCAGCCAAACATTTCATTAACCGTGTAATTGTAAATAACTATGTACTAAGTTAGCACATAGTTATCTTTCCTTGTAATTAGATACTTACTCACTCCATCCTAAATTATAAGAAAAAAAACTCATTTTCTTTGTCCCAAATTATAAGCAAAAAAGACCAACTTTTATCATATTTAATTATGTTTTTACAAAAAATTATTTTTTCCAAAGGAAAACTAAATGCAAAGTGCATTCAATTTGCTCTCTTTTTCATTTTCTCAATAATCAACTCCAATGAAAATTGTTTTTACATCTTCCTATAAAACTTATTTCAAAGATAACACAAAAAATTATGTTACAAACTAATATGTTTTAGTTTTCTTAATAAGTGTGATTTTTTTTTGTGCTTATAATATGGGACGGAGGGAGTAGTTTCTAACTCTTATTTATAACTAACTTCATTTCCCAAAAAAAAATAGTACAATAAATTCTCTGAATCTCTAGTAAAAACAAGTTGGTTAAGAGGTAAGTAAATTTTATTCAAGAATTGTTTTTACTAGAAATCGAGCTCAAGTTCTTCTGAATAATTCGTCATAGGAAAGTTCATTAATCATTTGAGTTCAGACATTTGATTGATCGATCCAGTTATTTAAACATTGTTATAATATTTGAAATATTATTGAAAATAATTAAAACATGAAGAATATTTTATATATTTACAAGTTACAAATATCATACTTCAATTAGCCCATAAATTGTTTCCACGAGAAATCGAACTCTGGTTCTTCCGAATAATTCGTCATAGGAATGTTTATTAATCATTTGAGCTTAAACAAGTTATTTAATCATTGTTATAATATTTGAAATATTATTGAAAAAAAATTAACATTTGCAAGTTACAAATATAATACTTACCCCTAAAAAAAAATTGCCCAAAGGCTGACTTTAATAGTTGAATATAATATTAATGCAAATACAAATGTAATACTTACCCCTAAAAAAAATTACCCGAAGGCTGACTTTAATAGTTGAATATAATATTAATGCAACCAATAGAGCAATTTATTGTTTTAGAGACACTATGATGTATATAAACACTATGTTATACTTCTTTTGGTCAATGTGGGACTATTTTTAATGTCTTTTTCTTAATTCTTTAGAGTTTAGAAAAAGAAACATAAAAGTAATCTCATTAACCATAGGATCATTTTTACCATATGATCTCATTAACCATATGATCTTTTTCTAAGGAGACATTAAAATGATCATATGAAATGGTAAAATTCATTAAATGATCATATGACATATATGAGCATATGAAATGGTCTCATTTTACCTCTAAGAAGTTGAACTCTTCAGATTATGTCATTTTTATTGGAAGCATATCATTCATTAAATGATCATATGGACACGGATTGAATGGTAAAATTCAATTGGTCATCTCTTAACTCCTTACATTAGTTTATTTCTCTTATTTTCAGATGTCATTATGCACCTAAGCATTTGCATTCAGTTCAATCAAATAACAACAAATTCAAGGATTGTCTTATTGAATCGCAAGCAACTTTTGAGGTGGAAAATACTTGGGTGACATAATGTCACCGTGACATTAAATCTGGACCACACAAAGGTGTTGTGTTGTGTGGCCCAGATGTGTTGTATGTGTTGTGTGGCCCAGATTTAATGTCACGGTGACATTATGTCACCCAAGTGCTTCCCCTTTTGAGGTACTTCTTCAAGGATATATGGGAAGAGATTATGTCTATTCTATTGACAACATTTACTCCTTGGTCAAACCTAATGCATCTATTACACCATTTTTGCACTCTATTACTTTCACTTTGCAGTATATTTTTGCCAACAAATAAATCAAATATGGACTTTTGTAGCTTTTATTGTTTGGGAAAAGTTCACAGATTGCTTGCTCCTCTCTCAATGACTGTGTGTGATACTCCTTTTACATTAATATTTGTTGATGCATGGAGTCCTAAACCCATAGTTTACTTCATATGATTTTCCCTTAAAGGCCAAATTTGATGCATATATATTTCACCTTCACACACACTGTCACTATAGTGGAAGTGCACTTTAGATAGTATGTGTATTTCTTGGATATTCCTCTAGTCATTAAGGTTACAACAAGTGCATGATTGCAGATGGAAATATCTACATTTGTAGATATGTTTTATTGAATGAAATAAGGATTCCCTATAAATCTCGTTTTGTCTCTTCCGCTATACCATTTCATATTCTTCATCTTCCAATGCTTTCAAGTTCTGCTAATATAGCATCCTCTCATTACCTCTTGGATTTTTACCAGCTTTGCTACTCCTCTATCATCCTGACAATATTCATCTCATAACTACCAGAAGGAAGAATGTATTTGTCCAACCTAGATTACACCGCACACTCTTACTCACTAAACTTGAACCAACAAGTCATCACAATGCCCTTCAAAGATCCAAATTGGTTGACTACTACTATGCAGGAAGAACTCAATTTGAAATATTAGGATCATTTGAGTTCTTTTGACTACTACTTCAAAGATCCAAATCTGGTCAAAAAAAAATTTCATCAGAAATCAAACTCAGGTTCTTTTGAATGATTCATTGTAAAAAAGTTCATTAATCATTTGAGTTCAAACATTTGATTAATCGATTCAGTTATTTAAACATTGTTATAATATTTGAAATATTATTGCAAAAAATTAAAACATGAAAAGAATTTTTTTTGAGCAAAATATGAAGAATAAGAATATATGATATGTTTACAATTTGCAAATATTTGTTTGTAATAATTGATTATTATTATTAAAAATTTATGAAAGATCTTAACATTAAGAGACACTTTGAAGAATATAAACATTGTGTTATATTTCTTTCTATCGATATGGGACTATTTTTAATGCCCCTCTTTTCTTTATTCTTTAGACAATTTAGAAAAAGAAACAAAAAAATCTCATTAACCATGCCTCTTAGAAGTTGCACTCTTCAGCTTATGCCATTCTTATTAGAAGCGTATTATTAAAATTGAATTGGTCATCTCTTAAATCCTTACATTAGTTTTTTTTTATGTATGTGAGCATTTACATTCAGTTTAATCAAATAACATGAATGTTAAAGCTAATTCTAATCCTATAAAATATAGACTATTCTTAAAAATTGCAATTACTAAATCCTATTCCTAATCCTAAAAAATTAAGGTTAATTCTAATCCTAGAAAATAAAGATTAATCTTAAAAATAGAAACTACTAAAGAAAGTAAAAATATTAATCCTAATATTAAAAATAAAAAATAATATAAAGAAATTTATCCTAAAATAACGAAAAAGAAAGAACTATATTATACTAGTTAGTAAAAAAAAAAACCTAAACTCCTAAATAATTAAATTAACAAGTAAAGCCAATTACCTCATTAAAAATCAACAATCCACAACAACGACGTCAAAAACTTGATGACTAAATTGGGCAGGTGCACCAAACTGTTTCAAGTAATAAAGTAGTAAGTAAAATCGTCTTCACATGGATTGTCGTTTCAACTAGGCAGCTAGCTAAACTTATTAAAACAGAAAAGAAAAAGCAAGTAAATTAAATAAAAGCAAGTAAAATGTGGAAAGTTTGTAAGTTTGATTTGATTGCGTAGAGCAATTGAGTTTGATTGCAGAAAATCAAACGGTTTTGATTGCAGAATTTAGCGATGGTTAGAATCCTCTCTATTTCCTTGTTGGATTAAAGACAAACAATTATCAATTATGAGAAAATGGTCTTATTTAAGTGATGAGTTCGTGAGATTTTTAAGTCCCTACAGCTGTCAAGTTGCACCTGCTTATCACAATAAAGTTATACGCGCTCTACGGGTATAGGCTCGTAAATGGTGCAGGGATTGTATGCCTACATAAGGTTTTTTTGAGTGGGTCTTACTCTCTCTGAGGTAATTGAAACATAAAAGAATAGACATTCCTAAATTGTCATCTAGAGGCTTCAACTTTGTCTATGAATCTTAGAACTACATCACATACCCTTTCTTACCTTTGTATTTCTAAAAACTGATAGCTCTATTTCGTCTATTGATGACATCCTGTCATTACGTAATATTAGGGACTTATTGTGACATTTTGATAGAGTTCTGATGCAATTTAAGCTGTTTTGGAGTGCAAAATGATGAAAAACTGGTGTGCTGCCAAGAAGAATCGCGCTGATCCAATTTACAGCCTTGCCGCGATTTTGGTTGAAAAATTCACTATGTTCTGTAAAGGCAAAATCGTGGCGCGATTATTAACACGGCGCGGCGCGATTTTGTAACTTCAGGCCCAAAACTCCTATAAATACTGCACTCATTCTGAAGAAAAGGGGTTACGATTTTGGAGAGCAAAGTGCGATTTTGAGACATCGGAGACGGCTAGAAGGGCGATTTCTTCATCCTTTTACCAATTCATGTATGTTTTAATTATTTCATTGATTATGCTATTTGTAAACTCGATTATGAGTAGCTAAATCTCTTAGAGATTAGATCCGAGATGAATCTTTGTAACCCTAATTGACACATGTTGCTGTGAAACTCTATTTTGTTTATGAATTCAATTCTAGTTTATTCAATTCAATTGTTCTTAATGCTTTTTATATCTTGATCACATATAACTTGATTTCGTGAGAATGAATGACCACTGACCATGGCTTTCAACTTAGACCTAATTGAATTGTTCTAATAAACAGGGTTAGTCTAGGAATAGATAATCGTTTGTTAGTGATAATAGGTTAACGTTCGGTAAAACCTTCAAGAATTAATAGACCACCTAAGGAATTAGGGGCTGTAGTTTAAGAAGAGAGTCCTAACTCAAGGGATTGATTAGGACTATTTTGTTAATCATCGTAAACTAGAAGAGGGTTCATAACAAATAGGTGCAGTAGACCAATTAGGGGAACTTAGAGGATTCGACGGATCTGATCTCATCTTTCTCTCTTATTTTCTTAATCAAATCTAATTTCTTTTATTTGATTTCATAAAATCAAACCAAATCTTCTGCCTAGTGGCAAACTAAAAATAAACTTTACACATCCTAATTATATAACGAAATTGAATTATAGAAGTTAAAAACAGTCCTCGTGGGATCGATATTTTTACTACTTCGATAGTATTTGGTGCACTTGCCAGAATTCTATCAAGTTTTTGGCGCCGTTGCCGGGGACTGTTGAATTATTTCAACAAGGCAATTACGTTATTATTTTGGATTTCTGTCTTTTATATTTTTGTATATATATTTATAAAAAAATAATTATTATGCTCTTTGTTTTCTTCTCATTGTACTGTGCTACTGAAAAGTTTATCCAAGTTTTGCAGCTATGATAGACAGGTTACTCCTCTATGACACAGAAGAGATTGCTAAGTTGCAGTATGAAAAATATATGCTATCTTTTAAGATCAAAATTTTGGACAACAAAATCTCGAGTTGTGGTCATTATGAGGCAAATCAACCAGGTAGTGATGGTGAAGGGAAGAAAGAGGTGATCAACATCGATTACAATACTCAACTTCAGAATATTTTAGATGATTTCTTGGTGTCAAATCAAGTTTTATTTGAAAAGTTTGATGTTCAGTGTGGTGATCTTGTTGAGAAAGCACATGAGTCTCAGAGGAAGCTGGTTCAGATGGAGATTGAGTGTCACAAAGTTGTGGTGGAAGAAAATCCAAAAGTGAGGAGTGCTGACATTTTTCCAAAGTCTGAACCAACGGAGGTTGAGGAAATCACTCGTGTGCAGATGGATGCACGTCATTCTCTACGGTGGGAGAGCTTAAACTCTAAAGGTTTAACAGTGAGAGCATGGGAGCATCTACTTCTTTGCTACAAATTCATGGAATTCCTACCAAACAAGAGGAAGAAGAAGGATGATATATTCTTTCTGACATATTTGCCACCCTAACAGTGGTTGAAGCGTCAAGCTCAATGACGTAAAAGAAAGCGCTGGGTGGGAGGCAACCCACTGTTTAATTTTCAGGTATGATTTTATTGCTTTCAAAAATAAAAACACAAAAATATTTTTCTTTTCTTTTTAATATGAGGCAGGAAAGTTTTCGAAAAATTGTTCTAGTACCTCCTATCAAGAAAATCATGCAAGGTACTGATGTCTTGCATGATTTTCTCTTCAAAAGTTTTTCAAAAATTCAATAAGACTCAGGCATTTTTCAAGAAAACAAGTTTTGGCATGAGAGAACTCCCTGTTTCTACAAAATCGCGCCGCGCCTGTATATGGCTGCAGCGCGATTTTTCTCCTCAGCCTATAAAAACCTCACTATTCATCATCATTTTCATTCCATTTTTCCTACTTTTCTCTACCAAAAATTTCCCTAGACTTCCCATTCACGAATTTTTCCCATCTTAATCTACCTTATCACTTCCTAAACATCATCAAACCACAATCCAATCACAAATTCATCAATCCAAACCATTATCATTCACAATCCATCACAATCCATCATAATTTTCCCAAACTTCACAAAACTTCCTTTTCACCATCTTCCTTAACCACAAATGGCCTCCAATCCACGAAACACCCGCTCAATGAAAGCCACCAACCCCAAGCCATCCACAAGCAAAGCCAAACTCCCTCGTACCTCATCCGAACCACCCGAAAACGCCATTCATTTTATCAATGACCAAGCCCAAGAGTTCCACAAAGCCATGAAAAGTTTTGAAGTTGTGGGGGAGAGGAAGTTTGAATTCACAAAGCTTGTGAATTATCCGTTCTTTGAGGCTGAGTTACGAAGGAGAGGGTGGACGAAGTTGAATGAGATGATCGATGAAGCGAACAACAAAACCGTGATCGTCGAATTCTTTGCAAATGCACGGGTTTCCGATACACCCTTTCAATCTTTTGTTTGGGGCAAGATCATTGATTTCAGCCCTGAAGCCCTTAATGCATTGCTGAATGTTCAACCGTCGGAGGAGTGTTGGGTTGAGAAACTGAGGAGGGAAATCACTGACGATTTCAATGCCACCAAGCAAGATCAAGGGGATGGCATCTTTGAGGGATTAAGGACACCGGGGGTTGGACACTCGGATGATGATGTGAACATGGGCTGATCTACTGATGGATTAGCATTTTCTGCTTTGTATTTTATTTTCAGTCATTTTTCTTTTGATGTATTTTCTTTATTTTCTTTTTAATGTCGAAGTCCATTGAACTATTTCCCTATTGTAATTGCTCCTGCACTTGTTTTATTAATGAATTTGTTTTGTTTCATGTGACCTATTCCAGTTTAGTAACAGTTGTTTGATGAAACGGTGTTCCAAAAGTTCTAAAGGAGGGGTGACTTGATTCAAAGGCGAAGTGTACGGCGTTGCTAGGTAGTCACATACTCCCAGAAATCTCAGCCATAAGGTTCATTGCCAAATCTTGTTTTTCAATTTACTTATATTTAGATTAGTTTTCCATGCGACTACATTTCTAGAACTTGCATTGTTTCTCTATTATTGATTGGTCTCTGTCAATTACACACTGAGGCAAAAGTGCTTGGTCCTGTGAGCCTTTTTGAAGCCTACCCTGTTTTAAATTGTTAAATTTATCCTTTCTTAACCAATTGTGAGCCGGTAGGATTAGAACTTTTTCTTCGGTGACAAACTACATTACAAGCCTAGAGACTTTTAGGACTTGTCCCTTAATGTATTTTCTGAGTTAAGGCATTGTAGAATGTTGCTAAAGATTAAGTTTGGGGTTGCTATTGGAATTTGCAACCAACTAAGTTTGGGGTGGGGGTACTAGAGAATAAGAGAAAAAGGGTGAATCAAAAAATGGTGTATCAAAAAAAAAAAAGAAATTGAATGATGAAAAAGGGACAAAACATTGAAAATCCGAGTAACTTCAAACTCGATTGTCCCTAAATGTTAAAAATGTTCTCTAGTACCTTTGCATTGATTGTATTTCCACAAGGTGAATGAATGAAGGATTGAATTTTGTGCTTTAACTTCCGTAGGAATGCCTAACTCAAATTTTGTGTAGCCTACTTATCCAAATATATCGCACCTTCACCTAAGCCCCGTTATAACCCTAAAGACCTCAAAAGTGTGTAATGATATTGACTTTGATTGATGTTTAGAAACTTTTCAAGCGTATGGTAATATGTAGACCTGCATGTCGACTGGTAGAACCCTATTTCAATTTGAATGTGTGGAGTTGTGAATTGGTGGATGCGAACAAGTCAAACTAGCTCATCTTTAGCTAGAAGGAGAATGAACTTTTGGGTACTATCGTTTTGTCAGGTAACTGTTATTTTACTGTCATTTGTCACTGTTGCAAGCAAATTCCTTGAGGACAAGGAATGGTTTAAGTTTGGGGTTGTGATGACATCCTGTCATTACGTAATATTAGGGACTTATTGTGACATTTTGATAGAGTTCTGATGCAATTTAAGCTGTTTTGGAGTGCAAAATGATGAAAAACTGGTGTGCTGCCAAGAAGAATCGCGCTGATCCAATTTACAGCCTTGCCGCGATTTTGGTTGAAAAATTCACTATGTTCTGTAAAGGCAAAATCGTGGCGCGATTATTAACACGGCGCGGCGCGATTTTGTAACTTCAGGCCCAAAACTCCTATAAATACTGCACTCATTCTGAAGAAAAGGGGTTACGATTTTGGAGAGCAAAGTGCGATTTTGAGACATCGGAGACGGCTAGAAGGGCGATTTCTTCATCCTTTTACCAATTCATGTATGTTTTAATTATTTCATTGATTATGCTATTTGTAAACTCGATTATGAGTAGCTAAATCTCTTAGAGATTAGATCCGAGATGAATCTTTGTAACCCTAATTGACACATGTTGCTGTGAAACTCTATTTTGTTTATGAATTCAATTCTAGTTTATTCAATTCAATTGTTCTTAATGCTTTTTATATCTTGATCACATATAACTTGATTTCGTGAGAATGAATGACCACTGACCATGGCTTTCAACTTAGACCTAATTGAATTGTTCTAATAAACAGGGTTAGTCTAGGAATAGATAATCGTTTGTTAGTGATAATAGGTTAACGTTCGGTAAAACCTTCAAGAATTAATAGACCACCTAAGGAATTAGGGGCTGTAGTTTAAGAAGAGTGTCCTAACTCAAGGGATTGATTAGGGCTATTTTGTTAATCATCGTAAACTAGAAGAGGGTTCATAACAAATAGGTGCAGTAGACCAATTAGGGGAACTTAGAGGATTCGACGGATCTGATCTCATCTTTCTCTCTTATTTTCTTAATCAAATCTAATTTCTTTTATTTGATTTCATAAAATCAAACCAAATCTTCTGCCTAGTGGCAAACTAAAAATAAACTTTACACATCCTAATTATATAACGAAATTGAATTATAGAAGTTAAAAACAGTCCTCGTGGGATCGATATTTTTACTACTTCGATAGTATTTGGTGCACTTGCCAGAATTCTATCATCTATCTTACCAAGGAGAAAGAATGAAGTTTATAATGAAACATTTAAAAAAGTTGAAAAGAGATATCAACTCAGTATTATCTCGTGCAGCCCCCTATATATTTTTATGTTTTATTAACATTCACTAGATATACCACACTCCCTAGGATTTCTAAAAGCTTTAAGACTTTATAAAAATTAAATAAATCTCAAAACATAACTAAATAAAAGACTTGAATTAAATTGATCCACCAAACAAATAGAGGTTCATCTTAGAAACTTACCCAATTAGGGTTTAGTTACTCATGAAAACTAAAAACAAATTACAAAAAATAATAAAAAAATACTCTAGAGACAAAGGTTGAGCAGAGACTCCTCCCTTGATGATCATAGCGTTTGTCTTCCTCTTGAACCACTTTGTTCTAAATGATAATTTATGAATGAGAGCATTTGTATTTATAGACGGATTTTCAAGTGAGTTTGTGCTGAAAAACTGGACTTTTTCCTTAAACTCGCATGGGAAAACAACAAAATGTTGTTATCTCCATGAAGCACATGTGTGCCGCGTGTGGTGCATTTAAACAGTGCTTTTTAGCAATATTTTGCGTGCAATACCTTCTTTCAACACATTTTTCTCTTTTTTTGTCTTTATGAGTTTTTTCTTCCTTCAAACTTGTCTTGGGACTTGGGACAAAATTTCCTCAACTTGTAATGTATTTGGAGACCTCTTTAATCTTTACTCATTGCTTCCTAATTCTTCATGAGGTTTCTTGTTTTACCGAATTACATAATTTTTCAATGAAATCAATCAAAAATACCTAAGAATTGCTCGCTTTATAGAAAACTAGAATTACATTACAAAATATCCCTTAAACAATTGGCAATGATTCTAAAACTCTTCTAATTTTAGTCAAATCATAACTAAAATGACCAAAAAATATGGCAAAAATAACGTAAGATGACATGTACTTCATCTGACTTTAATTATCTACTAGGTTGTGCGGATGCTACTACAAAATACGCCATGAGTTTTCCCTTATAGGCCAAATCTGATGCATCCTTCACACACTGTCACTGTATTGGAAGTGCAATTCAAAGTTGTTGTTCAAGCAGTTCAAACTAATATTGGAGGGTGGAGGGAGTTTAAAGCATTACAATCTTTACTTTCCGCCAAGGAAATAGCTCATACATTGACTTGTACACGCATGCATCACCAAAATGGCTCAGTTGAGTGTAAACATATGCATGTGGTTGAAACATGGCTCACACTATTGACGCAGGAAGAATTACCTCTCACACTATATATCTTATCAATAGGATGCCTACTGCAATCCTGCATATGGAGTCACCCTTTTTCAAGTTATACAATCAAGTAGATGACTATAAATTTCTATAAGTATTTGGACGATGTGCATAACTGCATATTATCCTCACCTTAAACCTTATAACCCTCACAAGTTTGCATATCACTTTAGATAGTGTGTGTATTTCTTGGATATTCCTCTAGTCATTAAGGTTACAAGTGCATGCATGGTTGCAGATGGAAGGATCCACATTTCTAGATTTGTTTTATTCAATGAAATGAGGTTTCCCTATAAATCTGTTTTTGTCTCTTCCGCTACCATTTCATATTCTTCATCTTCTAATGCTCAGCCTTCATCCTTTCCCTTTTCATTAACACAATTTGTTACAACTCCATCTTCTTTTAATCCAAGGACTAAAAAACACATCACAAGAGCATTTTCTATCTCCCTCTACAGCCCCAAATATGTATGGATTCCTCTGACAGACCTCCTTCACCTCAACCCATCACACCAAGGTCACATTCTTCCAATGATGTTTCTCCCCCTTCTCCTATTTGTAGTACTTAAGAGTCTCTACTTGCACCTTCAAGTTCTGCTAATAGGATTTTTACCAGCTTTGCTACTCCTCTATCATCCTGACAATATTCATCTCATAACTACTAGAAGGAAGAATGTATTTGTCCAACCTAGATTACACTGTACACGGTACACTCTTACTCACTGAACTTAAGCCAACAAGTCGTCACAATGCCCTTCAAAGATCCAAAATGGTGACTTCTATGTAGTAAGAACTCAATTCATTCAAAAAAAAATGACACATGGACTATCCATCCCATCTATGCGATCTAACAACACTTATATTAGTTTCAAGTGGGTGCATCGGATCAAGCAAAACCTAAATGCTACCATAAAAAAGTATAAAGCACGCCTTGCAACAAAAGGTTTTCAACAATAACATGGGTTCGATTTCATAGAGACCTTTTCACTAATGGTAAATCATGTGATTGTATGCATAGTGTTAGGAAATAACAAAGTTGAAGAAGAAACATGTTATACCCTAATTTTGGACCTAAAAATACTAGTCCAATTCTTCTTTCTTGCATTTTAAGTCATTTGAACTGTCTCTGATCAATTACATCTTTCTCTGCATTTTATTTCAATGTTATTTGCAAAAGTTACATGCAAGGGTATTTTAGTCATTTCCTATGTCAAATTTCTCTCAGTCTTTCAAAATTTTGTTTGAGTCCTTTCAAATAGGTTGAATAAGTCTTTGTTTCATTCTATGTCAAAATCCCTTTTAAAATTGCATTTGAAGTCATTTTTGAGTCAGTTTTGCCCCTAGGGGCATTTTAGTCCTTTCGCGTGTTAAAACCCTGTTTAAATTCTAAAAATTGTCTCTGAGTATTTTAATTCGCTTGTATAAACTCTTGCTTTAATCCCTTGTTAAAAAATCCATTTTTAAATTTCATCTGAGTCATTTTTAGTCGTTTTTAGCCCCTAGGGGCGTTTTGGTCATTTCACATAATATTTCTGATTCATTTTAATCCGCTTTGTTGTTTTTAATCGTCTCGCTTTACGTTAATTTTCAATTTACTTTTTTAAATTCAATTTTAGTTTTAATTTTCATTTTAGTCCGCGCACTTTGGTTATTTACGTTTTAATCCCTTTTAAGTTTGTTAGAGTCCAAGTGCCACGTGTCCAAATGTTATTGGTCTTTAAAAGTTTGTTACAAGTCAAGTACACATGGCATTTCCTCATTGGTCCAAGCATCCCACATCTCCTATATAAGTCAAAGTCCACACATTCAATCATTACCAATCATTTTTTCACAAAATTCCACAAAAAAAATCACAAAGTTTTTTTTCTTTCTCATTTTTTCTTTCCCACTTTCTCTCTCCTCTAACAAACTTTTCCTCCACCATAACCAATTTTCAACCACCTACTTCACCACCATAACAACCACAATCCACCACTTCCTCCTCCACAACCAATTTCTCCGACCACCAAACCACCACAATCCACCGTCGTACAACAACGAATTCACCGAACTCGTCCTCAACAATTCCTCAAGGAGCTGCGAAAATCCATTTCCAACAACACAAAGCTTTAGCTCTCGTTCCAGCATCAAAGAAACAACAAATTCATCAAGCCAATTTCTGATTCTCAAACAAAGATTCGAGTACAGCGATAAGGCTTCAGATCGGTATTCAACGCATACAACGAAGCAAAATCCAGAACGAGTTTCGCTTCCAAACGTGAAAAACGTTTCTGGTATTGTTGTTCCTGAGTTACGAACACGCATCCGAAACCAGAAGCAAGAAGAAAGTGAGGCGCAGATCAAAGGAACGGATTAGCAAGAATCACAGCAAGGAAATTCAACACTGAAACGTTGAACAAGGTAAACGCCATATCCTTACGCTTTTACGTGTCTCTGTTTCTGTTTGCGTGTTGTTTGCGAACCTGGTTGCATCAGATTTAGGCCATTCTTGATTTAATTTCGAAAGATATGCTTGAATTTGAATAGAGGAGAGAAAACCGGTTACAAAACTATAAAAATTTGCTTTAGATCGGAGTATTTCGAGACTCGCCGGAATCTGCACTTCTCGCCGGAGAAGATGAAGTTTCCGGCGAGTTGATGAGTTTTCCGGCCAGGCATGAGTTTTCCGGCGAGAATGGGTGAGAGAAGAGAGAATTCGTTTGAGTTGTGAAGAGAGGAAAGAGAAAGACATGAGTAAAATGAGGAGTTGTGAAGAAAAGGACCCTTATATATGTGTATATAGCCCATTTCGAAATTGCTCTTAGGCCCAACGTTTTGTGCTCATTTTTTCCAGATTGCTACGTACACCCCCCCCTTTCCTGCCTGTTTACTATTTTGTTGCTAATTGCACCCCTGCATGTTCAAAAAATCCTTTAAAAATTCTGGAAAAATTCCTATAATTTTGTTTGTACTTTTTGATCAATTTTGACATATTGCATGGCAAGATTGATCAAGAAATACTGGAGAATTATCTTTACTTTGGTTTATTGTTTTTTTCTTTAATTTTTGTTGAAAATCTTGATAAAAAAAAACTTGTAAAAATCTTGTGCTTTCTTTTACATTTGTTTTGAGTGATTAAGACTTGTTTCTTGTGACCTTTTGCATGTTGAAAATTGTTAGAGAAAATGCATGTGAAATTGTGAATGATCTGTGTTGTTTTTCATCATATTTTGTGAAGCCTTTTTGCACGTTTTAATTCCAATATCTTGGCTCATGATAAGTGGTACTCGATGGGTGATCTTAGGGTGTTATTTGTTGCATAATATGTAGTGTTTGGTGCTGTTTTGAATGGGTGATAATTGGTTGCTTAGTTAGCAAGTTATTTGTCATTTTAATATGTGAATTGGTGCAAAAATATACCTAATTTCATATCATGATTCCTTGGCTTATAATTTTCTTGTAACTCTCACATTAGGGCTGACCCCAAAACTCTTTGAAAAAATGTTACAATGTGAGGGTTATGAGTCTTTTGTTTGCTTGGAATTTTGGTATCTTGTTAGATGTATTTTGTCATCTTTCCTTGCCATTTTATCATGTTATCATGCCTCTTTGTCAATCTTTTCTACTATCACATGCCTATTATTACTAACCATTTGTTCACTTGTTGCATACACCATGAGCATTCCATATTCTCATCCCATATTCTCCTTTATCTTCTTGCAATTTAATTTGTACCAAAAATTAGAATGTAATAATTAGGAGTTCTTGTAATATTTTACTTTTATGCCACTTTTAATTTCTTGGCAAAGAGGCCATAGAATGTATCTAGGGTATGATGTAAAGGACAATGGACTCTAATGATGTACACCGACACAAGCACCGACACATGCACACACTTCACTTTAGATAAATAGCTAGAATATGCATGTTTAGATGTATGTTTAGGATTGCATGTTTAGATGTATGTTTAGGCTTTATACTTAGAAAAAACTCAATTTTCCAAAAAAATATAAACAATATCACTCAAACTTTTTTTTCATAATAAACCTTGGGGTCCAAAACCCCATTGAATTTTCCTTTTATTTTCTTAATCAAAAATCCAATGAAAATAATCATACTTTGACCATATTTTGCAAATCACTAATCCCACCTCACATTTTCTAAATCTCATGCCCTTGAGGCCTCTTTCTATTCTTCAAAATCCCATTTTCAAATTTAAAATCAACCAACAAAAACAAAAAACATTTTTTGAGAGAGAACTACGGTGGATTTGATCCCTTAAACGGGTACGTAGGCAAGGAACAAAATTCCTTCAATTCAACTAAAATAAAAATCCAAAAACATTCTTCTCCCTCCAATTCTTCACTTAGAATACCTTTAGGTGTAAATAACATTTTCAAATAGCATTTAAAAATAAAGCGCGCGCGTAGAAATTAAAGACGGTTCCTATAGGATACTATAGTCGTTATGGGTGCCTAACACCTTCCCGTAGCGAAAACAACTCCCGGACCTCGATTCTCAAGGGTTTTGCTTACTTTTTCCCTTCCCAAGAAAAAATAAGATATCACCGGTTTAGAAAGGTTCAAACGTAATCAATGTTTGACACCCGAAAACCAAGATAAAACAGCTGGCGACTTCACTGGGGAGATTCGAGAGTTACGCCTAGTTTTTATTTCCACGTTTGCGCTTGTATTTTTACTTGCTTCTTTTACTTGCTTTCTTATGTGAATAAATGTTCAATTTCTTGCAAACGTGTGGGGTGAGAATATCAAAAGTCCTGCACCCGGGCTGAGTGAACTTAGGATTTAGGAGGGATATAATCGACAATTCATTCCGGGGGTTGCCTCGTGTTTTGGATTACGCGATCAATCCCACATAGCTGAGGCATTTTGGGGGTGATGTTGTCGGCGCGAGTTGTCGCGTTTAGGCACTTTGCTTCTAATTGTTCTATGACGCTATGAACCGTAGATAACCAAACCCATCCATGGCCATTTTCTAGGATGTAGTGCGGAGGCTAAACCGGGTGTCGTCTCGAGTTTTAGTCGTCACGCGATACTACACTCAAGTTAGACCTTCCACGTATAATCATGGAGCGAGGGTTGTCTCGTGACACCATGAGATACGTCGGAGAGGTTGCAACTTGGGAACCTTTTTAGAACCCGGTTACTATTATCCTAAAACCCTAGTTTCACCGGACACCGTGTCCACCCATGACTCCTCGACTCTGAACTTCAAACCCACCATGTTTTCTCCGAACTTGAACATAATCATGCATTCATGCATACATGCATACATGCATAAACTTTTTGTCATGCATTGTTATCGAAGGGCTTAGACAAAGTTGAGATTGTAAACATTGTAGGGATGAAGATGACTAAATCCTACAAGTTCAAGGAAGTGGATTTGGCTAGTTTGAGGGATTTGGCACTCAAGATTGAGGATCCGACTGGTTTTCGACGCCGTTACGGGGCTTTACTTCCTATTCTCCATACTAATGTGGATGAGAAGCTTGTGCACACTCTAGTGCAATTCTATGATCCTGGGTATCGGTGCTTCACTTTTCCAGACTTTCAGTTGGTGCCTACTCTAGAGGCTTATTCTTCTTTGACAGGTCTATCTATTGCTAAGGGGATACCTTTCTCAGGACCTGAAAATCCTCCTCCTCCATTGGTTATTGCTAAAGATCTCTATCTCAAGACCACCGATGTCTCCAAGAATCTTGTCACTAAGGCACGCATCCGAGGGTTCACTTCAGAGTATCTTCTTGGGAAAGCCAACCTCAATACCACTTGTCAGGACACTCTTGAGGCTATTCTTGCACTTCTCATCTATGGGCTTATTCTCTTTCCAAATCTTGATGGCTTCGTGGACATGAATGCTATTATGATCTTCCACTCCAAGAATCTGGTTCCTACTTTGCTAGCTGACACATACCATGCTATTCACGATCGTTCCAGCAAAGGTCGTGGATACATTCTTTGTTGTGTGCCTCTCCTCTATAGGTGGTTTATTTCGCACCTTCCGCAGTCTTTCCACGACAATCCGAGGAATTAGTCTATTTCACAGAGGATTATGGCTCTCACTCCTAATGAAGTGGTTTGGCTCACTCCCGCTTCTTGGGTCAAGGAAATCATCTTTGGTGGTGGAAAGTTTCTTAATGTACCTCTTCTTGGTACCCGGGGTGGAATCAACTACAACCCGGAACTTGCTTTGCGACAATTTGGTTTTCCGATGAAAGATAAGCCCATCAATCTTGCTACAGCTCCTTACTTCTTTCACTACTCCAATGCTCCCACAGGCATTAGAGAAGATTTCATGCAAGCTTGGACCAAACTTCGGAAGAAAGAGGTAAAGCATATGGGTGTGAGGTCCGGTATCGCTCATGAGGCCTATACGCAGTGGGTGATAAACCGAGCTGAGGAGGCTGGTACGCCTTACCCCTCTATGAGATATGTGTCTGCATCTGTCCCTACCATGCCTTTGCCTCTACTCCCACCTACCCAGGAGATGTACCAGGAGCATCTAGCTATGGAGAGTCGGGAGAAGCATCAGTGGAGGGCTAGATACTATGAGGCTGAGAACTTGATCATGACTTTGGATGGAAAGGGTGAGCAGCAGACTCATGAGGTCTTGACACTGAAGAAAGAGTTAGCTAAGGCTAGGAGAGAGATTGAAGAGAAAGATAGGTTGCTTATGAGGGACTCTAAGAGGGCCAGAGGTGCCCGTGACTTCTATGCACGATACTGCAGCTATGAGTCTGAGTCTGAGTCTGAGGATGAAGTTTCCACTTCCTACGCTTGAGGATCTCCATTTCCTGTTGTTATTTCCATTTGTTTATGTTGAAATTGTCTTGTAAAACTACATGTTGTTGTTTGTTTCCCGTTTATGTTAATTGTTGTTTGGTAATGTTTACAAGTTCATAATTTGTCTAAAACCCTTCGATAACCTAAAAAGAGTCTTTTTTGCATATACATCAAACACATTTCATGCATCATATGCATTCATTGACCACAAAAAACTTCTCTCGTGCTCATTGCCTCCTGGTTTTGTCCGCCGCAGTCTGAAAGGTGGCTCGTGTTCGCAAAGTCTACCAACCAGATAGAATTCATCAGACAAGATTTCACAAGAGAAGGATGATGGCTAACTTTGAAGAAGAAAATGCTCAGCTCCGTGCCGAATTGGCTGCTATGAAAGAAGACTTGGCCAAGGCTCATGACGCTATGTCCGCTATGATGGCTGCACAGGAACAACCAGCCACTTCTGTTCCAGTTACTGCTGAGGTGATTCCCTCTATCCCACTGTCTACTGTGGCTACTGATGCTCGTTTTGTTATGCCCAACGGCCGTCCTTATGGCCTCTCAGCTTACTACTCTCCTAATACTGCCGCTGGTGTCTCTGGTTTTGCTGGTCAGGGACAGATTCCTGTGTCTACTGCTATGCCTCAAGTAACTACTGTTGTTACCGACCCTATTGTACACACTGTGCAACAGGTGATTGATATTGACACTCCGCGTGGACAAGATCCCGCAATGGAAGCTATGAAGAGACAGTTGAGGGAGTTGGCTGGAGAACTCCGTGAGGTCAAGGCTAGCCGGGGAAACAATAGTGCTCCTGCTAAAGCTCGTGATCTATGCTTGGTATCCCGATTTGAGGTTCCAAAGAAATTCAAAGAGCCAGAATTTGACAAGTACAATGGGACTTCTTGCCCACATAACCATGTTATCCGGTATGTCCGAAAGATGGCTAACTACGCCGACAATGATGCACTGATGATCCACTGCTTTCAGAGTAGCTTGACAGATGATGCAGCAGATTGGTACACTAGTCTGAGCAAAGATAACATCCATACTTTTGAGGAACTCGCTGCTGCTTTCGAAGGTCAATATGAGTTCAATACCCGTCTGAGGCCAAATAGGGACTCTCTTAAAGCCCTATCTCAGAAATCAGATGAGACCTTCCGTGAATATGCTCAAAGGTGGAGAGGGGCAGCTGCCCGTGTTTCTCCTCGACTTGATGAGGAAGAGTTAACACAGACATTCCTGAAGACTCTGAAGAAGGAATATAAGGAGAGAATGATAGTTTCTGCTCCTAACAACTTCTCTGATATGGTTACAATGGGAACCCGTCTAGAAGAGGCTGTCCGAGATGGTATTATTGTCCTCGAGAAAGGTGAATCTTCAAACAGTGCGCCAAAGAAGTATGGTAATGGTCACCACAAGAGGAAAGAATCTGATGTAGGGATGGTGTCTGGTAACCCGTCTGCAGCAGCCATGCAACTACCTTTGCCCTATCAATACATGCAATACTCTCAACATCCTTTCTTCCCACCATTCTACCAGCAATATCCTCTACCACCGGGTCAACCACCAATGCCCGTCAATGCTATCCCTCAGCAAACACAACAACAGCCTCCTGCTCAACAGCAACGGCAGCAACAACAGGGTCCCCGACCCAAACCTTCTTTTCCAACAATACCAATGCGGTATGGTGAGCTACTCCCAACTCTACTGGCCAAGGGACACTGCGTCACTAGACCAGGCAAGCCTCCGCCTAATCCATTACCTCCCAGGTTCCGTCAAGACCTAACATGTGAATTCCATCAGGGTGCTCAAGGCCATGATGTTGAGGGTTGTTTTGCTCTGAAATATATTGTGAAGGATCTGATAGAAAAAGGACGTTTGACTTTTGAGAACAGTGTTCCTCATGTCCTTGACAATCCGCTTCCGAACCATGCTGCTGTCAATATGATTGAGGCTTTTGAAAGGATTCCCGTTCCTCAAGAGGATCCCATGTTGGATGTCCGCAATGTCGTTACTCCCTTGGTGCCATTACATGTCAAGCTTTGCCAGGCTTCTTTGTTCAAACATGATCATGATTCTTGTTCAGAATGTCTGCAAAATCCCATGGGTTGTCGTGTGGTGCAAGATGATATCCAGAGTCTGATGGATGACAAACACTTGACCGTCAGTGATGTATGTGTGATTGTGCCGGTGCTTCAGGATTCTCCGGTTCAAGCAGGGCAAGCTGCTGGCTGGGGCAAGGTGATTCAGATCCTGGAAAACAAGCGTAAAGAGGGCCTTGGATTCTCGCCGACATCTGCTGTTTCAAAGGGAACTTTTTACAGTGCTGGGTTCATCAATGCTATTACTGAAGATGCTGCTGAAAGAAGCCATGTGCCTACATTTGTTATACCAGGAGGCACTGTGAGAAATTGGGAAGCCATTGATGTTCCTTTAGTCATGCATGCTTCCATGTAATGTGTTTTGTTGCTCATGTTTCTTGTTTTCAAAATAACAATCCTTTCGCTCTGCCCAAGGCGAAAGTGATATCTTTGTAAGGGCGTGTTTGTTTCGGCATTGCCGTTAATCAATAAAAAGTTGTCGTTTTTCTCACGACTCTTTGTTTTTACTTTTTAGTGCCTTTTTTCTTGGAAATAATGGTAATGCCAGAAAAAACCAAAACATCTGTATTTTCTTATTAATTTCAAAAATCTGCATAAAAAACATTTTTTCTAAAATCATCCCAATCATATTATGCAGATTGAACCACAATAAACCCGTTGAACACAGTGACCCTATGGTTCCTCCAAATTTTGAATTCCCTGTATATGAAGCTGAAGATGAGGATGATGATTATGAAGAGATACCGTATGAGATCACTCGACTGCTTGAGCAAGAAAGAAGAGCCATTCAGCCTCACCAGGAAGAGATTGAACTCATCAACCTGGGTACTGAAGAGAACAAGCGAGAGATCAAGATTGGTGCTGCACTCTAGCCAGAGGTGAAAAAGAAAATCATTCAGCTTCTCCATGATTATCCAGATGTCTTTGCATGGTCCTATGAAGATATGCCGGGTCTAGATCCCAAGATTGTGGAACATCGGATACCGACAAGACCTGAATGTCCTCCTGTCAAACAGAAATTGAGAAGGTCTCGTCCAGACATGGCTCTTAAGATCAAGGCTGAGGTGCAAAAGCAAATTGATGCGGGTTTCCTCATGACAGCTGAATATCCTGAGTGGATTGCCAACATCGTACCAGTACCAAAGAAAGATGGGAAAGTTCGAATGTGTGTTGATTACAGAGATCTGAACAAAGCCAGTCCAAAAGATAACTTCCCATTGCCTCATATTGATATGCTGGTTGACAGTACTGCTCAATCCAAAGTATTCTCCTTCATGGATGGTTTCTCTGGTTATAATCAGATACGAATGTCACCTGAAGATAGAGAAAAGACGTCCTTCATTACTCCGTGGGGAACATTCTGCTATAAGGTGATGCCGTTTGGCTTGATAAATGCTGGTGCTACCTATCAAAGGGGTATGACAACTCTATTTCATGATATGATTCACAAAGAGATTGAAGTATATGTTGATGACATGATTGTGAAGTCAAGTGATGAAGAGCAGCATGTTGTGTATTTGAAAAAGATGTTTGAAAGATTGAGAAAGTACAAGCTGCGGTTGAATCCTAACAAGTGCACATTCGGTGTACGATCTGGAAATTTGCTAGGCTTCATTGTCAGCCAGAGAGGCATTGAAGTTGATCCTGACAAAGTCCGAGCCATCAGAGAGATGCCGGCCCCTCAAACTGAAAAGCAAGTCAGAGGTTTCCTCGGACGTCTGAATTACATTTCAAGATTCATATCTCACATGACTACTACCTGTGGACCAATTTTCAAATTGCTCAGAAAGAATCAGCCTGTTGTATGGAATGATGAATGTCAGGAAGTTTTTGATAGCATCAAAGAATACCTGTTAGAGCCACCTATCCTTGTCCCGCCAGTGGAAGGAAGGCCTTTGATTATGTATCTGTCCGTGTTAGATGATTCAGTGGGCTGTGTTCTCGGTCAACAAGATGAGACTGGTAAGAAAGAGCATGCTATTTATTATCTGAGCAAGAAGTTCACCGACTGCGAGACTCGGTATACGATGCTTGAAAAGACTTGTTGTGCTTTAGCCTGGGCTGCCAAACGCCTGCGTCATTATATGGTGAATCATACAACTTGGTTGATATCCCGAATGGATCCAATCAAGTACATCTTTGAAAAGTCTGCTGTTACTGGAAAGATCGCACGTTGGCAGATGTTGTTGTCTGAATATGACATTGTATACAAAGCTCAGAAAGCAATCAAAGGAAGTGTCCTTGCTGAGCATCTTGCTTGCCAACCTCTTGATGATTACCAGCCAATTAAGTTTGATTTCCCTGATGAAGAGATTATGTATCTAAAAGCAAAAGACTGTGAAGAGCCACTGATCAATGAAGGGCCCGATCCCAATAGCAAGTGGGGATTGGTGTTTGATGGTGCTGTTAATGCTTATGGTAAAGGAATTGGGGCCATCATTGTAACTCCGCAGGGGCACCACATTCCTTTCACCGCTCGAATAACCTTTGACTGCACAAACAACATAGCTGAATATGAAGCATGCATCTTGGGCATCGAAGAAGCCCTTGACCTGAGAATCAAACACCTTGACATCTATGGAGATTCTGCACTTGTTATCAATCAGATAAAGGGTGAATGGGAAACTTATCATGAGAAGCTGATCCCATACCGTGACTATGCAAGACGTCTGTTGACATACTTTACCAAGGTTGAGCTGCACCACATCCCTCGGGATGAAAACCAGATGGCTGATGCTCTCGCTACTTTGTCTTCCATGTTTCGTGTCAACCACTGGAATGATGTGCCTGTAATCAAAGTGCAGCGTCTTGATAGACCCGCTCATGTGTTTAATATTGAAAATATGTCAGGTCAAGCTGATAGAGATGTGAATGATAAAGAGCCTTGGTATTACAACATCAAGCAATTCTTGCAAAAGCGTGAATATCCACCCGGTGCTTCCAACAGGGATAAAAAGACTCTGAGACGATGGGCTAGCAAATTCCTTCTGGACGGAGAAATCCTATACAAGAGGAACTATGACATGGTCTTGTTGAGATGTGTTGATAAGCAAGAAGCCGAGAAATTGATGCATGATGTACATGATGGTACCTTTGGGACCCATGCTTCGGGTCACGCCATGTCAAGAAAACTGTTAAGAGCCGGCTATTACTGGATAACTATGGAACGTGACTGCAACAGACATGCCAAAAGATGCCACAAGTGTCAAATTTATGCTGACAAGATTCATGTGCCTCCACATGCTCTCAATGTTATCTCTTCCCCATGGCCTTTCTCTATGTGGGGCATTGACATGATCGGAAGGATTGAACCGAAGGCTTCCAATGGACATCGTTTCATTCTAGTGGCAATTGATTACTTCACCAAGTGGGTTGAAGCTGCTTCCTACGCAAATGTGACCAAGCAAGTTGTTGTGAAGTTTATCAAGAATAACATCATCTGTCGATATGGTGTTCCCAACAAAATTATCACTGACAATGGTTCCAATCTGAACAATAGTATGATGCAAGCTTTATGTGAAGAATTCAAGATTGAACATCACAACTCTTCTCCGTATAGACCTCAGATGAATGGTGCAGTTGAGGCCGCTAACAAGAACATCAAGAAGATTGTTCAGAAGATGGTCACTACCTACAAGGACTGGCATGAGATGCTGCCATTTGCCTTGCATGGTTACCGTACTACGGTGCGCAGTTCAACCGGGGCAACCCCTTTCTCTCTTGTGTATGGCATGGAAGCAGTTCTCCCTCTGGAAGTGGAGATTCCATCTCTTCGAGTAATCATGGAAGCAAAGCTAACTGAGGCTGAATGGTGTCAAAGTCGGTATGATCAATTGAATCTAATTGAAGAGAAACGTATGAATGCTATGACTCATGGACAGTTGTATCAAGTGCGAATGAAGAATGCTTTTGACAAGAAAGTCCGACCGCGAGAATTCAAGGAAGGGGAACTGGTATTGAAAAGAAGAATAAGTCAGCAACCCGACCCAAGGGGCAAGTGGACACCTAACTATGAAGGTCCTTATGTTGTCAAGAAGGCTTTCTCTGGTGGTGCTTTGATTCTTACACACATGGATGGTGTTGAACTCCCAAATCCTGTTAATGCCGATATAGTCAAGAAATACTTTGTCTAGAAAGAAAAGAACAGCGCGGTAGGTCGAAAACCCGAAAGGGCGGCCTAGGCAAAAATGCGCTTCCCGGTGGATCGAAAACCCGAAAGGGCGATCCAGGCAAAAGTTAGGGACAAAAAAATGAATATGAAAGAGCTCGCTGAGATTGTACGCAACTCAGGCAAGAATGAGCGCCTCGATGAGCCGAAAACCCGAAAGGGCGGTTCATGCAAAAATGAGGTTGACAATAAAAGACAAGTAACTATATCTGGCAAATCACCATCACCCCTTGGGGCATCTGCAACTGTCAATGATCATCTTCATCAGAGGTTTCTATACTTGTGAATTCAAAATTTCTATGAAATGTAGCGGTCATCGTGTTCAATGTATCACCAACCAATAAAATTACCAATTTTCAAGCTTTGTAAATCCATGAAGTCATGCCTTTGGCTGACTCTCACTCTTCTACATCAATTTGAGCCTGTGCTATTGTTTGAAACTCTATTTTCTTTTTCTTTCCACTTTCAATGCCGTATACAAAATACTTTCTTTCTATTTTGATAACGTTAATGTCTGAAACAAATATTTTTGAAAATTGAAAAATCTTTTTCTGTCTATTTTGAAAGCAAACCTGAGCAATAAGGTACATTTCAATGAAACATGCATGAATGAATGAGTGTCAATGTCTATTTCAATACATGTTATAAGCAGGTTACTCCCCAGGATGATCTGTGGTCAATGGCAAGAATGAAAAAACAGAATGAAAATGAAAAAAATAAAAAAATACAAATAAAGAGCTCGCTAAGTTGAAAACCCGAAAGGGCGGCTTAGGCAAAAATGAGCACCCCGCTGACTGACAACCTACGAAGGCAATTCAGGCAAAAATGGGGCAATGAAAAGAATATTTATTCCCCGGTGAATCGAAAACCCGAAAGGGCGGTTCAGGCAAAAGTGGGGTTTGAAAATGAAAAATGAAAAGAATATTGAAAAGCATTGACCACAGATGCGAACATCCAATGTTTACCCAGCACTGACACGCCTAGCAGCGGCGACCTGTATCCAAGGATCTTCCAAGGGTCCCTCCTTTACAAGTTTTATTGCCTTCAGCCATGGTTTCGATACGTCTCCCAACGACGGTCTCTCCAAAGAGGTTTTCCCCTGTGAATATGTTGCAGCACGAGCCACTACGTGCCCAATCTTCCAATGTCTTGTCCATCTCTGTGAAACTTTCTCTGTCCAACTGCCAGCCAATCATGCATTTCAAGCATTCATACATGCATAATCATACATTCTATGTGCTCATACACCCAATAATCTTGCTATACCATACATACATGTTGCATATCCAACTTTCAACTGTCAACTGTCAAATTCAATCCAAATTCCAACTGTCAAATTCAATTTCAATTTCAATTTCAATTCCAATTCCAAATTCAATCCAATTTCAACCTGTCAAATTCGAAGCAATTTCCAATTTCAATGTCAAACTGTCAAATTCGAAGCAATTTCCAATCTCAATTTCAATTTCAACTGTCAAATTCGAAGCAATCTCATTTCCAATTTCAATGTCAGTATCCAATGACAATGCCAAATTTCCAATCTCCAATTCCAATTCCAATTTCAATGGCAACCTCCAATGCCAATATCCAATTTCAATTCCAATTTCCATAACAATCTCCAATGTCAATATCCAATTTCAATTCCAATTCCAATGTCAAATTCCAATTTCAATCCAATTCCAATGTCAAATTCCAATTTCAATCCAATTCCAATGTCAAATTCCAATTTCAATCCAATCTCAATGTCAACTGCAACTCTCCAATATCCAATGTCAATGTCAATTTCAATTGCCGAGCCAATGTCAATGTCAAATGTCAATGTCAAATGTCAATGTCAATGTCAATTTCAATTTCCAAGCCAATGTCAATGTCAATGTCAATTTTCAATTCAAATCAATGTCAATTTACTCTCAATTTACTCTTGGGCCAACAAAAAATGGTCATGTCTATTTCCAAATCAAGTCAATAACAATTTACCCTCAATTGGTATCTTGTTAAGCCAGACTTTCAATTTGTATCTTGTTACTGGTCAAGTGCCAGGTTCGATCCAAAAAAAGAACCACTTGTACCTGCTTATATACCTATGCTTCCGGTCAAACGGCAAGTTCGATAGAACCGTTTGTACCCAGCTTATGCTTTGTTATTGGTCAAATGGCAAGTTCGATTTGAAGAACAGTTTGTACCCAGCTCATGCTTTGTTATCAGTCAGACGACAAGTTCAATCTGAAGAACAGTTTGTACCCAGCTTATGCTTCGTCATCGGTCAAACGACAAGTTCGATCTAAGAGAACAGTCTGTACTTTCCCACATGATGTGGTGATAATCCAACAAGCAAGTTCGATCCAAAGAAACAGCTTGTATCGACCCTTTTGTCTATGTCTCCAGCCAAACAGCCAGTTCAATCCAAAGGAACAGTTTGTGTCTGCCTATCTGTTTGTATCTTCAACCAAGTGTCAAGTTCGATCCAAAGAACCGCTTGTATCAGCCTATATGTCTATGTTTCCGGTCAAGCGCCAAGTTCAATCCCAAGAACAGCTTGCACTTATCTCTTGTTTCGTATTCCTCGGTCAAGTGACTAGTTCGACCCAAAGAACAACTTGTACCTTATTTTCTATCCCTGGTTTGTCTACCCTGTCAGTGGCTATCTGAATCCCCAGTAACATGACAGGTTCCATAGACTCCAGTTGTTTGTCTTGCATTCATAATCAAACATTACATAACATTCACGTTTTTGAAACTCTGAAAGCGTATTTTTATGTCCAAAAACAGTGCAAATGTTAATATTTAAGTATCTTCGTCCCGTCAACTCTAAGACTTCGTCTCTTGACTCTCCGGACAAAGAAACTTAAATAGGGGCAGCTGTTATACCCTAATTTTGGACCTAAAAATACTAGTCCAATTCTTCTTTCTTGCATTTTAAGTCATTTGAACTGTCTCTGATCAATTACATCTTTCTCTGCATTTTATTTCAATGTTATTTGCAAAAGTTACATGCAAGGGTATTTTAGTCATTTCCTATGTCAAATTTCTCTCAGTCTTTCAAAATTTTGTTTGAGTCCTTTCAAATAGGTTGAATAAGTCTTTGTTTCATTCTATGTCAAAATCCCTTTTAAAATTGCATTTGAAGTCATTTTTGAGTCAGTTTTGCCCCTAGGGGCATTTTAGTCCTTTCGCGTGTTAAAACCCTGTTTAAATTCTAAAAATTGTCTCTGAGTATTTTAATTCGCTTGTATAAACTCTTGCTTTAATCCCTTGTTAAAAAATCCATTTTTAAATTTCATCTGAGTCATTTTTAGTCGTTTTTAGCCCCTAGGGGCGTTTTGGTCATTTCACATAATATTTCTGATTCATTTTAATCCGCTTTGTTGTTTTTAATCGTCTCGCTTTACGTTAATTTTCAATTTACTTTTTTAAATTCAATTTTAGTTTTAATTTTCATTTTAGTCCGCGCACTTTGGTTATTTACGTTTTAATCCCTTTTAAGTTTGTTAGAGTCCAAGTGCCACGTGTCCAAATGTTATTGGTCTTTAAAAGTTTGTTACAAGTCAAGTACACATGGCATTTCCTCATTGGTCCAAGCATCCCACATCACCTATATAAGTCAAAGTCCACACATTCAATCATTACCAATCATTTTTTCACAAAATTCCACAAAAAAAATCACAAAGTTTTTTTTCTTTCTCATTTTTTCTTTCCCACTTTCTCTCTCCTCTAACAAACTTTTCCTCCACCATAACCAATTTTCAACCACCTACTTCACCACCATAACAACCACAATCCACCACTTCCTCCTCCACAACCAATTTCTCCGACCACCAAACCACCACAATCCACCGTCGTACAACAACGAATTCACCGAACTCGTCCTCAACAATTCCTCAAGGAGCTGCGAAAATCCATTTCCAACAACACAAAGCTTTAGCTCTCGTTCCAGCATCAAAGAAACAACAAATTCATCAAGCCAATTTCTGATTCTCAAACAAAGATTCGAGTACAGCGATAAGGCTTCAGATCGGTATTCAACGCATACAACGAAGCAAAATCCAGAACGAGTTTCGCTTCCAAACGTGAAAAACGTTTCTGGTATTGTTGTTCCTGAGTTACGAACACGCATCCGAAACCAGAAGCAAGAAGAAAGTGAGGCGCAGATCAAAGGAACGGATTAGCAAGAATCACAGCAAGGAAATTCAACACTGAAACGTTGAACAAGGTAAACGCCATATCCTTACGCTTTTACGTGTCTCTGTTTCTGTTTGCGTGTTGTTTGCGAACCTGGTTGCATCAGATTTAGGCCATTCTTGATTTAATTTCGAAAGATATGCTTGAATTTGAATAGAGGAGAGAAAACCGGTTACAAAACTATAAAAATTTGCTTTAGATCGGAGTATTTCGAGACTCGCCGGAATCTGCACTTCTCGCCGGAGAAGATGAAGTTTCCGGCGAGTTGATGAGTTTTCCGGCCAGGCATGAGTTTTCCGGCGAGAATGGGTGAGAGAAGAGAGAATTCGTTTGAGTTGTGAAGAGAGGAAAGAGAAAGACATGAGTAAAATGAGGAGTTGTGAAGAAAAGGACCCTTATATATGTGTATATAGCCCATTTCGAAATTGCTCTTAGGCCCAACGTTTTGTGCTCATTTTTTCCAGATTGCTACGTACACCCCCCCCCCTTTCCTGCCTGTTTACTATTTTGTTGCTAATTGCACCCCTGCATGTTCAAAAAATCCTTTAAAAATTCTGGAAAAATTCCTATAATTTTGTTTGTACTTTTTGATCAATTTTGACATATTGCATGGCAAGATTGATCAAGAAATACTGGAGAATTATCTTTACTTTGGTTTATTGTTTTTTTCTTTAATTTTTGTTGAAAATCTTGATAAAAAAAAACTTGTAAAAATCTTGTGCTTTCTTTTACATTTGTTTTGAGTGATTAAGACTTGTTTCTTGTGACCTTTTGCATGTTGAAAATTGTTAGAGAAAATGCATGTGAAATTGTGAATGATTTGTGTTGTTTTTCATCATATTTTGTGAAGCCTTTTTGCACGTTTTAATTCCAATATCTTGGCTCATGATAAGTGGTACTCGATGGGTGATCTTAGGGTGTTATTTGTTGCATAATATGTAGTGTTTGGTGCTGTTTTGAATGGGTGATAATTGGTTGCTTAGTTAGCAAGTTATTTGTCATTTTAATATGTGAATTGGTGCAAAAATATACCTAATTTCATATCATGATTCCTTGGCTTATAATTTTCTTGTAACTCTCACATTAGGGCTGACCCCAAAACTCTTTGAAAAAATGTTACAATGTGAGGGTTATGAGTCTTTTGTTTGCTTGGAATTTTGGTATCTTGTTAGATGTATTTTGTCATCTTTCCTTGCCATTTTATCATGTTATCATGCCTCTTTGTCAATCTTTTCTACTATCACATGCCTATTATTACTAACCATTTGTTCACTTGTTGCATACACCATGAGCATTCCATATTCTCATCCCATATTCTCCTTTATCTTCTTGCAATTTAATTTGTACCAAAAATTAGAATGTAATAATTAGGAGTTCTTGTAATATTTTACTTTTATGCCACTTTTAATTTCTTGGCAAAGAGGCCATAGAATGTATCTAGGGTATGATGTAAAGGACAATGGACTCTAATGATGTACACCGACACAAGCACCGACACATGCACACACTTCACTTTAGATAAATAGCTAGAATATGCATGTTTAGATGTATGTTTAGGATTGCATGTTTAGATGTATGTTTAGGCTTTATACTTAGAAAAAACTCAATTTTCCAAAAAAATATAAACAATATCACTCAAACTTTTTTTTCATAATAAACCTTGGGGTCCAAAACCCCATTGAATTTTCCTTTTATTTTCTTAATCAAAAATCCAATGAAAATAATCATACTTTGACCATATTTTGCAAATCACTAATCCCACCTCACATTTTCTAAATCTCATGCCCTTGAGGCCTCTTTCTATTCTTCAAAATCCCATTTTCAAATTTAAAATCAACCAACAAAAACAAAAAACATTTTTTGAGAGAGAACTACGGTGGATTTGATCCCTTAAACGGGTACGTAGGCAAGGAACAAAATTCCTTCAATTCAACTAAAATAAAAATCCAAAAACATTCTTCTCCCTCCAATTCTTCACTTAGAATACCTTTAGGTGTAAATAACATTTTCAAATAGCATTTAAAAATAAAGCGCGCGCGTAGAAATTAAAGACGGTTCCTATAGGATACTATAGTCGTTATGGGTGCCTAACACCTTCCCGTAGCGAAAACAACTCCCGGACCTCGATTCTCAAGGGTTTTGCTTACTTTTTCCCTTCCCAAGAAAAAATAAGATATCACCGGTTTAGAAAGGTTCA